>NC_088842.1:25734514-28134514 GCF_904066995.2 Poecilia reticulata
AAGACAGGTGATTCCTTCTCAAAATCAGTAAGAAGTTCTACACTTTTAGAAACATAACTTATGTGTCTTCAGACCTCTGTTATGATTCTGAAATTCCTTATTTCTATAAGGATCTAAATCACAATTTGAATAACAAGCAAAATTCTAGAAAATAATGCAATAGCACAGGGAAAAAAATAGTGCAAAACATACCACTTAGTGATATAGTTTTTTTGTTGTTTTTTCTAATGTATAATCAGAGGAACAATAGTGAAGACAAAATAACTATTTATTAATTCAAGCTTTAAATTTAACATTGTATTTTAGAAAAGTATTATCCCAAAAATAATATTCCAATTAGCAACACAATTAATTTCAGGGTTTTAATATTAACTCTCCTGAAGTAAAGTAAACCAATGACAATCACTTTTATTGTAGTTTAATCAAAACTTGGCAGTCTGTATTTGTTTGTGGATTTTTTTAAATTTACTATTCCTGATATGCATGTTTCATAAATGCTTACATTTTGAAGCCGACATTTTTTGCAGTATAAAAGTCACATTTGTTAATGACAAGACATCTTAATATTATTCTTCTCAAATTTTTCAATTTTTCTATTTCCTTTTGTTCTAAATACCAAAAAACAGATTTTTTTCTACTTTACTTCGCAATTTAGGCTGAAAACAAATTCCCTTTCAGATCTTTTTAAGAAAAGCAAGAGATTTTTTATTTACTCAAATATGAAAATATGAAACGTGACATATATGGCAAATACAAACATAAAAAATAGTAATTAATATCAAGTGCTTCACAGAAATACGAGTGAGAAGACAGAACTATTATATATATATATATATATATATATATATATATATATATATATATAATGTTTTTGTTTTTGAGCCCAGAATTAGCCTATATATATTTCCTGTTATTTACATTTTTGAGTGTGAAAATTTCAAAATAAAACCATATATGAAGAAATGAAAGCTGTGGTATTTAATCAAGGATGAAAACAAAATAAAATGTTATCTTTGCTGTTCAGCTTTGCTATTTTAAAACCCCTCTGTTAGTTGCATGCGTGTGCATGTGTATGTGTGCTCGGCAGAGGTTAAAGGGAGCAGAGTCAGGGAGAGCTGGACGTCTACATCAACTCTTTCTGCAAAACTTTTTCTCTTAAAGAAAGAGTTAATCAACCTGAGCAAACATATAAAATCATGAGGAGTGGATCTTGCAACAAAGTATATTTGTGCAGTCAAAGACCTTTAGAGTGATGTGGTGAGGAGGATACGGTAGTATAGCTTGTGTGTGTGAGCTGCACCTGTGTGAGAGCTGTTGTGGCTTTGGGAGTGGGCACTCAAGGCCAGCGTTCCTCTCCTACGCCTCCTTATCCGTGTCTTTGAAGACGGGCGAGGATGGGAGAAAAGGCAGACAGAAGGTCAGAGAAGACGCAGCGATATGAGGAGTGAGGGGGAGACGAGGAAGAGAACAGAGGAGGCGTGAGGGCGGAGGAGGGCATGGTGACATTACCTCCAAGGACCTCGGCAGCTTCTCGGCGTAGCGAATCTCAGAAAAATAGTCCAGACGGCATTGGTTGGAGGAAAGATTAACAGTTTCAAAGCAACAAAAAAAAGTATTTTCATCTCTTCTTCAGCAATTTCCATCCATGTCAGATATGCCACGCTGAAGTAAATGTATATGCTGCCATCTTTACCTAAGTTTACAGATGATTTTCTTTATAGATATTTATGTATTTTAATAAGACAAATGTTTGACATTCACAGCGAGGTATAACTACTGAAGAAATTCTGATAAAGTGTGTGTGTGTGTGTGTGTGTGTGTGTGTGTGTGTGTGTGTGTGTGTGTGTGTGTGTGTGTGTGTGCGTGTGCGCGTGTGTATGCATGTGCAGCTGAGGTCAAAGGTCAGTGTCAGGGAGAGCTGGATGTATGAACGCTGATGGCTGTAAGGTTCACCTGCACCTCCATTGACCTCCATCCATCTGTTTATGTTCACTGATTCTGGCTTCTCAGAAAGGATCTATGCATACACACACACGCATACGTACACACGCATACATACGCACACACGTGTGGAGAACACTATAGATGTTTTACAAAAAAACTGATGTAAAGTTTGACTGTGAAATTTAAAAAATGTGTTTGAAGCAGTGAGAGTTGGAGTGCTGTTGTTTTCCTATGACTGACAGAGCTGGGACGTTCCTCTCGACTCTGATTGATTGTTTCTGACCAGGAACGGTGCGTTTCTGCAGGTGGTAGCAGGACCACAGAGAGCTACAGAGCTTATACAGCCAGCAAAACTGATGAAGTATACAGTTCACAATTAATTGCAATTATTGAACTAAACAAATATGGCTTTAGTGAAATAAGATAGCACATGTGAACATGTGCTACATTACCAAACCTTGTATTCATGCATAAAACCTTTTGATATTTCTATTTTTTAGATTTAGTTTGACACCAATCTAATTCAGGAATAAAGCTCTAGTAAAACAGAGAAAAGCTAAAGGTGAAGCGCAGTGCTCATGATGTCACTCTGCCAGGGAAATCTATTATGAACTCATCTAACTATTAACAACAATTGATGATTTGTACATAAGGAAATGTCTTTTATGACCCAAAAAGTGAATGTGGAAATGAATGTGAAAAAAAGTATTCATCTAGGAGGTACTGAGAAAGAAATGTATTCCTATTCACCTGAATCACTTTGTTCCTGTAATGCTTATATATGTGCCGCTCACACCCTCCCTCACAATCTCAAGAGTATTGGTATTGGCTGTTCTAATGATGGAGAAGCAACCTTAACATTACAGAAAAAACTGCTCCCCTCAACCTCCCCCTACATCTATTTGCTCTGTCTTGATAGTGCAGAAGCAGCTTTCTACTGCATGTAAGAGAACCACAACGGTTGGATATTGGTGGATTCAAGGGTGTAAAAACAAAGGCTATAAAACAATAAAGAGAAGTTTTAATTACATCCAATGAAAGAAAACAGGGAGTAGTGTCAGCAAAGACCCCAATAGTAACTGTATAACAATAAATACATTTCTAAAATTGAAGTCAGAGTCAGAGAAAATTCTTCTCATCAATAAATACTTTGAAAAATAAAAGGTTATTTACATTCTAGCATGACTATAATCCCATCTTAATTGTGAAGCCACAACTCCAGTATATGAGAACTAAACCTGGAGCTGTTTGAGCTAAATGGAGTGAGAGCACACACTCCCACACCACCTCTGTCACTGTCTTGTTATTTTTATAATTCAAGATCTGTGTGGAGAGTAGACGAGGTGACAGGGGGAGCGTGGCACTGATAAGGTAGCTAATACCCAGCTTTTGATGAGGTCAAAGGTCGACTCCGCTTTACTGCTGGTATTTAGGGTGCCGTGTGTTGTTATCTGGGGAGGGAGTGAAAGGATTTGGGGGTATCAACTTGTAGATGATTGGGGGAGGTGACTTGTATGATTTTATACTTGCCATTATTTTTGTTTGAACCTTCAGAAGATAAAGAAAAATAGTTCTCATCACTGATGAGGAACAGAATCAGCATCCCACAGGAACAGGAAATCCAGAGGGATCAGTCTTCTGATCCGCCCCAGCACTCAGACAGTCCAGCACACATGTTAACACACACATTTGCTCCCACTAAATCAGCCTGTTGATTGAGAGGGCTGCTAATTTTAGCAGCGGAGCGCCCTCCCGGCTGCAGACTGGCAGCCCCTTTTTTTTTTTTTTTGCATGTTCGGGTCCAGTTAGGAGCAGGCGGAAGAGAAGGCGATTAATAACTGTCATGTCTGTCATGACAGAGCAACGCACAACAGAGGGGAGGGTCCGGGGCACTGAGGCTACAGGGGAAATGGAGTTACACGCGAGATGCTAACAGCTCCTGTTGTTGTTGTTGATGTTGTTGTTCAGGGGGTTATGCATGCTAATGCAACTGTTAGATGAAATGAACTGTTGAACTGTCAAGGTCAAAAGTTTGTCTCAGGACACGATTACAAATTATCTACAGCTAGACACATGCGTTATTTATAGTGTGTGTGTGTGTGTGTGTGTGTGTGTGTGTGTGTGTGTGTGTGTGTGTGTGTGTGTGTGTGTGTGTGTGTGTGTGTGTGTGTGATTAAATGAGATATCTTTGTATTGCAGATTATTACAAACAACATCTTCATGTGTTTCAGTTGAAGATACTTTAGAGAACCAACAATGTAAAACCCCCATAACATATTTAAAACCAGCAACACAATAACTCTTATAACTAATATAAGAATGTGTTAAGCCAGCAACATGACCACCTTCATTATATTTGTACAACATAAGTAGGTCCCAGGAGCGTTGTTCTCTGAATACATCACTAAGTGATCCAATTACTAAAATAATTTCCCAGTAATTTCTTCCTACATTCAATTCTTTCCCACTTACGTTGATAAGAATGTTAAAATATGGGAAAGCATTATGTCATCATTGGCCATTATTTGATTATTGGTTTGCTTGCACAAAAGTTTAAAATGCATGGCAGCCATATTGGATTTTAACGTTGGGGACGGAGAGAAACCTTCAAGTTTCTATCAGAATTTCAAGTACTTATTTTTTTCCAACTTCTAATTTGAAATTTTCAATTTCTGAGTTAAAATGAAAAACATGTATGTTTTGTTTTTGCTAGTTTTTTTTAGAAGAAAATTAAAGTCCTGTTGTGCCACTGTTTTAAAATGCCTTTTATCAGACAAACAGACATTTTCTGGAAAGGCATATATTTTTTTAGAAAAAGCTTAAGAAGTATAGTTGTAGAAAACTGACAGAACTTTACGCTCTGTTGTGTTTTCTGACCTTTCCTGCTGCGTTGTCTCCAGCAGCGCGCCGCATTGGAAGTCTCACCACTAGAGGGAGTCAGGTCAAAGTGTTTTCTTTCCTTATTTCTACAAAAAGCAACACACTACTTCCAAGAATGATTGGAAATATCAGTCATATCAATCGAAATATATTATTGTAAAATTGTATTTGCTAAAATTTGCTTGATCCCTGATTTAAAACAACTCGCCTCAGAGTTATTAATCAAAATCTCTCTTTTAAGATAGTTAAAGAAGTACATTTCTCAGATTAATCATCGTGTTGATCACGTTTTAGCTGAGATAAATCCATGCTTTTTGATATTTTGGGGATTTCTCTTTTTTTAAGATTTTTCAGGATTTCTGAGGAATTGTTATGCGATGATGCAATCTTTTCCTCTTACTGGTTTTGTGTAAAACATGTTTATATCAGTTAGTAAATCTTTTTATTGTAAACATGCCCAGACACTTTACACCCATGTGTTTAATGCTTGTCAGTGCCGTGTAGAGCAGAGGGGCTCAATCTTATCTGGCAGCCAATTTTAGAGATATTTAGACATGTATGTCAGCACTAATTGCTTGGCTGCAGTTGACCTTGTTCTTTTTGATGATTACCTCATCAGCGTCTCTTCAGTCTGCAGCAGGTAAACTCTAAGACTGGAAAAGCTGTTGAGGTGTGCATGATAGAAGCATATAGATGTTTGTGTCTGTGACAGTGACCTCGGTTTGCCTACAGCACTGTGTGTTTTCAGGCTGTTCATCCCAACCCAAGTGGGAGACTCCGGGTGTTTGATGTGGCTGACACTTGCCTCCTTTTCTCTGTCTGGCTACAGATCAGTGGCCAGGGCTTGGCTGGGACGGCCCGGTTGAGATGACCGTTGTAGACGACGATCAGCTGCCAAACCGCCAGCTCTGGTTCCCTTTGGTCACATGAGCTGGGTCACGTGAGCCATTGGGGGCAGCCAGTGGTGCTGCTGGCCTTGCCTCTTCATGCGGTGGGAAAACATTCCAACAGCTGGCCTCGGACTGTTTCAGAAACATCTGCAATGTTCGGCACTGGTGAGAATCCCCAACTCCCGCTGCTCCAGAACATGACCTTATGATAATAAGTTGGTAGGTAAAAAACTGCAAGGCCCATAAGTCATTCTGAAAATTCATGTGATAGTGTGGAGATTTTAGAGTTGCATTGTTTCAGCAGGGTTAAAGGAACAGGGTTTCTCCCTTATCTGACATCTGGGTGTGTGTGTGCGTGTGTGTGTGTGTGTGTGTGCGTGTGGGTGTGGTTTTCTTGTGGCATTATGTGTGGTAAACCCCTAATAATCACTGCTCACAACTAAGTATATTAAAGAAACTTCAGTGTATTATACAT
This sequence comes from Poecilia reticulata, assembly GCF_904066995.2. Classification (NCBI taxonomy): domain Eukaryota; kingdom Metazoa; phylum Chordata; class Actinopteri; order Cyprinodontiformes; family Poeciliidae; genus Poecilia; species Poecilia reticulata. The sequence continues at coordinate 25,740,704 of NC_088842.1, forward strand.
CACATAGCATTGTTCTACAGCACAAATATGGAAATACTGCTTCATGGTAGATTCAACAAAATACAAAGCAGGGATTAATTTAATAAACATGTGGGACCATTCAGTATCAATCCTACTGCATTTTATTTCACACCTAGATACCAAACATAGAAAATATAGACATTAACATTAAAAAAATAATTATTATAAAATATAGAATAATTAAAACACATGCAACATTTACACTAGAACCTGTTGTTATATTTGTGGAGTCTGAGGTTTTGAAGATGCAGGTCGTAGATGTTTAAGTAGCTCAAATGAGAAGAGATAAACAGATATAAATATTACTGATAATGAGCCACAGTATACTGATAATAAGCCACAGTAAGCTTACTCTGTTTCAGTTTAAACACAACAGCAAAGAAAGACTGAGGTCAATTTTAACATCTGAAATTGCTTTTTAATTTTTAAATTTAAGTCTTTTTGTTGTCTATTAAAATTAGGACTTGACAACATTATATTTATTTTATGATTTAAGACTAGATGTAGGTTTAGATGTTGATTATGATAATATTGCTATACAACATAGGCCTAAGTATTATCTTTTCTTAGTTTTGAAGGCCATGTTAGATGACAGTAAAGTTGTCATTTTGTGAACTTGTCAAACTGTTCAAGCCGTTTCATTATTATTATTTACCTTGTCCACTACAGAAGCCACATCTCTGATAAATATTTATCAAAAATCTTATCACGTAGATATGTTGCAAATTCTCATCAACCTGTTAACCTCACCTTGGTTTCATTAATTTTTATTTTGATCATGGTCGTATTTCAATAAAAATGGTTATGGCATAATGAGAACAGCCTCCTCCCCCCTCAGCCTCAAATGAGATCTGATTTTGGATTGTATCATCCAGTTCTGGTTCTTGCAGAAAAACAAATGTCTCTGTTCTTACAGAGTACGGATTGGTCTTTAACAAAAGCCACATCTGTGGATGTATTTTGAGCCAATAACTGAAATTCACTGATTCCTTCCTTGCTTACTCAGCAAGGAAGGAATCAAGGAAGCAAGAACTGAGATTTGTGGGCTTTCATAAGGGGTCTGTGTGGTAGACAAGAATGTGTTTTGGTGCAAAATGTGTGTATTAACATCAGAACTAAAGGAAAAGACATTGTCAATATGCTGGCTGAACTTAATATTAGTGTTTTTCATTCATGTTGACATAGGCTAAAATTACTCCAAAAGCGACATCCATCCATCCATTTTCTTTACACCCTTGTCCCTCAGTGGGGTCGGGAGGGTTGCTGGTGCCTATCTCCAGCTAGCGTTCTGGGCGAGAGGGGGGGGTTCACCCTGGACAGGTCGCCAGTCTGTTGCAGGGCAACACAGAGGCACACAGGACAAACAACCATGCACACACACACTCACACCTAGGGGCAATTTAGACAGACCAATTAACCTGACAGTCATGTTTTTGGACTGTGGGAGGAAACCGGAGTACCCGGAGAAAACCCACCATGCACAGGGAGAACATGCAAACTCCATGCAGAAAGACCCCAGGCCGGGAATTGAACCCAGGACCTTCTTGCTGCAAGGCAACAGCTCTACCAACTGCCGCTTTTATGCCCCCAAAAGCGGCATAAAAAAAGTCAAATTACTGTTTGAAAACGTTCTCAGGAACAAGATTGTATTTGTTAGCCACAATCTCTGGTTTCATGGAAGTAAAACTGAAGGATTTGGCAAAAACTGACCATTGGTACATTTGAAAAAAAAGCCTGGGAACACCATTCCAGCTGTTAAACATAGAAGTGAAAGCATCATGTCGTGTGGGTAGATTGTTGCATGAGAATCTACTTCACAAAGTAGATGGCATCCATAAGAAAGACTCAAATGATTCTTCTAAATGGACAATAACTCCAAGGATGAAGTTTATATAATTTGTCAATTAGGCCAACATTTTGGAACGGCCATAACAAAACTGATTTCAGTCTCACGTAAAACATTTTAACCAGAGTTGAGAAGGTGTGTGTGAGAGCAAAGTGGCCTAAAATCTAACTCAGTTAGAGGGAATGGACCAAAGTTCTTTGAAACAGAAGCTCTTGAAAAATATTCTCTCTCAATGTTCTGACCGTTAGTGAATAAAGATAACTTAATCCTGCCTTACCTAAAAATGACAGAAGTATTTTTTTTTGTGATGTCAGACAGGTTGTATCTCTTTTTCACACTGGAACTGCAGACAGCTGGTTGATAAGTACTGATAGTCAAAGCTTAGTGTTAGACACAAATGAAGAAGCTAAAATGCTTGGCAGTCAAAGATGTCATCCTAATAGGGATAGAAATCCAGACTGTGTGTGTATGCATGTGTGTGTGTGTGCGCGTGCGTGCGTGTGTGTGCGTGTGTGTGTGTTTGCACGTGCACACGCACCCATAGCCTTTGACATATTGTTAATTTGAAGAATGTTTGAAGTATGATGCAACATCAGCTGCTCTCACTTAACTTTAAGCCTATTCCTCTGAAAACGACCTCCTTCTCGAATTACCAGGGAGAAAACCCGAGTACCACGCTGTGTGTCAGTTATGGAAGGGGGGGGGCGCGCGAAAAAACGCTTTAAATGTTTTGTTAATGCAATTTAACTTGAAGCATTTGACAGTTTTCAAAGCAGTCATTAAACCGGCTATGATAACAATTTCGGGCCATTCCTAATGTGGAATAGATAATATCCATATCTGTTTTGGAAATTTGTGCGTGGTCAGTGAGGCAGTGTCTCCAGTCGGGGACTGTTTTAAATAATGTGGAGCTTTGTGCACGGTGTCTTTGTTGTGATCTGGATGTTAGCGTATAAGTGGATGGAATGGAACTGTGTTTCCAGAGTATTCCAAAACCTTTTGGTGGAAATTTGAGGTGGAAATCATTTTGTTTCCTTCAAATTTCATTTGGTTTTATTTTTCTATGACCTGAAAGGGAGGATAAACGTTTTCATCTTTTTGTCATGATGCAATTTAAAGTTTGTTTTTCCTATAACACCCCATCTACCCCATTGTTAGGGGAACGCTATGACAAGCTGAAATCCAGCATTGGGGAGTAAAAGAGAGGTGTGAGTGCATACTCTGGCCCTGACTCACTGAAGATTTTGCTTCACTCACTCTCTCTTCTTTTATTTGTTACGTGACCTGCTGTTGCTCATTTATCTTTCAGGGTTGGTCTCTGCCCATGCTCATCGTCCCACCAGTTCCTGTTGGTACTCTGCCAGTATCTCAGGCTTTAACACTTGACTTTCCGTTGGAGTTCTACGTGAGCTACTGGATTTCCACTGATGCAACTGATAAACAAGAGAGGACAGGATTCATGGCGCCTAACGTGGCTGGTGCTGCACAAAGGCAAAGGCAGGTAGAACAGCTCCAAACAGTTGAGCTGCACGCTACGCTGGTGTAATCATGGCAGAACAGAAACACTGCATGTTAAATCATCTTACAAGTGCTATTTTTTTAATGTTATGTTGGTTGCTGCATGGTAGCATTACTACATTCAATAAAGTAGCAGTTTGCATTTTATGGACATTTGGTATTGTAGGTACTAAATAAATACCTGCAGTGGCTTGTATAAAGAGGACAACAAAGGTTCAAGTTGAAGATTTCTTTTAAAACAGGGATTAGAGGAGAAGCTATGAGTATTCAGTAGGCAACCTTCTGTCTCCAGAAACAGCAACTTATTCTCAATGAAAAGTCTAGCCAGCAATTAATCACAATCACTAGGTTTAAAGATTTCTTGGTTGTGGACAAAAACCTTTTCACAACCCTCTTTATGTCTGTTAGTTTTACTTCAGATAGCTATTTAACACAGAAGATAGTAACAGTTCATGGTCTCTTATCAATATAGTTGCTGGTGGCATACATGCTGCAATGGTTCAGCGATATGTCATAACTGAAAGAGTAAGTGATAAGGTCTAAATCCCATAATGTTATTGTAGTTCTACCTACAGCATTGCTTTTTAAATACAGTACTCCCTTTCTTTTCCTTTTGCGAGTTAGTCCAATTAGCCTTAACACAATTCGAGGAATGTTACTGAGAATGTAGTGTGGGCCAGCAAAGCATTTGGTGTAAATATCTGTCTTCAAACTTAGTGATTATCTAATGATATGCTTTGGCCTTGTGCATTGAAGAAAAAAACAACATGTTTTTAGTTAAAATGAAGGCATTGGGTGAGGTAAGTGTCCAACCAGAAGGCTGTGAGGCAATTTCTAAGGTACAAAAAGAAAACAATTCTGTTATATTTACTTTCTTTAGTAAAAAATAGAAACACAGTTGATAAGTATAATAAGACTGGAAAAAGATATTGTTTCAAAAGAACAGGAATAAAAAGTATTGAGATACCATGAAACTTAAAGGAAAAGACCTTAACTGACAATCCTCATTTTTGTCAATTGTTTATTTTATTTTTTTGTATTTTGCCAATCTTGTTATTATTTCAACATTTATGTTTGTTTGTTTCTTATTTTTAACACCTTTTAAAATGATTGACGGTGTAAGACGATCAAATTGATCAAATCCCAAGTGATTTTGTGTGGTCACCAGATTTTAGGTTGTGATGTCCAGTAACTTTGTCAGACCTGATCACATTTTTTATGAACCTGATCTCAGGTGGAATCCAGCAATACCTCCAGGCATTTCTGCATGACACCCCGAGTGTGTTTTAAAGAAGGCGACAGATGCACAACTATCAAAGTGATGCACTGAAGACAGCCTTAGCTAATACTCTGCATCCTTTAAAGATGAAAAGTTTCCTAAATAGTAATATTAATATTTTTTTAAATATTTTGAGGAAAACTGGAGCTGTGTGGTGAAATCAAATTAAATTGAAATTCTTCCTGTGGATTTTCTGCCTGGGGCAAGCAGGACATTTGTAGGTTCTCATCAGTAAACTGGGCTTCGTCCCATATTCCAAAGACTCTGTCTGGTTTAATTAGACTTGAGTGCGTGCGTGCGTGCGTGCGTGCGTGCGTGCGTGCGTGCGTGCGTGCGTGCGTGCGTGCGTGCGTGCGTGCGTGTCCATGGTTGTTGGTCCCCAAGGTGTCTGTGATGGACAGGCGGCCTGTCCAGGGTGTATCCCACCTCTTCACCCTGACTGAACCAGTCACAACTCTAAAATGATTAAATGAAATTGATAGATAGTATTAATAATAGAGAAATAAATGTCTAGCATCCACATTGCCATTTGTATTGTACAGATTGTCAATTGCTGACCAGTTTCTCAGCATTATTCTGTGTGCAGTATTATTTAATTTAATGTTTTTATCTTTGACCTCTCACCTAATTCAAGTAACCTAGGCACCCAACTTTTTTCTTGAACTCTGAGCACAGGCCTTTAGCCTTTGGATAAGCTTTGATGAAAGCTTTGTGATATAGGAAAAGGAAACGGCACATGTTTAGTTTGTTTTACAAGCCGCTTAATGGATTCCCGCCTATACATGCATGTGTGAACGTCCGCTTCCCTTAGCCGCCGCATCGGCAGCTCTGACACGCGTGACCACGCACAAGCACCCTGCCTGGGGACAGGATGGGCACCTACACAGATGCCCCCAGTGTTGAGGCCGAGGCGGTCCAAAGTGTGGGATGATGTGGGCACTCCGGGCACAATGGAAGGATGTGGTGTATTGTTCAAGTTCATGGGGAAACTGAAAAAAGGCTGCTTGGCTGTGAAAGCCAGGATTTGACGCATGTGACATGTCTGTTGATGGACAGTAGTAAAACCAGAGAACATGGAACCTAAACTGTGAAAGTATAGTGTATATAGCAGCATTTTAGTATAACATAAATAAAATATGGTCATTTTAAAAAAGGTTTTTGTGGATATTTTTAAGAAGAAAACATCAGCTTCTGTGCTAAAATCATTGGATTCTTTGAGAACTCGTACTTGCGACCGGTTGAGCATATTTGAACTTTTTTTTTAGCAACCATGCATAATTGGCCAGGGGAATAGCAATAAGAATGTAAGCTGGAGTGGATCACAATGCAGAATATGTCACAGCCAATCAGGCGCCTCAGTCTCAGGAAGACAGCCAATCAGGTCATGGCACTTCAGGTTCCCAAGAGACCAGTGAACTCTTTCCAAAGGACGTTTCTGAGGAGATCATGAACTTTTCCCTCCGGCAGTTGTCTTTGCATATAGAGTATTTTCTCTCGTAGGCGAGTACGTCTCTCTGCCAATTTTTATTTTGCATCATGTCAAAGAAATGTTTCCTCTGATACAGACTCTCATTTCTTTCCTTGTCTCTCTGTCTCTCACTCATTATGTTTCTATCAGTCTTCACTCATTCCCGCCCCCACTGCAGTGATGGGAAAAGAGCAGGAGCAGGAATGTCTGTCTATGAGTCCTGTTTAGTTAGACAGGTCATATAACACGACAACGGAGCATTCACATGTGTCTAAGAGCTGAGCCAGTTACAGCTATTTATATTAAAGACCCCAAAATGAGCAGCACTGGGGCTTTGAGCCTCCATGGTTGCATTAAGTGAAATAGAATCACCCTTTTCCTTGCCACTCAGCACACTTTGTTTCTGCCCACTCACTCTATTCTCACTCTTTTCACCGTTTGCCCTTGACATGCACTAAAATCCAACGTAACTTGGTCATTTAATCGCACTTTTTCCTATTTCCTCCTTTCATCGTCCATTTGCCGTTTTTGAACTTTTACTTGGACGAAACAACTTTTCTTTTTTTTTTTTTGTCACCTAGAACGTCAAAGCAGACGGTAGCATCTACTCCAAGACAAACGTGTGCGCTCAAGAGCTGCCAGTTGTCAACAGGGCCAGGTGTTTTAACATCACTATGAACACCCGTGTCAGCAAATATGTGTTGCCTTGTTCTCTCCACATCTTGCAGAAGTGGAGAGAACATCTTACCATCTCTGTTCAGCCAACATCTGCTCACTCAATTTATTTATAAGTACTTAAAATTATAATTTACCATTTAGATGAACCATTAAATTAATGGAAAAAAGGACAAGTGAACAAACAGTTTGACTTCATCTGATGCAGTCGTGTTTTTATCCCTGCACAAATGGGGGGATGGGGATTCCCTCCAGCCGTCATCTGACGGCGTTAGATGAACGTTAAAACCGAGTATCCATAGACACTTTCACCAATGCTTGTCAGATTGGTGAACAGAGTTCAGGTTCTTTGTGGACTCCACCCCGAAAATGAAACCGCAAGCAATGGATTTGACATAAAGCTGTACCAAATAAAATCACTTATAGTCAACTTCTTCTAATGAAGGGCAATGTTCATTCAAATTTAGTCCGTCCTGGTCACTGAAATCCAAAGAAGACACTATTGGCCAAACAGACCTGCATTAAAAGTTGTTGTTTTTTTTTTTTACGATCAGTTGTTGACCCACAACTGACTTACTATTGGCAAGCTTATAAATCAGAACTGTATAAGTATTTCACAGCAACAAAAGCAATTTTCACTCTCTTTCATCTTAAAGAGCTGGCCATGGCTGACTGAAAGTCTGAGAAGAAAGAGCAGGCATACAAAAGTCTGGCACACTGGTCCATCAGTACTGAAGTGAGCAGAATTTGTGACAGCTATTTCAGTGGGTTTGCCGAGATTGTGCCAGTGGCTAAAAATATAAAATCTGAGCCACTGGCACAGTCTATTGGATTGCAGTGAGCAATCTTTACTTTACTTTCTGGCAGCAGAAGCTTCTTCAATGTTTTTGTTCAGTTGAGAGAGAGAGAGAGTTAAACATTAAAAAGAAACATATTTACGACTAAGTTGTTATGATATGCGGTCCCAAGTTAATCCTAATGTCTCATTCTATCCCAACATCCAAGTTGCAACAAGCCCTTACACTCATGAGAGCATTTTCTCACATTTCTCCATCTGCCTCTGTACTGTGCGCCTTAAAATGCTCCCTCACCTCCGAACTCTGTGCGGAGCTCGGTGCGTGCCACTTTCGGTCTGAAAGCCGCATCACAGTGTCAGTCTTGTGCTAATTAATTTTGTCTGTGTTTATACCTGCTCCACTTTAGGTCATTTGGAGAATAACTGCAGTTGCTGTGGAAGGAGGCTTAGTTCATGTCAGATGCTTTTTTTATTATTTTTATCTCACACCAACACTGACAAACTGACACAGACACACGTGCACACAATCATGAACGTACCTTATATTCCTTTCACACACACATACTGAGTTACCGTGACTAATACCGTACCTCTTGGCAGGCACAGGCCGAGTTCAGAGGTCACCTCTGTGTCAATAAACAAGGGAGTATGTGAGTTGCTCTGCCGTGCCTGAAAGCATCAATGCAGCCATCTTTGATTGGTTTAAACTCCACCTAGCATCTCTGTCCTATCTCTTACAGGATGAACTTTGCAAGAAAAAAAAGGCAAACTTTCATATTAATGGTAATCTTTCGTAATTTAGAGCAGTGGTGTTGAAACAAATTTTGCCTGAGTACGAGCCATCAAATCAGCCTTTATTTGAAAATGAAAAGAAAAACTTAAGGATTGATGGAGCTCTTTTTTTTTTTTTATCCAGCATTACTTGGATTTGTCCCCACTCTGACCCTGCTGAGATCAAATCCTTTCCCTTTTAACCTGATGATGACTCTACCTCCAGCCTGCTCCAAAAAGACAGGTATAGTGTTTCTCCCTGAGCCTCACACTGCGTTTGACCCTGCCACATAGAAAACGTTCAATAATGAGCCTCGGCCGGTCGGTGGGGCCAAGTCGCAGCATTTGATCGGGAAATCCCGCATGAGGCCAAGCGAGATGGAAATCTGATTAGTATCCTTGGTGACAAAGCAATAAGATCCACGAGGCTTTGCTTCAATCAGATGTGACAGGCTAAGATTTTGTCCACAGTTCGAGCGCAGCAGGATCAGCCCAGTCTTTAGGGCTGAGTTAGAGCATTAGATAAAGTGCCGTAGAGTAATTGAATGTATCAGCCAAGGGAGTTGGATAGACCTCTGATTCTGGACCGATAACCTGAACCACTTACCTAATTCAACTGTTCCTTATGCTTAGATGCCTTATTGACTGCATTTTTGGAAGCGCACTAAATGATTAGCAATAGAGCTTGTAAATTTTACAGTGGTTTTGAGTTGTTTGCTTATATTTTTAAAGTTTAGGGCAAGGTCAGGCAGGCGGTGGCCAGGAACATCAGCAGTTTGAAAGGGTGAAAGTAGATTCCAGTAGTCAGGAATTTCTAAGCATAACAAACATGTCAGACCTATTTAGCAGGCATCGGCAGGTCACAAGCCAGAGCTGTGAGGTGTATATTGTTTCTGATTAAGCTTTTCTTCGCTCATGGAGCCGCACTTTATAACAATTTACTTTACATCATTAGAGCTTAAAACATTTGGCTTTGCTATTGCCTTAAAAAATAAATCAGGCACTTGGAAGCAAAGAAGGAGAGAGTGCTTCCAGTCTGCTTGTACTGTATCTGATGTATCACTGTTAAACCTGCACAGAATGACCAATGCTAGGTGGCTAGTTATTGTTTCTTTTTCTTCTTTATTTATTTATTTTTTTTAAGTTTACTGTTTTAAACTAATCATGCCAAATGGGAACATTTTACACCAAAACACCTCATCTGCTCTCCTGACTCGAGCATCCACAAAAAAGAAAAAAGGAGTCATTCCGTTGATAATTTTCCAGCCATCTGCGAAAAATGTAACCTTTCTGTCGCTCTCATGATGTCAGCAGGCTGTTGTGTTCAGCGGGGGATTGGGCTAAAACGCTTGTGGCGGAGCCAAGGTAAACCGTTCCAAATGGAGGAGCGGCGCGGGAAAAGGGACACCATCGCAACAAAAGGAGTTAGATATGGATCGTTGGGCCTGTGCACTGGCCACAGCTTGAGGCAATTATCAGTGTCATCTTGATCCAATTTAATCAATCTGAGGGGGAGACTGCGAGAGGTGCGGGAGGGTGCTGGACGGGGTGCAAACGTTGGTCAGATAGCCTGAGCTGACTAAGGACGTTTCTTGCCCTGCACCAACCAGTCATCCTCCCATCAGCAGCTCCACGGAGGTATTGATTAGGATATTCTTGTCCCCAATGCCAGTTCTACTCACTTCAGAGTTATTTCACACCAGAGCTCTTTGATCTATTTCAAATGAACCATAGTTGTTCTCTTTTTTTTTTGTTTAGGTATGTGTTAAAGCCCATAAGAACTCTGGTGTAGGACCAAACAAGCAAACTCTGGTCCACTTGAAAACTTGAGTTTCTGTTCGTAAGTGAACTCTAGCATAGTTTGCTTACAGCTGGAAATCAAATACTCCATTTGGAACCAAAGAGAGGAAGTATCTATTTCATACGCTTTCATACATGTATGTGATCTGAAAACTTAACTGTGACCAAACTGTGTTTTATCCTTTCTTTCTAATCACATCACTGATTCAGCACAAAGCTTCTGCTGGAGTTGCAAGGTTCATTATGTTTACCTCTGTATTTTGATAGGACTCGCTGAACATTTCATTTGTAAAATATTCTAATGTTGAGAAGTCTAGTTAGTAATGAGTGGACAGAATGACTTTCCAACTAACTCTGGACCATGCCACAGCAAAAAGCCCAGTGTTAATTTAACTCTGAAGAGTGTGGACTATATAAACACTGAAAAAGTGTTAATATCAACTCTGTGGGAGTTAACAACATAATTCCCTGTGTTGATTTAACTGGACCATTTTCTCCATGCCATTCCAATGTAACTCTGGCTCTTTTTTTACCTTCATTGACCTGCAGGAAGCTGCACCTTTGCCACCCTCTACATATTTGCATACCATCAACTCTAAGCAGCCTCACTGTCCCTGCGGAAGAAGACATCCCAACAGCATGATGCAGCCAGTACCATGAGTCACCATGGGGAGAGTGTGTTCAGGGTGATGTGCAGTGTTTTTACGCCTTATGTAACATTTTGCATATAGGCCAAAATATCCCAAAGGTTTGGTCTTATCTGACCAAATGTATGACAAGAGCATCTACTTGGAAGTGTTTTGCTCCAACGTGGCTTGTTGAGAATGTCTATCCTCGTAACCTGATCATTTGTAATCTGATAATTTGTTGTTATACATTTTAACTCAAGACTAGGAAGCAAGAGATCAACATGTATCAACAGATTAGAATACATGTGCAGCACAACAATGTGTTAGACAGTTACAGGGGACAAAAATGGACAGGAAGCAAAAGGTTGGCATATTTACCCATAGATTGTCCAGCAGATTGTCAGGATGTGTGTTTGCCTAAGTTGGCGACTTTTGCATCTAACCTAGACATCTGTTTGGGGCATCAGCATTTGCACAAAGATCAGCTTCATAACTATGCCCCCATGATAACCTATGTGCACACAAATGTCTGTTCGAACATAACGACTTCCATTTTATATATAATCTAGTTAATTTGCCTTATCTGCACAATTTTCCAAAAGTAGCTTTTATGCAAACACAAACACAACAACTTCCTTGTTTGTTACGCTCTCTAAGTCTCAGCCTATTTGGCTAAAAGACGGCAACAGTCCAGACATCGTCATCTAACAGCTCACCTTCCGTATGCCACAACATTGCTCTTCGTCAATAGACAAACAAATAAATAAAATGCGCAGCCACAGAAACACAGACACACTCGCTGACGTGCAAGAATGTGTCAAGTCGCATCTAATCACGGCTTCAATCTCCAGGAGTCGGCTGGAATAATTAGGGCTTGGAAAAAGCAATACACAGAACTGGATGTTACTTTTCATCTAAAGCGGGGTCATGTTCCCAATTACACTAAAATGTTGTCATGACATGCTCTCTGTTTTTAATAATAATATTTATATTATTTCAGGTAATAGTTCTAAGCAGAGGAAGAGAAGTTGATGGTCGCTCTGAACAGCAGTTGACATTAAAATACTGAAATAATTCAAGCAATACATACACTGAAAATACTTTCTTACAGCTCAGTTGCAAGCTATATACCATTGCTAAAAAAAACCTTTATCTTTTGCAACCTGCATTATTGATTCTTAAGCCTGTAGTTTGTTTACACATCCCTATTGCCATCTGTTGTCGGCTCTTTTAACAGTTGTTGCTGTAATTTTCTTCATGCCGTCCCCTGTGATGTCGTGGCAACCCTGGAAGCTGATGTGTGAGTTCACAGGATGGTAGCCAATTACCTGGAGCCCACTCCGGTTTTCTAAATTAAAAATGGCCTCCCTCCACTGTTGACCTTGGATCGGCTTTCCCTTTCTTATTATTATTAGGTTATTAACACAAACCCCTGAAAGTATCTTTTAAAAGTCTAAAACAAATTTGATTAGGGCTCTTTACTCGCACTGGTGCAGACTTACCTATCGCTGTCTAACTCCTGTCTGCTCCCTATTACATTCGACACTGAAGTCAGTGAGAGAGCCTGGACCTGAAAGCCTATATCCCTCTGCACACTGGACAAAGCAGGGGGGGTACCAGGTTTGCAGCACATTACCGCTTTATTGAATTAATTACGATAAGGATCATAACTTTAAACGCAGGGTGAGGCACGGGGCGTTCTTCAGCATGGATTGCTCGGAGCAATTTCTCTCCCGAACGGCGGTGGAGGGGTTATTGGATCTGTCAGGTCTGAACTCTGTGGCATGGTAACGAGGTCCATAAGGTAAGCCAAGGCCGGGCACAGTTCGCCGCGCTGATCCCTACATGCCTGCAACACAGGGAAATTTGTAGTACATACTGAACAAATAGCATGCGAGGCGAGGCAGACCGAGGCGGCTGGTGAGGCCTTGTTTTCTTGGCGCCTTAGTCCGAAAGCCCAGAGGGTCATTCGGGGTTACACCCTGGTCTCGCACCGTATACAGCTCCGGTAGATGCAATGGAGCGTGTCATTATATTATAATACTCTTTGAGTGTTGCAAAGATTTTCGTTTTTCTGTTCACTACGCTCTTTAATGGCTTTAAAGGATTGTGGTTAAAATAAGAATTATATTATCCCTCCTGGGTCGGGGGGTTCTAAATTTATCAGTTAGCTGCCAAGACCAGTTCAGTCACAGGGCTATTTTGGAGTATGGCAGCTGTATTCAGGCTGAAATAAGGTAAAAGACAGGCTGTCATTTGAAGTGAAGATGCTACCGAGATGGTATATTTCAACAGAATCACTAACAATATGAGGACCTGTGCATTTGTGGCTTTGTATTTGCTGCATTGTAAGATCCATTTTTCCAACAGATACTACATTGTGAGGATCCTCTGCACCTTATGAGGCCCAAAACCCAGACCCCATAAGAAAAAGTACTGTTTATTTTGTTTACGAGTTAAGTTTAGCATTAATGTGTGAATTGATTTTAGGCTAGGTTCAGGTTGTGCAATGGTTAGGATTAGGTCAAGTGCCATGTTTAGGCTGTAGAAATGAATAAAAAATTTATGAAAGTCAATGCAAAGTTGCTGTAAAGACAGAAAGACCAAATCTATGTGCGTGTGTGCGTGTGTGTGTGTGTGTGTATTACACCATATTCCACCACATATGGTGGAATATGTAACTACTTTTAAAGTAGTTTAACATTTTTACAAAAACATTATAGTGGTTCATGTAAGAGCTATTTTACTGATGTTTACACTGTCTCACTTTTCCGAGAGATAGATCATTGGTGGTGCACCGCCTCCTATTTCTTAACTGAATGTCAGCTAAAAAATCCTGAGCTATTTCTTTACATTCACTGCATTATTTTCACGAAGAAAGAACTGTGTTACTATGCCGATCAAAAAGGCAGGTGTGATTGTGTTTTATTGTTTTCAGCGACCACCAACGCTACCTTTCAGTCATGTACCGGTCATTGGCTGCAGGCTTGTGTGTGCAAGTAGGGCTGGGAGTTAAATATGTGCAGATGTATCATAATATTTTCACTGCAAAGAAAGCGTCTTTGAGGCCCAATAACCTGCAGCTGAATCAGCGTGCTGCCCCACCACGCGAGGACCTTTCTGAGCAACACAAGTATCCAGAGAATGTGTAGAACTGTTCAGAGTAAAGGCTGGAGTGCTCTTTCCCTCCATGCTTTCTCATAGTTTGAGTTATGAGTATTAATCCTCCCAATCATCCTTCCTTACACGATTTATTTATTTTTTTCATTCTACTGCTGTGACGGATCCATCCCGTCTGCATGTTTTCTATTATTTCCAACAGACACATCGGCGGACTACTGATTTGAGAAAACAATGGCGCCAGCAGCTCCATTCATACTTACAGACAAAGTGAGAATCAAGACTGCCAATAGAACAAACAGAGAGGAGATGAGTTGCAGTCACAGGTTTATACAGCTGGCCTTTGTTTAGACGGTTGACACTGCCGGGGGGGACTAATTCCTAATCAAAATACACTGACATGAAAGGACAACTAATAAAACTTCACAATGAATGAAGCTGTTTTAGACGCGTTGGGATATAGTCCACAGGGATTGATTATTAATTTGCATGATCATATTGTTAAAGCTCTGATGTTGCCAATGAGAGCAGTATGAGTGCAAATGAGTATGAAACAAAATAAAGTGGAAATTTGTTTAGCTATGTTTTTACAGGGTGAACGATAACTGTATGCCTGTGGAGGGGAACAGGAGAAGACATTCGTTCACATCCCATCATGTCGTGGCAGTGAATACAGAGTTATATGAGCTTAGTCATGACAGCAGAGACAGAGCAGATCTTCAAGGTCTTTCCTTTTCTGCTGACGAACCACAGAGATGTATCCTAAATTAGCAACAGCCAGTAGTAAGTATTCCTGCTTTTATGATGTCAGAGAAAAAAATCGATGCTCTCTGAAAATGATTATTTTTGTTTCTGGCTAAGGTGTAAGGTAAATCAGCTAATGTCGCTAACGGTTAGCACAGTGGTTATCACTTACTCTGAGAGACTACCTCCCTGTTTTGCATATGGAAACAATTTAAGGGCGTATAGTAAAATGAAACACAATTTTATTAATGACAAAAATTTGTGCAAATAATGTCAGTTGTAATAAATGCACAGATTTAACAGAACCTCTAAGAACAAACCTTGTGAAATAAAAAAAGAAATGCAGGAAAATAATGTTTCGAAAATTAAAGACGATGAAGAAAATTCAAGTATTAGAAAATCAAATTCCTTATTTAATATATTTCATTCAGAGCAAAAGCTATCACAATGCTGTACAACGCTAATTTGCATGTATTTAAGCCATTCTGTAAATTAGTTCATATCACTTAGGGTGCATTAGGCCTTCTGACTCCCAAAGAGTTCTGCAGTCATATATCTTTATTTAAAAAACAACGAAAGTAATGGAAAAATGTCACCAGAGGTAAATTTGCTAACTGAAACAAATATGTCATTTAAAAAGTAAATTAGAAAATTAAAAAAACTGAACCAAAAAAGAATATAAAAAATACAAAGTAGAGTTTAAAACACAGTTGGAGGAGACCAGGGGGCCAAATACAATCATAAAAAACAAATTCATAATTCTACAGAGAGGAACAATCACTTTTCAAATACTTACTTTCCCTTTCCTACACTCAAACATTACTGGAGCAGTATTTTTGGTTTAACAACATTCCATTTAGCATTTGCCAGTATAGAAAGCCCAGACGTGATTTACATTATTTTTTTTAAAAAAACACTCCGATAAGGTAAGGTGACTCCATATCAGAGTGCCGCTGTTTTATGTAGCTAAAAAGAAAACTTTAATTTTTCCTGTTATGACAAACCGAAATGCTCACTGTAAACCGGTTTATTGAGTTAATGTTTGTTTTTTTATGGCAGAGGAAAACAAACGCCTTCTGATCTTTGAAACAACTAATGCAAAAGATTTTGGCCATGGTTGTACCATCTGAATTTGACTGAGGGATTCATCTTTAACATTTGTCTAGTGTGTGAAACTGTTGTGGCAAATTTGTAAATATGCAACGTAGGTTTAATTTTCCCTCTTTAAAAACATCTCAGCATTTTGCAGAATTATGTTTTGGCTAGATTAATATTTGCCATCTGCATTGTTTACCCTCTCTCTCTACTTATTTAAAAACATAACGATATCTTTGAATTGTAACCTTGTTCCAACTCCCAGCCGCCACCACCACCATCACCACCATCACCACCATCACCATGAAGGCTCTCTTTAGGATTTTTAGCACAAAATCTGTTTTCCATCAGTAATCTTCTTCTTATTCATCCCCTCTGAGCCAAACAATTGTATCGTGTTCCCATCTGACCAAAGAATGTGTTCGATGCCTTTCATCTGAACTCTTTTTATGTATTTAACGAAGTTTAATCTGTTTTTTTATTGAATACATTATAAGCATGTTCCTTTTTGTATGACTTCTCACTTTCCTTGCAATTGTTTTAGATGATTATTTAACTGCCATAACATGCTAGTTATCCAAACAATGTGGATCATGACTTAAATTTATTTCACTTTGCATTAGTTACAGATCGGGCAGGCCGTGAGTATGCAGGAGCTGTGGTTGACACTTCGATGATGTCATTTTGCACGTCCTTGGGGCGGCTAGTTTCTCCAAAATCTACGCGGCCATAGTGAGGTAAGGCAATGACATTGAATTCAGATGAGCCTAAGGTGGAACAGCTGTAAGATGAGAGTGCTAAACCGGGGAACTAATGGGAGGAGACTAATTAACAAAGAAAACACAAAGGGAGCATAACTAAACACAAAGGGAAACAAACTGAACACAGCATGAAGAAATATCTACAATCACTATAATAGGATTGTATGTTGGATGTAAGAGCTCAGGTACAGAAGACAAACACACCCAAGCCAAAACACAAATACAGATCAACCAAAGCCTAAACCTAAACTGAGTTGAAAATGCAGAGCAAGACTAGTGTCGTGACGTTCAAAGATGATGCAATTCTTCTGAACGGCTCTTTGCCATGAACAATAGGACTAGTGTCTTAGTTAGGGACAACGTTTTGCTTGCTAACGATGCTCTGCACACACTGCAGTAGCTACTATATTTCTTTTTCATTTAAAAATATATTTATTTAATCTTCGAATAAGTAGTATGAGCACACAGAGTGTATTCTCCTTGCTCACTCTTTGTTTTTGTCACGTAACGGCGGCTGCGACCTCGGCCAAAGTAAGTCGCTCACATTCGCTGATGACAATGCTGTCGAAAACAAACATGCCTGAGATATACAAAAAATTTGTTATTTTCTGAGACACTGAGGACTACTTGCTTATTTTGGCATTTTCTAATAAAATAATAAGGTGCAAGGAAGACTCTCTCGGATTAAACTCCTTAGAAAAGCCTCTGTCTTTCTGAGTCTGGATCTCAGTATCTAAGCAATATCCCCATCTTTAGTCCGACTGATTGCTTTTCCTCTCATTTGCATATTTCTGCATCTAAACCTTCTGATTTCTATATACTGCTCAAAAAAATAAAGGGAACACTTAAACAACACAATATAACTCCAAGTAAATCAAACTTCTGTGAAATCAAACTGTCCACTTAGGAAGCAACACTGATTGACAACAAGGACCCTCGTCGGGTCAATCAGTGTTGCTTCCTAAGTGGACAGTTTGATTTCACAGAAGTTTGATTTACTTGGAGTTATATTGTGTTGTTTAAGTGTTTATTTTTTTGAACAGTGTATATATATATATATAAAATTATTATTATTATTATTATTTATTTATTTATTGATTTTTTTAATTTTAAGACCTTCTTCTTCCTCTCTTGGTCTTTTCTGAAAATAAATATTGCTGTTGTCCTGCCAGTTGTCATGATTTCATAAGCTGGTCTTTTTATCACTGGATTCCTCTGCTTTCTCGTCACTGTTTTGTTTTCAGTGCCTTGATCTTCCACGTGGCTTCTCGGTGGTATTTATATTTTCGCTCACTTGTCACCTCATTATTTGTTGTGCCACGGTACAGTTAATGTTTCTGATAGAGATAGGAGCTGCAAGAAAAGCACCCCTTCAAATGTTTTGTGTTTATTTTGTTATCCTTCCCTCACCGTCTTTCTCTTCAAATGCAAGAGGCGAGCGGAGCTTAGTCTTTATCTGCTAGCCAAGTTTACACATTGTGAGGAGAGAGAGAGGCTTCAGACAAACAGCTTTGCTGTCCTTAACGTAAACACCAGCACTTAAACTAGACCAAATATTTACCTTCTGCCCCTGTTCATCCGTCTGTTCGGATCCACCGAGCCACACGCCAGCTGATGCATATCGCAGCTAGTTGTATCAATAAGTTGCTGTAAATACAAGAACATTTACATGTGTTTTATCGTGGCAGCACAAAATCCTGAAAGCATTCATTAATTTTAAAAATATCAGGGATTGAGTGAATTATGAATGCTATCTATATACTACTTAATTTTTATTTTCAAAATAGCGACTTAACTCTCGTACACATACTCCCTCACACATTTGTTTTTAAAATGGTCATAGATACACACACACACACACATAAATCTCAGTGGGAGTTTGGCTGTTTGTTTTCATACTCTTTTCAAAAATAATAAAACTATCTCTGTTGCACTCGGTCTGAGCACACACACGTCCATGCACACACACACACACACACACTCTGAACAGACTGCCTTAAAAAGCTTCTTACGTGGAAGGATATGGTTGGGTTTAAATAGCCAATGGACTGATTTACACTTCAACACTTTTGCAGATAAGATGACTTTTTTGCATGAGCTACTTATAGTTCTTCCACATGAGCGTGTGTGTGTGGAGCTCTCAATGCTCATTGTGTTTGTGTGTTTGTATAGGGGCACAGCTTTTGTTTGTCGCTATCAGTCACCACATCATTTTCTTCCTGTGCCTTGTGCGTAATGTGGGTCTATGTCCAGACGATCTGAGTTAGTCACTTTGTCCGTGCCCGCCTAAGTGAATCTGAGAAAGCCTGGGCTCCATCAGCGAGGTTATCATACACTGGCTGTACTGGGGTCTGATCGACTAATCTTCATGAGTCAGACTACAAAGCCTGAGATTGGCTGATGATGAAGCAACAACATGTTGGGGAAAATACATAAAATGTGTAGTGTAAACACAAAGCTGCTTCTTACTCTGTATCATCAGCTTTTATTTTTATACTTGCAGTTCAAAAGTTTATCTGCAGTCATCTGCATGGATATCATGATAGCTTTGTGCTTTGAGTGATCTAACCTGTCTTTTCTATTAGTTGGAATGATCATGCAACATAAACTGGAACGTCTGAGCACATAATTTGGGTACGCAAGTTCGAACTTATTGTCTCACACAAGGAGACAGTGTTTCCTGTTGCTTGTCATGATTAACTGTGGCTGATAATCTCTGCAGTTATAAAGAAATATTTAGTTCACTGGATTCTTTGGCTTTACCAAAACTCAAAACAATGGCAAGCCTAAGGAACTCTGAGAAGTTCCTTAGGCTTGCCTGTTCCAAAACAGAGATCTTAGATTTACACAAATCCTTTGGATCCATTTCCACATAACTTCTAATTCCCTCTTTTTTTTTTTTACTTTTTTTTTTTTTTCTTCTGGCTCTTGTGGCCTTTATTTGACAGTGGTCACACGGGAAAGCAGGTTGTGAAAGAGGGGGAAGACAACCTTTTCATTTTTGTGCAAATTTAATCACACATTGCTTCATTTTTATATGGATTTTCTTGCTGTTATTTTTGTGGCACTGGTTTTATATTCTTGAAAGACAATTCACTGAACACAAATAAGTGGTAACTTTAGAAATGCAATAAAAAGCTCTTTTTATATTTGAAATACAATGTTTGTTTGTTTGTTTTTTGTTTACATTTTTCCTCAATAGGTTATTTATTTCTTGTCAGAATTTTTTATTACTATTGTTATTTATTTATGTTAATTAGTTTTTTTTTTTTTCTTAATGGCTGAGTCAGCAAAACAACAACATTGAGAAAATGAACATTTTCCAACACCAGGAAGCATAAAAATGACATCATAGGAAAAAAAAATGCGTAATAATCAGGAGGTACGCTTCTAATGACCTGATCTTCAGGCAGTGAAACACAGCATGGGAACAGGGTTTGGCAGGTTTTCTTTGATAACCGTCACTTCTTCTGACAAAATGCTGAGCACACTGGAATCACTCACTGTTCAAATAAAAGAGCCAATTCATATCTCTGACATCAGCTCTTATTTATTTATTTTTGCGTGGATAAAAGGATGCAAACAAAAAGTGCTATACCAGCAAGCAATATAAAACTAGGAAACTTAGTGAGCTGTTCTTTGTAGATGATTTTGTGTTTTTCTGCGATGACACTTTAGTTCTTCTGGCAGATTTAAAGAAGCAGAATTTTGGGCATTTCTCTGCCGCGTTACCCTGCCACATCCCATGAACTCCCTCATCCCATCCTGCCCCAGCGCCTCTCACGAATACCAGCATGGATGAGCTTGTCCTACCACTGAACCCCGTCACACCTCCCTGGTGACACACATGCACACAATCACAAGCACCCACCCTTATCGCCACCATCTTGTGCAGAAGTCTTTGCTTCCTGCTTTGCTCAGACACAGATACCTACCGTGCACTCGCAGAATGCAGACTCACAAAGCACAGTCTTCCCACAAACTACAGCATCAGAGGACCGGTCTTATCTCATTTTTTTCAGATTAAATCACACATAACTTCATGTGTATTCTTGCACACAAACTTCTGACTGAGGCGTACACTCACTTGTTCTGTGGTATTTGATGGTGGTGGGGGTGCTGTGTGTGGGTTCTGTCTCAGATTTGGGGGGGAGAGATGCCTATCTGGACCCTACGGGAAGAGTGAAGCACAAAACTGATTGAGAAAAGGAACGAGATAGATGGACAGCAGAGGGACATGGGGGGGTTCACAGATGGGCACAGAGGTGTTTTATCTTCTGCTTTCAAATTTGCATGCTTATCATGTTGGTGTGGTGGCAATAGCTCACCAAAGACATCAAAAACAGCAGAAACATCCACAAGCTGCTTCTTGTTTTGCCGCTGTTTACACCTGGGTTGCTGCATTACCCGCACAAACACAGCCTGGCTTAAAACAGAATTGTGTGTTCTTACTTTGCCCTTTTCTCAGTTTGCAACTACAGCACCTATAAAAAGCATTCACCCCCTCTGATGTTTTTCACTTTTATTGATTTTAGAAATCAGTCTTGCTTTACTTTTTGGATTCCTGCTATGATGACATCACCCACCATTGAAGTGTGCCTGACATTGTCACAAAATAATGGGATTCACAAGTAATAGTTGAAAGTCTAAACAGTTCTAATCAGAAAACCAACTTTATAATTAGAGAAGTATATAAGCATAAATTAGGGTGATTTTACACTTGGCAGTCCGGTAGACCAAATTCGCAACATTTGTTAAATTTTCAGCTGGTGCGGTTTGCGTGTTGTGACACACTGCATTGTGTCAAAACGACCAAACCCTGTCAAAAACCCGTCCATCCCCTCACTTGATGGACGGGTTTCTGGACCCGCAACCACTGAAGGGAAACAACATGAAAACATCTGAAGAAGACACGAGAGCAACTTCCTCCTTCAAAAATGAAGTGGTGTTTTAATAGTTGCAGAGCCATTTCTCTGGTTAGCTCTGTTTGTTTTTGTTAGATTTAACCAGACTGAGGTGGGGTGAAAATGTTGAATTACAATCATTAAAGAACTTAACACTTTGCATTTATCCTATATGCAAATAGAATAATTTGGTATAGTTTTGTATGGAGTTTTTTTTCTTTCGAGTAAGTAAAAAAAAAATAAAATCTAAAGCTGTGAAACAAAAACTGTGTATCTGCTCATCCTTTCTTCCCCAGAAACATGCATAAACTGCAATTAGCACTGGCTCTGCCCAGAGGCTATGAGTGTTGCTAATAAGTGATTGTTGATGTTTTCCTTAATCTGCTTAATGGACAGAATAAACATGGCCTAACCTTTTAATTGAGTGATGACATGACAGCGATGGAAAGATTGTTATGCATTTGGGGTTGAGCCAAAAAGGAATGTTCTGTTTTCCCTCCTTTAATTTCACTCCTCGGTTCCTCCATTCGTCTGTATGGTTCCTGTTTATGCTGATTAGTGCTGATCACAACGTCAGGATGACTCAGGAGAGTCTGCTGTGTTTGCGTCGTCTGAGCAGTAACATCCCTGCTGTTTTCCCTCTCACGATCTTTCAAGTAGGAGTTTCACATACTGGGAATCCTCGTCATTTCCTCTTTCTTTCTGGTGAGATATCCAGCGGTGTACTGATGTCGTTTTCCTTTGTCTGATTTCTTCTTGGACTTTTTCTTTATTCATGTCGCGAAGTTTGACGTACACAAAAAAAAGATTTTTTCTCTAAAGGTTTCAGAGTATCCCACCTACTTTTCAGCTTTAAGCTTCCATTGCTGTGAAAAGTATTTGTCCACTTAAGGAAAATAATGCTCCTATCAAACATCCCACTCCAACTGATTCTGGGTGGAAGCCAAAGCTCCAGCTTGAGGTGGCAGTAACCTTTTTGACCATGTTCTATTCAGAAGCGTAAATGCTTTTGATGAAATTATCCAAGCCTGGAGTTAAAAAATGGGGCCCATCTTTAATGTTCTCTAAAAACGTTTCAACAGATATGAATATTTTACCAAGGCACTGTATTCACGTAAAGGTTGCTGTGGTGTTGCAGAACAATGGGATGCTTTTAAAAGTATTTAATGACAATGTTGTCTTTAAATGCTGTTAATTTTTCCCTTTTCCATCACCTCTTTTGCACTTTGCATTCCTCTTTGTGTAAATGACTTAAAATGAACACGTTTTCTCAATTCGAATTGTGTGTTTTCCTTGCTATTCTACACACCGAAGGGATTTTCAGATTCTGATTTCTTATACGCGTCTTGAGACAGCTTTAAAAACTAATGTTGCCATGGCGATTGAAAATCTGTGTATGGGTTTTAACACGAGAAAGTACTCCACACTGGCTCCTCTCCAGGATTCCTCCCATACAGACAGTCTTAAGTGCGATGTCTGCATCTGTCTGAGCATGGGGGAGGTCCTGCACCCCAATCCTCCCCCTCCATCCTCCCTCGGGAACCAATTGCAGGACCGCTCTGTGAGGGTCGTCGCTCTATTAGAGAGCCACAGAGGAATTCTGTGTGAAACAGAGCCTGTCCAACGAGCAGAGACGCCACACAGCTGCACTGCTGCACCGACGCTGACAGGTTGCATTCACTGCCCTTGTTAGACTCGTTTTCTGCACATCCATTTGTCCCGCTGTCAGTCCCTGTAAACTTCCTCAAACGTAACGTTCTTACTTGCCCAGGTGGTGAGAGAGGACAATGAAAAACCTGATTCGGTGCTTTAGAGCTTGCAAGGTTTAAACAAGCAGTATTTCAGAATAGTTAATCAATTGTACACGCCTAAAAGTGAAAATGATCTTCCGATTTTCTGCTCGTTAGATGCAACAGCTATGCTGAAGGATCTGTGTTTCCTGGATATGATACAACTTGCAGCACATTCAGTGCACACCATTTACTCCGAGTAACAACATCTGGGGATTTGGAATGGTGGGAGGTGTGTGTGTTGAGATATGAGTGTATCACACACACACACACACGATGTTTGCCTTGGCCTAGGAGTCGCAGTCTGCGAGAGAAAAAGATGGGAATGAAGAATCGTGGCCCTCGGTATTAAGATAACGAACAGTGTGTGTGCGTCAGGATCGAAGGAGCTTGTGAGTTCTCTTCCCAGCAGATAAATGATTTTCATTCTTTCAGCGTGTGAATTGAGACTGGGCATTATCACACATGCCAGTCAGCGCTGCCTGCAACAAGGCAAAATGCCACCGAAGAACTATGAGCAACAGATTTCTGCAATAAGCATGCACTTTAATCTCATTATCTGCAAGGGTTTCACTTAGAGCTCACAGTGCCTGCTAAGAATATTCACAGCCATTGAACCTTTTCACATTTTGTCACAATATGAAGATCATATAAAAGCCCAAAGCTTTTATACGCTGTTGTTTTTCTATTTTCTTTTTTACAAATAAAAAATGTCTTGACTAAAATTTGTGTTTTTTGCAAAATATATCAAGCTAGGTCATACTAGATAGAGAGCATCTGTGAACACCAGGTTTCGAACCTTCTAACAGATTCCCAGTAAGACTTAGGTCTGGACTTTGACTAGGCCATTGTAACACATGGACAAGCTTTGATCTAAGCCATTCCCTTGTATCTCTAGCTGTATGTTTAGCATTGTTGTTCTTCTGGAAGATGAACCCGTTGAACTCCGTTTACTCGCTGACTTCTAGAGGAGCAGACTTTACTGAGGGATATCAGCATAGGGGGGGAGGGGGGGGCAGATTACAAATGAACACCAACCTGATGCTCATGCAAAGTTTGATTAAAACAAAATATAGAAAACCTCAAGAGGAAGTACATCTTACAGTGCAGCGTCACTTCAACTCACTCATTATTTGAATGTGAAGAAAAGAGAGAGGATTTTCTTTTTGTCCTGTCTGAAGAAGATCTTCCCTTGCATGAGCAATCACACACATGCCACAGGTGCAGGTTTTGCAGCGTGGCAAGTTGATTGGCAGGTGGTAAAAAGGAGAGGAAGTGAGCCTGACAGGACACTCAGGTGGTGTTAACTTCTGACTGACAGCCATACAGAGAGGGAGCGTTAACTCTTTCCTTCCCAGATTCTCTGCAACCTACAGGAGTTGCTTGTACATGTCAACTTTTGACAGTTTTAGTCTTCTAATAAGCAAAAGTGAGATCTGTGTTGTTAGTTTATTTATTTCATTTTTATTTGTCAAGTTTTTTACAATGCATTTCACAGTTTGACATCTTTCAATCTTCGCCCCGTGTCTTTGCTTCAGTCTCACTTTGTTTCACCCCCCCTTTTCACCCTCCACCTCTTTCTTTTGTTGACTACCATCTTGCATCTGGTCCCTTCTGTCTTCTCCTGTTTCTCCAGAGTGTTTCTGCTGATCCCTGACTTTCCCCGAGCATCCCCAGGGTGTGTGCATGTGTATGCGCGCAAAGCCAGGTGTCTGCTCTTTGGGCTGTGTCTGTCAGTGGTGTCGGGGTTAGGGCGGGAGGGGAGCGTTTGGGAGAGGCAAAGGAACTCTCTGTGTGCGTGTTTTAGCATTTATCACCTTATAAGGCCCATTTTCCCAACAAAAACTGTATTGTGAGGACCTACTGCCATATTTGCTGTTAGTGTGTTAGGGGTTAGGTTTAGGACTAAAGTATGAATTGAGTTTAGATCAGATGTAGTTTAAGGGTCGTAGTTAAGTTATAGAAATGAATAAAAAATGAATGAAAGTCGGTGAACGTCCTTGTGAAAATAGAAATAAATACTGTGTGTGTTTGCGTGAGTGCGTGCGTGTGTGTGAGAGAGCGAGTAGGAGCTGCTGGGGCACTGTGACCAGGAGCGTCTGGGAGGCATTCTCTGCATTCCCAGGGATCGGCTTGGGATAAAAGCTCTGTAAAGCTGCCATGCACCTGGTTGACAGTGAGGGAGGCAGAGACATGACCCAAAACCGACACACACACACACACACATGCACGGAAGCACACAAGCAGAGACATCATCATCATCTCTTGCACCAATTAACCTGAAATGTAAAACTACACCAATAGGTACAGAGGTCAAATAAAATGAACCAGAGGAACCCTCCAATCTCCCGTTTCCATCTCCTGAACACACAAAAACGGATACTCCTCTCTGTCATTGTGGGTCTTTACCTCTAAATGCCTTTAAAAAAAAACAGCACGCTGTAACACAACATGTGAACAGATTTTGACACAAAAACAAACTACGTAGCTCATTTTGGGATATTGTTTTCTCTTTATCTGGTTTATAGAAGTGCCAGTGATGCTAAGTGAGAGAGAAGCAGTCAGTGAAAGTGTTCTAAGAACTTGTTTGTGTGATCAGAGGCTCTTGACAGTCTGTCATCTGTCAGCACCTGTCATTGAGAGTGCTGAGCAAATAAGCAAAGGCAGGGAAAAACGTGGTGTAGAGGAAGACCGGCTGTTGGAGAGAACAAAACTCCTGTAAGACGTAGTGTTTGTTCAACGAGATAATCAATTAGCCTGTCTCTGGGATCAGGAGCTACTGTAGCCACCAGGTAAGACAGCTGCAGCAAAATGTCCAGTTACTAAAGGGTTGTAGAAAGAAAAACCCTGACAAGATGATAGCAAATGATCAGCTTGCAAAAAAGTGTTATAATCAATGTACATTGAGTTGATCTAGTGAACCTGCTTCCAAATGCTTTTCCCTTCTTAGAAAGACATTGAGAGAGAGACTGTACTACCTGCTGCAGTGACATGTGTATGTATGTCAGGTGACCTGCTCCACGTATTAGATAAGCTCTGCTCCCCAGGAAAGCTGAAACCCTTCTCAGTAATTTCTGCTTTGGGTTTTATAGTAAAACCCAAAGATTATTTCATATCAAAACAAGAAGTAAATACATATTTTTCAATGCAGTCATATTCAAAAAGAGAATGTCTTCTGATAAGGATTCATTTTTAGATTAAAAGTACATTTTTTTAAACAACTTTTAAGCAGGTATAAGTCATACCTTTAATTAAGTCCACATTTCTGTATTAAAATGTTTTTTTATTGGCTTGATGTAGTAGTCTAATCTTAAATGCCACGTTTTTATTAGCTGTAAACGAAGAGTCATTATTAACATAAATAAAGGCTTGAAAACATCAATCTGTGTGAAAATAGTCTATATGACGGGTTTAGCATAGTGAATTGAGTTATTGAACTCTATAAACTGCTGAAGATTATTGTGTTTTATTGAATATGAACATATAGTGAGCGACGAATGACAGATCACTTGGAAGAATTTTTTTTTTTTCCATCTACCACTCTGGACTTTTTTTCATGATAAAGTAGAAATTTTATAAAAGAAAAAATAAGTTGTGCGCCACATACTAAATACTCCATTAAAGCTTGCTAACATGCTAACACCCTCAGCTAATTCTCAAGCTCAATCATTTCCCAGATATTCAAACTGTTAGAACTCCAGCCACGTCAGTGACATTAATCAGCTTGAGAAATTAATAGAATCTGTTTATGCTTGCATTGATCTGCCGTTTGGCTCCCTGCAGGTTGCCCTCCTTCAACTCAGCTTTAAGTTGATCCCTTTGATGCAGAGCAAGTGTTTACTTGTACTTCACTTCCCTCTTGTTCTTTTGTTATTCCTCCCTTCCCCTCTCCCTTTTACTCCTCATCCTCTCCTCTCTTCTGTGTTTTTCTCTGTGTGCCTATGCACAGGTGTGTTTTCGTATGTGCATGTGTAAAGAGTGTGTGCGGCTGGAATGTTGACCCGCTCACAAAAAGGGCGAGAGTCTTCGCAGACATCAAAGAGCAGGTAGCTGACAGGGAGAAGAGGGGCCAGTAAGTCCAGTTGCATGACAATAGACCCCCGATGAACACCTGGACTGCATGGAGAGGCGGCGACGTGAAGACAACACACACGTGTGACTTACCTTGCAGCTCAACACACACTCCCTCATTTTCCTCTTTAGCTCTCCACCAAACACACACACACGCACACACCCATAAACACACCCTCTTGAGGACCTTCAAACACTTACATTGGTCATCACGCATGTCTCCGTAATCTTCATACCCTCCTCTCAGCCTCCCTGCTCTCCACACACAGAGGACCCCTCTTTTATCCCCCGCCCCCGACCTCTCACTTCCGACCTGAGCCCACAGGTGTTAGGGTCTTTGTCCTTGGACATGTGCGAGCAGCCCGGTGTTGTGACGAGCCCCTCAGACCCTCAACCTCCTCTTCTCTCATGTGCAGCAGGTAATCTCGTGGGGGTTGGGGTGGAAGATCAAGAGAACTTCACACCTCACAAGGCAAATCGTTGAGGATTTATAACACTGTGGATTCTATGTTTATTTGCGGGGCTGGAAAGGATGAGGAAACGGCCTTTAAATAAATTCCCCTTTGCAGTGACTTTATCTCACAATGGAAAATATTATTTGCTGTAGCTCTCTGCCATTATTTGACCTTCCTCACCAAAATTCCTCTGTGTGTGTTGGTATATGTTCTCAGCCTGACATGTAAACACTCACAGTCACAGTGCAGTTTATCGCTCTGCATGCACTGCAAAAACACAAAAGCTAGTATTTTTGGTCTCGTTTCTAGTGCAAATATCTCAGTACACCTGAAATAAGACAAAACTAACTTACTAGTAATTTTTTAGCAAGATATAGGAGTTTGTTTTCAGTCAATAATTCCTTAATATTCATGGGAAAAAAATGCTTGTGTCATTGGTAGATTCTTTTACTTATAACATGGGAAAAATGTCTTGTTTTAAGTGAAATGATTTGCCAGTGGAACTACTACTTTTTAATTGATATTAAGAAATCATTAGCTTATTAGACATCATTAGAATTTGCACAAGGTCTAAACTTAAGATTCAACTGAGAATTAACAGTTGGAAATCCAGCCCACCAACATAAACACTGTTACCAAGGCAACCCTTGCTCATATTAGAGTGGAACGCTAGATTAAACTTAGCTTCAACTGAAAAATAGCAGTAGGGAGGCTAGCCCATCAATATCACACGAACACTGTCACAAATGTCACTCCTGCTTGTATTAAGAGCAGAAATGAGAAATATTAAACAAACGAGTCACAAAGTAACATCAGCTAACACTACTGCTGAAATACAGTGCCTCATTTGCATCTCAAAGCAATAATTTGCAATCAGTCACAAGTGGTTATAACCCACCTTCATCACAAACACAGACAGTTATCAATGCAACAGAAGGATAACTGCTACCTACTGTTCAATATAACCCCCGCTCCCCACCCTCCAGTAGCTGCTTGATGTGAAAACACCAAGTTCAGGATTGAACAAAACAAACAGTCATACTTGGAAACTCATAACATAGCCTTTGCAATTGACCACTAAAGCTGAGCTCAGGTGCTTCATGTGTCCACAGGTCATTCTCTACATGTTCCTTTACAACTTGATTGGAGTCCACCAGGAAAGAAAATTCATTATTAAAAAAAATATTCTCATTTTAAAGTGCACTGTTGCATTATATAATTTTACGTCTTTGTATGCGTCACACTGCAGTGTTTGGATTCCACAGACCTGGTAAAGCAGACGTGCAGGTGTTTTGTCTGATGCCAACCCAAGGACTTGATAGGGAGGACTAGACCACGATAAAGTGAAGAACGGAGGTGGTTTGGTTAACAGTGACCTTCTCTGGCATTGCAGACTATCATTTAATGGTTCAGTGGTGTGGCTGGAGATAAAGGCTGTTGAGTTGTTTCATGCTAGCATAAAAAGACCTACAATGTTGGAAGTATTTCCACATTTTAAGTCATTTTTAAGAGACTTGAAATGTGGGTTGTCACAGCAGATACTATTTATTTACACAAGTGATGGTCCTATTTATGTTATACCATTAAAGAAAGCGGGGAAAGAGGCTGGCCATTTTTCTTATCTCACTGCACGCGAACGAGGAGGGGTCTAATCAACTTACCCCTTACCCTCACTTCCTGTTTTTCCTGCCAGGATGTCCCGTTACCTTGGCAACCCAGTGCCACACGCAGCCTCTTACTATTCCCATTCTTCAAAGGAGCATGAGGGCCTCAGGAAATTGGTTTAAGGTTTCTGAGAATAAATCAGTTCATTTCCTAAAGGGCGCTCATTAGAACGGTGGCCATCTGCCAGGTCCACCCAGTGACATGTTTTCTTTAATACCATTAATTGTATTTCTTATCTTCCTTAAAAACGTATCTGTTCATATTTTTAAACCAACATCCTAACTGTGATTAAGACAAGTCTACCACACAAGTATTCAGTCTGTGAAGCCTGAAATAAACAATGTTTGACCAAAAGGTCAGATATTAGATCTATTGTAGGTCAGGTTTTCACAGCATTGGTGCAAATTCTTTTCTACAACAGCAAACAATCAGTTACAAGGCAGGAATAAGCTTAAACCTTGAGTAGACTAAAGAATCTAAGAATATATTTCAATAGGCACCTCAAGAAGTGTCGATTTTATGTGAATTTGAACTTAATGATATTCTTTAATCAAGAAATGTGAACTGAGTCCAGTTCACCCTGTTGACAATAAGCATACATTTAATTTGTCATGAATGGCTGTTGTGAACTAGAAGACATTTTAGTACAAATCTTAACTCCCTGAGCAGCTCAATTTATTTCAATTTCAATTTGTTGTATATTTATATAGGTCCAATTCACAATAAAGGCTCTTTACAAAAAAAATTATTTAATGAAATCATGCATAAAATACAGTTGATCCTAGTTATCCCGATTAATTATTCAAAATTAATTTAAAAAGTTTCAAAGGAAACCCACAGCTTTATTTCTGAACTGTCTGCTGTGTTTCTTGTTCTTCATGATACTGTTGCTTTTTCACATAACATATTTATAATTAGACTAATCAATTAAATTGGTGGCATCAACACATCTACAGACCAGCAAAAGACTGACCTGCCTGGTCTCTCA
Source organism: Poecilia reticulata (assembly GCF_904066995.2). Lineage (NCBI taxonomy): Eukaryota > Metazoa > Chordata > Actinopteri > Cyprinodontiformes > Poeciliidae > Poecilia > Poecilia reticulata. The sequence goes on from NC_088842.1 coordinate 25,771,100, forward strand.
TCACATATTGTAGCCACATGCTCTTTGCCCTGTTAGCAGAACATGATTGGCTTTTTGTTACACGTCTGTCACTAACTTGGTCAGAGTAGGATTACTGTTGATGTAGCTAGCGAACTCGCATGTGTCGATCACAAGGTTTATTCAGGTTTTCTCAGGTCCAGTCTAAGACATTACTAAGGAAGAGTGCGTGCATGTGTCCCGGCTGGTCTATTCTCCGTGTGCGTCTTGTTTCAGGTTGTTAAAAGGTCAAGCGAAACCTCGGGGACACGTCTCGGCACACGTTCACCTTTCACACTCTGGTACTGATTTCCGTCTTTCGTTCAGAATGGAGTTAATGAGATCTGTCACCACCTCACCCGCTGCTTGTTATGAGTGGGCTCTTTCCTGTGTCAGATAAAAATAATCCAACTGGCCCGCAGACCTGTTCAGCCACTGGGGTCATCCAGGGTCTGAGATGGCTGATTTGTTTTTATTGGCTACTCCAGCGGGACGCGAAGGATGAACTGGACGAAAGAACGGAAGTTACTTTAGACTTCAGCTTTAGTGTCAGAAATATGTGCTGCATATCTGCAGCATTCGTATATGAAGTGTTGCATAGGCTCCATCACTAATGGATGGGGCTATAAGCTTCAATATCAACCAAGATATTGAAGCTTCTGCTCCCATTTTACCTCGTGTGAACTCAATTTATCGCCACAAACCCTCACACCAATGTCTGTAATATAAAAAATGCCTGAGTCGATTATTTAATGCACCTGTCAGCAAATACAGACACCCACAGGCATTTGCAAACACACACACGCGCATGAACACACACACACAGCACAGGAGCTGTTTATCCTGAAGGGGGTATAGATGTCATCCCATGTAGGCCAATGTCAGTGTTAGGAGAAGCAAAATATTTTGATTGCAAGGGTATCTGTTCATGTCAACAATCTGATAGTGCACCGGGTGGAGATAGGCGGTTCCCATGAGGCCGGCGTCCTCGGCAGCGGTGGGGAAGGGGAGGGGCCAGAGGGTGAGGTAGAGGTTGTGGGATTGGCTGTTCCCACATATCAGGAACACAGTGAGTGTCAACACGTCCAGCTGGATAGATAGAGAGAGGTCAGGCTGTGACAGACGAGTGATAGTGGCGGATGATTCTGTGATCGAGGCATTTATTTTTTTGTTTTTCTCTTTGCCACTGCTGCGTCGTGTAGCTTCATTCATTCTTACAGAGTCATTCTACAACTCACTATTGTCCTGAAACAAGCAGAAAAATATTTCCAGGAAATACCCAAATTAGAAAGAACACTAGAAATAATACCAGCTCGACTTTGCACCAAGAATGCGGTGACGGCTCTTGATTTGGCTGTGCTAGGAAAATAAAGCACTTACTCACACATAATGCGTTTTGATGAGGTCATACGTCATCTACAAACTCGGGACACATGAACAGGAGAAAATGAAAACCGCCCAGCAAATTAAAACTAAAACATGGTTGAAATATTGAAGCGTTTGTCTTCCTTTTGGACTCATTTTTTAAGGTTCATCTAGGAATCCGGAACGTTTTTAAGCTTTTTTAATAAAATTTGAAAAAGTATAAATCAGCATGAAGCATCCCTGCCATGATTTTTATCCTCTTCTAAACATGTTGACCATTTTGTTAGTGCTTGCCAGACCTTTGATAAGTGTTCCTGCTGAAAGCCTTTTGTTTAATGTTAGCTAGCATTGCTATCTTCTTCTGTCCTACGCTGCTGAAAGTTTTTAGTTTTCTGTGACCTCTTTCAGAGCAAAATTTCTCTCTTCTCGTCTGTCTCTGAACATGAGTCATGAACACATGAAAGACAACTGGCACATCCACTTTTATTTGACTGCTTCCCATCCATCTGGCAGTCATCTCCAGCTCTGCGGTTTTCACTGCAGCAGTGTTAACTGTAACCGTGGCTGCGTATTGCTCCATGAGCATCTGTCAGAATCTGATAGATTTCTGCTGATGATATAACAAACTCATCTCTGTTCATCAGCCCATGAAAGGCTGACACATTGTAACTGGTTGGGCCTGCAGAAGTACTTTCCCTATCCTATTACTGTTAAATCATCTTTTAAACACTTAGTGGTGCTGTCATAATATTAGTGTTTCATCTGTCATAACATGTAGTGGCTCACTGTCTGTACAGTGGTGATATTTTTTGTTGTTGTAAAGAACAGATTAACTTGGCAATAAGCCTGTCAACATTTCTGCATAAGGCTACATTTCTTGCCAAATCAGGGATTAGAGTTGAAAATAAAAACAACAAATTACTGTGTGTTCACACACAGCAGTTATTAGTTCCATAAACCTTGGCAATTTTCAAATAAATAAATAAGTAAAGCATTGATTAAAATCTCATCCAAGTATGATTCCAGCAGACAGAAACAGCTGAGGCTTTGTCCTTGAGGAGCTTTTGGAGAACCTCTTGTTCCTCATCGATCTGATGTCTGTGACAGCTTCGGTCGCACCGCTGAGCCGCAGCGCCTGGAAGAGGACACGCTGACACGGCGGAAGATGGCCTTCTAGGAATGTTTACTCCAATTCCAGAAGCGGCAACTTGGGAGCAATATTTGTGTTTTTTTCTTTGTTTTTTTTTGTTTTTGTTTTTTAAAAAGGGCTACTGTAATCAAGGGTGAAACATGTGAGTTGTTAAAATACCGCGTTTGACACACCAGCTGTAGTCAAGTCAAGCTTGTTTGTGTAGCACATTAACTTTCAGCAACAAGGCAGTTCAAAGTGACTCACATCGGTTTTAGTCTTAATTTAAATGAACTCAGTGTTTCAGATGTTTTGCAGTTTTTCTGGAGGTTTGTTACATATTTGTGGTGCATAGAAGCTGAATGCTGCTTCTCTATGTTTGGTTCTGGTTCTAAGAAATTAGTGAGCTGGAACGTTGATACAGTGACAAAAGATCTTTAATGTATTCTGGTGCTAAGTCATTCAGTGAATTATAAACTAATAAAAGTATTTTAAAGTCTATTCTCTGAGCTACACAGAGCCAGTGTAGTGACCTTAGAAATGGGGTGATGTGCTCTGCCTTCGTGGTTTTAGTGAGAACACCAGCCGCAGCTTTCTTGATCAGCTGCAGCAGTCTGATTTTTTTTAAAGGCAGAACTGGAAGGGCACTGTTGCAGTAATCAGTGTGATTAAAGATAAACACATGGTTTTTGTATAACTTGGTGATACATTAGGCCTTCAATCCTGGAAATGTTCTTTATGTGATGGAAGGCCGACTTTGTAATTAATTGTCATTATGTGTCTCTGAAAGCTCATTTAAGTGGAATCGGACTCTCTACAACTGCAAGATGACCACTACGTCATCAGCCAGGCAGAATGGGGCCATGAGTAAAGTCAAAGCTGGCGTGTGTGGTGCAGACAGCCAAACTAAGCCAAATACTTTGACTTGGTAAGTTTGTGAAACAATACAATTAGTAGAAAGACCCAGAAATCCAATACAAATTTAACATAATTATAACAATACTGAAACACCACAACATTAACTGGGTATCCACACAAGAGATTGAGAAGTTCTCTGATAATCACTTTTTGGTTAAATTGACAGTGTTTCTCACAACAGTAATTTCAGTGAACTGCAAAAAAAATCATCAAAACCCCCCCAAATACTCGCTCTGACATCACCATTAAAACATGCTGAGTCGTACTCCTTCATTAGCTGTGCCAGTGCTTTGTAGACAACATGTGATTTCATTCTCAATCTCCTGGTCACGGTTTATCAAAACTACAGTGTTTATTTTTGTAATTCAGTTTTTTCCTTTTAGTTTGAAAAAAAAAAAATGTTTCAGAAAATGTTGACGCTGAATAGCAACAGAAATCAGCCCAACTGGAAGAAAGGCAGAGAGAGAAGGGAGTAGACATGAAGCAAACAACTCAGATCGGGACCCAAGCATTGGACAGTTGCATCATGGATCATCGGTTCCGGACTTCGCACACCCATTCTGACACAAAAGTGAGATTCAGACATTAAAATGTATTAGATAAGACAGCGGTGCATTGAGGGGGAAGGTGAGTTGGTAAATTATATTGTCAAAAAAGCCAAATTTTGTTGATCATGATTGATTCGTAATAGCAATAAAAGAATAAAAAACATCCAGGGGATTGAATACTTTTTCTAGACCCTGTGTGGGTGCACAAAAAGGTGAAGTTTTCTTCCCTCAAAAGTTTTGAAAGACAGATGAAAAGGATTCAAACCAGACTTTCTGGGTCACAGTAGCTGTTGTACGCAAACCTTAAAAAAAAAAAAAAAATTCTTCAACCATGGAAATTCCAGGATAATGTTTCACTTCACACATTTCTTCCTAACAGAGCTTAAAAAAACGAGCAGATGAAACTATCCTAATTCATTACTCACTCTGGAGATGTATGGTTAAACATACGTGTACGCAACCGGAGGTCATTTCTTTCTTGTCGTTCCACTTTTCACAATAGCCTGAGCCAGAGCACAGCAAGACGAGCGTGTCAAGGGGGGAGAAGAGGGAAGACGCTGACAAAGAGGGAAAGAAAGAAGAGGTTAAGGAAGGGTTAGCTAAGAGGTAGACGGAGAAAGAAGGAAGTTCATCCACCTGTGTCTGATTTACAGCAGTCGGATATAATCTCCCTGACCAGAAAGAGATACAACTCTTTTTTCAGATCGATGGGCTCAAACAGCACCAAAGCACATGAGGTCTGTTCTTGATATCCGACCACAGATATGAAACAAAGGAGGTAATGGCATTGTATATGCAGAGCGTATGGCACCGTCATTCTGGATCCATGAAGTTTGGAATTCAGTTTCTCCCGGGGTCTCTGTTTGCATCACACCCAGGTTAAATAGGTTAGATTCTGCAATGTTACACAAGTCACGGTTGTTCACCGAATGGAAACGCGGATCTGACTGAATGAAATCAAATGGGTAAAAAAAATAAATAAATCTTATCATTTTGTGAGTCCAACTGAAACCAACATTTTTTTCACAAACATGTAAACGACGGAACTGTTTCACTAAAGAGCTAGAAATGACAGAAACAGAAATGATAAAAGAGGCAGTTTGTGGCTCTTGTTAAAAAGTCTTGATGTCAATGTTTTTTTTATCTAAAACAGAACTGCAATAAAACATTGGATATTTTTTTCTTACATTTTTCAGTGTTATGCTGTTGCCATAAATAATGAATGTACAGTACTTCATCTATTTCTTATACATCATTGCTCAAAGAAACTATCAAAAATTTCTCATGTATTTCCCAATGAACTTTGGTTAGGACTCTAAAATGGTATGATTTGTTTTTCTGACCTTTATTTGCAATAGATTAGACAGGAAACGGACTGGAATTGAGGATCAATAGCCTCCATCTACAAGGAGTGACTGCCTTACTTCTTTCTACACCACACACTGCATCAACAGTATGATTTGTGACGGATTTTTATATTGCATCAGTAATTACTCAGATTGTTTCTGAGCTGTAACTCAAACCGCATCCCACCACGGAACATGTAATCAGCCATCAGTGATTAGATGTGTCGTGCCACCGTCATAACCCCGCCACACTGACATTTCCTGGTAGCCGGGCCTCTGCTGACTGACCCCCTCCGGTTCTTTCACCGTCACAGAAAGCATCTGAGGATCCTTACGTCGCCCACACGGCCGCAGCCTTCTCTTCCTCCACTGTGTTCTCTAATCATGGACGAAATGGACCCAGGCCCGCAGAACAAAGGGCAGTGTTTGTTTTTGTGCAGGCCCTTTCACGTTTCAGCCGTGTTCCCTCGGTGAGCGCGTGCAGGCCTTTGATGTGTAACACTCCGGCGTTCGCCCAGTGAACAATCGGGGGCCTCGACAAAAGCAAGCCGAGAGGGGGAAGATGGGAGGAACATAAAGCAGAGAAGTGTTCCCGTTCCTCCTCAATCACTAATTGACTTTTCACAGTGTAATGGTTCGTCCACAGGCCTTTCATTTAGCTCAACTCGCATCTGAACTCTTCATAATCGCTGTGAACTTTTCACCTTTATAAAGTTGCACCTAAAATTACTCAATCTTCACTTACATTTGGTTCACTTGCAATATTTAAAAACTAGCTTTTTTTTTTTTTTTTTTTTTTTTTTTTTTTTTGCAACAAAGAAATCACATAAGACCACTTTTATTAGCAAAAAGCTTCTAAAAATTAAATGGTTTCTTGAAATAAAATTAAAAATTGACACGTTTGTTTTATTGTATTAATATTTTTTTGATCAAATTAGTATTTTCCAGGCTTTGTCTTGGTGGTCATTGAGATATTTTTGGGATTAACAACCCCCAAAATTAATTCCCAAGCCTCAGCTTCCTCACAGATTGCATGACATTTTTACCAAATATGATTAGATACTTCATGAATGTAGCTCCCCACATGCTGCAGGTTTCCAGGAGGACAGTCCTAGAACATCATTGAGCCATACCTCATTCTTCCTCTTCTACAACTGATCCATGGTCTGAATAGTTCTTGTTGACTTCTCAGAATATAATCCCAAATCCTCTTAGTATACTTATATATCTGTGAGAAGGTTGGAGTCAACTTTTGTTGTACTTTTGGGTCAGCAGCTTGTAATTCAGGTGTGGATAAAGTCAAACATCATGTGCCATTGCTGTGTTTTTTCCAAAGTTTCTTTTTTTTTCCTGTTGTTTTTTCTTCTATTCTCTAAGCTTTTTTTCTTTTTTTTTACTAGTTTATTGACATAGCCATATTTCTAAAATACAATGAAATATTGCTGTCAGCAGTTCAGATATTTTAGTGGATTTCACACCAGATGAAACTGATGAAGTCCATTAAACACTTGATTTGCTAAAGTTTAGAAAAAACTTTATTCAACAGTTATTTCTAACTATTTTAGAATTAGAACTTAGATTAAATTCAGATTAAATTATTGTAAAATATATATAATTTATCCATCCATCCATCCGCATGGATGCCCAACACACATCTATAATTTCTATAGATGTGCAAACTGTTGTCATGTTTTTATTGCTGCTCCTAAAGAACCTCATTTAAAGAGACAATTAAATCATTTTATTTGCAGATCTGATTGTGATCTAGACTAAATTTGAGCTGGATGCTTCATGTCTGTCATATTTGTCTAGACGACTTCTGAATCATGGAGGAATCTCTGACCACATCTCGAAATGATAAACTGAGCCGGTTTCTAAAAGTCTGATCATTTGATAGGAGGAAGTCCCATGTCTGCAAGAAGGAGCCTGTTAGACAGCTGACGATGAAGAGACACAAGACCATAAGTCGGTGTTGCATGATGAATCCCCCCGGCCCCCAAAAGTGAACACACACATTCACACACTTCTCCATCGTCTACTGAAAAGTACGCTTGAGCTCACAGGAAGAATGCCATAGCTTCTTATGTTGTGTGCATGTGTGCGTGTGTGTAAAGCAGAGAAGGTGTGAAAAGTCTGACTTGTAATTCACCTCTTTTTGCATACGGGTTTATTATTCCTCTCCATCCGGCTTACTGAGGATTTCAGAAAGAGGGTGAGGGGACCGGGGCGCAGGGGGGTGAGGAGGGTCTGAAGTGGCAACAGATGCACAAATGAACCTGTGTGCCCTCTATTAGAATCGAGAACCCTTCTCAGATCCCAATGTCTCAATAAAGACCTGGCCAAGATCCACGGACAGCCTAATGATTTTAACTCCCACAATCTCCAAGAATCTTTTTCTCCTCCCAGCTCCCGTGTTTTTACAGTCTCTCTGAAGAGGCCCGGAGCTGTTTGGGATAACACATCAGTAAAACAAACAAAACACACTCTTATCAGTCCTAGATCAGTGGGTCCGGCAGACACACGGCCAGGCAAAGGGTTCCTGTGTGTGTTTGTTCCCAGCAGAGGTCCACAAGGGGGCAACGTTTGTAGGCGACACATCCAGAGAGCTTCACATTTGTTGGCACCCATTGTAAAGATGTGTTAGAAAGTCTCTGAAATAAATTCTTTCTTTTTAAGTTGATCAGAGTATATAGGAACTTTTAATTAACAATCTACAATCTTCTGCTTGCCTGGGATATAAATATGACAGGGCTCTGCTCAGTCTTTGCAATTATTCTTATTTATTTGTGTATTCTGCCACACTTCAAAAAGAGTTTAAATGACATTCATGTAAGCCAGATGTGTGATGACCTTAGTGTATCTGAAAATGACTCAAAGAACATATTTAACATGTCCCGCAATAAGAGAAGTAACAAAAAGTTTAAAACAGCGTGAACTGTGATGTGTATGATGGAGGAGGGACTGCATATAGATCCGAAATATCCAAGCAAAACTGATTAACCAAACACAAAACACATGATCATCACAGATACAAATCAATTATACTATTAATGTAGTCTTTGATTTCATAAAAGGAAAACGTTTCCAAACATATTGGAGAATCTCCAGGATAAAAAAAGAACTCACCAGATTGTTTAAGAAGAACCAGAAACTGTGACCTAATGAGAAGGAGATGGAGGAAACTGCCTGCATGGATAAAGTTGGTCGTTGCAGGATGGAGCCTCACGTGTTTTATTTTCTTCTCCACTTCATATTCTTCAGAAATAAGAAGGATGGTTTATTTAGTCACTTTAATTATCTTTAGTCTTCCTCACACTTCTTTATGTCATTAGAAGTGCGCTTAGTGTTTCTTTGTAAGCTGTGGGACAACAAACAGTGGCTCAGATTAAAATTGAATTGAATTTTGCTCCCAGTCTCTGCTTCATACCATCACCTTGTGATTTCTCATATCTTGATGCAAGGATGAATAATGCAGTGTAGGGTACAAATGCAAATTATTATTATTAATAATAATTATTATTATTAATAATAATAATTATTATTATTATTACTTCTATATATTATAATAGTTGCAACATTTTCATCACTTCATTTATAATTTTGCCTCAAACAAAACGACTTAAGTGTCCAAACTGTTCTCATTTAAAAACACATTACATAAAAAACTAATAAAACGAATAACCGTAAACGGCAAGACCAATTTAAAGGCATTTTTTCATTATTTTTTCATTTTTTTAGTTTGAGAGTGTTTTTTAGCACTATCATAATTTAATTTGCATGTCAGACAAGACACGAATGTAATCCTCCTTAAATAAGAAACAAAAAAATGACAAAGACGAAAACATAGTTATGCAAATTCCCATTCCACTTTATTCCCAGCCTTCCTTGTGTCAGATTCATTCTCCCATCACTGGTAGTAGGCTTGGTGATACTATATGGCCTGGAAAGACTCATAATTGCCAAGTCCTATTTAATTGCCAAATGGGATTATTGCTTCAAAAGAAACATTAGCTGCCTTTAGGAAGGAGTGGGAGGGATTGAGACACCCTTTTCTCCTCCTCCCTAATCTGGCAGGAGACCCCTACAGTCACACTCCTCCACCTGGCTCCCATTACCCCTCCACAAATCCCTAATCCCTCCGTTTGTTTTCCCGGATAGAGACCAAGAATGGAGGAGGAAGAGGAAGACGGGATTTGGAGTTGTGTATGAGGGTGATAATAGGAATCTGAAAACTGTTTGCCAGAAGTTATTTAAAGTAACTTTGTGTTAATAAACCTGGAATATTCTCAATTTTAGGTTTACCTTGAGGAAAAAGGTGTTTCTCTTTTGCTTTTGTGCATGTGGCCGCCTTCGGCCGCCTCCTTTCTTTAATAAAAGTATTGTTTGTGTTTCTCCTGATTGGGAACACATTGGGCCTGGGTCGGGCCCTGATGGGGCCGGGGTTTGGGGTCTGGGGGCAGACCGGGGGTCCTGTTCTCCGGGGGTCTCTCCTCTGGTCCTTCCTCTTCTCTCCTCAGAAGTCCCGTCTGCTCAGGAGGCCACGAGGGGTGGCAGGGTCGCCCCTGAGAAGTGTCCCGCCGCGGCATGACCCCTCTCTGCCTCCATAGAGGGTAACCTTAGTCCCCCCTCCTAACGCTCCCCCACCTGCCCTCCCCGCAGGGAAGAAATATACACACACAGACACAAGACAGTCACCAAACAGCCACACAGGATGATGAAATACACGTGCACAAAAAAATGAAATACTCATGCATTGTTCTCTTGGGCTACGTTCACCCTGCTGCCTGAAGTGACCCAAATCAGACATGGGACACTTGGATATGTGGTTCTAATCCAATGTTTGATTGGGTTAGAACCATGGCAGACCATAATGAGAATTAAGTTGTTAACGTGTTGGCTCCGGTTCGACAATAACTTTCGAATCACAACATATGCGCCACCATTACTGCCATGTTTACTTTTGCAAACACTGAGCACACTCGTAACGTTACTGTGTGCTCTACTGTACAGGCAGTACAAAATTTTTGCTGAAATACGATTTTTTCTTTTTTTTCTTTTTTTGCATGGTCATTTATACTTCTAGTTAAACCTGACCTCAATCAGACTTCTGCTTACATTTGCTTACAGAACTGCTTTCATCCCTAAAGCTTCCCACAAGAAGTGCGGAAGAAGAACGCTGACGACACACAGCACCACACTGTTAATAAAAGTAATACAGGATGCCTCTATGGATCGCTTTCAACCTTTTTTCAGCAATGGGAGCCAACAGTATTGTCACAAGATCATAACAACCATAAGAAAGCCCCATTAGACCAATGGCCTTTTGTGGAGCATCGACTGCAATTTCTGGAGAGAAGTCTGTTTGGAGTGGTGGGGATAGTGACGTGCTTCAGTGACACAGACTTCTTCCATGATTTTCAGTCATTGTTTACCTCGTTTGGCTTTTGCTGGTGCAGAATTATGACGCATGTCTCACATCAATGACTTAAAAGCCGGATAAAATACTACATCACCATTCAGACAGCAAACGCTTTGAAAACAATCCAAATTAATTCCACATATGGAAGTGGCGCTGATCTGATTTTTTTGGGGGGGTGAAAAGATTGGAATTGGGAAATTCAGACTGAAAAATCTATACATGTGTTGCATATAGGCAAAAAACAAAAAAAAAACTGATTTGGATGGCATTTGCCTGCTGTGTGAATGTAGCCTTGTTGCATACATAAAGCCCAGATCCTCACCTGAAATCTGACATCATGCAGGTTGAGCCCGGCTCCTCCTGTGTGGCTTCGGCTTTGTAGTCCTGGTGAAGACTCTTGTTTAAGTTCCCCATATCTGATGGTGTTAACATGATCATTTTGAAGCTGCAACTGGGGACAAAAAGGAAGGGGGGAAGGGAAGATTACACATCTGTCCAAATTAAGAGCTGCAACGGCAAAAAAGGAAATCACAGAATGAGAAAATGATTGGAATTTGAGATGGAGTGAAAAACAGCCCACCACAACTCCAAACAGAGCGAACCATGAACACATGGGCCCTATATTAGATCATGGAGTTAACAAGCAGCAGCAGCGCTCTGACATGAGCTCATGTGTTTGGACAGATCTGCTGAAGGCTTAAGACCAGTACCGAAGTTCCTTATCTGATCCAGAGATAAAGCCTCGCGCTAAGAATGAGAGGTAAACACGTGCACAGAGGCAGGCGGTGTGAACGAGTGGTCAGAGGAGAAGAAGAGAAGTGGGAAAGCGGAAGAGATGAAGCAAGAAGTCAGTCTTGGGAGTCCCTCAGGCCGCAGAGAGAGACAGTGTGTGTGTGTGTGTGTGTGTGGGGGTGTGTGTGTGTGTGTGTGTGTGTGTGTGTGTGTGTGTGTGTGTGTGCGTGTGTGTGTGTGTGTGTGTGTGTGTGTGTGCGTGTGTGTGCGTGTGTGTGTGTGTGCTATTGGTGATGTCACTGTGAATTACCAAAGTGTGGACAGACATGAGAACACAATGCTGCTCAGTAGGTGTGTGTGAAATAGAGTGTAAGAGTTTGATTTTCCTATCATCGGTCATTCTTGCCGAAATTCATGAATGGTTACATTTTTCTCACTGTGTGTGTTAAAGGTCCTGAAATAAAAGAAGCTCTGTTTGCGTATTATTGTGTTTCACTCTCAAACTGTTTTTTTTTAAAAGAACCCATACATTTTCATCTCATTATTGAATAATAGATTTTGTGTGTATTTAAACAATAGAAAGTCTTTTCTTCTGCTGCTCTGAACTGACAACTTGCTTCTTACATCCTGGCAGCTGGGAATCAATTCAGTTCACATACATATATATATATATATATATATATATATATATATATATATATATATATATATATATATATACTGCTCAAAAAAATAAAGGGAACACTTCAGTGTTCACTTAAATGTTAAAGTGTTCCCTTTATTTTTTTGAGCAGTATATATAGCACCAATTCATAACAAATGTCATCTCAAGGCACTTTGAAATGAAAAGATTTTTTGCAATCATTCATACACTCCGACCGAACCGAGTTATCAAGCAGTATGCTAAGCTCATAATTATTGAAAGCAGCTTAAGAAAACCTTGCAAACCTTGCATAGAGTCACTGGTGTCCAGCATTCACTCCTCCTGGAGCAGGGATATGGATCCTGATCGGAGTTGATGGCAACTTGAATGAAGATGATATTCAGGGGAATCTTTTAAGAAAACCTGCCAGGGGGCTGCAGGCAGTTTGTGACTGGGGTGGAGGTTCACAACAACCCTAAACATAAAGCAGGAGCTACAGTGTTTCATGCCCCAGTGAACCAATTGACAAGGTGTGGCAGGACTTAAAACTTGATGTTCTCCATCCAGAAGAAGACTGTGGAAAAATTTAGATGTGCAAAGCTGACAGAGAAATCCCCCCCAAAAGACATGCAGCTGAAACTGCAATAAAATGCGGTTCTGCAAAGACTCTGGGGGACTAAATTCATGCTCATACCACATTTCTTGTTTATGGTTTTGCGTGTCTGAGTTGTAACACGCTTCCCAGACGCCGCATTGTGATCTTTCCGCGTGAACACTTTCAGCTACTTGCGGGCCTCTTCCTCAACTTCTCACGCCAATCACTTCTGACTTGTTGCACATCTGTCTGTCGACCTATTAGCAGCGCATTACCCCTGTAGACGGCGCACATCAGTACCAGACCTCGACGACCAGGACTGGCCAAGACTTTGGTGCCCAGCATGATGTTGCTTCCTGCAGGAAGAGGGAGAGCTGAGCGAAAGCAAAACAGGACATCTTCAGATCTGTCAGGGGAGCAGCCCCTCTCCTCCTCTCTTGCCCTCGGGGGGAAACCCACCAAAGGAAGCGCTCGCGCTCCCTCCTTTTATCCCCCCTGCTCTGCCCTGGCCCTGCTCTGCTCTCTCTGGGGCACGTTCTCCTCTTCTAATCCTCCTCTTTTCCTCCGTCACTCTGAATCAAACTGATGGATATCACCTTGTCAGACTGGAAACTCTGACAACCACCGGTTTCGCACTGACAGAGGGAATTCTTTATTATAGTCACTATATTATGTTGGTTTATTTTTGCTTTGGAAACAGATCCAGGGTAATTGTAAGAAAAATAAAATATTATTATTCAGACAAACTTTCCAGAGGAATTTGTGCTGGAAAGAGGAACCTTAAAATTTTTGTGTTTTCCTCTTGTTTAACTGTCAAGTAGGGCTGATACAATTAATCGTGATAACTCGACTACTGAAAAATTGTTAACCAACGCAATAATCGATTCATTGTTAACTGGCGTATGCAGGCTAAATTAAAAAAAGGCCATTCACTGAAAGAACAACACTCTCACTAAGCCAAAATTATACAAAAAATATAGGAAAACTTGCAAACCTTTGACTGTAAATCACCCATAACTCCTCAAGTGGCAGTTTCAGCTTCACTTGGTTCAAATTCTGTAAAAAAAAAATCTCCTATCACATTTTGCCATCCAATTATTAATTAGTTAACCCCAAAAATAATCAACAGATCATCCTGACAATGTATTGATTCTAAATCAAGCTGAAAAGGCTGAGTTGCAAACATGTTAACGTTGGAAGCTTTTTGGGAGGCTACAAATGATCAAGCGTTTACGAGAGGAATGCTGCTATTGTATTTTACGTAACAAAATGTTTATTTTCTTATTTAAAAAATGGAATTTAATTATTTATTTGCATCTTTTAATGTATTTCTAATATCATATTAGAAAAATCTGAAAAATGTGACAATGTTTTCAATCCGATTAATCGATAAATCATCAGGATAATCAATAAATTGACAACTAAAATAATCATTAGCCCCAAATGTACTGTCAAGCTTTCTTGCAGCCACATTTTCTGTTGTCTCATAAGTATTTCTTTTCGATTTGATTGATTTTGTCTCTGTGTGCGTGTGCCTCCCATTGAATGGATTTCCTGTTTGTTATTATGGTCAAAGCAGAAGCAGGGGAGCTGTAATCGGAGAGGTTCTTGCGGTGCACTCTCTCTAAGGAGATCCTGCAGGGTGACACTGCTGGCTGAGCACACAGTGTTTTTGGTGGCGTGTGTGGTTTCCAGATACCATCTTCAAAGGCTGTTTATTGCATCTGTATGAGGTTAACAGCAGTGGCTTCAAATATCGTCTATGAGAATTTGACCATGGATACGCAAAAACTGATGACCGCGTAAACAACATGTGGGAGTGGAGGTTTTTTTTTGTTTGTTTTTTTTTTTTATAATAGTTGCTTTACTCACCAAGACAAAGTGGAAATTACACGTTTGCAATGATATTGAAATGTAGGATTATGTAGACATTTTCATGTTCATTATTCCAGTTTATGTCATAATTTTGTGGGGAATTTTATAAAATTATGAGCTATAAACCACAGTTACTGCATGTGGGATGAGTCCAGTACTGACATTTCTGATTGCATCCAAATTAGTGTATGTAGTGCAAAATTAACAGTTTTAGCAGTTTTTTTTCTTGCAGTACAAAATGATTACAATAAAACTATCAGTATTTCTTGTAATTAGTTTATATTATGTGGGGGTGGGGGGTTATCGTATTTGATCCCACAGAAATAAAAATATCCATCCTCTTTCTGCAAAATTGTATGTTTATCATACAGATAAACATTGAATGGATATTATCCAAAAGAGTTGCATTAGTCATTGGATGCACCAAATACATATATTACTGTCTATCCACTTTACAACTATACATTATTTTGTGGTAGTTTATTAAACTCCCAATAAAGTTCATCAGTATTTGTGGTTAAACCAGTTCAAGGGGTCTGAACACTTTTTCAGCCCCCTTTTCAATTATTATTTGTATTTAACCTTTATTTATACAGAATGTTCCATTCCACAAAAAATGACAAACCCAGCAACAATACAAGTAATTTGTATTTCACTCATTTAATTAGCTAATAAAATATGACCCAAAAATGAAAGCAAATTTTTAAATAAGATTTCTCTCTTTTATCTTAAAATAGAAAAGAAATTGTCCAAGAGGAATCTACTTGTGTCTTAGATCCTGGAACCTATTGATTCTATGTTTTGTGCCAGCTCTTCCAGTTTAAGGCCAACATTTGTACATTTGTACATTTGTACGTGTGCAACGACCTTCTCATGCAACAGTGCCTCTCTCACAGGCAAGAACAATGTCCATTTAGCAGAGTGGCATTGTGTGGACCCTTAGCTATATCTGCTTTTTATGAATAATAAGAAGATGAAGAGATAACGAAGACACACAAGAGCAACACAAAACAGAGATGAGAGTGATGGGGAAAACAGGTAGTAAGGTCACAATGAACAGCTGGCGCTCAGAAAGCTCTATCTGGCTTCCCATTTCTCACTGTCCATGTGGTCATGAGATAACATCTCTTACCTTTATTCTGTGGCCCACATAGGCTCCGCTTTATAGTGCATGGGTAGGGTGGCGCTTTGTGGAAAGCTGGAACAACCTTGCCTGGTTGCCCTGGCAACATTAGGGTTCAAATGAAGGTTGTAAAGCGGAAAAAAGAGAAACTGAAAGAGCAGAAGTGCTTTTGCTGTACCAACGGTTAGCTTGAGGAATTGGCCTGAATGTGTTTTGTGAGATGTTAATCATAGACATTGAGCATTTTAATCTAGAGAAATATTGTTTTTAAAAAA
Organism: Poecilia reticulata; assembly: GCF_904066995.2. Classification (NCBI taxonomy): domain Eukaryota; kingdom Metazoa; phylum Chordata; class Actinopteri; order Cyprinodontiformes; family Poeciliidae; genus Poecilia; species Poecilia reticulata. The sequence goes on from NC_088842.1 coordinate 25,787,065, forward strand.
AGGCGTTTACAAGGAATCCTAACCTTTAACAGGCTATGATGATATATGACACATGAAATATGAGGAACAAAGCATTAAACGGCCCATTATTGCAGACTTGTCATTACAAGAGTCAGGATGACAGGTACCACCTCTACCCCATCCAGGCGGGTTCATGTACGGACCACCAGAGCACAGCAGCCCCCTTGCAACAGGATGTACAGCAAGCCTCTGCTGTTCTGCACCATTAACGCAACACCGTTCTCACACGCAGCTCAACTGTAAAGGTCCCTTTGCTTACCTCTGATTCCTTCACATCTTTCATCTGCAGAATTTCATCTCTGTCTCAAGGAACAGGGTGAGGACCAATCACATGAGCGGAGGAGGACATGAAGAGTCTGTGAGCACTCTGAATGCTCTCGTCCCATTGGCTTGTCAGACCCTCACTTTGATCTGTCTTCGGGGTGTCAGCTGGCAGCCATGTTTGTTTGCCCAACGAGGTAGGCTACCTGTGTAATTACCTCTAACGAAGTGACTTGTTTTGATTTGGGATGAAATCTAATCCCCAGCTGGGATCAGTATGACAGGAAGAGGTCTGGGGTTACGTTGGGATTGTGATGCAGGAGTTTGGCAGTGCCAAGCTGTTTCAGGGGTTAAATGTGTTTGGCCTTTGTGCTTTTAGGAAGTTTATTCTCCGAGAAGGGAAATGGAGGCTGGGTGTGGAATTTTTGTTCTTGTATTCAAATCTGTCAAACCCTGGCTCACCTTATTTTAACTCTTTCTCTCTTACTCTATTCAGATGTATTTTGAGATCCATACAGGTTCTCTCTTGGCTTGAATATGCACACTTCAGCTCCTGTTAATCATTTCAGCTCTGGCAGCAGTTCAGATAAAACCTCAAAGAAAAGCTTGTTGGCAGGAGGCGTCAGAGCTTCGGCTTCACAGAACACAACGAGGCTCTCCTCCACTTTCTCCTCTGCTTTTACCTTTCTAACCTCCTCCTACTCCACTTCCCGACAATAACTTACTTCAGTTTTTATTGCTCGTGTTCTGACTTATACTATTTTTTCAATTGACCACATGGAGTTTTTACATTGTGATTTACGTTTTGATTCATTATGAGCATGTCACAGGACCTACTCTGCAAACTTCTTATAGGCTTCCTGGAGCCGATAAGAAATGTAAACATGGCAGGCTACTGAGGGACTAATCTAAAGGAGCTAATGAAAGCAACAGGAGGATATAGGTGAACATAGAATAGCATGTATTGGAATACAATGAGTTGTATAGTTGAAGGAGAAGGGGATCCACTGTGCAACGTGAGGAAGTGTCACACAACCAACACCAACTGATGCAAACTCCATGACGAACCTTATTTTTGCCTGACAACAGAACATAAAAATTCTAAGAACAAAGTTGCATAAAGTTGTCTCCGGTCTCTGAGAAAACAAGACCCATTTTAGGGACGCTGCATGAGAGCTATGGGTGCATCCTTATCCTTCCTCTTTGCCTCCTCCCATCACCTCCCCCTTTCAGTATCTAGTGCAGGGCCTCATAAAGATTTCAGTGAAGAGCACCGATGTGTTGTTGATGTTTATGATCATGTAGGCGCTCCAGATGCAAATGATCCAGAGGCCAAACTGGGACAAACCAAGAGGTGTCTTCCCTGTGCAGCGATCACACAAATACTCCAACTTAATATATATATATATATATATATATATATATTTATTTATTTATTTATTTATTTATTTTATTTTTTTTTTGCTAACACGATTTTGACTTTTTAAATCTATATTATTATATGATGAATACCAGTCAAATTTATGTAGCATGAAATTATCACTTAGTTTACAAACATCTATAAAAGCATTTAATAAGGACTGCTACCTTTTATAGCTCTTAATTTTATTCATGCGCAACTTAGATTGCTTACACATAATGCAAAATAAATTCATATAAATTCAGTTAAACTAATTACTATTTATGTGACAGGTTTTATGGCAACATGTTAGAAAATATAGCTGAAATAATATTAATATTAATATTATTAACAATACAAAATTACTATCAAAAGTTTGTGTTTCATATTTATTTATTTATTTATTTATTATGTTTATTTATGCAAACAATGCATACAAAAATATAGATAATTTAAAAATACTAAGTATAAAAAGATATAATCAGAATAATCAAGCCGTTTTTGCGCAACATATTCTAACAACCCATAAGACATATTTCAATTAATAGTATGCCTATAGCTAAATATAATATCTAATTTATTTTATTATATTATATATTTCATTATATATGAAATATATAATATTTTATATATTATTATTATTATTATTATTATTATTATTATTATTATTATTATTATTATTATTATTATTATTAGTGATCTTTCTCTTTGGTCGGACTGGAGCCTCTGCAGTCTCAGTGGGTGTTCTCCGGTCCCGACCTGACCCAGTGGTTCCGTCTGCAGCATTCCACCCGCACGCGCAATCATAAACATCCTTCTCGTGGATCCACTCGGGCAGGAAGTGCGCGGCAACAGGAATTCCACTCTTTCAAACGCCATTATTCCACGGTTACAGTGATGGTTCAGGTCCCTCACCTCGGTGTCGCCTTTTAGGCCTGCACCACATGTATGCGCTCTCTCGCTCCAACATGTTTTGTCACCCTATCAAGGGGTTGAGAAAAGCTTTGAAATGTAGCTCCGGGCCTTCCAGCTCAGCTCCAGTTTTGCTTCGATGTTGGTCTGACGTCAATAAATCGCTCTTTAGCACGTAAAGTTGACAGCGGAGAAGCTAAACATCCTCTTATACTGTAAGCAGTGCGGTCATGTTGTGAGAAAATAGCTTAACATAGGTGTCGCTGCTCTGTTTTAATATATATTATATATTTATATTACAAATATATCTATTTGTAATATAAAAATAGACTGAAATTGATAGAAACACCTGGGTGACCAAGCAGAAAGAGTCCTGGAAAAGCTACTAAAAACAGGAGAATTTAAGTTTTTGTTAACTTTTCTCTATTGTCGTTACTTTTACTCATCGGTTTTATTACTCATGCAACAAAAACAGACTCAATATTTCAGATGATTGGATTTCTTTTTATTGGAGCGGTTATTCGAGAGGATATCACTTGAGACGACTTTTAAAGGATGTATATTTATTTAGACTGAAAACCCAGTCTACTCTGACTGATACAGGGTTCACTGAGGAGAATGTGTAAACCTGCTGTCTCATTCATGTGCAGGCCAAAAAAAAATCATTGTACAGCAAAAGTATTTTAATCCTGTCGCTCAACAACAAAGAAATCTAAAAGAAAACGAGAGACATACATTAAAATTCAAAAACAGAGGATAAAAATTTAATTTTCTTATTTTTCTATATGTAGCTTTTTTGGCTAGAACATTTGGCACTGCGACCTAATTAACCACCGACTATGTCGTGGTTTTCCAAGAAGCTGTGAACACGCCAAAGTTTGCTAATGTGCGTGGAATTGTTGCGGAGTATACTGTCAAAATGAATTGTTCAAAAATGTGACATACGAGATCGAAAATAAAAGAAAATGTAATTGTTGGCTGTTTTTTGCTTATTTTTGATAGTCTATTTTATCAAAAGAAACATCCTGTGAGGCGCGTGCATGCAGTTGCAAGTTAGAACCAGGGCCCCAAATACTGAAATCCCGCGAGAAAAACATCTTGAGAGAGAAGTTCAGGAGGCTGGTTAGTTAGTATAAAGTACGTTCAGGAACTTTTCTCTAACAGGCAAAATATCTGATAAACCCCAAAGATAAGTTTTAGCATCATCAATCAGATTTATCTGCTAATGTCAAATAAACAAACTGCTGACACGCTAGATTAAACATTTCCTTAAAACAGCGCAAACAGGTTTTATTCATATCGCTGTTTATTTAACCGAACAAAATCAATGAATTTATTTGTATCATTCGTATATTGTCCTGTGTTAGTTATATTTTATTTACTTATTCAATTGTTATTTATATTTATTTACACACACATACACACACACACACACACACACACACACACACACACACACACACACATATATATATATATATATATATATATATATATATATATATATATATATATATATATATATATATATATATATATATATATATATATATGAAAATGACTTTCAGTTAATGACATCACAAATTATATATTTGTGATGTCATTAAATATATGTCATTAACTGACATTAACTGTCAGTTAATGACAGTTAATGTCATTAACTGACACAAATGTCAGTTAATGACATTTGTGATGTCATTAACTGAAAAGTCATTTTCACTTTTCACATCGACAGCAAAAATATTCATATATCGAGACAATTATTACTATGAAACGAAAGTCTGGCAGAAAATACGTCTTTTATAAAGTTAGTTTCATTTCCTGAATTATTAGGTGTTATTCTTCTGCACATTTGTATCCCGTGTCATCTGGGAGATGGATTAATTAGCCGAACACACTGAATGATGCCTTATTTTAGGGCAAATGCTTACAAAACAGAGGCATTAATGGTGGTGTTAAGATGATCGGGAAATGCTCTCCATCTTAAACATATGGGGGTGGAGGGGGGCCTGGCTCGGAGCTGTGAGGTGGTAGTAATAGCACGTTGAGAGATGGTTGGCTCTCACCGCTGTTCAGCTGCCGCAGCCTGGCTGCAGTCTGGCTGCAGGGTGATGACACACATGCTAGTGCTGTTCCACCTGCACAGCCTCCCAGAGCACGGAAATCCTCTCCCGAAGAAAGCCGAAGGGACCCTCATGGGTGGTCGGGGAAACGGATACCTCTGCGCGCACTGCGACCTAATTACGCCGCACCGACTATGTCGTGGTTTTCCAAGAAGCTGTGAACACGCCAAAGTTTGCTAATGTGCGTGGAATTGTTGCGGAGTACTGTCAATTTGGCATTTGGCCACAACTTGTGTTTGAAGTAGTTGTAAGACTTCTGGAACAAAATAGAAAGCAATTTAACAGAAAGAACACACTATAAAATGTCTTTTTTTCTTCTTCTTCTTCTTCTTCTTCTTCTTCTTCTTCTTCTTCTTCTTCTTCTTCTCAACATGAATTTTATTTTGGTAACAAATCCTACCTCAATATTTAATAAGGATAACTAACTATTACTCCCATTGCAGTATGAAGGCGATAACAGTGAGGTGGCTATGTTTATGTGAGTTGCATTGTTTATTAATATGTGAAAGCAATCATAATATTTGATTTACAAGCTTCCTGTGATGTAGCAATAATTTAAGGCTGTATCCAGCTTTAACAAGATTAGCCTTAGCTCTCATGCTAAAGCCGAACTTGCAAGCAGGCTGAGCTTTTTAACCCTGAGGCAATCCCAGCTGTGGCTCTGGGGAAAATGTCCACATGCCTTGTTAGAATAATGTAAAAACTTGATGAGTTACATTTTATCCCTTAATCCCAAAGCAACTCTCATTTTTATTTTTATTGTATTATTTTATGTTTTTTTTTAGCCTAAAAGACTACAAAAAATAAATAAAAATAAATAATAACACTAATCGAAATTATCCTAAATTATTAGTTGGAATACTGGCAAATTTAGTTAAGTATTTAAAAATCGGATTAAACGCTATTTATTTAGACGTGTTTTAGCTGCTAATCTTGGATGACTTCTAATCAGATATACTGATAAAAAAAAATATCATCAGATCAAATCTAATTGTTAGACTTATGTTGTTGATTAAATGTAAACGTTTGTTTTTCCAATGTAAAAGCATATCAGAACCTGATTTGCTTAATTTATGTAATAGCATAAATAAAAATAAACCAGGATCCTCATTTAAACCAGAGTTGAACACAAGTACATTTTAGTATCAATATTTTCTGTCAGATGCATTAACATGCACAATATATTTGACTCACTGGCTGTTTGTTTTCTCTCTGTTTGGATGCACTTAGCTTTTTATCCGTGTTATTCTGTTTTGACTAATACAGCCAGATTTTAACGTGTGCTCAGGGGCTTATTATATTTTTCATTGACTGTGACTGGTGGAGGCGGGAAAAGAAATCCGGGGCACAAATCACAGAGCGCTACGTCGCTCCGCAGACAGCATTGGAGCAGAATCAACCGAGGAAGGGCTGGGCTTATACGGGCTCGCAAACCTGAACCTGGGTTGCGCCTTTTGAAAGCAGTCTACAATCATTTACAGCGGAGGAAACAAGAAGGTGTCCTTACGCTTTCAACTTGAAGTGCATCCTGCGCTTCTGCAAATAACACTTTCTGCGCAAAGAGGTTTGGCGTTTCTGCTCGTTGGACTGGAGTTCATTTGTGTTGGTGTGCGCAATGATGGCCACTTACCAAAGTCCGGAGGAGGACCAGATAGCCTTATTGATCCATGACACGAACACGAGCAAGGAGAAGGAGCGACCCAAAGAGGAGCCGGAGCAGGAAAAAGCTGCAGAAAAGCCCGATCCGTCCCAGAAACCGCCGTACTCCTACGTCGCTCTCATCGCCATGGCCATCCGGGAGAGCGCAGAGAAGCGCCTCACTTTGTCCGGTATTTATCAGTACATTATCAGCAAGTTCCCATTCTACGAGAAGAACAAGAAAGGCTGGCAAAACAGCATCAGGCACAACCTGAGTCTCAACGAATGCTTCATCAAGGTTCCGCGGGAGGGCGGCGGCGAGAGGAAGGGGAACTACTGGACCCTGGACCCGGCCTGTGAGGACATGTTCGAGAAAGGGAACTACAGGAGACGGCGCAGGATGAAGCGGCCTTTCAGACCCCCGCCAGCCCACTTCCAGCCGGGGAAGGCCTTGTTCGGAGGAGACGGCTACGGCTACCTGACCCCACCCAAGTACCTGCAGTCCAGCTTCATGAACAACTCCTGGTCGTTAGGCCAGCCGCCCACCCCGATGTCCTACACGTCCTGTCAGATGGCCGGTGGCAACGTGAGTCCGGTGAACGTGAAGGGACTGACGGCCCCCTCGTCCTACAACCCCTACTCCCGGGTTCAGAGCATGGCGCTGCCCAGCATGGTAAACTCTTACAACGGCATGAGCCACCACCATCACCCCCACCACGCGCAGCAGTTGAGCCCGGCCACCGCAGCACCTCCACCGGTCTCCTCCAGCAACGGAGCCGGCCTGCAGTTCGCCTGCTCCCGCCAGCCCGCGGAGCTCTCCATGATGCACTGCTCTTACTGGGAACACGAAACCAAACACTCGGCGTTACACGCGAGGATTGATATTTAAAACTCCACCCGCTGGGACTGTTCTCTGTACAAATGAAGACTCTTAAGAGTTGATTCCTGTGATTTCAAAACAGAACCAGCAGTATTCTTTAAAGAGACCGTTGTCGCTGAGCTGTTCGGGTCCAGCTGATGGGAAAGCCGATGGAGAAATGCTTGCTCTGTAACTGAGGGGGGAAGCGTTTCACAAAATGGAAGAGATCAGCGCACATCAGGTAGCACGATCTTTGGACTGATGGCCGTAACTCTGGTCTGGTCACTGTGACATGAAAAACAGGCTCTTTTGCTGCGGACATGCCGACACAACTCCAGCTGCAGCTGTTCGGTATGCGTAAAGAGTTCTTCGACTTTTACGCACGGCTTCTCTCAGAGTTCCCTGATGAGATGAGGGTATAAGATGCCCCCATTTAAACCGGTGCTTGAATCTGTAAATAGACCGGGATTGGTTCTGATTTAAATGAATCTGCACAGAGCGAGGCCTGCACAGACTTAGTCGGAAGCGGTTGTTTTCAGAAGGTCTTGGTAAAATATTCATCAGACATTAAAATAAAAATAAAAAATAAAAAAATAGAAAAAAGAAGAAGAAGAAGAAAAACAATTCAGGGCTTTTCAAATTACTTCATTACTATGTTTTTGTAAAGATGTAAATTCTAGTATGACGCCAGTCAGTGCCAGGGTTTTGTTAATCTTTTTTTTTAATTATTATAGCTTTTTTTAAATAAATGTGATTAGCTGTGTCTCATCCATGTCGGGGCCATGTTACATCTTAATTAGCACTTTGCCCTGTTTTTTTAGGTTTGTCAATTTCTTAATAAACTTGTATTTCTTAAAATAATACAGCAGTGGTGAAGAAGTCTGTTCTGTGCTTTGTAGGTTGTGTGGACGGAATCCACTGCATATGTTCGGCAGCTTTTATTTATTTATTTATTTATTTATTTATTTATTTATTTATTTTAGAAAAGAAAAGAGCGATCTTAGCGGCGCGCGGATATGGAAAAAAATAAGAGTAAATTAAGTGACTCATTTCTAAAATAAAAAAATGTAGTTTACATGCTTTACTAGATATGTAATGATCTCGTTGATTTTAAATGAGTTTATTAGCCCACTAATAATAACAATAAAAATAATATAAAACATTATGATTATACAATTTCTGTTCAAAATTATGATTGTCCTTCTATATGAACTTCCAAAATATAGCTTTTTGTCTGTCTTATTTATGGTATAGTAATTGTACGGTAATATAACTTTTTTTTATAAAATCACTTTAAGAATGATAGCGTAAGTGCTTTGACAGGTCTATGCGACATATTTACAGTAATTTCCCTGGAGCAATATGAGGCAAGAAACAAATGAAATGTTTGCCGGCTAATTGGGATTATGGATATTTGAAAGGGAAAACATCTACTTAATCGATCCTCCTTATAAGAAAAATTAACTTAGGCTATTGCTGTTCAAATAAGTAACTAAATAAATACCATTACTATGATAAGCATAAAGTTATTACTCGCCAATCTAAGTTGCTAAATGAAAATGTCACAGTTATTACATGAAAAGGTCAATTTAATAGGAAAAGTTCAGAAAAAGCATAATTATCGCAATAACGTCATGACTTCAACATGTTACGGAGGCAGACGTAAAAAGCGGTCAATTTAATAGATAAAATGAAGTTTCACAAAGTAAAGATTGTTTTAATGATAATATATTGTTATAAAACACTTGTAACGTCATTACAATGCGTCTCTAAGGTTTCCCTGGACAGGTCTGGCCTTTTGATGAGGCACAATCTGGTAAGAAAACCCACCTTTATAGGTCTGACGTCCTCTCCCGCGTTTACAAATAATTATTGTGGCCTCACTGTGGAATCATCAGCCATTTTAATCGTGCTTTTGACATCACTTTACAGTTATTCTCGACGACGAAAAAGCGCGTCAGTGCGTCCTCACACCTCAAATCCCCCGCTGATTTAGCTCTGGGATAACCTGTGCAGCAGGACTCGACGGGCTCCAGGAGATGTGTCACCTCCATCCAGCCCTTCCTCTCCACAGCCACTGTCAGACACAAGCTCTTCATCCTGCATGAAACAAAACACATACACACCCACAAAACAGAAACGGGCTTTGTTCTGCCGAGGGCATTAGCGGGTCGCGTTTACATGTGTTTTTTTTTTACGGAGTTTACAATACGGTCACAGTCACAGATCATATGAAACCAGAGGTTGATTAATACGGGGCGGGTGGTTTGTTATCCTGTCTCTCCTGTAAAAGAAAACAGTATTGACGATATTGACAGGTATTAAACAGCTTTAATGATCTGTTTCAAATGTATCTGGAGGTGAATCTGAGCTAAAGAAGGCAGCAGAAAGAAGGAGTTTAGCCCATATATATGACTCAATGCGTTGGTTTTTGGAAAGTACAATTTCTTTCTTAAATAATTCAAAAACAAATAAATAAGTAAACATGAGGGATTTGTGGTACATTGGTGAGTAATGCAACTCAAATGATCTCTAACATTTTTACAGCGGCTTCGTGATCTCGGCGCAAAAAAATCCGAACTTCTGTTGAGTTCTTGACATATTATAGATTTAACTTTAACCAAGAGTCGCTCATAAATCCACTAAACCCACTTGGGATATTAAGTCACAAAGATGATATATAATGATCTTAATTATATAATAAAATGTTTTTTTTTTAATTATTATTATTTGTTTTATTATTTTTTTTTTATTTTTTGGGGGGTGGGGGGGATATGTGGGGAGAGGATCTCTGTTAGTTTCTAAAATATTTCACTGCAAAAGCACACGTGACTAGAGGCGAGCTTTATTTCTATTTTTTTATTTTAAAGAGAGAGAGAGAGAGAGATTGAAGCGTCACCATGCAGAGGTCTGACTGACTGACTGACTGACTGACTGACTGACTGACTGTCTCCGCGCCAGGCGGAGGAACAGCGACGCTTTTTCATCCTCCTGCGCGCACAGAGAGGAGCGTGGAAGCGGGCCTGAAATGTAGCTGTGTACGTCCCCGGCTTCCTCGCATTAATGTTTTGTAAACAATAAAGAGATAAGGGCGCGTTTGAAAGGCGAGAGTATTCCAAACAAGCTCCCAAAAAAATAACAACTAAGTTAATAATATCTTGACGACAGTAACATTTGCGCAAAGAGATGTATAGCGTTTCCTTTTCTTCAAATTTCATTTAAAATCAGATGTCGATCTGCTTTATTATTATTATTATTATTATTATTATTATTATTATTATTATTATTATTATTATTATTATTATTATTATTATTGTAGTTTTTTTTTTTGTAAAAGACGTCGAAAGCTGACGCACCACTATCGATGATAATTGGACACTGGTCTTTCTGTGAAGTTTTCTGAGACGAAATTTGTTTGCGCAAGCGCGCTGGAGAACGGACGGGCTTCGTGCAGCAGGTGGGCGAATGCGCAGAGAGTCCGTCCAGGCAACAGGGAACAATGGGCCTGCATGACTGACGGAATGCCTTGATTGGTGAGACAGACAAGGCCAGTAAAGGTTCATGGTGGAAGAAGCCAAGTTCCTGTTTTAGGGCTGATATTCTGGTGCGCGGATCCCGCAAGTAATTTTCCCTTTCTGCTTTTCCAGAATATCTACGAGAAGTTTGATATCAAAAGTTGTTGAATTAAAATGTGATAAGTCTGAAAGTATTATACCGATATATTGGGTTAGCGATTAAAGTTTATAAAAGCTTATAAGGAAATTTACATTCTCTGATTTTTATGTTTTCTTTGCCGGGCATTAAGAAATGTGTATGTCGAAGGTCCTTAAAGAATAAAATGTGTACATTTTTCACTAGAAGTTAGTACGCCTATGCACTATAAAAATGAGTTTTTGCAGCTGGTACATATTAGCCATAAAAATGACTTAAGTTATAGTTGGAAAATGTTTTGGTTAATAGATGGTAAATCTCAAACACTATTTAATTTTTCTTATTATTTATTGTTAATTCATAACAAAGATTTTGACCAGAAGTTAACTGAAGATCAGCTGGCCCTTTTACTCACTCATTTTGTCTGGTGACCAGCTGCAGATGCAATGCCTGTGAATAAATATATCAATACAGTAACAGAAGAACAGTTGAGTTTGAGCAAAAAGTTAAAGCAATAGTGTAAATGTTCTAAAGTTGGTTGATGCTAACATGTAGCATGTCAATCCATCTGCTGAGATTCACATCATTGGCTCAGTAAGAGTGGAATACATGTTTTGGCTTTTGTGTTGTTTGTACACAGATTTGCAGATCTTTTAGCTGTTTTGGAAAGTGGAACAGATTCCTCACATTCAGCTAATCAGGTGGATGGTTGCAGAGCGTTCTTTTGAAATTGCAGTTGTTTAAGAAATGCTATCAATTTAAGTTTGCAGCTTTAAGAGCTGAGGCACAACAATGATGCTAACAACAAACATTTGTTACTTATGAAGGGTCCATCTCTGCTGGTTGTCAGGGCTTCAGTGTTTCCACTGTACCGTATTGGATGAATCGATTTAAACAGTTTCAGTAAGTTTTTTTTTTTTGTTTTTTTTTTAATAATCTCAAACTATTTTAACATGGAGGACAAACAAGATGACTTCATGAAAAAGAGATGATCATCCACGTTGTTTGAACTGGTTTTTGCACATTAAAACTGACTCCTAATTATTCAGCCGTTTTGGTATTGATTGAATGAACTGGTTTTATCTTAAGAAATAGTAACTGTTATTATGAACTGATCATGGCACAGATATTCTGGAGGTTATACGTCCTCTAGGTCAAGGGAGTCAAACAGATGTTCATTTTGGCCAAGTGAAGATCATGAGGATCGATTGTGCCAGAACGTAGCGATAAACCCATCAAAATAAACTGTTGGAATATTAGCAGAACCAGTTGTTTCTGCTTTTGAAAAGTATTTCTTAAAATTAGTTAATATTGAACATATTTTCATATATAATTGGCTGAAGACAGATAAAAACGTATTTGAATTGAATTGATGAGTTAAGATTTAAGCATAACAGTTATCTTGAAGGTTTTTTTTTTCTTTACGTGGAACCACGTATAAAGTTATGGCGGCCGGATTTGGCCCCCGGTCCAGGAGTTTGACACATGAAATTTGATATCAGTTAATTCAGACTGAAACATTTTAAAGGAATATAAATGAAGATTATTCTGGAGTAAGAATTTTTAAAGAGGTTATTTAATTTGGAGAACAGAATATCCTATACATCGACCAATGTTGCCCAATGTGTCAAAAGTTCAACTCCATAGAAAGAATAAGCTGACATAATTAGGAAATAATTCAGTGAATTAATGTCATTATCTCACGTATTGGTTTTTTTTAAGTATCTTAGATTAATACGGTTTTGTGAACTGTTGTAACGTTTATCTAACAAATGTACTTCAGCTGTTTTTACACAACTTATGCAAATCAAACGTATGCAAATTTGAATCTTTGATACATTTTTAGCATATATATATATATATATATATATATATATATATATATATATATATATATATATATATATATATATATATATATATATATATATATATATATATATATGTTTGTCTCTATATACATACTATGTCTTGTCTTTATAAAGGTGTGTCAAAAAGGGCGACTAAAAAAATATTCTGCACAGTTCCTGCGTCTCGCCATGCAGCGGACCTGTGCGGTGAGGTTCAGAGTAGCAGTCAGTCGGTGCTGTTTTCCTGCATGTCCCTGCACAGAGGGTCATGCTGATAAAACCTCATTTACCCAAGGTGACGAATATATTTCTCAGAGTCCGCTGTTATTTCTCCGTGAGGTGAAAAGGTTTAGCGCAATGTGCGGTTTGTTTTCCGCGTCTTTTCCGCAGAGCGCTCTCTGAATAACCATGATTGTATCCTTTGTTGCGCTCTCGGAGATGACAGATTAGAATCAACAAGACGAATGAGGTCAACTTATTGTAGAGGCAACGCATTTGACCCTCGCTTTGTGTTCCCTCTCTTTCCCTTTCTGCGTGTCACACAAGAACACAGACGCGGCAGCGTCTATACCTGGACTCCTTCCGCGTTTGACAGCCCTGCATGCTCCACAGGACACCGGCGATGCGACCCGGCCGGTCAAGTCACACGCAGGTTGCAGGTTTCCCAACGCCTGCGCACAATTGAATTCCTAACATTCTGGCCGATGTTTGAGATCGAGGAGCAACTGTTTCCACCTAGAAGCGGCGCACATCACCCAGGACCCATTGAAAAGGAGAGTAGGGGGTCACCACTGTTTGGTATACATCTGCTCCAAACAGGAAAATATGCAGAGATTTGATTCGGAGAAAATCCGGCAATTGTTCAACATAACATGAGTTTTTTTTTTCTTTTTTTTTTTTTTTCCTCTGTCATTTTAAGGAGAAGGAACACCGAAGGTTCAATCTGCCTGCAGCAGATCTGCGCGACCCCAGGCTTAATTTAGCCCTATTTGTTTTTGTGAACGCGTCTTCTGGTGAATCTCCAACTGTCCACGGTGATCTACGTGATGTTTTCAGTGACTGCTGATCTCTATCTTTATGACAACCCCAAGAAACAATGGATTACATGTAATAATTCTTTAATAATCCCAAATAATTGCTGTACTGTGTGTCGATTCGCTGCTAGAGTTTATAAATAGGAACGTCACGTTTGTTAACTGGACCTGTGGTCCACAAAAGGTCCATCCGATGTCCAAAAACCCCGTGTCTAAAAATATACAATGTGTCATCTATTCTAGGAGTCCAGAGAAAATCATCACGCATTGACCTTTCATTGCCACTTAGACGCCACATGTGCCACGCTGACCAGTCTGACAGGTGGTCAGACCCTGGTAAAGACTGTGAAAGATTACAGTGATAAAAGAAACTGATAGAAATTAAATTCCAACCATTTCTTAAAATGTATTCACTCCTTTAAAAAATGTGAGTTTATCCACTCTGTTTTGTAATATACTGTGTATCATTCCAATGGAGAAAACCTATGCAGGATCGGAAGGTTGAACACAAAATAATAGTGGACGTTTCTCTTTTCAAAGGAAGATTATTTTGTGTCGTTTCAACCCAAAATAATTTTGTTCCCATAACTGTTATGATTTTTCTTGGCTTTTTTTCTGAGTTGACATCTGCATTGATGATATGCAACCATATGAAACGGTGCACACACTGTATGAATCTGAACGGATCTGTGCATTTTGGCCTCATGTTATTCATTCATACCAGCAGGTGGCATGCCCTACCATAACAAACATAAATAAAATACCAACTACAATACACAGAAAAGGAATGTATTACAGTGGAACCCTGCATAATTCTGATTTAATATTTGTGGATTTTTCCGTGGAACGTAATTCAAAACTACTTGCTGAAAATTCTCGTTTTTGCAAAGGTTGCTGTGCAGCGTCTTGATGCTTGATACGCTACTGGATGGCAATTTCATAGTAGTGCTAAGGTGTTTCCACTCATATGACAATGCATATGAAGGTACAGATGATGTCTTAACTACTAAAATACAGTTATAGTCCTTCTTAGGGGGAGTCTCAAGTATTCATGGATTTTTGCTTTAAACAGGGAGCGATGGTCCCTAACATCAGCAAACTCTTTACGTCCACTGTATACCTTAAAATACCCACTAATATTTTATTAAACAACTTCAAATTATTAGTTTAGCATTCCTTCATTATGACCTCACATAAATTAGGCAATACCTGCTATTCTGCAACAGAAGAGCACACGATAAATTAATTGAATCAATACTTTCAGCACGATGTTGATCAAAACACTGAGGTCAAATTTGCTTTAAAAGTAACGTAATTCATGTTATGTTTTAATGTTACTTTTACAAACTAATATACCTAAAAAACATTATTTAAATAAAAAAAACATCCAAATTACATTTTTGTAGTGTGATAGCAAATGGGCAAAACATCTAAACATATTTTTCTAAAAAGCTGGTTGAACCACCATCTTCAACTAGATTCATATAAAAATGTGTAATTGGGATTAAAAAAAAATGTTATGTTATGTTAAGGGATTCTTTTCTATTGCAACGTTAATGTGATGGTCGAAATGAAAATGACCTGTTAATGTTTAATTCCCTTCCAGATTCATTTTTAGAGTGTAAGAATTCACTCAAGATCTGAGAACGAACCTCCAAAATGACCAACTTTACTTTAAGTCCCTGTATGAAAGCTGAGTCACCTCTGAAGGATAACTTTGTGCCAATGAACCTGTATAAACAAACAAATGCGGCGGCAGCAGTCAGCCTGCATCGGCATCAGGCCCGTGGATGTGGCGGAAAACTCACCAGTTTATACTGTAAAAGGGAAATACGATAAAATGCTTCCGTTCACTTGATTATGAGCAACAAATTGCTTTGTCGGGATCTAAATGGCAGGAGTTTTTTTTTCCCCCATTGTGCCCTGATGGAGTCTATTTTTAAAGCCCCTTTCCTCTCTCGGGCCTCTAAACACTTCCGCAGGGCTGGCAACAAGAGGCTATTAGGATAACTCGTCTTTTGTTAACGTTCCAATTAATCAAAGATGAAACCGAGTTCCCACTGGGATCATTAAGGGCCAGCACCTGTTCTTCTGATGCTGTTGGATATATAATAAACCAGCTCGGGCTAATGGTCATTATTCAGCCTCTAGGGAGGGCGTGAGAGATGTAATTACTGAAAGCCAATTATATATCAGGCCATTAAGAGTAATAGAAATACAACCTCATTCGGAAATAAATGTCAAACACCGAGCTTATTTATACCAAAACGTCTCTCAGGAAGTATTTGAATTTCACAACACAGCAAGAGAATGAGACAATATCCCCAAACTCAATGACATATTTTTTAGTCAGTCTGAAGAAATTATTATATTGGGTGTTTAGCTGTTAAAATGTCACATTCTATTACCCACATTTTCTTTAAATAATAAGATTTGTGAAGTAAGCATCCCAACTGGCCACAGCGCAGACATGAGAAACAGGAAGCTAGCCCTTAGGCCTGTCCCTGGTCAATGCCTTCATGTGCATGTCAAATCCAGTCCCTTGTAGGATCTCAGACCCTGCAATCCAACTCCACTCATACATCTTTGAAGCAATTACATACCTCTTGGCAAGGCTTAACGATTAAACAAATGATTATATTTTGATATCCACAATTATACGCATTCGCCTAAGGTATCCTTTCAAGTTGAATGTGCTTTTTATTACATGCTTATCACTGGTGATGAGATTACGCACAGTGTGGGTTTGGAGCGAGTTAGGGTACATTTAATTGAATAAGAGGGGCAGTAATGGAAGCATGCTGGACCCAACCTACGCTGCACAGCCTGTTTCCCTTTGAGCCCAGTTCATGTTTAGCAAATTTCAGACAATGAGAACATTATGAGGAGAGAGGGGAGAGTCTTGTAACCCTGCCCTCCGTAGGTCAGGGAAAATGGCACATGACTACTTTCAGTGAGTTCCGTTAAACCTGTTTCTTAAGTAGGTGAGACCAAATCCAGACAAAATGAGCTGCATTTCCCGTTAGGGTTGTTGGATCTGATCATGAATTTTCCATCAGGCAAGTTTTAACAGCATCAAATTCCACCATTTAATACTTGTTAAGTACGTGTCAATGACAGTCCTTGCACCGTGAAGTAATTCTTAATAGTGTTGGTTGATGTGAAGGTGTGCTGTGTAGCTCTTTGCTGCCCTCTTCTGGCAAGAAATCAGATAAAATATTGTCACTACTGCTTCCACCTTCACGGGGATTTTCTAACGGCCGTTTTGCATTCGTAAAGCACAGAACAATCAGCAGTACTTCTTTTTTTGGCACATTTCTTTCATTTAGCTTTATATTGTAATAAAAACAGTCTGTGAGAGATGTTCAAAGTGTCTCTTTTTAGGTAAAATCTAAAGGAGGATACTGACAAAAAGGGTGGTGTGGCAAAAACTCTAATTATTTGCTGTATGTCTGTATGAAATCGTGTAAAAATATAAGTTTACTATTTAAATCGTCAAACATTACAAGTTCTATCCTAATATAACAGGTTTGTCCTGACTGGCCAGTTTGCATTTCCTGGAAAGCATTAATATTTATCATATAATCTGATTAAAAGCTTGTAATTACAACAAAATCTATTCTTTTAATAATTATGATGAAAAATAATTTAGCTTAGGTTGTTTAGGCTGGTCTTTTTTTAAATTACGTACCTTTTTTTCCATTATTTCCACGTTTTTTTTTATGACAAACAAGCAACATACAGGAACAATATAGAACTAAATTACGTATCTTTCACTGTGAAGAATGATTAAACGTACTTATAATTTAACCACTAGATGGCAGCAAAACATATCTTTTGCTGCTATTTTGTTTCGCAACGTTTAATGAGGAGCAACGCTCTCCTGAAAACAATCCATTCATTCTAACCTAGATTTGCATTAATATCTAATGCAAATCTAATGCACAAACAACCTAATTGTGGTCTATTCTGGCCAAGCTTTAATATTCTAAAGGATGCAACGAAAAGTTTTATATTAATAATATTATTTTATATTGAAGTTTGCAAGAGTTTTCTCTTAAACTACTGCAGAACAATCAAGTATCCAGTAAGAGCTGCAAGATGCTTTAAAGAGTTTTGTGCTCTATGGAACCAGTAATTGAGCAAAACTTGAATCTTAAATAAATCTGGAATTTAAACCAAAAAATGAATAAATACATGCAGGTTTCTTGTTCCAAATTTCAAATTTGAGAACAAAAATCTCCCCCTCTTTTAAACATGAGGAAAAAAGTGAACCAAAATGATCAATAAAGCCAAAAATGATGTTTAAACACATAATTCATCTTTGTTGGTTTTTAATTGACACAAACCAAGACGAAAGTATTTTGCAAAGGCAGATTTAAGAAACAAATTGTATAAATATGTTGCATGAAGCTGTAAGATTTTGGTTAAACCATGTTAGACATATGTGCTGTATAATGCAGTTTCCTTTTTTTTTTGACTTTATTGCTGGTTGACAAAGTAATTGCACTAGCACCAGCAACTAGACAGGAGAGTGAATCTGGAGAATAGACAGGAAAAAGACAGTTTTGACTAAATAATCTAATTGCATTTAGAAAATAAATACTCTCGTTGCTTATGATTTCACCTCTCAGTGATTATTGAGAAGGACAAAATGGGCTTAACCCCTCGCCCCCCGCACTCCCTGAGATTTGTCACTTAAATGTGACAAATCTCACATTTAAGTGAGATTTGTCAACATTATCACTGAAAGAGTCACAGTCAGTTATAAACTCTGACGGAGTTGACAAAATGACAAACTACCTCAATTTATATGATGTTACTCTGAAGGAGGCCATATTGTAGCTTATCAAGTCCATGAAATCTTTACAATTTACCAAAATTAAGAATTTATTTCACAAAATTTCATCAAAGTTTTATAAATTGTCAGTTGTGACTAACAACTTAGGAATAAAATAGAAGAAAAAACTAAAGAATAACATAAGCTAACCATAGCTAACTAGCCCTCTTAGCAAAGCAAGAGAAAGGAAGTGGTCATGGGGTCCTCAGAAGTTCTGGTGCCCCCTAATAATGCCTGACTTTTTTTTTTACATTCTTTTTTATGTCTGACGGTGTTGACAAAAACGGGACAAATTTCAATGGAGTTGGAAATATATATTAAAATGATTTTTAATTCAATTTATTGTTACTTTTATAATTATTTATTTGAATACTTATACTTAATTGTCATAATATGTCTTAGTATTCCTTTATTTGTTTTAAATTATTACAATATATTGAGTTCTGCTCCAGGACAAGGGATTTTACAGACACCATCCACCTACTACAAAGTTTTAAATAAAAAATATTCAGTAAACACCAGGAAAACATTGTTCTGCTCACATGGCCCAGGTTAGTTTAGTCAGATATTTGAAAAAATAAATTTTGTGTATATTTTATTCAAATGTTGTGCTTTATCCCTAGGACCTGTTTTGTCCCTATTCTCAAGAATCCCTGCTCTGACTTCCAGATAATGTGAAGTCATCATGTTCTTCATTTGATAGTGACGGAAAACTTTGATTCCTGTGAATCTTGTATTTATTGCAGTGAAGTAATACCTGGTTCACTGTCTGGTTACAACGTGTGCATGTTCCTGTTGGATGCTTTCCAAATTAATTTCAAATTTACTCAATGAGACTCTTAGTTCTGGACTTTCTCTTGACATGTTTTGCTAGTGTCTGCTATTTCATTTCCTTCCACATTACTGTGGAGTAACATGGTTTTATCTCTATCCACCGCAGAGCCAAAAATATTACCAACAGTTCTAACAAATTGTCTGAACGGCAATCCAGTCTCCATGTTGTCTTTGAAGTTGCTTAAGCGGAAGATGTCGCTAGTGCGCAAGAAAACGCGTGGCCTTTGAAATAAAAGTAGTTTTCGCGTATTTTTTAAATGTATTTCTGTTTTGGATATAACTGAACTTAAAAACAGGTTTATGTAAAGTATAGAAATCCCCGGACATGTTTCTGCTCACTTATATAATGATTTCTACTGAACTAAATAGAACCAAATAGGTTAATCAGATACATTTTGCTGGTTGGTGCGTTTATGGACCAGGACTGCAGACATTCTTCGTTTTCGTTCATTTGGGGCCAACTTCAGATTTTTCAATATTTGACGTGCAAATCACCAATCGTGAAAAATTTCCGAATTAGGGTCAATTGATATGATAATTGCATCTCGGTTGTGCTGATGGCCAAGATCATTTTGAGGCACAGTGCTGTTTTTAATTGTGGTTTAGACTTCACTGTCATATGATTAGAAGAAACTGAGAAATAACATCTGGAGAAGATAGGTTTGTGTTACAATTGCGCAAATGCATATCTATCTATCTATCTATCTATCTATCTATCTATCTATCTATCTATCTATCTATCTATCTATCTATCTATCTATCTATCTATCTATCTATCTATCTATCTATCTATCTATCTATCTATCTATCTATCTATCTATCTATCTATCTATCTATCTATCTATCTATCGCAGTTTTTTTTTTTATGTCGTGGGGCTTTTATTCTTTGGGATTGTAGCGGATGTCCTGTCTTGCTTTTCCTACTGGTACTTGACAAAGAGAGGCTGTGGGGGTGGGGAGGAGTGGAGTTGGGGGCTGGCTGAGGGACACAGTGGCTGTGTGGAGGCCGCTCACCTTGCGAAACAAATAGGAAGCTGACGCGCTCCGCGACGCTCTCCACATGCGAAGCTCCGCGTCCCGGTGGAGAGACACCTTCGAGCCGCCTAGAAGTCCGACACCCAGGCGCCTTTACCTTTGAACAACACATTTCTTCACGGAGAGGATACAGCAACGACATTTAACTTTGAGCCACCGTCACATTCTTCCACAGGCTGGCCGCAGTGAATGAAGGTAGGACTGAAGTTTCTCCAACTGGCGGGTTTACACTTTGTGCATTTCAGTGGACTCTCTACATTTGTAAACTAATGCAGGGTTCACTTTTCTTTAATCTGGGGGACATTTAAATTCCATTAAACTTCCATGAATTCCTTTACATAAATATGGTTTATTACTTGCATGTCCTAATTAGACATTGAAGGAGCTTCTAGGTTTTGTGGTAAATAAGCTGCTGATAAACTAATATTTTCACAGAGCTATTGATGCATCCACAATATTTTTAATCTTGTTGTGTTAGGGCTGAGCAGCTTAGTTTAGTGGTTCGATTGACTTTAGTTTCAAAGAATGTCAACAACAAACTCATTAGGTTCCTGAGCCCAGTTTGTTCAGCGCTCCCTTCACATGAGAACGGAATGTAGCATTCCGCAGTGATTATGCACCAAAGAAAGTGGACACAGAGACTAACGGGCTTTATTTCCTCACTTTTTCATAATCCATAGGATGTTTTATTTATATGGAGAGGGATTCACGCACGTTTCATCGCGAGATTGAAACGACAGGAGTTGTAGTTTCAATAACGCTCCTCAGCTGTCATTGAAGACGCTGTGTCCACTTATTGTGTTGTGAAATGAACAGACAGCAGTGTCCCAAAAAGAGATGTGAAACCACATGTAGTCAGCTTTTATGCAATAATAATTTCGACCTTTAGGTTTCCTTTTAGCCTCATTTGTCCAGGGTTCAGTACTGTGAAAACTTTACTAGAGTATAAGAGCTTTGGATAGGTATTCATATTCCTTGAACATGTTCACACATCATAACCCCAAACTAACGTGTATTTTTGATTCACGGTTTTTAATGCCGTTTAAAAATAACAATTCATCACATTCGAAAATTAAAAGTTGCCGTAACTTGTATCATTCAAATATCTTAAGAGACATTGTTTACGATGAAACTCTGGGCAGGAAGACTCTCCAGTAGCAGTCAGTCTTACAACAAATCTTAAAAAGCCTCTGACTGAACACCTGTTGCATAGCAGTCTCATTACTGTCATGACATGCTAACACCGGGCAGCAGAGATGAAATGTCAACATTCCCTGAATGACCTAATTAGCTGTTGGCAGACACTGCTAATCCACCTCGTTTGCTTTTGCGGCTCTTCATTAAATCAAAAGTCAAAACGAAGGTGGGTATATTATCTGTATTATAATTGATGGAAGATGTAGCTTGAACTTCCTCCTCCTCTCTTTGTTCTTTGGTCCTTCTTCTCTGCATCCATGAAAACTCCTTTTAACCTTTTCTGGGATTTGGAGTCGGCGTCCGATACCAGATTTGTCAAGAGACAAGTCTCTTCCAAAAAATAAAAAATTAACAACATTCCTGAAAACAAACAATTCAAATTTAAGTGTGTTGTGCATATCTATAGTCCCTCTTTTACTCTGAGACCCCCCAAGTAAAATAGGGCAGCCAATCACATAATTAATAATCTTGTCCACCTGTGTGTAATTTAATTAAAAGATGGAAACATCAGGAGACTGACTTCTGGCTGATGACTATCAGAATTGGCACCAGCAGAGACGCAGCAGACAGAGATGCCAGGCAGGTACTGGTCTTACCTGGAGCACACCAGGCATTTCAGGGATAAAGTTACAGAAAAGTTTAACATAGGGCTTTGTTTCAAAACAGTATCAGCCTTATTCGTCCTCGGAGAGCTGATGAATTAAGCAACCCATAATAAAAAGTCTGGCACAAACACTGAACTTCCAAGACATGGCTGCCCAGTAAAATGACAGGTCTGGACAGCGAGATATCACCCTGAACAGACAGTCTCCACTGTAAAACATGGTGCTGATGGTGTCATTCCGTGGGGTTGCTTTTATTCAGCAGATACGGTGAAGCTGGGTAGTCGCTGGAAAGGTCGGCACAGTTAAATATGGGCCAAAGTGATGTTTTAGCTAAAGGCTGTTAGCTTTATGTATGGCCATAAAGCTAACAGTTCAATAACAAATCCTGTATTGAGTCTCTGTTAAACTGAAAGCAGTAAAAATAAATCAACTGAACTTGTCAACCATATATGTTCAATTGATGCTACATGGTTATCGGCATTATTGATTAGTTTGAAGCATCTGACTGAGTCTGATCAGGAAGAGGGCTTGATTTATCTTCACCGCTCCTGCTTCTTATGTCAGCTGCCACTTTATCACTGAACGATACTTCTCGTATGCCACACTGCCACACCCATCATGTTTGACAGACATTACAACTACGTTATAATTGTTTGTTTTCCGTTTTTGCTTAGAGAAGCTTTTTCTAGGTTTCTAGAGCTCTCTAGATTCATTTACAATTTACTAACCTGCTCCATGTGCTTGCAAGTTGTTTGGATTTTTAGATCAACCGTAAACGGAGACAAAAGGAGGAAGTTCAAACCATCTTTTCCATTGATCATTTTGGGCATGGATCATATCCCTGTCTCTTAACCATACAGCCAGACAGTTATTTAAAGAGAAGCGGGAAAAAACAAATGATGTGCATTAACAGAGCATGCCAACCATAGATACTACTGTGGAAAATCCTCTCTGCTACCTTGAAAATGAGCTGTTAAGATCTCATGACGGTCATACAGCAATAGTCTTCAATCAGAGGACTCCTCAGACTTGTTGCAGTACTGACTGCTACTGGAAATTCTCCTTGGAGCAGCATCACTAACCACAACAACTCTTTGAAGATACTTGCATGGGATAAATATAAATATTACAATCCTCATGAAAAAGAAAATGCTCTGTTGAGAGAAGAAGCAGATTTAGTGACCAGGTACTTCAGTTGTTGCCCATTTTCTTGCAGGAATTTTGTTTCACAGCACACCAGTCTAAATGGACCACGATCTATAGTTGATTCTTCCCATATTTATTTACATCCTTGGTAAATGTGGGTCAAATGAATGTTTTTGCTGTAGCATAGTTCTCACACAGAGAATTCTAGAGAAATCCAACTTTAAGTTCTATTTATTGAGGAGCAGCACCCACATTGGGAAAATCCCCACCATTACTGATGCGTCTGACAGTCCTTCTCGTCACCACACACAGTGAGCAGGGTGGTAATGGACTACAGCAAATATTCGCATTTTCTCTCCAGCAGACACCATCTACATGCCGACTGGATTTTTGAGAGCAACACTAGAAAAAAGTCTTTCTGCTCTACCATAAAATATCTATCCAATAAGTTCTTTGAGTTTAACAGAACAGAATACGGTTGGTTTTTTTGGTAACAAGCACTTCATGGGTTTGATGTAAAATAATGAATTGGCACATGGCAAACCACTTCATGCCTACTGTTTAGTACAGTGGAGAATGTGGAATGCTGTAAGGTTATTGCTCCATTCATGTCCTCTGGGAAGCTTCTTAGCATGCATGAGGGAATGCACTCGGAAATAAAAGAAGATTTTAAACAAAATCTGGTGGATTGTGGCTGCAAAAAGAAAACTGGCTGTTTGAGTATTTTTTATTAGGATAATTATCCAAAACAAATGGTAAAAATGACATTCAGCTGAAGAGAGGAGAGGACCAAGACTCACTGCCAAAAATCTGTTGTAACTTGTACCAACAATTTATTAACAAAACTTGTAGCTTAATATTGGATTTTTTTTAAAAAACACAAATTACTCAAATTAAAGCCTGGATTTTTTTCTTTCATTTGGTATGTGACGATACTACTATAGTAGAACTATGTTGGCTGCTTTTACTTCTATCAACATGTTTTCTGTTGTTGTTTTTCCAGTGGAAAGCTTACTGATCTCCCACCCACAGCGGAGGCTGTGTCATAAAATAGCCAATCAGCTGCTGCCAAAATGACAAGTCATGCCTTTCTTTAGTCACAGCTTCTTTAAAACTGTTAGTCTGGACTTCAGGTTTGTGAGTCAGTTAAGCAGAAATTATAGTTAGGAAGCCTTCTTAGAAATAAAATATTGACAGATTTATTTTTGTTTGTTTGTGTGCTTGCATGATTAGCTCAGGATGCTACAGTTGTTTGCAGAACATTTTATTTTTGTCGGCCAACATGACGGGGGTTTGCTAGGTCACTCGCTTTATTCTATGTTTACTATGGGCCGCGCCCAGAGTAAACATCGAACTTCAACGTATTTCATTAAGATTTTATTTTTATGATTTTATGTTTACTACTTTACAACACAAAGTAGTTCATAATCGTAAAGTGGAACAAATTTGTATTCAATTGGCTCTTACTCTGATACCACTCAGACGTCGCCTAATTTGTCCTGTGTGAGGGGGCCCCCGCTCTCAGGTCCCCTCTGAGGTAAAGTTGGAGAACTCTGATAAGGCTAACTGACGTCACTCTGCAGTCATCAGCCAACAATGCAGCTATTTACCCCGAGCCAGATTTAGTCCCAAAGCAGGCCCCTCTGAGAAACTGGGCTCCAATAAAAGCAGAACTCTAACCGAAAGTATTTATATATAAAAGCAAGACAAAAAAAGTTGTTGTATTGTGTCAAAAATCAGTTACTCTGCAATTAACACCCAACAATGTTTACTGATGAAGTATGGAGAGCTTGTTTTTGGCTTAACTTTAACTGCATGTGTTCTGTGGTTTTTCAGCTTAAAGGAAAGCATAAATGTGCAGTTTAAAACATTGGCTCTATGGTGAAAGTGTTGTCTTTACACTATAATAGTTGAACAGTATGAAAAACTTTAGCTGAATGAATCCGTGAGATTTCCAAATATCTGAAATGCTTCCTGACCTCTTGTGACCTCCTTGTTGTGGGAAGGTCATCATCATGACAACAAAGCCTCTCCTGTCATCACTTAACATATCATTAGTGGTTAACATGACAAACATGTTTCACCGCTGTTTTCCATTGCAGTTTGTTTGTTTTTTGCAGTTACGTCAGTGTTTTGTTGACGAATGCATGATTTCCTGTTGCATCTCTAGTGACGGATTCGTGGGTCGATTCTAGTCGTTTGCCTTCAAAGAGCCCGTGGTAAGACTAAAATTTACTATAAAAATTAGTGAAACTGGATTAAAATGTCAACCTGTGACTGCAATGCTGTTTGAGACATACCTTTTAAAAGACTCGCAACTGTAACGGCAGAGTTGCTTGTACAATCCAAATGTATTCGGCGCATTTTATTTAAACGGTTCTAAGAATGCATCCTTCCTTGTTATAATAATGTATCATTTGCTAGCATCAGAACTTGAACATTTTCTTTCAAAAACATGAGGTTTGTGGTAAAATGCAAGACGTTTCAAGTGGTGTTAATGCTTTTGCAAGGTTCAGTTCATGTTGTTTAGACTCTGCCATTTGAATTGCATGCTCTGCATATCTTCTCAGTATAAAGACGAACACTGCTGAGTTGCTGCTGCTGCCATCTTGGTCTTCCTTCTTTTCTTATGTCCCTGTGTTTCTCTCCACCCTTTTGTTTTCTTAGTAACTCACACTTCCTGCTGTTACACTTTAAAAGTAATCCCCTTCTTGTACATTAAGAGACTTGCATAACATCCTTTCAAAGAGCACAGTGCAAGGCAGGTGGTAAATGTCTTTGTGTTTCTGTAAGGCTAGCTGTAGCTTTTTCTTGATTTCTTTCATGATTGGATTCATTATGTAAGGCATTTAGTTTCACCTACTACAAGTGCAAGTCAAGGACGGAGCATGATTAATGCAGGTGGATGGAAAGTACCCAAGCAAGGAATGTTACCGACCAAGAGGGAAGAGCAGTCCGCTGAAATTGCTGCACAGCAGGCCGAGACCTGCCGAGGAATGCCAGGAAAACAGTAGGAAGTGTAATGTGCAGAGAAGGTACAGTGAAGGGTGCAACTCCACGAGTCCTTTTATAAGAATCTGAGCTAGAAGTGATTGCTGACGTTTGGGTGGAAAAGTGTTGAGTGTTATCTGAATGGCAAATTATATAAAACGAATTCACACCCTGTGAACATTCTCCTTCTGTCTGGTGTGTTCTCAAAGGGAATTCAGATTTCAAGCAATAGAAAACTGTTGAAATCTCTTCAGCCAGTAATTTTAATAGGAAGTACAGACTCATCCAGGCTGAGGTGCTTCAGGCTGCTCTGTATGATGCAGCCTCGTGTTGATGTACAGTATGCCGCGGCTCTGGCGCAAAGGTGTGAAAAACGCTGACTCGATGATCAGGAGATGAACTGCATGACGCTCTGTGGTTCATCTGTCTGAATGCTAGACCAAGAATAGAAATTTGGAAAAAGCTGTGATGAGAGTTCAGATTTAGTGGCTGGAAGATGACTAGTGGGAAGCTGAGCAAGGGCTTGTAAACGACAGCAGAACCACAGCAGTGGACAAGGCCCTGAGGAGAGCAAACGTCTGCAAGTTTGCATCAAGATCCTGGTGCAAGTTGGTGACGATATGAACATCAGCTTATGTGCCAGAATTCTTATAGTAAATATTTGCAACTTTACATAAGACATCCCAGAAAAAAACTATAATCCAGTAACTATGCATGTTATCCAGCACATCTCCCATTACTATTTACAGTGGACGTTCCACAATGTATTATATGATTATGTGCGTCTCTGTGTCTCTGTGCGTTTTGCACATATCAATAGGGGCGGTGGCATTTGGAGTGTGAAACAGTCTAAAGTACTTCATCTTTTTGATTAGTACATGTTATAAATGTGTGATAAAACTGATTCCCATACAGGAGGGATTTTATTGGGTTACAAAATCTTAAATCATCTCCAGTCCCTTGAAAAGCTGTTCCATTCCTGTAACGATTTAGATTTTATCATGAAATCTCAACACATTTTTTGTGGGTCTTATGTGACAGCCTGTATAAATGTGAAGTGAAACCAAAAAGGTGCCTTTTAATTAGTTTTATTCCCTAGTTAAAAGTTGACAGGGGTGTGTATGAATTTGTGCCTTAACCTTATCAGTAATTACAGTTTGTACCCTGGTGCAACATAGTGGTGTCAGCATCATGCTGTGGGGGATCCGTTTCTTCATCTGGAACAGGGAAACTGCTCAGAGATTAGAAGCAGGAAGGAGCCTGTTAGAAGCTACCAAAGATACTGGAAGTTAAATCTTATTCAGGAGTTTAAATTACCTAGTTAAAGTAAAGACCAAAATCTATAATAATTATTAAAAATGGTGTTCACAGACTCCAACTTCAATGAGCTTGACAGCACTGGTTGAGACATTATTCCAGAACACCTGCAACTTTAAATGTATAGACAGAAGTCCCTACTAAGTCTCTATACACAATGGGAATGAATGCCGATGAAAAACATAAGGGTCAGAATTGCTTTTCAAGGCGGTGTATCTTTTGATAAATGTTTTCTTAGTATTCCTCATGGAAGATTGTTTATCTTCTCCTAGGAAGTCATCAGGCTCTGTGACAGTTACTGAAAAAACAAGAATTTCCTCACACAATTGGCGCCACCCAAAAGCCCTCCTGATGTTGACAAAACTGCTGATGCACATAGCTGAGTTTTCTAATATTTCACCTTGGACTCAAGTGGAAAACAAAGACGTGATGTGCTGAAATGAGCAGTCTCATTATATCCAGTCTTTTGCTTATAAATCCTCTGTTTTATGCTTTCTAAGACCAAATTAAAAGGGTAGGACAGATTAAATAGATTAAGAATAAAACAGTTGGTGTTTACTGCTAAAGGTTTATTATTCCCACAGTAGACAACTCGATCCCACCCTCTTTTCATCCCTTTTTTCTTCGCTTTTTTTAAGGTTTATCTAAAACATTAAGCATTTATCTGAAAAGGAATGGCTTTTAATGTTGTAGAGGATGTCTCATTTTGGTAGCCTATACTTAAAACAAATTTGATGTAAAAATCATTCAAATTAATCCAGGATTTAATCTGACTTCTGCGAATACTTAAAAAACATTCCAGTTTCTACAGGTTTTCTCTGATTAGCATGTATGTGAATGTAGTGGAAAGTAAATAATTCTCAAATGTTTAGTAACAAAATGCATAATTAAAATGCATTGCTACACAGTAGAGTTCATGATGGAGTTGGTGGCATTTAAAAAATCGCAGTGGTTGCAAAACAAAATCACATCTTAACGCATCCGTCACTCTGCTTGACAGTTGAGATTAGATATTTGTACTGATGTATTGTTTGGTTTAGTGTCCTCTCCACTTTGTTCTCTTATCTTCAAAAGACTTTCATCCCAGAAGTGTTCTGGTTTATTCCAATGCAAGTTGTCCAGCATAAGCTAATTCCCCCGGTTTAAGTTGGTGGGAGATTGGAAATTGTCTGGAGTATTTTAGATTTGAGAATTTTCTCCTTCATTGATGGGATTTTGATGGTTTGACAATAAATAAACTAGCAAACCTGCTCCCTTTACAGAAGAAGAATCTTTAACTAGAAAAAAAGAAAATGCATTTGATCAGCAGTACTTTGGAACCATTTGCCCTTGTGACTTCTATGGAAGGTTTCCATGTGAATGCGTGCATGCATGAATGCATGCATACATGTGAATGCATGCATGCATTCACACAGAAACATGCATGCAGTGGTGAACTATTCAGCCTGTACTTATTTGTGTCTTATCTAATGTAAGATCACAAAACAGATTGGGGTTGTTGCCTTTTTTTGAAATGCATTGAGCTGACTAAGTATGGCGTCAGTTTCCTGCTGTTCCGATGATGTCGTATCAACGAGCAGTTTTTCTGCCTGTTCCTCATTTCTTTTTTCTTTTTTGCATAGTAAAGTGGATGACCCCTGACTGGTCTTGTAATGTATTGGAGAGGTTATGTGCGGTAGTGCTGGTGTACCTGGTCTGTCTGATCACCTGTAGCACATCCTGGGACCTTTGATCAGTCATGCAGCTGAAAGGTGACGGATTTACAGCAGGGTAGAAAAACTTTGGAGTTCACACACAGCCATGTTTGCACACCACCCACTGAAGGCCAGCTTTACAATAGCAGCTATTAATAGAGGCTGAAGCTAGTAGCTAAATAAAGAGAAAGGAAGGAAGTAGTAGGTAAAGACTTGGATTTTCACACATCTAGAGCTGTTGTGTGAAAACTTCAGATTTTCCAACAGTAAAACTCATCTGTGTGTGACTTACTTGTGGTTTTCAGTGATGGAGGGTTATAAACACCACACTGGGCTAATGAGCGGGTGTGCATTGTTTTTAGAACTGGACAGACAGTCGTCTTTTGTTTGTGGCGAGCCAGCAGTGATGCACAGTAAAGATGCAATGGCCACGTTTGATTTGGAGATGTAAGAAATGTAAGGGCACGCTGACTTCTGCAAGTTCAAACTCATCAGGCTAACTGTACATCTTATCTCGCATATCATCCTTTTTCAAGATGAGGAAACATGTTTAAGTTGATCCTGTACAAGTAGATCTTGATTAACTTCTATGTCCAAAACCATGTCGTAGTTCATCTTTTTTTTTTGCCGAATAAATATGCTTTTTTTTTATTTTAGTTTATTTTATTTTGAACAGTTTATTGACAAATGTACTGTATTTCTGAGTTGTCTCTGAGGTTCTCTTTACAAGTAAAATGAAGGTGACAATGGTGTAGTTTCATGCAAGAAGATGCCCAAAGCCACGTTATTATGCAAGCCTCAGGGCTTGAATAACAAAATCATCACTCCATGGCCTTTTGTAGTTCAAAATTTGCTAACTAGAACACCGGTTACCCACATGATCTATGCCATAAAAAGCAGGGCACATTCTCTGATAAGAGCCTCGAAGGTAAGGAGCAGTCTGAGTCTTGGGCAGCGATGAACCTTCAGTCATTTTAGGATTGTGCATTCTTTACATTCTTGAAGCAGAGGATGGGTGGAGGAAGGGAAGGGTGTTAGTCCTGAGTGTGAGGTTACATGGTGGAAGAGAAAAGACCATAGAAAAATAAGACTCTCACTTTGGTATGTGCTACTAATGATGGTCACATACATTTGAATGAAGGCATCAAAATGTCATGAGGCATTACTCTTGGCATCCACGTCAATAATCAGTGCTCAATTACTTGTTGTTTTCCTACTACTGTTACCTAATTTTTACTTTTTGTTGTCGATTTAAATGCTATTTTAAACATCAGGTACATAATTTCATCTATGCTAAGTTAAGAGATTTGGCAAAGTACATGTATGTAAGTTGAGATATCAAATCATGGTCATTCTCACTGCCATTAATGCTCACATTTGATGTAGAGTTTCACAATCAAGACGCTAAATATTGAAATTAGTTGATTGGAAGACATTATTATAGTAATAGTAATAAACGACACACACCAGAAGGCAATAGAATCCCCAAACTTGACACACATAAGCAGGTGTGACGACGCTACAATGACATTAGGGCATTTAACTATAAGCAGGCAGTAATTTTCTCAACTCTGTACTGAAACAAAAGCTAACAGTATGTCAAAAATTGTCAATGTCTCAACAATGTGCCCTTGAGCATCAGTTCCAGCTTGTCATGTTCTTCACAAGTTGACTTACTGTCCGCTGAAGCATGACATTCCTTTCGTCTTGAAGGACGGCCCTCGGGTCAATATCCTTAACTTTTTATGAGTGCTGTATCTATTGACATTACTGCAGTCAGACCTTTTTATAGTTGCTGGGCTGTGTTTTGCATTTTTCCACTGGTATTTTGGCAATTTATCTTTTGAGTTTCAACTCTTTGACATTGGAAAGCTTCTTTGCCATCACCCAAATCTTTAGCTGTCTGCACATATTCTGGGTAAGCTGCTGCAAAACGTTATTACTTTCAGTCAGAAGAAAGTTGTAGGTCAAATTATAACATTACCTTAACCCTAAACATGTTTGGTCCAACTGCAGAAAACAACTTTGATGTAAGACGTTGTCTGAAGGAGTCTCTTGGAGATTTTAGTTATAAGTAAATGTAGTTTCTGCAGCCTAGTCAACATCAGTCCATGATAAACATTTGACTACAAACCCCATTTTCTATCTAATTTTGTGTGCTTCCAGAGAGCCTGGGATTGTGGAACCAAACCCCAAATTGCTGTTTGAACAGATCTGTCTAAAACTAAAAAACATTGACGTTGGCGTGAAGTTTTTTTCTTGCACACTTTAGCTGAGCTAAGTTTGGGTTTAGCCTCCAGCAACAAACGTCATCTCTGAGCGGCTGCGTAATGAATCCCCCGTCTGTCCTCACACCAGAATGTTCCCCGAAAATCTCTGTGACTCTTTCACTCACTCGTTCTCAGTAGATCATGTGGTGCTTTTTGTTTAATAAAGACAGGGAGAGTTAAACATTGACCATCTCTGGCCGGAGGTTTTATCCTTGTTAAAACAACACACTTCCTGGAACTGCTCACCCTATGTGCTGCCCCGCTGTAGCTGTGTGTGAAGCAAACATAAATTCCTTCCCTTGATATTTTCTTGGTAAAACCTGCCACCTTCTGTGAAATCTTCCTCTTCTTTCTTCACAGCATACCCTCACACTTGTACATGAAACCTCTTTTACCACCAGACTTTTTCCAGTTATTCTCGTGAGCCTCTCTGTGTCACACCCTGATAAACAAAGATAGAGCATCCTAACCACTGGGGGAAAACAGGAAGTTTACTGGCCTCAATCAGTCTGTGTGTTGCATGTCATCAGCCTGTATTTTTTTTGCCCATGGTATATTTGTTTTCCGTATCTCTTGGGTCAAATCTTGATTTTGGTACCACTGGCTCTTTGAACTGCCAGCAGAAATTCCTGCTGGGGCTTATGGACTGCCCTGGGCATTGTTTCATAAGGTACCTTCTGTAGGTCATGTCCTGTGTCGTCATGCGTAAAGTTTACATTCATACTACCTTTTCCATTTAGTCTTTTGGAAATGACATGTGAATATTAACTGACACAAACCTTTAATTTGAGTTTTCCAAGTTATTAATTGTCATATCCTGCGGAACTCTGGTTAAACTTTCACCATGCTCTTCTTATTAAGGACTTTGTTGTTCTTACATTAACCAAAGTCAGCATTCTAGTGCACATAAGCCTCATCGTGTCTTAAGAAATGCACCAATCAGAGATCTGGATCTATTGCAAATGAAACCACAGTTTGTGTCTGTCCATCGCTTTCATAATAAAATCCTTTAGGCAGATGTACCCAACTAAATAAAATCTAATTAGATAATGGCACAGATTTCTTCCACGTCTCAAAATCTAGACTTCAGCCATATTTGCATTCAAACATGTCAAATTGACAGAGGCAAAAAGATGACTTGCGTTACATTTTGCGTGTTTGCGTCTTATTTTTGTAGTTGGCAGAGTTAGCATTACCAACACTAATGGTAACTGTTATTTGCTTTTTCAAATGAAAGAAAAATGCCTTTAATTAAAGAAAACAGAAAAGTGAAGTAATGTTGCTTACGTCAACAGACTGTTAGAAATCCAGACGCTTCAGGTAAAATTTATTTTAGTTTCTAAATGCAAAAGGGAAAAAACCAATAATATCCTCACCTAAGGATCAGGAAAATTTTTGATCACAGGCTGATTGACCAACTACAAAGATGGGAATTGATGTTATGTTGATGCTTTCACAGAAAGAGGGTGTAAGAGACAGAAATATGAAATCTAAATGTGAACAAACCACAGGGCCAGTTGAGTGAAGGGTCAGAACAACAAGCATGGTCTATATTCCCTCTGTAAACGGGTCCTGGGTCTTGCATGAAGTCCACAGGCACCCAAGGAAGCCAGACCATCTAGTTTTTCAATTCTGTTCCATTACAAAATTTTAAATCCTTCTCAGTTTTTCATAAAGTACCGTTTTAAACGTTAAATCCTAGTTCCTCTCAAAAAAAAATTTCTCCTCACAGGTGTCAGAATTGAGCACAGGGTTCGAGTCAAACTTTCATTTTGACTGCTAAAATAATTCAAAACTTTTAGTTGTGACTCTCACTTCCACCTCCATCTGTTTTATAAAGTCCTGTTTCCGGTGCTTCCAATGACTCAGAATAACTTCAGTTAAAGTGTGAATCAGGATTACAAGGCTAAAAGTATTGAAAATATTTCTCAATCAAATCTTCTGTTGAAAGTCTCAAAATATTGCAACAGATTTTCACAGAAAGTTTAAAAAAGGTTTCTGGCTTGTGACCTAGCTGTTTAAATAATAAAGCGGATGTATACAGAGCTAATAATCCATCTTCCAATCTCTGAAGGTGTCTCCACTATGATCCAGATAGCAAAGGATGATTAGGTGTCTGTAAGGAGTCAGGGGGGGTTATTCTGTTGCCTTATCACTTCTGTTGGGGCAGCTGGGATCACAGAACTAATCAGGTATGCATTATTTGTGCTCAGCTCGTACTTTCCCACATGTCCTGCCCTGTTTGTGTCCCTTCAGTTTGTTTCCCCCTCCTCTCTCTCTAACATTCCTTGTGTTTTGCCTCCTCACCCATCAGATGCAGTGTCCCAGAATCTGTCCAGATGGCCCCGGAGAGGAGCGGAGGCGTAGGAAATAAGTGACTCTAGGAAACGGCAGGTAAAACGTGTGTCTGTGTGTGAGCAGGCTGGTTCTTGTAGTTATCTTGACCTATTTTGCATACAATGCTGCAGGGGAGGGTGTGTGTGTGCCTGTGTGGTACGGTGTAAAAGTTGAAAAAGTAGAACTGCATGCTGGCTTAGCTGGAATCTGGGAGAGTAGGCGTTGGCCTGACAGATGGGGAATGTGTGGAAGTTTCTCCGCACATTATAGTTTTGGGTTAGTTTTGCAGGATTACAGCCAATGCTGATGCATCCTTGTTACGATAAAACTTAGCAAAGTTGGATTCATGGATGTATTATAGTGTTGAGCGATGCTGGAAAATCTTCCATTGGTGATATTGGTGAATATTACTAGACAGCATTAGCTGCAATAAATGCAGCACTTACCTTTATCATCTTGTGCACAATTTTCTGTGTCAGGTGTGGATATTTAAAGCTGTAAGGCAATGTCCAGATACCTAATATTACACTGGGATGCAAAATACCTGACATTTGAATATGATTAGCCAGTGGTTATTGCTACCCACATAGCCCTTATGTCAATATTACAAAGGACTACATAGTCATGGTATATTGTTTAGTTCCAGTTAGTTTACATCTTTGTGGAAAGAGGAGGTTGAGAGGAGGTAAGCATACAGCCCTGTGGTGCTCCATTATTAAATGTAATGGAGGTAAATGTAACTGAGTGGCATTTATTAGTTGCAATGTAAGAATAGCTGAAGTTGTTTAATGATTCAATGTGTTTTAACCTTACCAAATTCATCAAAATGAAAAATATTTCTGCTGAAAGAAGGTATACAAACAGAAACTCAGCTTAGCTTTGCAGATGTATATTCTACATTTATGCTCTTCTGCTTTCACAATAAACAGTTGGTTAAGTTTCAGACTTACTATATGTGGTGCAGTGAGAGCAGCTTTGACAGCTGTCAGGATAATAACCACATTTTGTTCTCCCAGTCAGCGCAGGTGGCCAATAACCACCAATAATCAGTACAGATGCCTCCCACCTGCACTCTGTTTATCTCCCCTCTTCCTGCACTCCTACTCGCATGTGGAAAAATAGCTTGATCCAATTATTCATGCTGCTCTGTCTTCCGCCACTGATCGCTCCTCCAACATTGTTTTGTTGCTGCTGCAGAGAAACCGAAATGAATGCAGCCATGCAGGTTTAATTATTTAGCCTATGGAGCTAAATAGAGGTCACATTTGTTTCCTGCTTTCAACTGAAATGACCTTTTTAAGTGTTGTTTCATTTGCTTGCATGAAAAGTGAGCAGTCGTAACCCTTACACTAACACAATCCTAGGAAACCCTGCCCTTCAGCCCATTTGTTGGTTGGCATTATCTTTATAGCATTGACTTCACTACCTGAAGTATTATAGCATAGAATAGTCTTTGCTATGTTTGCACCCAGAGAATGGAACAAGCTGTGCTGCCGTCAACTAATTATAAATGTAAATTGAGGCCGTTTACCACATGTATGCCTTATTTTATGTAGACTGCCCAAAAAAACATGCACTATTTTGATCCTTCTCAGGGAACATTAGTTTTTTTCTGCGTTATGGGTTATACAGAAACCTGCAGAGTGGTGTGTTCAAAGTTTTTCATTTCAGATAGATAGGAGAGTATGCGACTTGGAAGCGACAGATGTCACAATGTCATTTACTGCAGGAGTGTATTTCCAATCACCTCAGCCACAGAATGATTGCTGAAGCCCATAAATGCCTTGCGTCTCCAGACGTGTGTCCTTCAGTGCCAATGTGTGGCCCGTTTGTTTGTACAGAGGATAAACAACATCATGCCAAGATGCCAGGACACCACGGCTGAGAAATCAGTGTGTGGGATCCATCTCTGCTGTACTCAGAACTACTTGCTGTTATTTTTGTCCATTTCTTTTCAGTCCTTCCGCTCTGTCACGATTCAGTCAAAGGCTCTGCTCTTTGACTGATATTTGTGTGATATTTATTTTCAAACATCCTACTTTTGAAGTGTCCACATTATAATTCAGTTACTCAAAGCTTGCCTTACCCTTATCTATACAAACACGGCTTTTTGCGATATATTTCTCCTTCTCAGTTTCTGCAGGGTTTTGAATAAGAACCCTGATCGTGTTGCATTTACTTGCTCTGGCTGTGATGCTGTGTTGTTTTCTTGTAAATGTATACCATTTATTAAGTTTCAGCAGCAGAAATGTGCATTAAAACATGTTAATGCTGGAGGCAATCCCTTTACCTCCCTTTAATCGTGCAATTAACTGAAGTGCATTGATGATCTGCTTCCCTATGTTTGACATTGGAAATGTAACCACAACTTTGTTTTACTAGCACCATGCAAATCAAGTAGAGGAAATGGCTTTTTATTTCAAATGAGTCTGTTTGGGCTTTTATTAGTTTGCATTAAGCAGCTTCTATTTCCTGGAATGCTGGCACACATCAATAACCAGGAAGTTTATTTCTGATGTCATGTCAGGGACAGGGTTTGTGTTTACTTCGTACCTTTACGGTTGATTTAGAAAGGAGCAAAATTCTAATGTTTTTGTTTTTGTTTCTTGACCCATCGAGAATGGATTTGTCACATTGCATTTATTTTGGACTTTAGAGGATTTCTATGCAGTGTGGAAAAGTCTAGAATTTGATTAAAACATTTCAAGCTCTGAGTGGATTTTTAAAAAGAAGATGGTGTATGGAAAGTGTATATTTCCAGAAGTTATTCACTGTCTCATTGTCTAAATCAATGGTTCTTAACCTGGGTTCGATCGAACCCCAGGGGTTCGGTGAGTCGGTCTCAGGGGTTCGGCGGAGCCTCTGCTGCAGAGGTAAAGACACACTTGCGTAAAGTCGTGATGACGCCCCTCTTTGCCATCACTTGCTGCAAAGGATCACGTTACATTGCTTAGCCAATCAGAGCTGCGGAGGAGCCCTGATTGAAGGAGCTCCACTCTCAGCATGGATTTGAACTTGTGTCTTTAATTACTTCTGCAAAGCTCACAGTGTTTACCAAATTCTATAGTCTAAATCTGCTCCTTAGTCGCATCTTTTCGGGGTTGGTACTGCCTCTAGTGGTGTGGGGGTGGTTACACAGCTAATATAATTACATTACTAAATCAGAATACCGCAAATTATTTTGTGTGTCGGGAGGGGGGGGGTTGGAATAAGAAGGGTTCGGTGAATGCGCATATGCAGCTGGGGGGTTCGGTACCTCAAAAAAGGTTAAGAACCACTGGTCTAAATGTTGCATTTCTTCAACCACAACTATGTTTTGCTCATTCATCAATATGCTTCAATGTATATTGAATGCATCAGTCAAAAAATATGTTACGAAGAGAGAAAAAAAAAAATGTTGCATCTGACTAAGTCGTCCGTAAAAGGATCCACTTTAAATTTATAGCAGTCTTTTGTTTTTCGAAAATCGTCAAACTCAAGAAGATGTCATGTTAATTTTAGTGTGTGATCATAGCAGTCCATACGACTAATGTTGCAGGTGCTGGAATGTATTTATGTTCATTCTTTTGGCGGATTTTGTCACAAGACGTTCGTTTCCTCATGAGCAGCTTAAATGGGAAAATGTTGTCAGGAAAAAAGTGGCCATATTCCAATAATAGGTATTCAATGTTTCCTCTTTGTCGGGGTTTATAAAAAATGGGAGAGAAAAAAAAGATATTGTCTCCTATGGAATAATGGCTTTTTTTCTTTTTTGTTGCCCTGTGAACAGCTGTCTGTGTACAATGCAATTGTTTCAAATAGTTAGTACTCTCTGCACCAAGTCCTGTCTGTGTTTTTTGTTCTCATCTATTGGATGTTGAAGATGGATTTAGCTTATGCTTAAGCACTCCAGCTATTCTAATAATACTGTTTTTAGAATGAAGCAACAAGGAAGTGCCTACTTCTGTCACAAATACTCCTTGTTTTTGAAGTCAAAGGTACTTGGAGTCAACTTGTTAGAAAAACATTGGATATGCCTGCATTTGTATTTCCTCATTCCCACTTTCACAGAATCAGATTGGCTTGGTGAATTTTGCATACATGTGTGCCATAGCTGCAAAGCTTCCTCTTCCTTGTAATATGAGTACAAATATGGGCTTAATTTGAATAATCTTGTGATTGTGAGAAGAGTTTGCATAGTGTCCAGTTCTTCAGAGCAGCTATCACAAATATCAACTATGTTTACCTGCTTTAAACCAGCTGCCTTGTAAAACTATTCATACCCCTGAGGTTTTACTTTATTTTTCATTTGACACACTACAACCACAACTTTTAACATATTTAGTTAGAATTTTGGACCAAATTAGAGTATGTATTATAGTAGCATACTTTATTCATATACCCCCAAATAAATACCACTTCAACCAACTGCCTTCAGAAGCTACCTAATAATATAGTTCATTGGGGTTGAAATAAAATACTGAAATAAAAAAAAATCTTTATTGTTGATCTTACAAAAAATTAATTACAGCAACTTTTTTTGAAGGCATTTGGTTCTATCTATTAAGGAGCATAGAGCTCTAAAACAAGTAAGTAGCATCCAACTCTGTACTCTAAGGTTCATTCATGTTGTGGGACAGTTTGTAAAAGGTTAATGGGAAGTTAGGTGGAAGTAAATAAAGGCCATTTTACTGAAGAAAACCTGTTAAAGAATTCAAATTTCTTGAGATTTTGGAGGTTCTTTTTCCATGAGAAAAATGACTTGAAATGAACAATAAAATGGCTAACACCAGGATATGTTCATGTGTTGCAATGGGTGTAGTTAAAGTCCAAACCTGTTTAATTAAGACATATTTGTGACCTGGCTTAAAAGTTAGAGTTCAGTCACACTCTACCCAGTGAGATAAAGCTCGAGTTATCTTGCAAAGCAGAATAGACAAAGCTGGTAGAGACACACCTGAGAAGAGCTGCAGCAGAAACTGCAGTCTGTAGACTGCAGAATTTAATCTACTTGTAGTCTAATAAAGCAGCATATTTTTAGACTTTGACCCCTTTGACTGTGTTTGTATACGCGGGAACTGTTGAAGGTGTGAGGGAGCCGCCTGAAGCTGCAGATCCCGCAGCGGAGAACATGAGCATCCCCATGTGACCCCAGCGCTCCCTCCCAGCCGCTGTTTGGTGTTTTTATTTTTCCCCCTTCTCTGTGTCTCTGTGTGTTTGTCTGTAAGGCCAAGCTGGCAGGGCAAGGGCAGCACAAGGGCAGTGTTTGTGCAGGGCACGGGACTGGCCTTGATGGCACGCACACACACAGACCAACATGCACACACTCTTTCCAAAAAACAGAGGCTTATTGTGGACACATGGCCCACTCGGCTCCACACTTCACAGTCACACATTGTATCACAATTTTACAAGTCTATTTCTTTCTTTCTCTTAAATTTGTATCTCTTCTCTGTGGCGGTTACTACTTTATACCTTTCATCTGCACTCCAAACATTCTTTATAAGAGACTTTCCGTTCTCCTGAATCATCTCCCAGTCCCTTGTTTTCACCTTCCTCCCTGAAGGAGGTGTGAAAATCCTGAAAGTTGAAGTCATGGAGAGATTCATGTTGGTGCTGCATGTTGTTTCAATCCATCATCAAACTCTGCTCACTGCAGAACTTTCTCTTGGGTATAAACCAGAGGAGTGATATAATTAAAGTGTTATTACCTTCAAAACTAGCTTTTTAAACCTTGACTTTCTTCTGGCCCACAAAGTGACTACCCTAGGTTAATACACATATAAGATTCAACAATAAAAATGTATTTGAAGTTTCTAAAGGTACCCAAATCTACCTGTAAATAATCTGGTGTCCTGTTTGCATTGTGGAAACAGAGTTTAAAATCTCCGTGGTATTTAAAGGGAGTTGCACTGAGCAGAAACAGTTGCTTGGAAACCGATTTCACATACTGAAAGCTGCCATGTTCTCTTTTTTCAGAAGTGCTAGACGGGTGGGCTTTTTATGGATTTCTTCGAGGTGAC
This sequence comes from Poecilia reticulata, assembly GCF_904066995.2. Taxonomy (NCBI): domain Eukaryota; kingdom Metazoa; phylum Chordata; class Actinopteri; order Cyprinodontiformes; family Poeciliidae; genus Poecilia; species Poecilia reticulata. Next base: position 25,827,081 of record NC_088842.1, read on the forward strand.
ATAACACTGCCACAATGTGACATCTGTCATTAGTGTCTCACTGTAGGTGTTTTCCATTATTGTAAGAATCCTGTGAAAAATGTCTAAGGTTTTAAAACAGAGATTAAGGCAGTGACTAACATGTGAAGGAGGATGTAAAAAAGACTACTATATTAGGATCACATTTTTATTTCTGGGCATAACAGTTGTAATTTTGGCACTGGCTACTAGCACGTGAAGCACTTTGAACCTTTCTTTTCCTTTTACAGACTTTTACACAACCCTAAAATAAAAAGGACTGAAGTTGAAATGCTTGACTACCTTTCAACTTTTCGCCACCACCAATACCATTTCCAATTTCCAGCACCACCTTCCCTTTGCTACACTTCAACACAAGTAATTTGCAACAATAACATCTTCTGGTTAGCATTGTTGGAACGATCATTAATGCCTCTCCAGCTCATCCTCTCCTCTCCTTATTGAATAGTCTAGTCATCCTGTTACATGATTTGAAGTCAAGCAGCACATAGTTCCTCTGTACGGTCTTAAAAGGTTGCGACTGTCACAATCTGCTGGGTGGAGCGGTTCAACATGATGTCATGGGTATATGCACTTTGAAGTCCATCTCTGTCAAATGAGGTTTCTCAGAGAGGATTATTAAAGAAGATGTAGCTTTGTTTAGATCTGGTCTTTCAGCTTCTTGCCTGCACTCTAACAGTGCCTGTCTGGCTCAGATGAAATGAGAGTCACAGTGGATTAACGTTGGAGCAGGCAGAGTCTCTTTGAAGTATGCTTACAGTAACCGTCTTCACTGTAATGCAAGAGGAAGTTGCACAGAACGAAATACTTGAATAATCTCTTGTACAGAATTGCAATGCTGTAGCATGAATGGGATGTTGCAAGTTGACTCAAGCTGTTTTCTCTGTTTCTCCCTCCCTTATTATGAAACAATATTAGCCTAACTGTGTCCAACCATGAAGAAAAAAATGTTTTTGTTTTCCATCTTCTTACTCATCTATGCTTGTGACTTCTCACTTTATATTTGTCAGTATGCAACAGTAGTCTCTTACAATCAATTGACTATCTCTAACACATTAATATAAGCTGAAATGTTATCCCGATGTTTTCTAGAACTTGTATTGCAATAGGAATAAATATTAAAAATGAGTATTCAAATATCCATTTTCAGAATCAGAATTTCTTTTAATTTCATTGAGCGTGAATAAAATACAATGAAATAAAAAAAATAGCAACTCTCAAACACTGAACAACTGAGATGTTAAGAATGAATAAATAAATATTTAAATAAATAAATCTGTGCCCACATTGAGTCGGAGCTTCACAAATGTGAATATTGCTCTGAAATAAAACCAGTTGTATAAAAATGGCTACTTATCTACACCAGATACTTGTAAAGCTACAATCCAGACTACTTTATTTCTAGAGAATATTGAAAACTCAAAATTATGAGCACAAATGTATTTCTGCTTTCTTGAAACCAACTGAAAAATAACAATCCTGAATGATATGAATAACATTTGTGGTTAATTACAGTTGATCCTTATCACTGAATATTTTCCAGAATGTTTTTCTTGTTAATGTTAATTTCTTATTTAATTTAGCCAAGATTATTTTATTTCTCATTTAATTTAATGCAGAAATAATGGAAGACATAGTTTTTAACTCCTGTTTTTGAAAGTATTCCTAAGAAATATTGCAGTCCAAAAAGCCAAAAGACCTTCCTTTTATACATGACCTATTATTTTTACCTTTACCTTTTAGATTTCAACACTTTCGTGTGTTTTAGATTTGCAAAGTATGTTTATGTCAGAAATCCACATGACTTTGAGTATTGAGTAAATCATGCTGAGATAAAACTAAAACTAAAGAGCTATGACTTTTATTTGGATCAAGCTTTTTTATTTATGAATGACTAGTTGGGAAAATTTTCCCTGGTGACTGTTTGTCACTAACTTCCTGTTTGGTGTCACTGTTTCCTGTCTGAGATGTGGGGCCAAGGGGTTTGTCATACAGCCTCTGCCTGGACGGTGTTTTTCTTTTTGTTTTTCTTTTTTCTATTTTTGTTTTTTTATAAACACAAAGAAATTCTTAGACCTGCTTTCGCTTCATTCATAATGTGTGAAATGCTAGACTTGGTTTCCAAGCAGTTCTTTTTTTATTACCAACTGTGATGGAATATTTTTTAGCAATGATCATTTTTTAGCCAGCTTCTGCAGCCGAGGATCAGACCGCCAGGGTCCCCTCCCTTGGCTGCCGCCCATAGCACAATGCACCCGACCCCTTTGGCCCCTCGGACAGGTGGTGAGCCCATCGGAAGGGGGACCCACGTCTCCTCTTCGGGCTGAGCCCGGCCGGGCTCCGTGGGTAAAAGCCCGGCCACCAGGCGCTCGCCATCGTGCCCCACCTCCAGGCCTGGCTCCAGAGTGGGGCCCCGGTGACCCGCGTCCGGGCGAGGGAAAACGCAGTCCAAAGTTTGTATTCATCATAGGGGTCTTCGGGCTGCACTTTGTCTGGTCCCTCACCTAGGACCTGTCTGCCTTGGGTGACCCTACCAGGGGCATAAAGCCCCAGACAGCATAGCTCCTAGGATCATTGGGACACTCAAACTCCTCCACCACGATAAGGTGGCAGCCCAAGGAGAGGCAGCGTCTACTGTGAAGCGGGCGCTGTACCGGTCCGTCGTGGTGAAGAGAGAGCTGAGACAAAAAGCGAAGCTCTCAATTTACTGGTCGATCTACGTTCCCACCCTCATCTATGGTCATGAGCTTTGGGTCATGACCGAAAGAACGAGATCACGGGTACAAGCGGCAGAAATGGGTTTCCTCCGCAGGGTGGCTGGGCTCTCCCTTAGAGATAGGGTGAGAAGCTCGGTCATCCGGGAGGGACTCAGAGTAGAGCCGCTGCTCCTCCACGTCGAGAGGAGCCAGTCGAGGTGGCTCGGGCATCTGGTAAGGATGCCTCCTGGACGCCTCCCTGGTGAGGTGTTCCGGGCACGTCCCACCGGGAGGAGGCCTCGGGGAAGACCCAGGACACGCTGGAGGGATTACGTCTCTCGGCTGGCCTGGGAACGCCTTGGGATTCCCCCGGAGGAGCTGGAAGAAGTGGCTGGGGAGAGGGAAGTCTGGGCCTCCCTTCTGAAGCTGCTGCCCCCGCGACCCGACCCCGGATAAGCGGAAGAAAATGGATGGATGGATGGATCTTTTTTTTTTTTTTTTTTTAAGGCACAGGGGCGGATCTTACTTTTTTTTTTTTTTGAATGGAAAATCTAAGAAATGAAAGATAATGTCTTATGATAAGTAGGTTTTTTGCTAAAATTGTGCTTGAACATGCGAAACATGTCAGTCACTGCGACTAGTTGTTGGTGTTAAACTGACCATTATGACAGCATGTTTACTCTTTTCAGCCACCACCTACATGCACTCCTAAATACAGTGAGCAATAGTTTTCCAAGACGGATGACTCACATCTACACACTCCCACCGCTGAACGCACAAACCTCAGCTGACCGCTTATTCATCCACCAGCACAATAGACACAGGATTCAACTGATTATTATGCTTTCAGATACACCTGTGTGCTCACTTACCTGATGTGGGCATGTATGGAGTTTGGGAGTTATCGGCATAAAAGTAATGTCTTTGTGTGGAATGAGCACCTGCTGCCTGTATGACTGTGTGTCCTCTTGTGTGACGTTTCAGATGAAGCTGTTTTTGTATGAAATGGATGTGTGAAGTTGAGAATAAACTGTTTAATTGTGGGGCGAGAAGGGTTTTGTTTCATTCCACTATGGTTGGTGGCTGAAAGCGAAACATGACTAGTGGTGGGGGTGGCACAAACCTGCCAAAAGGTGTGAAAATATGGTTATGATTCATTTTATTCTTTTTTTTTAATGTTTTTTACTTGAAAGATTCTCAGTGTACCATTAAAATCAACAAATATTTTTCTACGTTGATCTACTCGGCTCGCATATTTTGGATTTGTTGAAACCTTTAAAAAAGATGTATGGAAAATAATAATGTTCTTGTGGCGTAATCTCCATTAAATCCAATTTTTAAGTTGAGCACATTTACTATTGGAACACTTATTATTGGATTATTGGAACAATGGACCCCAGGTATTCCCGGGGATAAGACCCCCTCAGAAACATTTAGAAATGTTTGTTTTTAATAGGCCAGACAACAAAAATAACCTAATATGCCCTTAGCAGAATTGCAAAATCAAATACCTACAGTATTCAATCAATCAGTTCAAACAATCAGTGCCAAAGAAAATAAATGCATCTCCTGGATTGACAACTTTGCAAATGGTAAATGCCAGCCAATGCCAGTTGGGTAGCATCGTGGTGTTTAGCTTCCCTATTTTCTTTGAATATTTTAGATGCCCTCTCCAGAAGAACTTGTGAATAGACAGCATTTTTGTAAATAATTTGGAGTCGTGTATCCCGCCTGTTTTCTGGGCTGGAAATGCCACAAATAACCTTCACTGGCCTACCGTCACAAATGTAAAAATGGGGAGTGTGGTAGACTAGTGAGACATTAACTCGAAAAGTTTGCTTTGGTCAGGGCAGACTGTAATAATACCAGAAGATTGTTTCAAATAACAGCATTCTGAAGCCAATAATTGTACGTCTGATTTTGCTAAAAATGTGTCGTTCTTAACTTTTTCCCCTGCTAAATGCATGCGCTATATTTATAGCAGGGTTTTTCAAAATGGATCTGTAGTGTGAAACATTATTCTGCTGCAATAAAAGACTAAATTAGATTTATTTTCAGGCATCTTTATCCATCACTGTCTGACCAGCGGTGTCCTCTTATGACTACATGGATTTTGTCTTTGGAAATACACACTCTGAACCGAATGTACTTGCGTGTGCACACACACACATATACACACACACGCACACACACACACACACACACACACACACACACCATCCTTCCCAGAAGTGGAAACGCTGACTCCGCCGACCTCATTGTATATCTGCACTGTCATTTACGGTCGTACAGTGGCTGTGGAGAAGAGGTGAAGAGGTCTCAGATCCTCTTTTTTTTTTCTCCCCCGTTGTTTTTGTCAATCTTATTTTTAGCTGAAAGTGTCATAGGACCCTTAATCAGCAACCACAACCCATTACACACACCCACCATTTGTTTACCCGCCACCCCCTCCTTCTTGTCTCCTTTTTTTTTTTTTTCAATCACTTACACAGGAAGACGCGTGGACACACTCACTCCATTGTAGTGAACCTCACAGGACTTTTACTGTCACACACAGAGAGCTGTAGGGAGAGAGTGCTGTGTAACACCACTGTTTACTGTTTAATGCATCTGTGCATGAAAGCCTTCAAAACATGCCTCTGAGTTCAGAGGAAGCATAGACTCACTTTGTCTTTATGAGCTGCGTTATTAGTGAAGTGTGGCCTGTGTGTCAGAGGTTATGACTGGGTTGTAGATTACCTTTGTCAACGAAAGGCCATTTAAAGCAGTTCTTGTTTACTTGTTGTTGCATTTACCCGAGATGACTAATCAAAGATGACATGGTTTTTTTTAACATTTCTTCAAAGAACGTCTGTCTTCTGTCTACTTGAGGAAATCTTTGAACAAAAACGGCAACTTTGAATTAGAGATAACTTGAAGTTGTTACCTAATCCTTGGAAGTTTGCATATAGAAAACAGAAGAAGCACATAAATGAAGTCATATTTCTGCATCCTCAAACGACATGCTCTTTGTAGTACGCCTGCAGGATCCTGTATTTTCTGCCTGCATCACCCACCGTATGCTTACCGTATCCCTTCTCTCTCCTCTGTTGTCACATGAAACACCCTCGTCTTCGTGATCTTGCAGAAGCACTTGTTCTGCTCTCCTCCCTGTGAAACCTGAACCCGACGGCAGACCTCTGGCTGTCTGCCACCACATCCTCAGTAACCCTGCTCACCTGTGCGTGTACAGACAGTGAGAGAGAAGCTGCTTGAGATTTGTCACATTACATATGTATTTTATTGGGGCATTTTCTGTGGTAGAACACCACAAAGTACTTAGTGCATAATTGTGTCTAATGAGAAAATGATTGTTTTTCACCTTTTTGATAAAATCTTTAAACTATGTTGTGACACATCACTCCTTACACATCAAAATCAAATTCAGGATATCCAGTTATCTTCATAAATCAGATAATCTGTAAATAGAATCCATCTCTGTGTAATTTAATCTCAGTCTGAATCAAAATCTCCTCCTTACGCCTCACAGGTTTGTTGTAGGGAAGGACGGATATGAAAAATTTGTGCCAGTATTGTTTTTCGATATTCGTATTCTTTCTGCACTGTGGTGAAAAATGACCACACCACTGAAATAAGTTCACTCTTTTAGATAAAGACCCCACAATTCTCTGCTGCATCACTGTAACTGTGACGTTACCAAATAAATGCTACATGAACAACTATTTACCCCTCTCCTCCTGAAACACACAGCAACAAGATAGAAATAAATATTTGTAATCAATATCGGCCCCATTTTACCTTTCAGACCAGAACCAATATGAAAAATAAACTTCTAACAGGTCAGTTGAGGTGATCTAAGACCAGGACAAATTTTAGTTTTCCAAACCACCTCTCTGGCCTTGATAGAAGTAGCCATCAACAAAATGGAGTAACGGACGTGTGGACGAAGGCACTCTTGTCAGATGAGACCAATAATGTTCAGTTTATATTCCAAACTGCTAAATATGGTGGATTACCAACACTGGAAATCACCTTTAAAATGCCCAATCTGACTGACATCGGCTGTAACTTCAGAGAAAGGGCTGAATATAAATTCACAGCAGACTTTTCAGATGATAAATCATTTGATTTTTATTGTTAATGTTTTAAAAATCACGTTTTACTTTCCTCCCACTTCACTATTGTTCATTATTTATGCATTGTATTTAAATGTGATACAATTTAAAGGGTATTAATGCTTTTTCAAGACAGCTGATCTATGTTTAAATCATTGTAATTGCTAAGAGCAACTCAAAAGTGGAGATGCATCAGCACGTTTTGTCTCATCACAGCTGTTGAAGTTTCACACAGACATGGCGTCAAGTTACCTTTCAGGTTTGTAACTGGGCACCTTTGGTATAACTTTGCTGTTGTCTGGTTGTGGGTTTGAATGGCCGATTGTGTTGTTTATGTCCAGTTGAGTCAGTCTGTATGAGCTTTGTGGTTGCAGAAGCATTCCTTTTGTTTTTTTTCCCTTTTTGCATCTTTGTCCTCTTTTATGACATGCTTAAAGTGGAAAGCACTTCTTAAGTGCGATGTTCTGACAACAATACTGTTTGAACAGCACACAGACTCACTTGCGGCATTGTTTCCATTTGCATGGTTGATGATGTTAAGTGCCCCAGATTGTAGCTTCAAATGCACCACAGACATCGCAGCGTTCTGCAGCTCGTCTGCTGCTTGCTTGAGCACTTAACTCAGATGGAGAGCAGCCCATTAGAGGCAATCAGGGCTATCGCTTCCTAATGGAGCCAAAATGGAGATGGACATGAGGACAAGAGGAGGAGTTGATATGGACGGCAGCTTGAGAATGAGGTCGTGACTGCAGGTGGAAGTGGTGTGATCGTACACCTGAGGAGATTGAAACCAGGCTGTTTTTAAAGCAGATGTTGGGAAGCAGCTTCCTGCATGCCATCTCCACTCTGCACAGTGGAGCCGCTGTGTGCATGTTTGCTTGTCCACAGGTGAGCACTGAGGTGTTTGATTTCCCATTTTCACTTATCTCACAATTGAGGAATAAAGAGAGAACTATTGTTCTACACAGAAGACTTTGACATTTTGTTACTGCACAGATGGGACCGTCTCAGACACTTTCTAGACATGAAGAAGTGGTGTTTTCCATGCCCTCACCCTGTCATGCTCTTGATAATTACCTTGGCAGAAGCCCATATGTTGGCATGTGTTTTAAGAAACAGTCTACCTTACTGTATGTGTGCAGCTTTGAGTGTTTTCTATTCAAGGGAGCTGGTTTACAGATGAGGGCAAAGACGGGCTGAACTTTTTGTTCTGTTTGCTTAGCAGGCATTCCTCTGAGCACTGGACCCGATCCAGATGAAACCCAACCACTTCCCGCTGGACTCGGCACAGTGCTGCCCTCACAGGAACACAGCGACACAGATTGTTCTTGTACAACTTTTTCTTAAAAAATTAGTGCAGTCCAAAACATCTGACTGGTGGCTTGCTGTTTTTCTGTCCAGTTGAAACTCATCATTTTGTCTGAATTTATTACACGGTGTAGCGCTGTTTCTTGTTGTTTTTTTGCGTGTTCAGTAAGATTCAGTAAGATTGACTGGAGGCCAATCCAGTCAATCAACAAAAAAAGTGATCTCCAGTCGGCCTCTGTTTGGTTGAAGCAAACTCTGGTGCGGTTCGAATGCATACGTGGATGCAAGTGGATTGTACACCACTACACAAGCAGGAAACAAAGTATAGCATTGAGCATTCTGGGTAAATTTAACCAAAACAAACTCAGGAGTCTAGCACTAGTGGGAGACTCGGCTTGTGGTCTTATACCAATGACAAAAGAAAAACCTGGTGCCTCTCCATTTTTGTTTGCATGAAGAAGGAAGTGGTGCTCAGTGTCTTCAGAGGTTTTCATGTTTCTTCCTTCAGTGGTTCTTGGTGTAGCAAGAGGGTAGATGGCTCTTTCAAAGGGTTTGGATCATTTAACAGCGCAGTGTGAAAGCAAACTGCACCAGCTGAAAATTTAACAAGTGTTGCAACTTTGATCCCCAATTGAACAGAGTTTACTGGAGTATCAGGTGTGAAACCACACTTGGTCTCAGGTCTTTCACTTATAGGATTTTCTTTGTTCTTTTAAGCTGTGCATCTTTCCCCAAAACACACAATAACCTAAACTAGTTTATCTGATTTTTCATCATCAAGATGATTGCTTAAATAAAAAAACCAACAGGGAAAACATATGCAGCCGTCTATATTTTTTATTTCAGTTATCTCAAAAAAGAAAATGCTATAACCCAGATGTTTGTTTCTCTTCTCTGTTTGTTTAGGTCCTTATGGTTGAGGTGGTCTTAGGTGCCCCTTGCCATGCCTCCTGCCATGACAGACCTCCTGGACATATGGGCGGCCCACTCGCCCCTGGCCGGACACGCTCCGGATCAGATCACTGTGGACTTCCTGCTGCCCACCGGCATCTACATCCAGATGGATGTTCCCCGCGAGGCTACAATTCAACACATCAAACTGGTGAGAGGGATGTCTGACAATGTAAAAACTCATAAAGCTGAGACTAGAGGCTCAACTAAACCTTTTTTTTTATTTTTATTTTTTTATACATTCAGACCCCATTTAGGTCATACGGTGAAACAGGTGGTAGTGCAGCCCACAGAAAGTTAAAATCAGACACTTTATCAGTCAGTCAGGCATGATCCAGTACTTGTTTTCACTGTGATGATTGCTGTGGTCTGCTCGGTGGTTTTTGTCTCTTCTGTCAGCATTTTTACTTTAAATAGTGCTACGGTGACTAATGTCTCAACTTCCTTGGAACATTTCTGGTTTTATTTAACATTTGTCACCCTGCCTGATATGTTTTTCCCCTTACTACTTTGATCAACATAAAGCAACTTTCACAAATATCTGACAACGTAGCATCACAAATCTGTGCCAAAGCATCAAAAGAGCTTTTCTTCTACATTTATAAAGGGCGTCCAGAAGGAAGGCGAAGGGTACTCTGACTTTGCTAGAGGCTGAAATACTTCCTTGATCATTGATAAAATGCTAAAGTATTTCTGCCTGTAGAGGTCAAACAGCTAAAAAACAAGATTATGCTTGACTGAGCATGCATTCATATGCAGTCATTTATGGTAAAGGTAGATACTATTTCCTGGAAGGCACACCTTTATGATAAATCTGAAAACTATTATATATCAAGGAAGGTTGATGTGTGCTGTTCTGACAGCTGTTATGCCAAAACTTTGTTTTATTTCAATCAATCAGTCAAGCAAACAATGTTAGCTTTAAAGCTCCCTTCACGATGGAGGCAGCTCACTGGAAACGCATAATAAAAGGTATTTCTGAACCAGGGTTTGAACCATCCAGGGTCACAGTCTGCAGGTGAAAATACCAGAGTTGTGAAGTAAACTGAAACTGGTGGGATTTTCCCTTTTGCTCCCATCATTGTAAGAGGGCTGGTGGATATTAAAACCGATGTACCTTCATCTTTTCTTCACTTCCCTGGACTAGCCAGGGGAGTCATTGCTACATTCTTTGCTTAATTTCTTAATAAAATAATAATCAAAATGCATTTTGATTCATTCTTGATTAACTCAGTGTTATACCTTAGCTAAGACTTAATAAATGCATGTTCCCACCCTGGGAACAAGTGGTCGGGGGACAGGCTCTTTAATCATGTAAACATACTGGTCTGATTGAATCACCCAACGAGCTGATTCTTTAGTCACATGTGTTCCTGATTGGGAAACACATGAGTTACTGAAAAACCTATTGTGCTTCTCTTAATTTTAAAATAAAAAATCTCAGGACACCTTCACACACTCTTCACAAGGCATTATTAATGTATTATATTAATGTACAATATATAATTTGAATGATGTCATCACCATGGTAAAACTACTATTGGGTGAGTCTTTATTGTGATTTTTCTCTAATCTTTCTGGAGTCAACTTTCCACATACAGGCTTGTTCATATACAAAAACTAGAATCAATAGTTGGCCAAATGTTGCAGATGTAACGAGAGACCTTCTTTTTTTGTTGGGCTTTAAAATCTCCTGGAATAAATTATGCTCAATATTTCATTTGAATTGCTTGGTTTCCAGGCTGACTTTTAACCATGGTATTTCAATTTCCTTCAGTATAGAGGCCAATCCAGAAGTTTAATGTTACATTAACCAAAATTAATGTATTTTGGGGATTCATTACACCTAAATATCTCCCAGGTTTTAACTATCCAACCGTTGCTTTGAAGGTAGCAATCTTTTGTACCACTGGCAGGAAAACAGACCCATGCTCTTTTAATACCGCCACTGTGTCGTTCTGGACAGATTAGTGTTTGTCTGACCATAAACAGTTTGTACAAAAGTTGTTTTTTTTGGTTTGTTTTTATCATAACAGGTGCAAATTCCAGTCAAAAGTTTGACAGACTTGAGTTTTGACAGGTAATGGATTGTTCCTCGGAAGGAGACAGTTCAATTCGGAGAATTGAAACCCAGACTGTGTTGCATGGTCCAAACTGGAAATGGTCCCAAACCCACATATAAACTGGTTACCAGTTTAACATTAATTTGTTAGAATATCCAACCCTTTTGAAAGTGCTCTGTGATTTTTGGCTTGAGAAAATTCCCTATAAATTTAAAACTGTGCACCCAGTTCCCGTTTTTAAACAACATAAGTTGTTTGTTCATTCATCCCAATTTAAAAAAATGTTCATATAAATCTTTAAAAGCCTCAAATTAATTACCTTCAAGCGCATGACCATATTTAAATCTAACTCCTATTTGGAAAAACACAATATTTTATGTATGTAGACACAAACACACCAACAAACATGTTTATTCCACTTTTTCTTTTTTAACTTGGATCTCTTTAATTTGTTTTGTTTGTTTCATTAAAGTGTTTTATTGTGTCTCAAAGCTCCTGGTGTATCTCGCTAAAAGTCTTTCTCCTCCTTTTCAGCTCTTATGGAAGCAGGCTCAGAACTTCCCACTGTTTCCTTCCCTTGGCGAAATGGAAAGCCACATGTTCGAATGTGTCAACCAGGCAGCTGTGCACGAAGAGCTGGAGGATGAAACCCGCCGACTCTGTGACGTTCGGCCCTTTCTGCCAGTCCTGAAGCTGGTGACACGCAACTGTGGGCGAGCTGAGCGCCTGCTGGACTCCAAAATAGGAGTACTCATTGGAAAAGGTATGGGAACGCTGCATGGAAGAGTTTCATTTAAAGTGGCAGATAAGGGAAGCTGCCACTGCTGCTGAGTGATTCACTGACTGTCTCAGCTAGACATCTTCAATGAAGGAAAACCTCTTAGTTTGGTATGTTGGGCAGTGAGTGATTTCCTGCACACAGTAAGTCTGACCCAGCAGATCTGGCCTAAAGGTGGATAATGGGAAGGCATGTTGGTTGACGAGAAGTTTTGCATCACATTGAGTGATTTCTCCTTGCATTTTAGAGGAGCGGAAGGAGTTACTTCAGATTCTGCAGGCTGTTTTCCAGTAAATGGGAGACAAAAGAACTTTCATTAGGCACTTAAAATTTCAATTTATTCATTTGGACCTATTTAAGTTCCATAAACATATGGTTTATGTCAGCTTTCCGATCATTAGAATACATTCTTATACTTAGGAAATTAAGTAACACGTTATCTATGCAACACCTTTCAAGACTTCCTGTACGGAAGAAAACTGAAAACATCAAACATCAGCACATTAAAATGTTTGAGGGGTGTACAAATTTGAACATTTCTACCATTATTGATAACTGATATTAATATTGCTGTTATAACCTGTAACCAATATTTGTCAATATTTATATTTGAAGAAACGTTTGATTCCTTGAAAAAAATGACCACAATGCCGACGTCACCAAAGGTCCATTGCAAGTATTTTGTGAAATAAAAAACACCTCATCCCAAACTTTTTAGCTTTTTTTTTTCTAAATGGTTTATTTCCATAAAGAAAATGTATTTTTGGAATTCCAATTTGCCCAATTTTTAAGGTCAGCTATTGTCACATGACCAAACTCCTCCACCCCCCCTCCAAGACGGAAATAAATATCATGCCCCAGTTTTATTTATTTTACCATTATGCTAAAATCTATTACCGATATCGTTCCATTGGTGGCAATATATCGTGCATTCCTAACATCGTAAGTTAAAAACAAAATGAGTGCAGTTGCTTTTTAAGAAGCTCAGCATATGTTTCAAACTGTTCAATGTCCAGATGGTCAAGTGATGCCTTGTTTTGGTAGACTTCAAAACATCGGACATTGGAACGCCTATGATCAAAACAAACATTTTCACAGAAATACGCAGCAAGGAGGAGAAAGAGCTCTGAGTCTTATAGATGGAGACTTCACGCGATATTGATAGTTCTTCCTCCCCGGCTCCTCTGTGCTCTGGCACAACCTTTTAAAGCCTTTTGTTGAAGTAAAGTGGAACGCTGCAGGCATGAGTGGATGGCCATTCATCCTGCTGAGCACACCAGCCCACAATCACATGACCCAGTGTGTTTTCAACACCATCAATACAGTCACACAGCTCCCCTATATTTTAACAGCTAATATTGGCCATAGATCTTGGCTGAATGCTGACAGTCATAAAATGCTGAAAAGCTTTAAATGGCAGCATGTTATCATCAAGAGAGCCATGTTCTCCAATGATTTGTAGTGCAAATAAGAAATAAAAACTGAGTAACATAATGAAATCTCATCTTTGTCCTCTCTTTTAGGTCTCCATGAACTGGATGGCATTAATGACCAGGAGGTGAAGGACTTCCGCAGTAAGATGTTTCGTCTCAGTGAAGAGAAGATGCAACGAGTGCAAATGATGACATGCAACGAGTGGCTGCAGGCCTGTTTCTCGCCGCAGCTGGAGCCTGCAGCATTGACAACTATCACAGATGGGCTCAATGACCGGCCAGCCGAACTTAGAGTCTTCATCCACTTTGACCAGTCTCAGGTGAGTCAGACATATATTTTTTTCCCATATTGATATCCTATCAACCCTGTCCCAACTCAAGTGATGGTCTAAACAGGTAATGCCCTGACTTAGGAATGGGAATTAACGATTAATTGTTGATTAATGGCTTTTTACATTAAAATTAGTTCCATTCGATAAATAATGTTCACTTAGAGCTTCTTTTAATGTTATGGTTTGGATGCCTTTGAGCAGAGGGAACTGCTGGTCATCCCTAAGCTGAGCCAACTGACACAGAAACAAAGATGGTGGGGCTATACCAGAACGGGAAAGAAAAACGGTCCAAACAGTCCGGTGTGGAATGCAAAATCATCAATTTTTTTTTTTTTTGCATAGCATATTTCGGCAACAACGCATTCCAAAGTGCTTTACATCATAAAAACGTGATATAAAGTCGTAGAACACACAGTCAACAATTGAAACATGACATTTTGTCAAGTGCACATCAGATTGTTGATTAATGTTTCATTGATTGGCTCAAAAGCAACTCCAAAAAAATCTATTTTATGTGGTTCTGCTTAGAAATATAAACACTCAACAACCTCCTGAAGTTTCACCTAAATAGCGATCATTCAGCCGAGCTGCATACCAAATAGCAGCAACTTCTCATTTAAAAATTAATGATGTGATACAAAGGCAAAGGTGTGATGACAGAAAAGCAGATGAGATAAGACAGAAAAATTGCAACATGGTGGAAAAAGTGTAATTTGTGCCAATAAGTTAGGCTGACTTTGAGGCTGTTGGGAATAAACTTCATGGAGCGAAGTTTTAACATTCCTTCAAGAGAAACAGATGTATAAACGTTTCTTTTTATTTTTTTTCCCCCATTAATCTGAGGTGCCTGTTGTAGTTTATAAATATGTCCAAGTTTAACAATGTGAGAAAACTACCATTTTATGTTTATTCAGTCAGTACTCGGGTTTTTAAGAAAATGGCTTAAATCAATCAACTTTAGATTAACTCGTTAAACAATAACTTTCATTCCTACCCATATGCATCCTCTGCTTTAAGAAATCTATAAACATATCAAACACAAAAAATTATAAAGAAAATACTAGATATTTAACTATTTTTTAATATTTTACTGATTAGCTAATTTTACTTTGATACGATAATGCCGAGTTATTTTTATGCTAGGCTACATTGAGAATGTCACTAGTATGGCATAAAATACCAATATCAAATAAATTGGTGTATTAATAGACCCTTCAGCCAAACCCACAGGATGCCTGGTATTGATTTATTCCATCTCTTGGATAACAGTGTGACTTTCTGCCCTGCTACACAACACAAACCCACCTTGTGTGAGTACAAAGCAGAAACCATGTGACCCCAGCAGCTCATGCTCATGTTACTGAAGCTCAAGCCTGTTTTCTGCCCACAGTTGGCAGCGTCACACACACGACTGATCCCAACTATCAAGACATGTGACGGCACTAAGTGGGTCAAAACCATCAGTGAAATTATGCCATTCTCTGTCACTCTCACTTACATTAGCATTTCAGCTCAAGGGAGCAGATCGCTGATTAAAATGAACCGTCTCCTCCTCATAACTCATCTCTGTGTCCTTACCACGCATACAGAAGCGATATCATCTTAAATTATAAACACAGCGTCTTGTTCCTCTAGACTCCATCCAGCAGGTTTGATTAACATCATACACAAAGACTGGCCAGCTGTTCATGTGCGCTCAGGTGGATGTAGGCAGGAAGTCTTATTTTGGAGGTCAGACACAATAAGCTGCATTACAGACAGGAAGTGTGATAGTGTGATTTATTGTGTGTGACCTAGATTTACCCTGAACTTTGTTTCGATGAAATCATCGGGGTTGCTTTAGAGTTCCTTCACATGTTTTCGGAAGGTTTTTATTGTTGGGTATTGTTTGGAGAGAGCTACTACCCATAGTGGCTCTGGCCATGTTCTGTTAATTATTAATGGATGACATTTTTATTAAACCTCCAGGAAATTATAATTCTATGTTTGGTATCAGGTCAGTGGGCTATAAATAACAAAGCGAGAGGCTTCAGTGGACACTGTAATAGGCAAAGTGTGGATGATGTGTTTAAGCACATTTTAGGAGAGGGAGAGAGAGAGAGAGACAGAGAGAGAGAGAGTCCGCTTTGCTCTGGTCCATTCAACACTCATCAGTCCCTCGTTCTAAGGCAGGAATAAAATCTCTATACATGAGTAAGCTTGTCGCAATAGATTAGTCGCTTGATAATTTAAAATTATCTCAATAATTTTTATTCTGATGATTAATATTGATGATTTAGAGGTCAATTTTGTTCACATAAACATAATTCATTTCACTTTTTGTTTTTGGTTGTTCTGTTTGTTTTTTTTTTTTTGTTTGTTTGTTTGTTTTTGGATACTTAAAATATCTTCTAGTTCCAGTGTTCTTTACAGAATAAGTTTGTTGATCTTTGACAAAGCAAACTTACACTGTTATATCAATATCATTATAATACTTGAAAATGGTCTCAAAACAACAGTTTTACGGTTTATCACAAAATTTGTCATTATGACAGGCATGAGCACTAATTTTATCTTTCAGGCATTTCTTCTGTAATTCTCAAGGAACAGAGTTAAAGCATTTATTTAAACAAATGATCTTTTTATACCACAGTAAAAAAAATTTTCTTTTTTGTTTCAGGATTTTTCTGAATGTTGTTGAGCACCATTTTTCAACTTCCTAGTGTTGGACTTTAAAGTATGCAGCTCTGAATTAAACTAGCGAGCCGACTTCTAAACGATAATTACTGTTGTTTTCAAGAATCTTGGATTGTCTAATGGCAATGAGAAATTCATTCCTCTCTTGCTGGCCTTTTCCTCTGTAGGACTCAACAAGTCTGAAGGTGTCGTCGTCTTGGACCCCCTCTGAGCTGATGGAGATGGCTGTGAAGAAGTGGCTTATCACTCACGCACCTGAGGAGGAGGAGTGGAGTGGTCAGTACGTGCTCCGAGTCAGCCATTGCCTGGAGTTCCTCTGTGGAGATCATCCTCTGATTCAATACAAGGTCAGTGGAGACACACTGGACCTGATCTCAGGGGTCAAGAAACATTTAATTACTGGATTTATGTAACAAATCTGCAGCCAGACCAGCATATAAAAGCTGACAGAGTCGCAGAGAGTTCACATATTCTGTAGTCATTCAGCAATAGAGCTGCATGATATTAGGAAAAAAGTGACTGCAATTTTTTTCCTGACTTTGTGATATGAAAAAATACAGCCACTTTTAACAAATGACTTGAATAGCACCATTTTCTCATTTTTTTCTATTTCTCATGTGCTTCCATAATTCTGTGACCCTATTAGCCAATTATTTTAGGTTCCAGTCAGTCCACTCTGATATGTGTATTGCACACACTGACATTTCAATGACAATATATTAGACATATATTGTGTAACTCTGTGAAGGTTGTTTTTAAGTAGGTTTTAGCTGCATATGAGGTCACAGGGAAGGAGTTGTCTTTGAGCAGTTACGCTAGACAAAATATCCAACAAAGTCCATGTTTTTGCAGTTTCTGTTTTTCTTAACAGAGACAAATATTCAGATGAGATTTTATGTGTCACTCCTGGATATGGTGTTTTTTAATATGACAAATTCTGATGTACTTCCAGTTTGAACTTAAAAGTATTTGTACAGGGGATTATTTTCTCTAAAAGTTTGTCTCTTGAAGCACCTGCTTGGTTTCTTGTGAAAGTTATTTAAGTTTGTAAGTTTTTTGTTTTTTTTTGTCAGATTTTATTGGATCTTCTGTAGTTTTTGTTTAGAGTGAGTTTAGACATGCCCTCTTCTCGTCTTCTTCACAGTACATCCGCACATGCCTTCAAGCCAAGGAGAATCCTCACCTCACCCTGGTCCACACCAGCACCATTAAAGAGATGTTCGACAAGGAAATGTCTGCCATCAGTGCCGTAGTCAGCCGCAAATCCTCCAACCCACCGTTACCACTACCTCCCAAACGAAGAGTTCCCACGGTTAGTCCAGTACAGCTGTGGACAACCGTCTTGTCTTTTCAGCCTTTATAATTCCCAAATTAACACGCCAATCGTTTTTATTTGTGACAGTTCAAATAACTAATTTCCTTCCCTGAATTAGTTTTCATGTTTATAGCCTGTGCACAGCTTTGACTTGAATGAAGACAGGATGCTGATGCCACTGTGAAAACATATTCTATGTACTCTAGATAGCATAAATGTTTTAATATCCTGCAGTGTTTACGCACTAAAATAGCTGAAACACCACAGGGTGATTGATTCACCTGGGCAGAATGTTGCAGGTGCGGAGGTTTACCAAGTAAACACTCTTGGCAGCTGCCATCTGCCTTTTATGAGGCAGCATTTAAAGTATGTCAGAGCGTGCCTGCAGCACCCTGCCAGCATTCGCCACGTCGTCAGAGCGGATCAGCGACTCCTGCTGCCGCTTGCAGGTGCACAGTGACATCGCAGCTCAACGCCAGCGTCCGCATTTCAAATGTCACACTTGTTTTTAATTGGCCTTCATTAGAGAGACTCCTGGTGAGGTTCTGACGCCGGCTGGGCTGTAGATCTCCCTGTGATGTTCAGCTTGGAGAGAAGATAAATATCACACTTTGTGAGTCGTTATGTAACCCCCGCCCCACCAAGTTTCCCCATTGCAAAGAATGAAGAGATCTGTAATTTTCAGCACAGGTATAACTCTAAAAGAATGAATCTAAAAAGAATTACTTAGCATTTTATTACATGATGTATGTATTCGATACAATAGAATAGTAGGACTGCATGCTTGGTTCAGAAACCTTTGCTTACAATTCGTGAGGTCAGATGCTTTCTATAGTTTCTGAGCAGGTTTAAGCGCATTGCAGTAGAGATTCTGGCCCATTCCTACATACCAATCTTTCAACTTTCTCCAAAGGGTTATGCATGGTCCATCCTCATCCCCCGTCCCTTTTGCAGAAAATACACCCAAAGCACGATGGTAACTTTTTTTTCTCTGCAGGTCAATGAGCAGGTGTAGATCCTTCAACTTTCTCGATTACTAATGTTCCGCCATTTTCTAATAATTGTGCTGGTCTGTAATTTTCTCCATGGTGTCCTTAGGCAGCTGTTTGGTTTTATCCATGTTGGAAAGGTAGGAGTCTGATTTTATTGTGTGTGTAGACAGGTGTTTGTTAAGCAGGCAAAAAGTTCAAACAGGTGGAATTAATTCAGATAATGAATGGAGGACAGGAGGCTTTTTAACTCTTGTGCATGCGAGGCCTGAGGCAAACGTAGAGGACTGTGGAAAATGATGCAAGTTTTACGTGTGTGGGGTCGGCTGGACCCCATTTCTGAACACAAAGGTTAAAGACAGAGCCTGAACACTTGTTGGTTGGGAGGTCATGAAATACTGTTTTCATGCATTAAAATACAAATTAATTACGTAAAACTCATACAATGTGATTTTTCTTGATATTTTTGCATGCTCTCTCACAGTTGAGATTTCCTTGTGATGAAAAGCAGACCTCTTCATTCGTTTAAGTGGGGGAAACTTGAAAAATCAGTGGTGTGTTAAATACTTATTTCCCCAACTGTAGTTTACAGTGAGGGTCTAAAAAATGTCCTGCTGCTTTATACTATAACAAACCTCATAATTTTCATATTTGTTGAGAAGTGTGTGTCCTGTTTTATCATGAGTTCAGTCCCAATGAATGATGGGAATTTACTCCAGATGTGGAGATGAGGTCTTGCAGTTAACATGAGACATTACTCATTAACAAAACATTCTGATTCTGTTCGTTCACCATAAACCACAGCTACCAAGGTTTCGCAATAGAGCCCAGAAAGAAAACTGACAGAAAGTTGACTTGTGAAAGTAGCAAAAATGATTAAGTAAGATCTCTGAACATGTAAAGAACTTTGATGTTCTGCTTTGTAGATGGAAATGTGACAGATAATCAGAAAAATATACCGGATTTAAATGATGTAAATAGAACTACCATGCTTGAAAAAGAAGCATTCAGACAAATATAGTACATACATCTTCACCCTCACATGATAATTTCAACCACACAGATGCCAGGAAGTGAGGTAGTTAGTCATGTCCAAAGTTTGTAGGTGTCATGTGATGCTGTTTGCTCCGTTGACCGCTGACCCTCGCAAATCCACTTGGCGTAACATCACGGCCACCTGCCGATCCCCCTCACTGTTGCGGTGTGTCTGTGCTGAGAAGCGGTGGGTGTGAAGAAGAGGAGTTCTCCACATATTTTTACACTACATCATCATAATCCTGCTCCTCACTCTCAGCAACTCTCCCTTTCTGCTCTCACTCTTCCTCCTCAGCAAGCCCAGACGTGTGTGTGGGACGTGTCGAGCTCCTTCAGGATAGTCCTGGTGAAAGGCAGCAAGGTGAATGCCGAAGAGAGCGCAAAGGTAAACTCTCCCTGAAACACTTATGTTACGTCCATTAAAAACCTGCAAACACAGCTGCACTATCTCATTCGCAGTTATTATTACAGCCATCCAAAATTATTCAAACCCCTTGAGTGCTTCCACATTTAGGCACAATGACATAAATTTCTGTGGAGTTTATTGGGTTTTTATTTAAGAGGGATGTATTATAGAAAATTGACTATTGTGAGCTTTACATAATGTTATATTGTTACTCCCTTATCAAAAACATACTTGGTGTGTAATCTTGATTCTTTCATTAATGTTGGAGAAATCCTTTAATTTCCTGTGGCAGCCATGTGGCAGTGCCTGAAAGCTTGCTTTCACTGAGTGCCACCTATTGCCACAAGCTCTGCCTTGGAGCAGTGATCTCCAAGACAAATTTCCGCCTCAAAGACTAGAACAAAGACTATTTTCTTATACCTTTATCTGTTCATATGTTTCACTCAAAACTTCATGCATAAATTGTAGCTTCCCCTGGTTAAAATTCAGTAAATGAATTCCATGCATTTTAGGTAGTAAAATGTTTATTTTCTTCCTTAAGAAAAATATTTGTTTATTTGCATTTGTTAAAGTATTTCTAATATTGTACAAAAAAGACTTATGTATTTAAGTAAAAAATATGTAAAAAATTTTTCTCCCTAGATTAATCGTGCTATAAAATGGCACTCTGAAAATACATGAAACTGCCTCTTTAAATATAAGAGAAGTAGTGAGAAACAGAACAACAATGATAAATGGTTGACAAAATATTTTAAATAAAACCATAACAAGTTTGGGATGCATTTATGCTCGATTTTATTTTGGGGTATCAAAGTAAAGTGAACATCATTTTCTTTCCATTTTCACATTTTTGCACAACCTGAAAACTTTGCAAAGCACTGGTGAATAATGTAAAAACAGAATAATCAGCAGCACCAAATGGATGGCATGTCTGTACATATTCACAGGTCCAGGTGAGGGCGGGCCTCTTTCACGGCACAGAACTGCTGTGCAAGCCGGCCGTGAGCAGCGAGACCAGCGGGCGCTCGGAGCACACCTGGAGGGACAACGCTCTGGAGTTTGACATTTCCATCTCTGATTTACCACGCATGACCCGGCTCTGCTTCGCTATCTACGCCGTCATGGATAAGGTCAAGAAGCAGAAGTCCACCAAGAATCCTCACATAAACAAATACCAGACCATCCGAAAGGCAGGGAAAGTGGTGAGTGCGTCTGAAAGAGGATCCAGAACCCTTTCTTATCTCTACTTTCTACCACTTCTGTGTTGTTTCAAAGATTAATGAATAACTGTTTGATCCAGCACTACCCCATAGCTTGGGTCAACACAATGGTGTTTGACTACAAAGGGCAGCTGAAGACTGGAGACATTATCCTGCACTGCTGGTCTTCTTTTCCTGGTACATTCAATTAAGTTTAGATTTATTGAGCTTCAAGTGGAGCATATGCATTCTAACCAGGAATTTGTTTGACCCAGATGAACTTGAAGAGATGCTGAACCCAATAGGAACCATTCAGACCAACCCATACACTGAGAACGCCACAGCGCTGCACATCCACTTTCCAGAGTACTCGCCATATCCTATCGTCTTTCCCCCTTTCGACAAGGTTAGTCCTGTTATTTGGTTCAATCATGGTGTGTTCTGGACCATATATCCCTATAAGCTCAAAATGTAAGAATCTTAACAACACTGCAAAACCTAAAGTCTTACCAAGTATTGTGTCACTAGTTTTTAGAGCAAATATCTTGGTACATTTGAAATAAGACAAAACTAACTTACAAGTAACTTTTCAGCAAGATATGTGAGCTTGTTTTAAGTTACTAATTTCTTAATATTCAGCATGTGAATGTGTGCGTGAATGACTGAATGTACTGTAAAGCACTTTTGGGTCCTATGGACTTGATAAAGCACTATACAAGTACAAGCCATTTCCCATTTTACCATTTAATGGTGATGGAAAAAGTACTAGTTTCACTGGCAGAATTTCACTTTGAACATGAGGAAAATGCCTCAAGTGGAGTTAGTACTTTTATCAGTATTAAGAAATGATTGACTTAAAACGAGCGCCAATATCTTGTTTTAAGTCAAAAGTTACTTGTGAGTTAGTTTTGTCTTATTTAAAGTGTACTGAGATATTTGCACTAGAACCTATACAAAAATACTTGGTGAGATGTTGTGTTTTTGCAGTGAAATTACTCAAGCTTTTATGGCTGCCATTGATTTGCCACTCAGACTGTTACATTGAACATCAATACCTCGACAGGTCTAGTGTGGCCTTCTTCAAAGATGTGACTTCAGCAGTCATTGTGGTGGCTGAGTGCTTTTCAGAACGCTACCTAGTGATTATGATGAAGTGGTGGCTATTAGCATGAGAAGATCGGGACGTGTTCCACTTGCCTAATGCACACTTGCTGGAAGTGCTGCATCGCATCAGAGCATGCTTTTTCATTGAGCGACTTGCTTTTCTTTCAGATCCTGGAAAAAGCTGCACAGATTGCCAGAGCCAGTGACTCCATGTCCATAGTGAGTAACTGCCTTAATGAGAGATTATTGTGTGAGCTCACATTCATTAATTCAGAACACATACCAGTTTGAATTAAAGTGAAATTACATGCTGAGAAATTTCTCACACTCTCTCTCCTTCACACAAACACAGCTCAAGTTGAACCTTTCAAACAGGCACCCATACCCGGTTTCCCTGGAAACCCATTGTTATCAGTTGGCAGGGTGTTTAGTAAAAAATCTTCACCCTCCCAAACCATCCACCCCCCACTAAAACTAGGGAGACTAATCAGATTACTTGTCGGTCTTCCTGTTTTTTACGCCCCTCAACTAGAAACCCACTGCTGGGTGTGTCACCGCAGGTTACGTAATCGGTGTTACACAGAGGGCATGTCTGCACAAAGCCATTCAGTTTTATGTGTGTGAAACTGTGGACTTTCATTTGCTTCAATTTGAATGCATCTCCTCTCATTATTTATGCAATATAACGACCACATTCACATAAAATCTCCTTGAAGTAAATCTATTAGGTTTAGTTTTCTTCTGAGAGATTATAATACAAGTCCTGTAAGCATAAGGGCATGCATGCTTTGTTACACTGCTGCCCTCTTGTGGTTCTTTACAAAAACTTTCTAATTTTCTTTTAATATCCAGACCTCGCTTTTAATTATTAACCAGTAAGTCAGTAAAACCTTTTCCTTAGTTGTACTTTTTTAATAAAAAGGAAAATAATGCACAAATCTACACTTGTGTATTAGACAAGCATCAATTTTAACAATAGAAACACAATTTCTAACCCTAGACGTCAATAGTTGGAAATAACTGATGACAAGCCACCCTGTCGTACCTTTATTCTTTCTCATTTTAAACTTTCTCCAGCTTCTCAACTTGACTTCTTCTCTCAGGGTCGCGGTGGAAAGAAGTTCCACATTGAACTGAAGGAGATTATGGAGCGGGACCCGCTTTCTCAGCTGTGTGAAAACGAGAAGGATTTAATTTGGACACTACGCCACGACTGTCGTGAGATTTTCCCCCAGTGTCTACCAAAGCTGCTGCTCTCCGTTAAGTGGAGCAAACACGACGACATGGCCCAGGTTAGCCACAGTGTCTGTTGTTAAAAACCTTAACGTAAAGGTCCAGTTAGGAGGGGTGTAACCAGATCTCGCTGTATTAAAAATCATAATTTTTCTTGTTGAGATTTCTATTATCTTGCAAGCACAAAGTAGTTGCGGCCAGTGTGACTTCACCCGATAAAGTTGTAATATAAGATGCCTAAACTACTCTTAAATTATTTATTTGGCAGCATTTTAGGTCTCCTGTAGGAAGAATAAATGGGAACAGAGTAAAATAGAGGAGACAAACAGTATGTGAAAGTTGTTCAGGTGCTAAAGATGCAGAAAGGATCCAACCAATTAAAAGCTGGACAGCAAGGTGTACTTTGAGCTACATCACAATCAGGAAATGTTGAACTGTAGACTTTGTTGACGCAATGTCCTACGGTTTGAAAAGATAAAAAGAAATCAGAAAATGAAAGACATCAGCTTGTTAAATTTGTGATAAAATCAATAAAAGAAGACTTATGTGCAGCATAAATTTGAATCTTGAAGTTTTCTTAAACATGATGAAATCTTGTCCAATTCTCAAGAACTCAATATTGTGAGTTTTTGGTGTCGTTGGGCAATAAACCACAATGCCGTTCAAGCAACTAAAAATTCAAACGTGCTTTTCTCACCCAACCTCATCCTTCAAATTAAATTGTGTTAGCCTTATTGGGTCTACACACCCACTTCAGCTATGGTCTAAATGTTGTTGAGATCCTTACAGCTCTTTGTTGGAATGTGACGCAAGTTTCATCTTTCTTAGGTTTGGCATCATCTCATCAGTCTTAATCTACATAAAAGTACATTCTTGCATATTTTTTCATTAATCAGAGATGGAGGTCTTAGTCTAATTTTCAGTTTACAATTTGCTGTGTCCAACAAAACAGTTTTTATGTAAAAATGTTACTTCCCTCTTATAGGCTCTCCATATGTTAGCAGTTTTATTGTATTTTAAGATGTACTCTTATGTTGTTTTAAGTGATGGTACCATTATTGCAGCTCATATTAGGAACAGAATAGCTATTTGTTGATTACAGTTTCTTAATAATAGATTCATCAATACAACAAACAATATGGTAGACATAAAACTTTATTTGTACTTTGTTGCTAATAAAAAGTTGTATTTATTTTTTTATTCTATATTTTTTAATCTACAAAAATATTTAAATTTAAGTTTTTTTCCATTCTTATTGTAAACTGAAGCTGATTCTGAATTTTATGTTGTTCTCTGTGTAACCAAACTCTTCCACTAAGCATCTAATTCTCAGCTAACAGAGTAGTCAGATATCTGCCATTTTTAACATATTAATGTGTGTTTCTCAGCTCCAGGCCCTGCTTCAGATTTGGCCCAAACTTTGTCCCAGAGATGCTCTGGAGCTTCTGGACTTCAACTATCCTGATCAGTACGTCAGAGAGTACGCTGTGGGCTGCCTGCGGGACATGAGGTAGACACATTCATCAGTTTATATTAATACTTGGACAAATCAAAGTCAAATCCCAATATTTATAAAAGCACAAAACACTTTTTGCTAATAGGTAATGGGTGATGTTCCGTTTGGCAGAAATCTGTGAAAACCCTTAAGGTCAATTTAAGTGTCCTCATGAAATTATTGCCAGGAAACAACCACTAACCACTACGCCTCTGTTTTTGTTCCTGTTTTTTCTCTCCTTCCGCCAGCGATGAGGAACTGTCCCAATACCTCCTGCAGTTGGTGCAGGTGTTGCGTTATGAGCCCTATTATGACTGTGCACTCACCCACTTCTTGCTGGAACGTGCTGAAAGGAACCGTAAAATCGGACACTTCCTCTTCTGGCACCTTCGGTGAGTGAGTCTCTGAGCAACAAAAAATATGCAATAAAAATCATTTTAAAAAGAGTTAAATTGAACATATAGAGGATATTGATTTAATTTAATGGTTTTTTTTTTTTGTAATGTAATCCTCCAAAAGATGCTCATAAACGGTTCCAAAGTAATTTTAATAATTATTACTATTTCTCTGGGGGATTTGATCAGATGTGCTAGAAGTTGTTTGAAAGTTTAAGAATAAAAAAATCTACCGACAGTAACAATGTGGATATGTCACTCATATGAGGTAATTGAGTGTATTATTGAACTAGTTGCTGAGGTTGTCACAACTCCTTCCAAGCGTGTATTTTCCCTGGCAAAATTAAAATTACTAAAGTGATTCTGACTTATTAAAAACATTGACAAACATATTGCATTATACTTGGATATCTTGGTTACCCTAATTTTTATTTTTTGGAAAATAGTTGAAAAACGTGTGAATGTACAAATGTCTTCCTATTTGAATCCAAAATGTATTAATTAAAGGGACGGTATTAGAATTTAAGACGATTGCTTATTTTTGAAACATGTTCTTACAAAAAGATGTGTTTCAGGTTTGTGTGTTAACCTTAAAGATGACTTGAAATTATCTAGATCTGTCATGTTTCACAAAGCTTCATTAAAAAAAAAAAAATAATTAAAATGCAATATAAATGTTTTTGATGCTTGATGAGTAATTTTAAGTCAGGATTATAAATTAATTGTACAAATATTTCCTTGCAATGATTTGTTCTCTTCCTTGGAGATGCATATTTGTATGTATCCAAAATAAGGACCATTCATTCATTAAAAAATAAAATCGAGCATTAAAAACTAATGCTTGATTAATGCTCATTTGTTACGTTACTCATTTGTTTCCTCTTTCCTCTCTGCTGCCCCCTACAGGTCAGAGATCCACATGCCAGCCGTTTCAGTCCAGTTCTCCCTCATCCTGGAGGCCTATTGCAGAGGAAGCATCCCTCATATTGAGGTTTTAAAGAAACAGGCAAGATACATTCAGTCTGGTTTATCCCCCTTTCAACCTACGAGTTGTAAATCTAATTAGTTATACCTGTTAAAAGCACATTGTCCTGCTATGGGCAGAAGTGTTGGTTTCTTTCTAGATTTATGTCTGTCAGACAAGTGGATATTTTCAGACTCTTGCTCTGCTATTGTTAACCCTGACAGGGCAAAATTTGTGGCTTTTATTGTCTGTGTCCTGCCCTCTAACCTTTGACCTCACTTCTTGCCATTTCCTCCTCGACTATCTCACCACTTTCCTGTTGCACAAAGCAAACACGGTCTGGTTTGTAGGAAAGTGGGTTAGCTGTCAGGAGCAGAAATGTGTTGTGTTGTTTGCTTGCAAGCAGCCAAACCTTCTAAAATATCCTTCTAGTAGTTGAACTTGTTTATTTTCATTTCCAGGTGGAAGCCCTGACTAAATTGAAGTCTGTCAATGAGTTAATCAAGCTGGGAACCCTTAAAAACGCTCGAAGCAAAACAAAGGAGGCCATGTTGACCAAGGAGGCCATGATAACGTGTTTGAGACAGAGCGGCTACTCGGAGGCTCTGTCAGACCTGAGCTCCCCTCTCAACCCCAGTGTGCTGCTGTCTGACATCAGGTAAGACAGCTGCTCACATGACGATCCCTCCTCTGGGTGGCAGCAAACGGCGCTGAGCTGCAGATAACCCTTTGTCCTCCATCCTTGTGCTTTTAGTGTGGAGAAGTGTCGCTACATGGACTCCAAGATGAAGCCTCTTTGGATTGTTTACAACAACAAGCTGCTTAATGGAGATACTTTGGGAATCATCTTCAAAAATGGAGACGGTAGGAATCTCACAATCATGAAGCTGGGGTTGGGAAATTAAATGTGCAATGAGTTCCTGTTTTACAGTTTCTTAATAACAATCGTTGTCGCATGGTTGTGACATTGTCACATTACAACCAAAAATTTTATTTTAATTATAGATTGATATAAAATTTATCTAAGTGTGAAGAGAAGGGAGAAAAAAAATCAAGGTTTTCAAAAGTGATGCATAGAAATGTATTTGCATTAGCCCTGTGTTTACTTTGATACAACCGCATAAAATCCAGTTGCCTCCAGTTTGGTGATTAGTAAACCAATCACCAAAACATGCAGAGAGTCCATGAGTTTAATAATATTTGTAAAACTAGCACGGTATAAATTTCTTTTACTGCTACTGCCCCTGTAAGCTGATCCAGTATATGAATACTTTTGCAAAGCACTAGAGGGATGTAATAAAACCAAATAGTATATTTAACTTTCATAAATGGCTGATTATATTCCAATCAGAACATTAGCTCATCTTTCATTCTCATTTTTATTTCCTAGACTTGAGGCAAGACATGTTGACCCTACAGATACTGAGGTTGATGGATCTTCTGTGGAAGGAAGCAAATCTGGACCTCAGGTGAGTTTCTTTGTGTTTGTGTTTGGGGTACACCCATTTATTGGCCAGCAGATTTCCTTAATTTTGGGGAGTTCAGTGATTGGCTGATACTTGAGAATGAAGCCGATCTTATTCCCTATCAAAGGTTTAAAAATCACCCACTGTCCTCTTCTGCTCTACAGTGAGAGGGGTTTGACTGAAAGACTGGCCCACCAGGCCATGTCTGCACATTTGCAGTTAACAGTAATCACCCTACTGTTGCCAACACAGCAGCTTTCTTGCTATATTTAGCGACATTTCTGAATTTCTGAATAATTGGTATCGGCCAAAATCAGAATCGGCTTTTTAAAACATCTGTAATCAGCGATTGGCCAGAAAACGTCTAGTTTGTATTCATATATAATTCAGGAGTGCAGACTTTCTCTCGTTTTGGTCCCTGCTCTCTGTGGTGAAGAGAGCAGGGACTTTCAAAAGAGCTTGTATTCAAAAGAACAAGCTCTTTTGAAAGTTTAGCTGAACAGCAGACTATACCACAAACAAATGTCACTGTCTGCTCTGTTTTTACAAGGTGTAGGACCGGGCAACCGCCGTCAGTTCCATAAAATAGAGCTTATTTTATTCCTTTTCATATAAAATGACTATAATATATCTTCACTTGTGATTGTCACCAGGCTTGTTCCACCCATCCTTACTCCACTTTTACCAATGTTTACACTGTGGTACAATAAAATGTGCCCACAATCTACAAATAAAACACTCCTCATACCAAATCTTTTTTTCTTCTTCTTTCTTCAGGATTGTTCCATATGGTTGCTTAGCAACGGGTGACAGAGCAGGACTCATTGAAGTGGTCTCATCAGCAGACACGATCGCCAACATCCAGTTGACCAACAGCAACGTTGCAGCAACCGCGGCGTTCAACAAGGATGCTTTGCTAAACTGGCTGAAAGAAAGGAACTCTGGGTAGGATGGAGTTCAAATGTAGCTGCTGGGAATTTAAAAGGATTTACATTTCATCATGGTTATGTGTCCCGTGTTCACAGTGATGCTCTCGACCGGGCCATTGAGGAGTTCACATTGTCCTGTGCGGGCTACTGTGTAGCTACTTACGTCCTGGGCATTGGAGACCGCCACAGCGACAACATCATGGTCCGCAGCACGGGGCAGGTCAGACAAGCAGGAGAAACATTTTCATGAGCTCGTTTCATTCCTCGTGTCAGTGCGACTCACCGTCTGCCGTGTTTTCCTGTCAGCTGTTTCACATAGACTTCGGTCACATCCTTGGCAACTTCAAGTCCAAGTTCGGCATCAAGAGGGAACGCGTACCCTTTATCCTCACACATGACTTCATCCACGTCATTCAACAGGGCAAGACGGGGAACACGGAAAAATTTGGCAGGTTTGTTCCTGTCTTTTTTTTCCCATCGTTTCTAAATCACATTGAAACAATACTACTGAATCATTTCAAGTAAAAGGTGCAAAAAACTTTTTATAATCTATCAATTTGACACAGAGCTGTCAAATTGAAAGCTCTGTTATGATGATGAGTCGATTTAGATTTGCTTGAAATTTGCCTACATATCCATAGATGGAATAATAAACCAAACAGGCACATTGTAATAACGGCTAATATATACTTATTTGTTTAGGTTTACCAGCCTGAACACAAGCATCAAATATCTTGCAAAGTATTCACACCAATTTAAACTTTACACATTTCAGCTACGTACATTATTGTGTTACCAGACCAGCTGTATTTCTTTATATTTTAAGCTACATACAGATGGACTTAACAAAGTAGGTGACTTCTGAAGGCACTTGGTTGCTCTGAGTTTCATTTAAGGGTATCAGAGTAAAACCGTGACTAGAAATTTCTGCCTCACTTTTTATATTTATAAGAAATTTGGAAAGCCATTTTGACTTGTATGCCTAATTTTTTGACTGTAGCAAATGGCTGCAAAATGTGAGAAAGTTTAACGTATAAATACTTTTACAACGTACAGTAGATGCTATGATATCAATTCTATGTTGGTCCAAAGTATGGAGTTCAGTTGGAGTTTTTTTAACATATAATTTGATGTTTTCTCAATTTAAAAATCCCCCATCTCTGCAAATTTCAAACATCTTCAGATGTATATGATAAACTAACGGAAGTTTAAACTGCATAGTACAGTAAATGTTGTAATGTCTGATTATTACTGTTGTCATGTTTGAAGAAAACTAGTAAGTTAAAACTCAATCCTATAAAGAACTGGCTTTTGTGCCTGTGAATGCTTTTTAAAAAAGCTGAGGTCATTGTTGCAGTACTGCCTTCCACCACCAGGCTGCAGCAAAGATTCGCAGCTGGAGGACATTGAGGCAGGTTTGCAGAACAGCGTGCTGTTTATGTAAATAAAGGAAGATGCAGTTTGAGGAAGAACATGACTGGCAGTAGAAGAGGCTGGTTAATTTGGTTAAGAAAATTATCTGCCTTATGCCTAGAGATAAAGACTGTAAAAGCTATTTATCAAGTGCATTTAATGAGAATTAATTTTGTAACGCACAGTAAATCTTTTTGCACATGAATGTAAATTCAAGAGCAGATTTTTAATTGTGGTGCGAGTACAAGAGCAAAATCTCAGCTCTGTTTACCTCCCTGCTTCCATTCATGCAGTATGCAACTGTGTCATTCAAAGACTTCATAAAGCAACACTGCCAACGCATTCAGAGTACCAGTTCATGCTGGTTATGGGTCAAGTCAGATCTGTTGCTAGAGGTGGAATACCCCTTCAACACAGTTAGTCTTTGTTATTGTGGCCTAGATCCAGGGGTGACAGTAAGGGGGTACGGCAGGGTACTGCGTACCCCTAAAAGATTTAGTGGGGGTACGCAGTACCTGCAAGAGAGAGGAGCGGCTGTCTGCTGTAAAACATGAATGGTTTCACTGTGCAGCCGTGAGTTCCTCCACTAATCAGCCGTGACTGATTAGTTTTTCAAGAATAATCTAAAACACAACTTAATCAGTTAAAAAATAACTTTTTTCCCATTTCATATTGTTTCTGAACTGTTCATGCTTTGCTAGAGCAATATATCGATCGCAGAAGGTTTTGAGTTGATCTCGGTATTAGCTGACAAACTGAACGCCCCCTGGATGCTGAGACCAGCACGTCCTCCTCTGATTGGCTTATCAAACCATTCATAACTTTAGAACAAAAAACAAAAATCAACAAAACATGTTCAAATTAATGACCCAACAGCAATAATAATTTCTGTGATTATTGTTTCTACAAGGTGTTGCGCAATTCTGTGCGTTTCGGTTCCATTATCAAAATAACGAGCTGAGCAGGAGTTTAAAATTAACTAATCAACCACCGCTGTGTTCATGAGAGGATTATTAATGACCGCAAAATAAATATCAAGCGGGCAAACCTGATATCGTAACGGACTGAATGTTATATTTTTAACGCAATCTTGGGTTGGCTTGTGGAGTGTAGGAGGTTGCCATGGAAACGGGTGTGCTTAAGTGAGAGAGAGAGAAAATGTGCGAGTGGTTTTGAATTGATCATCTGTTCGGGTAGTTTTATCTTTGCTGTGACTCTTTACAGCCGCTGTAGTTTCTGAACTTTCAATAAATGACAAACTTGGACTAATTACCTCATTCTTTGTGAGTATATGTCATTTACAACAAACATCAAACGCGGTAAATATGTTTCATTAAATATTTAACAAACAAATGGCTTCTACCGCGATAATTGTGTGAAATTAAATTAATTGTCTAATACAAAAAATTGTTTGGTGCTGTTGGGCTCAGAATCTAAGAAGCTTCTCCTTTATCAAACAATTTTTTTGCCTCTTTTTTAGTGGCAATGTTGATGTTGCTGAGATTTTGTCCAAAATAACTTTTTTCAACCTTTATAGCTCCACTGTTGAAAATGAGACTCTAACATTCACAAATGACATTGAAATAAAATCCAGTCCAACATCTGGTTTGAGGTGATTCCTCTGGAACCTGTTGGAGGAAAAATATCCCAACTTCAGAAGATGTGCTTTTAACTTAACAGAGCTCTGTGGTTCCTCCTGTCAGTATGAGAGTCAGGGTGAGGAGGCGCCATGTTAGGAAGATAAAGTGGAAACTGCAGGAGCTTCAGAACAAACATGTCATGATGCTGGGCTATTGATTATCCCTCTGTCTGGACACAGGATGAATAGAACCAGTTTAAAAGCTAAAATTAATGGTTATATGCCAGACATGGAAAACTGGGATGCACTCTATGCCATGATGTTCAGAATTTAGGTCTCA
Source organism: Poecilia reticulata (assembly GCF_904066995.2). Classification (NCBI taxonomy): domain Eukaryota; kingdom Metazoa; phylum Chordata; class Actinopteri; order Cyprinodontiformes; family Poeciliidae; genus Poecilia; species Poecilia reticulata. The sequence goes on from NC_088842.1 coordinate 25,859,313, forward strand.
TGGCCAGTGGGCTGAAGGAAATACAGCTTTATTTTTTAGCAATTCAAGACCAACCCAGTATATATATATGTATATATATATAGTTGTCATAGTACCCCCAAGTAGGCATGGGTGAAACTACTTTCACCCATGCCTAGATCCTTATCTACATGTGTATCTGTATAACAGAACATAATGTGTTACTTTCTGTAGTAAAATAAAATAGTTTTTAAGATAATAAGAATAGAGAAAAAAAACATTTATTAGCTGTAATTGCTTCTAAACTAGATTATTGAGCTGGCCTTGTTGTTAGCTGCAAACAGTTGTCATATCTCATGTTGTTTACATCTAAAGCTGCTAAATACAGTAGTGGGTGGTTGTTGCATCAGCACTCGCGGTGTCTGTGGGTTTAAGTAGTCGGAACATTGTGTACAATGGCAGCTGGCATGCAGAGGAAATGATTAGCATTGATGATTGTTTTTGTTTTGATTTTTATTGTTTTTGATCTTTGTCTTTAAAGTTTGTTTTTTATTAAAATTCAGCGGAAATTGGTACCAATATGACAAATGATGGGTATGTTCAAAAACTAAAGGCCGTAAGTTGCTTAAGCTATATAAGAACTTTTTACTGACTGAAGAGAAGAAATTATGATTGTTTCTGCTTTCTCGGACCATTTTAGAATCACATCTTTCCTCTGCAGCAAGTTGGGGCCCCAGGAGTCGGCATTTGGTTGGTCTTAGACAAAACGGAAGTTGTCACTTATTATGAACAGTTTGTGGTCTTATGTATTTAGCTCAGTCATGTTTCCACTGATAACAAAACTTCCAGTAAGATCACTCGACCACCAAACCACTCTGGTCTACTTTAGGTCATGCAGACAACTGAAAGGCGTTTTGCTTTTTGAGCTCAGCATGCATAAAATTTCAAACATGAACAAATCCTGGAATCTTTATTGTGTTTGTGTAAAAGCAAAAAACAACAAAAACTGCATCTATCAAATTTATCCAGCATGCACAACTTCAGTCAAGAAGTTGTTTTCCAAAGCTCGAGCAACAAAGCATTTTCGGAACTCTTGTTGATGTGTATGAAATTGTCTTCCCCTTTATTGAAGCCGAGAAGCTGCATAACATGACAAACAACTGTGCTCATATCTCCTCCTTTTCTCTTTCTAGTTTTCGTCAAAATTGCGAGGACGCTTATCTTATCTTGAGGAAGAACGGCAACCTCTTCATCACGCTGTTTGCCCTCATGCTGACTGCTGGACTACCTGAGTTAACCTCTGTCAAAGACATCCAATACCTAAAGGTACCAAAGGCTGAGAAGCAGGAGTACATGTGGATTTAAAACTGATTTTACCCAGCAGCAAAATGCAGTTTGCATGCGGTTACATACCAGACATGCTTCTGAAGAAATTTGTGTCAACAAGTGGTGGAAATGTTTACCAGTGGAAATTTCTACTCATCCTTGGTTAGATTTCACTTTTTCCATTCACAACGCTGTTTATAAGAATATTGTTGGAAAGCTGAGTGGAAGGAAAACACAAGCAACAATGATTTATTTTTACCATCCTAATTTTTGGAATGCTAATTAATAAATGTAAATTTTTTTATTTTATTTTATTTGATACATCCACCATTGTGGGATCGGTTTGAGACCAGTCATTTCATGACAATGCAAATCATTGTGGTACATGTGTGGTATCTTGTAAAAGTATTAACTTTTCCACCTGTTTAACTTTTTGTACACACCCGTAAATAAAATTCCCTGCAATTGCCAACTGCTCTGGATCTGCAAAACTGGTAAAAACATTCCTCTACGACTCCCAGTAGTACTTGCTGGAACAAGTACTACTTTGCCAGATTTTATTTGGTAAAAAAAAAAGTATTTCAATTCAACTTGTCCACTTCTATGTTGATGTCGCATTTAAATCCCAATATAATACACATTAGAAAGTGTATAAATTCAACAGGTTTGAAGACTTTGTTTTGAGTTGAATCACTTTGTCTTGTTTTTTCTGTGACCCATTAAGAAGCCCTGAGCTGAGCTTCAGTATGATGATGCACTTTGAGTTATGCAATAGCCTGAGGCTGGTTGTGACCACAGGTAGTCGGTGCACCCTTAGTTGTGGCTGCACTGACACAAGTTTGCAACGCTCTAGAAAGAAAACCCCAAAGGATTCATTCAAAATATCTGTCAATAAACACTGGCGGCACACATCAGAGCTCCATGCTTCCGGCTCCTTGATGATCTTCATCCGTATGGTTGTTAAGGGACACTTGTTGTTGATCGGTGTAGCAGCAGTGTGCACATGCAGTCTGGTTCGCGTGCTGAGCTCATGTTGGTGTTGCTGTGCTTCAGAATTTATGCGGTCTACTGATGACGCATGTGTTGCACGAGCAGCGCAGATTCCCATGGTAACGGCTGTCAACAGCAGCATATCTTAATGAGGAAGAATGGCCAAACTGAGGCTGTGGCAGGACACAGTCTTCAGTGTTGAGACAGCCAGAGCGACTGCAGCTGTGCTCACATCCAACAGCTTGACCTTTTTAACATGAAGAGGCATGTTTAACCAGAACTTCTGAGTGGTAGTTTATGTAAGAGATCCAGATCAAAACAGCAGCTGTTTGAAGGCCTGTGTTTTACTACTGTTTTAAAATGTCTCAATACCCGTTTCTGATCACCAGTCTTCTCTCTAACGATCCTCCATTTTCCAGTCAGCTCCGTGATGATGAAAAATAGAGGATTCCATAGCTAATTTAATTCAAAAAATTAGCTGCATTTCATTTGCTGAAATGTAGCTAATTCTAATTTTGACCTCAGTTTGTGAATGTGACAAACACCTAATTTAACATTACTAATCATGTAGATGTGATGTTGAGGTGCATCTCAATAAAGCCATTTAGGCCATAAAGTGAACCTCATGTATTATGTAGGGTCACTCCCTGCATAGTGATATATTAATGCTGTTATATTTTAATGTGGTTTGCAGCTAATGAAAAGTTAAAATGTACTTTTAGTACGTAAAATATTGCTGAACACTAACAGAAGTTTCAAAATGAAAATGTAAGCCTGCTGAAAAGTGTGTGCTTGAACTCTGAGTCATCGGCGCTCACCGTTTGGTTGGGGCTTCTTTGTCATAAATTACTTTATCAGGATACATGAAGGCAATCAGCCTCCGGTTCTGCTGAGGTGCATTAGAGCCATGGATTGTTTTAACAGAAATCTTCAGCATATTTGTATTGTTGGTTAACGGCATATCTCTTCTATTTTTAACTTTTCTTAATCCTGATAACTAGGCCTCTCCTTACTGCCAGTATATTTATCCTATTAGTCTTATTTGTCTTAGTTTTACTTTCATCTGACGGTGTTGAATAACTTTAGTTTAACTAATTTTTTATTTCTATATTAAATTAGTTTTAAAAGATTGAGTAGTTAAGCTTTGCTTAACTGGTTCAGATTCTGACACATAACTAATATACCCAATTGAATCGGCCAATTATGTTGACTTTGTGTGTGGATGGAAGAGGCTGTGTGTTATTCATCATTATTATTATTCTGCATCATTTTCCTCCCACACTCTCCACTAATCTCTCTTCCGCTTTCCCCCGTCAGGACTCTCTTGCTCTGGGGAAGACAGACGATGAGGCCCTGAAGCAGTTCCGCCAAAAGTTTGATGAAGCGCTGAGAGAAAGTTGGACGACCAAGGTCAACTGGATGGCCCACAACGTGGCCAAAGACAACCGCTCCTAGACCAGCTGGAACCACCTTAAAAACTGGGGGTCTGGAGAAATGTTGAGGGAATGTGTGGAAGGGGCCAGATGTGCCAAAGAGACAGGGTGATGTGAATATACGTATATACCATTTACCCTGAATTGAAGAAGGGAATCTAGCTCAAATCTGAAACCCAAGCAGATTCAACCCTGCGTGCTGTAAACTGGGTAAATATACTCTGAAATGGTTCAGTTACCCTGCAACCTCATCACCTTCTTTAACTTTGGAATGGCAACCCAAAACTTTAAAAGTATGGTCTGGAATCATTTCTGTGGAATCGCCGTCATTGATGATATTTGCAAGCTTTGCACAGACTGAACAGCTGGTGGAGAACCCAGCCAGAGGAACGGAACTGATCCCTCTTCGCCCGCGCCAAAATGCCTGACAGGACCTCCCCGTTCAGGAGGCTACAGCATCACTTAACTACTGGAGTGTTTGGAGGAAGGCTGGATTCAGCAGGTGGAAACTCGAATGGAAAGGGCCGCCATATTTTTGACGACACCCCAGAAGAGCATCAAGAAAGATTGTGAAAACAAAGAAAATGGTGGCGGTTAAAACAGACACGCAGTTGTCCTTGTCCTTGTTTTGAAATACTGAATGCCACAACCAGTACAACCTTGGACCTGTTTGAAAGTCTGCTGCAAAACTGCGAGAAGATTGTATTTGTTTTGTTTTTACTGTGTAAGAGACATCTATGTGCCAGACTACTTTACTAGTCCACACAGGAAACATGTGAGGGAAACGGAAAAAGGTGACTTCTTGGAGGAAAAAGATTCTCTGAGCCTTCTGGTCCACAGTCTGACTCTTGCTTCATTTGGATCTTCGAACACTGGAATGTTTTTAGAGACACACGAGTCGTTTGAGTAATTCAAAAAGACTTTTAATAAACTAAATACTTCATTTTATTTTTTATTTCAATTTTTTTTTTTTTTTTACATTGTGCAGTCGGAAGCATTACTATGACTGTCCTGTTTGACATCTTTTTAAAGGACCAACAAGCAATGATGTCAAAGCCGATGCTTTTACACGTAATGTTACAACCAAAACATGACAGCATATGTTTAATAATTTTATTGTGTTTTTAATAATCTGTTTCCAAACTGAATGTGCAAACATGTGCCGCTCTATTACATGCATTTGCTTTGATAGAAGCAGCTGTGGGCGGAGTCAGCAGCCAGGTGGGCGAGATTTGTCAGCAGAGAGTAAGACTGATGCAGACCTACTTGTTTGGACAAATGGTGCTCTTGCAGCATCTGCATCTGTATTCGATGTTTGTGCAATATCCAAATAGATGTCCCATATCCTGTCATCTATACCTCTGGGTCCAGGCCTCAACCTATGTTATGCTCATGTTGTCTCCTGGTTTATGTGCGAAACAGAACCACTAGCCTTCAGAAGTCTCAAACACTGGATATCGCAAAAATGTACAGGCTTTTATTGTTTTGCCTTTTTTGTTTTCATAAGAGTTTTATTAAAGTTATTTTCCACAGTGCAGCATTTCCGGCTGGGTGAATTTTTTTTTTTTTTTTTTTTTTCTGTTCTGGATGTGGGTTGCATGGTTGTACGCCTTCTCAGGGCAGCATTATGGATTTTGTTTCTGTTTAAGGAGTGATGCTAGCACTTTATTGATTTCCGAGCAGAAATATCCTCACGCCACTTTCAGCCTGTTGGAACAACTCCATGGTATTTTAGTACCAAGCCAAAGATATGGGTGTTTATATTAATAGATTAGCATGTCGTGATGGCAGTTGCTCCCTTTGTGCAGTTTAGCAACAAGTTAATAAATTTGTCGAAAACGAGAAAGGACCAACAAACCAACAAAAATATAATTTTTCACATCCATCTTCTTTTTCTAAAAGTTTAAGTAAAATGTAAAATTAACAAAGTATTCATTATCTTATTTTTAAAAGCTCATGTAAGTAAGTTTTATTTCTTTGAGTTACAAAACCTGCTCCAAACTGAACAAACGGTAAAAATGGCTTTTTGGGATATAAATGTTGCAAACCCAAACCCTTATAATAGACCATCACAAAGTAGTTTTTCTCTCCAAATACATCTGAAAAGCTTGTCTTTGTATTAAGCCGTCTATACTACGATACCCTTAAATAAAATTCAATGCAATCAATTGCCTTCCAATGGCACTTGAATAGTAAGTCATCTGTGTGTAGTATATTCTTATCTGTTCTGTGAAGATTTGTTAGAACATTAGTGAAGAAATGACAGGTCTTGGAGAAAGATATGGAGATGTTTAATTAAAGCAGAGTTTGGGTATAAAACAATACCTTAAGGTTTAATCATCTCACTGAGCTCCGTTCAGTTCTTAAGTAATCTGCTAATGTGAGAATGTTTCAGACTTTAACAGACCAGATGTCTGATGTCAGACCAGATAGTTTCTCCACAGCTGCAGTGATGCTAAACTCTGATACTAATAAAACCACCTTCACTGTGCACGTAACCCTCAAAGTGAACCAAAAAGAAAAACGAAATGCTTGTAAACAAGCTTGAGGCTTGATGCATCTGTGTCATTTTTAGGAAGATTTAACACTATTCTTGTCCCTTTTGGGGGAAATGACAAAGTTTCATCTCTTGTCTGGATGAACTTTACAGATTTCTTATTTGCTTAGTAAATGGGAATATTTTAAATTCAAAAATCCTTTCAGGTTTTTCATTAAGCTTCTCAATGCTAATTTCCTTTCTGGTTTCAACTGAAGTCCATTTTGCATGCATTACTGTCAGTTTAACACCCCTTGCACATTAAGGGTCAAATAACAGGAAGGCCTTCTACTTCAACAGTCATCATTTATTGATTCATGCCACTTAAAGCTGCAGCAGTTGCTCAGTGTGACTCGTCTGCTGTTGGTTATGTAATGTTGCCTTCTAGTCTAGGTTCCTCACAGAGTGGACACAGTAGAAGTTAACCCACTTACAGTGAAATTATGACTATTAAAGGATTGAGACATCCTCAGTGTAAGAGCCTCAAGGTTCACAAAAACAAGATTTTCAGCAGCTTGAGTTACAGGGTTTTGAAAAAGACTATTCTCATGTTCTACATATGGTATGTCGGACAGCCCAGACAGAAACCAAAAAGCCGTGTTTATACTTTGGAGGTTTTAAACACTGGATGTTCTGCATAGATTTATTCAGCTCATGTTTTCTTTCTTTGTCACAAATGTGCTAAATTAAACTATTCAAACTGTGCAGTTTCAACTCCACATACTCTTTGAACTGGTTGATGCAGGTCTGTGAACTCCTGTAAATGTAGGACATGAGATGTGAAAATAAAGCTGGTGTTAAAATACTGAACAATTTGTTGGTCCAAGAGGATCGTGTAACCTGATTACAAAATATATTTTGTTTTTCACTGAAATCTCTTGTTGGAGTTGGAATTCTGACAAAATGCCTCTGGTGATCTGGTGTTACAGCTCTGCTCACATTGGCAAGATGAACAGTGTTAAGTATGTTTAACTTTTTTCTCTTTACATCATTTTTCCCACCAAAGATGTCTTTTTAAGTACTTAATTCTTTGTGTGACGTCTGCTTAAACTAACCCTAACGGCATTCCACAAGATGTCAGAGGTTAGTCTGTATTCTATTGACCAATGTGTAAAAATGTCTGTCATGGTCTCTTAGCTAGCCTTTCACAACTTCTGCCTAGCAGCTTTTGGGCAATGTCATCTTGCAACATGTGGCAGAGTTTCAAATCTCAGCTGGGACCTTTTTGACTGGAGATTGCATTGTTGTCTCTGTTCCTCCAGCAGTTAGAAAACATACATAATTGGTTAATGTGCATCTCTAAATTGCCTTAAAGACAAATAGGAAAACATTTCCATCTCTTGATGTGCAAAAGTAGAGACGCACTTCAAAATATTTGCAGATAAAAAATTCTGATACTACATTTCCCTCGATCCATTGTGGAAGGGTGGTCATAAGACTCCATTCCTTTTCTTGATAAGTGCATTTGTCAAAACAGAAGCCACAACATTGCAATGTAATTGTCTGTCAGCAAATACATGCTAGAGGATTTCTGGTTATGCAATTGTGGCCATTATTAATAAAAAGCCTCCCACACCATGACTAAGTCTCCTTCAGGGAACCCACCTACCTATAATATCCCCCCTGGCAGCAGGTGAAGCATGTAATTTTTAAGAAAAGAGGGGAAATGGAAAATGAATTCATGAATCAATCCCAATTTACTGTTTTTTTATATTATTCCACCCACACTAACAACAGATGAATGGATTTGTTGCTGGTTGTTTGGGGGCCTTTCATGTTTACGCACTCCACAAGACCAAATATAGCAGCTAATGAAACTTCATCATCATAATACTATATTGTTGTTGAAGTGGTTGGCAGAGAGCTGAATGTGAATGTGACCGACTCTATTCTCACTGGTAAATTTAGCTGAGCATCATAAGGTAATGAGCTCGGTCTGTTGTGGCTGAAGCATCACCGCGGCAGATGAGTGAAAAGCTGCCTCACGAAGCTGGCTCTTTACAGCACTCAAAAAGCTCCAAACCTCGGAACAGTGAGCCACTCTATTGGCTCTAGTATTGTGACTACCGTGCTGGCAACTGTGCAATGTGTGCTCCAAAACCTTAGTCACTCAAAGCTAATTACGATGACTCAAGTCTGGCACAAAGCAAAGTCTCACTCAGGATAACAAGTGCAAACAAACTTTTTCTTAGCCTAAATTACACGTCGAAGAAATTTTCTATGCGTGATGTTTGTGCCGATTGTGACATTTCGCAAAGGTTTCAGTTCAGCAATAGTTTTTTATCTGTAATTTGTTGCCAGCAACAATGGTACCCCCACTCCACTGTGCTATTAGTCTGAAAGTCTTACATTTATACCTTACAAAAATGAAGTTTCCAATTACTTGCAGCATGTATTTACATCTGTCATGGCATTAATGTTTCTCTGGGTCAATTTGTCATTTTATACCCCAATACATTGCTGTTTTCTCCCTTTCCATCTCCATGTTGTCTGTGTGAACACACAATTTTATGCCAGTGTCATAAGGGAAGTGACAGCTAAGTATTTTCAATTATGAATTGGTAATAAAATGCTTTCATCTCACATGTACATCTGGAAACTTTTTTTGTGATACACTATATTCCCATTGATTATGCTTCTAATTCCAGTTTTGTGACAGATTATGACTCCACCTCAAATCATAATAGTTGCTGATCGATATTATTGATTGCAGTCATAAAATCATATTTGATTGCATTAACACTATTAATTTTGGTGTGTGCCTATTCTTTTGCATACCAAAATTAACAGTGCCCCCATCTGACCACCCTTTTTGAACCTCTGCAATGTCAGATGTGACGCAGCAAACGATTAGAAGCGGTCGGTAAGACAATACCCACCGGCATTAAAACTGATTAAAAATAATTCTACTATTCATCTAAACCAGAATTAACATGCCGTTTAATGGAGTCATTTTGTTTCATACACTATTAGCAGATTTTGTCTGTTTTGTTTCTCCCAGTTCTTTCCAACTGACACATTTTACATTCATGTAATTGCAACATTTGATATGTTTAAAACCCAACAATTCCTTGCAGTCGTAACTGCCTCGTTTCTACGCGCTGTGACACACACAACATGAGATTCCACGTGCAAAAGCCGCCTTGTTTATATAAAACGACGGACAGAGATCTGGACCAATGAGCTGCCGCTATCGTTGTTCCGTAATGCTCTCCATGGAAACCCCAAGCCGATGACCAATCGAGTCAGCCTAAAGGAGGAGCCCTGAATTGAGGTCGCGAGTCTGGCTCTCTGATTGGCTGATGGGCTGCTGACTTAGAAAGCCGGGGAGGAACCGACCGCTACCGTGTCAGTCAGTCAGTCTGAAGCTGCTTTCCCATTGAGGAATACTGGTTGCCTTAAACGTATGTTTTATTCAACTGCAGGTTTGGCTTTTTTTTGTCCTTGGACACCGGAGGAAAAGAGATTTCACATCAACGGCACAGGTTGGTTCTCCTTTGTTTCAACCTCTTAGTTTTAGCTAGGTTTAAGACTTAAGCTCAAAAAATAAGTTGCATAACAAAACACGTATCTGCGCATGCGCGAAATTCGCGACTGCTCTACTTTTTGTTCCTTTATTCACTAAAAATTACTAATTTTCGTTTTCTGTCCGTTCACTTAGCAAGAAGCAAGCAAGTTTTAGCCGATTAACACGTCCGATGCTAAAAAGCGCTTTATCTGTGGTTTTCTTTTAACGATAACCCTACTTTTACATAACTGTGTCAGTGTACCGTGCGCTGGATTGCAGGTCAACGTGTGTGTGGATTGTGAAGCAGGTCATTGGGATTTAAAGAAGGGAGGGCTGCAAATATCTAGTAAAAACACATTTTAGCCTTATTTTCTTACATCGAACATCTATATCTATGTATTGATCATTATATTAGACCTATATTCGACGTGTCATTGGTGTTAATCAGTCACATTAGTACCTCATTTTCACCTGTTGAGACAATGGGAGTGCCAGATTTGACTTATAAAATAGAACGTGTATACGTTCAGTAATTATAATCTGATATTGTTTCACTTTATCTGGTAAATGTATACATCATATCCTCAGATTGTCTATATTTAAAGATGGATAAATTTACCAGAGTTTTATTTTAATCCAGTTTAGGGTAATCCCAAAGGCCTGTTGATAAAATAACATCAAAAATCCCCTGCTAAGCATTTCCTGAAGATTATATTCAAGTATTGATGCTATTAAACATGATCTGGATGTCAATGCCATCTCACTCCTACAGAACCAACAATAAATCTTGAGCTAAATTTTAATCATGGTATAAATGTGGTATTAACATTACCACTGAGAGTTTTTCATTTAGGACAAATACTAATCATCTTGGCTGTGTTACAGAAGTCATCAAACATCAACAGATGTTGTTAGGTATAATATCTGAGACTCGATATAAAAAAAAATCTAACCTAATTCTACACTTAATCCACTTTTATCAATATTCCAGTTAAGAAACAAGAAAATTAACAATAATAGGAATGTCTTTGTTTCCTTTTACAGCTTCAGGGGGATATGTAATAAATTCCATTCAAAATTCTGTGTGGCTCAGATAATTAAATTCTTGTCATTTCTGTTTAAAATGATGTGCAAGAATGCACGCCTTAACAATGAGTTCTGAGAAAAGAAAAGGAAAACATGTGGTTTTATGAAACAGGGCTTCCACCTTTGTGTTGAGCTATAGCACAATCCATGTGACTGGAGCCAAGTTGTATAATGCCTGAGATCTGTGCTAGTGTGCTTGGCTGGATCAGCGCTCACTCTGAAACTGGGCTGTGATGAAAGCAGAGGCGCGTCACTTTCATTGTGTCATTTATTTTACTTTACTTGCTGCTTGGAGAGTTATGTCTTTGTATTTCTTGAAATGCATCTGAAAGGACTTTAAAGGCATTTTTCTTTAAAGAGGCATTTTGCTTATTTTTGCCTTGTGGGGTTTCTTGTGATATTAATGGATTACAGTCTTTCTGGTGAGTTCAGATCTTGCATCTAAAAGTTTTGAGGCTGTTGAAAATATAAAGGTGTCCCATTTGCTTATGCTGTTTAAGGTTTGTGGTTGTCTACATTCCTAGATTTTGAACTATAAGTGAGCACTTCTACTATGTCATTATGAAGGATTTAGATGTTTAGATATTTTTTAATCAATTGAATCCACAATTGTAGAGACATTTAATTGGGAGAAATAAGTTAATTTCATTGCGTATCTGCTGTTTATCCAGTAAAATTGCTTTTTTGTATGATGTTAACCTAGTTTTTTTTTTAGAATTTCTGAACTTATTACTTTTTGGATCAGTACTTTTGTGGATACAGCAAATCATCTGAGTGACTCTGATATATACATATATATGTATATATGTATATATGTATATATATATACATATATACATATATATATGTATATATGTATATGTATAAGCCATAACCCAGCCATAACCCAGATCCATTAAATCTGTTAAAACATTATATTTCTTCTTAAATTCACATTATAAAGAGTTGCTGATGTGCTTTTTAGCTACTACCTTATTGTAGTGTCCTAATTTGCTGGTGTCATAACTACTAATGTCAAGACTCCTTGCTCTCTGATTGGCCGTGTGCAGCAGCCAATAGGAAATCCATCCGAACAACTCCGCTGTTTTCACTCTGTAACACTTATCAGCCGGTAATCTTTACAGAACAAGAGTGAGCATGAGAGCTAGCTATAAAACCTGTTAGTTTTTTAATGCCTCCAACACATAAAAAACGTATTCTAAAAGCAGAAGTTACATAAAATTGGCTTATGTAAAGTGCACAGAATAGACAAGCTGCTGAATGTACGCGCTTACATAAATAGCTGCAACCTGATCCAGGCCAGCAGGAGAACAGTGAAATAGCTTGGATTTGGCTTCAGTACCTGCCGCCAGGGTTTCCCGATCGGTCCTGAACGGACATAAATAGCTCCTGGTCTTTTTCGCAGAGGAAGATGTGGGAAGAAAAGGAGGAGGCTGAAATTTATTGCTGTTGTTTTTATCCTTGTTATTTCAGAGAACAGATATCTGACTGAGACTTTTGCAGGAAGTGGCTTATTTAAATATGATTAAGAAAAAGTAGTTGTAAATGATGTGGAGCAATTATGCAGTGAAAGTTTGCAACAGAAGGCTTATTTTCCCTGTTTGATTTTCAGTTAATTGAATGATGAATGTCAGGTTGTTCATACTTGCTGGTTAGACTAATTAAAGCTCAGCTGGCAGCGTCTGCACAACTTGATCAATAGGAAAGAAATGAAAGCATTTCCCAGCATTCAAGCTGTTTAGTGACACAAATTTGTGTTATTAGTTGCCAGAAACAGATTGTGTTGCTACAGTTTTAAGCAGCAGGACAGAAAAGCAAGAAATAATGAAGCTGGCTCTGATATAATGCAAAATACTGATAACTACAGTTGTAATAATTTTTTCTATAACATTTATTGTTTTAATTTTGAGGACGGAAATATGATCTAAGCAGTTATTAAATGAAATTTTAATTTGATTTCTTGGGTTATTTCTCTAGGAGGGGTTGTGCTGTGTTTACGCCTCATGCAGTCTCATTAAACTACTGGTTGGATGAAGATATCAGAAATTATTTTATTAATCTTGGTTTCCCTTTAAAAAGTGTGAGTGCTCGGTCGTGTTTTCAGAGTGCTATTTTCATCCCAGTGGACTAACCTTTAACGTTTTGAGAAGATCACAATGGTGAGGGGCTTTGGTCCTCTGGGAAAGGTTAAACATCAACCTGATGGCTGCCTTTCTGTGTGGGAAATGAAGTGAACTTTACACTGTTGTCGTTTTATCAGTCTCTCTGTGTCGCGACTATTTATGCAGATTCATTCAACAATCAGATTTTGTGCAGACTTGCAATTTTCTCGAATTCTTGCAACTTTCCCATAAATCTGACAAATCACATTAACTTTTTCTGCATTACTTTCTTTTCTGACCAATCACTGCAACTTGGCTGAATTTTGACCAGTCCTCTTTACCCATATCTAATTTAACATCCCGTTTCACAATCCTTATTGAAACCTGAACCTGCCAAATAAAATGCATGTGATGTTTCCCTCCTTTTTTTTCTTCTTTTTGTACATTTTTCCAAAACCCATCTAGAGGTGTGGAGTATGTTCTTATATTTCGTGTACAGTTCATGTCGACTTGAACGACTTGAATGAATGAAGGTACTTGGAAAATGTTGTAGGCACTTTAAATATTAGTTGTTAAAATCCTGCCTCTTTTTGGGAATATTATGTGAATAATTCCAACATTTTGTCAGACAAAAATAAAGCTTAACAAAAAATGTGCAACTTCGAACGCAACTTTTTGAAAAAGGTGCTGCAAAATTAGACATTTTAAGCCACAACAGTCAGAAAAAAAAACATCACAACATTCTGGAGGGAATGTTTTATCCACTGTTTGCTCTTTTAGCGATGCTGGGAGTGAAACCTGTCTGCTCAGATCAAAGGGAACCTGCTGTAGATTTGATGGATGGTTGGAGTTGATCCCTATTGATTGCTTCTCTTTACAGGACTGCTCCCCCTTACTATTGATTTGCTATTAATAGAAACATACTTCATTGTTCAGGGTTTGGATGAGTAATTTAATCTTTTTTCTTTTTCCCTTCTCCCTCAGATTGCACCTCAGCTGCATCGACTCCATTTCCATCTCAATGCCATGCACCTCATGGTATCGCCATGTGGAAAGTAACCTAGTCTTGCATTTCCTGCCAGTTCATGTCTGAGGACAGCAACCCAAAGCTCTATCGGTTCTCCACTCTGGACTGCTGCGAACGGAACCGCGAAGACCAAGGCTCCCAGCGTGGCTCTATGAGCAAACTCCACCGCATGGCCAGCAGCTACAGCGACGGTTGCAGCCGGCAGGACCGGGTGGAACTAGGATCTGAGCTGGGGCTGGCGTCCGAGGGCAGTGACAGCAGCCATGAGCACCCATCGTCTCTCGGCTCCCTGCACGACGACAGGAAGCATCAGCGCACGCCTCTCCACGAGGACATAGAGATGGGTGGCAGCGGCTCGAGCGGCAGCGGGACAGAATCCCACAGCAACGAATCGCACAGCAATGAGTCCCACGGCAACGGGTCAGTGGGCAGTTCGAATGGCATCGAGAAGGATTCTGCTCTGACGGAGTCATCCGGGAGCAACAAGAGGTGAGGCCTCATTAGATGCAGAGAATCACCAGGGGGGCCGAGACCGACCAAGGTCACGGAAGTGAGGTCCGTCGGAGATTCTGCAGGGTTTCCACTCCTGACTGAATCAAAAATCTAAAGCGAGAAAGCCAATAAATGGAATTGCGACATATTTTATTGTTCAATTTGTTTGAACAAGATAATTAAATCCCTTTAAGAAGTTCATCAGTTTAGAGGAGTCAAATAAACCTGGTTCAAATTTGTTCCTCTGCAAGAATTTTCATATTATTTTTGTACATTACATACATATTCTTTCCAAAACCAGCTTTAATTTGCTGGATGATAAATTATCTCAGTAATTATTCTGATAAACACTGATACTGTTGTTTTGAGACCATTTTATCGATAATGGCATAATAATGCTCTCTCAATCTCTCAGATCAATAAACTTTGATTTTGTAAAGAAAAATCACTGGAACTGGAAGATATTTTAAACATCCAAACACAATAAGCAAAAACAATAAATAAAACAGAAATAAAAAAAACAATTCAAATCAATGAAATAAAATGTATTACAATGTCTCTGTAAACAAAATTGCCCTTTAAAAATGTAAATCGTCAGAATGAAAACAATCAAACTCATTTTAATTTTTCATGCTAACTAGTCAATTGCTTATCCCAGCCTGGTCCGTGTTTCAACCACTGAGCTGTTGAAGTTGTTTTTAAGAGGATTGCAAGGTTTTCCCCTGAATAACATGCTGTTGTCGTTGGTTACAGCTCCAACTCTCACAGTCCTTCACCCCCGAGCAGCTCCAATGCCTTCAGCCTGGTGAGCTCTGAGCAGGACAACCCTTCAACCAGCGGCTGCAGGTCAGTACGGGGCTCCGTCAGTGCGGTACTTCATGCAGGATTTAGCTGCCTATGTGGATTTTTCTCGATGCGCTGTTCTAGGAAGCCCGGCATGAGGCTTGTCCACGTGTTTTCAGCTCCCCCTCTCATTCTGCCTCGTCTTAATGACATTTCTGGTGAGACCTTGTAATTTCTGACACCTGCGCATCTTTCCCTGTCACGTCATGCAGCAGCGAGCAGTCGGCCAAAGCCAAGACTCAGAAGGAGCTCTTCAAGACTCTCAAGGAGCTCAAGATGCACCTGCCTCCAGAAAAGAGGAGTAAGGGCAAATCCAACACTGTGAACACGCTCAAATATGCGCTGCGGTGTATCAAACAGGTGAAAGGTAAGGCTCAGTCACATCAGCCTTTTTTTTTTCATGAGCATTTCAACATTAATATTTAAATATGTTTCGATTTCACAGCTAATGAGGAATACTACCAGATGCTGATGATTAATGACAGTCAGCCTCCTGGCTTCGATGTGACTTCATACACCATTGAAGAAATTAACACCATCACTTCAGAATACACCCTGAAAAACACAGTAAGTGTGACTGCTGTTCACATCACATCGAGGCAGTGGGTCTTAAACGTTAGCTTGGGATTTTGAAACAAAAAGCAGCTCAAAGTAGATCACAGCTGTAGCACTAATCAGTCCAGTACAGAAGCATTTTTAGAAAGTTTTGCTGGAAAGACATATAAACTCCTTATTTAAAATATCTACGTTGCACCTTTAAACTATTTCATCTAAGAAACTGCATAATTATTTCCATGGCACTAATTTTTAGAGCTGCAACTAGCATTATTTTTATATTCTATTAATTATTCTGACAATTAATTGGATAAAAAATTGGCACATTCTGCTGTTTTTTTCTTATTTAACTAATTAATTAATCTTATTTTATACAATATTAGAAAAACATTAAATACAAAAAATAGCTCAACTCCTTTTTGAAATGTGAAGTAAATGTATTATTGCCTAAATTGCAGTCGCATAGTATTTCTTTAGTGTATGCTAGTGTCAGCCCTTTCTTCTTTTCTAAAAATGTTTTTGTTTTGTTTTATTTTTGCAGTTTTGGAGGTAATTACTGTTCTGAGTGTGTTGTTCTTTCAGCGAATTATTTAATACATTGTTCTCTCCATAGAGAAGCACAGGTTTAACAGGTTCAGCTTTTCAGCTACAGATTTGAGATATTTCTGCACTTCCCAGTGAAGTTACTGACCTCAGTAACTTCACTGGGTCAGTAACTTCACTGACCCCTTCTGCCACATTTACTTCTTCCACATAGCAAATGTGGAAGAAGTTGTCTTGACTTGCTGTTTGAAGGAGCCAATCAGACGTCAGGGTCTGCCCTGATCTCCGCCCACTGAGTTTGATGGATGAAGTTGTCAGTTTAAATTAATCCGTGATGTTTCTTCAGCATGACATAATTTATTAAATCATTAAATATTCATATCTGGTTTTTAAAATAAAATCAAAACATTTAGTTAAGAGCCATAGAAATAATTCTATATTTAATAAATTATTTCTGTATTTATTTCCAATTATTGACACATTGAAATAATAATTTCATAAGTTTTTTTATTTGGCCACAGCTTGCTAACAAATGCTTCTGTTCCCCCCCTCCAGGACATTTTTGCCGTAGCGGTGTCTCTCATCACTGGGAAGATAGTTTACATCTCCGACCAGGCCGCCTCCATACTGAACTGCAAGCGGGAAGTTTTCAACAACGCCAAGTTTGTGGAGTTCCTGACGCCTCAGGACGTCAGCGTGTTCTACAGCTTTACCACGCCGTACCGCCTGCCCTCGTGGAGCATGTGCACCGGCGCAGGTACCGAGCCATAACGATGGAAGGAGGCTTTAGTACTTACTTGCACTGCATACTTAGATCATACATTTCCAATGCCAGCAAGGTGCACGTTGCAGGTCCACATGAAACACAACCCACCTGGCCAGGCTGTGAGAAATGAATCTAGTTCTTTCACAAGCCTCAACGCCCACACACACACATGCCGATGGAAGACATTGCGTGTGTTTAATTAGTCAAGACATTTACATATTTCCCAGCACATGCATCTGTCATATAATCGTCTAGATTCTTAATACACACCGGGGAAGTCAGAAGCTTCAACTTGAACGAAAAAACTCTCTCAGTTTGGAATATTAATGCTCAACAGACTGGAAGCAGTCAAATAAAATGTTTTCTTGACTCTTTGTCTCTTCAGAGTCGTCTCCTACGGAGTGCATGCAGGAGAAATCCTTCTTCTGCCGCATCAGGTGAGTGACAAAGATTGCAGCTGCTTTGATCCATAGTTTCCTGCTCAAAACAAACCTTGAGTCAGTGCAAGTGGAGGTGGGGGGGCACCAAGTTATTTGAAAGACTTTTAATTTTATCCCCACCTAGTGGCCGCTTCTGTTATTGATTAGGGTATAAAAGTGAGATTTTATGTGTTACAATTGAAAACTGGGAAAGAAATCCATTGTAGATTCATTAATTCAACTTCAAATATGTAATTTGGGTGAACTTGTGGTAAGCCTCGTTAGTTTTTTAGCTGAAACAATTTATTGTGATTAATCAATTGAAATGATCATCGGCTAATTTAGTTATCAAATAATCATTAACTGGAGTATGCAGACTCAGGAAAAGGCCGTTCACTTAGACAACAACACCCTAAGATATGTAATTAAGCCAAAACTGCAAAAATACAAACATTTTGCATTTAACCTTCTCTGTCTGTAAATATGTTCTACCCAGAAAGTGGCCGTCTCATCTTCACCTGGTTCAAATTCTGTAAAAAAATAAAATAAATTATCCATCCAGTTACCAAAATTCAAAATCTAATCCAAAGATCAGCTCTATGCTATATTGATGTTACATAAAGCAGAAATTGCTGAGCTTTTCACAGGTTGATGTTAGAAGTATTTTTTAGCTGCAGATGCATACTTTGCTACAAACAATCAAGCGTACAATAAAGGAATACTGTTATTGCATTTTAGGCAATTAAATTTGTATTTTCTTGTTTAAAAACAAAAATTGACAACTTGTTTATTTGCGTTTTCATGTATTTTTAATATTTTATTAGCAGGAATAAATGGCTGAATGAAAAATCTGCATGATTTGCCCATTTTCTTTAATCCGATTAACCATCAGAATAAATTCTAAAGTAATGTACATTTTTAAAATTTGTTCATATAAGGTCTTGACTCAAAAAATGGCCAATAAAAAGCTTGATTCCAACCATGTGTTGATGTTACAGTGGTGGGAAGGAGCGTGAGGGGGATCTGCAGTACTATCCTTTCCGGATGACTCCCTACCTCATGAAGGTTCAAGATGCTGAGCTGTCTGAAGAGCAGTTCTGCTGCCTCCTGCTGGCTGAGAGGGTGCACTCTGGATATGAAGGTGAGAACTGAGGTCCTATCAGTCCCGCTGACTAAATATTACTTGTTGCTCTGTTTTGTGTTTGATCATATTGAACAGATGGCGAGCCTTATGTCATGCCCTGAAAACCAGTTCATATAAGGTATTAAATGACTTAAACCCCAGATCTTTTGCGGTGATTAGATCGAGTGACTTTAAGCCGTACACTGCACTGCCTTATGCTGCCTCTTCAAAAAAAAAAAAAGTGGCCAGTTGCTATGATCTGTGGCTGCTGCAGTTGGTCAGGTGGAGGTTCAGCAACAATATGTGCTCAAAGAATGAGGTCAGTTGACTACCTGGATATACTGAATGACCAGGTTATTCCATTAGTGGATTTTTTTTTCTCCCCCTGATGGCACGGCCATATTCCAAAGATGACAGTGCCAGGATTCATCAGGATAGAATTGTGAAAGAGTGGTTCAGGGAGCATGAGGCATCATTTTTACATATGGATTGGCCAACGCAGAGTGCAGACCTTAATCCCATTGAGAATCTTTAGGATGTGCTGGAGACGACTTTGCATGGTGGTCTAACTCTACCATCGTCAATGCAAGATCTTGGCAAAAAAAAAAAGTAATGCAACATTTTGTGACATTGCAGAAGCTTATTGAATCAACGCCACAGCAAATGCATTCCTTAATCAGAGATAAAGGCGATCCAACGACATATTTGAATGCGTGACCTCTTTTTCTTGTTTGTTTGTTTGTGGTGGCAATACTTCTATTTTGATCCTCAACCAATTGTTGCTGTTTTCCTTTTTGTGTAGCTCCCAGGATTCCTCCAGACAAACGGATTTTTACCACCACACACACTCCTAACTGTGTGTTCCAGGATGTCGATGAGAGGTGGGTGAAAGAACACGGTTATGAAGGGCCTTGCATGTTTTTTTTGTTTTATGAAGTCTTTAGAGCTGTATTGTGAAACAGCTGTTTTTTGTTTGCTGAGCAGGGCGGTGCCTCTGCTGGGATACCTCCCCCAAGACTTGATCGGGACGCCCATTCTGCTCAACATGCACCCGAGTGACCGGCCTTTAATGCTGGCTGTGCATCGCAAAAGTAAGGAAGCACTTTTTTTGAATTTCTGAAAGTGAGATTATGCTGATTATGTTCTAATTAGTTTAGTTTTGCATATTTCCATACACCTTCAAACTTTTTTTTTTCACATTTTGACCTGGTGCCACCATAGAACTTTGGTGTATTTACATGACAAACTCAGATAAGATTGTGTCATAAAGATGACACAAAGTTATTTGACAAATAACAACCAGACCCGGGACTTTAATGCATTAATTTTGATTAACTGATTACACAGATATTTTCATGTTAAAATTTTTATCTCAATTAATCACTTTTTTAAAAAAGGTTATATATGAATCCCAAGCTAGAACCTACGTTGCATACCTCTGGTACGCCCATAAAACTGACCCACAAGCAACATCCTCAAACGATGTTTCTCTGTTTCTGTTGGCCATCCGGGGGTTAATTTTTCCTTAATTTTTCCTTCAAAAACAATCTTATTGGAAGCTGGACTAAAGACCATTGATAAAAGTTTTGCAAAAAGGAGTTAGCCTATCATTGAAGTTATTCAAGCATAAATTACCACCTCAAGGTAAAACATATTGCAGCAGCAGAGACATCCCCAAAAGTAGTTTTTTAAGGGAAGTTACATGCAACACTTGAATAGTGAATGAGTGCAATTTGGGACAAATTTGATGGATGAAATATGTATGTAGGAAAAAAACCCAAAAAAGACTTTGGTTCAGTTTGAGGTTCAGTTTCAATAAAAAAATCTAGGACTGAGATGTTTTGCGAAGGAGAATGGATCAAAGTAAGTCGATAAATGAAAAAATATTCTTAATAATGGTTTAGATTGTTATATGTAAAAACAATATTCAAACATCAATTATGCATCGTTTTCATCTATTACAAGAAATTATAAAAGATGAATTGAAGATTGTGGTTGTATGTTGTAGGTTTTGCATGTAGCTACAAAGATTGAATCCAGTAAGTTAGAGTACTCATCATGTTGTTGCATTTAATCACTGTGTTGCAGTTCTGCAGTACGCCGGTCAACCGTTCGATCATTCCTCGATCCGTTTCTGTGCGAGAAATGGCGAGTATATCACCATCGACACCAGCTGGTCCAGCTTTGTGAATCCCTGGAGCCGCAAGGTGTCTTTTGTCATCGGGAGGCACAAAGTGCGCACGTGAGTACCTCCCTCCTGATGTTTTAAATGTGGAAATTATTTACTAATCCATATGCAAGAGGTGAATAACCTGACATGTCTGTGGTCTTCAGGGGGCCAGTAAACGAAGATGTTTTCGCAGCACCAGCTTTCCACGGAGGGAAAATGATGAATTCAGACATCCAGGAAATTAGCGAACAGATCCACAGGCTGCTCCTCCAAGTACGTCAAACACACTTTCACGTTAACTCTATGCGCGAATGGGAAAACCTTTTCCCTTCTTTTAACGGTCTGCTTCTTTGCAGCCGGTCCACAACATGGGCTCCAGCGGCTATGGCAGCTACGGCAGCAACGGTTCCCACGAGCAACAGGTGAGCATCAGCTCATCCAGCGAAAGCAACGGGAACATCCCAGTAGGGAACACGGCAGAGGAGACGAGCAAGACCAAGCCGTCCAGGACCTTCCAGGAAATTTGTAAGGGAGTCCACATGCTGAAGAATCAGGACTCTCAGGTCTGCATGCGCTCCTCGTCGGTGTGGCAGCCCAAAACCGAGCAGAGGAAGACCGGCGACGGTAAGTTCAGTTTCAAAACCACTTTGCTGAAGTGATTAATGATTTTTAACCTCCTTAAATTTAACGTAAATTGAAGTTTGGGTACAAATGTCCTAATACAAAAAGTGTCAGTTCAACTGGTAGATTATTTGACTTGGAACATGGAAAAAACTGTCATGTTATAAATAAAATAATCTGCCAGTGGGACTGTTTTTTTTTTTTAATCAATATTGAGGAATTATTACCTGAAAATAAGCTATTATCTTGCTGAGAAGCTACTTGTAAGTTAGCCTTGTCTTATTTCAAGTGTATTAAGATATTTGCACTGGAAACTAGATGGAAAATACTGGGTGAGGTTTTGTGTTATTTGCAATGTGTTAACATTTCGGAGTAGTACAAGCAGCAAAAATCTTATGTCGCTCTCCTTACGTGTTCTCTGACATCCTGTTCTCTTCGTTCAGGGTCGTCTGCAGCCCAGAGGAGTTCAGGTGTGCGTGTACGGGACTCCGCCCCCCCCTCACAGGTCAGAGACAACACTGGAACCAACATGGACGACTTCACCTTCAAAGACCAGACTGTGTGCTCCTACCAGCAGATCAGCTGTCTCGACAGCGTCATTAGGTGTGTGACCAGGAACCCCTGCTCTGTCTACCTGACCTTTGAACTCTGTGGATTAAACTATCGCTGATTCTTCCTGTAGGTATCTGGAGAGTTGTAACGTCCCCATCACAGTGAAAAGGAAGTACCAGTTCTCATCCAACACCACGTCGTCCAACTCGGATGACGACAAGAGGGGGTCGGAAGATGGTATGCAAGTGGCTCAGGGGACACACCCAGGTTCGAAGACTTTTAGTAAACACACAGCGCTCTGTTTTAGTCCACCTTTTACTCTGTCTCACTGTATTCATCCCTCCTGATCTCCTGCAGATCCTTTGATGCTCGACACCCAGCCAGGCCTGTCAAACATGAAAGCACCTAAGAAGCCACCAACTGGGGCAGCTGCTGTGGTGGGGGGCACCCTGGCGCCCCTCACTCTGCCCAGTAAGGCTGAAAGTGTTGTCTCCATCACCTCACAGTGCAGCTACAGCAGCACCATCGTTCATGTGGGAGACAAGAAGCCTCAACCAGAGTCTGGTCAGTTTCAAACTTTTTAAAACTACCGCATAGCCAAAGTCAACTCGTCTGACTGTATTCTGCATCTGACGTTTGTTACAGAGATCATCGAAGATGTTGCAGAGAGCCCAGCTCCCCCCGCTGTTCCGGTCAGTCTGGTGTCTCCACCTAGCCAGGAGAAGGAGGCCTACAAGAGACTGGGGCTCACGAAGGAGGTCCTGGCAGCCCACACCCAGAAGGAGGAGCAGGTCTTCCTGAACCGCTGCCGAGAGCTCCGCAACGCCAGGAGCTTCCAGAAGGAATGTTCCTCATGTCTGCACAACCAGAGAGGCCCGGCTAACACCGAAGGTACTTCATGTTCAGTATCAGACTCAGACTCAATCTGCACCCTTTATGCATACCCAGTTAGCATTATGTCCAGATTCAACCACACGTTGTTGTGTCTTTTGTTGTGTTTTTATGTGGTAGACCAAAACGATGTGATCAATGGTGTCGATTTCATGCCCCATTTTATATTTGGAGTTTGCCTGTAGTTTTAGTAATGACAGCAGAAGAAGTGAACAAAGCTGTTCAGTTCATTTTGGTCCTGCTTCCAAATATAGAATTAACATCAACAGCTATCTCCTTCAGCCATCTCTTCGCCGTGGAGACGGTTGTTTACAGCACAGATAATTTCCAGCTTCGAACTGGTGCATTTACCAAACTAGCAACTCATTAATTCAGGGTGTTGAGTACAAATGAACGGCACACTTTTGGGGAGATGATGACTCAGGCTGGTGGGTTGCTGGTTTAAACCTCAGCTTCGCCCGTCTCTGTCATTGTGCTCTTGGACAAGACACTTTACCCGCCATACCTGCTGGTGGTGGTTAGAGGGCCTGATGGCACTTCTGCTACAATGTACCTTACCGCAAACAGTTGTGTGAATGTGTGTGAAAGGGTGAATGACTTTTGTGGTGCAAAACCCTTTGGAATCTTATGGACTTGATAAAGCGCTGTACAAGTACCGGCCATTTACTTTTCACATTTTACTTTGAATGCAGGGTTTTGACAGGGTGTGCCACCTGTAATCCCAATAAAGTTTGTGGTTGCACTTTGACAAATGTGAAGAATCCTGCAGGTATAATTGCATGGCAACACATTGCCACCTTTCTCACTTCCTGCATGTCTCCTCAGATTCAACTGGACAACAGGGAGATGCCAAACAAGGCCCAACCCGGCCAGAGACGACCACCAAGAAAGGCAACCGCAATAGGAAGTCCAAGAAACCGCGGATAAAGCATCCTGACTCGTCTGACAGCGCCGTGTCAAATCGCAAACCCCGGCCCCCTCTTCAGGGTCTCAACCAGACATCTTGGTCCCCGTCTGAAGCGTCCCAGTCAGCTTTTAACGTCTCCTACCCCACCATGGTGCCTGCATATCCGCTGTACCCCCCAACGCCCGCTGCGCCAGCTCAGGGGTCCCGCCCCGATGCGTCTCAGTCCTCTGCCTTTGGGGAGGGCCTGAACGCCCAAGCCCCCCCCACCAGCACTCCATTCCCCCCTCCGATTGTTACACCGGTTGTGGCTCTGGTGCTGCCCAACTACCTTTTCCCCCAAATGGGACAGTTGAATCAGATGAGCCAGCTCTGCGCCGCTCCCAGACCAACGTTGTTCACAGAGCAGACCCAGCCCCCACCAACTTACTCTACCCAGCAGGCCTTTCAGACGCCACCGGCGGCATACCCGTTGCAGACCCAGCTCTCCTTCACCCCCCAGCAGCCATTCCCAGTGCAGACCGCCTTTTCCCCCCAGCACCCGTTTCAAGCTGCGCAGGCCCCCTACACTACCCAGCAGCCATTCCCGGCTCCCCAGTCTGCCTACACTGCCCAGCAGCCCTTCACCGCCCAGCCGTCTTTCCCAGTGCAGACACCCTTTGTGGCTCAAGCCCCCTACCCAGCTCAGCCTTTCTCCTACACCATAGCCTCAGAGCCCCCCAAAATTCTCACAGCAGAGCCCAGAGAGGGGGCGGCTTCTCGCTCCTCCACCCCCGCCTCGGGGGCCCGGGAGCCCACCACCTCCCCTCCCCTGTTTGAGTCGCGCT
Organism: Poecilia reticulata; assembly: GCF_904066995.2. Classification (NCBI taxonomy): domain Eukaryota; kingdom Metazoa; phylum Chordata; class Actinopteri; order Cyprinodontiformes; family Poeciliidae; genus Poecilia; species Poecilia reticulata. The sequence continues at coordinate 25,883,985 of NC_088842.1, forward strand.
GCAGCTCCCCACTGCAACTCAACCTGCTGAGCATGGAGGAGGGGCAGCGCTCACTGGAGCGGCAGGACAGCACCGCAGTCCAGGCTGGGGGTCCAGCAGTTGTGTCGGGGGCAACAGGAGACAAGGGTGGAGCTGCAACCAAGACTGATAATCACCAACAGGTGAGAAGCGTAGAAGGCTCAGAGCCCACCTGAGAACTTCATCTTGAGACTGAGAAGTGTCCTAACTGATCTTCCTTCGTTTATTTCAGCTGGAACCCAGAGGCAGCGGGCCTCACAGCGACGGCAACTCCTCGTCCTGTGACCTTCTGGACATCCTGTTACAGGAGCAGGAGGACGCTCACTCCGGCACTGGGTCAGCCACCTCAGGTTCCATGGGCTCAGGTCTGGGTTCAGGTTCGGCATCAGGCTCCGGATCCAACGACTGTCGGACCTCAGCTAGCGGAGCGTCTGGCAGCAGAACAGGTGAGCTGAGAAACATCCAGGTCCTTTAAGCTCATGAGAAAAATATATGCAGTTCTTAGAAAAACTCTTCTGACCTGTTCCACATCTTTGGTTGGAGTTTTATACAACTGACCAACTCTAAATACCTGGCATGGATTCGTATTGAGCTCTTTTTAAACCAATACCCCTAAATGAAACTTATTTTTCCTCCTTGTCGATTTCCCACAACTTGTAGGAAGCAGCAACACCAGCAAGTACTTTGGCAGCATCGACTCTCTGGAGCACGACCTGAAGGGAAAAGTCAAGATGAGGAGCGAAGGCGGCTCAGAGAGCAGCAAGTCTCAGCCCAAAGTGTCCGCTCAGGGGGAAGGGGAACATTTAATCAAATACGTTCTGCAGGAGCCTCTTTGGTTGCTCATGGCCAACGCTGACGACAAGGTCATGATGACGTATCAAATGCCATCCAGGTGGGTTACTGTCGGAGATCAAAATGTTACGATCTTTGATGTCTTCTGTTTGGGTTTTATTTCAACAACTGCTTCCAAAACAGGGATATTCAGAGGGTGCTGAGAGAAGACAAGGAGAGGCTGCGGCAGATGCAGAAGAGTCAGCCTCACTTCACCTCAGAGCAGCGGCGGGAGCTGGTGGAGGAGCATCCCTGGATGAGGAGAGGAGGCCTCCCCGCAGCTATCAATGTGAAGGTCAGGATCACACAGTACAATCTGCCTTTACTGACAGAGGGCTGAAATGATTAATATGATTAATCGATTATTGAAATAATTGTCTACTAATTTAGTAATTGAGTAATCATTAACTGGAGTATACACTCTCAATAAAAGACTAAAAACTCCAGAGGGTATTTGCTGAATAAGAGTCGTTAACCTCCTTAAATGTTGTAAATTTCCTACCTTGTTGTTCTTTAGTTTTTTTTCAACACTGTAAAATAGGCCTGAAACAATTAACCATGATTAATTAATTATTGAAGTAATCATCAAGTCATGTAGTAATCGATTAATCGTTTACTGGTGTATCGATTAATTGTTGACAAAAATTCCACTTGCTGGAAAAAAAACAACACATTCAAAGCAATAAAAAAGCCAAAACTGTACAAAAATACATTTATTCTGCATTTTAAATAAAAACACATTTGTCTGTTTTAGCCAAAACTTCTCAAGTGGAGTCGTTTCATATTCACCCGGTTCAGATTTACTAAAGGAATGCATTTATTTCCTTATTTAAAACAGGAATTGAAATTTTTTATTTGCATATAAAAAAGGCTCAAGTGGTTAAATAAAAAATCTGTAGAATTTTTTAATCCATTTTTTAAATCCGATTAATCATCAAAATCAATTGCTAAAATAATTGTTAGCTGCAGCCCTATCTGACAGAAACAGTACAATTAACATTGTGTGTGTGTGTGTGTCTTTAGGAGTGTGTGTACTGTGAGGACGCTGCTGCTGCACCCATAGAGGAGGATCTACCCGACATGGACATGGGCGAACTGGGCGAGGATCTGGGCAGAGACACCCAGAGAGGCCAGAGCCAATCAGAGGAGCCCAAACCTCAGCCGGACCCTGGCTTCTGAGGGGCCAACGAGGGGCGGGCCACAATGGTTCATGGACCTTTAAAGGCATATACACACACCCTGGACGTGCCTAAAACACACACACACACAACAAGAAGAAGAGCACAGTGTGGCCACTGCAATTCTCAAAGAGGTGTGCCAGTTGTGTTTGTGTGTGTGTGGATGTTGGACCGTGTACAACGGCAGTTCCTAATTACCCCACAAGGGGGGGTAGTAGAGCTTTGTAAGAGTTTTGTAGCTGGGACCTACCTATAGTATTTTTTCTGTTTCACACACACAAACACACAGTCTCTACAAAAAAATCTCCTCATTTTTTATTGAACCATTTTTCTGTCTTTTGTCAAACACAGGGCATTTATTCTGATACAGGTGAAACTGATGCTTAGTAATATATACAATTTTTAAAGATGTTATTTTTACAAAACAAAAAAAAGTGACCAAAAAAAAAAATCCATGTGAAGCTCTGCAGCATTCCTGTTACAATGCTGTGCTGCTCCACGTCCTGTTTGTGTTTTCCTTCAGACCCCCTCCCATCAGGATTTGTGAGAAACAGTCGTCCTTTGTTGTTTTTTGTGAGCTGCGAGTCTCACAGTTGTGTGTCATGAATAAATTAAGATTTTTCTACAACCTTTGGACCTGAGCGTGTGACGTATGAATGCGTACAGCAGTATTAGCACTTGACTCAAGAGGACCATTGGTGGGCTGAGTGAAACTCGCCTCAGTGGTGACAATCTGATACAGAGATGATATTTATTAAAAGAATACTATTATTTTTGATAGGTGGTAGATCCAAAATAAATTTAAGCTACAGCCAAATTAATACTACTATGAGATAATATATTAACACTCTAAGTATGATTGTAAGCACTACGGATTGTTTAACTTTGACGCTGAAGCTCACGCCGTCAGTGAGAGTTGTCACAGCTTGAAAAGCTGCCAAAAACTATGTTTGCAATTAGAAACAATCAGCATCTGAAAAACAATGCTTTTAAATAAAGGTTTTAAAGAAAGAGGCCTAGTTTACAAGTGAATTTTTTAAGTTATATTTGTACAAACTCTCAGCCTACAACAAAAATTCTTGGGTAATTTTTTCATCATGTTTAAGTGATGCATCACTACAACACTGTGTAAAACAAAGAGGTGGGAGGTTTGGCGTTATGCACAGCGATCTCAGTTCAAAACTCCAGACTGTCTTTCTCCAAGCTATGTTTCTAATTACTGCTATTGTGATTAGGCGTGTGCGTGTTGCAATTTAGCTAACTGAGTTCTTTGAGAGCTGCAGTTCAGATCAGTGTTTGACTTTGAGCTGGTTTGGAAAACATGAACAAGTGTAGCAAATCAGAGGGGCGCATTTACCTCAAGGGAGCCGCTCCTCTCTCCATCGTTTAACAGGAAGTCATAGGAAACTGAGAGCCACGCAGCTGGAGCAGTAATGGGACCCGGGAACAACTTTGGTGCTACAATGCAGAACAGCTGGGGGCCTGTGAATGTTACACAGACTGGACCAATAGCTTTGTTCACCTTTCTTCAGTTAGTTTTCTTATTCTGTTCTTTTTTTCCCCCTACTTTTCTATTTTCCTTGTGCGCGTTTGAGGTTTTTGTTTTTTTTATGTGTGCGTGCGTGCGTGTGTCAACGAAGGTAAAAGCTTTTGGAGCGTCACCGGCAACGTACGCTACCTCTAAGTAAATCCTAGGTCACTGTAAGCAGATCATAGGATGTGTGTGAATTCTGGGAACAGAGCGATGAGTGATTCATGTAAGAATCTCTGAACATGCGTTTGGACTCCATCCTTCTTTCCCACTGAGTCGACGCACAAAAAAATACTAGCAACCATGGCAACCACACTGTCTCTGTCTCTTTACTGTTAATTTATTTCTGTTCAGTTTATTTCTAAAGGGGGCCTCTAACATGTACCTGTTTGTGAAGAATGCAGGAACATCAGAAGAAACGTGAGAAATGAAGCTGTTCAGTATTCTGGTTGATTGTCGGGGCCCCGCTCCCTTTGCTCTGTAAATGCACACATGTGGTACCTGAACACAATGATGTTAATAGTTACTGTATGTAAACTCTCATTTCCATTGTATGAGTTTGCAGTATATTAAATTAGCACAGTTCTGTGCATTTTTGTAGCTGAAAAGTTCGAATGTTGAAAACTTGTAATAAAACTACAGTAATGGAACCGCTGTGGCTTTGTTTTTATTTTTAGTTTCATGTCGTCATTGCTCAGCTCATCTCTAAAAATAAGTAGGAGAGTGTCCCAAATCAATACAAGTTTAGGTACCTACAGATGAGTAATTTGTGCTATTTTGAGTAATTAGCCTATGCTATCGCTAACAACCAACTCATGTTATTTCTATGTGCTTGGATCTCCTGGTAAATAAGTTATTTAGCTCCTGTAAACCCAAATTCATGCTGGAGTTGTATGTTAATGTTGAGTCTTTGTAGGACAAAGATTGTTGATTCACTTTTCTCTTTTTTCTGTAAGTTTTTTTAAAATAAACTCCCCTGTGACCAACTACCTTCGAAACACGAAAATTACGTTTATCTTTCTCTCTATTTAGAACGGTTGGAACAACCGTACAGGACACAGACTTTAGGCATTTTGATGCTGGATCAACAGAAATAAATGGGCTGCATGTACTTCCTGCCCTCCATCTGCATTGGGTTGACGCCATTGCTACGTCATCTGAAACCCAGCAAGAAGTTGATGCTTATGCTTCACAAAATAACTTGAAGACAAAATGTATTTATAACACAGCAATTCAGATTGTTTATTCTTCAAATTACTCGTTAAAAGACCAATTTATTTATTTATTTTTTTGCTAGAATTTAGCTCCATAGCTCAAAATTCAAGCCGGAGCAGGTCAAAATGATTTACTTAATGGTGGAGCCTGGCTTCTGTGGCACATTTAATGAGCCATCCACAACATGTTATCAGACCTGATCCTGCATTGCATCTGGATTATTTTAATTTCATCACACATACACACTACTATCCTGCCAACCAGCCAAGTATATAATCAACTCATTCGTGGAAAGGTTTAGAACTGGACCCAACTGTATATTTGGTCTTTGCACGCTTTGTGACACGCAGCTTCTGCTGCTGTTGCTGATAGACAGACGGAACAAACCTGTAAAAAAAAGCAGAAATCAATGTTTCCTGCACATTTATCAAATTTTTAAAGACAGTAGGGGAACCCCGCAGGAACCAACGTGACTCGGAAACGGTTAAAAAGAACTGTGTCAGTACAAGAGTCTTCCTGGAGCCAGATAAGATAAATATAGTTTTAATTTAGGGGAAAAGTCATGTTTTAAAATTGCACTTGTATACCATCTCAAGAAGCTGTTCCACTTGCGTGGGGTCGCTCATGTTTGTATCACAAACAAAATGCCGTTGGTCACACATGTCCAGCACCCACTGCAGAGACTCTTCCTTCTTTTTAATGTGATGCTCAATTGTCCTTCCCTTCAGTGCGTCTCCATAGGTGAACAGCACCACACAGCTCCCCCACACGCCGTCCCCCAGCACTCTGACGTGCGTCTCCACAGCCTTCCTGTCCTTCTCTGAGAATGAGTCCACAGGAACAACCAGCAGGAAGATCACTTTGCTCCCAGCAGGACAGAACGATGGGCTCTTCAGGATCTCTCTCTTCACCTGCGTAGGTTTAGCCTGACCAAACAGACTCCACCCAGGGGTGTCCACCACCGTCACAGACCACCCTGAGATCTCTGCGTGCCCCGCTTCGCACTGAACTGTCTTTTTGTCCCTTTGGAACTCCTCTCTGCCCAGGATCATGTTGCCTGCGGAGCTCTTCCCTGATTTCCTCCTTCCCAGCAGGATGAGGCTGAGTGCAGGCCTCCAACCGTCTGTGCCTGCAGTTACACACACACCACAGTCAGGTTCTTTCACACAAATCTCAGCAGTGCCTGACAGACAACAGTTCTTACCTCTTTGCCCTCCCGAGCCACTCTCTTGTCTTTGTCCTGGACGATTATCATATACCTGCTGCCTCGTGTTCCACCGCTGTTCCACCCTCACATTCGGAACTCCAAGCTGGGTTCTCACTCTGAAGGATATCTCTCTGATCTGCTCTGAAACCTCTGCCATCTTCCGAATCTTCCAAATGAGCTGTCCAAAGTGAAACTGTGCCATACTGGACTGGCTGGACATAACCTGGTACCGGTGTCCACATCGCTCCAGCAGCCACTGCAGAGTCCCACCCTGCCGCTGTATATGCTCCTGGATTGACAGGTGTCCTGTGGGATGCAGACCTTCACCAGATGAACTTAGCCTCAACTGATAACGCTAAGGAATGAACGTGACAAACTAGGGAACATACTGTGCAAAGAGAGACATGGAAATATGGATGCTTATTTGTACTGTTATGAACTTTTCTATGAGAAAAAGTACAAGTGCTTCTCAGAAAATTAGAACATCATCAAAAAGTGGTGCTTATGGCTCACAACTAATGGAACCTCAAAACTCAGTTGTGCATGAAAATAAAATACCATAAAACATTCCAATAAAGTTTTGCTTAACACAGAAATGACTGTTGACTTGACAGTTATCCAGCCGACAGCCAGACACCATTTACAAGGAGGCTGAGACACATAAAGTTATTGCTAAAGCTGTCCGCTAACAGTGTGCCTTATTTGTGCAAAGCACAATCAAGAATCTTCGTGCCACCACACAAACCTGTATCCGGGACCTGGGCTACAACCTCAGAAGTTTATTACCTGGGCTAAGGAGAAAATGGACTCCTCCAAAGTTCACCTCCAAACATTTATTATGGTCTGTTTGAATTTTAGTGATTAGTGGAATCAAATTATTTTTCACACTATGACTTTCAGCAAGTTTGACTCATTATTAGACTGTGTGCGCCAATGGATGTTGTCTTCAAGTAGCGATCAGGTGTCAGCGCAATACAATACCGTTTAAATACAGCAACGTGCAATTCCACTGTTGGCCTCTAGATGTCAGAAACGAGACCTAAATAGTTGACGCTTTTAACCTCAGAGGTTAGCTCTTATGCTGCGTTCCAGAATGTTTTCAGAACTGGGAAATTCGGACTTCTCAATCAGAAAAGTAAACTCGAACGCCCTCCGTAGTCGGATTTCCCACTGGGAAAGAAAAAGCAACTCCGCCTACTCCGAGTTATGACTTGTAAGACAGACTTTGTGTTTCAGTATGGTCAACAACTGGAACGCAGAATCAGATCTGGGAACAACATTGCCAGTAACATGTTTTTCTCTACGACGACCAAACGGACAAGTAGCAGAATCCCCATTGAATACCATTAATTACATCTAAACAGAGGTTGTGTACCCATAAGAAGCCCTGGTTTACAGTTAACCCACCATAATAGCCGCTTAAGACACTTTGAGCCAGGAAATTATTGCCTTCTCGTTGTTTAAAGAGAAAACACATCTAGGTTGTCATGATGAGCTCACATGTTTGATGACGCATACTGAAGTTAGCCAAAACAGGTCACTGAATATGGAGGGTCAGTGGTGTGTTTGGTAGGTTATGGAAATCAGAAGTATGATTTTAAACATACCACTGATTCTTTCTTCATAAAGCTATAGGAGACGGCATCATTAAAATTAAAATGTTATCGCAATATTTTGTGGTGATATTGTGAATTATGATAAACTATTTATTACTTCTTTTTTAGATTTTGTATGGCTGTGACTGCATTGCACATTTATAACATAACAAACACAAATTCTTGAAAATCATTCCCATTTTCAACAGGCTTCTGGGGGGTCACCCCTTTCTCATAAAGTGAGGTTTATATGACTTTTAGAATTTATAATTAAACAGTTCCTGTGTTTAATTATATTTTTCGAATATAATGGTGCTCTCATGGAACAAATGGAGGTGAAAATACTAAAAATAAAATTTCACATAACTGCCAGTTTTGATTTTTTTTTTTTTTAGCTCATTAATATGAAATGATAATTTATCGTGACAAAAATTCAAAATTCTGATCATGTTAAATATAAAATCAATACAATACATGATACGACAAACGTCCTCTGATGATTCTTTTCATGGCAGCTGAATGCTTGCAGTACAACGTTTCCTGATTATGACAGTGACGTCACTTTCATCCAAAAGACTGCTTACCTAATTGGTCCACGTGAGTGAATAGAATGATAGCGCGACTCCAGATGGGTGTTTCAAGCAGTCTGAGGTGGGCCTCCATGGCTCTCCACTCGTCCTGACCGAACACGGAGGAGGTGGACAGAACCAGCAGGATGACATCGGGTCCTGGGTGGCACAGGGTGAGAGCTCTCCCCAGCTCCTTAGACACCCAGTGTGGAGCAGTGGAGTTGCGTATCCACCCTGGGGTGTCCACCACTGCCACCTGGTGGAGGGAGCTCGAAGTTAGTATCGACAACTTTCGATTGAAGTGAGGAAGTTCTGTAAGCCGAGTTATTTGCCTGGAGCCCTAAGACGGTGGCGTTCCTCCGGCAGCTCCGGGTGGTTTTCCTGTTAAAGGCTCTTCCTGAGAGGATGGCATTTCCTGCTGAGCTCTTCCCACTTTCTGCCTCACCCAGCAACAGTAATACCAGTTGGGACTGATCTGATCTGGGACCTGACCAACATCCAGTATCTTTAAGTCATACACATAATACAGATCAGTGATTCTTGAGAATAGGGACAAAATGGGTTTTAAGTTTCCCAATTAAAAAAAAAAAAAAAATTCTCAACCTTATGTATGCAAATATGACAAATAATGTTTTGGAAATGTAAATATGCTAAGGTGCAGGCTCCCCAGTTGCAACATTTTTTTTTTAAATTACATTTTTAATCGACCTGCCCCAGAATTTTGTCATCACCATCTGACAAAAATAAATGTCAAATTATTTTTAAAATACCCTATTAGTGATATTTTACAATTTTTTTTACAGACAAATGCTTTTCAAGAAACAAAAGAAATATTATTTTAAAACAAAAAACAACAAAAAGTCCATCTGACGGAGTTGACAGTGCATGACGGAGTTGACACAGAATTGAAGGTGGTGACAAACTATTGAGTAAAAAGAAATATTTGATACATGTGAAGTAATGCAACTTATGTAAAATACATTAAAATGAATTAATTACACATTTAAGTGAGATTTCTCAACAATTTCACTGAAAGAGTCACAAACGCTCTGATGGAGTTGACATCTGACGGAGTTGACAAAATACCAAACTACCTCAATTTATATGATGTTATTCTGAAGGAGGCCATATTGTAGCTCGTCAGGTCCATGCCATCTTTACAGTATACTAAAAATAAGCATTTATTTCACAAAATTTCATCAAAGTTTTGTAAATTGTCAGTAATGGTGTTGACACGTCATGGTTGTGACGAGCAACTTAGGAATAAAACAGAAGAAAAAACTAAAGAATAACAAGCTAACCAGAGCTAACTAGTCCTCTTAGCAAAGGAAGAGAAAGGAAGTGGTCATGGGGCTCTCAGAAGTTCTGGTGCCCCCCAATAATGCCTGACTTTTTTTTTTTTTTTACATTCTTTTCATGTCTGACAGTGTTGACAAAAACTAGGGACAAATTTCAATGGAGTTGGAAATATATATAAAAATGATTTTTAATTCAATTTATTGATACTTTTATATTTATTTATATGAATCCTTATACTTAATTGTCATAATATATTATCTTAGTATTCCTTTAATTGTTTTAAACTATTATAATGTACTGGGTTCTGCTCCAGGAACAGACACCATCCACCTACTACAATGTTTAAAATGAAAAAAATATTCAGCAAATACCTGGAAAATATACATTGTTGTGCTCACATATCCCAGGTTAGTTTAGTAAGATATTTGAAAAAATTTTATTTTGTGTATATTTTATTCAAATTTTGTGCTTTATTCATAGGACCTGTTTGGTCCCTATTCTCAAGAATAACTGAGGTAATAATGTTCAGCAGAAATTGTTGGAAGTAACTTACCAAATGTGGCCATGTAAGGGCTATTTAGACAGTTCTCCAGAAATAAATCCAAGTAGGGAGCAATCCTGACTTTTCTTGTTCATAATTCCTCTTGCATGTTTAAACGCTGCAACTGTAAACACTGTTCTGTTGAACTGCAAAAATTAGTGACACCTTAATATGAAGGCATATGGTTCCAAGGTCCAACGCTGAGGGCTTCCTTGGAATTTTGAAACAGTCACACTACTAAAACACACACACCTATGCCCACGCACACACAGGTTGTTGTCATAAAAGAGTTAGAGGTTGAAGATGAGGAAATGTCAAGAATACACAACTGTAGTTGTGTATTCTGTCAGTGTCTTCCATATGCTTCAGGAATAAAGCTCTGCAGGCTGGACTTTGGTTTATTACACTGTTCGAATTACAAGGAAATCTTGGCCTGATCATAAAGAGGTCCCCCCCCAATCTCTGGGCAGTTTCCTTTTTATAGGGTTCTGACAAACACACATTTTCCAATGTAAATGTCGAGAAAAGCCGAGATCACCCCACTTCCCCATGCTGGAGATTTTAGTTTAATAGTAACAATAAATAAAGTTATCTTTAAAAATAATTACACAGGTGACATCAAGACCCAACAGTAGAGTCAGACTGTAATACAATTAATCTGGTTGTGTGTATTGTTATTGTGTCCTGCAAACTTTGCTTTAGTTCTACTTTTTTCTATCATAGTCAGGCAGAAAGAGAGTCATGGAACAGGAAGAGCAGGTTTCCTGAAGAAATAGGAAGAAAGTTTCCAGCCTGCATGTGTATAAAAATAGTTCAGACTATTCCTTATTTTAAGCATTAAAGGTTTAAAGAATAAAATCTAAACATTTTGAGTGATTGGATAAAACCCAGAGTAAAATACTTAAATTAATAATAATAACTTTTAATTAAGCCAATAATTAATATTGGTTTAACCAATGGTTGATGTTAGTTTGATTATAAAAATATTTGCACTTACTCTTATACTTATGGAAGTACTTACAGGTGAAACAAGTAACTGTAACTTGGTATCAAATAATTAGAACAATGGATAATTCTTGGTTTCTTTTCAGAAGTGTCTGTAATAAAGCACATTATGATCATAATAAGAGTAACTAATAAGTAATGGTTATTATAATATTATAAATGAATGCTAATTCAGAGAAACTAAAAGGTTATAGATGTGATTTTGACATTGAACTTGAAATGGTGTAAAATGTGTACCTGTAATTAAAGGTCACTGATGTTGTGTTGGAGGTAAATGGTAGGTGTAAGGTCAGGGGAAAGAGGAACTGATGGGAGAGCAGAGATGACCAAGGCCTTATTGTTGAACTTTAACTTTCCTAAGGTTGGGCAGGCAACAGACGTAGGACTGTTGAGCAACTCGGGGTCATTAGAACAGACATCAGGTTATAATGTCTCCAAGACGGTGATGAATATGAGATCATCTGTCCAAGTAGTCAGCCAATGAGACAGGCACAGCAAACAAAGCTAGCCAATGCAAACACACCAAAAGGGTGGATAAACCCTTTATAAGGTGGGTGCAAAAGAGGAATCTTTGGTTGGATCCTTCAGGCAGCTTCAAGCCAAGATGGAGATGGACAAAGAACTCCACAGCTGAAGAAGAGCTGGGGCCACACAGCCAAAGACTGTTCTGCACATGGGGACCAACCCGTTAGCCCCGCAACATGTGGCTTCAAATTGCACTTCTCTCATCAGCTGGGTTCAGACCCCAAAGACAAAGACCAAGGCAAAGATGAAGATAAAGACAAAGATAAAGACAAAGGCAAAGAACAAAGGCAAAGAGGAAGAACTGGTGTGTTCCTTCCATGAGACCAGCTCGTCTACATCTCAATGGACCAGAAAGATTGTGAGACGAGGAGAAGGGAGCTACAGAGCTGCAAGACAAGAAGCTGAGGACCGCTACACGCATGAGGAAGTCATCCTGAGGCCCAAGACCTGCTGCTCTAAATCAGTACTCTTCCTGTACTGGGAACCTCCTGCTGCTGCAACACCTTCTTCATCATCAGGCCAGTTCTGGGGTTCAAGATGCCAAACTCTGTCCGTCTCTCTCAAAGTTTCCCGTTTTTAGTTCACAGTGTCAGCATTAGGGGAAGATAGACTAGATTATTGACTTTACTTATTTGATTATTTCTGCCACTGAATTAAGCTGTACTGACCCTTGCAAAATTGCCTTACTAATAAAATATTTAATATTAAGAAAATCTAAAAGATGTTGTGGACATTCTATTAATGAGTCACTTTAAAGTTCTTTGATGGTCATAAAATAGCTATGAAGTTTGATTCAACTTGTTTTTTGAACTCAGTGTCTTTTGACCTTTGACCTGTTTTCCAGAGCTATCCAAAAAGTCGTTTGAAGAAAAGTGGCTTTGTCGTCCATCACTGTTTGTGGATGAGGCTTGTGTGTCAGAGTTATGGTCGTACCAGAAATGTGTGAATACAAGTTCTCTGGCTGGATCAAAACATTTTCAACATCTATGTAATTAATTGAAATTCACTCCCAGCCCTAGATCTGATAAACTGGAAGGTGGGATCATTTCTCTTTACAATGACTTTCTATGTAAATCTTTTTGGGGTTTTTTTTATGATGGACTCCATCATATCACATGTTGCAGATGCAGTAGTGGGCTTGCTTCTTCACTTATTTCTCAGACAATGCAACGTACCTACAGCTCTACATGAAGAGCAGACCCAAATTCTTTAGCTATGCTCCACCTGTCCTCTAATGGCCACTGTTACCAGATGTTATTGCTGCACCTGTTTCAGTCAGTAGAAGGAATTCCTCCTTTATGCCCCCCTCCCCCCACAAAAAAAAACAAAAAAAAAAACACAGAGACATTGTAAAACCACTGTGTTGTCGACTTTTATTTATATATATATGTATTTATATACTACTGCCACTGTTAAAAAGTGTGACTCATCACATCATCACTTGTAAGCATAAATAACTTTTTTTCTCTCTCTTGAAACCTGGTAAATAAACCAACTGAAAACAGTTACGGGTCATTTTCAGCACCATTGAATAGTACATTCTCTATATTGCATCAAGATATAAAAATATACAGATCTAGTGTTTCGTCTTCTTGAAAACATTCTTTCTGTGTTGTTCAATGGTATGAAACAAGAGAGGAAGAAAAGAGCCAATCCCTGTTGATGAGGATTGTTACCATTATTATTATTGTTTTCATGACCCCATCCTTACGAGAGTTTCACTGGACTGTCCATCCGTCCATTCATTCACAGCACTTTGTAAAGCATCAGTAGCAGCCACACGTGGGAGAAACAAAAGAAACAAAATACAAGTGAAACATTTAACGCTCACAGAGCCACCGGCCCTCCCGACCGCTGTTAGCGACAAAGTGAAGAAGATGCTGATAGTCATGGGAGTGCTGCAGTGCAGTGGGAAGGGAACAGGGGGCGCTGTGGGAGAACCAAGCAGCTGTAACCCTAACCATCTCTGTTCCCATCGCTCTAAGAAAAGTTTATCCACATTTCAAAGTGGTGATAATGCTCATGGTGCTGTGCTAATACCCTCCCCCCCCCCATGCCCTGAATGAAAAACAAACATACTCAAAGGAAAAACAATGCAAGAAGTCAGGTTTAATCATCTGAGGCAAATGAGAAGATTAAGAAGAGTTGAAGGCGCAGTCAGGATGAGAGTTTGGTTTGCAGTGCATAGAGAGGGACTTCTGACATGGGTTCACCTGGTTGGTTGGTGCATTGGGGTTATTGCCCTATTTTTTGTTTTTTTTTTGCTGCACACACACATACACACACAGTAAACACACGCCTGCAGTCAAGATGAGCATGACACAGCAGTAAGAACAGACACAGAGAACAGAGCTGGTGGATCGGGTTCCTGTGGAATCCATGGTGTTCTCTCCAGCTGCAGCTTCTCGGCTGCTAGGTGGGGAGTCATCATATGTGTTTGTGAGGAACTAATGTCCAAATATAAACGTCCGTCCATCTGTGCGACAGCCAAAGCCGAGCCGCGTCCTTCGGGAGTCCTCACATCCGCGAGGACGTAGCCAGCTCGTAGAACAAGACATAGGCGTCGCTGCTGCGCACTTGGCTGGACGACATTGGCGTTACTCTGGAAAAAAAAGAGAGAGAGGTCAATGAGGTGTGAACTACCTGGTCTAGACACTGTGCATGCTGGGAAAGTTCTTTGCAGTTGTTGCTGCAGAGGAATCATTGGGATTGTTTAGAGGTGATAATAACAGCCTTCTGCATCATGTGATCAGATCTCAGTTTCCTGGATATAAACTCAAGTTGACGTTATCGGCAGGTCATTATCACGTCTGCTGATATTGTCCCTACTTAAATGCCTAAGCCGAGTTAATTATAGATAGTTAGACAAAAACGTGGGATATTTTTTTTCCAACCTAATCCCGCTTTAAACTTCTCACTGACCTATCCGCCGAGTTCCCTGGTCTTCACGATGCTGTTAATTCACTATTAGTATCTAATATATTTCACAAAATAGCTGGACTGGTTCTCAAACTGTGCTTTCACTCTTGTATGTAGGAACGTTAAACTACAACCTGACAAATCTCTTCCTGCGTTGGTGTTCAAACCCACCTGGAGTCATTAAAGGTGTACCATTCTCCCGAGCTGGGATTGCGACAATAGGCTGTGTAGTGACCTCCCATGGTTGTGCCTGAGTGGTTGGACACTGCATACAGGTTATATACTGCATTTGCTGCAGAGAGGAAGAAACCAAATTAAAAGCTAGCTAAAAAGTTACTGACAAACTAATATGGCGTCATGCTTAAGTAATATGAAGAAGGAAATGAAAGGGGAAAAGAGCTTACTGCTGTTTTCAGAGGCAAACTCTCGAAGGTCGAGGTCCTTCATGGGGAAGTTAACAAAGGTGGACAGTTTGCTGGTTCGTCGTGCCTCAGAGAAACGTTTCAGGTCTGCAGGGGAAGGAGAGTCAAGGAGCAGTTGCTTTTTGAATCCCTGCTCCCACTGTCAGAAGACTTAAATACAACACACTTTCTCTGTATGATTAAACAAACTACTGGGGTTTTCTAGGCTTCTGGCAGCAAAAGCTACATGGCAGAAGGAAAGGATACGCAGCACTAGAATCTTGGGGAACTTCTGTATTGTGAACTTCTTTGTGCACCTCCTCCTGGCTTTACATCTGTAGCATGTCTGCAAAGAGCAAACAGAGGAAGTTGAGTCATTAGCTCCAAACAGCTGGAACAAACAGCCACACAGGTGTTGGATGTAAAGGTGAAACGGAAACATAAACTAAGCTCTAAGTAAGTAAGTAATTACACTTTATATTTATATAGCCACTCTCACAAGTTAGAAACCACAAAGTGTTTTACAAAATACAAGACTTAAGAGCACAGAAGACAAAACAAAGGGAGGGATAATACAGCATAAATGTGACATAAAATAAAGCCAATCTGAATAAATGTGTCTTCAGTTGTTTTTCAAAAGTATTAAGAGAATCAAAGTTAGAGCATTCCACAGTGTGGGCCCACAGCCCTAAAGGCTTCCTCCACTCTGGTCTTAAAATGAGTGTGAGGGAGCATTAAAAGCCTTTGACTGAAAGATCTGAGGCTTCCAGTCCATCAGTTTTGCTCCATAAAAAAAGGGAAATGAGCCTTTAAAATGTGCAGCGTTCACCAAACGGAGCTAAAACGGGATAAAAGCTCTGAATGTGTGCAGCGAACACATCTGCTAATATAAAACATATTACAAGGTAAAAATACAGCAGGAGAAATTGCTTGGACAAGCTTCGGTGAGGAGGTTGGTTCCTCATGGAGGACATTGTATGAACTACTTGATGTCCATCATTGCAGCATTTTAAACTCATTTCTAAACGTCACAGAAAACGTTTTTATACTATTTCAGATAGATATTCACTTTAAGAAAAGGCTAACTATTATGGTAAAATTATTCAGCTGCCAAATAGACAAAGCCTATACAGGGATGCTGTACCAATCCCTGTACCAGCAGCACCACCTGCTGGTCTTTGTTTGCCAGTAACATTTGCTTATATTATTTGCTATTATTGTTGATTTTATTTGATCTAAAACACAAAATGTGCAAATTCTGAATTTATTTAGTGTTTTATGTGTAAATACACGTCAGCTTGTGTTGAGGCATCATAGTTACTACTTCTGATTTTGTCCTGCGTAAGACTTTCAGAACTTTCTTCCACTTGATCATTGAGTTTCCAACATGACATTAAACTGTATCCAATCGTTGCCATGGATACCTACCGGCTTCTCATCCCCATCGAGGACGTCCTCTTTGGTGAAGAGCCGCATGCAGTCCATCAGACTCACCTCGCCGTAGCCCTTCTGAGCACAAACACAGATGCATTCACATTAGCAAGCACCAAAACAGATGTAGAATAAAGCCCACAGAGCAAAGCACACAGAGAGACGGGAGAGAAACCAAAGAGCGTGTGTTAGGACTAGTAGATAGTAAAATAAGTCTCTGCACTACTGGATGCAGAAAATAGTGTGTGTTTGTGTTGTCTAACCTTTGCGATAGGCAGAGAAAGATCCCAGAAGGGATCGAACACAGTGGAGCAGAAACCACAGTGGCTGCAGGTCAGGGAGCTCTTCAGCTGCCCCACAAACACATCTGGAACAGAAGAAAAGATAACAGCAAATAAACCTTTGAGGTCAGGATTAACAAACAGGTCCAGCCTGCCAGAGATCACCTGACATGTCATCACAAAAACAATAAATCCACTTTTTGACTCACCAACTATTTTACTATCCTCTCTTTCCAAATATTTACTCCACATCTTCTTCCCCTTTTCTTCATCTCTGTAAGCAGAACGGGTGAGAAAATTGTTGATTTATGATGGGAGCATGTTGGCAGAAACTTCATATATGATAAACATGAAGAGATATTTTCTTTGAGGTCCTTGGAGAATAAATTACGGATGCTACGACATATCGACACGTGTATTTATTCAAAACAAAAGTCTTTTTCTGCGGTGAACAGTTTGACTTTTCTGTTTGTCTTTTGGTGATGCTGTGGGCAGATTGCGCGAAATTTACGTCAGAGAAGTTCTGTGGTCTGGCAAAAGGTCAAGCAGAGCGGGAGGCAGGAATCTCGCCAAAGTGGATAAACAAAGACGTTCAGGGTTTCATAGAGTTTAAATAAAGTAAATACAGTCCTCCTGCGGATGCAGGAATCACATTGGTGGTAATCAAAATCAGCTTTCATCTGTGATTGCTTTGTAGATACTGCAAAATCAGATTTTTCTCCTGGTCATTAAATGTTCTCCAATGCCCTTTGTTTCAGGAGTTCAGTACAAATCTAATAAAGGGCAGACACATGATTGGATGCATAAATAAGGACAACTTTGTAATCCCTTCCTTTTTTTTGTTTTTCAAAACTTCCACCTCAGAGAAGAACAGCGCAGCTTATTTTTCCTCATATGGTTTTTATTCCATTTAATTGTGCAATTGAATCAGAATTGACTAAAATCAACATCATAAACTCAGAGCTCAAACAAAGCCAGAATCAGTCAATAAAACCCTGATGAGGTGCCTCTGTAGCTGCTGCATAGCTATGCACCTGAAGAAGTGCTTATCTGTGCCACTTCTTAAACTTTCTGCTGATCTAATTAAAGCTTTTTCTATGAACAAGTGGGAGGCGTCACGTCATGCATTGCTTTACATCTTAAAAGTGATGCTTTGTGTTAAGCTGAGGCTCCGCTGACAGAAAAAACAAGTTTTGTTCTTCCAAAGCTGCATAACAAATGATGCAGAATGCAACGAGTTCACTGCCTGTGGAGAAACTGCTTGTTATCCATACATAAACAAATGCTAATGAAGACTTTATGATTCATGTTATCTTGAGGAGCACCAACCAGGCTTTTTCATTGGCCGATACCAATTTCATATTTTATTTAAGCTTTGACGTGCTGATGCTGACTTTCTTCAGATTCTGATTGCCTTTGTTAGAACTCTAGACATGGCGCATTACGTGAGGAAAACGCGTCTTTCCTGTCATGTCAGCGAAGTTGCTGTCGTCGGATAAAGCCACTCCAAACATTCAGCTTGCGGAGATGAATGACTTCATCAGCTCAGTGTGTCCGCACAATGCAGCATGAAAATAAGTCACATTATCTGGTTACTGCTGTGAGATTTGAATAGGACTTGTCGTATATGTGCAGTGTATTTGGTGCATGTCTACTGAAACTGGAGATCAGAGGGTGTATGTTGCAGTATCAGATGTTCACAGATTTTCCTATTCGCAGAGTTTTCTGTGGACATGACTCCAAATTATTCATGGAGATATTTTTCATAGAGCTCATTTAAAACATACCTAAAAAATGAAACTTGGAAAGCTGCATATAAAGGTATATTTGGTGTTTGAACTATTAAAATAGATAGTAATAAGCTTTTTATTTTTGGGTCTCAAGTATTTGAGGTGGCTGTGATCCCTAACTCTCACAAACCCTGGTGGTCCACATATGCAGCAGACATATGTTCCTAAGGTTCTTTGTATTAAGTTTAAACGGGAATTTTCAGCTTTGACGCATAATGAACAGAGAAACAGAATCAGAATTTTCACTATTTGTTCTCTCAGTTGTTACTCAAAGCTGTTAGAAGGAAAATGGCAGATTTTTGATCACTTGCTGATTGGTCCTTCACTAATTTTGCACTTATGATTGTCTGTTCACTTACGGCAGGTGGTCAAAGTCCTCCACGGTGCCCCTCGGCCTCACAGTGACCCTGTTGACTTCGTTATGCAGGCCGTCCAGTAGGAAGCGCAGGAACTCCTGAGCATCCTGTTGGCTACAGCACACCAGCAACAATCTCTGTTACATACACTCCCTTTCTCATTTAAAACCTGCAGAAATTTCTCAGTACGTTCCTGCACGTCTATCAATACCGCACAAAAACAAATAAGTGTTATAATGTAATGCAACATACTTGTATCCTACAAATCTGGGAGCGTATCTCTGGATCTGTGTTTTGAATTCAGAAGGGCTGACCGCCTCGCTGCTGGTCGACGTCCACATGATCTGGATCAGCTTAGCAAATTCTACCAAAACACAAATACGGACGTTAGTAGCACGACAGAAAGAAAACATCCAATCACTGATAACTAATTTTGCCCTTTTTTTTTTAACTTTATCACACCATCACAGGGATGTTTTACTTCTTTGTTAAAAAAGTATCTACTTGCATGCAGATCTAATTCAGAGCAAAACAGCTGCTGTGTGTGAGGAGTGTTTGTTCTGGACTCTAGGGGGCCTGTGTGACTCATGTCTCACCTTCCATGAGGGCTGTGTTGGTGCGGCTGTTGTTGTTAAGGTCTCTGCGGTGCGAGTTGTGCAGGCAGTAGTCACGCAGGCTCTGTGTGTTGCTCAGACACTGCAGGATACTGTTCATGAAACACTGTGGGGAAAACGGCAACATAAAACAGAGGAAAAGATGCCCCCCCAAAAAATGTCCGTTTAGACGTACTGATCACTTTTTAAATCAGCATAATTTCCTTTTTACAGATTTTGCCACATTGTGAAATGTTTCTAGAAAACACCCCTGAACTGTTTAGCTCCCCCATCTCCCATCCTGTATAAAGACCTATCACACACATGGGAGCATGACAAGTGTGTAAACAGCTCCCGTCATGTGATAACATAGATCACGTGCGATTTGGTGAGATCAAACCAGCAAGAGAGGCAGCAAAAGATCAGAACGTCTGATTGAGTTACAGAACACACTCTCCATTTCTTTCAGGAGTTCTCCGTCTGCCCTGTTGCCTAGCAGAGACTGTGTCGACCCACCAGACAAACGGCTTCTAGAATTTACACAAGCAGGATTTTCAGACAACCCCAGTGAATCGGATAAGAAAGGCACGAGATAAAAATCATCATATCTCCCTGCCAAAGGGAAAATCTGTCTCGTGAGGCTCTATCCAGTTGCTGTCAGCGTGCGACTTTGCCTGGAAAATTAAGTGTAAACTGCTATTATGAGCCCTGTTATTATGTGCCTTATGCTTAACACCCTGTTGAGACTTTAATTTGGAAATACGAAATTAAATAATTCTTGAGTTACTCTGTTGTGATGACAGAGGCTGGGAGTTTACTTACAGTATTTCCTAAGTTCTTCAATCCAACCAGGCCTTGGGCACTCTTTGAGTTCTGGAAAAAAACACAGAAGAAAAATAACATTTTTAGATAACAACCTAAATATGAGCATCTTAGCCAGATGGGTTATGTGTTCTGTATGAATCTGGACTCTACAGGGGATAAAGTAATGTTCCTTCTGCAAAGATACAGCATTTAAAGGAATTTCAGATGTTCCCACAAAGATCTTGCTGGGTTGATTTAGTTTGAGACAAAAAAAATCCATAAATCTGCCCACTGCAGGTGAGTGAGGGAATGCTGTTGCTCTGGAACTGACACACAGGTGAACCTTCCTGCTGAGCATTATTCTGGCACCAGTACATGTTTTTTTTTTTATATCTCACAATTTCACTTGCTCTCTTGGTGCTGCCTACCAGATGGCAGAGATCTGATCAACAACAGAGGGTGCCATGGAAACGGTGTAGTTTAAGGGTTTTTTCATTTTTCAACACTCGCGTTCCCCATAGCAACAAAACCCAAAGCACAGCGCAACACGTGACGATTTCATAAAATCAGCAAATGGCCTGAAATGCTTTAGAGAACTTATGTCATCAGTTGGTGCAGTTACATTTCATTACATAAGTTGAGTTGTTACATAATTGAGCAGCTAAAGAAGAGCTAATAACGAACACAGGGGTGGATAAGAAATGCGCTGGTGTGCTTGACAACGCAGCAGAAAATATCAGATGACTCAACCTGAATTCATTTTTCACCAACGTTCGTGGAGGTCTCACCGTTTCTGTTTTAATATCTGTGACAATATGCAACATTACCTGCACCACCCCTTATTTTATGCATAAATAGAAGCTGCCTAACAGTGAAGACATGAAGTTGACACGATGCTCAGTTATTCTCGTATTTTCTGGGCTTTGAAAGCAACTGTGTAGAGCTGGCAGCCTCACACCGGTCACCTGATCTCGCCCGCGGCTGAAATCTATCTCACTCACATGCTTCTTGTTCCCCTCGCCTGTGGTGTAGCTCTCCCAGAGCACCATGCAACAGGACCACCATGAAAACGGGCCAAATCCAAGGTGAGGCCACACAAGGCGTCTGGTCATGTCACTGTAAACTGAGCGTGAGAGCTTCCAGGGTTTTTAGAGCATTAACTCTGACGAAGTGACACAGAACTGTACGTACAACAGCTGGTTATCTTATTATGGGAACAAAGAGAGACAAAAAAAAGTGCAGTTTTTTTTTTTAACACAAAGGTGAGCTGAAGTGCTCACACGTGAAACACTGTGACCTCAGAAACAGAGTTTGAGAGGCCACACGGATTCACAGGCAAACATGACAAACCACCGTTCAGACTTGGTGACCTTGTTGACATGGGGGAGTTGTCGTCAGAGACGACCAGTCGTAAAACTATTGGCACTAACACGCTCTCTGAGGGGCAGCGTAGTCTGCGGTGCATCAGCAGCAGTAATTAAACCATCTGGAATTAAAGGATATCGCATCTGATATATCAGTGCTGGGTTCTCCCACATGTTGCAAGCTTTACACACCAAACATTCAGAGATAGGATTAGTTGGTCCCAGAATCTGAAGCTAACTTTTCTTTAAAACCACTTTAATACCAGAAATTCATGTTTTATCAATTTTCCCAGTTGTATTGGGTGATTACTTAGAGAAGCCAATCAGTATAAAAAGCTACAATTTTAGAGAAGTTCAAGGCCTTGTACACGTGTAGCTGCAACTTTATAAAAACAAACATCTCTGCCATATTGTTTTAAAAAATCATTTCAAACACATTTTCAGAAATGTTTTCATCCACATGATCTCGCACAAATATGCCTCTGAGTGTTGTTTTAAACATGCCAAACGCAAAGAGGGCGGCAGCCTCCCTCTTAAGAGATCCGCCGCTGAGCTTGATGACGTCCACATGATTGGAAGAGTGTTCGGTGAGTTTGTCCCTAATGTGAGACTGCAGCTCATCTAGTTATAACAACTGCCACAAAAAGAGCTTTTTACTCTTACATAAATAACCTCCTGCCATCTGTCTCTTGCAGAGGAGCAGTGCAGAGTTGATGTGGAGGAGGGGGAAAAAAAATTCCACCGTTTAATTAACTACGGCTTATCTAAATCCTCCTTTCTGTTTATTCCCTGCAGTGAGGCGAACAGATTATTAGCTCTGGCGGAGAAAAGTGAACACAGAAGCGGACACATCCTGTCCATCACAGGCCGACTGATGAACATCTCGGCTCTACTCCGTGTTTGTTTTTTCTCCACACACACCAAGCCCCACCACTGGAGCGAGCGCGTCTCCAATCTGCTGCATTCTGCTGAGTGACGCCAAAGTCGGCCCCCAAAATAGCAGCTCAGATTTTAGTAACTGTGCTTGTCCACACACAATTGGCTGATCGTTCAGTGGACCGTCGGACGTCAGGACGGTAACGCAAACGTCTCTGTCTCCGTGGCAACGCCCCTTTCTTAAAACTTTTCTCCAAAATTTGTGGGAGAGAAAGCTAACGGCGACTGTGACATCACAGCAAAGTGTGTGACTCAGAGTGTGTGTGTGTGATAACAAGAGTTCAGAGTAGGTGGAAGTGTCAGCGAGCAAATGGGAGAAGATGTGATGCGCTTACACCCGGAATGAAGTCAGAGGGAGGCTGATCACAGAAAACAGAAATAATGTGATTAAAAAAAGAGACAACTGATGGCATTACTGCTGGTCAGTTAAGAAGCAGGACTCTCCTTGATAACACTCTTTAATTAATGTAAGAAGAACATTTCCATGTTGTGAAACTCTGCCTGGCAATGAAAGTCACTTGCGTCTTATTTTATGTTCCGTCCTGTGTCGAGCTGACAGTCTGTAACATGGAATTACAGCCCTTAGTTATTAAGTCTTTCTTTATTGAGCAGTGTGTCTAACAGCATCTGTGTGTGTGATGATTCAGGAATGCCTGGCTGCTGCTATGCTTCCAGCTTGCGGCACAGCAATAAAGAAGGATAAATATGTTATGGTAATCCTGCTCTCTTTCTCCATACTCAATAGGATACTGGGTATGGATTTAAGGCCAAGCACATGTGAAATTTATTTTGTTTCCTTAAGCTTAATTTAGTTAAAACCACATAGGCACGGGCAATATGGACTTAGAATTTTTATCACAATATTTTGTGGTATTATAGTGTCAACAATAATAAGGATGGTAATGTATTACTTCATTTTTAGGTAACTGTATGGTTGTAAGTGCATGTCAGCATTTATAAAGCCACAAACACAAACAACTCTAGAAAAATATTCCCATTTAAAATATTCTTCTTCAGAATGCCAGTTACTTAAAGAGGTGTTATTTATATCACTAAGCTGCACACAGTTACTGCATTTAATTATATTTTAAAATTGTAACTGATATTCATTGATGCTCCTGTGGAACTAGCAGTGGAAAAAATGGTAAAAAAAATAAAATTTCCAATAACAGTGTCAGTCTTTTAGCATCAGTAATTGAAATTTATCAACACAACGTAAAATCAAAATTCTTATTATGATAAGAAATTATTCATGATAAGTTCTTATGTACAATAAATGCCCCACACTTGAGAAAATGAAAAGATTTCCATCATAAAGATATTTATGGATGCCTAAATGTGGTGAAAAGTTCTTAGAGCTTAGCTATGGGGTAACCAATGGGTGGGTGAGTCTTCTTTCAGAAGCACTACAAGAGCAAAATCTCTCTAGTCAATACTGATTATTGTAGTTATAAAAGAGAACTGGTTATAATGAGTATCAACAGGCCAAATATTACCAGAGATCAGTACCTCTCTTGAGTAAACGCATAAGGGCAGGACACAGTTCATAACATGTAAGTTCTAATCTTCCAGGGTGGATAATACATTTTGCACAGAATAACTATGCTCTTTTCATAAATGTCAGAAGCCGCTCAGGCAGCCAGCGTATTTTTGAAAGGCTTCTCAACGGAGGCTGAAAGGCATCACAAAAAAAGAAAAGCTGCATTAAAGCCAAGCAGGGCTGCTCTCTCTGAAGCTGGGAATAAGAGACAGAGGAAATGTCCCTCTGGCGGACAGCCAGGTCAATGGAGGTTAAAATCTGTCCGTCCACTGTGCTTCAGTGAATCTCAAAGTGTGGGACCGCTGGAAGTGCAGGAGAGGAAGTAAAGGGTCAAAGCAAGGTGAGGAAAAAGGAAGAGATGAATAATCTTTGATGGTGGCTTGGCTTTTTGGCTGGACTTCACAGAAAATCAGAGGAAGTCAACATCAGTAACAAAACCGCCCCCCCAAAAAAACTGAAGGTTGGAGATTTTCCCCTGACCACTCAGAGAACTTCATCACTCACCATCAAGTGTGTTAATACCGAGTATAATCTGAGGAATTCAGCATAAAAATGACTGACGTATCTTCAGTAAGCTTCAGTAATCAGTTGATACTGATATAAATGTGGAAACTAAAGATTATGAAACTCACTTGGTTCTAAGGTAACTATGCTAATAATGACTGACTTTGGGCATTTTGACCTAATGCTACCATCTTAAGCTAACATTTTTTTTTCCGCTTATTAATATAAAGATGACAGAGTGGCTCAGCTGGACTGCAGTTGCTTCCTGGCAATCTGAGCTTTGTTGAGGCTGGATAAGGTGTGAGAACATAACAAGCACAGAGGACAAGCTAATGAGCTATAAGCTAATGACCCCTCGAGGGAGTGGTATATTTAGGACGACAGTTTGGGACAAAGAAGCAATCTACTCCTCTCTGTACAACCTTATTTAAGTCCAGTACCAAAATCATAGTTGTTAAACAAGCTGGCCTTTCATTCCTATAGAAAAATCAAATATATTTTTTTTTGCACGCTAGTTTTTGACAGGTTCAGTTTTTGTTTTGGATAAATAACAATACAAGTGACACAATATAAATAAATGAATGAATGTGACACCTGGTTGTGCTAACAAAAATAAAGTCAGAGGAGGCACAGAGATATAAGAAGCTACTAAGAGGGAAATGCATTTTCTCTAATATATTGGTTCACTCAGGCTGCAAGATAGTAAGCGAGCAAGACTTTCAGCAGGTACCAGGAAGGTCGAATGGAAGGCTTTTTCTGTTTTCTGTTTTTTTAAGTTGCAATTTTTGTCTACCATGGAACATAATGAATTTGGAAATATGTTGAAAATTAGAGTAAGGATCGACAGTCTCTTAATGACAAAAAAACACAGAGATGAATTCTTACAGTTAGAGAACATGTCCCCATTAATCAGGCATATGGCTAAACACGCTAAAAGTAAAATGCTGCTTAAGTATTTGTTTGTCTTTGCAGGAAAATATTCTTTAAAATAACTGCTCTCACGCACAGCAGGATAATGCTCCTGATGTAATTAATTAATGAGTGCTCACGGCAGGAAAGTCAGAAAAAAAGATAGCTGCTGTTCATTCATTTTGTATAAT
The DNA here is from genome assembly GCF_904066995.2 of Poecilia reticulata. Lineage (NCBI taxonomy): Eukaryota > Metazoa > Chordata > Actinopteri > Cyprinodontiformes > Poeciliidae > Poecilia > Poecilia reticulata. The sequence continues at coordinate 25,909,518 of NC_088842.1, forward strand.
CTTGCATCCTTAAAGAGAAATCTGGTTTGGAAGAAATTGGTGTTAGCAGGTCAAAACCATCAAAAAAAATACATGGAGCAGAAGTCCTTTTTAGATCTTGTCGGTGTCCAAACACAGTAAATCTGTGAAACATAAACACCACATACTGTGTGCAAGTTGCCAACAACCAAAAACGCTGAATCAAAAATGATCCAACAGAAGCATTGGAATTAAAAATATTGGTGTTATGTTTCTAGCAAGCTTCAACAAACAATAACAAGCTATCTGCTCATCCCTGTGTCTCTACGGGCTGTTAACCAAACTTCACACCTTCAGCAGGATGCTTGGCTCCACCTGGCAGCCCTGAATGCCAACTGCTGATTGGCTGGCAAAGCGATGTGAACGTAAGCAGCAGAACAGTCTGTTCTGACCTGACTATCTGTTTGGCAGTCCCTTAAAAACAGCCCATCTTGTGATCTGTGAGCAACTGTCTTTGTCAACTTTCTCCCATGAGTGAAGGTGACACATCCTAGCACTTTTAGCTGTGTGAGTGTTTTATTTCTCTCAGTGGGATGCAATCCGTCACAGCAGATCACCAAGTTACTGTGCACATGAGACGGGGACGATACAAATTAATATATAACTCTGCAAGCCAATGTGCTGCCTTCTTGGCCAGAAACACCCTTTAACCAGTAAATTTAGAGCAGAAATCACAGCATCGCTCAGTTAACCAGCAGGGAGCATGTGACAATACAGCAGTCCACTGGTTTCTTATGTAACTACTGTTCTGTCTCTGCTTCACACATCTTCAGAGGAATGCACGGCTCTACAAGACGAACACACACAGAGCTGCTAGAGTTAACTACGAACTGACAGGCCTATGTTAACAATATACTGAAGGCTGAAGCCCAACACCAACCTGTATTTAAGCACAACAAATCTATAGGTGAGCGAGTAGAAATAATCAACCATAACTCAAAATATGACAGCTTCAGCAAAATTGAAATTAGTGATGAACAAATGATGAAAAAATCTATCTATGCAGTCAGTGAACCCATCATACTATTTATACCGACTACAACATAGAACGGAAGTTGTTACTGTAGGAAGAGGGCTCAAAGTTAGATATTTTTCCTATCACCTAGGTGATAAAGTTTCTTAAATAAATGTGCTTTTCAGTAATATTCTAATTTATTGAATGGGTTTGCACACTCTGCATGCCAATTATATGTCAAATAAGTGGGCTGGACTTTGACTGCTTCTGGTGAAGGACTGGGCATCTCTGATGCTAAATTTCATGCAGAGTGAAGAGTGTTGGAGACATGAAATGAACTAGAAGACAGTGAAAAATGCTGGTTAATTGCAACCGATATAATAACTGCAATATCCACCATCATTAACATGACTGAATATTCTATCAGTCTGTTAATGATCCAATTTCATCCAAGCATGTTTTTGCTCTTTAAACATGTGGTTGTCACAGGATATGCTGAATTTGAAATAGCTGATTTCAAATCAGCTATTTGAATCAGCTAATAGCTGATTATTAAAAATAAGGTTGATATTGATAATGATAATCACAATCAATAATGATATTGATTGTGATTGTGAGACCATCTCTAGCCCACAATCAATAATGATATTGATTGTGATTACCACATATTTGCCTTTAATGATCTTGATCAGTGGGATCTAAATCAGATCTGCACAAAAGAGATGGAGAAAGTTCATTCAACTGGCCAATGAAAGCAAGTGAACTGGCTGCAAACTGTAAGATTGACCAAATATTGCATCCAGTCAATCCTTCGGGATTGCAATATTTTATACACACTCATACTGTGATGAGCAATGAAATTATGTAAATTGTGCAGGAAAAGTGACTGTTCATGGGAGGAAAGCAGAAAAAAAATAAAAAATTCAGGCTGTTGTTCCTAAAGCAAAATCATAAAATTCTGATCAGTCTAGCTCCAATCCAGAGAAACAGTCTGGTTAGTTCAAATGTAGCTAAAATAACTTGATATTGTTGCGTCTGCATCCAATGAACTTCTGTGGAGGATATGTCGGAAAGCTGCGGCAGACAGCTGGCTTGAACCTTGGAGCCTTCAGAGTCGGTGCACCGTGACACCGGCGAGCACACACACAGCGAGCAGCAGCCATTTAAAAAGCACGTAAAGCAGAGAGACATTCAGGACACGTTTCCTTGTCAACGTGCATGCCGAGGCTTGTAGAGAAGGAGGTACAGAGGACAAACAAGGGGCACAGAAGGACAGGGAGACGGTGACAGTAAAATAGACAAGCGTGCCAAGCTGCTGCGCCTGGCCAGTGCTGAAGTGTGTTCTAATGTAATTTCTCATTACATAACAAAAGCTGGCACACAAAGGAGCTCCACTCCACACTGTAGCCCTGGAGGTCATATGCATACACAAGTGCACACTCTTTCAGCTGCAAGGTGATCACATTTTCAGCATTTTTATGTACTGGTTTGTTCCTTCTTTTTTCGCCAGGAAAAGTACAAACAACATGCAGCTTCTGGTGTCTATGTTAACAATCAATGCATTTAAATCGCATCTGTCAACATAAGCTGGAGAAAGTCAGATTTATCTTTTCAGCCAAATTATAAATACATTGAAATTAACCCAGTTATCAGCCATCTGGTTCCACTTTAGCGTATTCCAGCATGTTCCTAATCCACAGCTCCGGTTCTCTGAACATTATGTTCTCAAATCTTTTACTCATCTAAACACTCAGCTGCGTCTCCCCTACAAACGGAGGGAGCCATCACACACATCATTAACACCGCAAAGCATACATAAAGCGTGAGGGGGAAGGAGGTCACATCTGTATTTATTTCCCTTCAAGAGGCACACAGGAGCGGTGTATGAGGGATTACAGTGCGGTTATATAAGCAGTGACCTGCCTGTGCAGGCCCACTGATCCTGGAACAGCTCAGAGCGGCTTACCCCTCCAAAAAGACTCACTTGTGCGTTCAACTGACTCCATGACGTTCTCATGGCCAGTGCTGGTGACCGGACTTTACATCGAGTGACATGCACAGCACACCAAAGTTTGTACCTCCACACATGAATCTCAGCCTAATAGAATGTGAGAAATGAGTGAGCTTCTACAGCCAGATAGTGTACCGAGACGCGAGTTATTACACAAGAACATATTTCACACAGTCATAAGACATGCCTTATAAGCTCACAAATAGGAACAGCTCAACACAAAGCAGCTATAATTCTCCCTACTGCTGAGCAGAGCCAGTGAAGTTTTTACCCCCCTCTTACCTTTGCTTGGTTTATCAGGAGCCCCACGAACGTTGACACCAGCACCGACCCCGACATGCTGCCCTTCCTGCGCATCTCTTGCTTAAGAAACGGAAAGGCGGCTGCGGGAGGCTCCTCCGGCACTGTGACCGTGTAGGACTGTCGCATGCTCGGCATGCCGGCGGGAGGACAGAAGTGTTCTACCGGAGCTTCGTGTTCAAGCGGCAGCGGAACCCTGCGCTGCTTGTCGTCGTCTGGTCTCGCGACGCTCACGCGTTTAATGAAAAACTCACCGGCGGCTCTCTTTCATTCATTCACTAACATTATGTACAGACGTCACAAATCACGCCAAATACACAGAACCTGTAGCAGTACCTGCGCTATAATAACACTTAGGTAAAAGGAGCGTGTAAACCGGGGAAGAGGTCCAAAAAACAGACTGCTGTATCATTCACTGTACGGCTCCATTCAGTGAAGCTGGTCTGGAAATAGCAATAGACGCGTATTTGGCTCTGATTCCGTTTTATAGGACTGCAGGTCCGCCTCTTTAAAGTCAGCCTCCAACAAACGTCAGAGACCGCCACCCGGACATGCTCCTTACGTCACACATCATCTCCATGAGCTGATGTACTGATGCTGGGTCCAAGGAGGCTACTCATCTCCTCCAGGCTGAGCGCAGAAACGACTATTATAGAAAAATGAGCCACCAAGACAAAAGCCATACAAGTGGCAGCGCTGTGACAACTTTTGTATTTCTTTCTTTTTTTTGTTGCGCGTTTTTATACTTTTATATAAAACAACAAAAAAAAATATTACTGTAGATGATGACTCACTTTATCTAATATGAAGAGTGTATTAAAGAGTAATCAGTAACAGAAAAAAAGATTTTAAAATGGCTAAATTTGATAATGAATAAAACCTTTACAAATCAACATGGCCCTTTCTGAAAATAGCTAATGCCCCCAAAATTTAATTACAGGTTGTTTTCCCTTGGTGGAAACTTGTCTTGACCTTGAAGGGATAAACTAATAGCTGGACATTCTTCTTCAGATTACATTTTAATAAAAAAGTAGAATTAATGGTTTTGCACTAAAAAGGTCCAGGTTTTAAATCTCAGCCTGAGTTTTTTTTTTTCATGGAGTCGGCATGTTCTTCGAGTGCTTGCATGAGTTCTCTCTGGTTCTCCAGCTTCCTATCACAAATCAAAAATATGACTGTTAACTTCATTATTCCAAATTGTGGCTAGGTTTGAGTGTATGTGTACATGATTGTTTGTCCAGATTGTCATAGTGTTGCCCTTTGATGGACTAGCGGCCTGTCCTTAGTGTAGACCATCTCTAGCCCAGTGATTGTTGGAGATGGGTACCTGCCCTCTCCTATCCTCCCATGACTCCCCAAGGACCAGCAAGTACCGAGTACAGATAAAATATGGATGGGTGAATCAAGTCATGTAGGTCCAAAAAAAAAAGAGCTACCCCATATCTGAGTAGAATCGGTTTGCTGCAGCGATCAATTCTTCGACTTCTTATCTTTCTGTTTGTTTGTTTTTTGACAGATCAACTCTAAGGATAATTTGCTTTGTTTATATATGAATTCTACTGAAGTCACTTTTAGTACTACCAGCTTCACCTCTATCACCCCTGGAGAATCATGAGAACATACAGAGTAGTTAAATGTTGAACACAATAGACGGATCCAGTGGTTTTAAAATTAGACTCTGCATCTTCAGAGGCAGTCTTTTTTCAGACTTTGGTGACTCATCAGTTGGCCAAAAAATAGCAAGGCTTGAGTGGGAGTTTATTTCAGGCTATCGTAATAACAGGTTGATCATTGTTCCAACACTATCCAAGAACAAACAGTTTGTATCACATAGGTTCCAGCTGTAGGTTCAGAGCATTTTAAATGTAACTATTGAAGGTGTTGTTCTTACCCAGACATAAAGGACAACACTTTTTACTTATTAACACCTCTGACACTGAAGAGTGAGAAACATTATCAAAAGTGCAAAATCAATAATTGAGTATTTTATTTAATTTAATTTACCAGATTATAGGTTTCATGAAAAAAAAAAAAGGTATTCAGTGGTATAATGTACACTTGAAGTGATCAAGGACACCTGGAGGGAAGTGAGGAAGGAAAGTCATAATGAAGGAAGGAGACTACTTTTAGACAATAAGATAGGGAATACACTTTGGAAAAAGTAATATTTTCCAAACCCCAGTTTCTGACTGTGACTAGAAATGATTGGTGACCGAAGAATTACCCTGCCCTTCTAAGGGGACTCATATTAGGAGCATCATGGTACATTGGGACAACTGCTGTGTGCCAAGACAGAAAAGGTTACTGGTCTTTAGCCATGGATAGTTTTAATAGAACTGTTGACACTTCTGTGTACAACTTCTTCTAAAGGCATAGCGGGCTGCCCAAAACCAGAGGTGTTGTTTAACAGGAAGTTGAAGCAACATATATTACGCGCTGCTCCTCTCTTAAGGCCTGTTTGGTCTCCTATAGTACAGAAGAAATATTATTTAATCAAAATATCCTCCAAAAAATAAAAACACACTGTTGTTTCATTGGTCGGATCAGGTAAGGAGAACTTTTTGAATCTCTTAAGGGTACAGGTACTTGTTAATTGCCACAGAGCCCATGTTATGTCATTTCCTATTGTTAAAGAAGAAAGGAAATTATGATATGCTAGATGACGGGATTGTCAACCACCAATGAAAAACATTATGAATCAGAAAAGAAAAATAACAATTTTGTCCTTGGGTTACATATTTAGCAGAATTTAAATGGTGAACTACAAACATAATCAATTTAAACTTTTTTTCTGTGTGAGCTGAACATAGGAGTAGCTCTTGCGAAAGGTTAACTTGGAAAACACTGTATACTTGACACTAGAACACATTGATGAAACAGCAAAAGATATTAGCTGTCTCTTGTTTACCAGGCTCAAGAGGACACTCATCAATATGTCTTAGTTATAGTATCATTGAGTGCTCAAATTTTCCCACGCAAGTAAACAAGTGAGTTAAGAGACGAGGTGACAGAGGTTGGATCTGAGTCAGAAGGACTTGCTTTTTAAAGCCGCATTTGATTTATCTTAGAGGTCGGAGCACGGAGACAGGAATAACGTCACAGCTACGTTGGAAACCTCATAGTTGCAAGATGGAAAACAATAGGATTGGCTAATAATCCTGGTGGTTAACTGCTTATCCCAAACAAAGCTGACAATAGTGTATTTCCCTTATTAGTTAAAATACAAATGGAACATGTTCAGAAGTATGTAGGTATTTAATACCATTACACATTCCAATGGTTTAAAGATACCATCAGAAATGCTCATAGTTTATTTAAGCCGGCTTTAGCACATTTTTGTTACGTGCAGCCATGTTGAATACTAAACTTGGAGTTGCTTGAGGCCCTATCTCAACCTTCCTGGCTGAAATTGTGATATTCATTAGGTGTTTTCTTTTCATTTTCAACTGGTGGTACATGGTGTCAAAACAGGTTTTCTGATTCAGAGAATTTTCCTAAGGAATGATTCTTATTAATGAAAGAAATCAACAGAATGTGCTATATCTCACTTCCCAGTTCTTGGCAGTAACACTGACTGATCATACTGGGAAATCCAAACTTTTGATAATGTCAGCCTTTTGCTGACCCTGCATGAATTAATCACATGATCTAACTCTCAATACAACAAGCATGTGAGAGTGCATGGACTTAGTCGAACTCATGTGTAAAGTGAAGGAAGTGCAGCTTGTACCCTGCAACAAGATTGTGACCATGGCTCTGGTGTGTACACAACAAATAACCAAGGAGCACATTCCATCAGCAGGCTGTGTGAGTGAGGGAGGGGGAGAGAGAGAGAGACAGGCAGAGAGAGAGAGAGAGAAAGACCAATGTCTAAATCTCTCAGCTGGAAAACTACAACACCAGAAGGGGGCAAAGAGTCCATGTCTGGTTTGATATCTGACGCAAGAAGCAGGTCATAGTGGTATTATCTAACAGATGTCAGACTACAATTGCCTTTGGATACATGCTCTTCCCCAATATATTAACATTATCTGACCTTGGAAAAGTTGACTTCCCCTTCAAACTTTTCCACATTTTGTCATATCACGACCACAAATTGCAACTTAAATATTTATAAAATGGTGTGTGGTTTTTAAAATAGTTCACAAATATGTACATGCGTACATCTACTTTAACCCGATAACTCTAAACAAAATCCAGGACAGATTGTTGCCACCAAAAGTCACACAATTCTCTTCGGAAGAAAACTAACATTGCAATTCACCCTGTTGTTAACCTCCATGCAGTCTCCTCCCTGCATTTGAAACCTTCACAAAAACTGAGTAGTGACCAGATCTATACATGTAAAAAATGCTAAAAAATCAGTTTCTCTTTTCCCCTCTACTTCTTTATGCCACTCTGTGTTGGTCCATCACATACAGATTCCTTTTCGAGGAGATCAACATATTTTACAGTCATTTATGGAAGGCTATGTGATGCCTCACTGGAAGTATATTGAAGATCCCAGTATGAGGTAGCCCTTCAGGACAGAACACTCTGTCAGTGTACCAGAAGATAATGAAGTACAATCGTGGGACAAATGGAAATAACAGAGAGAAGGATTTTTTGCTATAACATCTCTTTCTTTAAATAGTTGTTTGGTTTATAAATAATGAGCTCATTTGCTAATTATGAAGCGGAGAGAGACAAAAAGTTGAAACAAAACTCTGAATATTAACACTTACATTACTGATGGTATAACAGTAATTATTAAACTGTTCAAAAGCTTACAACCAAAGAAGGTCTTCAGTGTTCTATGAAGGAATGAACTTGACCCTTTTCTGTGTGTGTTATGTAAGGTGGTGTGGGGTGGTGGCTGGACAATAGTTTGATTAACTACAAGCAAACATGAACAGTATTTAGTTTTTAAGGCACGTCTTTTTGTGGACACCCATGCTGTATGTCGTAGCTTGCTGCTGATTCTAGTACTTGAGTTTTGTCGAAGTAAGACACAAGTAACTGCTAAGACATCAGGAGCCAGAAAACATGACCATCTAACAGCATTACGTTTGTCCAAAGTAAAACCCCTTTCTATCGCAACTTTTCTTTAGCGATGCACAATATATTGTTATTCAAAATGATAATGGTACTTGTCATTTTAACATACTGGTGTTGATCCCATAAGTAACGCTAGGTTGATATTGAAAACCAATGTTAATTTCCATCTTGCTACAGTTTATGTATATGTTTTGAGGGGGGGAGACGAGGTGGCCACGTGGTATATACTGGTTAACTGTCCTTACAGCAATATTAATATTAGAAATCAATATTGGCCCAAATTTTTTGCATTAATCCATCCCTTCTTTCCTTGGGCATTTTAGTTGACATTACTGTAGAGTAGACAGATTCATTTAAAGAAACAGACCTGCTCTCCAGATTTCTCAGGTATGGTGACCTTCATGACATCTGCTGGGATTGGCAAAACAGCCAAATGGTTTAGAATTATGTTTGTTTGTTTTGTTGTCACAAAAGTTACATTAAGATAGTCTGCGTCACTACTTAAGAGATCCTTGGGCCATCATGCAAACACTGAGCTACCTTCATCAATCTTTGACAGAATTGTAGCCCTGCGTTTCTGGGTGACATAACAGCCCTAATTTGATGGCTAGACATGCTGGGCAGAAGTAGACTCTGCTCTGTGACAGAAATTCTTGGTTGAACCCAAGAAGTGACTTCAAGATGTTTAGACAGCATACGACGCCATCTGTCAGAGTCAGATGTACTGACAGGAAAAGTAGAGTTCTACAAGAAGAAGAGAAGTCAGAAAGTCCTGCACCGGCTCTTGCCATAGTAACCCTGGACTTGATAATAAGTTTAAGAATAAACTAGATGGAGTCTGTGTACATGTCTAAGTAGTACTCTGTGTAATAATAGAACTTGGACCTGCAGTTTTATATTTTCAGTATAAACAATAGTGTGCCACCCTGGACATCAGGATCTTGGAACAGGTACGCACAGTAAGTGGCGCTGTGCAAAGCCCTACTCAGCTATGTCAGTGAAAGGTTTCCTCACAGACAGTCTACACTCTGACCTACAAACCCAATCAAACAGACTCACAATAACAGCTTACAAAACTCAGCCAATAAAATGTTGACCCTCTTTGCCTGAGAACAAAGAAAAAGCTCAAACATGAGCCAGATTGTGGCTTTTCTTTCCTAAACCAAACCATAAGCTGTCTGACCAAGTGGGAGAATGGAGAGTCAGACAGTTTAAATGTATTGCTAATGTTGCTCAACAGAAAGTCTAGACACAAGGCCCAAACAATCAAATCGAGGTTAAAAAAACCAAGACATGTTACACCCAGCTAAGCCACCTTAGTTTTACTGCCTGTCAGCAGAAGCTGAAGGAAGAAAGTGGGACCAAAAGTTATACACTGTTTTTCAACACACTGCTATCAACAGCAAGGTGATATCACAGTAGTGCTTCTTGCAAAATTCCTAATCTGATGTTCAAAACGGAATAGAATCGCGTATTTCTAAACAAGTAAAAAAAAAAAAAAGTAGCCCAATTTATGAGGGGATCCCAAAAGTAGCACAAATTCTTATTATTGTCAGACTGAATCAAAGTCATCCAATGACTGCACTGTCTAAATAGGTGTCATTAATAAACATTTATTATTAATACAACAGTGTAATATACATTGTGACATGTGATCTCCTGGTATTAAAAGCCAAGTCTAGGGAAAGTCTAGTTGCTGTCAGCATGTGACTTTATGTGGTGAAGTACTGTTAGATTTTGCAGCATCCCCTAGATATGGGTGACTTGAGATTTCTTCTGTACACCAGTGGAGGCAGCAGACTTTTTTCTGTAGCTCGTCAGTTTTTCAAGGGTGCTGTGAACTGATCATAAGTTCACACCTTTCTCCATAAAACACTAAATATACTCTACAGTCACCAACAGTGTGCCTAATAAATGCAGTATATTGACGACCTCTAGTTTCTCAAACACACCATACGAAACAAGACCATTGCAAACCTTCTCAACACCAAAACTCATCGGCAGGTAAGAGAGAGGACACTTTTCACTTAGTGTCAGATCTCACAACAGGGAATGAGCTTGTTGTTGTGGTAGAGGGAGGAGGCCTTACAAATTCTGTTTTCATCCAGGATCCTGGAGATTTTTTACTCGGTCAGTGGTACAACTGAACCTGTTACTGTTCCTCAGGGAGGTTTTTCAAGAGAAACTGTGTTCACAGCTCACTGATGAATTGGAAATTTCCAAGACATATATCAACGAATGCACCATAATTTGCTAATCAAATAAAGGTACATTCATGCTCGTATTTGCTTTGCACCATGTGATTAACCTGGTAGAGCTGTGTCTCCTAGTTCTCCTTGCTGACAACATGGTAATGCAATACAAACAGAATGCCTGTTTTGATAACTTTTTCTTGAAACTTGTCTGAGCGTCATACAAACTTGATGGCTATTTCTGCAGAACTGGTCTTTCTGCCTGCATGATCACCAAGAAATTCGACTCTTCCACGTACTTGCTTACAGTATGTCAAATGAGGTCATAGGTTCATAAACAATTCCAATATTCTTTTTTTGTTGTTGTTAACTCATAACCATATTCCTAATTGACTGTTTGTAAGGAATTATTTTTGTATCTAGGTTAAATATAATCAGAATCAGATTTTATATCAATATTTTTATCATAGGAAAAAAAAATGCATTTCTTGGAGGGGGGTGCTATGTCTGATCCTGGGAAGAGCTATTACATTTCCTAGTGCCTCCATGAGCTGCCACTGTTGTACACAGAGTCCTAATTCTTTAAAGCACAGTTTGTAACTTGTGATTTGTACTCTACTTATGAATTTAATGTGTCTCATTCTAATGAACATTATGTACTGTCTTGTCTCGTGAGCTACATTACACCCCTAATTATTGCATGTTTGTATAGTAAACACTCACAATGTGGTGCTTACCGAGTAAAAATGCTGCACCTAATCATTAGACAATTTCTAAGAATTTTAAAGCAACATCAAGAAGATAGACTCTGACCAGGTTTGATCAGAGGATTTGATGAATCTGCAGAAAAAAACAAAGATAGCTGTGTCATCCACTTTGTCTTACTCATCACTGAAGCACAACAGCACACGCAGCTGCTATTTTTCCTCAGCAAAGTTCTAAGAAACCACCAGGATTGGATTTACCTGGCTCTGCCAAACCTATTTTAGGATAGTCTTCAATCCTGGTATATGTGGCTGTAAACATTCATGTTCCAATAAGAACAGGAGGACTGTGTGGATGCATGACTAGATGGACTGCAGTTGCTGGAAAGTGGGAAAAAATAACAGGAGAACTAGCATGTATTCCACAAACTGTGGAATAAACTTGTTTCAATTACTTTTGTGGAGCGATGAAACTGAGACATCTATTACGTATTAGTGGTATAAACATGGAGACGGAGGAGTTTAAATAAGGATACTGCACAAGGGAAGTGAATAATGGACTGAAGGTGGAGTGGATGCACACAACAGGAGTGATTTAGGACAGGTGATAGTTGCTCAGATGTATGGTTAGACAAGATTACATTAAAAAATGACAGAAGAGAACAGATGTGGTTCAGATTTTCATTTAGGACAAGATTGGAAATGGGTTTATCACTCAGTCATTGTAATTTATAATGGTCCACATGGACAAAAGGTTGCTACTCAGACAAGACAAGGGTTGTGCTGTTTACCCACAATGACAAAAAGAATGTTCACTGCCAAGCAAGGTAGTGGAAGCTTTGTGTGGTGCTGTTTTGCTGCCAGTGGTACCGGTACAAATGAGGAAGACTATCCTTTAATTCTTTATCTCAGATTCAATTCAGAATCTGAAAGCAAATAGAACACTATTCCTTTTTTTTACATTCTTATTTTAATATTTTTAACAGACTTCTTTAAATGTCAACATACTAAAGGCTATAACTAGCCTTTGGAAAATGTTCCTGTTTTTTATGGCCTGGAGATGGCCAATCCTACTATTTTGCTAGTGGAAAGTGTCTGGATCAGCAACTCTAATTCATGTGAGATTATCCATCCATCCATCCATTTTCTTGCACCCTTTTTCCCTCAGTGGGGTCGGGAGGGGTGCTGGTGCCCATCTCCAGCCAACGTTTCGGGCGAGAGGCGGGGTACACCCTGGACAGGTCGCCAGTCTGTCGCAGGGCAACACAGAGACACACAGGACACACAACCATGCACACACACATTCACACCTAGGGGCAATTTTGGAGAGGCCAATTAACCTGACAGTCATGTTTTTGGACTGTGGGAGGAAGCCGGAGTACCCGGAGAAAACCCACCATGCACAGGGAGAACATGCAAACTCCATGCAGAAAGACCCCAGGCCGGGAATTGAACCCAGAACCTTCTTGCTGCAAGGCAACAGCTCTACCAACTGCGCCACTGTGCAGCCTCATGTGAGATTAGTCATCTTAAAATGAATTAACTCTCTACCCACGTGTGAGTTGCATCTTTAAACTAAATGGTAATCATATGTTGAAAAAGACAAGCTGCTTCCTTAAACATGGAAGGCATTTTCTGCTGTACCTTGTGTCTTAAACAAGTTGACAACAAATGAAGCTTAAACTATTATTCTGTGTGCTCCTGTTGAAACTGAACAACATAATTTCATTTGTTGGTATAGAATGTGAACATGACACAATCTACAATCATATCTGTGGAAAATGGATCCAAGTGCTTGTTGGTTTTTAATTGGAACCTACTTGCTAAGGTGCTAAAATCTACAAAGGACAAATGAGCTCATTTTCCCAATGAATATATCTAAGTAGCTGTTAAGAGTTTTGGAAAATTCCCCTACATTTTGGACTGGTCTTGGCTGAGAAACAATATGTGGTACAGCTGTCTGGGGCTCATATGTCCTGCAGCAGCAAATCCACCACCATGGAGAGATGCACACTGCCTTGAATAAGCTGGTGAGGGTCACCTGTTGGTGTGAAGCACAACAAGGACAAAGAATCAAGGAGAAGCCTCCTGAGAGAGGGCACAGTTGGAAGTTTTTTGGATGAAGGCCATCTGCAGCCAAGCAAAAGCGTTTTTTCCAGTAAGGGGAATACTCCCCCTTTTATTGAAATACGGTGAACCAAACTCCTGTTACTGTGCCGGCTGACCAAGAAGGGCATGGACTGAGCTACCAGGAGAGATGTTGCTTTTCAGAGAAGTCCAGGTGAGCTGACCATGCCATTGTTTCTCAACCCTGTTTAAGCCAGTTTGTGACAGCCATTGTTTCTTTGCCTGTTCCCATATAGGACGTTCATTGTTTTGTTTAGGTTTTTGACATTATTCTGCTTTCCACTAGTCCATAATAAGTGAAATGTTTAATATAATATTAGTTGTTTTTTTTAAGTGTATTTGTTTGGCTAATTTTATTGTTTCTCTTGATAATAACAATTTTAACTTTTCAATGGAGTTTTCAATGTTAGATTACTTTTTACGATCATTACTGATTAGCTTTTGAATATTCTTGAGCTTTATGGTCTTTATTAAGCCTCTACTCCCCGAATGGTCATTGATTCAACACTGTGGTGGCCTCTTAAAGAGCCATTAAACTGAATTAAATTGAGAACATTGCTTATTTTGTCGATTACATAGAATTTTGATTCAAACGCAATAAGCTCGATAAACATTGTAATCAAGTTCCACCAGGAATAAATTGTGTTGCACACAGTTCTTAGTTAACACATAGTTCTTGCAGTTAAGATTAGCTGAAATGACTTGTTGATTAATCATTCCAGGCTCCAAAAGGACAAATAGCTAAATCTTCACAATCAGGTTGAAACCCAGACAATAAGCCAGCTTCAATAGGTTGCTTGAAGATGGCTTACCTGACGTGATCCAACTCTGGTTTCAGAAACCAGCCACACAGTGGCTGATCAGATCTGTCAGATGGTCTTCAGTCACAAGACAGCAACCACCACCGGTCTCCTCAGATTCACCATCAAGTGTGGGACAGTGCACAAAATATTGGACAGGACAAAGTTAACAATCACCCATTTAATCTGCTTGACACAGTGTCACCCATATATTTGTACTACACACACATGTGCAGTGAACCCACGCTTTTGACACGTGCGGTTGTTTCTGCCTGAAGCTATGCTTGTTACCGGGTTTCTATGAGGATCACCACACACTCTTAGCAACTCAACAAGGAAATCACACTAGTTTCTGTTACACGCTGTGTTGCTTCTGAGTGCGTGCTGGAAGCCTAAAGTTCAGCTGTTGTTTACACAGACCACCAGGTGACATTTCTCAGCTCCCATAACAGTCAACAACATTTATTTATAATGTGCAAAGCTCAAATGTAAACATATCAATTCTACTACACTGGCAACAGACCAGACAGCTCCCTCACCGGACAATCATCCATCCATAAAACTGAATAAACTACAATACCCACAGTGCCACCTTGCTCAAGGAATGGCTAGCTAGACAGAAAGCCATTCATATATTTGCAAATTATTGCCTTTAAACATAAGGAGGTAACAACTTCCAGGAAAGCAAAGAAAATAAGTCATCAAAACTGATATGAATGTGCTATTAAAATATGCAAAGCATGCAATCACATAAATAAAAACACACACACACACACACACACACACACACATACATATATATATATATATATATATATATATATATATATATATATATATATATATATATATATATATACTTTTATCTCAAGAAAACATTGGAAATGAAACTAAATAAATCCAAACAAATGACTAAAGCAAACATTAATTAATTTTAGTTGTGTCTGGTACATTTTCACATAAGCTCCCATGATACAACTAAATAACAATAACAAAGTTATGTAAAAAAAAACAACATACAAAATCATCACACACAAAAAAAATTGTAATAAACAAAAAAAAATCCTACTTTCCAAGTCTTTCATGTACAATGTTGCCACCCTGCGGGACTGATCTCATGTTTGCCAAGGAAACTCATAAATACTGAACTCAGTGAGGCCAGAGTGGCCTATAGACCAAGCTCACTCAGGAAAGTAGAGAGTGAGATAATTGCTGGCTTTAACAGGCATCAAGTGTCCAAGAGGTGATTTTATCACTATGGGTACTGAATAGAATCAGTAGCTACTTACACACACTCAATTAGTCCATATAATATAGGGGGGTGGGACAATCTGGACTTTCTATATAGAGGTTCAAAATATTTCCAATGAAAGTCAAGTAAATCAATATGTTTGGTACCCAAAGTAAACGCAAAGTAATTTGACCAACAGCGCCCCCACCTGGTCAAGAAACACTTCTACCAGTTGCAATGTGAGCATCACTAAGTTTTGCTTTACAACATGGGAACTCAATGAAACAAAAGCAGAGCTGTGCAGAGGACATCAGTGGCAAAAACTGCAGCTTGAATTCTATTCAGCCTCCATCAGCTTGCTTATTGATCACATCTGGATGAGCACACATCATGTAAAAGCAGAAGAAGAAAAGAGAACTTACTGTGGAGTTCCTGCTCGGGGTGTCAGACATCCCGTTGCTGCTTTGTTCCCATGCCGAGGAGCTAAATGCTCTGCTGCTGCTGCTGCTACTGAAGGCCTCCTGAGTGGAGCTCCGCAACAGGCTCGAGCTGCCCGGTCTGGAGCCTATGTCATACGACTCGGGCACGTCTTTAGTTCGACTGTGGTAGCTCCGTAGGGCACTGGTGGAGGAGGAGGACGCATCGCTGAGGCTCAGGGAGGACAAGTCCCTGCTCAGGTCACTCTGGGAAACAGACTTTCTTCTGTTGAGTGAGATGCTGGAGGCCGCCGGTGAAGAAGCGAGGTAGCTGGACTGGTAGGAGCTGTAGCCAGAGTAGGCGGACCCCCCACTCAGACCTGACGCTCCGTAGCTCTTGACGGAGGTTCTGCTTAGGCTCTCACTCCGTCGGCTGTTGATGCTGTTGCTGCTACTCCCGAGGATGCTGCTGCTACTCCCGAGGATGTCGGTGCGAGGGATAGTTCGACCCCGGTCTCGATCGGGGTCCGAGGAGGCGTTGTAGTTGCGGCCGCGGGCGGTGGAGCTGCTCAGGTAGCTGGACGAGTATCCTGAGGAGGAAGTGGAGTTGGGGGACCTGTAGGTGGACAGCCGGTCCCGCTCGCTATAGGTGCTGAGGCCCGGGGTCAGGGAGGGGCTGTAGGAGCTATAGTGGCTGGTGTAGGAGGAGCCAGCATAGCGTTTGGGGGTGGAGGAGACGCGGGACATGCTGCTGTTGCTGCTGGTTTTTCAGCCAGGGGGAGCCTCTGGAAGACTGCATCGACTGCAGACACAGCAAAGAGACACAAGCACTGTATTAGTTCATCAGCAACAATGGGATCAATACAAACCACAGCAACACAGCAGGCAGGAGTCAGGCCATTATTCATCCACACCTCCCCTGAGCGCTGAACGAATGATTCAGGAATTTATCTGCCATCACATCACATCTGCTGTCAGCCTGCATCATCCGAAGCAAAAACTGACCCATGCACGCACTCATCACCCTGCCTTTAGGATTCCATCAATATTTGAGCTTCTTTACCTACATTTAACACCGATCACATTACTGCAGCCCACTGTTTCTCCCAATATTCATGGCACATCAGCTTTTATTCAGCTGTTTCTTTATGACTGTTTGAAAATACAGCAGGAACAGGATTAAGACTGGAAGGACAGGTGAAAGGTGAGTGAATCTCTTCCTTAGCCCACTGGGGAGTTGAAAGAGCAAACTGGTGCATTTATACAGCTGGCAACTGGACAAAAACCTGGACCTGGCACTGCAGATCTTACTCCACTAACCACACACTTAGTAACCTTGGCAACCACACACCAGAAATATCGCAACTGCAGCTTCACAGTTCTTGAAAGGTATTTAAAGCAAAAACATTGAGGTTTGACTGCAGTCTTCCTGCTGAAATCTAAGAGTCAGTTTTTACCAGAGTTCTCCAACCTCTGGTTCTAAATTAGCCCAGGCGCATTATAACTGTGACATTAAAAAAAAAACACCGGGCTGCAATTTTCAGTGTCTTTTAAAAGTCTTCATACCCCTTCCACTTTGTCATTTTGGATTTTTTTATGCACACAAGTATAACATATTAGTGCATAATAAGGCTGGGCATATCAATCTAAATATCTCTATGCTATTGATGTCAAGGTGAGTATTAGTATTGGACTGATATTAGAATGATGATATTGATACTTTTGTTTACAGTTTCTCTTCATATCCAGCAGATTTACTCTAGTTCACACCAGTACATATGCAGGAATTAAAATGCCAAATATCAAAGGTTTACATTTTCAGTTTGAGAAAATGCTTTTATTCCTTTACAGTGTTTGCATTTAAAATGTCTGCCTTCTTTCAAATATGATCTGTGTAATTACCCAATAAGCACAACTTCACTCCAACAGTGCTCCTCTCTCTCTCTCTTGGCTCTTTCTGATTTCACATTGTGGTCAAAGCTACGATTTTAGCAGACTTTTATATATTCACAGAGAAAAAAAACCCCTGATATTCATGTGTCCAGTCAAAGTCTAGACCCAAATCCTGTTGATCTCTACCAACACTTGAACATTGATATTCACAGCTGCTCTCTATAACCTAATCTGGAGCAACTTGGCAAACAACGAGTAGAAACAGAAAAAGGTCTGCCTAGATGTGAAAGATTGGCAGAGATGTACTGCATTTAAAGATGCTTAATTCCAGGGAAAGGTGTTTCAACAAAATATTAACTCATGGGGCTGTGTGCATGCAGCTATGGAAAATGTTCCCTTGTGATTTAAATCTTGTTTGCTGGAAAAGTCAACAAGAACCCTTATTTCACAGAACTTTAACTTTAAATCCAGATTAAACAGATTACTTTGACACGTCAAGCTGAATATTTTCTCCCCATCACCAACCATCGAGATGTCTCTCCAGCAGATGAATACAGGTAAAGTCTGTGTGTGAGGTGGAAGTAATGGCTGGCAGCCTGGAGTGTTACTGTTGCAGCAAAGGCTCAGAGAGGCTCCTGTTCACATGTGCAGAAGCATCTGAATAAATAAAAGTATCTGATGTTGTTGATCCGTGTTGAGTTCATCCAGGGAGGCTCCGATTTCTTTAACCTCGCTCTTTCTGCTCTGATCTCGCCTCTCTTACCGCTTCCTATCCTCTCCTGCTCTCCCTTCATCCCTCTGTGGGAGTGGGCTTCCTTTTCTCTCAGAATGTTCTTCTCTGTATTGGCATAGCCTTCTTATGGTCTCTCTCAATCTGTTTTTCAACATCAAAAGGTTTCATCAATAATTCAGCCAATGGATCCTAACCAGGTACATGAGCACTCGGATGGAGGCAGGCCAACATATGCAGAAGCAGGCCATGTTCAACCAGATGAAGCCAGATGATGAAGATAAGTAGAGTGATCCTCTACAGTTTGGCAGGGTTGTTTTGGTTTCAGCATTCTGACACAAAAAGGAAGAATTATATGGACTCTAATGTTACAGAATCTGAGAGGACAGAGTCATCTTCTGGCTTCACTTTTAATAACAACCTTTATCGCGAATATCACATTGATATTGAATAAGTGGTAATTGCCCCGACTAAAGTTTTAGTCACGCTATTTGAAAAAAAAAAAAACAAACAAAAAAACATTTTTGCACAATAAAAATAAACTAATTATTACCAATCACTAGTTAGAACCGATTTAGATGAGAGGAAATCTACACACATCATTAAGGTTCCAGTTGCTTATGATAACCATAGTAGAATAAGGCTTGCCATATTGTGTACCAAGCATGAGAGAACATCTGCGCTTGCCATCTGGAGACAGATATTGGACTAATTACAGCACCCCGTCTCACCCACAGGGTATCTCAGTGACTGGCTTCAGCCTTGCTGCAGGCTCCCTGTCCTATGATGTGCAGAGTGGAGCAGAGATGGTTATGCTTGAAGGGTGGGACTGGCGAGTGGGGTCCTGTTGTTTTCAGTGATGGCTCGCTGTTCTGCATTAATTACCACATATTATCATCATGTGGAAAGAGGATAAAATATACCAATGATGCTGTGAAGGCACACATTAGCTATATTCTGGTAGTACCACACTGTGCTATATCATCCATCATTCTGTGTTTCACCAAGACAAAACATGTCCACCTGTCTAAGGACTATATATTGACCATGTTCCAAGTCCCAGAGCTGCCCCCAATCAAACAAGAACCCAGTTCCTGTAGGTGTTCAGATGATCAACTGTCAAGTCAACAAATTGTGAAGTTATATTTGACATGTACAGTATTTTTATAACAACCCAAGTAACACAGCTACTTGATAGTGCTATAAAATGGCACTATGTGCCAGGAAAGCTCATAATAAGGGTTTAATTCTTGCCACAGTACCATGAAGGTCTGACTTGTAGAGTGTTGATGTCCTATGTACAGCTTCTCCCACATGAGCAGAGAATCTCTGCAGCTCCTCCTGACTTATCATGGGCTTTTCTTCCAATCGGCTGCCCAGCCTTCTTTTGAAAGGAATTAATAGCATTAAGTTTTATTTAAGGTATTAGAGTAGAGCCAGATTTGTTTTACTTTACCTGTCAATTTTTTTAAAAATCATGTATAATTTTTATTTTACTTTGCAGTTATGTGCTGGTGCATAAAACGGCAATAAACCACATAGAGTTTTTCGCTGTAACATGACAATGTGAAAGTATTCAGGGGGTGCGACTATACATTACTGAAGTGAACTGGAATACAGACACACTGAATTTGCCAAATAATTACTATAGTGTATGAATTGCACATGTTACAACAGGAACAAAAACTCACACACTTACACATTCTGGCTATTCTACATTTTCAGCCTTCCCTGAGGCAGTGCTAACCGGGAGTTACCATGGCTACAGTAGCAACAAGTTATGGCCAATTTAAACTTCCTATCAGAGCTGTTGACTGGTAACTACGTTCTTATCCTTTCTTCAAACCAAGAAAATGACAGGTTTCTGACCAGCAAGCATCTATACAGCTGGGGGGAAAAAAGAGATCAGACCACTGGCACCCATAAGAGATGTAATGGGTGCACCAAGCTTTTAGGACATCGCTATTAAAAATATTTCAACTGAGTGGCAGAGATGATTGCATTGGTGCACTCCAAGAGAGGTTTGTAGCAGCTGCCTACTGGCATCGAGATGGAGAGATGAGGTTTCACCTACGGGGCAAGTTTCAGAGAACTGGGCCAAAATCTTTTTACGAACCTCACTTTCAATATGTGGAACTGGATCCCAGAGCAATGCTCGGCTAGTATGAATCTACCCAACGACCAAGAAAAAATAGAAACTAGTGGACAAATTAACACTGCATTTGGCATTCAGCTCATCTGCAAAAATATTTGAGAGAAGTAAATTCATTCAGACTTGTGACGGAAGAAATTGACTCATTTATGATCTCCAAAATTTTACTCCATGTCCATGTGAAATTGCACAAACCAATGATAAATATCACATTATCAGCAATGGCTTTTAAATCTTGGTCCTCCGAAACTGCAGAAGAGCAGACATGACCTTAAAATCTTGCTTCTTTCTTAATATTTCCTCAGCGTAATATTTGCTCAGAGTGGGCTGAAACTGTAGTGATATGATAAAAAGGAGAACTAAGTGGTAAACTGAATAGTCACAGAGCTGCATCCAAATAGAATTAAACTCTGCTTCAGTTAAGGGTTTGACCTAGAAACAGATTTCCTCACTATCATTATTTATTCAAATAACAAAGTCAAGTGTAAACCAAGAATACCCCATGATTCAACAGATTCTACTCACCTTCAGAATAAAGAACTATTTGTGGTCATTTTTGTACGGAGTAAAATTTTACATGTCAAGGAGAAATTTTGACCCACACCGTTTTCAACATTGCATGAATTCATTGAGGTTTGCAGACACTGCTTTCTGCACAACTCTATTAGACTCCCACAACAGCATTTCAATCAGGTTGAGGTCTGGACTTTGACTGGGCCTTCAGGGCACCTTGATTTATGTCTTTCTTTTCACATATCGTTCTGTACAACTGATTATTTTTCTTGTTTATGACTCATTTTGATCTAAAAGTTATTTTGACTTTTAGGTCATTGTGACTTAAAATATAAGACATAATGCCTCACTTTTGATTTAAGACTACATTCGGTGAACAGATTGGTTTATGGTCAACTCAATGGCAGGAGGACACTTTGGACCTGCAGGTGTAAAACAAGACTAGGCCTTCACTCCTCCACCACTGTGCTTTGACAGCAGCTGTTTATTCTGATGTAATTGTTTTGGTTTTACCCAAACAGCACTGTGCATGATAAAAAAAACTAAAAAAAACAACAACATCTGAACTTCTTCTCATGTCTCAGCAGATATTGCTATAATACTTTTGTAGTTCATTCAAATGCACCTCCTGGATGTCTTTCCCAAAAGCTATACTTGGGGCCTGATCTACAAAGATTCCAAATAAAGAGCGCTAAAAGGTGTGAGCAGGCATACATGCGTAAAAGTGGTGCCAAAAACCTGGGTAAAACCTTTTCAGATTAAAAGTCAATCAACTTTTTTGAGCTTTATTTTGTGTTATAATGTTATTCTTCCATCAAGAACATACCTGGAGTGTTGCTTTGATTATTTCATCCAAGTTTGAGAAATCCTTTAATCTCCCCCAGCAGCCATTCGGGGTGCCTGAATGCTTGCCCCCACAAAGCCCTAAACATTTGCACAAAGCTCCTACTTGGAGCTGCAATCTCCAGCTGAGCTTCCGCCTCACAAAACACCTCTTCCCACACCTGCCCCACTCAGCTCCTCCAGACTAGCGGCAGAGTTAGCAAAAACCTACTGGAACTGCTGATCTTATATGAACTGTTTCTCAGTCTGACGCTCCTGAGGACTGTTGGAAACACTGTACTGGTTTATGGCTAGAAAATCACCTTTTATTCAAGAAGGTATGTTACTATGACATCTTTCTGAGGAGACCATAAATAAGCAATAAAGTGTAATAATAACTGTTACAAAATAATTGGTTTAACTTTTATTGCTTGATTCTGTTTTTTGAGCCTGTTGATCTGTCCCACCACCTTGGCTTTTAGACAGCATGGCTGCTTTAATTTCACAGTTTATAAGTCAGCAATATGTAGGAGAATGAAGAAAAACATTGCTTCACCTAAAGAGCTGTGACAGGCACAGAGCTATCATAACATCTGGTTGAAGTTGCTGGTAGGCGATGATGTCTTGTTATACAAACACATCCGTGGCACTGATTCAGCCAGTCTCACATAAAACGGCCTTTTCTTCACCTCATCGACCAGACCTCCATTGAGCCAAACATAAGAACACCGACAGGTGGATCACATGATATTGATCTTCTTGTTACACTGAGATTCTCAACTGGGCTCCTGTGGATTTACAAACCCATCTCTCATTAGCAACATGTTACTTGGTGCAGCTTTATGCCACGCTTGGCTCAAGAGAGTATTTTTCCACCATTGACTTTGACCATCACTAAGAAACATAAATTATGTTGTATTGGTTCTCATCTTAGACCTTTCCACATTTTGTCATGTGTATTATGGCAATAATACACAATGACAAGAATACATTGTTTTAATTTTTTTATTTTATTTTTAAAAAGTGTCAAAAGTGTCATTAGGATTCATCTCTCTCTCTACTCTGACAACACCAAATACAATTTAGCGCAACCATTTCCTAAAGAAGTCACCAAAGTAGTAAACTGCTTCCACCTCTGAGTAAGAAACGGACATTACCTAGACCACCAACTCTGCTAAGCAAGTGTCTGCCTATATGTCTTCATTTCAAAGAGGAGACAAATTGAGTCCAAACAGACTTCACATCAAATAGCCTTCAAACACCTGAAAAACAGAACACACGCTCAAAATCTTCCATTCAAATTTTCCTGAATCTCCGCCTGCTACGGTCTTCACTACACAGCCTAGATTTGACAACAATAAGAACCTGGAGGGGAAGAAGGCCATTAGCATTTATCACTACCACCATCTGTTGGTGACTCACGCACGAGGCCGTGACTACAGTGCGTAGGACAGGATCTGTGGGCTGCAGTTACTGCTGCTGCACCCTCTGCACATGACCAACTTCATTCTTTATTCATTGACTCCATCATTTGGTCATTTACACTCCGTTACTAATTAAAAAGCTCATCGATCTCTGCTGATCCACTTACTGATGCTGATGGATGTTATAAGTTACAAAAGATTAGAGACAATAACCCTGACAACTTCTATTAGCACCTTCTCAAGTACAGGTGATTTGGACAAGAGAATTGTAATCTTCAGCTTTACAGAATGTGTCCTCTGTGATTGAAAAAAACGAATCCTGCTTTTAATCAAAGCTGTTGCTGACATCCGTTGAAACCATCAGGTGGATGATTCATTCAACCATCCAGCCTGTCGGCGCTCTAAGTGACCTGCTGTACCTGGAGGATTTAGTATTTTTGGGTCTCATCAAGATTATGACAGAAATGTCGCTGCAGTAACTTGTTACTTTTCATCCAACGTTTTAAGCGACAACACGGCTTATATTGACTGACTGTTTGGCTGGACCGGGTTTTGTTTATTTGCAGTGTCAATAAAAAGTATATCGTGATCAACAAAATTATTTTCTTTTGACAAAAATACAAACCCTTTAAAGTACAAATCAGAAAACTAATTTCTGCCAGTTAATGACAAATCCATAAAAATATGTAACCTAAAATAAGGGTTTGTGAACTGCCTTTAAAGTGACCATTGAATCTCCAGCTATTTCAAGAGCTCATGGTGCCTCGCACACTAAGCATGTTTCCAGGGCCTTTGTAGAAAAAGGCATCACAGACCTCCAAGCATACATATCAACGAACAAGAAGTGCTTTTTAAAGTTTTTAAACCTTTGTTTCAGCCCAAACCCAGTCGAAGTGCTACTAAAAAGCTCAATTTGAGTCTCATCAGACCAGAGCACAACGTTCTAGTTAAAGTCTTAGGACAGCATTACACTTGTGATGGCAGACGTTGTTCTGGCATCACTCCCAAACAACTGGTTGCCATGTAGACGGTGTCTGACAGTTGTTATAGAAACTTGGCAAGAAGAAGATGCTTCTCTTTGCTGAAGTTCTCCTAACGGTGACCTTTAAAGCTTTTTGTCCCAATCCGGCTCACTGTGTGTAGAGGCAAGATAAATATGGGGCCCCATCCCAGTCTAAAAGAAATACACTCTGTTCCCCTTTGTATTTATGCTCCAGATAAACAGTCCTGGGTGACCAATTAGAAGCTCCGAGAAACTCTGATCAACTTTAAAAACTGAAGTATAAATGATAAAAAAAAAGCTTTACTTATATTTTTATCATTCATTTATGTTTGGGAAGCTGGTACCTGCTGTATTTGTAGCAGTGTGCGTCAGACTTCATGGGTTTAGGGGCAGCTCATCCTACTGATGCCACCCCAGAGTTTAAACACAGAGATCACCCCTGTGAAAAAACACAGACATGCCAAATGAGTGAGAACACAGGATTGGGGTGTAAAGCAAATACAGTGAAAAAGAGTGAAAGTAGTGCAACAGGTGGACTTCTGGGTGTTAATCCAAATGTGATGGAGTTTAAGGTTGCAAACTGATGGTCAGACATTCTGCTTTAGATAGAGGGAACAGCTTTTGAAGCAGCCTCATCCATAACACTGCTGCTCGTGTTCGCACTAAAACCAGTAAGATAGAGCCCATCACCCCAGTTCATTGGCTTTCTGCTTTGGAGAATAGATCATAAAATATGTCTGTTAGTTTATAAAGCACTGAATGTCTAGTACCAAAATACATTAAGGAGTTGTTGTCGTCATATCAACTTTCAAGACCTCTCCGGTCTTCTGGTTCTGGTCTGCTTCTCATCCTCAGAACCAGGACCAAACATGGAGAAGCAGCATTCAGCTTCTATGCACCACAAATCTGGAACAAACTTCCAGAACACTACAAAAAATTGTGAAATACTGAATTCCTTTAAATCAAGGCTAAAACCCCACCTGTTGTCAGAGAGGTTCACTTGATGTGATTTCTTGATTCTATAGCTCTAATGGTAACCAAGTCTGAGTGTGACCACTGAAACTGAACCAGAAGAAATGTGGTTTACTCTGGTTAATTTATGATTTAACCACAAGTGAATTAATCTCTCATGTTTCATAAGGTTGGTTTGAAGACCTTTTTGCTTTAATAAATAGTTTGCATTTACTACTTTATCAGATGTTAATGATCAGGAACATTTAAGTTCTAAAACAAATTCCTAAACAGAGGAAATCTTAAAGAGGAAATCCTTTTTCACAGCACTGTATGTGCAGAATGACAGCTAACATGCCAGAAAACCTTTCCATGGATGACAAATATAGTGTGTGAGGACTTCATATTGCCTGGAAGTCCTATAAATAGAGAAGTGAAGCAGCTAGAAGCTCAACTTTACAGCAGACACATTCAACTTTAAATGAACGAGCAATAATTAGAGAGTGGGGATGGACACTTGAGATCCTACAATCAAATCTCGGAAAGTTGCTCCTGTAAAGCTCACACGAGGAGGATTGTTTAGTCGGGTTTGTTAGAAAGAAAACATGCAGCAGCTTATTACCATCGTACTTAAAGCGAAGCTTCTTCTCATGCGAGAAAAATCTGGAAATATTATCCCCAACCCTCAGCCCAGCTCCTCACAGAAGATCACTACAAAGCTGAGCAAACAGTTGAGACCAGAACCAAGCAGGTTACCTGCAGGAAGATAAATGGAGGTTTGAGAAGGC
Source organism: Poecilia reticulata (assembly GCF_904066995.2). NCBI lineage: Eukaryota > Metazoa > Chordata > Actinopteri > Cyprinodontiformes > Poeciliidae > Poecilia > Poecilia reticulata. The sequence continues at coordinate 25,935,585 of NC_088842.1, forward strand.
TCACCCTTGTTGTTCTGAGCAGCCGGGTCTATGGACAGAAAGCAATAGGGGCGCTACTCGGGACGCTGCGGACCCACAGAGCAAGAGGATAGATAGTGTGAGCACGGCTGTCCAGAATGCCATGGATCAGGTTACAGAGCCGGTAAATATAGCAGACGCCTGTGACCTCCACAGGTCTCTCGGCGCTCCTCTGGCATTCCACTTTACTCTTAAAGGACTAGTGTTAAAACTTTCTGGAGGCCAGGCGGGCTAGAGGTGATTTCCACAGCTCTGCTGGAGCAAGCACTAAAAACATGTCAGAAATCATCTTGAAAGTTAAGAATGTGCCACAGTAGATTGTGATTCATCCATTAAGTTCCGCTGAAACATTGCCACCGTAAGGATGTTACAACTGAGCTAGTGGAAATTAATTATTATGTATTTTAGGGTTCCTTGCAAAAGTATTCAAATCCCTAGATATTTCTTTTTCCACATGTTGCCATGTTACAATCACCAACTCAAAATAATTGTATTGAGATTATACATGATAAATCATGATAAATCACCAGTGCCTTAATTGTTAAATGGAAGGAAAATAACGCAAGGTTTCTAATTTTTTTTTTTTTACAAATAACATGAATATGTGTGTTTGTAACTGAAGATCAGTCACACTGGATGGAGAGTATTTTGTGTACTTACAATTTTAGCCACAGTCCTAACATAAATACACAACCAGCTGAGGATATTTTGGTAATTTGTTGATGAACTATAGATTTTTATACATTTTTCTAAAAAAAATTAGTTCTAATTGAAAAAGCATTGTATATAGGAACATGAGACATTTCAAACTGTTTCTCTTGTAGACCCGCTCATCTACAAACATTTTTGGAATTTCAATGTAGAATATGGATTTTGTAATTTTTACTAATTTGGGTTGTTACTGGCATTATTATTGGAAATGATAGATGGCAATATTTAAATTCAAAAATATTAAATCTAGAGATATGGTGACAGGCTTTCATCATACCAAATATAGACAATGTCATCTGAAAATATGTTGGAAATTTTATGACAAGCTTTATATATATTTTGATGAGTTTTTAGATTCAAGTAATTTTTTACTTTTATTGTAGAAATTATGATTTACTTTTTTTATTGAAAAGGAGTTAAATCTAGAGAGCTGAAAATAAGTTCCTCTAATTTCACATTTTCACAGAGTAATCAGAGTATTTTAGCAATCTTAGGATGAGTTATATATTTTTTATGAATGAATTCCATATTGGAAAAAAAGTTCAAATTACAGTACACAGGTATTTTTTCATAGAAAAAGCAGTCAATCTCAGGACACTGGCATGGGTTTGCATTGTTCCAGATAAATACATAATTGTATATTTATAATTTTATTAATTTTTAAAGTGTTTTACAGTACCACCCATACACAAAACATATTGTCATAGCAACAGCTTCCAGAAGTGAGCCCATGTCATGCAAATTCCCAACTTAGTAAATGTGTGAAGGTGACCTCTGTAATGCTGGGCTGATTGACGAGAGTCTGCGGGGAGAGGCCGAGATATGGGAGGACATATTGCTTTGGGCTTGCAATCCATTGCAATTCTACTTAGATTTAGGACTGGGCTTTTACTAGGCCATTCAGACACATGAATATGCTTTGATGCAAACCATTTTATGTAGCTCTGGCTATTTGGTTTATTGTTATCTTTCCATGTTTTCTGTCACTTCTGACCAGCGCATCTGTCCCTATTAACAGGAAGCATCTTCTAAGCATGATGCAGCCACCACCACATTTCACTGTGGGGATTCAGGGTGTGTTCAGGGTGATGCTTTCCCTCCACATAATGCTCTAGGCCAAATAATATTAAACTCAGGGCTCATCTGATCAGAGCTCGATTTTTCATATGTTGGTAGTGTCCCTTACAACAAAATACAAATGTCTTGTAGATCTGCATTCTGTCAACAGATTCTAGAATCTGAGCTGTGAATCTGTGACCTGCTGTTTCTCTAATTACTTCTCTCATTGCCTGTCAGTTTAGGTGGAAGGTTATGTGTTGAGGCGTCTGACGTGGCGACATACTCTTTCCATTTTCAAAAAATACATTGAACAATCTTATAAAAGATGCTGAGAGCTTTGGATACTACTGTTCTTCTCCTTAACGTTCTCCCTGACCTGTCTGCTGGGTTCTTTGGTGTTCATAATGCTGTTTCTTCACTAATGGTCTCTAGCAAACCTCTGAGATCGTCACTGGACAAGTGTTTATAATGAAATTAAATGCACATATGGGTTTTGCTAAGGTGACTTCTGAATGTAGTTGTTTGCACTGAATTTTACTTAACGTTACCAGAGCTAAAGGGGGTGAATACAATTACAATGTACAATTTAGTCTTCAGAATTTTGTTTTGTTTTTGAGTTGGTGAAACATATAAAATAAAAATATAATTTACAGAACTTTGTGTTGGTGACGGATGTGATACTCTTGGAAGGCTCCGTGTGTCCGGAAACGCATTCCTGGACTGCGACACCAGGGTCCAAATAAAAACGAGTATTCTCTGGCCAGAGGACATAGCTGACGTATGACAATGGAAAAAGACAGTCGGAGCTCTGTGCCGAAGTGGCTCTGAACCGGCGTATAGCGTTACATGACACCGAGAGGAGACGGGTCTGATGGTACCGGAGCACTCAAGTCGGCACTCCGGGTGCCGTGATGTCAGCAGTGTACCAAACAGACTGATTACATGCGAGCAGAGGTGGAATGCCTGATGGAGACCACAGGCGATAACGTTATTCCGCACCTTAATAAGAAAACCAGTCGAACAACACGAGTAGTGATAGCAATTCCGTCTCCATTCCCGGATCCGATTCATTTGGCTCAGCTCACCAGCAATATCCGGCTCTTTCTGCTACACAATTTTAATTCGGAAAAGTTTTTGAGATTTAATTTTGCATGAGCGTAACCCCATATTACAACACTGATTAACATAATTTTTTTTTAATTGTTTTATCAAATTTTCTGTCTTTTTTTCTGTTCTTTTTTTTTTAACTGGCTTATTTTCTTACATTTTAATCAGGTGCCTGCTGTGAATTTTCCCTGTGAGGATTTTTAAAGTATCTCTGTTTCTGATTATACCTCTTGATTAATATAAATCAGATTTTAGAAAGTGGTAGATAGCTGTAAACAATGAGATTGTTTCTGATGGATGTGTCTTTCTATAAAAATTAAGTTGATTTCTCCAATGTTGTCACATGCTTGCTCAGGATGAAAGACTGATGCCAAGTCAACAAGATTAAATTATCTGGGTTTCCTTAGACAAATGTTTACCAGCTGCCATTAGATAATCAATTGACTTTGACGGCACAGTATTAAAGTTAGAAACAAACTGAACATATCTGATATGGAAGTTACTATATAATTGGATTGTATGGGGAAGACTTGAATTATTTTAGAACTGAAATTATATTGTATTGTGAAATGGATTGAGGGCTGCACAGTGGCGCAGTTGGTAGAGCTGTTGCCTTGCAGCAAGAAGCTTCTGGGTTCGATTCCCGGCCCCGGTCTTTCTGCATGGAGTTTGCATGTTCTCCCTGTGCATGCGTGGGTTTTCTCCGGGTACTCCGGTTTCCTCCCACAGTCCAAAAACATGACTGTCAGGTTAATTGGCCTCTCCAAATTGCCCCTAGTGTGTGTGCATGGTTGTGTGTCCTGTGTGTCTCTGTGTTGCCCTGTGGCAGACTGGTGACCTGTCCAGGGTGTACCCCGCCTCTCGCCCGAAACGTTAGCTGGAGATAGGCACCAGCAACCCTCCCGACCCCATTAAGGGACAAGGGTGCAAGAAAATGGATGGATGGATGGAAATGGATTGAAGTTGTCTTGTAAAGGGCTTTGAGATTACATTTATTGTAATTTGATGTTTTTGAAACAATGTCTAGAAATGAACTCCAATACACAGGTGCTAATTACAAGGTTACTTACAGCTTATGCATATTTTGACATGTGCTGCTATTATGCTATAATAATAATAATAATAATAATAATAATAATAATAATAATAATAATAATAATAATACTTCCATGTTTCATGTGAATGAGTCACTCATTCATTGTGAGTGGGCATAAGGAGCCGGCTCGGCTTCGGGCGCCACATCACTAATCAGCAGGGTTGCCTGGTGATGGAAGCGGGCAGGCTCGCAGGAATGCAGCGCGAGAGAGGGTACGAGAGAGGACATAGAGGCAACCGTAAACCCAACGTTCCTCTAACCTGCCGCTGGGAGATGCAGTCAAGTTAATACACCACTTATAAACTAACTAGTATACACTTTACGGCTGTGTAAGCAGGCTGAATACGCCTCAGTGGTAACTCATGGAAACGCATTCAGGACAGCTGCATAGACACAGCGCCAAACTGTGCTGTGACAGCGAACTGAGGCACTGCTGCGGGACACACTGTTCATACTTTAGCCGCATAGATATGACCAATAAAATCACAAGGATACATTTTACTCTACATATAATAAGTGCAGATGAAAAAAATAAGCAGGAATAAATCGAACTTTCTCGAGTTTTTCCAACCGCTGTCCTCCACAGCAAGCTTCGTTTAGGAATAAAAAAATAAATAAAAAAAAAAAAAAAAAAACATACAATCCAATCAAACATTCTGTTCCACTCAAATCTAATGTTGTTTTGACTTATAAATTCTGACCCAATACTGGGACTAAGCTAAGTAGCTAAGTGTCAAGAATAAGAAGAAACAACACCTATCAGGGTTATGGAGGTAGAGGGGAACTGCATTCACTCACCCCGCAGTTGGAGATCATCCCGATCCAAACGGGCAGCGAAACGCCCCCAACAGAGTCCCCCTTTATCTGGTCGGTGCTTCTATCAGACCACAGGGTCCAGGGTTTAATTGTAGTAAAACGATAATGTTAAACCGACGAGAAATCTGCCAAAGGCTTTAACGAGGCGACCGTTAGTGTTTAGCCATATCGCCTGTTCGCTGCAGTTGTAGAGTTTCAGCAACCGAGTAACGGCCCATTTCGCTTTAACGGTGACGTCAGAACGGCCAAGGAGCGAAGCTGTGATTGGTTCAAAGCAGACTCAGCACGTCACTGGCCATAAATGCGAACCGCCTCCTACACCGTCACCATAGCGACTAACGTAAACATCAGAGAATCCTTTCATTGAAAATATGCGACGTTCGGTCTCGCGGGAGATCTATCCCGTTCCTCCTTCTGTGTTTTTTTTTATAGGAGCTTTTTAATGGAAAGCATAATAATAATATAAATATTTAAATATATATAACTTCTGGAGGTATATATAACTTTGGGCTAATATTTAAAAATAAAGGGGGGTAAATCGACAGTTTAATGATTGCATTTATTTTATAAATAAAATTCTCACATTGCCTATAAATGTAGTTCACTGTTGCTAAAAAAAATCATTCAACCAGGTTTAAAAAAAATTGGTATTTTTCTCAAAGTTTTGTATTATAATTTATATACTAAATTATATGACTATGCATAATTGCGATGCTAAATCAATTTTAAAAAGCTGAATTTTATTTCTGACAACTCATTCCCCAAAAGTTAGAATATTATGTCATATGCCATAAAAATGAATATAGTAGTACATTGTTTAAAACCAATATTTTATCAAAAACAAAACACAGTCTAAAATATGTGGGGTTTTCTGTAATTAGGGTCATGTCAAAGATATGTGATTTTAATATTTTTGACTAAATTTGATTCTCCAAATGGTGTGGGCTGCCTGAGAAATGGATATCTAACAAACTCTTGATTAGACTGAGCTCAAAGACCAAGTCAACACCTCAAAAGTCTTTGTTGTGCTCCTGAAACAATCCCTAAACCATTTTCTATTTGATGGCAGGATGTGCTATCCTGCTGTGAGAGAGAGAGAGAGAGACAGAGAGAGAGAGACAGAGAGAGAGAGAGAGAGAGACAGAGAGAGAGAGAGAGAGAGAGAGAGAGAAAGACAGAGAGAGAGAGAGAGACAGAGAGAGAGAGAGAGAGAGAGAGAAAGACAGAGAGAGAGAGACAGAGAGAGAGAGAGAGAGAGAAAGACACAGAGAGAGAGAGAGACAGAGAGAGAGAGAGAGAGAGACAGAGACAGAGAGAGAGAGAGAGAGAGAGAGAGAAAGACAGAGAGAGAGAGAGAGAAAGACAGAGAGAGAGAGAGAGAAAGACAGAGAGAGAGAGAGAGAGAGAGAGAGAGAGAGACCACCAACATCAGAGAATAGCTTTTCCATAAAAAGGTGCAACAATGCTTAGGATATATAACATCCACATGAACAACAGAATCCTAAAGTTTTCCAGAAGGATATTGACCAAAGCATTGCCTTCCTCTCATGGTACATCCCAGTGCCTTTCTAATTCTCGGTAAGAAAGGTCATCTAGCCAACCCAACTTGGCTCTTATCAAACAATCTCAAAACCTCATTTGCTCATTTTCCTGTTCTTGGTCTTCAAAGGTAAAATATTCGCTTGCTGCCTGATATACCATGTCCACTAATAACCATGCCACGATAAAGAGATCATCAGTGATTTCCACTTTATCTGTCAGTATAGTTGCAATGCTATACCTAATCAGTTTATTTCCTTAGCTGCAGCATTAAAGCAAGAAGTGACTGGCTCTCTGCATCAAAGCGAATGAGTAATGGATGCTGAGTTTTGCACTCCCTCTGCTGTGCTGTAATACTGAACATCTTCCAAACAGTGGGCCCGGGTCCAAAACTGCTACTGTGAATGAAACAGCGTCAGACAACAGAGGAGGGAGACGGCCATTTATTAACATTCAGTGACGCATCTTTCATCCCAAGAAAGATGACTCACTCTGATCTTTAAAAAACAAAAAGACTTTTTATGGGTTCTTCGAAAGCAAAATCATGATTTAATTGCTACAGATGAGACTGTGTGAAATGATTCGCTTAATGGTGTGTATTACGTGCAGAAATATCTCATTTGATTCAACATAATTCTATAAATGTAGGGAAATATAAGCAAAACAGACATATTATGAAGTGTGTTTGTTGATGAATCCACAGAAGTAAGTACTGATTTAGTAAATTAATTAGTGGCATAATGTATCATCAAAAGCTGCAAGATGTTTAACTGTATAGATTGAAAATCTGAAAACACCTATGGAGGTCCAAATGCATCACAATCAAATAAATGAAAAATTATGTAGATTAAATTTTGTATTTTTTTTGTGTGCCATAGAGTGGGCAGTTGACACATCGAAGTCCTTGACGAAGCTGTTCAATGTTCAATTTCTGACCTTGGAAATTTAGCTGCATGTTTTCACCTCTTCTGTCTGCCTAGTTTCTGCACAATTACTGTGAATTTATGTCATTGTTAATTTATTAACTATACAATAGTTATTAAATTATTAAATATGATAATCAAATGAAATAAAATTTTATTATGGGTTGAATTTCTTAAATAATTCTTTCTGTAGTTTGATCTTTTTTATAGTCCTTGTGCTGGAAAACATTTTGAAATACTGTAGGTTTTCTGCAGGGCCCATCAAACAGTCTAATACCTGATTGGTTCACCTGTTCAGCAAGTCGAATTCAGCCCAATCACTTTAAGTTATAGCACTGGTAATCCCACCCACTGAGCCAGGTGAGGAAAGCTGACAACTTATTACATTAGTAATATACTGCAACTAGGTTATGAAATGAATAGTTTACTAGTTCTGCGACAGACTGGCGACCTGTCCAGGGTGACCCCGCCTCTCGCCCGGAACGTTAGCTGGACATAGGCACCAGCAACCCTCCCGACCCCACCAAGGGACAAGGGTGTAAAGAAAATGGATGGATGGATGGATGGATGGATGGATGGATGGATGGATGGATGGATGGATGGATGGATGGATGGATGGATGGATGGATGGATGGATGGATGGATGGATGGATGGATGGATGGATGGATGGATGGATGGATGGATGGATGGATGGATGGATGGATGGTTAATAAAAACAATTTCTTGTAAATAAAATATTATGCATATTTTGTTATGTACTAATTAACAGTTACACATAATTAATAAACACATAATGAATCCATCTATAATTATTTGACTTCATAATTTAATTAAATCATTTTTGACACTTCAAAACAAAAGGTCAATCAGTAAGTGAAAATAGTGGTTCAAAGAAAGTGTCCTGAAGTGAACCTGCTCGGCAGGTTAGTCATTAATATTGGGGTCTATTTACCAAAGTAGTCATGGTGTTCTGCAAGGCATTTATCAGTCTATACCAACTTATTTTTACAGGGTTGTGGGCGGTTGGTGCCTAACTCCGGTTGTTATTAGATATGACACAAGGTACTCCTTGGACAGGTCATGAGGGCAACAAGGACAAAAACAGGACAGGCAACCATGCAAACATACACTCCCTCCTCACAGCATTTCGGAAAAACCAATTAACCTAACATGCATGTTTTTAGACCGGGAGGAAGACAGAATCAGGAGTTAACCCATGAATGCATAGGTAGAAACTTAATGCAGAAAGACCCCAACTTTCTTCATCAGAACTGTACTCCCATGCAGCCTCGGCAGATGGGAGTGGTGAGATTTTTAAATAGAAAGTGCTGTGCATTTGATTTAAATAACATTTTTACAAATGAAATGTAAAATTAAATCATGGATCTAAATCCATCCATGATTTTGACTCCGAGATGCACAAATATTGATTTAATAAATTATTTGTATATAATTTGGACAGTTTGACCCTCCATATTTTTCAGAACTCTTGAATGCCCATACTGAACGCACGTTAGCAGAAAACATCAATTTACCAGAACAGGGCAGCCTTAAACCAGGAATGTCCAACTCCAGTACTAAAGGGCGAGTGTCTTGCATTTTTTAGATGAATTTCTGCACCGACAATTAACTTCTCAGAGTGTTGTTGAGTTTTGAAGGAGTTCTGCTAATGAATCATTCAATTGATTCAGGTGTGTGATGGAAACATCTACAACATGCTGGACAGTATTCCTTTGACTCTAGACATCACTGGTTTAAAGAAAGCTCCTGCACTCGTGTGTCAGGCAGATCCTAAAATCCTGACTAGTTTGGAAGGATTCATTGTGCAAGTAAAAAGAAAAAAAGTGATTTGCTAGTTTTGCTAAGGGAACAAAATGTCAATAATAAACTGTTTAAATCAACAATTTTACTGAAGCTATGACTTCACATGTGGCAGCCATATTGGATTTCGAGGTCAGGGTTGTTAAGGCACATCTAGCTGATCTTTCAGATTCTAAATTCGAGATTTCTTACTTCCAGAACTAAATAGAAGAAAACATTAGTGGGTTGGTACCCGACCACTTAAATGACATTACCACCATTTTGTGCTCTCCATAGGCTTTATTAGCATTTTTTCTAACACTCATTGTGAATTTCCTTTACCACATAATATTTTAAGATGTGACTGTTTTTAGGATATTATGTTGGTTTCAACTAGATGGGTAAAAATCTGAGGTTTAACACCACATTTAGGTCTTCATATTAATGTAAAGAAGCAGAGGCGCCTAACTAGCTTCGCTGTGCACAAAATCCTACAAAAGGGGAACATAGAAGTTAGAAACAATAGCCTACTTATATATAACTGTGCACTAAGATCAGGCTTTAACAGAGTCAGAAGTACAGGTGTGTTCTTTCCTATTTGCCTCATTTCTCCACTCTTTTTTTTCCTTTGCTAAGCTAACAATCTCTAGTGTGTAGAAATATATGTGGTTTAATCACCTCATGTTATTCTTGGCAAAAAAAAAGGCAGATAAGGAATTTTTTTTTCAAATACTGAACACATTTTTACAATGTTTTAAGTTACAGTACATCAAATGTGCAAAAACATGAAAATTACACATATTTTAAATAAAAAGTAAAGATTTCAATAATAAAAGTTGAAGTGCATTCTATACTGAAGATGCTGCTGGTGTGGTTTTGGTTTGTGTGGTGGATGTTTCCATGTTGAACTGCTGAATAATTAATAAAAGATGGTTCTTGAAATGAAAACCTCTCAGTTTGATTCTCTGGAAACTGATGCTTGATGCTGATGGCGCCTTAACTCTGACAAATGCAAAACCTGCAGCACAAAACAGCTAAACAGACAGGTAAAGAGGAACTTCAGAAAATAATAAAGGTAAAACTTTGCAATTAAGGACCTATGTGTGTGGGAGTTTTGTTGTTTTTAGATTTTAAATATGAAAAACGTTGATGCCAACGTCTTATGTCAATCAAACATAACTCAAATCTTCTTTTTTTTTATTACAAAAATCTGTATGGTACTTCAAGGGGCTGTAAAAGGCTAAATTCCAGCTCACAACAGAAGAAACATTACACCAGAATTTTAAGAAATGCTAAATCTCTACATAAAGGCTCGAAATCATCCGCTCTTTGTTAAATTAAGACACAGTGTCATGAAGTGCATTACTCTATGGATCTAGGCAGGTGTGAAAACTTTCCTTGTGAACGCACAATCAATAAATAGATAACATGCATATCCTTATATCATCCCTCGCTGCAAATTAATGCAACATTCTCTTATTCCAAACACATTGACTAAGACACATTCAGGTAGTAGTACTGGAAACCTGATGGTTGGTGTTTGCACTACATTACTGCCTCTTTGTTCTGTTTACTATGGCTGCAATTCATGCTACACTAACATTGATATCAAAACTGCTGTGATCAAATATGGAGGAAAGGGTCCAACTTGTTCTTTTTTCTCCATGAACACTTATTTAAGTATAGTTGTAGATTTGGAGAACAAACACTCTAGATAAGGGGAAAAACTTTCAAGCATCAGCTCTAAAATGGAGATTCCTAATTTATTTAAGTATAAGTTTTCTCTAGTTTTGAAGTGGAAAGGAAAATACAGTTAACCATGGCTTAGAGAACTAAGAATTTCAATGTCAAAGCAAATTAGACTTTAACATTTAAAACAGTTTCTTAAATAATTGATTAATGTTAAATAATTTAATTCAAGTTTATCCTGGGTAAAAAACAGCAGTTTTATTATTGTCTCAATCTTATGTGTATCTGATGGAGAAAAAAAATCTTTTAAAATTTCCCTTTTTGCTTTTACAAATAGAATGAATTAAAATAATTTCTAACTTTGTGCTAAAGAACCGATGTTTAATGTAGCATATTACACGCTTGATCAGTTGAAAGATTTTGAACTTCAGATGTTAAAATGTAATTCAGATTCCCTAAAAAGATAGCTGGATCTTTTTGTCAATAGATCACAGCTAGAGATTTGTTTCCAAAGAGCAACTAGGAAGGGAAATTTCATTTTGAACCTCAACAAAGCAGCTTTGTTGGGCCGATTTCTTGAACAATAACATAGCATTAACATAGCTGTCCATAGCTGTAACAATGTTTTATGACTCTGCTAAGTAGCTTGCTAAAGGAAAATTATTAGCACCAAACTCTTAAGGTCAATGCTTCTTGTTTACAAGAAGGATACGTTCTCATAAAACCAATAACTATTGTGTATATATATATATATATATATATATATATATATATATATATATATATATATATATATATATCACATTGTAATAACTTTAATCACAGTAATAATATTGATTCTAAGATATTATTCAATGTTTGGTGAAAGTGATTTTGTGCAGGATGAATGGAAAGGTAAAATACATAAATGTCCCCAGGGTGGTCAAAAGTGTGTTTAAGTGCCACAACTAAGATCAGCATCTGCTTATGCACTGCATATACAGCATTTCAAAAATGTAAATGAGATTAAAAAAAAAAAGTGCAAACCTTCAATGAATCCACTGTACTCTGCTGAGATTTGTAATATTTTGCATTCAGTGCCATTTATTATGCATTTCAAGCCTGCAACACATTTAATGACAATCTATGAATGGCGTTTTGTAAAGTGAAAGAACAAATGGGATTTAAAATATGTGAAGTCATCTGATTTTTGTAGATATGATTTGGTGTAAAAGCTGCTCCTGTGACAGGCTAACTTTTCTGGTTTTCTATGTTTATCCTAGACTGCAGGCTACAGAGGTGGTGGTGTCAGGTTCCATCTTTCTAACACATACAGTGCAGCCTTGTCCTGTCTCTTTGGGCAGTTTTTGCAACCATTCACAACTTGAGATGTGAATAAACACATATGGGTTGCATGGTTAGGTGACCTGTTCGGATCATCTTTGAGAGTGACTGTTCTTCCTGTAACTATATGCAATAATTCCCACTTTGGTTCAGAACTGAAGAAGAATTTTGGATGAGAGGTGTAATGATTTTTTTTTATTAAGTAAAATAAATCTTCCTCCCTAGTCTACTACTTTGGTTTGGTCTGTCACACAAAATCCCCTAATTGCAAATTGGCAAACTATGTAAAAGTGTGAATTATTTTGCAAGGCACTAAATCAATATTCCTTTAACACAAATGGAATTTGCATATTTCTCCCTTAACAGTCCCGAATATCATGAAATTAATATGGTGTTAGTGCACAGGCTTAAACTGCTAATTTCTGTTCACACACTGAATATGAACAGGAGTGTCAACATCCCATCCAAAGGCTAGGATTATTTTTTATTATTATTTTCATTTTTTTAACCCAGCCCTCATTTCCACCTCTATAATATCTGCATTGATGCTTAAAAGCACAGGAAGTTCACACGTTTCTCAAAAAGGCAGTGTAAAATATTGTTCTCCATACCTTACAAAGTTATGTCAGAGGAAGAAAAGAGACTGAAAAGAGAAATATGATTATGATCTGATGTAAAAAAAAAAAAAAGAGAATCTGTGGATAAATTTAAACCCAAATGTCTGAAGAGGATGAAAACTTCTTACTGTGGTGCTTTCTAAGACATGTTTAAAGAAAACAGGCTGATTTTCAGATGCCAGAACATCTCCACTCTGAAATACTTGAAATGTCTAATTTGGAATGTGTTGCAGGCTTATGCAATAAAAACTGAAATGTATGTTTAAAAGATAATGATACTGATCAGACAACAAAACCATCTCTCAGTCTCTGCTGTTTGTAGAGAGAAAAATAAATGTGCTAAATATAATCCCCTTTTTGAATTATTAAACATACAACTGTTAAAATCAAACACACTTGTCTAATCATAAAGGCTGATCACGAAGATTGTCATTCAAGTTGTGTTTATGCATCATGCTTTGCCTCACAACGAGGCCTGCAGGGGGCAGCATACAACATTAAACACCTGTGGTTGTGTGAGTGAATACACTAAAGAAGAGGTTTGTGATATCAAATATCAGATCTCAGTGTAATGTGATTTTACATAATATTGGCAGCTGAGGATTTGTTGTGATAAATTGGTATAATCAAGCTCTTTCTATTCATTTCCTATCAACTTTCTTACTGTTGCTAACAGGAAACACATTTTACACTTAGCTTATATCAATTTTGAAATCGGTTTGGAAACTAGACTGCAACTGCGATTATTGTTTCATAAAAGCACCAATCGTGGACCATCAGCCTATGTAAGCTACACAGTACTGGTGGGGTGGGTGGTCAGTTTAATATTTCTTGTACTTTCATAAGGAATGTAAAAACATGACTATAACATCCTCCATCAGAAGTGGACCCAGTTTCATCCCCCATCCTGCATCTGACATTTTAATTTAGGCAGATTTTCTGTAGTATCGAAGGCCAAAGTGCACCTGAGAGCAGCCGTCCGACTCCACGTGGCAACAGGTTCTTGCTATGCCAAAACCAGGGTAGCTGTTGAACAGGTGGACAAGCGAGCAGTGCTGGGCATTTGTCCGTGAAGGTGCTTTGGTGGATGCCGTGTAATAAATAAGCAGCTGAGATTTGCTGCAGTGCCCTCCTGTCTGCTAACGCTGCAAGCAGAATCCATGTTGCTCTCTTAGCCTTTAGCATGAAAAATCTTTCAACTCACGTGAGTTTCTCTTTAAATAAAGCTGAAATATATCATCTCCGGACGTTCAGCGAGAGCCAGCCGGCGGCCCACCGTAGTTTCTTTTTCCAGTCTCCAAGATGGCGTTCATCCTTTTACTGCCTCTCTCCATTCAACAAGACACGCCACCTTTGCTGTTTCAGAAGTGTTTCCAAGCAATAACAATTAAGCAATCAACATAGTCCTAGACAACTAAATCTTTCTTATCAAGCTTCTAAACAAAAGGCTTCTACTTGGTCTTGGGCACTACCAGTATTTCATCACCATCCTGGATGCTGTAGGAGTGGAGAGCCCGGTTGTTGTACTTCAATTCCTCTGGCCCAAAGGCGCTGTCCTTGTCGATGTAGTAAAGCCTCATGCTGTTGGTGGAGAGCTGGACCACAGTCGTCAGCTGCTTTTTCAGCTCGGCAACAGTTTGGTCCAAACGGATGCACAGCTGAAACAAAGCCAAACGGAACTAGAGTTACACCATTGTTTCATCACAAACCCCTGCGCAAATTTTCAATCAATCTGCAGTTATATGACCTTCCAACTAAACGACATGAAATGGGCTAACCAAGACTACCTTAACATTTTTGTTTAGCTCAATTTGATGGAAGCTATGAACTTACAAAAAAATGTCTGTTGGCAACAGTAATTTTTGGGCTCAGAAACATACATTTCTGGTCCTAATAAAGACAAAGACTGGCTAGCCTTAAATGGCTACAATATTATTTCAGTGCTTGCTCACTGTTTAGAGGGAAACTTGCCCCAAGGTACTTCGTTATGACGGTATTTTTGGTATTAAATCATTATTAAACTAACCTGTTCTACTTTCTCCTCGCAGTGAACTTCGACCTGAGCCCGGCAGCGAGGTCTGAGGTCGATCTCAGCAAGCGGCTCCAGCTTGCCGTATTTGGTTATCAGGGAATGGTATCTGTGCACGGAAAGAGCAGGGTTTTCTTTAACTACACAAACAAACACAAAACACACTTAACTTTTGAAGCTATGATAAAAGAGAAGCAGGTTGTGCAGTTTACCTGAACGGTAGCTCTTTCTCGGGACAGTCTAGGTAGTGACGGATGAAGAACCTCTCTGCATCCTCTCGCTCGCTGTCAGTCACAACACTGCCATTTAGTTGGGACACTGAGGGAAGCCTGAGCAGAGCCATGTAAACATGAGCAAGTTATGCACTAGGAATGACATGAGTCTAAAAATAGGAGACAAAAATTGTCTCAAACGGTTTTATTCGTGACGGATGAGACTCACTGTGCTATCATGAGGTTGCGGCGCTCTGCCTTGGTGTAAGGCTGCAGTAAGGGAATGCCCTGCAGTCGCACCTCCTCTAACTTTGGAAAGAAGTTCAGCTTCTCAATGTCTTCCCATCGGTTGAGACCTGACAACACATACACCAAGAAGTTGAGCGACGACTTTCAGCTGAACGGACATGACGTTTTTATGGAAAACCTATAATGGGTTTTCAGGTGTTGAAGCAGTTCAATGCAGCGGCTTTTGTTTCCGGCAGAATTGCTGTGAGGGAGAAGTTTATACTCAAGTTAGAACAAGGCCTTTTAAGATCATTTTGAAAAAAAGTTTAACAAAGTATTATAAAAGGAAATTACATTAATGCAGTACTGCCTGCCTGCACATTATCCTTGTGCAAGAAAGCTGCTCCAAATGCTGCTGAATACACTTTCCAAATAATCTTTACAGCAAATATATTTGTCATTTAAAGAATAGCTCTGACGAAGGATGGCTTTCAGGTGGCAAGCACTTCAGACAAACATTTGCAGTCTGATACATGAATGGAAATAAATAATCTGAACATTTCTCTGATACTGATTTTGCCCTTCTCCCTCTGAAAACAGCTCTCACTCTGCTTCTGTAAATAGACACACTGCTGGAGATTAAAGGCTGTGTGGAGAGGACTCTTAGAACAAAGTTTTTATAATAAAAAGACCCATGCTTGTTGTGCTAAAATTATCTGCTGCCATGATACTAAAACCTAATTTTAAATCTCTACAACACAAAATGAAACCACTCAGCTAAAGCAACATTAAAGCTCAAGATAGAACTATCATAAGAGACTAATTCAAAGAGTCTAACAGTGAATTGAAACAAGCCCACGCTGCGACCCACTGACCTGAGTTGTTTAGGTTGATCCTGCGCAGGTTGGGGAAGAGTCGTGCCAGGATATCCTCGTTGTCCTGAATGGAGGCCAAGTTGTTGTTGGCCATGATCAGAGTGTCCAGGCTGGGGAACATGGAGCCAAACTTGCCCACTTCGGCCCAGTCGTGGAGGCTGTTGTCGGTGATGTGAAGGAGGCGCAGGGTGGGACAGGCCACGCTGGAGGCACTCACACTACTGTACTCGTTAAGGCACAGGAACAGTTCCTCTAGCCTGCAGAAGAACAAAGGGAGAGTCCAGCCGTGGCTGAGGAAAATACACACTGAAGGGAAAAACAGGGAGAGACATACAATGGATCTCAGAATAGTGCGCACACCTGGTTTCTGGTGAAACTATTCGTCTGTAGCTTTGGATGTACACTTAAATTTACAGGAATAAATAATAAACGATAAAACAATCAACCAATTAAAAGCCAGCCAAATACATAACACCACTCCTTTAAAAGCAGGGATTTGGTGCAGCTCTTCTTACACAGGAATGTTCTGGGTCAGCAGCATCACTGTATCCCAGGATATCTGAGTGTTGTTGAGAACAAGGCGTCGCACTCGTGAAAAGGTTTCAGCACACTGCGGCTTAAGAATGGTTCCTGCCAGCGGGTTGGAGCTCAGGTTGAGGAACTCCAGATTGGGGATGCTTGATGCAATTTTACTGATCTGAAAAAAAGTATGATCAGTATTTTTAATCTGATACACACAAAGAAAGCTTTAAAAACTAGGAATCTGAAAATATGTCTACACTGAGTGGCTGAGAACCTGCATATATCCAACCTTGTTTTCAGATTTAACATTTGAAAGACTATGAGGAAAAGTCTGAATCCTACTACTCAAAAGTTTTCTGTTTTTTTTTTTAAACGTTTGTTTAAACACAATAAAAACAACAACTATAACTAGTCATTGCTTAACTTAATTTGATATTACTAACACTCTCTACAGTCAGAAAGGACTGATAGATTTCAAAGTTACCTCTTGCCAGTCTTGAAGATTGTTGTGCGATAGATCCAGCTCCATGACATGAGCACAGAAGGCAGCGATCTCAGCCTGGTCTCCTGCTTTGCTGATCCCACAACCGTTCAGCACCAGCACACTGGGCAAGTTCAGACGGTCTAGTGTGAGGCACAGAGGGACATTTTAAAGTTTCTATAAGGGCTGTGAACACAACTAGGTCTGCAAGTTCAGAGTGAACACTTAGAAGTTACAGGAGTAGAAATGATAAAATAAAATAATTAATAAAAAGTCAAATAAAAACATGAGAAAATATTCATCATACAGTCATTGAGCAAGAATGAACAAATCCTTTGATTATTTTAATCACAGGATAAAACTTGGTGCAGATAAATAACAAAGCGCCTCTCTTAGCAGAAATAAAATAAGTATACTGCTAACAAGGCAAAGGTGACCTCTCCATCTCACCCTTCATGGGGGAACCCTGGAGACCTGCAGTGGGAACCACCACCACTCCCATCCCAGGCCCTCTGCGGTACGGGAAGTTTTCTGGGCTGTACTTCTCATTGATAACCTCCACAAAGGAACGACCTTCCCTGTCTTCTGGAGGCTCCATGACGCTTTCCTGCTGAGCGGCCTCCTCTTCAGCTGTGGAAACAAATGTCAGGTAAATGTCACAACCCTTCAAGAACTTATCTCACCGCTGGGGACCTCTTTGCAATGTTTTCTGTTGACTTGACTTCATAAGACGTATAGTTAAGTAGTTCAAGAACTGGTTTTGGAAAAGAAAAAAAGTAAGAAGGGAGCGCTGTAGTAATTTTGTTTAACATGCAATAAATTTGGGAAATATATTTATTTTCAGTGGAATCATTACGGTTTGAGGCTTTATTATTGTTTTCGTTTATATTTTTTCTCAATGCATTCTGTAAGCAAACAACACAGTGTAGTGGCGGTGCTTACAGCATGCTCCTACACTCTGTTCTTCAAATCCGATAAGGATGGGTTCAGAATAACTATTGCCTGTTTTTTTTACTACATATGAGCAACTGTAAACAAATGAATTGGATAACGGGGATGATAGCCAGAGCGGTCTTGAGCACTGCTTTTGTCTGCCAATGCTCATTGTACCTCCCTACTTAATGCATGCTTTTCTGCTTGAAAGAACTCTAACAATACTTAAAAAAAAAAAAAAAGGATAACACCCTCCCTCATGCCTTCCCCACTCTGTTCCTTCAGACTAGTAGCAACAGCAAACAGCTGGTGGAACTGCACGTCTGCTGAACTTGTTTGCTAAATAAAGCATTTTTACAAGTGAAGGTAACATATTTAATTGATGGTGCTATAAAATGTAACTATGTGCCTAGAAAATACATAAAGCTTCCCCTTTAAATGTAGAAAAAGAAACCGCAGCACGTGGACCAAGATAATCACTTGACTTCCCATAATTAAAATGACCAGCATCTGTTTTATAAGGCTTGGCAGGCAGAGCCTCACTGTGGAATATGCTGGAGGGAAACATAAATTATGTATCAGTTGTTGCTTGAATAAAAATATAAAGGATCATATTACAGTGTCTTATGCAGCTGCCTAAAGTGACATCACAGTGTTTTCTAACGGTTCAGTCGCCATACCTGAACCGATGTCTGCTTTGATGTGGCCACAATCAGCTGGCTGGTGCCGTTTCTGTACGGGCGACCTGTCAGAAACACTGGAATGAGTGTTATTTATATCCGATCTAACCATCTACACAGATCATCCCTTGGATATCCTACCAAAGCTGAGACTAATTAAATAAGTGGCTAACATCTTACTCCAGAATGGATGGAAGGAGTGGGGAGAAGTCTGCAGAAAGAAAAAGCTGCTCCCCTTGTTGGCGCTCTTGTCAGACCAGATAAGTGAGGAGGATCACCGCATGTCACTGCAGAACAAACAAGGTCAAAGATCAGTCTCTGCTCGCTGACATGCTCACCAATAAAGATCATTAGCACAAAACAGCAGTGCTCTGTTAGAGCTGCTGTGAGCAAGCTGACAGAGACACTTTTATTCATAAACTTTTTCACGCATTAAATATCTATTTCTGAGTTAGTGGCTGTTTTAATTCAATAAATCAGTTATAAAGAGACTGCGATTTGCTAATCATTAAAGTAGCTTTGTTGATTTCTACTGTAAATCATAACGTATTATTTCTTCAGCATGAATTTCACATTTGCCATAACTTCTAGAAAACACTGCAGTTCATAAATATAAATGATATTTATTCGTTAATAAATGTTTATTTTTATTGAATTTTCAAACCCACAGTTAATATTTCACTGCACAAATGTTTCCTTATCTCTAGATTTATATCCACTAATATGGAGAATCCGCTCTTGGCCAGTTGTGTATCAAAGTAACACAACATTTTAAATAATTACAATCTGAAACCCCAGAAAAACACTCCATCATGCTTTTCCTACATAGGCATTTTTCATAAGATTTTACAGAAAGTGGCAGAGTTTTATACGACTGTATGGACAAAGGGGTAATGCAGAATTGCCTTTTCTCCACCTGTTGCTGCATGGGTTTCTATTCTTTACTGTCTTACAAGAAAATCAGAAACAATTTAGTCCTTTGAATAAGACCTGTAACAGTATCAGTTTGTCTTACTTACGATACAAATTACCAAAATATTTAATATTCTGTGACTTATTTTGAAGTATGAAACGGTGGTGAAAACAATACGTTTTCAGATGGAATTTACCACTTGTTCTGGCACTGTCCTTAGAATAGCAATATGATTTTCTCTTTTATTATTTTATTTCAATGTATATTTTTTGAATGGGAAATTCAGCATAGATAATTTTACAAATCCTTCACTGTATAGGCAAGCTTTTTTCTTTTCTTGTTTTTTTCCCCCATCTTCATTACAGTAACATCGCAATGAAAAAAACATGCAAACAAAGGTACAGCACAGTGTCCCTCAACCATTTAATGAAACACAAAAAACTGTTTATTTTTGCAAATTTCATTCACTGACTTGTACATATTTACAGTATTAAGAGAAATGGCATATGAAGCACAGTTCCACATGGGTGTGACGTCAATACGAAATCCATTTCCGGATTCACCAATTTGGAAATCGGAAATTCCGACAATCGAGTTTGACTCGAAGGCACCACAAAAAATCCACTTGGCAACCACGGATAAATCTGACAAAAAAAGTTACTGACTAAAGCATACATGAAATGTTTCTTTGAAAATAAATAATGCCGATCCCCTGTAAACAATTTTACGAAAGCACCGACGCGTTATGTTTATGTTGTCATTTCATAAATTGGATTAAAAGGCCCCAATCGAGTCTAAAATTCACCGATTTCTTAAAGGAATCTGGTGTTTAAAAGCAGAAGGATGGCGAACCTAATCTGAATGGTAACAGCTCCCATTCACAGTGAAAACATAAACAGGGGAATGACTACTATAGACAGATTACTAAGCTTTACATCCTGCTTGTATCTCACGGTCAGAGTCCTGTCTACTCTGAAAATAACCAGTCTGACCCCCAGCAGCAGGAGCAGCGGCTCGATGGAGCCCGAAACGGAGAACAGATGGAAACCGTAGAAATGCGGTGTTAATGTTCTCCAGGACAGTGATAATACTCTGAACTGGGCTCAGACAACTACACGATGGTAGGTGCGTACGTACCTTTACTGTCCACACTGGATCCCCCTTGTTGATGAAAACAAACCAGCTGTCATTTGGTCTCCCCCTACATACAGGAAGTGACGTCATGTTGCAGAAAGCCCTTTCCCGGTTTCTTTTTCTGCACACAATAATAATCTAATAACGCTCAGTGGCAAATGTTAAAGTGATTCCTTTTATGAGCCCGGTTTATGTGATGTTTTAAAAGAAAATTCAGAAAGAAGAAAAAAACCGTTGAGGAAAAGAGATATTTGTGTGCAAGAACTAGTGCTGTAAAGTAAAAAAAAGTAAGTACTTGTTAATTAAGTAAATAATTAATTAATTGGTTAAAAGTAAAGTAAGCAAGCTTAAGCAGTGTCCCATTTGAAAGAACAGAGCAGAAAAAGACAGAAAAAAACCATGATTCAGAAAAGAGAGTTAGTTGAGGTAGAATAGAGAGAGAGAGAGAGAGAGAGAGAGAGAAAACAGGTGCAACAAAATGTCTAGGAGAAACTGGGTTAAAAACACAGACTTAAATACTGACAGACAGGTCCCATCCTGGAAGGAAAACATGGAATTAATTTCAGATGAAAACCTGCAAATATAAGAGATGGATTAGACAGGGTGACCTCTGAACAGCAGTTTCAGCAGATCTCTCCATTGACCGTCATCATCCAGACCAGAGGAAATGAAATTGTATGTGGCCAAGTGTTGATTCAGCACAAAAATAAATCAGTTTTCATGTTTAAATTTAAATTGTTGAATGTTCTTCTGAATTATTCAATTATGGACCTGAACCTGTTGTCAGAGGTGGTGCTAACAGGAAGGCTGCCCTGGACAGACCCCTCCTTAGCACCACACATCAACCTAAAAACACCACACTGGTATAAAAACATAATTATGCATAAAAAAGCATAATAGACTCATCACTATCACAGACACATTTTTTACCAGCTTTTTTTTTTTTTTTTTTTTTACAAAATATGTAAAACGCAACCATTTATCCATTGCTTTCTTTAATTTTAACCAGTGCTTGTTTCTGATTTTATAATAATACCAAACTGTCGAAGTACAAAGCTGTGTGAGCAGATGAGAATGTGAAAAAAAATAAATAACGCAGGTTTTTCGTCCCACTCAATCAGTTTATTATATCTTTATACCCCTTAATGTTTAGATTTATTAATGCACCACAAAACTCTTTATATTTTAGCTTAGATTGCAGGAGAACACAAAAAACACCAAACAGCATTTTAAAAAACAGGTGTTTAGATAATGTCTGAATCACTGATGACCTTGAGGATGGCTACAATCTAAAAAAAAAAGAATAAAAAGAACAATTAGTAAAATCTCAGAAGATTTGCAGTTTGAACAGTGCATGTAGCCAGTTTAATAACCAGCTGATTTTTAAACAGAGACAGTCATGCCTGTTGGACGACTGAGTCCTTGTTTTAGCCACGGTAATAATCGCCGTCATAGTCATTGTCATTGTCATTGTCATATCTGGGGTGGTTGTGATAGAGATTGTGGCTGCCATGCCTATAGCGGTGGAAGGGAAGTAAGTGGTGGTGGCGCCGGCTGTGGTATTTGTGTGGGGGCGGTTCCTGGTGGCTGGGGTGGTAATGTGAGTCATGGTGGTGTCTTTGGTGGTCATGACGGTTTTGGTGGTTGGGTTTATATCTGTTGTCCTGGGGTTGATAGTGATCATGTGAATTCTCTATCTCGTAGCAGTTCTTTCCGCAGTATTCTGTCACACCCTTGACACCTTCAAAGAAAAGAAAAAAGAAGTTGAACTAAATGATCAAACGTATTTAATCTCGATCATATCCAGATCTGTAATCGCTTGATTTGCTGAACACTAAGCTGTGCAGTCTTACTTGGACAGTAGTAATCATAGATGGTGACCGTCGATGGCCTAAGGTGCTGCACCTCATACTCCTGAATCATCTCCAACTCGTGGAACACAGGAATATCCTTTTGTAACTAAACAAGAAAAATTAAAAAAACCTCAACTCCAGGCAGCAAACTTCACCAGCAGCATCTGCTGCAGTACACGCTAACTTCCTCTCACCTCCTGTAGGTACACAAAAACATGACCGTCCTTGTGTTCAACGCTGCTCACCAACACCCCTTTCTTTAGCTGTGAGGAGAAGACATTCAGGTAAATGTTATGTGTGTGTGTTTTGGTGCACAAGTTAGGATATGGATTATCTCTTATCCTCAAGTGGTCAAAATTATACATGGAGGCTTAATTACAGGCACAAACAGCAACTAAACTAAGCAAGTTGCACCTGGGAGACAAGCTTATTGTAGGTTCTGACATGTTGCTGACTGGACACTTGAGCACTTCATCTTGGCAAAATTGGTAGATTTATTTAAATATGTTGATTTATTACAACTGATGTGTCTCTTATTTGCATGTTCTATACATTTTAAATGTCCTGTAAATTTAGGGCTTTCAGGAGAAATCGAGAAGTTAAACACAGCTTTCTCAATCCATTCTAAAACCAGTTCAGGTGTATGTTTGGGATTATTGTCCTGTTAGGGCATCTTGATTCTGTCTGAATTACAAGCATCTCCGATATTAATCCCTTTAAGGATGACTGAAATTTGCAGCTTCGCACATAGGCAGAGCGACAAAGTTAAAGTTACAGTCATGCGTGAGAGTGTATACAAAGTTTCTATTGGAATTGTATCAATGCACACTTTATTGCAACATTTCACTTCACATTAAAGAGTTACTCACATTCCACAAGGATGCTGGAACAGGCCAGAATCCAGAGGGCACTGCAATGTCCAGGACCACCATGTTGGTAGAGCTGCGGCCTTCACTGTATCTGTTAGGCAAGGATGAAAATGGTCACACTCTTGTTCTTAACAACAATGTCTTTTGTTCAGTGTCTATGAAATGAGCTAAGTATGAGATCATCTAAGATTATGTTCAAGTAGGAATTGTTCTTGATAAACCATTTAATCCCAAGGTTTATGTTAAATCAACAGAAATCAATGCATGTTGGTGAAGACCCACAAAATGTTCCACAGATCCTGTGGGACAGACAGAAAATTGTGCAATTTTTCTGATTGAAAAATGAATTAATTTACAATTCAATAAACATTTTTGCTGCTATTTAATAAATATGCACACGAGCTCCACTACAAAATTTTGTTTATTGCTTTAAATCTGTTACCTAATCATCAGATTGGTACCATCAGATACCATCAGATTGGTGCAAAATGACTGTTGGACATAGTGTATCCTTCCCATATCCTCTCAACTCGTACAAGAATTAAGCAGGTATAGTAAATGGATGGAAGGAGTTATTGTGTCATAATAGTGTGACATTGTGGGGCAAAAAGGTTGTAAGTTCAAATCTCTGCTGAAGCCTCTCTTGGTGAAGTTTTGTGTGCCTTTTTCTTTTTGTGAATTCACACTGAATCTCCAGCTAATCTAGCTTTTTTCCCCAACAGTGCAAAATAATAGCATGGTGGTGTGGTTGCTTATCTCTATGTAGCCCATGAAATAAGACTGATGACATGTCTAGAGTGAACACAAATTTGGAATAGTGACTGCTTTGAAAGAAACAGCTCCAAGTAACCCCCAAACCTCGTATGTATTAAAGATGAATGGCTAAATGACAACAGTCTACCTGCCTGTAACAGTAACTTGCTTGTTTACTCACGAGGATTTCAGCTTCAGCGTGACTAAGCGGTCATGGCAACAGTTGTGGATCTCTACTTTGGCTTCCACGCTGAAACTGCTGACAACGGCTGAAACAGGGACGTTGTAAACAAAAGTAACCTGGAAACCAGGTGAAAATTGGAAGTTAAGACAATTATTCTTTATACCAATATTTTTCAACAACCTTATTTCGTTTCTTTTCAACAAAAAAGTATGGTCTTTTTTTTTTTTAATCTTTGACCATCATCCAACTGTTTCAGTCACTGACCTGTACTACAGAGCATGAAGTGCCCTCAGCTCTCAGCCAGTACTTTCCTTTCAGGCCTTGCAGCACCAGCTCCTGGTGGTCCAACTTGTTATTTTGATTCACTTGGAATAACAAGTGATCAGTGGGGGATGACACAGTCACAGAGGAGGAACCTTCTCGATTCAAAACTTTAGAGCTGTAGAGGGTCATAGCTTTAATAGCCACAGCTGTGTCCTACAACATATAACACACACAGCATTTACTATCCCTGACCCTGTCCCAGACATTAGATAATAACTGGATGACAATAGTAAGCGCAAATTAATATACCCCGAAAAATATTCTTTTGAGGGAAGCCAGAAAATGTTAGAATTTTAGTAGAATATCTGTTTTTGGCAAGTTTAGTAAGATTATGTTGATTTTCTGGTATGTGCACTTAAGAGCAGCGTCTTGATTTGTAATCCAACACAAACCTGAGTGGACTCGAAGCCTCCGTAGTAGGACTGCTGCTTAATAAGCCATCTGATGATACTCAAGGAGCAGGACAGGTCTCCTTCGGAGAGAGAGTGACCGACTTTGGCCAGTAGCACATAAGAACTGATCTCCACACACAGAGAACGTGGGTTTTGCTTTGGTGTCAAACACCAGTATTGAAGATCTCCTAAACAAGTTTGCAGCTGTGTTAGCATTACAAGCACATGCATCGGTGGCAAATCCTGGATGGCTTATATCAGGAAGCAGACTCACCTTCTCTTATTGCGACCAAGTCAAGGTAGTGCAGAAGCTTAGAGCGAGCCTCCCAGTTTTCTGCCAGCGTGAAGACGTATGCAAACAGAGCTGTGGCGTAAGTGTTGCTGAAATCATAGATGTAGTCTTTCAGGCATGACAAGCTCTTCTTCACCACAGGATTCTTAACAGATGAAAGAAAACAAAGTCATCTAGGAGAGTTTTCAAGTAATATTTGAATGATTGGAACATGAAGGGACATTTCAGATAAGTTTGGTACACTGAATTTGGAATTATGCAGGATGCATATTTGATTCTGATCCATCAGTAGTTTTTTGGTAATTTCTTGTAGATGTGGACGTGCGATAGCTCCAGTGGTTAGAACTGTTACTTCACAGGCTGAAACTTAAATGGAGCCTTTCTCAGTAGAGTTTGCAGATTGCTCACATGCATGGGTTTGATTTCTTCACACACTCAATATATCCTAACACTGACTGGACACTTTAAATTGACTTTAGGTGTGTTTTTATGGTTATTCTGGCACATTGCCTAAATGGAGATAAATATCTAACCCTTCCCCAAGACTCTGGAGCCCCTCATCATGTCTAAGAAAGTATAGAAAATGGATTTATCGATAGACGTTTAACAAACTGAAATCAAAACAAATTAGTCACATGGAAAAGTAACAAGCCTTCAATATATCTTTTTTTTTAATCTGCAAAACAGAAACATGGGGTTACTGTAGTTTTTAATATATTTGGACCTGAAGTACTGCAGCTATAGGCACAGGCAACATTTTACCAGGAGAATTATTGTTCTGTTGTATCAAACTGATGCTTGGTCTAAATAACCTACTTACTATGATTTTGTAATCTCCATTCCATAATAAATGTAAAATAAGATTATTACATGTACTACTTTTAGAAATCAGATGGTGTAAAGATTCAGGCATTTTTGAGTGACTGACAACAAAAACAGTTGGAAAACTAAACTTAGCTAAATAGTCTTCTGAGGAAAATATAAACAACTGAATGATTAAGGTATTTAAACCTTGCCAGACTCAACAGACTCAACATATTTTTTTAATAAAATATTTAGTAGATAAAACACAGAAAAAGGCTAAAGTCCCACAGTTTGTTTTGAAAACAAATATATGAGATATGATGTAAATTTCTAATTATTTCTTAGCTGGTTTATAATAGCAGAGACACATTTTTCTGAAAGCCTGGAGGATTTTATTACATCTGTTTGATTTCCAGTAACTTTCTGTTGTTTTTGTGAAATGCTGTTTTTATTTTTCCTAATAAACATTTTAGAATAGTAAATAATATTTATAATGTTTTGGTTGTTGATTTTGTTTGAAACTGGTATTTAAAAGTTAGAGTTTTACAAATTTGGTTCTGATAAATCAGCCACAAAATCTGGACTCTATTACATTAACTTACGTCTGCTGGTATGTTGGTTTCAAGTAAGGCTGCGGTAACGTAGGCAGTGACCGTCACTTCATCAGGAACATCACCCTATGGAGACAGAACCATGGACAGATTAACATCTGTATAACTGTCCTTGTTAGTAAGAATTATATCAATTGACACGCTCTTTGCAAAAATCCTTTGTGTAATTGGGTTACCCTAATATAGTTGTTGTAGAGTTTTCCGGACACTTTGAAACAACCGTTGTCCCGCTGTTGGAATTCCAGCCACTTCCGAGCCTCCTCAATAATCTTGGGATCAATGTAGATGAAGCTCTGAGCTTTGTAAAATGTCACCATCACGAAGGCAGTGAGCCTGGAGGAGAGAAAAACAAAGTTTGACATTTTCCTAGCAAACAAACACTGCAACAGTAGAATACACAGCACCACATTAGCAGAGACTGCTGAGTGACACTTTAACAGCAGCAGAAATGTGGTGCATAAAAGGTTAAAGAAGTAGAAAAGGATCGTTTTCAAAAAATTCTGACTTTGAGGGCTGAATTATACTGCAAAGATTCTAGATTTTTTTAAAACCTCTTGAAATACATGGAAGCCTGCACTATTTTTTTTTAATCACAAAAACATTTAACATGGGTGTGTAGACTTTTGAAGGCTGACTTCAGAGCAGCTTCTTGTCTCTGGCTGTGAGATTACTAAAGTTTGCGGTGATAACCAATATCAAAGTGAAACTTGAGGGCTTAATACTTCATTGTGACAAAAATCATCTTTATTAAAGGTCTTCAGTAAAAACATTTTGGATCTAAACTTATCAGTTGTGTTCTTACCAAGTGTTCTCCTCTCCTTTTTCAAATGTGCTAAATGCACCCGTCTTCTTCCTGTAGGCCAGCTGTCTCTGGTAGCCTGTACAAGAACGGTGATAACACGTCTGGTTATAGTGCACATGGCAATAGGAGGTAGAGATTCAGTTTTGGTTTGCTGTGTTCTTAAATACGTTAATGTCTGTGAATAGGAAGCTAAAACAGACGAAAACCTTACGTCTAACAAGGCCAAAGACCAAACAGAAGATTACACTCTAACTGAAGGAATGTATTTAACACACACTTTTACTTCTCTCTGCATTCAAAAGGTGATAAAAACTTGCCAGTAATCAGGTAGTTGATTCCCTTCTTCTCAGTTTCTTGGGACAGCGTGTTAGTCTTTTGGAGGTAGTGCAGGATGTAAGTGTCAATTGCCATGAAAGCTATGTTCTGCTCCCCACAGCCATACGGCAGAAACAGCAAATCACCCAGGTTTTCCACACTGCGGCTGAGGATGTTACCTGCATAAAAACAGACTCGTGGGAGATGATCATGCTCTGACATTTGAGTTCAAATTGATTCGTAGTCACATTTTTAGGTGTCGTCCCAACATTATTTTATGAAAATAAATCATCTTGGATAATATAATCAGTTTACCTGAAACTGAGACTTTGGCCTTCAGACAGCCACTAACCACATTGTCGGGGATATGTGTCTCCAATTTTTCACTTAAACAGTGTCCTGCGCGCAGGCAAAAACAAAAACAGCACTTTAAACATAAGCAGAGGGGAAGAATTAGTACTTAGGCTGCTCTGAGTATTTCCTAATTTGCCATGTTTGTGAATCGAAAAACAAATGTGCAATGTTCTGACTTGGTTCATTACCTTTTCTGGGATGTCACAATAATTTTATCAACTGACCTGGAATTATTTTTATTCTATTCTATATGCTAACACAAGTCATCTGATAATTATTAGCCAATTAATATAAAATATGAAGTTTCACAGCCCTTACCGGAAGATTAGCACCATGAAACATATTCTCTAGACAGCAATTGTTATTATAGATTCAGAAGTTGATGCCTAATTATCATGCATGTTGTGTATATGCAAACCCATACTGACCTTTTGGACAGAGCAACCAGCTGTATGTTTTTATTATTTCATATCCAACTGCCTGAAAAAGAGATTGAAGAGAGATTTTTCTCTTTGTCTGAGCAAGCATCAGCTCTTTAATGACATTAATGAGTCAATATATTTTTGACAGTAATGCATATATATTTCTACATCTGGATTTTTTTTTTTATTATTGTCATTTTCAACCTTCACTTTGAGAGGTCGCGTCACCACAATGCTGCGACCACTTTCTGGCACCGTCACTTCTTGATCGCAACAAGGAGTCTGAGAAGACACAGCCTCAGCAGTCAGACTGACCATCAAATCCCCTGAAAGAAAGGCCAGCTTCTGTTAATTCCTAAAATACTGGAAAGCAGAGAGGTTGCAGTGAATTGTCGTGAGGAATGAAAATGAGCCGACGAACAAAGGAAAGTCATTCGGCCACTTTCTGTACAAAAGTCTTCCCTTTTCTCTACCTAAGTACGTTGGAGTGAAGGTCCAGCGGATGACCTTGTGCTCGCCCGCACAGAGACAAAACGTACACTGGTCAGTAGATAGGAGAGTAAGGATGTAACTTGAGGATGCGGCTGCAGTAATTTTGATCTGTTGATGAAAAAGGTGAGTTCACTTTTTGAACAGGCTACATGTATTTCCAAAATTGTTTAGAATACATTTTTTAGAACCATAGGAGCTACAGCTGGAGACGTTTAGGCTTCTGAGAGTTTTTTTTTATGCTAGATGGGCAGAAAGCCTATCTGCCCATCTCAGGGTGACGTTTTTATCTGGAATATAAACATATATTATACAATATAAACCACTTAAGCTGAATAGGGTCTTAAATTGGTATTACAAAAATGTGTTACAAATCGCACAAGATATATCTTTCTCCTACTTTTTACCCAGAGTTAATTGCATAAAACCCGCAAAGACAATTATCGTAGGGGCTATTACACAGTCTGTGGACAATCTTATTTAGTGCCTGGTTTTCAGCTAATTTCCTACCTAAATGGGATCCATTTGGATATTATAAATGCAGACTGGGGGTCTGAGGCATCACAGCATGATTATGAGGTCTTTAACTAAAGCAGAAAAGCAATGAAGGCGGCGTGGTTGTTTTTACACAGTGTTGAAAGTATAGGGAAATACATATATGATAACAGTAAATATGTTTAAATTCTGCCACAATAGCAGTTTTAATATCAGATATAGATGCTAAAATATTCATTTTGGTGAATTTCTAATGATCACTCTTCTGCAGCTTCGAAATGTGACCAGTAACAACAATAGCACAGTGTTTAAGTCAATCTGGAAAAAATTACAAAAAGATCAAAGTATGAACTATTCAGTGTAACAATAAAAAGGACCAGTCTCTTAAAGACACTTCAAATCTAAAATAGTCTATACCCCAGTCTTTAGTTTTCATTTTCATCCTGTTCAGTTTAATAGATCAACTCACTTTATATTGCCTTTTCATAGACCTTGTGTCCATGTGACCTACACGATCCTTGGCATCTTTATCGAACATAGAAATAAATTAATCAATCTTAAATTATTAATATTATTTTTAAAGCCTAGAATAAGAGACCCACTACATATGGCATCCAAGTTGTCATTTATGATTGCGATAGTGAACACACTAAAATTTTAATAATGACTGGGATATGATATATTACGCAGCATTAGCATAGTTTAATGAAACTTTTTTCTGTTTGTAAAAAAAAAAAAAATTATATCTTGTTGCGAATTATCACTTGTTGCGAATTAGAAAAGTATACAAACCACATATGCAAACTTCTCAAATCTGCATTGGACTATTTTATGCTAAAGATTAAAAATGCAGTTTGCCATTTAGGAATCGTTTCCTTTTCCTGTCTTTAATTACCTAACTAGTTTATGTAAAATCATCTTTTACCTTGAGGCAGGTGGGTAGATAGTTATGGACGATCGACTTCAGTTTGAGGCTCTCGCCCCAGATCATGACGTAAGGAAGCTTGAAATCTAGCGAAAATGGCTTGAAGACACTAAGCAGTACAGGACGGGCCAAACCAAAAGCGTGAGGTGACACGCAGAAGACTTCTGTATTCCAGGTGGTGACAATGTTGGGGATGGCGTAAGACACACAGGTGTGTCCCGTCTCTCTGGAGCAGTAATAACACAATCACACTGTCTCAGGTGGTCAAATTTAAGCACATGATTAGATTTAAAACTGAGTCAGTTTCTTTTTCTCAATAATCTTCACTGAGGCATAGGAATCACAGACATTTTCCCTTTTAAAAAAAATGAAATGCTTTTAAAACTACATCTCACCCAACTTTCACCAGGTGAAACAGCCACGTCTCGGTGGAAAGTTTGTACACGGGCTCCAGCTCATCATAGCAGCTGTATGAAAGTCTTCCTGGATCAGGAATTGGTCGCCTTTCCAAAGCCCTTCTTTCTGAATACTGGGGTTTGATCTTTCTTGATAACATAGCTAGAAAACGTAATGTAAAGTTAAATTATTCAATGTGATTTAGCCTACTATGCCGGACAGAAACGGGGTTGAAATGGCTCAGTTAGAAAATAAAAACCTTCATGATATTTTTTTCCTCCCAGCTTGAGGCATGTGGGGTTTTGGATGGGCAAGTTTGTTAGCAGCTGCAGTCCTTGAGTCTGGATTAAGCAATGTACAAAATCAATGATTACCAACGAAAATTTAAACCAGCATACTAGTACAACAGCCCGTGCCTAAAAACTATGCAAAAGTAAAAGAATGTGTGTTAGTGATACCGTGTAAACTGTGTTGGCATCCTCTTTCTCTTGGTTGGTGAAAGCAAAATAAGAGGTCCTTGGTTTCACCTCTACACATTCAGGTTCATCCACAAGTTCAGGGGGAAGAGGCTCTGGCTTCTTGATGGGCAGATATCCATAAATCTGAAGAAGGAGAAAAAAAACACCTTTGGCAAAAAATATGGTAAATGTCTTCTACAGATTTGTTACTACAAGACAAAAGTATTATATTCTTTCAATTTGTCAATTTTTTTTGTGGAGAATCTTTTGAAATTTGAATAGAAAAATCAATTAAACCACTACATTTTGTATTAACACCACTTTGTTGTCTTTCAGGCAGGTACTCTGACCGGAAACGGTTGATAATTTCTGCTCCTGGTGTGTTTTACATTGGAAGATAGTGATGCACCACCTCCTTGGTCCAATTTGTGTGAAAACAGTCATAGTCTTCTATGTGAATAACCACTTAACAGATAGATTCAACACATATGCAAAGTATATGAAGTTTGAATGGGTGTCAATGCAACTTCTGGGACTTTTGGACGTTGTTCCATATATCTATTAATGAAACCTTGATCCTGATGCTAGGATTGTTCTATTTTTCTATTTAAATGATGGCAGACTGAAGTAAATGGCTTTGGTCTTTTTTATTTATTTTTTTTTTAACATTTTTTTTTAAATAAAACTTTGCCAGTCAGCAAAGATAAGTTGTTTTTATTTGACAGTTTCCCTTGTCTGGTATGAAAACATTAGCATAAACTGCTGTAATGCTTCCCAAACTGAAGTTGTACTAAAATGGTGGAAGTATCAGACTAGTCAGAAGCCTCTGCTCCAGGACTGAGTAATCTGAGTTTGTAAAAAAATAAAGATTGCAAGAGATTCATCTATTGTAGGTAAGATAAAAATTGTGCAGAAGCTTTTAACACAACCCTGTCTCATAAGTCCTGAACTATCCCTCATGCCCCT
Organism: Poecilia reticulata; assembly: GCF_904066995.2. Lineage (NCBI taxonomy): Eukaryota > Metazoa > Chordata > Actinopteri > Cyprinodontiformes > Poeciliidae > Poecilia > Poecilia reticulata. Next base: position 25,967,995 of record NC_088842.1, read on the forward strand.
CTTCGCTTCATGTCTCCAATTACCTGATTTGCGTCCAGATTGCTTACATCAGCCCTTGCGAATACATTCAGATCTATGAGGCTCACCCCACAAACTGAATTAGGCTTGGTCTTAATGCACAATTTGACATCCTCACCAGCGAAGACTGGAGAAGGTAAAAACTTTGGCAACACCTGAAATCCATAAATAAATAAAAAAAGCACACTAAATGCCAATCATTAGGACTTTCTAAGTCAATGTGTTTAGCTGCTATTGTTAGAAGGCAGGTAGGGCCACTAACCGTGTTGGTAAAGCAGTCCTTGGTGTAAAACCTTTCACTGTGGGCGAGCACTCGCTCACACTCGAGAACGGTGTACGCCACAACTTGGATGGAAGGTGCATATCTTGTCCGCACTGTCAAATTGAAGGAGAATTCACCCTGGATTTCTGAAAGAGTAAACAGAGCATTGATTGTGTTGTTTAGAAGGTGTTTCTAAACAGCCATATTTCAATGGAACTAATAAAATATTAGAGCAGGCGGTGCAGCCATACTTGGATTATCCATATGCAGGTGAACAAATCCTTGGTGTACTATGATTCCTCTGGACAAGATCTGGAGAGTTCAACAAGAGCTACCAGTTATAAAAAATGCACTGGGACTTTTTTTTTCCAAATAAACCTTGAACTTAATTAAGTTTTTATACCTTGGAAAGAATAACTAAGACACACAATTCAACCCTGTTTTTTTTTTTTACGTGCTACAGAAGTTTATCAAATCTTGGCACATTGGATTGGCTTATTCTAATGTAATATATTTATGCAAAGATTCATGTCTAGAATTCATGTTTGAATATTTTAATATTTTATATTCATTTCGTTCTGATGCATTTAAAGTTCCTTTGGTTTGTTCATGAGTCATAAACCTTATCACCAATTTTCTGTATCAGGTGACAAAACAAGGATCAAGAATAAAATAAGTAGAGTTGTTTAAGGTTTATGTATACTTCTACATCGGCGGTGGTGGGTACAGGCCTCACCACAAGGTTACAACGGACAAAGGATCATTAAGGGTGCAAATATGTTAATTAGGGAATCAGTTGTTAATGCAAGGTTTAAATGCATGGGTATTCATTGGTTAATTTGGAGGCATGAAATGGAAGGAGGAGGGAATAAAAGTGGCAGGGCAGGAAACGTGGGTATTAATTGGCAACAGAGCAAGTTTGCCCAACGCTTGTGATGGAAAATGTCTTCATGTGTTTATGAAATGATTACATATCATTTTTGCAATATAGTCATGTAAGGTTTTACTGAATTTCTCCACAGATGGGAAGACGTTCCCTTCTAATGCTAATCTTTCGTAAAAGTTCTTGATTTTTACATCTGAAAAAATCTTGTTACTGTTCATTTGTTGGAGAGATAAGAAACTGAAAAAAGAAGAGACGGACTCACCAGATATACTATGTCCAGAGAGTTCCACAAATGTTGCTCTAAACTGTATTGAATAGTGACCTCTTCTTGTCTATAGCAGCGAAGTCGTCTATCAATTGGAACTACTCTGAGAAACCCGCATGCTGAGGGACCAGGACCAGATTCAAAAACTGTGACCGTTGCAACGCCATAGAAGGGGACATTTTTTCCTGGGGGCTCCAGGTTGTCTGTGCTGCTTGCCTGATTAGACAAAAACAGAATAAAGAAAAAGGAACATTTAAGGTGAACAATCCAGGCAGACAGGCTCAGTTTTGAATGCACAAACATCGTTTAAAGCTTTCTCGTACATACATAGAGCTGCATCTCCCCTCTGAAATCTTCTGTTTCAAGAGAAAAGTTGGCGATTCCTTTGTGATTTGTTTTTAAAGTGTCCGCAACATAAGGGGAACCTTTTTTACCCACAAAAAGATATACCGTCATTTGAGGTACAGGATTGCCGAGGTAGTCCACCACTCTAACCTGGACATGAAATAAGACCGTGTCACTGCGAGTCCAACAAACTTAAACAGTCTCATCTGGTGCTGCCCCACATGCTGAACTCACTTTTCCATCCAGATTTGTTCCTTGGCTGTAAGTCTTCAGGACCTTTTTGAAAAACAACCTTCCAACGAGGTAGGTTAACTTTATCCTCTCCCACTGTGTGTGCGAAGCACCTGAACAGCAGAAAACCTCCATTTTACAACACTCCCATGCTTCAACATTGTTTTTATTAACATGTTTTACCTTCTAAATGAGTTTGGAAGTAATTTTTTGGGGGAGATTGAATCTGAACAAAAGTGGGACTTACATGTCAACCTGTCCAGTACTATGGCACTGAGATCCAACACATCCAGAAATGGCTTTGGGTCAGGTCTGGTAAAACTTGACACTTTATAGACAAATGTGGCACAGCCTTTGTTGCATGCCTGGAAAACAGCAAACAAAGAGGTAAAGTATGCTTCCCATCTTGATTAATGTCCACATTTGCAGGTGTTTTTGCTCAGCTCCAATTTTTTACTACAACAGTTTTTTTGGGCAACTACCATCAGACACAGATCTCCATCAATGTCAATGAAACCAGTCATTTTCCTTAACAAGGAATTTTTTATGAGACAAGTGTAAAGACTAAAAGACGGATTCAACTTCTAAAAAATTTAACCAGATGCATCTCAAGATTGCTTTGTTTCTTGTGCTAAGCATTCATTGCCTCTTCTGATTGAATCCTTCATTGAAGAAAACAGATGCTAAAGCCTGCATGTTTATTCAAAATGAAAAGATGCTTAATATAAAGTTGGTCCCACATTATTTATACATTGTAAACTATTCTGTCTGAGGAAAAAGGATAAACATTTTAAATATCTTTCTTTCTTAATGATTTATGTGAAGACTGTAACTGTAGCAACTGCACCTGCTTCTGTGTCGTCCTGCAGAGAGAAGTTATGCTGACATCATTTTTAGAGCTGGTGGGAGCTCTGCAGGAGTTCCGGTTCCTCAGAGGTCTGCAGATCCTGAGTGTAACATTTCCATCCACAGGCTGTCCGTAGGTGTAACTAATAGAAAAGAACAGCAAAAATGACTCTTCTTATTAGACTGGTTCTGCCTCAGATTTGCATGGAGAAGGCCTTATCTTTTGCTCACTTTCCACATGCTGTAATTTCAAAGGTTTCTTGCCCAACACTTATTTCTTTAGGTATGGTAACTACAACGTCCAACTTAGGCAAACCTGAAAACAACATAAGAAAAATATACAGCTCAAAAAAATAAAGGGCACACTTCAGTGTTCACTTAAATGTTAAAGTGTTCCCTTTATTTTTTTGAGCAGTATATATTTTTATTTTTTATAAAAACAGAACATATACTGGTATATATAAAAAGGAATAAAATAGCTTTAACTTACCATATTTCTGGACCTTGAAGCTATGAAACACCCTGTTTTTGCCTATTTGTACGATGATTCGATAGTACCCCTCGAGGGCCTCGTTGCCCAAAGGGTAATACAACTGCAAAATGGTTCCTGCAGCTGCCGTCTGATTTGTCCACTGTGCAATCCTGTTGTTGTGAGGATCCTGTTGATGCACCCAAGGAACAGGTAGTTAGGAAACTAATAAGTCAGGTCTGAATAAAGCTCATAGGTGATTGTTGCCTAATGAGAGTGGAGATAAAATGTCAGATTTCAGTTTGGTTTGGTGGAGCAAAGTTTTACTTGAATATCTTTTGTTCTTCCATAATATTATTTTATGACATTGATTTCAGGTGAAATCTTTACAGCAATACATATACAGGTGACATGTCTCAATTCTGAACCAACTCTGCCTGAATAAGCAGTTTGTTTGCTAGAGGGAATTCATCGGATTCTAGACATTCCCAGATAGTTCAAATAATAAATTAACAAAAGATGCATAAAAAATGGTTTGTTGGTGCTTTCTTACCCTGATCACAATGGCGTCATACTAAGAACAAAGAGAGAGAAATAACATTTTTTATTTTCTTTCATTTGAATTCTGTAATGATTCACAAATACAAAAACACTTTAAGATTATTTCTCTCAATTCTTTCGATATTTTTTGTTGCCACTAGCAGGTCATTACAAACCTCGGAAACAGAGGCGACTTGAGACTGACCCAAAAAAAGAGACAATTGAAGTACTTACATGTCCCTCGACTGGTTTCAAGTTTGTGCCCAGTGTGACCACTCTGAATTCCACTGAAATTCACAGAAGTTATATGAAGGTTAAGAAAAAGATCACCATAACCTTTACAAGCTAGTCGAGTTTGTGTGTTTTCCAGAAAAAAACAATCTGCTGATTTGTTACAGAGATTCAAACTATTTTTGGGGTTCAGACCGATGGAGAGACCACATTACCACTTTCTAGAAGACAGATGAACAAGAATTTGTTTATGACATCAGTAACTGGTTTTAAAAGTTCAACAATTTATTATTTTTTTTAAACACATAAGGGTGTCACTCCCCTTCCTTGTTTAGTTTTGTCTTTCTGGAAAAATTATTACATCTTTCAAGGGAAAATGTGTGTAATCAGAGAACATTTTTCCCAAATCAAGACAAGTTTCAATTAACTTTTCTTGTGCTTTTAACATATTAACATATTGTGAAACAGAGGAACAATCAGTCAGTACAAACTTGGTGAAAACCCAGATAAATACCGTATTTTCCGGACTACTGAGCGCACCATACTATAAGCCGCACCTACAAATTCTTTGGGGAAAAAAAGAAAGGAACACACATAAGCCACACGGGCTATAAGGTGCTGGTATCTCCGCCGCTCCCGGTTTTCTATATGGACCCAGCAGAGGGCAGCAGAGGGCAGCGTCCTAAAAAGCTGTTGGATTTATTAAAGACACAGCCCTCCGTCTCCAACGCCGAACCATGGTTTCTTTCATGCCGAACTTACGCGTAGCAGCTCTATTTGCCTCCTGCACTGCCAGATTGATAGCTCTCAACTTAAAAGCTGCATCATATGAGTTTGAAGAAATTTCTCCGTCGTGCCTGCTGTTAGCATGTGCTTGTTCTAAATGAAAACTAGCACTTTCTTGTTTGATTTCCAAGTTTGACTTCCAATGATTCACTTCCTGCTAAAGAGCCCCTTGGCGGTTGAAGGAAAATGCACAGAAAACCCTCTCCGGGCTATAAGCTGCATTTTCAAAGCGTGGGGAAAAAAAGTAGCTGTTTATAGTCCGAAAAATACGGCACTCAAACTGCATTTTTCTATAGACTTGTTTGTTAAAAACATTTTCCAATCATTGTATTCAAGTTAATGAACCACCTAATTTTTATAGTGAGAAAAAAAATACCTGCGTTGTCATCATCTTAGTAGACCAGCTTAAAATTACCTGTTTGTCCTTGGTTGTAGATCGGTTTATCTGTTTGGATGAATGTCTTTGGTTGAAAATTTTTGATCAGCACTCTCTTGATTTCTCTGGAATAAAAACTGTCGCCTTTCACTGACACTTCAACTAGTTGCTCCTCCTCTGCTTTCACTGAAGGAACCTGGAAGACATTTTAAAACCTTAATTTCACTTGGAGGAATGCCAAACAACAATCATGTATAAATTCTTTACTTCAATGTTTTAGTGCCCCAACACCTGTCTCAATATGGGAAATCACCAAAAACTGGTAGCATTTATGGAAGCCATTGCTGGTTCTTTTCCTCAGCAGAATCTTCTGGCTGTCCAGGCCTTTCAGAATGACCTTCACCAACACAGGATAGCTGAGCTGAGAGAGACTCAGACAGAAGCTGTTCTTTGATCCAGATTCAAGAATGCCTGGAACACTTGCCATATAATGTCTGCAAACAGACAAATCAAGACACACCGATGTTATCTCGTTGGATACAACACGGAAGACAGCAACATTTCATGCTCACATCCACACATCAACTTACATTGGACAGTTGGTGCTATTAGAAGCAGACACTTGACCCATGTACGTCTCACAAAATAAGACAAGAAGAGTGCACATCCGAATCCCAGGCTTAGCCATGGCTGTGATGGTCCCTCACAGAAAGAAGCTGTTAAATAGAGAGACGCTGAACTCCACCCATAAAACCATACGGCACACTCATACTGCTGTAATCAGCCAACACTGGCTCATCCTTATCTATGCATCTCACACATGCATGTAGTAATGTAGTGAAAACCAGTTTTTTATTTTTATTTTTAATTTTTTAGGATTTATTGGCTCTAGTGGCCTTTATTTGATAGTGAATTAACGGGAAAATGGGTAATGAGAGAAGGGGGAAAACATGAGGCAAAGATCACCAAGCTGGGAATCAAACTTGCGACAGCCGCGTCGAGGTCTTAGAACTCCATTCATGGGTTGTGTTAAACACCTGTGCCACCACAGTACCCCGCAAGCCAGTTTCTATTATAACTCCAGTATTAAGTCAAACCACAAATGCATTTCTGTTTAATCCTTTGGGTTGATCCAAAACAAGAAGTCTACCTTTTACTGGTTGTGTTTACAATCCTGAAAGGACTGAAAGGAAAAGACCAAAATACTTAACAGGGAATGGGAGCTCATACAACTGTCAAAAATCAACTTTCCAGATCTAATTTCTTAGTAACTTGCTTTGCAGCAAGAAGAACCTGGATTTGCATGTTTAATTTGTCTCACTAAGTTGCTCAAAAGTGTGTGTGCGTCAATGAAAGTTTGTTGTGTTGACCCAATGATCCCCCAACCACAGGAAATTTTAGTTTGTTACCCAAGCTCTTTTACAAAAATCAACTTTTCAGCAGGAAATTTCTGCTAACATCCCAGTAGTATCAGAATATTTTTAAACTATCCATCCATCCATTTTCTTACACCCTTGTCCCTTATAGTGGGGTCGGGAGGGTTGCTGGTGCCTCTAGCTAACGTTCCGGGCAAGAGGCAGGGTACACCCTGGACAGGTCGCCAGTCTGTCGCAGTATTTTTAAACTAAATAATGAAAATGTGGAGTTCAATCAGTTTGCATCAGCAAATGCAAATTTCCTTGTTGTCTAACAATCTGGCTAGCCTTAGTCACACTGTACAAAACAAACAAGTCAAAACTATCTGTAACTTTATGAAAGCAAAGCACAAAGACCTGACGTAGAGCTGACAGAATGTTTGTTCTTCAGCTGGAATAGGGGAAGACAAAAACTACTTGTTTTTATCTGGGAGGTGACAGAAGAACAAGGAAAGTCTTGGTGTTGTGTAGATCCAAATTTGCAGCATGTCAAAAACTAATCTTACAGACCAGCAACAGTCACTATCGTCAACAAAGTCATGATATCTGACAAGAAGGGAATCCAGGATATTAATAAATGAACTTATTTGACAATAGTCATTCTGAATTAACTGAACAGTGAGGCATATTACTGAAATTAAAAGTTCATATTATTTTACAGAGCTTCAAAGAAGACTGAGCAGGAATTCATATAGAATGAAAAAAGCTCAGTTTTTTCCATGTCATTGTAAGCTAAACAGGTTGTTTTTGTCTGTACTGAACATATCAGTGGCTGAGTGCACAGATTATCTGGGGAAGGTTTGATTAAGTCTCTTTGAGTCCTAATCTCAATCTTTAGCCAACCGCTGCAAGAACTCAGAACATGGTTCCTCTCATGTTGCACATGTTGTCACCGGTTTGATGCATCTTTGTCCAAACATGTTCATAAATAATCTGTGTGACTCACAATATAGACAAATAATATAAAAATGAATTAGTTAAACATGGTGATTTACAAAAGCATTCACATCCCATTAACATTTCAACATTTTGTCAGTTCAGTGCATTTTATTTGATAGAGGAACACAAATTTATGCGTAGTTGCAATGCAGAAAGAAAATGGTTCTAAAATTTCTTCTAAGACATTGCATTTGTATTAAGACCCCTTTCCCCCAATGTCCCCAAATAAAATCCAGCTTTCATTGACTGGCCAGTGGCTTTTAAAACACAGAAGAAGAACCCTAAGACACAGTAACACTGAGTCTTTTCCACATATTATTTATAGTTTGTTATACTTGATTCTCAGGTTTATAAAGTGACCTACATCTCCAAAGCTGGTTGGTACAACATGCTGCAAAACAAATAAAGGCAGTGATATAGCATTAACACTTGAGTCTCTTTATATTATTAAGCACTACAAAGACATCTTTTTAGACTTCAATAAGTTTATATCCGTGTCTTTGACCTGGCAAGAAATCTCCAGGATTCTGGATAAAGACAATTTTTTACTGCCTTCCCTCTCTACCACAGCAACTGGCAGATTTTTATTTTCCGAAGAGACCTGAAAGTAAGTGAGTTACAGTAATGTCCTCTCTGCTTCCTGCCATTGAGTTTTGATGTTGAAGACCCAGTTTGTTTCTAAATAAAAGATATGCAGTGGTCCTGTTTTGTGAAGTGTAATTGAAAAGCTACAGATTGTCTATATTGTATTTATATTCATGCGATACACTGTTGTTGATTGTAGGGTATTTGAACGTGTTATAGAGAAATATATGAACTTATGATTACTTCATCTTCAAGAAAACAGCAAGTCTCCTCACATGCAGAAGAAAATGATCCCGTACTGGCTTTGCATCAAAAATTACAATTAATACACTCATAGTAGAATGATATCATTTGCATTTTTCCAACAGCTATGATGACTGTTGTCTTTGTCACTCTTGATGCTGTAATGCTGCCACCTGTTCAAGTGATCCGCATCTGAAGCAGAATTTAAAGAAGCCTTTATCAGTTAGACCTGAGCACAATGTTGAGTTTGTCTAGTTGGTCTGAATCTGGACATGGGGGCTCAGTGTCCCTACACCTGACCCCCAATTCTCTATTGTTTCCTCCTCTGCATCTCTCTCACTACAGGGAGGGCCACTCTGATTTGTGATACGGTACTTTGGTTGCAATTGTGGTTCTGCTATTTCTTTTCCTTTGTTTTCTTGTCTTAGTCTATCAGTTATTTTTATATATTATTTTCAGTACTCCATTTCATTTTGTTATAGTTTGTTTTATATATATATACACATATTTGTCTGTTCCATCAGTAGTTAGATTGTATATCAGTATTTAGAGAAAGGAGTTAATTAAGCTTTAAAGTTGGGCTATTTTGATAATAAATTCTCAGACTCATTTGGAAATAGGTATGTCAGTGATTATTCCTTGTTGTGTTAAGAGTTTCTTCCATGTGGTAGTTTTAAATTAATTCCTTCACATAAAAATTGACAGGTTTGACTTGTGGCTCCGGAGGTACTGGAATTGGTGCCCCAATTTAACTACAGGCGCTTTAACATTATTAAAAATTTTAATATTAATAATAATAATAAAATCACTTTTAATAATAATAATAACGTAAGCCACACATTGATGCAAATTTTTATTCCCAACACTGCATAGTTACAATGTTTATGTAAAAGCAAAAGGTAATAAATGAATAGATTGTGTAATCATTTGTAAAACAATTAGTATGAGTAATATGATTAAAATAACAGAGATACTACATGCAAAGTATCCCTATGAAAATACATTTTACTTCCATTTAATAGAACAAAATCAGCAAACAACTTCAGGACTGATGGCACGTCACACTTTAAGCTGGAAAAAAAAGAAGAAAAACAACTTTAAACGGACACATGTTACATTTAAGAACAAAAATATTTAATATTTAATAATTTAAAATCAAGTATCAAACTACTGATATTGCATAAAATAAAATTTTGTGAAAAAAAAAAGTTAAATTGAAAGGTTTGTGGCATCTTAATGTTTTGGTTTGATGTTGTAATATTTTTACCTTGATTAGCCGCAATATACTCTCTCTCAGCCCGATCACCTGGGAGAGAATAAGGTAGTGATGAAAGTTAAGAAATAACCTGAGATCAGTGTGACTCAAAGTGTGTTCTGTGTTTACTGGGCTGGTAGTAGTCATAGAGGGCGATCACTGCTGGTTTGAGGTTCTGCACAGGGATCTGCTGTAGGAGAACCAGGCTGTGGTTCACTGGTGCCCCCTTTGTAAGCTAAAAACAAGACAAAAACATACATTTACAGATAATGTAATGATTATCTGCCATCACGTCTTGTTCTGAGCTGGTGATTGGTCTCACCTTGGTTAAGTACACCACAACATGGCCGTCCTTGTGTTCAACCCGATCCACCAGCTGAGCTCTTTCAAGCTGTGAGGAGAAAACATTCAGCAGTCTTATTATTATCACTGTGAACTCAGGTCAGGTATTCTATCAACACCAGGTTTAGGTCAAAGTCACTGCTTTAACTCACATTCTTCAAAGACTGTGGGTCAGGGATAAATCCTGAGAGAAAGGCGATATCCAGGATCACCATGTTAGTACTGGCATCTTTTCCATTGTACCTGGAACAAAACAATCATTATGCTGGTGAAGTTAATTTATCTATTTACAATAATAAATTCTACATTCGCACATCCCTTAAATCGTGAACCATATATTGCAATTTCTAATAACTGCACATAATTTCTTGTTATAGTCTTGAACAATATATTATCATTATAGTTAATCTTGTTTCTGTGTTTTTTTAGGTGTTGTTTTTAACACATTAAGATTTTATGTTAACTTTTGTACCTGATGCTGCTGTAACACTGTGATTTCCCCTTTGAATAAAGGTTGTTTTTATTCCATTGTATTTATAATATTATTTAAGTGCATTAATCACTTACTGGGACAGGAGGCTCAGAGTCACTTTAGGCATTTTGCCAGAGGAGTCAGATTGGGGTTTTACCTCCAAACTCAGAGTGGAGGCGTCAGTAGGAGGTGGGGTGTTGTACCGCAGAGAAATCTGAGGAGCAAGTAGCCAAGACAGGTTGGTTACTTAAGAGAATAAACCAAGAGAAACAATCATTTCTTCAGGTCATATTTGCAAAATGTTGACTGTTTTTTTTACCACTTAAAATAAAATCTAATCAGACAAAAGCCAATAGTTAAATATATTGAATACAAAGTGTTTTGCAGAAGTGTTCACATCTCTTGAAGTCTTTCATACAAACACATACTTCAAAGTACTTTATCAGCATTTTATGTGAGATAGAGAAACGGCCTCTGTCCAACTTGACTTGAGCTACTTCGCAGAGAAACATGAGTAAAATGCTCAAAGTCTAGGGTTTCAAAACTGAAAGAAGGTGGTTTCAATCAGGAGGTTGAATTCAATCATGCACTGCTTTGTGCTGGTCTGTCATGATGTGTTCACTGACCTGCACCGAGGCACATGCAGTCCCTGTCACCTCCAGGCTGTACTTTCCTGTTACATTCTGCAGCATCTTCTCCTGGTACAGCAGTTTGTTGTCTGCGTTCACATCAAACGTCAGCTGACCGCTGGGAGTCTGAACCGTCACTGTGCTGGAACCTTCAGGGCTGAACACCAGACTGGAGTAGAGGGACAGAGCCTGAAGAGCCACCACCGTGTCCTACAACACACAACGTACAAGATGTCCCACCAGAACCATGACAGGAAATAAACACAAAAACATACAGTGAATTCATCTCATGTTGGTGTGAGTTGTTTGCCTAGTAATGAGAATTCAGAACAGAATCTAAGCAAAACATGTACTGTTATGTCCAAAATGAGTCAAAACAATCAGTTTCAGCAAGGCATTACATACTTCTAAATATTCAGTAAAATATGCATACAGTAAATAAAAGCCTTCGATACATTCTGATTGTTACACCTGAGTGGAGGAGAAGCCACCATATTGGTTCTGTTGGGTCGTCAGCCACCTAACAATGCCTGAGGCGTAACCCAGGTCTTCAGCAGTGGGGGAGGAAGAGAGTTTGGCCAGCAGCACATAGGAGCTGATTTCCACAGATAGAGAGGCGGATGTTTCTGCTGCTGTCTGAGACCAGTGGATGGAGCTCCCTAATAAACAATCACCCACAAACAAGAAGCATTAATGAAGTCATGGTTATGAACTCTGAATCATTTCCACCAGAACTCACCTTGTTTTATTGCGACTGAGTCGAGGTGTTGCAGGAGGTGATTTCTGGTTTCCATTTCTCCAGCCAGAGTGAAGACGTACGCCAGCAGAGCTGTAGTGTAGGTGTTGCTGAAGGTATTGATGGACGCTCTGAGGCAGAACAGACTCTTCCTGACAACAAGATCCTTTAACAGAATTCAAGACCATAGAAATATTTTCAGGTTTAAAGCAACAAGTTATTTTTTCAGACACAGTTACAATCTTCATCTTCTAAAACCTACACTGTGACATGTGGTGTTTGTAGCACTGGCTTTACTTCACTCCACTCTAGTGGAATTTGGAAGAAATTTTGTTTTTGTTTTTGTTACATTTTAAGATAGATTATAGTGCAGGTATATTTACAAGTAAAAATTGAAAGTCTCTAATGACTGTAATAAACATTTTCTCAAGTCTGTGTTGTCTAATCTGCATTGCCTTATGTTAACAATTCAAACATGTGCTTTTTGCTATTAGGTCTAATTTTATACATTTAAAAACTTCAAACTTTAAAAACAAAGACATATAAAGAAAAAGCTTAGCCCGACTTTATGTTAGAAACAGAAATAAAGACATCAATAAAGATTATAAATTGCATAAATAAGTATTTTTAATTGTAATATTATAAATGACAGACTAAAAGTAGATAAATAAATCTTGGTTCTTTTAGGATTCATTGACTTACATTTGTGGATATTTTCATTTCCAAAAAGGCAGCAGTGATGTAAGCACTAAGTGTGACTTCATCTGACACCCCTCCCTGTGGAGACGAAGCATCACAAAGAGCATGATATTAGTGATGTCCACAATTCAGGAAAATAAGCTGTAAAGAAATACGTTTTTGTTGCAGCAACAACTTTAAAAATAAATGTAATTGTGATTTAAGCAGAACTTGTGCCTCTTCAGGTTGGAGGTTTATTTATGGGGTCAAATACACCTGGAAATAACTGACATACCTTCATACTTTTGTGAAAGAGTTGTCCTGACTGTTCAAAACAGCCACTGCTACGTTGTTTTTGTTCCAGCCAAGTCTTTGATTGGTCAATCTTTGTTGGGTCGATGTAGACGAAAGATTGAGCTTTGTAAAAAGATCTCAGGACAAAAGCGGTCAGCCTAATAAAGAACAAGATAAGTCAGCATTTACAGAGCAAAGAAAGATTCTAGATTAGGAAACTAGATAAAAACAAATAAAAATTATAGAAAACATGGTGATGGGTCAGTGATGTTCTCACCAGGTGATTCCAGGTCCTGACCCAAACGTGCTATAAGCACCTTTACTATCTTTATAGTTCAGCTGTCTCTGGTAGCCTAAAGAATGGAAACGAGATGAGATGTACATAATCTGGATTACAAGCCAAACCTTGGACATACAAGGAGCAATGTGACTTCATTCTGATTCTAGAGATGTAGATCGACTCTTTGCCCTCGTTGAGCTGTTGAGGGGGTCATAATTGGGTTTATTTTCTGTCACTCTTGTAATATTAATAGATGAATGAACTTGAGCATCCTGAATATCTGATTACAGTAGCTACATTATTAGACTTGCCGCTGGTTAAGAAGTTGGAAGCCTTTTCCTTAATGGCTGGGGTCAGCTGCTGTGAACTTTGTAGATATTCTAGAATATAGATGTTTGGTGCCAGAAGAGCCATGTTCTGTTCCCCACATCCATAGGGCATCCGCAGCAGGTCATCAATGTTCTTCAGAGCGCGGCCCATAATGTCACCTGTACAGAAACCCACACTCATTTAAACATAACACTGACCTGACCTAAAGAAATGACAGCATTCATTAAATTAGTTCACCAGTCTCATGAAATACCTTATGCTTTAGATTTCTATCTCTTTAAACTGATAGTAATCTATATGTAAGTGTGTTTTTTCTGCTTGGGACAAAACAGTTCAGTTTGGATGAGCCACAGTTGAGACAATAACATTCCTACTTATTCCTATGTGTTAACTTTAGATCATATTGAAAACATATTATAAAATAAACTCAGAAGTTTTTAAGAAATATCCTGGAAAACAATTTTCTAAAATGAGTTTACCCAGCACTGACACCGTCACACTGGCTGATCCCTCGATCACATTGTCAGGGAGGCGTATCTCTGTTTCTTCTGTCAAAGCTTTATCTGTGCAGACAGAAACATATATATTAAATATATATTAAATAACCTAGATAGAAGTGATAACAAACACACCATGAGTCATAAATAAAAAAAATAGAAAACCCCCCCCAAAAAACAGAAAGACACACTGACCTTTGGGAAACACCAGCCAGTTGTAAGTCTTTGATATTTCAATTCCTTCTGCCTGAGTGAGAGAGACATGAGGAAAACCTCAAGATGAGTTCCACTTTTAGTTTTATTTGTTGAGATTATTTTCAAATCTGGTAAAATGTCAAAAACTGTTCCAATGTCATTTAGTGGTTGTCTTGTTTAATGCCACCAACCTTAACGATGAGAGAACGTGTGACAACGTCGACACGTCCTCTTTCAGGAACGTTCACAATCTCATTGCCACAAGAAATGTGGGATGGAATAGCCTCAGCAGTCACAGTCACATTCACAACTCCTGAAAAAAACATCGTTAGAGATCAAATGTTCAGCTGCTGTAACTTCTAAAGGATCACAAAATGAGGTTGGAGGAGCATGGAAGAAAATGAATATCCTATGTTTGAATTGTGATCAGTTCTTTCAGTCAGTCACTGGTCAGCAATGTGATCCTCACCTAAGACGGTGGGATTCATGGTCCAGCTGAGGGTTTTCTGCTCGTTGGCACAGAGACAGGATGTGTATTGGTCCCCAGAGAGGGGGGTGAGGCTGTAATCTGAGGAGGGGGCGGCGGTCACTCTAACCTATTCAAGAGAAATATATTGTTTAAATTAGTTCTAAAACCAGACAGTAAGAGTTTAACATGTTTTAAAATTGACTGAAAGGTAAATACATTATGTAAATGTCTTATTATAATCTAGATGCATTTTACACAGTTTGAAAAACCCATAACTTTTAGAGTAATTTCATAAGTGTTTCAAAAAAAACCAAAAAGCAGTCTTACAAAACTGAACATCTGATATTTCAAGCAAAATTATTTAAACATTTAAGTCAATTGATTTTAAATATGATAAAGTGATCGAACACATCTGTTCATCAAACAATGGAAGATTTTTATTTCCTTTATTATGCATTATTTTAATTTATGACATTTTAATTTTATTTATTCATTACTCATTACTATTTATTAATTTATTTTTTATTTATCTTCTTTCCTGTTTATTTCTTGTCTTTTCACAGCATTATTCAATGATTTTCTTCCATTTGTTTTGACTTAAGGGAAATTACCATGATGCATTTAGTCAGGTAGTTGAAGACGGTTGCCTTCAGCTCAAAGTTCTCCCCCCGGATGATGGAGTAGGGCAGGGTGAGCTCCAGGAAGAAAGGCTGGAAGACAGTGAGCTTCTGACGAGGAGCCAAACCAAAACCTTGAGGGGACAAACAGAAAGTCTCCGTCTCCCAGGTGGTGATGGTGTCCGGGACAGTGAGGGACACATTCTTGGTTCCAGAAGATCTGGATCAACAGATACACAATCTGTCAATTCATGAACCACAATTTAATAAACTAAAAAATTTTAAAACAAAAACACATTGTTGATTATGTAACAATTTGACAGCTTTGTCAAATGATGAAACTACAATGTGTGATTTAGAAATTATAAATCTGGATGAACAAAAGTCAGATGTGGGCTTCTTCAAAGTGTCATATCTATATTAATATCCTTTCAGAATACAAATATAAAGCAGAATTTAAACCTGGCAGATTTTTGTCTAAAATAAAATTTTTAGTATATGATTTATTAATTAAGTTTAAATTAAATGCATACTGATAACAAGAAATGGTAACACTTTATTTGACAGGTTGTGAATAAGACTGTCATGACACTGTCATAAACATGACATAACACCTGTCATGAACATGAGTAAGTCTTCATGACTCTTGTCATAAAGCGTCATTCGGTAAATTATGACACTTTTAATACAAAGTTGACATTATTCAAAATATCGTTGTTATGATAACTTGTCATTAAACAAGAAATCATGATCTGACATAACTTTGTTAGAAAAGTATTACTGATTACACTTTAAAAATTATGTAGTTTTATGTTATTAAAGCTAAAGTTTAATCAGTAATACTTTTATAACAAATTAAAAGAAGAATAAGAAGAAGATTTTTAACAACACATTTATTTGACAATATCACAAATAAAAACAGGGTGCATTCTTCTTTTCACATTTGTTTCACAACAAACGAACACAAACTAAATAAAAACAGATACACAAATAAATAGTTATATAAGCATCTTGTTAAAATTTAGTTCTCTTTTGTCATCTATGTTACACAGCACACCGTTAAAACCCCACAATTGTACAAAACCATTAAGATCCCCGGTGGCTCTGTGGAAGTAAAACTCTAGTCTGATTCTTGCTTTTATATTACACTTCCACAGAGCCACAACATCGACTTGAGGTCCTGCCTGCATTCTGTCTCTTCGTGTTATGTATATAGCCATTTTTGCTTCGGAGATTAAATAATTTAAAATGCGGGATTTAAAACTGGTGGCTCGGCTATGATGCACACCGTAGATAAAAACGGAGTTTGTAAAAACCATATTAAACAAGCTAAAAAATCTCATTAAAACGCTAAAAAAAGTGGATAAACGTGCACAATCTATAAAAACGTGAAAAACACTCTCTGGCAGCATGCAAAAAGGACACTCGTTTAAAACCTCAGAGTTAATCACCGATAAAAACGCGTTCGTGGCTATTGCTCCGTGGAGAATTCTCCACTGGAGATCACCAGTCCTCTTCTTTATTGGTGGCTTGTATATTGTCCTCCATTGTGGTTTTTGCCCTGTCAGTTTTTTGCTCCATACGTTGGTGGGTCGGTTGTGGAGTGTCCTTTTGTTTATTGCTTTCACACATGATTGGTACGTGCCCTTTGAGTTTGCCGCACTCAGGTCCAGCTCTGCCACCTCCAATAGGGGGCCGCTGTCTTCCCCTAGGTCGGCCTCTATGGTCACCCTTGGGAACGGGTCGTTTTTGTCTGGCCGGTGTTTCCCTTTCCCGTGCAGCTGCAAGAGCTGCTTTTCTTCGGGTGCCAGACGTTCCTTGACCCGTTCCAAGAAGCGCTTTGTCAGTCTGGCGGACCGGACTCCGAGCAGTGCGCCAACCTCCTCGATGTTTGCGAGGTCCGGCCCGGCTGCGCGTATCAGCCGCCCTAGCGTCACCGTCTCGGATCCGGTCAGCGCCTCGCTCAGTCCTGGCACACTGTTGTCTCGGGCATCCAGTCTCGCTCCGTTCACCAATGGTTCTGCTAAAAGCCAATGCAGAGAGTTAAGCGTTTTTGCTCTTTTCCATTTAAAAAGAGCGCAGGACTTAAAAACACCCTGATAAAATTGAGGTACCCCCTTTAGCTTTAAAAGACTAAAATCGGTTAGAAACAGAGCAGCATCCAGTCCCAGACAATTGACGCGTCTGAGGATGCAGCTGGCCACGTCTTTCCACACGGGGCATTGTGTCAGGTACTTTTGCACAAATAAAAGACGAAAAGTTGCGGTTCTGCTGGCCAGGTGGACAAGGCCCTGGCCCCCCTCCTCTCTGGTTAAAAACAACACAGACTGTGGCACCCAGTGTCGACCGCTCCAGAAGAAATTCACCATTTCCTTTTGTATGTTCACCAGTAGTCCTGCTGGTGGGTCTAGCACACTTAGTTTGTGCCACAGCTGTGTTGCTACTAGGTTGTTTAAAACCAATACTCTGCCTCGGTATGACATCTGGGAGTGAAGCCACTTCCACCTGTCTAGTTTTTCTTTGATTTTTTGTTCGGTGGACTCCCAGTTTTTGTTGACGATGTCTTTGTTCCCTAAAAAGACACCAAGGTATTTAAAACCGTCTTTCTTCCACGTGAGGCCTTGGGGGAGAAGCGGAAGTCCAGTGGACCACTTGCCGATGGCCAGGGCCTCACTTTTCCCCCAGTTCACTCTGGCCGCGGACAGCGTGGAAAACTGTTCTGTGATGGTGGTTAAAACATTGACGTCCTGTTGGTCTCTAATAAAAGTGACAACATCGTCGGCATAGGCAGATAAAACAACACTACTAGTAAAACCAGGTAAAACCAAACCATGCACACACGAACGTATTTTCTGGAGGAGGGGTTCCAGGGAGAGGGTGTAGAGCATCCCGGAGAGGGCGCAGCCCTGTCGAACGCCTCTACACACCCTAAAAGGAGCACACAGGTCACCGTTGATCTTCAGCATACTCTCAATGTCACTGTACATCACCTGGACCTTGGCAATGAGACCCTCGCTGAACCCGAACCCTCTCATGGTCTTCCATAGGTACTCGTGCTCAACGCGGTCAAATGCCTTTTCTTGGTCTAGTGAGACCAAGCCTGTTTGTAACCCCAATGAACCGGAGACTTCCAAAACATCTCGAATTAGGTAGATGTTATCTACCATGGACCTGCCGGGGACGCAATAGGTCTGGTCCCGGTGGATGACCTGCTCCATAGCTTTCCCCAGCCTCGCGGCTAGGGCCTTGGAGAGGATCTTGTAGTCGGTGCAGAGGAGGGACACGGGGCGCCAGTTCTTTATCTCCTGCAGGTTGCCTTTTTTGGGCAGCAGGGTAATGACTGCCCTGCGGCAGGACAGAGGGAGCGAACCGGTGGTGAGGCTCTCGTTGTATACCTCAAGGAGGTCCGGGGCCAGTAGGTCCCAGTAGGCCCTGTAAAACTCCACCGTGAGCCCGTCAACGCCCGGGGACCTCTGGCCCCGCATGCCGAGGAGGGCTGCGTGGAGTTCACGGAGTTGTAGGGGACGCTCCATCTCGGAGTTGGTCTCCGCAGAGACCTGGGGTAGTTCAGCACTGAACTCCCCAAACAGTTTCTCGTCTTCCCTATATTCACTTCCGTACAGTGTCTGGTAGAACTCCACCGCCCTCCTCCTTATCTCACCCGGTTCGCTCAGCTGTCGCCCCGCATCTGATAGCAAAGAGTGGATTTGCTTCCTCTGCCCGTGCTTCCTCTCCAAGCTAAAGAAAAAGCTAGAGGGAGCATCCATCTCTGTGATGTTCTGGACCCGGGACCTGACCAGTGCGCCCTGGACTTTGTTCTCCAGCAGGTTTGCTAAAGTTAGCTTTTTGGATTTGAGAGCTTCAATATGCTCTCGATTTCCTATGGATGCACAAAGTTGCTCTAACTCCACAATGTTTATCTCCAGATCTCTGATAGATCCGGTAATGTCGCGGGTGACGTTGAGAGTATGCTGTTGGCTTAGTAGCTTGATCTGTACTTTCCCATGGTCCCACCACTGTCTTAGATTATTAAAATCAGCTTTTCTCTGTCTAAAACTGCTCCAAAAAAACGCTAAAACCTTCTGGGTAAAATGTTTCTGATAAAAACACTACCTAAAAGCAACGAGTGATCTGTAAAAGCTACTGGTGAGATCTGACATGCTCTAAACACATTAAAATTGTGTTTAAAACAGTAAAAGCGATCGAGCCGGGCTAAAGAGATTTTGCCATCACTAAGGTGGGACCATGTGTACTGTCTGGTGCCTGCGTGCATCCTTCTCCATACATCCACCAGGCCGTTAGACGAGACCAGCCGCCGCAGAACACGTTGGGCTGCTGGATGCGGCTCTGCGTGATTGCGATCTAAAAACTCGTTCTCAGTGCAATTAAAATCCCCGCCTAAAAAAACGTAATTCTCTGACCCACAATCACCCAGCCGTTCCCCAATTTTTTCATAAAAACGCTTCTTCTCTGCATTGGTAGTGGGAGCATAAATATTGATAAAAACTATACTAAAACCATCAAAATTTGTCTTTACTAAAAGACACCTCCCTTGTACTATGTGCTCGATTTCAGTGGAGTTTGGGGTGAACGCTCTTGAAAAGAGGAAGCCCACCCCTGCACTCTGGGAGGTGCCGTGACTTAAAATGACCTCCCCCCTCCACTCTCTGATCCAGTCTGTTTCTGTTACTTGGTCGCTGTGCGTTTCTTGTAGGTAAACTACATCGATTTTCTTTCTATTCAGAGTTTGATATATTAACGCTCTTTTCTCAGCCTCCCTCGCCCCATTCAGATTTAAAGATGCTATCTTAAAGGAATCCATGTTGGGTAAAAAGAGGCTAAAACCAAGATAAAAGTAAAAAACAAGGACAGTACAAAAGGGTAAAATGTTGCTTTGTGTCATTAAATCAAATTTGTTTTCTAACTTTCGTCATTATTTTCTTTAGTCTAAAAATGTCTCTATCGGAGAAACCTGATGTCTCTTTGTTCTTTATATGGTTTTTTGCGGAGAAGTAAAAAATCTTAAGATCGGGGAAGTAGCTCTCTATTTTTATACCTCTAAAACCTTTGGTGTCCCGTAAAAAGTTTCTGTACAATTCGACTGGGTATCTTGGTGCCCTGCTACTCATTTGTGTGGCTGACATGTCGCTGCTATCTGAGAGATAGTTTTCAGCATCGCTGCTGTCGGACACCTCATCTTTTTCTACCGCTGGCTTGTAAGCCTGCTTGATGGCTTTTTCTGCCATTAGCACGTTTTTTCTTTTGCTCCGTCTTCTTAGCGGGCTCGGCACCTCTACCTCCATGGTTTCTTCTGTCTCTCCTGCCGTTTTTTCCATGTCGGTTTCAGTAGTCTCGCCCTTGCTTTTCCCTCTCACCTTTGCCTCTCCTTTCTCTCCCTGGATTTCTGATTCTGACCTTTCCTTGCTTTCCCTCACTCCAGCCTGCCGCTCTCCTTGTACCCCATCTCTTTCTCTCACCTCACTTTCTCCACCATCATTCATCCCACCACCGTTGTCATTCATCCCATTGTCACACACCACCGTGCTCTCATTCTCACTCAGTCTTTCATCCGTTTCCACACTTGTGCCTACCGTCACCTCAGCTCTCCCTTCTGCTCTTTCCTCCGTGGTGGGTTCCTCCTCCGCCGCGTTGGGTTCCTCCACTGCTACGGCTGGTTCCCCCGCGGCTACAGCGGGTTCCTCCACAGCCGCCGCGGATTTATCCTCGACTGCTGCGTGTTTCCCCGCCGCGGCCGCCGCGGGTTCCCCCTCCGCAGCAGCAGATTCTCCCGCGGTCGCAGCGGGCACTCTCCCTGCCTCACTTTTCGGGTCTTCTGTCCGCTCCGCAGCAGCAGGCTGCTGCTGGGCAGAACCCGGCGTTGCCTGTCCTACTCTGTTTGGGCACATTTTGGCTATGTGCCCCTCCTGTCCACAGCCGAAACACTTCAGGTTAGACGAGGTCGCGAATAACACGTAGTCGAAGTCATCCACTTTTACCCTGAAGCTTAAATTTAGTTCCTCGTCTCGCCTGTTTAAAATCATAAATAAGTGTCTCCTATGGGAGACAACGTGCTTAAGCAGTGGGGACCTACAGCCGGACGGCACTTTTTTTATCGGCGAGACCACTTTACCATGCCTCGACAGCTCTCTGACGAGGAACTCGTCGCTGATGAACGGGGGAACGTTAGACAAAGTTACTTTCGTTGATGGTAATGCCAGCGGCGATATCTGCAGAAAAAGGCCGTTCACAGTAACCCCCACCTCCACCAACCGTTGGGCCTGCTCGACCTTCTCCACAAACATCACCACTGCCCCGCTCATCCGTGCCGCCGATTTTATGGCTCCGTGGCCTATCAAAGTCCCCACTGCCAAGCACACTTCCTCCACGCTGCACGGAGTACGGGCGCCCACCTTGACGCCGTTCTTCCGTGTCAGCGTGGAGAAAGCACCACCACCGACCACCACCATGGCGTCAGACGCCGGCCAAGCCAGGCACGCCTGACGGCCACACCCAAACCCCGAAACACAAACCCCCCTGATCAAACTGTGATACAAGTTAACACAAAAACACAACTAAAATATAAACATAAACACCAAGTGAAACAAAGATACGAAAGAAAACGCAAAGATAGGAAAAGACCCACTCGCTCGCTCTTTCGCTCTCCTTCCGCTCTCCAAGCACCCTCCTCTCACACGAAGAAGAAGAAGAAGAAGAAATCATGCCTGCAGAGAGTAAAATTAGTTAAATACAAATTTGTATTTTTAGGGCCTAATGACCCCTCTGGCTTACCCAGTTTCCACCAAGTCCCATATCCAAGATTCAGGAAAAAAGGTGCGAACTGTCTTTATGGGTTCTAAGATCTCTTCAGCTTCTTCCAACTCTTCTATACTGGCTCTTTCTGGATCGGAGTTCAAAAGGTCATCAGCTATTACATTTTGTAAAGGATCATTGAATGAAAACAAGCACAAAGAAAGAAAATCGAGATTAAACAAGCCCAAAATGCAATAATGACAGAATAAATTTGCCATGCATGCATACCATAATCATACTCATATAACATTTTAAAACATTGTAATGATCCAGTAAACAGGTTTGTTGCCATCTTCAGTCCCACTTTCTCCATATCCTGCCACACACAGCATGAAAAGGTGAGTTAACAAAGCCTTCATGTGAAATGGGTTGTTCAGTTTTAAGCAACACAGGGACAATAGTTCCTTATTAGAACATAAAAGTTCACAAATAATATTTTCTCTTTGGACTCACTAGTAAACAATCCCTAGGTTCCTCAATTTCAGTTGGTATTTCTGATACTTTTCTGACAGGCAGCAAAGTAAATATCTGAAAAAAAAACACATGTTTCAAAGCAATAATCTAGAAACAGATGTTCGCTGAGCAGTTTAAAAATGGAAAGAGAAATTTAAAGCATTCCCTTTCATTATGTTCATCGGAAAGATGGAAGAAAAAACCTCCTAATATTTAGGAGTTACCTTCTCTGCATCCAGAGTCTTTCCAGGCTCCTTGATGAGGACACTCTGATCGATGGCACTGACACCGCACAGAGAGTCAGGCTGAGCCGTCAGCTGCAGGTTGGTCTCCTCTCCTGGAACAGCTGATGATGAAGAAAACTCCAGAGAGACCTGAGAAAGAGCAGAAGAAGAACAATGGCTGTTGTATTTTTAATTAAGATATTTTATTTTTAATTAAGATATTTTATTTTTTAATTGGAAGATTCTAAAAGTTATTAGTCAATTGTTCTTATTGTATTTAAAAATTATCTCTCTCCAGTTTCTCCTTATGTGCTCCCTCTCTTATGCCAATATTTGAAACAAATAGAAGAAAACATGATGACAAATAGTTTGACATGACTAAAAACCTTCAACATCAAGATAATAAAAAGACACATATACACATATATGTGTATATGTCCTGTCAGGCGACAGGGCCTGGATAATACCCGTGCTAAACGGCGACGACAGGCGCCGGAGTCCTGTTATGTTTTGTTATGATAAAAACATAACAAAAGCATGTTTTTATCTTTTTTTAATCTTTTTTTTCAAAATCTCTTTCTCTTTCTTATTGTTTATTCAATGTCACATGCTGTTTTTATTTTGTCTTTAATTATGTTAAGCACCCTGAAATGCCTTGCTGCTGAAATGTGCTATACAGGGTGCATATCAATTTGATTGATATACACACTCTCCTATTTATACACATGCACCTATATACATACATAAATACAAAGATGGAGGTTGTGACTTTGTAAGCTTGTTGTTGTTTATAAATTTGTGATATATAATTAAACTGACATTATTGTATTTGGTGCAACATATAGTGACTTGTTTCAAGCCAAACTAAATGGATTGCCAAGAAGGTTCTCCATCAGACATTTTTGGTTCCTTCATAAATCTGTGAGTCATTTCACAGATTTATCTAAATCCATACTTACCTTATGGTTAAAGCATTTCTCAGTAGAGAAGTCAGTACTTTGACTGATCACCTTCTTGTTGGGTAGGACAGCGTAAACCATAATCTGGATTTCTGGAGCCAAGTTTGGAGACACGTTGAGCTTAAAGGACACCTCACCTTCATTCACTGAAAAATCAGTCCAAATGTTATCCTTAAACTGTCGTCATTGAAACAATAACATCAACTATTTCTTGACTGTACATATCTAAAACTTGGTAATGTTGATATTCCATTTACTCACCTGATTTATTTTCCACCTCAACCAGTATTCGTCCTTGACTGGCAATAGCTCCTCTGGATAACACCTGGGAATATAGGGGGAAAAAACTGTTTTTACTGTATTTCCTCACTAACTGATTGGAGATCCATCCATCTAAACATTCCTTGTGCCCTAGTTGTTAAAATTAAATTTTCTTCACTCTTTTAGTTTCTTTTGTGGGTGTGTTTTAAATTCTGATCTGATCATTAATCTAGAATATTAATGTTTTATTTTCCATTAACATATTTGTACTGTGACACATTATACAGGTCATTTTTAGTTCATCACTTCTAATGGCTGGCTTAAGCACAATTTCTCTACTGGCTAATTGCTAAACCTTGACTTAGTCGCTAAGCATACAACACTGTATGTGTGATTTCTTCTTCTGTAATCAGTAACAATCTGTGTTTCATTTTGTGATACGACTCACCAGGTAAATGACGTCCACAGAGCCTGGAGATTCCTGCACCAAAGTGTACTCAATAAAGATCTCCGTTTCGTTGTCACAGGGAAGTATTGTCTTGCTTTTTATACTCAGGGAGCTGATTGTTTTAACAGATGGAGGTTGTGACTTTGTAATCATGTGAAACACAATCGCAATATGAGGAACTTTATATGTAGAGTAGGATAGTGATGGTAAGGGGCTAACCTGTTAAAAGAAAAAAAAAAACATTACAAAGAGCAGATTAAGTAAGATTTCATTTATTGTAGTTTCTTTTGTTCAGTTCACACAATCTGTAGCCTGGCCATTGGCTTCCTGTTCAACTCTGCTCAAAAAATATGTCTGCTTTTTTGACTCTCCCCTTGACTTGGATCGTCTCTGGTCGATTTGTGACCGGACCAAACAGAAGTAGCAGTTGTGAACAATAAATTTTGAATTTCTGTGCTGTTTTCGAATTGAGTGTATTTTTAGCAATGGAAGAGAAGGAAGTTGTATATTTGAGCATTCAGTCAGTGTTAGCTGCAAATATTAAATAAAAATTAGCAGCCACCTGGTTCAGATCGGATGAAGATGATTGATTGCATAGGCAATTTCCGGTAAGGTTCTTTGCATTGAATTGGCACATTACATACATTATGGGACAACTTTAGCAATTGGATAACGTTTAAAACCTCAACACAAGCCTCACCTCCAGGAAGCAATGGTTTCTTAACAGCCGAGAGCCGCCTGGACACTCTGTATGAAGCAAAGTGTAGTGCAAACGGGCTGGCTTTTACCAGGCTACACAGACTGTACCCTTTTGGTCCATTTATTTCAATATGTCAACATACTGAGTTAAGTCTGCAGCTGTGATTTACTTACACGGAGAAAAATATCTTCTCTTAATGCATCAGTTCTGAAAGAGAATGAGGCAAAACCATGGACATCAGTTGTGAGTTTCTGAAGAATGTGTCGAGGCCAATCACCTCTATACAGGTACAAAGACTGGTGTGACATGGGCATGTCATTGTAGTGAACAGCTTTGACCTGTTGAAAGTACAATACTGTGTCACTTAAGCTGTGCTTTATATTAGATGCAGAAAAACAAAGAAATCACAGTGTTACTCTTACCTTTCCCTCCACCACTGAGCCTTGATCATAAACATTTGGAACGTCAGCAAAAGACAGTTTTCCAGTAACATATGAGATCAATATTTGCTTCACTTGTGAGAGTGATGTACCTAAATATAAAAAGCTCCCAGGTAATAACAGTCATGCCTTGCATAATAATATCAACACGAATTCAAACTCTTCAATGAGAATAAAGGCACTGTACAAAACAAGACTTACCTGTTCCTTCCTCTTCCACTGTGGCAATGACATCAAGTTTATCTTGTAATACTGTTTGATCGCCTCTGGTGAAAATTGACATTTGGAATTCAAATGTACTACATCCTGTTTTGTCTGCCTATAAGAAAAAAAGAAAAGAAAAGAAAACGTCATCATATATTTTAGAACATGACTTGATGATATGAACATTTATCAGGAGTAATTACTTTTTCCTCATGATTTCTAAAAGCCAGCAAATGGCAGAAACAGAAATAAGCCACAAGGAAAAAAACTGCAGGTTCTTTGTAGAAAACCAGGATAAAAACAAAACTCCGTTGTAATTCCCTTTTGATATTATTTTACTAGTGGTTGTCATTACTGTCTGTGAGGCACTCTAAAATAAATTTTGATCTAGCAGGACTTTAGTTCTAAGTTTGAGTAACATGAACAAATACCTATAATCAGCCATACCTTCTGTGTCTGAATGCCACAACGTGTTTCTTTCCTCTGACTCTTGGAAATGTGGTCATAAAAAGGTCGGCATATTTTCACAGTAACACTTCCTGGCACAGGCTGTCCGTATGTGTACCTAGTTAAATTAGAACAGATTAAACAGTCATCCACAGAAGAAACATATCAGATTGCTTTTTTAAGGTTTAGGGCTCTAAAGAACATTAGTCAGGGATCAATGCTTACTTACTTTCCACACACTTTAGCTTCTAATCCTTCCTGCCCAACACTGACTTCTTCTTTTACATTTATTGTTACGTCAAATTTGGGCAGAACTAGAGAAAAACACAAGACATTTACATCTAATCCAAAATGGACAGATCTCTCTGGGATTGAGAAGATAACTTACCATACTTCTCCACTTTAAAGTTGTGCTGTATTTTATTTTCTCCTGCTGACACAATGATTTTATAGGATCCTTCCTGGGCCTCAGAGTTCAGGGGGTAGGAGAGCTGCAGTATTTTGCTGTTGGATGTTTCATTGAGCCATTGTCCAATCCTGTTGCTGTTGGGATCCTGTTGAAGAAAACAAATAAAAAAAAAACAGGGCCATATGTTTAATAAGTTTAAAATCATTTGCAATTAGAACAAAATTTATATTTTAATTTATGGAAATAACTGGTTTACTTGCATTGCTCACTGAATGAAGTGCTGCCTGTTTTAACCATCCATTAAATCTAAAAATTAGACTATGAGCTTAAGACAATTTAGATTTCTTACCTCAACTTCAATGATGGTATACTGTTGGATAAAAAAGAAAAAATGTAATCTTTTGATAGATTTTTAGGGTCATTAAAATAATGGTGTTCTAGAAAAAAAACACAGATTTTCCACAGGTTTCCAAAGTAAAATTTGCTGGATTGATATGAATAGTTTGTGATAATAATTTAATTCACTTTATTTAACGAGATGTTTATGATGAAGCCACCTTAAAGCTCTTCATAAGATCTACAGGTTCAGTATGCATCGGAAATATATAATCAGATCTATTTAATAGATTAAAATTCTATTAAATATTTCCTAATTTGATCCCAATTATAAAACACAACCAAACACAATCAAAGTAGATTAATCTAGCCAATGGTTTAAAAGCCTAATAGATTGAGCTACAATCTATGTTTCATTGTGCTTCAACTTTTTAAGCTTACAGTATTTACGTTATCACAGCATCAGCAACAAAATGCTAAGGTCAAAGTATAAACAAATTTGCTTTACAGGCATTGTTTGCACAATTGATTGGATTCTTTGATTAAAGATAACATGCACTCTAGTTACTAATGATGCTCACCGGTCAATCTTGTGTTCTGCTCCAAACGTCAATATTATATATTTACAAAATATTCAACCTCTGTGAGATCAGTTTAAAAATAAAAAGGAGAACTCACCAATTGGCTGGCTGGTCTAAACTTTGTGTCCATTGTGACCACCCTGAAACGTACTGAGAGAGTACATGAAGATTTCACCTCCTAGCAAATGAATGTCTCGTTTATAACAAAATGAAAAAGCAAATCCATCTAAACAGTTTTTAATTTAAGGAGCTCCCCATTACCTGTCTGTCCAGGGAGGTAGATTGGTTTGTCTGTTTGGATGAAGGTCATGGGTTGGTAGGCTTTGATTAGGACTTTCTTGACTTCTTGTGAGTAAAATGTGTTTCCTCGTACCTGTACCTCCAATTTCTGAACCTCTTTATTATTTACCAAAGGAACCTAAAATAAATAAACAATTGTAATATGAGAAACAAAACAAAACAAAAAAAACATCTGTGAAACCATGAACCATGGATATATTTCTGCAGTTTGTATGGGTTAATAAAGTTCACATCTGTAAAACTGAATTCAAAAACGATTTCTTTAAAGGTCAAGTAGATTCAAAACCATCTTAAAAGTCGACCTGGAACTGAATGCATTCAAGAAACTCCTCTGTAGAGGTCTTCTCAAGAAGGATGGTGTTTTCTTGAGACCTCAAAGTGACGGTCATGGTCAGAGTCTCATTGGGCTCAAGGAGACTGGCGCAGAATTTGGTCTGAGCTCCAGCTTCAAGGACAGCAGGAATGGTCACCATGTAATATCTACAGACAGATTCACAAACACAGCTGTTATCTCACTTTTCTGATCTCCAGTGGGACAAATCCACAGACCTGAATTCACTTGATTCATTCAAAAACAAATTATGGTAAATACAGAACTTCCAGACATTTTTGTAAACTTACGGATTGGCCATGTTAGCTCCAATCATGCATAAGAACACGAACAGTGTCCATGTCGACATCTGGTTCCTAGAATGACCCATGACTGACTGGCAGGATCCTCTGAGTAAAGAGCTGCAAATAACAAGGACTGCATCCCACTTTCACTCACACAGTACAAACCTCCCACTCAACATGTGTCATTTGTTTGAGTTACAGGAAATAAATCATTTACAATTGTATATTCTTACAAATAGATACTTACCTTGATCCCCAAACTACATATGAGTTAACAGACTTTCAACATTGTTTTACCCTCGCAGCGGAGACCTGCTCATCAGGATTTTATGAGTTTCACCAGTGAAGTATGAAGATTTACAGAGTTAACGTTGTAATGTCTTACTGAATTGCAGGAGAAAACTAGTTTTTTAGTGAAACTGAAGCAGAAATAAAGGTCATAAGATTACAAAATGTCTTCCAGTAAGCACTTTTCCCCCATGTATTTACTGGGTAAAAGTCAAGGTCATGTTAGTTGACTACAGGTCTCTCATGAGACAGAAAACGACTATCAAATACTCACCCATTGTCAACTTGTTTTTAATTTAGTCTCATATGGTTTTATGTTGCATCTTTCGACTGAATGCCAAAAACAAAATGTAAAGTTGTTGACCTCTAAAGCTTTTCTGAAATATTTCGCACAACTTTGTCCCATATGACACAACAGCACAGTCATAGCACTGAGAAACATTTTCAGGTTTCATTTTACTTTAATATATGATACATTATGATTTAGTTGCATATGAACATAAAAAGTACAATAAACAAACAGAAAAAAATATTTTTAGCTGTGTAGTGTATCAAAAAACAAAGAAAATAATGTGAAGAAAATCTGGTATCACTGATGGCTGTAGGCTTAGGGTCAGTCCTCAAGCTGAAAAAGAACAAGTATTAGAATATATTATTACATCACCACCAATACTAATTAGAGCCCTTTAAATTAACTTTCAAAACCTTGTAAAATCCTAAAAAAATTTAACTCAAGAAAACTGCCAAACATTCTGAATCTAACGCCTTAGAAAACAACAAGCAGAAGCTGGTTACCAGCATCGAGGTAAAGAATCATGGTTTTAAAAAGCTATGGTTCCAAAACTTGCATCACGCTATTCCTACACTGTAAAGTCCTTTTAATAAGGTGACAGAGTGTCCAGAGTACTCTCAGCCTGGAAAATATTATGCATTTTATTATGTCACTGATCAGACTCATCAGATAACTCTGTTAAAAATTAAGTTGGAAAGCTACCAACTGGTTGAAAAAATAAAATAAAATCTTATCAAATCTTATTTTAAGATATTGTACTAACACTGTAGCACTGTACTACTTTTATGAAAGTTTATTATACTGTCAGAATGTTACACCAACCTGAATAGTACCTTCAGCCCTTATATTTTAAAACGTTTTATTTGATGTTCATTAAGAAAAAGAAAAAATAAATATTATAAATATTTATCCAACATCATTGGCCAGGAGTTAGGTGACCTGTGTTGACAAGATTGTTGATGCCCTAACGTTTTATCTTCTGTATTAATGCATGCTTCTTTTATTGTACCCACAGGTGACTTTCCAGTCTCAATGTGACTAAGCATAACGCTGCCACTAAGTGCCTTTCAGTTACAATAAAACATTGAAGTTATTGATTAGGGGTTGCTCAGATGTGGTGCACTTCTTACCTTGATTAGCCACAATGTATTCCCTCTCAGCACGGTCAGCTACAAGGGAAATACAAATATATATATATATATATATATATATATATATATATATATATATATATATATATATATATATATATATATATATATATAATATGTTTTCATTTTTCTAAGTTTGTAATGTATTTTATGTAAGAGGAATTACTGGGCTTGTAGTAGTCATAGAGGGCGATCACTGCTGGTTTGAGGTTCTGCACAGGGATCTGCTGTAGGAGAACCAAGCTGTGGTTCACTGGTACCCCCTTTGTAAGCTAAAATCAAGACCAAAACAGAAATTTAATCTAATAACAAATTCATCTGTCATCATGTCTTGTTCTGAGCTGCTGATTGGTCTCACCTCCGGTAAATACACCACAACATGGCCGCCCTTGTGTTCAACCTGATCCACCAGTTGAGCTCTTTCAAGCTGTGAGGAGAAAACATTCAGCAGTCTTATTATTATCACTGTGAACTCAGGTCAGGTATTCTATCAACACCAGGTTTAGGTCAAAGTCACTGCTTTAACTCACATTCTTCAAAGACTGTGGGTCAGGGATAAATCCTGAGAGAAAGGCGATATCCAGGATCACCATGTTAGTACTGGCATCTTTTCCATTGTACCTGGAACACAACAATACATATGTATTTGAAAGTGTAGAAATGTCCGCTATGTAGCCACAAGATCTGATTGATGCTCTGTTTCTGGTTTTTATGACCTACTGGGACACGAGCCTCAGGGTGACTTTGTGGGGTCTGTGAGAAGAGTCGTACTCTGGTAAAACCTCCACATTCATTGTGGTGGCATCACGAGGAGGTGGGATGTTGTAGTGCTGAGAAATCTGAAGAACATTGGCAGAAGAGAGTTTATTAAATATTACAAAGTAAACTGCTGCAAATTTTAAAATTTCCATACTTTTCAGAGACAGAAATATGATCTATGAACCATAGATGTTCATGTTTACTTGTTAATTGTGACAGTTTTGGCTTCATTGCCCACACATTTAAAATTTTACAACAATATTTTAAATTTAAAGATGCTTGGTATGAGGGAATGCTGCAAGGCAATGACTCAATGCTTCCTTAGATAGAAACATTTTAATCTCAATGTTGAACTGAATTAAAAATGACTTATCTTGATTTTAGTGAAAACAATATAACTTTCCTTCATAATGGGGATGCTGTCACTGACCTGCACCGAGGCACATGCAGTCCCCGTCACCTCCAGGCTGTACTTTCCTGCCACGTCCTGCAGCATTTTCTCCTGGTAGAGTAGTTTGTTGTCTGGGTTCACATCAAACGTCAGCTGACCGCTGGGAGTCTGAACTGTCACTGTGCTGGAACCTTCAGGGCTGAACACCAGATTGGAGTAGAGGGACAGAGCCTGAAGAGCCACCACCGTGTCCTACAACACACAACGTACAGGATTTATGACAGTACAATCAGGTGTCGGCTCAGAACCACATGAGTTCCGATATCATCAAGTAGTTTTTATAGGCCATATGTAAAATACCGTCTTTAGAGGCCTTTCCAAATGCAACAATTTTGCTGAGCCTAAATCTTATTGTTGTCACATCTACCAGTCTTGCTCAACCAACACTGGGCAGCAAATTAGAATTCAGCAAAGTTAACAGTGTTGTGGAAAAACTCTAATCTTGACCTTTCTACCTTGACTCACTTATTAAGAAGGGTTTGTGTCTGTTTATTTTAAATCAGGATGTGAAAGTAGACAGTTGTGATACGTGTTTTCGCCATTTACATGTTGCTGATGTTGTATAAAGAAGAAGTGAAAGTGTCTCATGCCAACAAAGATATAAAAAGCATGTATGTATTGTGCAAGCTCTGTCTCAGTCTCGGAGAGTCTTTAGGATGCTGCCTCAGCTTCTTGAATAAATTAGTACAATGGTAAAGATGCATCTTCTGTCAAAATTATTGTCTCTGTCCTATTTAAATTAATTTTCCTTGTCACTGAATAGGAAAATGTCCATAACAACAGAGAAGTAGGGTTTAGTATTATGATATAATAAACAGCCCACTATTTAAATTTTTCTTAACTTTTGGGACTGTGTTGTCAATAAATGGCACCCTTGCTCTCTTTATTGTGTTAGTTTCTTTTTGTCTGAAGAAGAAGATGTGAAATGGATAAAAGAAGAAAAAAGCTATGAGGGAGAGGTGCAATACTTCATATTTTGGTATAGACTCCAAACCAACCAAGTACAGGGCCTGTGTTAATTACATAGATATCAATACCAATACATTTTATTATTCATGTTTTATATATCAACACCTTCAGGTGTCTTTCTGTTTTTGTCTTGGAATATTTTGATAAAACCTAGGATCAAATTTGAACAAATTTTATAACTGCCAACAAAATACTTTAACATAGTAACATGATAAACAGGAAAATAAAAAAGTGCCTCTTTTCCAAAGTAAATGAAGTCAAATAATAATTTGAGAGCAAATCAAAATAAAATCTTTTTGAGAAACTACAATACTAAAATAAAATACAATTGTACAACAGCAAGACAGATTCTGAAACTAAAGTCTTGATCCAATATTGATACTAACACAGTATCCTGCACAGTGACCGCTGTCTAAAAAAGGCACAACTCATCACAAAGGACACTTCTCACCCTGGGTATTCTCTGTTTACACTGATGCCTTCAGGCAGACGATACAGAGCAATCAGAACAAGAACCAACCGATTCAGAGACAGTTTTTATCCTACAGCAATAACAAAACTAAATGCAATCAAATAACCATTAATCACTATGAATGATGTGTGTTAGAATGTAGTTATTCTTATTCTTATTTATTAGTTTTATCACCTACTTGTTATGTATTTTTTACAGTATATGTAAAGTGTGACACAAGTTTTTCTTTTTTTAGCATATGCACTGACTTACGGCAGTGCATATGCTAAAATTGACCAAAATATTTTTGGTCAATTCGTCCACCTTTAACGTTCAGCATGAGACAATAAATACAACCAAGAACCTGGTGAAAAAGAACCAAATTAGTTACAATTTGCTTATTCTGCTCATGTAAGATGAAAAAGCTGCTCCTCCTAAATAAACCTTTATAGTGACTCTGAATAGATACTGTGATAAAAGGCTACATGTTTTGGGTCGGTGGAAGTACTAGGTCGCTTGTAAAATATCCAAAAACCAATAATATGGATAATGACACATTGTACATGTTCTGTTTTCCCAGAATAAGAATCCCATTATCTTTGGAACATGTAAATCCGTTCGGTATGAGGTAAAGCATTGTTGGTCTTACAATACCTGAGTGGAGGAGAATCCTCCATAATAGTTTTGCTGAGTTGTCAACCACCGAACAATTGCTGAAGTGTAACCCAGGTCTTCAGCGGTGAGGGAGGAAGAGAGTTTGGCCAGCAGCACATAGGAGCTGATTTCCACAGACAGAGAGGCTGATGTCTCTGTTGCTGTCTGAGACCAGTGGATGAAACTTCCTAAAGCCAAACATCCATAAACTTCATGATTAAAGAGTTGTTCACTGTAATTAATTGATAATTCGCTTCCAATAACAACCTGACTTACCATCTTTGATGGCAACTGAGTCGAGGTGCTGCAGGAGATGATTTCTCGTTTCCATGTCTCCTGCCAGAGTGAAGACGTACGCCAGCAGAGCTGTAGTGTAGGTGTTGCTGAAGGTATTGATGGACTCTCTGAGGCAGGACAGGCTCTGTTTCACCACATGATCCTTTGAGAAAACAAAATGAATTTAAATGTCCTCTATAAACACAGCTATCACTTTTCTTCTCAAGTATTCTCTAAGTTGCTCAAATATCATCAATATATTACCATACAAACATGAGTCATTTATGTAAATGAATATTACAATTGGTTTTGTAAAAATGACAACAGATCAGATGGTGATCAAATTACTAATCCCTGGGACATTATGAGTGGACATGCACCCAGAAATTGTTGACCAGAAATCACTTTTAAGACTTTCAAGAAGAAATTATTTTTCTGTTTTCTTTTATAATTTAGAACATTAAGGTCATGTCAGCAATTTTTTCTAACCTCACAAATAATAAGTACCAA
Organism: Poecilia reticulata; assembly: GCF_904066995.2. Lineage (NCBI taxonomy): Eukaryota > Metazoa > Chordata > Actinopteri > Cyprinodontiformes > Poeciliidae > Poecilia > Poecilia reticulata. The sequence continues at coordinate 26,002,214 of NC_088842.1, forward strand.
AGCCTAAAACAATCAAATTCTTCTTTTAATTGTTATCAAACACTAACACTTTTTTTAAATTTTGGTTTAAGACGATGCTTCAGTCTCATTTCCAGTCAGAATAAAGATGTTAGTTTGAATCTAAAGCTCTTAGAAGTGTGAATAAATTTGGCCTTGATGTTTTATTTGAACCTTTTAGTATAATTATGACACAATGTGGATTGGGAAAACAATCCTCAGCAATTTCAATCTGAATCATTTCTATGCTATCTTGTAACATCTTTTGGTTAAATTTTAATCAGGATAATTTTACAAATAAATAAAATACTATCTGCTTATAATCAAATAGGTAAATCGTAATTATAGGACTTTTTTTATCACAGGTTGGGATTTGACATCCATAAAAGTACATGATGTAAAGTAAAAGAGCAAAGATCTTTTCAAATTTACTTACATTGGAGGACATTTTCATTTCCAAAAAAGCAGCAGTTATGTAACCACTTAATGTAACTTCATCGGATACACCGCCCTGTGGAGATAAAGTATCACAAGGATTATGTTATCAAAGGGTATTCACCATTCAAAGGTAAGCAAAGTCATGTGGTAGTTTTACAGAGCCTGCATGTTTTTAAGCAACAGCTCCATACATCTGGCTTGGAAAATTAACTTTGGTTTCAGTATTTAGTTCTTTTCTGATTACGGTACTATAGCAGGCATTTGGCATGAAACATGCTAGTTCATAACATCGGGACTATATTATCCAACAACTATTGCACCCCAAATCTTCATTTGCATTATTGACAAAGCTGACACCAATTTTGTGATGATATATTCATCAGCAGTTTGTTCTAGGCATTAAAACTTAAAATTACTGTGAATTCTATCACAATAGTAAAAAGAGTTCAATCTTTTTATCTAAAGGACTTAACTGAAAAAGTTGTGAATAGTTACTAACATTTTTGGTTATTAGTTCATTTCTCATGCCACTTTCGCCTTTGAAAGCTTTAACATAACATTTTGGGACAAGGTTAAACACCCTAAATCTGTTCTTGTTCCATGTCACTGTGTCTGTAGCTAATTGTTTCTGGACTTTTAACATACTTTCATTCTGTTGTTAAAGAGTTTTCCTGACTGTTGAAAGCAGCCGGTGTCACGTTGCTTTCGTTTCAACCAAGTCTTTGACTGATCAAGTATTTCTGGGTCGATGTAGACAAAAGATTGAGCTTTGGAGAACGATCTCAGAACAAAAGCAGTCAGCCTGCGAAAAAGGAAGAAAAGAAATGTAGTACTGAGTAAAACTGATGGCATGATTAGAAAAAACAAAAAAAATTCTGAATTTAAACAGTATTAATGAATACATGAATTAACAAAAAAATATTAAATGAAAAAAAAAATTCCACATTTAAGGAGCATGTTTATTGTTGCGTATGATACACTAGGTCAAATAAAATAATATTCAAGCAGATAACTGGAGATAGCACATGGCAACGTTTATTCAGGAACGGGGAACTTCATCTTCCTCTTTGTTACATGTTCAGCTCACATCTCATTGTGCACAGCAACAGCGCCACCAATGGCAATTTGTTATATTGCTTTTATCTTCGCATTTATAACAGCCTCCAACACATAGGAGCATAATCATACCCAAAAATGTGCAACAATCTTAAATCTAGATGTTTGTTCTTTTCTGGAACACCACATTTATGTTGATAAAATACTCAGGGGGAGATTCCTCACTTTCCTTAGGTGTCAGTTTAATGACTTGTTCCGTGTAACTGCTGTGATTTGATTAATGTCAGAGTGTTCAGATTGGTTAAAGGTGTTCTCACCAGGTGTTTCCTGGTCCTGATCCAAATGTGCTATAAGCACCCTTGCTGTCTTTGTAGTTCAGCTGTCTCTGGTAGCCTGTAAGAACAGAAACAATTTTACACATGTAAAATATGAAGATGTCAACCTTCTAATTTCACTCGGCATGTTTCACATGTCTGAGCAGACTAATATTCAGAAATGAGAGATGACATGCAGCAAGACATAATGGTGCAGACTGAGCCGACAAATGAAGTGAAGCATTGACCATATATGCAAACATTTCAGGGCTGGTAAAATACAACTTGCACTTTTAATGCTTTTAATGTGCATCATTTTTAAGTGCTTTTTAAATGTTTTTTTAAGGAAAAATATACTTGGTCCATGTCTCACCAAAATACAAGACATTTACCGACTTACCGCTGGTTAAGAAGCTGAATGCCTTTTCCTTAATAGCTGGGGTTAGCTGCTGTGAATTTTGTAGATATTCAAGGATGTAGATGTTGGGAGCCAGTAGGGCCATGTTCTGCTCCCCGCATCCATACGGCATCTGCAGCAGGCCACCCAGGTTCTGCAGGGCGCGGCCCATAATGTCACCTGTGCAAAAACATACAAACAAAGCTCCCTCACTTGACTGACTATGACATATGTGTATTTAACTGAGTGAAAAATAATCAGCAGATTTAAAAACGTGTAAAGGTGCTTATGGTAGAACAGCAGTACGTGTGTTTAGTGAATAAAGCAGTTTACCCAGGACAGAGACAGCAACACGGCTCGATCCATCAATCACATTTCGAGGCAGCTGTAGCTCTGCTTCCTCAGTCAGAGCCTCTCCTGAGCTTACACAAAAAAATTTATCATTTATGAGTGATAAACCTTAACAGAAGGCCAGTTTTAAAACAAAGTAATAATAGACCTGGTCAGTAAATCATGAATGTTTCTTATATTGTCATTGATATACAACTAATACTGGAATATTGAAAGCTCCAGTATTAGATGTAAGGCAGATCTAAAGTTGAAGAAATGAAAGGAATTTTGTGACATAAAGTCCTTTCATGTCTTTGTGCGTTTGGATCAAGAATGTTGAATTCACAGTGTTCTGCTGTCAGGGTGTAGAATATTACCTTTGATGTAACATCACTCTTTCGTTTTATCTTTGTTTCCATATTAGTCAATTATTAGCCAAACTAATCAGAAACTAGGACAGGTCGTCAGTTTCACCTTTAATTTTCAAGCATCCAGCATGCCGAGGTGAATAATCCTGCGTTCCAGTTAACTCAGCAGTTGGAACTCAGAGTTGGGCTTGATGTCAGACCCAAGGTAACAGTGTTAACAGTTAAGAAGCTGGAATTTCAACATGGCGATGCCTATAGACATTGTCTGCAGTTACTCTTACAAATATCGTTTACTTTCAATAAGCAAACATCACTTTTTAATTTGCTCAGTGCGCATGGTATTGATTTTAGACACACTCTTAAAAAGCACTCAAACAAACAAAACAAAACAAACAAAGAGATATACACTTAAATGGATACAATCAAAACAAAAACAAACAGAACATAATCAATTGGTGTCACAATAAAAACAATGAAATTGTTTAACATATGTGGATTAGGGTACAGTAGGGAATAGGGAAGTTAGGAACTTAAGACAGCACATCTTCCTTCACCATTGAAATAAATTGCAGATGTACAACAATCTGAAGTGAATGCAAAAATGTTTACATCCTTTTGTGACAGTCTCACCTTTTGGACAAAGCAACCAGTTGTTCGTCTTTACTTCCTCAACTCCTTCAGCCTGGGAGAGAGGTATGAGTTAAAGCGTTAATTTTCAATGTTTTAAGAAGTCAATAATGATTTAGCTGATTTAATTTTTTTTTTTTTAAACGTTGTTTGTTTGTGCCAACCTTTACAATAAGAGGACGGGTTACAACATCAATGCGGCCTCTGTCTGGAACGCTCACAATCTCGTTGTCGCAAGAAGAGTGAGAAGGAATGGCCTCAGCAGTCACAGTCACATTCACAACCCCTAAAAAACACATCAGTTATTGACATTCTGTACTCTTTGTCAAGAATCAAATTTTTTAGGCTAAAGTGGATTTTCTTGAATTTGATCAGATTAAACAGTGGTTCCGAATGGGAACGGACACAAATTACACCTGTCTATTGACCTTCTATAATAACTCATATTTAAAGTTGTAAGAATAAAAACCTCATTCTCACCTAACACTGTGGGATTCATGGTCCAACTGAGGGTTTTCCGCTTGTTGGGACACAGACAGGATGTGTACTGGTCCCCAGAGAAGGGGGTGAGACTGTAATCTGAGGACGGGGCTGCATTTACTTTAATCTGTTAAAGAAAATACATTTGAAGCTCAGGACTCAGTGGATAAATCTGTCACTTTTACACTTTGTTACTTTGGTATGATAAATGCTTGTCCGGTGTTTTTTCCTTCTTTGTCTTGATTATGCTTTAAAATATTACTCATTCTATGCTGGTAAAGAAATGAAAACAGCTTTTTTTTGTTGTAATTTTAAAATGAGAGGTGAGTGTATAATTTGTATGCTTTCCCAGATCTCACCGTTAAAAGGTTATAGTTATGTTTTTACAACTCCCCACAAGCAGCTGTACAGAGTGAGTAGAGCATTTCTTAAAAACCCTAATAACAGGTCTGTCGGCAATAAGACAGTTTCAAGGGCTCTTCAGCAAAATGATATCATATGGCAACCTATTATGAAGCAAGCAACATTACATTTTGTCAAATGCCATCATCAAAATCATCAAGACAAGAATATACCTACCATAACTTGTTGTCACAGATTTCTTGGACAAAGAAATGTTTTTTAAAATAAATTACCCCTAAAAACTTTAATCACAGCTAAACTTTACACTGTCAGTAGAATTACTAAGAAGACGTCAGATGCTATAATAAACCCTCACCATGATGCATTTAGTCAGGTAGTTGAAGACGGTTGCCTTCAGCTCAAAGTTCTCCCCCCGGGTAATTGAGTAGGGCAGGGTGAGCTCCAGGAAGAAAGGCTGGAAGACAGTGAGCTTCTGACGAGGAGCCAAACCAAAACCTTGAGGGGACAAACAGAAAGTCTCCGTCTCCCAGGTGGTGATGGTGTCTGGGACAGTGAGGGACACATTCTTGGTTCCAGAAGATCTGGATCAACAGATACAGAAATGTATTGGGCTAAGCTTTAAATCACACTTAATTGTGATAAAGAATAATACTCAGATTATGGACAGCTTCTATCATCTACTCTATAATTCTCAGGTTCTAAGGAAAAACCTGCCACATATAAGAAAAAAAATAATGATTCTTCTCCTGTGAGCTCCCTACTCTGATCCTTCAGACTAGCCATCAGAAATTAGCAAACACCTGGTAGAATTGTACATCTACTAACCTCATAACACAAGCTACTTCTCAGTGCAAAGCTGGTTAAAAAAAACGAAAAATAAAAGAAAATTGTTAACGGATGGATAGAGGAGCAATGTTGTGATGACTTCCTGGAGGCGAGGCAGAGTTTCAGAAAGAGCACAAGCTTTTAAAGAGACAGAGGCTCAATTCTGTCATTAAATTACAAAATCAAAGTCATATTTGACATATATAGCATTTTCATAACAACTAAAGGAACAGTTACTTGATTGTGCTACAACATTGCATCCTGTGACTAGAAAATAAATAATACTACTGCCCCTTTAAGTTATCCACACAGGCCAGCGGGGCATCCAAGCACCCAAGAAAAGGATTTGGAGACATTAAAATGTTGTTTCCCAATTACGTCCTTACAGTTAAGCAGAAATGCAAACTGCTCATGTTAATTGAATAAAAATAAGTAGATGGGTGGACAATATGTCCATTGTATATGAGCTGAATTATTATTACCATTACTTCTAATGTCTCACCCTGTTTCCACGATGTCCCATATCCAGGTCTCAGGGAAAAAAGTGCGAACTGTTTCCACTGGTTGTGGAGCCATAGACCCTGCTTCACCACTCACACCCATTGGTATACTAGATCCTACTAATGGGACTTAAAAGAACCAGAAGAAAGAGAAACAGACTTGATTAAACAGTGGCACACTTTTTTCCCCCCTATTTTAGAGGTGAATTCAAAAACTGTCCTACTTGACAGCTCTGAAGTTATCACAACATACCATAATCATATTCTCTCCCCTTGAATTTGAGACATGTGGGTATGCTCATCAGCAAATTTGTTGCTGTTTTCAGTCCTACTCTCTACACAGTTTTAGACAAACAACAAAAAATACATAGAATAATACGTTTTAAATGACGTATATTTACCGTAATACGTTTTGTATTGTATGTTTGTTGTACATTTGGTACCTGGAAAACTGTATGGGCTTCCTCTGTTTCAGCAGGTGAAAAATATCTCTTCATCCTCACACTCCAGCATTTTCTGGGATCGTGGACCTTATATGGTATATATAATATTTTTCTGACAGGAAGCAACGCAAAAATCTGTGGAAAAAGATTATGGTTTAGAGCTGGGAAGTGTTCAGTAATTTTGCTTTGGGGAAAGAAGAGCTTAAGAGCTTCACTTTTATCTCGAAACATAACCATAGACAGTATGTCTCTGAAGGAGGCTAAATGTTGTTAGCTGTCACCCTGTCTTCATCCAGAGACTTTCCAGGCTCCTTGATGAGGACGCTCTGATCGATTGCACTGACGCCACACAGGGAGTCAGGCTGAGCCGTCAGCTGCAGCTTCATCTCCTCTCCTGGAACAGCCGGTGATGGAGAAAACTCCACCGACACCTGATGAGGACACAACATTTACACATACAGCTGGAACCAGACGTTTTCACACAAAGAATAAAATGCCACATCCAACTTTTTTTTTTCTCGCTGTCTAAAGTTAAATCTGACTAAACTTCTCCCATTTCTAGAATTAGCTAAATTACTTCTACCTGTTAAATGCCACAACATTGAGAGAAAGAATATGCCAGAGATTTAAATCAAAAATTTACATTCAGAATTATTAATGTCTCTTTAAGCCATAAGGGACAGACCAGATGATGATGTCATAACTTTGGAAGCTTCTTATAGGTTAACTGACACGTTTGAGTTAAGTGGAGGTACACCTGGGTGTATTTTAAGACCATATCTGAAACAAACTGCTTTATGGTTTGAAAAGTAAGAAAGAAAAAAAAATCAGCCAAGATAACAGGAACAAAATTGTGCAGCTACACATCTGGTTGATTTAGCAAATATCCATCCATCCATTTTCTTTACACCCTTGTCCCTTAGTGGGGTCTGGAGGGTTGCTGGTGCCTATCTCCAGCTATTGTTCAGGGCGAGAGGCGGGGTCACCCTGGACAGGTTGCCAGTCTGTCGCAGAGCATCACAGAGACAAACAATCATGCACACACAGACTCACACCTAGGGACAATTTGGAGAGGCCAATTAACCTGACAGTCATGTTTTTGGACTGTGGGAGGAAATCGGAGTACCCGGAGAAAACCCACGCATGCACAGGGAGAACATGCAAACTCCATGCAGAAAGACCGGCCTGGGAATCGAAGCCAGAACCTTCTTGCTGCAAGGCAACAGCTCTACCAACTGCGCCACTGTGCAGCCCAATTTAGCAAATATGTTTTTTTTTATTATTCTAACTGACCTAAAAGAAGATTTAACTTCAGACAGAAGAAAACAAGTGAATGTGTCTTTTTATTTGGTGTATCTAATTCAACTGTAACACTATTTACCCAATAAATTGTCTTATTCTAAATAAAAGTTTTATGTTGCAATGTAAAACAAGTGACGTGCTTAGCGCAAAATATGTTGCTTCTTTAGAAGTTAATATAAGGACTATATCATAATGCTGGTGGTGTCTTTTATATTTGGCACAGCTTGTTCTCTTATTTGCTGACCTTATTGCTGAAGCATTTTTCTGTTGAGAACTCGGCATTGTGAGCAATCACGTTCTGGTTGGAGAGGACAGAGTAGGCCACCACCTGGATCACAGGCGCCATGTCTGGAGACACATGCAGCTTGAAGGAGACCACGCCTTCATTCACTGGAAGAAAAAAATAACATCCAATTGTTAGACATGCTATGAGGGATTGCTGCATTTATCTGCTCTCTATGGACAAAATTAATTACATTTATAAATTCATTTCTTTGGATTTTTTCTGATCTAGTTGGGAAGAGTTTAAACCTGGATGATCAGTTCACAACTTTAAGATGTTGTTTTTCCTTTTCCATTTTGTCACCTGCTTATGTTTTGCCTTGGAAGCCCTTTAGCAGTGCTGACAAGGAACTGGTGTGTTCAATCAGCTTCAAGGGAAAAAAGAGCAAACCAGCTGTGTTTTCATCGACCATAAAATTTAGCAAATTGGAATTACGAAAGCAAATTTGCTTCATTGAAACATGGAAACTAAAACAAAAAACAAAAAAAAAACAAATTTTTCAATTAAAAGTTTTTTGCGCTATGTTGATTTTTTAATTTTTTTTTAAATCAAAAATTGTTTTATTTGGCACCGCCTTGGACAGTGCGCAGCTGGCTCTACCAAAGGTCTCACAACATTGCACACTTCATCAAAATTTTCCCTTAAAACTCCCCATATGCTACAAAGCAACTCCCAAGTGTAAGGGGTGTGTGGCTCCAATGACTAAATTAAATAGTTTCCACATAACTTGACATTTTCTTTTCTTTTTGGTGTGTATATTATGCTGCCATTTTGAGTCCAAAAGGTGTTTCTTTGCCCTCGAACCTCACACTAAAAATGACCATCCAAGCATTCTAAACTTAAAATCTGAAAAGTTTTGAATCCTTGAAGAGTCGGTCTTTACACACCTGGTTTATCTTCCACTTGAACTTGTGTTTGTCCTCCTCTGTCAATAGTTCCTCTATATAAAACCTGCGGATTTTTAGAGGAAATTAATGCAATGCATGGTTGTTATGCAAATAACAGGAATAATAAGAACAGCTGACTTGTTGGTGCTCTATTGAATTGAGCTGCTGACTATGTAAATCATTGGAGTCCAGCAAACTTCAATTCATGTTCAAGAAACCAGTTAAAGATGATTTAGCCTTTTGTAATCTGAACAGTTCTGAATACCAGTTAGTTTTGACCCCAAACCTAAGAAAAAAAAAAGTTTTTTCAGTGCCATTCTTCATCCCAGCATGCATCAAAGTTCAAAGTTTTAAAATGGCTTAGCCAAAGTTCAAAACTAAGTCTGATAAAAGTCTGTTGGGTCACTTTGAAGGAGTTTTGGAAAAGAGATGTCCTCACAGTATTGGAGGACTTTTGCCCAGTAATATAGCTCTGACTCCTAGCAAAGAACACTGAATGATGAAATTCATTAAAAGGTGTTTAGTTTAGATGTGAATAATCTACTCATCTGCTGTGAATCTAGTCCATGTGATTACAGGGTAACAGGTCTATTATAGGAACCCACATATCCCACAATTGAGATTCAGAAATTTGAGACTAGTCAAAGTCTTCTCATAGACATCACACTACAAAGCAACACCACAGGGTGGCTGGGCTCTCCCTTAGGGATAGGGTGAGAAGCTCGGTCATCCGGGAGGGACTCAGAGTAGAGCCGAGGCTCCTCCACGTCGAGAGGAGCCAGTTGAGGCTCGGGCATCTGGTAAGGATGCCTCCTGGACGCCTCCCTGGTGAGGTGTTCCGGGCACGTCCCACCGGGAGGAGGCCTCGGGGAAGACCCAGGACACGCTGGAGGGACTATGTCTCTCGGCTGGCCTGTGAACGCCTGGGGGTTCCCCCGGAGGAGCTGGAAGAAGTGGCTGGGGAGAGGGAAGTCTGGGCCTCCCTTCTTAGGCTGCTGCCCCCGCGACCCGACCCCAGATAAGCGGAAGAAAATGGATGGATGGATGGATAGATGGATGGATGGATGGATGGATGGATGGATGGATGGGTATAAAGAGAAGTATCATCCTAGGTTGAGCTATTAATTTTGTATAATTTAATTGAGCCATATGGTAATGTCATGACTATTGGTAAATTTAAATGGTTATATCAAAATTCAATTCTGTTGGTTTTTTTTTGTCTCTTTTGTGTCACATACTGTACAGGAACACTTTTACAGATCACAATGAAATACATTCTTTGACTACTTAGAAGAAGGTAATGCTGTGCTGAATTGAAAAAAAACAATGCTCTTAATACATTTTTTCCCATATCTCACAACTGTGTGAGAGTTGCTAAGCTTTGACTTGCAACTGTCAGCTATAATCAATTTTAAAACTCATTTAAAAATCTTCAGTGGTGATGACCAGAGAAACTACTCACCAGGTACATGATGTTCACAGATGTCTGTGATTCAAGCACAAAAGTGTAATTAATGGCGATTTCCACCTCTTTGTCACACAGAAGTGTTGCTTTGCTCTTTTCTATCTTCAATGAGCTGGTAGATTTTAGTTCAGCAGAGGGAGGTTGAAACTGCCAAACTACACGACGCTCTGAGGGAATGTAAGCCGTTCTACTCGGAGGGAACCTCAATCTTGGTAAACTGCTCACCTGATTATAGAAAAAAATATTATAGACAGATCTGATGGTGGTTGGAAGGTAAACTGAAATTGTGTTGTACTGTTTTTGTAGTGCACTATAAGTGCAAGTTGAGAGCCATGATTTACTTACACCAAATAAAATATCTCCAACATAAGTGTCTGTGCTGACAGTGAAAGTGGCAAAACCATTGGAGTCAGTTGTGAGGTTCTGCAGTAAACGTGAAGACCAAACATGACCCTCAATCAAGTACAGCGTCATGTTATTAATGGGCATCCCATTGAAGTGAACAGCCTTGACCTGTTGAAAGTACAATTTTGGAGTAAAAATAGTGTAATGGCCATTGTTCAGAAATGTAATACATTTCTTGTTGTTTTGATTTTTTGTCACATTTAAATGTTTCAGATTTAAACCAAATTTTAAAATGAAACATAGCTTGAGTAAATAGAGAATGCAGTTTTCAATTGATGATTCATTAAAGTAGAAATCTATCCAAAGGTTATCCTTGTCTGATATTAACATTTGTTTGATGGGCTAACATTTAAGTGTGACAAATAAGCGAAGCCCATGAAGTCTGTAAAGAGAGAAATATTTTTTTCACTGCTCTGAATTATTCTTACTTTTCCCTCCAAATTTGAGCCTTTGACATACATCTTGGGAAGATCAACAAAAGCCAGCTTTCCAATAACATATGAAAGTTGTATTTTCATCATTTGAGAGTGTGAAACACCTGAAAGTAAAAAAAAAAACAATGATATGATTGTCATATCTGAAGAATTATTCCGAAAAACTCTGCTTTAAAAAAGGAAGAGTCGAGTAGCTGGACTTACCTGTTCCCTCCTCTTCCACGGTGGCACTTATATCAAGTCTATTTTTTGCTAAGTTTGGTCTAATTTTGGTGAAACTTGACATTTTAAATTCAAATGTAGTACAGCCTGTTGTGTCCACCTAAAAAGTAAAAGTGAAGAAAAAAACAAGTTGAGATGAATACAACAAACGGTAGAAACAATTAGTTTAGACTGACGTTTTCTGTGAAATGACTGACTAACATCCTGGTCCAATCAGCAATAAAGAGATTAGAGTTTTTAACCTGTAATGTTTGTCTTTAGATTTAAATTATTGCATGCACATGTGAAAATTATTTGTCAATCTATTAATATTTGTTTTTAGCATTATTTATGTCGTGTGCATTTTTAGTATAGATACCTTTAGGTACAGTATACATGTGGCTAACTTTACCTGCTTTGTCATTGTCTCACAGGGAGGTGTTATCTGAAGCTCCTCTAGATTTCCAGACTGCTCAAGAGGTCGGCACACCTTCACTGTAACATTTCCTGGTACAGGCTGTCCGTATGTGTACCTGGTTAAATTGGAACAGATTCATCAACAAAGAATAACTGTATTATTATTTTTTTAAGTTCTGATATTTATTTACTAGAAAAAATGCATTACTTACTTTGAACACACTTTAGTTTCAAACTCTTTCTGCACAATACAGATTTCTTCTTTTACATTCATGTTTACATCAAATTTGGGCAAGACTGAACACATAAACGGTACATGTTACCAGGTAGATTTTAAGAGAAAAGATTTTCTTAAAAAAAGAAAAGATTCCTAACATACCATATTTCTCCACTTTGAAGGGGTGATAGTTCTTAAGTCCACCGACTGTCACTATGATGTTGTATGATCCTTCACGGGCTTCAGAGTTTAAGGAATATGAGAGCTGCAGTATTTTGGTGAATGTTTCATTGAGCCACTGTCCGATTCTGTTCTGTTTCGGATCCTGTTCGGTCAGATAAAAAACAATGAGAGACTATACATGTCAGATGACCTGTCAAGGCCCTTCAGGCATTTCAATGAGGGCTTATTTATTAAATTAATTATTTATTGGAGCTTCTAATAATAAATACAATACTGTATTTCAATTTCTTTTATAATTATTAATTAATTATTTTCTAATGAAGAAAAGCAACCAATCATTAGGCAATAACTCTCTGTTCCTTGGCAGAAAAACATCTCACAGCTGTCTGAGTCCCGCAACTAGAAAATGCACTTAAAAAGTTGAAAGTAAAACTGAAATATGTGGATAACAGGTATTATCTGCAATCCATACCTGTGGGGTAAAAAAGATCAAATACTTTGTTGTCTACATAAATGGAAATTTGACTTAAATAATCTGTCAGATTCCTCACATAAGAACAACACACAAACAACACAAACGTTCCTCAAAATGATTGGAAAAGAAAGCTAAAATGTGATCAACCCTGAGTTGATCACAGGGTAGATCAACCCTGTGATCAACCCAGGGTTGATCTACCCTGTTTCCTTCTAAACGCAGTTTAGAAGGAAACTGTGTTGTTTCCTTCTAATCGCAGAGCTGGATAGTTGCCATGAATGAAGAAATACCAGCTGTCGCAACAACAACAAAAACAAAAACAACTAAACCTACAGGTTAAGCAGTTTGTATTTTCTTACCTCTAGTTCAATGACCTCGTACTGTTGGACAAAGAGAGGAAAAAGAAAAGTCTGAGTCAAGCAAAAAAGAGAACAATATGGAAAGTTTCATTATCATTATCTGGTGCAAGTTATTCATTTTCATGCCTTAGAGTGACAGTCTCATTTGGTGATGTCGGACAAAGAAAGAAGCTGATTTTAGAAACCTGTTTCGAACAGCTATTGGCTCAAACTATTGATCGTTCAGCAGACTGATTGTAGACATTCCAGATCTTTAGTTAAGCAGCACACATGGCTACATCACCCTCACCAAATAATTTTAAAAAGAAAAACTATGAAGACACAATGAAAATGCTTCTGGCAGTAAACCAGGCTGGCCGGTGTAGCCATGAAGGTTTGAGATCAGAAACAACATTTTTTGAAAACGACTACCAGATTGGATACATTTCACATTCCCACGTCTTTTTTTAAATTATTTGAAACTATTTTGTCTTTGGACTCCTAATTGTGCATGTTTAAACATTAACATGACCCACTTCTAGGGGGTGTGCAGTATTTGAACAGTGATCAAATAAACCCTTTGATTTGTTTACATTCTACATGGATCTTTTTAACAATAATATTTAGCCACTTACCAGCTGATTTATTGGTCTGAACTTTGCATCCATTGAGACCACTCTGAAATGAACTACGAGAAGTTTTCAGATCATATGGATGTTTTAGGTGAACGGCATTAACTTGTCAAAGAGAACAATGATTGATACATTTTTTCTGGTAACCAAGTTACCTGTCTGTCCAGGGAGGTAGATCGGTTTGTCTGTTTGGATTAAGGTCATGGGTTGGTAGGTTTTGATTAGGACTTTCCTGACTTCTTCTGAGTAAAATGTGTTTCCTCGTACCTGCACCTCTAATGTCTGCACCTCTTCTTTTTTCACTAAAGGGATCTGTGTCAACAAAAATTTTGCAATGACGTGAAACATGAAACTCTTGCTCGTGACACAATGTTGTCTTTGAAATAATAGATATTTGCTTGTGATTGAAAAGCATGCAGTGCCAGGTTTTCTTGAAAGTTGACCTGAAACTGAATGCATTCAAGAAACTCCTCCGTAGAGGTCTTCTCAAGAAGGATGGTGTTGTTTTCTTGAGACCTCAAAGTGACGGTCATGGTCAGAGTCTCGTTGGGCTCCATGAGACTCGCACAGAATTTGGTCTGAGCTCCAGCTTCCAGGACAGCAGGAATCGTCACCATGTAATATCTGCAGACAGTGAACATGCAGCTGTAATTTCTGTGGTCTGAATCCTCTTGGGAGTGGAAAACTACCACAATTTACATTCAAATTAATTATAAATATATTTCTGAAATGTTCATATAAACTCACGGCTTGGCCAAGATTGGACCAACACATGTTGCACAAAAGAAGACCCACAGAATCCATGTCCACTTCTGGTTCCCAGGATGACCCATGTCTGACTGCACTGATCCTCTGAGCTACTATCTATCAAACAGCTGCAGATAACAAAACCCCCGCCTAACTTCACTCTCACAGTGCAAACCTTCTACACACCATGTGTGTTTCTCCTGCAGATATCTAGACAATAACCCATTCATAAATGTTACAAACAGATGTTTGCTTTGATCATTAGAGTAAATAGCAGATAAGAGAAGTTTAACATAGTTAAATTTACAAGTCAAATAAATTTACAAGTCAAATAAATATATTTGCAATTATGAAACTTGCAACCAAACTAAATTTAGTCTTTTAAATAAAAAAATGAGGGAACTGAACTTAAAGTGAAGTGAGAGCCAATCATCTGCATTTCTCTGTTTACTCTGCTCAGACATTGCAAAGTCAATGTGGCTGGAATTGTCTATGGGTCAATTATGAGACAGAAAACACATGAAAATGTTTGTTTCTTATTCTTTTACTGCTTTTAATTGTTTTGATTTTTCCATATAAATTAGTGAGTGGGTTATATAGGTGCACAGTTAGTAGCACTGCTGCCTTGCAGCAAGGGTTCGAATCCTGGCAGCGGTCTTTCTGCATGAAGTTTGCCTGTTCTCCCTGTGCATACGTGGGTTCTCTATGGGTACTCTGGCTTCCTTTTAAAAATACCTTATCAATCCCAAATGAAATTTAAAGGAAAAGTAAATGTTATGACTAAAACTATCCAAAACTATTCAAACAGTCATTATAGATGCTAATGGCTGTGGACAAGAAGGATCTCCTGTAGCTGTTGGTACTACAGCCAATCTGAGAAGCCTCTAACTGAAGACGTTCTGTTAAAGGACAGTGTCATAAAGGGGATACCCTGGGTGGTCCATTATGTCCTGCATTGCAGAGAGGTTCTAGAACAACCCCTATTATTATTATTATTATTATTATTATTATTATTATTATTATTATTATTATTATTATTATTATTATTATTATTATTATTATTTTAGCAAAGCCAAAAAACTTAGTATGGTGCAATTATTTAAACATACAACATTATGTAAAAAACGTTTTGCTACTTGTTGAGCAAGATCAGATTGAAGGTTTTCAAGTGGCCAAGATCAATTTTATTTATTTTAAATTATTTTTTAATTTCCTGCTGAATTGTTTGGATCCTGCTTTTACTAATCTGCATTTCTTCTGGTCGTGGAAATAACCTACTTTTTTTAATGTTTCTAAGTGAAAACTCTGAGATTAGAGTTAGCAAAGTTGTGCAACAGTGCCCTTTAAACAGGATCGAGAATTTGAGTTTGTTATGCAAACATTACGAGAACTGTGTAGAAAGAATAAATGCAGAGATGGACGGATCGGTAGGCTGACAGATTAGATGTTAGATGATGAACACAGCGGCATCAAATTCAGTCCTTTACAGCCCTTGGATTAATGGAGAAACAACTTAAATGGACGGATGCGCAGAGTTGGGTGTAATGGTGTGTGAGATAATACTCCACGGAAAACATCTGTGACGTACAATCATGTTCAGAGACAGTGAGCCATCTAGTGGACACAATGAAGCATTGCAGAACCCTTCAAGCGAATGATTTCTCATTTTAAAATCCCAATTTTCCAATTCCTAGGGAAAAATAATGAAAAGGCTCCTATATTTTTAAACATTTTAATATGTGGGATCTTGTTTAATTCATGGAGTCCAACAAAACCACTGTAGTTTTTTTAAATTCTAAATAAAAATGAATACATTCTGGAAATTGTTGAAACATATATTTTTTTTTTAGATCTCTTTAAAAAGAGTTTCTTATTCAAATAAGCAAATTGTTAAAGGGGTGAGTCCAGCACATTTTAAGCAGCATACTGTAATATGCCATACATTTACTGTTATTTTAAACAAGCATCACTGTTAGTGTTGTATTCCACAGAGAAAGGTGTCCCTCCGTGACAAATACGTCATTAACAACGCGTAATGTAAAAGGTTCAAATGACAGATAACATCTGACTTTTGTCATCTATGGCAATCTGGAGGTATGTGCCATTTTATTGGTGATCAATGAAAGTAAGTTTATTTTTGAGCAGAGAAACTAATATTATTTTGGGTGTAAATGCTTATTATAAAACACAACTGGAACACCTCTTCCAGGTCTCAACAACAATATGAATAATATATTTGGTGAAAGATATAAAATCTGTGTTTGAAGCAATTACTTCTGAGGATGTATTCAGATTACTAAAACACATCTACTGTACTTTGGCAGACATACAGCACTTGCTGTACTTGCTGTGCTTGATGTCAAAGTAAAATTTCACATCACCTATAATAATGTGTGAAATTGAAGGCAACCATTGAACAAAAGCTGTCCCTCCATCCATCATGTATATATGTGTGTATCATCTGTTTGCACTTGACTGACATTAACACACTTTAAGCTCTTAAGAATAGTCCTTATGAAAAAATGTGGAAAAGCCCATCCCAATCTTCTTCAACCGGATCGCTGCCATCTTCATCATGTGGTTTAGTGCCGGCACATTTATCATGCTCATCTTTAGGTTCTAGTCAGAAGTCTTTATCCTCAAAGGAGGAAATGACCACAACCTCCCGACTCTTGAAATCCCACACTGCTGTCAGATGGAAGGCCATATTGGAGAAGACGACAAGGTACTCAAACAGCGCAAAAAAGGTGTAACCTGTAAAGAACACAGATATCACACATGCATGTGTTGGTCAGCATTTTATAGTGTTTATAACACAGATACACTACTTGACAAAAAAATACCCATCACTATTTTTGTCTCATTACAAGTTGAAATCACATATCCATTCCACACTTTTCCTATTTTTATTTGTTGAAATAGCTTTAAAACATGTTTAATTTCTATTTCCCTTAGTAATCATCACATCTTTGTGGTGTTTATGCAAAACTTTAGGTTTATGTCTTGTGTGAATTTTGTCAACTTTTGTGTCAGCGTTTTAAAATATTAAACATAACACAAGGTAAAACTTACTTCCTGATTCACAGTACATGTTGTGTTTCCAGTAGAAGAATCCAGCAAAAGCACAGAAGCAAACATTGAGGAGTAAGAAGCGAACCTTCCAGTGATGAGACTTGGCATCCTTTAAGGAAGAAAAAAGACATCAGAAACAAGGCTCAAATACTGCAGCTAAAGTAGGTAGATTTAATTGCATTGTGGTGTTTTATATTTACTATTCTTTACCTCGGGACTCAACGAATACTTCTTAATTGATCTCCACAAACGGCAGGTTATCAGCATGTAGATAAGCGAACTCACAATGAAGAGGACGAAACCTTCCTTATGCACAACTGAACAGGGAGGGAGGAGAAAACATGTTCAGAAACAGGCAGCAAAATATTCTACATGATGACTCAGTAACAAAATAATTGCTAAATTAGTAAAGACATGTATGACGGAAGACTCCACCATCAAAAGAAAAAACTGGATGCATGTCTGATGGTACTTTACAGCTGGAGCACTCACAGTATGTCTCATTAGATGACACATATGTAAGAAGCAGCAGGCCCAGGTTCTCAAAAATGGAAAAGGTCAAGTTCAAGCAGCTGAGCGCGCTCTCGGAGGACCTGGCAGCAAAGCGGGACTTGTAGAACCTGAAGTAGGTAAAGGCCACCAGAAGCCTCGGGGCAGAGTGCAGTCCGATGCAGAACCGCCAGATGTGGCACTCAGGACTGAGGCTGATAGAGGCACTGATGGATGGCAGGTAGTTGGGCACCTAAAGACAAAGAAGGAGGAATGTATTCTAGTTTTTCACACAGGTGAAGAATGTGACAAGTAAAACTAAACAAAATATAATAAGAATAAGAATAAGAAGAAAATATCTAAGAAAAACGTATAAAATCTCAGTTTCATTTTGTTACAACTGGATAATGTGACAGTGAAAAATTTTGAATTAAAAAACCAACAACCTTCTATAAATAAGTGAAAATGCTTTAATGTGGGAAGAACACATGGGTACATTTTTAATGTAAACTCTCTGCTTCTCTCTGTGTTTTGATCAAATGATAGTAAGGTTGAGATTTCTGCTGGCAAACCAAACAGGTGGGTTTAATGTAAGGCAAATAATGCATATAAAGAAAATTACTCAGTGCACACTGTTAAGTGCAGTAGAGGATTTGTGATGCCATGATTTGTGTAAAATGTAACAGAAAGTTGCTTGATATTTTTGCTTAATTAAATAACTAACTCTTTAGTACTCTTTATGACTAAATGTACTCAAATGAAAAGTTAAAAAATATTTAAAAATATTTAAGAAGTACTAGAGCAACTGAGGCCTGCACAGTGGCGCAGTTGGTAGAGCTGTTCCCGGCCGCGGTCTTTCTGCATGGAGTTTGCATGTTCTCCCTGTGCATGGTGGGTTTTCTCCGGGTTCTCCGGTTTCCTCCCACAGTCCAAAAACATGACTGTTAGGTTAATGGGGCTCTCTAAATTGCCCCGAGGTGTGAGTGTGTGTGTGTGCATGGTTGTTTGTCCTGTGTGTCTCTGTGTTGCCCTGTGACAGACTGGCGACCTGTCCAGGGTGACCCCGCCTCTCGCCTGGAACGTTAGCTGGAGTTGGGCACCAGCAACCCTCCCGACCCCATTAAGGGACAAGGGTGTAAAGAAAATTGATGGATGGATGGATGGATGGATGGATGGATGGATGGATGGATGGATGGATGGATGGATGGATGGATGGATGGATGGATGGATGGATGGATGGATGGATGGATGGATGGGTGGGCAAAAAAGGGCAAAGGTCATTTTCATTTCACAAAAGAAAATGATTTCTTATTACCATTAGTAATAATGGTAATGATAATGGTTTCTTGGTAATAAGAAACAGTTTCTAATAAAAGAACCATTTTCAGAAAGCTGTTGGATAATGACAAATTACCTGGCAATGTGTACCAGTAGCATCTTCAAAGTGAAAGAGAGATGATATCGAGACGCAAGTGATGAGTCCTAACAGTGGCAGGCACACAGTAACAACAATACAAGTGGCGAACGATATCCTGATGACCAGGGGCCTCTCATAGCCCAAAATGTTTGAGCCTTGGATCATTTTACCCTGCAAGCGGATAAAAATAAATAAAATAAAATTAATCACATCGTCACAAAAGTGGCAACATGTTTCTATTTACAGAAAATTCTGCATGCATGATAAATATTTACTGTTATAATAATTAGCAGTGTGCATGCCATGCCCGACTAGGATTTGAATCATGAAGTAGTCATTTTTATTCTGATAAATTCATTCATGCATGGCTTGTTTCTAAAAACGATACACTCTGTAAAACCCTTACCTCCACCCAGCTCACTGCTGCCCAGCAGGCGCTGCAGTTTACAACTGGTTCAACAATAACAATGTCAGTGCGCGAAGGAGCCGCAAATCTGTGATCCCATCGAGCCAGGAAGAAGAGACTGGGCCGTCATCCAGCCATCTTCAGTTCCTAAACGTTCATCTTTATGGTTTTATCCAGGTGTTCCTAACAGATGACAGTAGGCCTGAGGATGCTGCTGTCATCCTTGCGCGGAAGATAGCGGGAGGAAAAACGTGAGTGGGAGGAGAATGGCAGTTTCCGGAAGAGACGGCGAGCAGTGAACAAGATGTGTCAAAATAATACATAGAATGGTTTTAATAATATGCGAAAACATGTCACAGCAACTGATCAAAGGTGTGCAACATAATGAAGTAAAATACTGCGTCAGCAGCGCTTTGCTTCTGGACGCTCTCCGCGGTGCTGAAAAACAATCAAAAGACGGATTTCCTTTGTCCTTCATCAGTTCGCTCTTCGTTTGTGTGACGGCTTGTTTAAGTGATTTACACTGTGCGGTATGTATTTTATAATTTCTTTTGTTTTCTTTTTTAAAGCCCCTATAAATCCAATGCTCGCATTAGCCCACGCCTCCGGAAGACTGCGTCACGTATTGGCATGCGTGCGTAGGATCTACTAGTGCAGTTATCAAAACTAACAATCTGCATAAACCGAATATTTGCGCTGACGTGGGGAGGCAGACGTTACACACGCTACTGCAGGAATAAGCGCTATTATTATTATTATTATTATTATTATTATTATTATTATTATTATTATTATTATTATTATTATTATTATTATTATTATTATTATTATTATTATTATTAAGGAAATTGGTTTAGCACCGAACAACTCAAAAAGGGTCCTTGGCCGCAGATTCTTTGCTTTGGAAAATGTTACGTTGGAGAAGTCCGACTTTACTTCATTCATTTCTATTCTTAAGTGCCATGACAAGTAAGTTTCTTTTTTTTAAAAAAGTTTTTATAGAATATAAATATCCTTTATTGTCGTACAAGGAGGGGGTTTCTGTGCATCAGCTGCAAAGTAACAGGCAATAACAGCAAAGAGTTCCAGAAAAATCTAAAAAATAAAAAAATACGAAAAATACTGTAAATTAAAATACCGTTGAATTATTATTTTTTTATTTCAGTATTTCAATTTACAAAATAGAACTCGTAACACACACTGGGGTCTGCCATAGCAATGCAAAGTACCTGCTTGATCTCATGACATTACCGCGGTACCATGGCGACATAATTAGCCGACAAAAATCCCCCAAGAACTTCACAGGAATGAAGCCAAGTCTTGAAATATCATGAAAATCCAATGATCTTCAAGATTTTCTGTGTCGTCATAGTTTTAGCTGGAGACACCATTTAAATTTTCTTTTGTAAATATGTCCATGTTGTGTTAGGATAAGATGGTATATTAATAATCTTGCAGTTTTTCCACATGTTGCGTTTAAATGCCCCAAAGTTTTAGAGAGCTTTTATATTTCATAGTGTAACTGAGTGCCGACGAGCTTGAGCTGTGGTTTTCAAACCTTTTCTGCTTAAGATAATTCCTGTGTCCTCCACCCCAACAATCACCGTCAAAAAACAATCCATTATGCTCAGGAAATGGCAATAAGTCGCGATAATCAATTGGAACCAGGACTAAGGTTTGTTTCTCCCACAATCTTTTAAATGTTTAATTTCAGATTCCTATATAGTTGATTCTCTCTGTGGCTTAACTTAAGCACCCATCATAAGAATAAACAAAAAACTGAATTGTTATTTTCTATCATGTGATATACATTTATTCTCATATCCCCTCCTCTTATCCTCAAGCCTTTTTCAGAGTTCTCAAACGTGTGACCTGTTTATAAGAGATTGTGCTGCAATAATCCCACAGACAAGCTGTCCAGCTGAGGGGCTTTATTTAAACTGTTTTAGGGTTGACATCTGGACTGCACAAATCCATTTCTGCAGCCAAAGCGGTAACTTTTCATCCATTGTTGGTGCTGTAGATTCACCTTGTCCTATTAAATTCATTTTCAAATTTATAAAAATTTCTTTTTAACATAAAATCAAATTTTCATAAACTCTATTTTTAGACACTTCCAGAAAGGGATTGTAGTCTATCATTCGCTTTACATCCCCCCTACACATCTGTCAGGCAATCACATTTTCTGTCATGTTTCTCTTCTTGTCCACTCTATCATGTGTGTATGTCGATGCCCTGAAATGCAAAGAAACACATTGTTTAATCTCCCTTGGAATCCTCCCTGCAAATGTCTGTCCTTTATGTTTTAACATCAATCAAAATCAACAGAACGTATAATTATTTACTTAATGCAAAATTCTACGTTTGTTTTTATTTCTGTCCAAGCATGCGAAGGTGCATATGCCAAATATGCCCAAAAGCTTCTGACGGACCTAATGACCAACTACACAAGTGCGCTGAGGCCTGTGGAGGACACAAATAACATCCTGAATGTGACTCTGCAGGTTACACTCTCACAAATCATCGACATGGTAAAACACCAGAGCACAAACATTAAGGATGCGTTTCAACTCAACTTTTTCCTGTTTGAAAGGATTACATAACATGCCTTTTAATACCCATTTTCTTTTTTTTTTTTTACAGGATGAGAGGAATCAAATTTTGACTGCTTATTTGTGGATAAGGCAAGTCTGGTTTGATGCGCACCTCAGATGGAATAAAGATGAGTACGATGGACTCGACACCATCCGTATTCCTGGTAGTTATGTATGGAGACCTGATATAGTTCTGTATAACAGGTAGGTTGGACAGGCGTTGATAGTTCAGTTACTTATAAATTTGGTGAACAGATCCTGCCAAAATTGTCAATAAACATAGAAATTAAGAAAAATGGCCCTCAAAAACATTACACTGACTGACCAGCTGTTGACAAAAACAACTGAGAAAATCTAACTTGCAAAAACACTTAAAAAGTTAACACTCTTACAAATCAAGTCTTTTCTTTCTGGAATGCATGGCTGTGAACAATATTGCCTTAATTTACTTGTTGAGATAAGCTGACTGTTTTTCCAGCGCAGACAACCATTTTACCGGCCCGATGGATACCAACGTGGTGATCCGGCACGACGGCCAGATGATGTGGGATTCCCCTGCTATCACAAAGAGCTCATGCAAAGTGGACGTGTCCTTTTTCCCCTTCGATGGGCAACAGTGCAGGTTCACTTACGGCTCCTGGACCTACAATGGAAACCAGCTGGACATCCTGAACGCCATGGAGAGCGCCGACCTGGCTGACCTGGTGGAAAACGTGGAGTGGGAAGTTCTCGGCATGCCGGCAAAGAAGAATATTGTTCAGTATGGATGCTGTGCAGACCCATACCCAGACGTGACCTACACGCTGAAGCTGAAGAGAAGAGCTTCCTTTTATGTTTTCAACCTCCTCATACCGTGTGTGATGATCTCTTTTCTGGCTCCGCTGGGTTTCTACCTGCCTGCTGATTCTGGGGAAAAGGTTTCTTTGGGTGTCACTGTGCTGCTGGCACTCACCGTCTTCCAGCTGCTGGTTGCAGAAATTATGCCACCTTCTGAGAACGTGCCACTAATTGGTGAGAAAAATAATGTATGTTCAAATCCCACTTTACACAATTGCAACATGCAAACACATGGCACAAATGTTTTATTTTTCTTGCCTTTTTAACCTCTACAGGAAAATATTACATTGCAACGATGACAATGATCACAGCCTCCACTGCCCTGACCATCTTTATCATGAACATTCATCACTGCGGCCCAGACGCCAAGCCCGTTCCCAAGTGGGCTAAGAGAGTCATTCTGCAGTACATGGCCAGGATGTGTTTTGTCTATGAAGTTGGGGAGAACTGCATGTCTGCAGAGTCAGAGAGACAGGAACCTGCACTTGTAAGCAACACCAGCTGCACCATGAACGGACTGGTGTGTCCAGGAAGAGAGGACGACTGCATCATCAAAAGTGGTCAGGAATTGGCTGGATCCGTCACCACAGAGGAGAGAGAAGAAATGGATCAAATCCTAAGTCCATTAGGATCAATAAGGAGGAATCCAACAAACCATAACAGCACTTGGAGGAATGGCATCTTCTTGGACTGTGGGGAGTCAGGGGATCCGGTGAGATGCAGGAAGGGAGGCGTGAGTGATGTAGAGAGAAAAGATGACAGGATTTCCTGTAACACTCATCCTAACGATGGGCCACTGCTACATAACATTCAATACATCGCCAACTGTTACAGAGATCAGAGGGCCACACAGAAACGGACTGGGGAGTGGAAGAAAGTAGCCAAAGTTCTAGATCGCTTTTTCATGTGGATGTTTTTTATAATGGTGTTTTTCATGAGCCTCCTTATCATGGGCAAAGCTGTTTAATCAGCACTGCTTTTATTTGATTGTTAAAACTGCTTTAAAGTCTCGATTCCAAATGATAAAATGAGATCTTTAAGAAAGATGTGACACATATTTTTATTCGCAGACAATAAATGGCAAATTTTGTTAGCAAATCAAGAACAAATGTATACTATATTTGTTTTTACCTCGGGTAAATTTTCTTCTTGTTCTTAAGTAATAGAATACCGAGCTCTTTTTGTAAATTAGAGAGAGAAATTTTTGTATGTAACATAAGAAAGTGGTGTCTGACATTATGGCAGTACCTTGAAAAGGTATTCATTAACCTAACATTTTTAGAGTTTTTTGTCATATACAACTGTCATGTTTGACGTTTAGAAGAGACTAAAATGCAGCAGGACGGAGGCAGATGGAGAATGAAGATGAATTTAATTATGAACAGAAAAACTTACATTACATGACGCCTCTGTCACAGAGGCATCAGAGTGACAGGAGCAGAAAGTGTCAATATAACGGAAATTTAAATGAAGAACAAAGAAAACCGATGAGCTTATATACATTGGTAGAAATGACAAAACAATGAGACCTAATTAGAGGCAAACCAAGCTGAGAGAAAGAGTAGACAGAGGTGAACCAGGTGATAGATATGAGATACACAATTCAAACACACCTGAATAATCGTTATCAGGCCTCTGCAGAGCTGAACGGAATACGGATGAGTAAATTAAGCTATTCAATTCAGGTGTGTCAGAGTAGAGATGCATCTAAAAGTTGGTTGCAGGATTAGAGGATTGTATTGCATGGTTTTTTTTGTCACTGTCCCAATGTATGAATACAAGGTTCATTGATGGACATTAATGGATAAAAATGATTCATGGAAATTGACATCAGCACCATGTTTAACCCTGTTTTTTTAAATACCCATAAGAGGTTACAGTCATGGGATAGGCAATGTACAATTTCCATGTTAGTTCTAAGTTTTTGAACAATTTGAGTTTCTATACATACCATTTTGCCCATGCCATGTTTAGTACATCTGATATTTACTGACATTTTTAGTCAAAGCTCAAAGAACATAATGATTTATTAAGTCTAGCATTGTTTTTTATAATATTTAATAATAGCCAAAAAGTAACTAAAAATGGTTTAAATAAAAGTCATTAGTGACTTTGCATCTGGTTAAAATAATATTGTGAATGAATAACAACAATAAGGGAGATTATGTTATAGTTTAAAAGAAAAATTTTTGCATCTTCTGTACGTGGCTTGAAAAAAAAAAAGTAAGCATACTGCGGTGATAATAAATAAAAGAACATGCACAATACATCTAAAAACTATCTGCTGATTTCAGATGTAAAAGCAGAAGGCATAAGCAATTGGCAATGTGTCAGAAATGATTTATTAAGCTGTTGCTATTGTTGCAGAAAACTCAAATTTAACTGACAACTCACTCAAATTTATCAGAATGTTCCCGCAGTTTGAGAAAAGGAGAGTTTCTCACTGTTCCTCATACATTTTAGCTAGAAATGGAGTTCATCTTTTAACACAGTTCATTTTTAGAGGTCATTAAGTCATTTAACCACAAATCTTTAGCCACAGTAGTACTCCATAGCCGACTGCTCATTCAAAGTCCAATTAATAGAATATTTTCATGACAGGTCAAAATACAGAGTAGCACAGGGTAATTTACCAAATTGACCAAAAATATGGAAGTTGTTGCTTATTCACTGTGTGCTACAGTGATTTAAAAAAGAAGAGTTCCCAATTAGAGTGCCAACAGAGTGCATCAGAATATACATCAGATATAGAAATATAAATTGAAAATGTCTCACAATCCTATAAGCTCTAAGCTTTTAATTAAATTAGGGCACTGGCCTAGTAAAAATGTAAAAATGCAGAGGAAAATAAACATCTAGATGGAAATTACAGTTTTTCTTTTGAGTATTTGTGTAATCTTATCTCGTAATGATCTTGTTTGTAGTCCATAAATAATAGGATTTAAATTGGCAGGCACGACATGAAATAAAATATATGCAATCTTTCTTAGGTCTGGATAATCTGGAAATCGGTGCAATATAATAGATAGGAACCCTGACCAGAGCATAATCAGATAAAGAATGAGGTGGCTTGAGCAGGTTTGAAGCGCTCGGTTATTCATTTCCTTGTTTTTCTTCATCCAGCAGATGATAGCTATTCTGATGTAAGTAGCAGTGATGCCTCCAATCGAACAAGTAAACAGCAGCACCGTAAAAAACAGACCATATATGTTATTAATGGACACGTCCTCACAAGAAAGCTTGAACAGTGATGGATTGTCACAGAAGGCGTTTTGTATAATTGATCTGCAGCGGGACAGCTTGCCTGTGAGACCTAAGAGCACAGACACTAGGAGTAAAGAAACGCCCCAGGCAGTGGCAGACAGGCCGATCACAGCTTTATTAGTCATGATGGAGCTGTACCTCAGAGGGTGGCAGATTGCCACGTATCTGTCGATAGCCATGATAACAAGAATCATGTGCAATGCAGATCCAAAGGTGTGGCTGTGAAAAGCTTGAAGCAAACACTGGTTGTAGGTGATGAAACGTTTGGTGGACAGGACATGAGCCATAAGCTGAGGCAGCAGGACTGTGTTGCCGATCAGGTCATTCACAGACAAGTTACAGAAGAGGAAGTACATGGGCTGGTGCAAACTCTTTTCCTTTATGATAAGTGTGAGAACGCCGACGTTAGAAAAGAGCAGAGTGGAGTATACGAACAAAAGTAAAAAAAACAGAGGGTATATGTACTCTGGAGATATTTCAAATCCTCGGATCTCCAGGATATCAGATGGCATTGTAGTATTTTCCCCCATTTTTATTCATATGGTGAAAAATCTAAAAAAAAAAAAAAAAGTACATTGCAACAAGTTAATTCACATAAAACTATTGCACACTGACCAAAGTGAAACATGTAATTGTGTACTAAAAGATATTTATAAATCTTATTTTATTTATTGACTCAGTAAAAACACTTTCAGATCACTCCATGTTCTTTCACCAAGTTGTAAGCCATCATCTGAGCAGAAATGTTATCTGTAATGTCTTACCAGTTACATTACTAATATAAATTAGGAGGGAAAATACATGCAGATTAAATTGATTTCAAGTAAAAAATATTAATCAGAAGCAACATGCTTACCTTTTTTCTTGACATACATGTGTAATAGAAGTACTCTACAAAACCCCAAAACTGCTGATGCCAGACTGAGGAATGTCTGCAAACATAAATACTTTGCTGGGGTAGGAGTGATTCCCAAGTTAATTACATGTTGACATTTAATTTCCTTTTATGGGTTAGTAGAGCTGGATTATGTCATGCCTTTAAGTGAGAAGGATTTTCCCACATGTCCAGATGTGGGATTCTTTAGAACGTAAGTTTTCCTCATTGCATTAAGACATGTTTTACTTGTTTACAGTATTACCAGGATAGAATAACAAAACAGCAAAACAAAACAAATCAACACTTGGCATCTTTAAGTAAGCTTACAATAAAGATGTTGTGCAGGAAAATGCTTGGTTTGGCTATGAATAGGCAAAATGAGTTTTTAGCAAAGGTGGCAATTTTGATCAAAGTTACCAAGTCGGGCAAATATAACCAAACAGCTCTAAGTCTCTGTAAATCTTGGCTTTATGAATACCTTCCTGGTAAAGTGTGGTTTTATAAAACACACTTCATTCACTACAGAACACTTATTAAAACATTGACATTCTCAAACCACTACTTATACATATCACAAACACAAACAGTTTCTTCTCCTCAGAATATGAGTTTATTGACAAAATATCTCAATTTCCAGAAAAAAAAAATATTTTAACTAGCTAGAAACATTAAGCTAAGCTTCTAAGTAAAAGTGAAACAAACAAAAACACATAAAAAAACAAATGAGAATAAACCAAAACCAATAACCCATTTGGGCAGTTCATTTTCAATGTGTCAACTAACCATGACAGTTATTGCTACGATTGAACAAGCAGGCTTACCAAAAATTGAACAAAAATTAAACATATACACACACTCTGGCTGATAGAGATTTTTTGGTATTATCATTTTGTTGTTACTTTAGTTCATATTCAGGTTAAAGTGTTCTCTTGTTTAAACTGTATGTGTGAACTGACCTGGAAGTCACAGCTGCCTGTTATCTTCATGTGAAACAGTTTGACCGAGATTTGAACCGGGCTCAGATCAGGGGCCAGATGTTAAATTGTTTTACGACCTTTGCTTTGTTTAGGTAAAATGTTTTACGACCTTTGCTGTTTTTCCTCTGCTGTCTATCTTGCCTATCCTCCCTCTTTGAAGTTTGAGAATAAAAGACAAGCTGTATCCAAAGAGAAGCAGAACGCTCTGTGAACAGCTCTGAGAAGCAGTTGACAGAGTCTTCTCCTTTTGCTTGCAGAAGTTTAGTCATAAATTCATATACGTTGTCTGTGGTTCTTTTATGTAGGTTCTAGGAAAATACCTATCATTTTGGTGCCGAAACCCGGGATCTCTCATACCGACCGCTGTCAGGCAGAGGAAGACGCGCTGAATCCATGCATGGCCAGAAGTCATTTGGACCTGGAAAGAAAGACCCAGGAAGTAGAATTCTTCGCTGGGCCAGCGCCGTAGGTCCGACTTTGTCTGCCAACGGCGGAGTGACGAGATCCGACTGGACAACCCGAAAACTACAGAAACGTAGGTGAATTTTAAAATGGCTATTTTAGTGGTTTGAGTTCCCTTGTATGATGTCGCTCTGCTAAAACTCTGTGGTTTGAGAATCCTTGTATGATGTCGCTCTGCTAAAACTCTGTGGTTTGAGAATCCTTGTATGATGTCGCTCTGCTAAAACTCTGTGGTTTGAGAATCCTTGTATGATGTCGCTCTGCTAAAACTCTGTTCGAGGAGACCCCATAAGGGCACGTCCTCAGGCGGATAGGAAGCTTGTCATTGCTGTGTGGTTTTGATTTTTTGATGGGTAAAACATGACTGGTGCTGAGTTTTCTGACAAGGCAAAAACAGATAATGTTGCGCTAAATCATAGAGTCATTACTGTGCTTATATTGCTGGTTTGCTACTGCTGCTTTGTGTGTGTGAGAGTGATTGGAGGTTTAAATACCGCTCTGTGTTTTACCTCATATAAAACAGTGGATTTAAGCAGCAAACCTCTTGTGGATGCAATAGGCAAGATTCTCCCACTCGAAAGAGTCGAAGCGGGGAATACCACAACAAGGTATTTTAATTGCTGGTCCACTGAAAAGAGCTCCAGTTCATAGGACTCCCTAGGAGTCAACGAACCTGGACCAAATTTAAATAAATTCAAATAAATAATATTTTTAAGCTGAAATTGCAAGTGTTTTAAATATGGGAAATAAACATTCTTGTAATTCATCACTCGGTAAGGGCGCCGATGGAGATGAAAAGTACATGCTGTCCAGGTTTCCTGGTAGCACTGTACACATGAAAAAATGGAGAAAGAAATATAAAATAGATGGAAAGCTAAAAATCGATCAATGGCAAACAATTGTGGGAATTTTGGAGAGTAGTGTAGAAAGAAAATGGGAAAAAAAAAAAAATCTAAAAAGGAGAATGAGCTGAGGTGTGCTAAATTATGGTTAAATGAATCTAAAAACTTAATTATAGAGAAGGAAGAAAATAAAGTAATTCCAAGCACACGGAATTCTGCAGCGGTGCAGGGAGAGCAAGCTCCTGCAGCCACCTCTCCCCTGGCTGCTTCAGCAGCTCCGTCTGCCCCAGTATCAGCCGCTGCTGTTCCAGCAACACGACTGTATCCTTCCCTAAAGGAAGGGACACAAAACTTATATATCTTTAGACCCTGTACCTTAGAAGAGGTCAGGAAAGCTGTGAAAGGATCAGATGTTTTTCACCTGGAGAAATTTGGAGGTTTATATACCTCTGCCTTTTCCAACGACCGGACAAAAGGCCGTGGAAGAGGCAGAGGCAGAGGAGGTCACGATAGGCGAAGACCCCAAAATAACACCCCACAAAATCTACGGTATTCAAAAGGCTGCTGGATTTGTGGCAATATTGGTCACTGGGCAAGAAACTGCCCTTCAAAGAATGTTGCACGGGGCGACAAGAGGGGTGGTGGAGTGAGGAGACCACAAATAGGAGAAATCCTCAGCATAATCAGACTCTACCACACCCCAAAAACACAAACCCCCAGTCCAAATTGATGAAATGCTAGAGACATGTGCATGCAGTTTAAGACGTTAAGTAAAACCATAAAAGAAATTGAATTCCTGCAAGAAATCAGTGTATGCAAAATAATTTTTCTTTCCTGAAGGAGGAGAAGCAGGAAAAATAAAACTAAATAATAAAATTGTCCTCAGAGAACAATGTTTAATGTATTGTGTAATATTATAACACCAAATTGGTGAAATGATTCTTAGCTGTCTATCTGGAGGGGTCAGCGGTCAGAGTAAGGTACCGACCTGGACATTAACCAGCCTCGTAAACTCTCTTAGGCCTTGAGAGGAGGGCTGCCCGCTGACTTCACAGTCTGCAGCACTGAGATCAACAAATTTAGAGAAATCCATTGTTCTCTGGTGAGACGTGTCTTAGATGAAGTTAACTTAAACGTACATTCTACATTTTACAAGTTAATGGTGAACATGATGAAAGAGACTACAGCTTTTAACATGTTTCATGTTTATATGTGTTTGAATAAGGAAATGGTTTATGACTTCTTAAAAAGTTGGATAATAAGTGGCTAAAAGCTATACGATGAAAAGAAAAGAAAGTTATAATTGACTCTTATTTGCTTCTTTCCTTTTCCTCTGTCTGAGCCTCGCTGCGCTGCGTCTGACCTCTGACCTCAGCTCAGATCTGTCCTGCCAATCAGATGACTCCCTCCTTTATCACCAGCTAGTTGATAAAGAAGCGAAAAAAGGACAGGACGATTTCTACCAACTGGACACTGAAGGCAATAAAGTGTCCACTGGTCCTAATTCCTTGACATCTGGGAACTGCCATGCAGCAAAACTACTGTATGGAGTCTTGCTAGATGTTTGGAAAAAGAAAGCAAACTGAACTGTTTGCCGCTTGTTTCATTGGTGGACAAAGGGACGGTCTGGACAACTTATAAATAATCCAACACCAGAGCCAGTTGGACTGACAGGGAGCTGGAGAAGAGACAGAGGGAGGACCAGCTGCAGCGACGCCAGCAGCAGGAGGGGGAAGCGAGAAGCAAGACAGAAAGGAGAAATGCAGATAAGTTATACACACACACTGCTGTGATACACACACTGCTACTGTAATGAGGACTTGTTTGTTTACTTACTAGCAGGAAAGAATTATCTAGCTAGAAAAGGACATATTGAAGGTTTTTAGGTACAATGTTAAACAAAATCATCCATTTTGTACCCATTAACTCAGTCCTTAACAGAAGGACCAGTGATCCTTTTAGGGCCCACGAGCCATAGATTGGGAAACTGTGAAGGAAAAAACTGTAATGGTTACAAGTTAAGAAAGGAAAAAAAAAACTGAGTGTGATACGGCTAAATTACACCAACTAAAATTATTAGATTCAAAACTAATAATGATTTGCAAATGTTTTATTTTCTTTGAAATAAATATACAAGTTTGGAACTAAATTAAACATATCTAAGTGTTGAACTTAATTGATATTGCAGTGTTGAAATACTATGGAGTATTTCTTTGCATTTAACTGAAACGCTTAACTTAGAGTTTAATTATATAAAGAATCTATAAATTGATTGGGATTGTGTTTGTGTGTTTTATATTGGGATGAATGACAATTGTTTTGAGAAGAGAGAAATTTTACTGCTAAATTGAGTAACGGATAAAATTAGAGGATTTGAGGTTTTGGTTTAATTTCAGGATGGTCATTTTTATTTAGGAAGAGTTATGCTTTGATGAATTTGATAACATCTACAGGGAAACCAGTCACCCATGCATCCTTGCTTAAGAATCTTTTGCAGGCCATACATTTACCAGCTGAACTAGCAGTTTGTAAGTGTGCAGCGCACACCACGGAACAGGATGAGGTTTCAAGTGGCAATAGATTAGCTGATAAAGTAGCAAAGGAAGCTGCAGCTGGGAAGCATGGGGGAGACAATTTCTCAATACAGATAGAAGATCCTCAAGTAATAGACATAGCTGTGTTAAAAGACATGCAAGATAATGCTCCAAACGCAGAAAAACAAATGTGGATAACTAAAGGGGCGACACTGAATGATGATAACATTTTTTCAGTAAATAGAAGTCGGTCCTTCCTAATTCTCTATTTAGAGCGGCAGCAATTTTGACACATGGGCATTGTCATGTGTCAACAGGGGGGATGGTCTCTATGCTACAACAGCATTTTACCACATTACCACATATGGATTAAATTCTTACTTAAAAAATTTTTGTACTGCATGTCCAGTTTGTGTCAGAAACAATCCTCAAGGAAACATTAGACCAAGAAGAGGAAGTTTCCCAAAACCCTCATCCATTTCAAACAACGCATATGGACTTTATTGAACTCACACAAAGTGGACCACATAAATATTGTTTGGTGATGATTGATGCTTTTTCTAAAAGAGTTGAAGTAGTTCCAGCAAAGCCTGCTTTTGACATAATTTATGGGAGAGCCTACATATTGCCTCTGTTTGCTCCAGACTTACAGAAAGCTGATGAAGAACAAACATTGGTAGATTATATGATCAGGATCCTGAAACAGAAAGAGGTGTTAAATGCAAATTTACTGCCGTCTGACTGTTCTCCTCTACAGGAAATAAATAAAACCACCCCCATCCAGCCAGGAAACTGGGTCTACATAAAGGTCATAAAAGAACCCTTCCAGGTGCTGATGACCACACCAACAGTCGTAAAGACCCAGCTGGATACATCTCAGTCACTGCAAGCTGCAGGGAGTGTTGAACCCCTAAGTAGGCGGAGGGAGGAAGACCGGACTTCAAAGGGGGGCTATTTTTTAGGGTAGCTCGTCTCAAACCCGGTGAAGAAACGCTTAAGATTCCCCCGTCTTTAGTTTGGGGGTTCTGACATCTCTGTGCGCCGAGCAGCAATGGGGACTCCATATGCCAGATGGATCTTCTACTGCGCTGTGACTGCAGCATCAACCTGTGGTGGAAACTAATGAATAGAACCGCGTACGAGGGACATGCTGTGAACTGCTATGTGTGTGCGCAGCTGCCAATCGCCACACACAACTCAGGTCTGCGTGTAGGACACATCACGGATGACAAATAGATGTGTCTCTATGGCCTGAGCACACAACCACGACTCAGCGTCCCCATGCCAAAGGGATGCAAACGGTGGAAGAATGACTATTCTGTTCTACTTCAGATAGGAGATGCCGTGAAGGAACTTTTTGGATCTATGAACTGTTCCTTTAATGCTGACGTATTTCCATTTCCACTAACCGCATGGAAAATACCAGAGACCATTTCTTTAGCAGGAGCTAAACCCGGGTCTCTGAGGAGCTGCATGTTCAACAACGGACATGTTTCTCTTGGGATGTTACCTTGAAACTTGTGTAACATAGTTTACACATACTGCAAGACGACACCGGATTACATCGACTGCACAGCCTGCAGGGGTCAAAGGATGACTCCACACTGCAAAGTCTGGAAGGACAACCCAGACTGTGACAACATGCTTCAGGAGAGGAGTTTCAACATCACAGATCGGACATTGGACGACAGGAGACAACGCTGTGCAGTACCATAGTGCCAGGAGACTATGGTTCACGGGTGATTGCAGACTGGTACTTCCTGTACCTGATTGTACTCATCAGGAAAGGACGACACATTCTGGCTGTCTGCTCCAAGCGTGATGCCTGAGGTCAAACGCTGGGGAGGCCTCACTACGGACACTGGAGTTCCATGGGAAATCAGGATTTGGACCGGAGGTGAAAAGTTCATGCAGAGCATGTTCCCAGGAGTTGGATTAGGAGAAGTTCAGGACCACGTTGAAATCAACAGATATGGATTACTGCAACTCATCAACAGCACACACCGGCTGGCAAACGGCTCCATGAGAGGGCTGACTGAACTGAGAAACATGGTTTTGCAAAATCGTATTGTGCTGGACCTGCTCACAGCCTCTCAGGGAGGTGTTTGTAAAATCATTGGCCCAGCGTGTTCCTGACGAAACAGGAACTGGTGGAACTATTTCTGATGCTCTACATGGCCTGGAGGAACTTAAACATTGTGTAGACGGTGCTACGCGAGGATCACATTTTTCCTTTTTGATTTGTTTTCATGGTTCATGTCTGGTCCATGGTGGACTTTACTGTTAAAGCTCGTGACACCTATTCTGATTGTTTCGGTTCTGTTCTGTCCTTTTAAGGTTTGCATTATTCCATACCTACGAAGTATGATGTTTAAGACAAGTAACACAACTGTTGTCAGTTATCAGCTAGCAAAGGCATCCTATGAGACGAATGAAGATGACTTGTTTTGAGATTCTGACGATTTTCTGAACAATGATGGTGTTCTGTAATCAATAAACAGATTAATTCATTTGCTGAATGATTCCTACACCAAAAATGTGAAAACAAGTGGTGTTAGGGATGAGAAAACTGCGTTTGATTTTTTGCTGTTTCTTTCTTTTGTTTTTGTTTATTTCATTTATTCATTATGATCATTGTGTAATTTTTATGTTTAGACTAGGACAAAAGATGTATATATTTTGCATTTCTTGGTTCTATTTTATTTCTTTTCTTTTCTATGCTTGGCTTTTGAATAAGGTTTACACACATGGTGAAATGATAAAAAGGGGGGAATGATAGAGATTTTTTGGTATTATCATTTTGTTGTTACTTTAGTTCATATTCAGGTTAAAGTGTTCTCTTGTTTAAACTGTATGTGTGAACTGACCTGGAAGTCACAGCTGCCTGTTATCTTCATGTGAAACAGTTTGACCGAGATTTGAACCGGGCTCAGATCAGGGGCCAGATGTTAAATTGTTTTACGACCTTTGCTTTGTTTAGGTAAAATGTTTTACGACCTTTGCTGTTTTTCCTCTGCTGTCTATCTTGCCTATCCTCCCTCTTTGAAGTTTGAGAATAAAAGACAAGCTGTATCCAAAGAGAAGCAGAACGCTCTGTGAACAGCTCTGAGAAGCAGTTGACAGAGTCTTCTCCTTTTGCTTGCAGAAGTTTAGTCATAAATTCATATACGTTGTCTGTGGTTCTTTTATGTAGGTTCTAGGAAAATACCTATCACTGGCCCTTGTTATGGCCTTCTGTTGTGAGAACTCCCAGAAAATGTCTCACATAAAACTCACAAACAACAACAAACATGCTCTAAAATGTGATATGACACAAGTGATAAAATGATTCATATGCAGTAAAGTAAGAAAGATGCAACAAAATGAGTAAAAGATCAGCATGACCATGAAATCATCATCAGTTTAATAGAGTTAGTTTCTCTGGGGTAAAATGATTAGCTTTTCCCGATGTCCCAACTGTGCTTTTGTGGTCTCTGTTCCCTGTGGACTAAGATGACCACTCCAGTGTTCTGTTTCAATTAAATATGCTGCTGGAACAAAACGACATAAATGGTCTCATTAACGAGACATTTTTGCTTATTTTGTAACCACTGTTGCTCATTTCATTTAGTAAATGACACACTAGGAAGTTTTCAAAGTTGCCTCATTTGCCAACTTAACTGATTTACATGATGCCTCCCAAGAGAGTTGTTGGAGAACGTCCCTTAGAGGGAAATAACATTTACATTAGATGGAGGTACGAGGTGCTTAGCATTTGTCCAGGGATTAATTATTTTGTGAGACAGTTAATAACAATAATTTAATCACATCTCAAAGGGCCTCATTATTAAGAGTGTTTTGACAGCATAATGAAACAACCGATTGATGCAATTTTTCCATGTTGAAGAGCGTTATGTCACAGATGTCTAACAGTTTGCTCCCATCAAATGTTTTTCATAAACCACAATTTAAAAAATAATAATTGTGGTTTATCCAGCTTAGGTAATACCTGAGCTGATTTGTAAATTCGATGCAAAGTATTTTGACTAGAGTTGCAGCCACCAACGTTGCTTTACAGCAGGAAGATCTGAGGTTCCAAAACGCTGTAATTTCTGTAGAGTAGAAGTGTCCAAACATTTTGCCCTGAAGGCCAAAACTGTCTAGTTGAAAGCACTTGGATGCCACTTTTTTAAGTTAGTAAATAAATGTATTGTGTATTTGTTTTACTTTGTGCAATAATAAACTAAACATACGGCATTTTATTTAAATGAACAAAAAAGATTTTGTAGAAGAGAGAAAATTTGTAAATCACTTTTTATATGTGAGAGCATATAAAAAGTCTAACATCTGTTTTTATTAGCAGAGAGACATTTTCTAATTTTTTGAGTGTGTTGTGGGCTACAATTTTTTCAGCAATGCTTGCTGTATTAGCCAATAGGCTGTGTAAAAGTGTAAAAGTTGCTGAATTTTTATACTTCCAATAACAAGAAAATTAAGACGAATGCAGAAGCCTGGTTAAAAAATGAGAAATGCTTTTTGCTGTACCTAAAATGTTGTTGCTTTAAGAAAATGTTATTTGTCTGTGAAAAGATGGAAAGAAAAGTGTCCATCTGAATCAAACACTTGTGCTTGCAGGTCAGATTTGCATCTTTCTAGAATTGAGGGCCACTCATAATCCTTTAGAGGGCCTCACTTTGGACGCTGCAATAATCTGCTGTAAAGTAAAAGAGACAGCGCAAGAAATACACGGTGGTCCAGAAGGAGTGAATGCTGTAATCTGCAGGGATTCATTAGAAAGCTTTTTAAACTAATTTTAGCAGTGCATTATTCTTAATGCACTATTTGATAACTAGGATTAATTGGAATGTATGTGTGTTTGAACTGAAATTGCATTTGTTGTTAAGTCCCTCAAGATGACATTTGTTGTGAATTGGTGATACATAAAGAAATTGAACTGAATTGTCCATTTCAGAGTCAAGCCACGCTGAGTACATGCTGGTGGAAAGGAGCAAAAATTGTCAGCTTTGCTTGTTTGGTCTACAAGCAGCTTTCTGTTTGCAAGGCAGACAGGTTTAACTTTGAAAGTTTCCCACTTGCAACTCTGACTTCAGAAGACTGGTTCTGAAGAAACTTGTACATTTAAGCATAAACTACATCCTATATTACATCATGTAGAACCGATGTAGATTTGTGCTTCTGCTGTTTAAAAAATGTCTACCAGACTGAAGATACATGAAAAGATGTTTGCTGAGGTAATCCTTGTTCTAAGAAGTTGGAGAAGTGCTGATCTAAAGCCTTTCAATTGTTATGTTACTGTTTATCCTGCAAGGCCCCTGATAATCCCTGAGGTAAATAGTGATGGAAACGAGGAAGTGAGAAACAATAAAACAAGCGATGCACGGCAGTCATTACCAGTCCAACCTGCCATTTAGTGAAACATGAAGTGTGTTAACTGTTACTTCTCCAAATTCTGGCTTGATTTCAAATAATGGGTATAAACGATTGTTTTCTATCTCGATCAATCTTATTAAAATGGAAAACAGCTCATTTGGAATCAATTCTCCACTAACACTGGAGACGTTTTTTATTCCACCTGGAGGAAAGTATCCAATATTTTTGTTTGGTCTAGCCGTTTACTTGTTTGGAATGTCATGCAACCTGACTCTGATATCTTTGATTATTCTGAAGAAAAACCTTCACAAGCCCATGTATTTTATCCTGATTAGTCTGCCGGTGAATGATCTAATAGGAATAACTGCCATGCTTCCAAAAGTACTTTCAAATATTGTTACAGAGACTCGGGAAGTTTCCTATCCGCTCTGTGTTCTACAAGCTTTTCTTCTGCACATGTGCGCCGGTGGAATTCTGTTTGTTCTTGCAGCAATGGCGTTTGATCGCTACATTGCCATCTGTATGCCATTACGCTACAGCTCTGTCATGACTCCAAGGATTGTTGCTCTTATTATTTTCCTGGTTTGGAGTTCTGACTTTGTCTGTATCCTGTCACTATTTTCTCTCCAGTCAGGGCTGCCCAGGTGCAGATCTGTAATACTGAGCGTGTTTTGTGACAACCAGTCTCTCCTGAAGCTCACGTGTGGGAACTTAATCCTCAGCAACATAATTGGGCTATTTATCACAGTTTTCATACAAGTTTTAAGTATGTCTATTCAGGCCTATTCTTACTTTAAAATTCTGGTTGCATGTTTGAGTAGGAAGCAATCTGATGCAAAGGTGAAAGCAGTGAACACGTGTGTTGCACAGGTGGTTATTCTTGTCATGTTTGAGATAGCAGGAACTTTCACTGTGTTATCGCACAGGTTCCAAAATATTTCCCCTGACTTACAAAAGGTAATGGGGATGCTAATGTTTATTTTGCCTCCACTTATTAACCCTATTGTGTATGGCCTCTATACCAGCGAAATACGCAGAACCTTCCTGAGTGTCTTCAAGAGCAGAATATCTTCCTGAATTTCACTCAGATCCTGGAGAACTTTTATTTACTAATCTTGTATCACAAATAGTCACAAATTTAACAAGGCAGAAATCTAAACCTACATTGTGCTGAAAAACAATCAGAAACCTGATGTGAATGATCCATAACAAATCTGTAGTTTATGTTTTTATGAATCCATAATAAAAACGCTGTTTTTATTACCGTGTATGAAAAGTTGTTTTCATTTTACTC
Organism: Poecilia reticulata; assembly: GCF_904066995.2. NCBI lineage: Eukaryota > Metazoa > Chordata > Actinopteri > Cyprinodontiformes > Poeciliidae > Poecilia > Poecilia reticulata. Next base: position 26,040,773 of record NC_088842.1, read on the forward strand.
TTGTTTGGAGAAGGTATTTCATGGGAAGCGTCATGTTTTTTCAATCAAAATTTCGTGCGGTTTATTATGTTTGCAATTTTCAATCCTGATATGATACTATGAGCAAAAGTTTATTTTATAGAACTGGAAACAATGGTGACCTGTAAAATGTTGTTGTTCTTTTAGTTACATGTAAGACTTTTTTTTATGACTGTGTAAATTATGAGTGGTTTTGTCCATAATTTAACATGTAAGACCTTTGAAATTATTATATGCAAAACATCTAAAATGAACTAATCCCAAATACAATTTTTCAATGTTTTTTGAACCATTTATGTTTTTCATATAAAAGAAAGCTGTGTGTTTTAAACAAAATAATGTAAATAAACAAGATGTCAAATATGATGATGCTATAATAAAAATGGACTTTCTAAAACAAAGTTCAAGGTCGAAATCATTTCATTTTTTTTCTTATTCACGGATTACTCCACATCCATACAAAACGGTTCACATTGTAGGTTAGTACAGTTTTGCTCTTGAGGTGAAATTAGGCCCTGAAACTCAATACACATTTGAAATGATACTGAATCGTGATCGAAAAATCTGAGAAGGGGACACATTTAGATCTAAATTGCAGTGAGTACTTTAGATTTTCTAATTTAGAAAATGTCATATGCTCTGGTGGATTTACACTGCTGAAGGGAGTCCTCTCAAAATACAGCAACTTTCACATAGAAAATGTACTTCAAGGAATGAATAATAATTCTACAGTGGACTGAAATAGGATGATTTTCAGTTTAATTGTCTCTGACTGGTGACTTGCCCTTCAAAACAAAAAATAATAAATCCAATCTTTATTTTTCCAAACAGAGTAAATGAGTAAAAAGCTAATGCTAACATGCAAACGGTTGATTTAGGCAGCAAGAGTGAGAGAGAGCTACACTTTCAACAAGACATGTAAGCTAAACCAAGTACAGCAACATTGATCTGTTTTATCCATATTAGTCTTTTAGCTTCTGCTATAAAACATGCAGCACTTGGAATTACTTGAAATACAGTGTCTGTTGATTTTATCTTGTTAATGCCATATAATTATGCTGATTGGTTTCAGTTTCTGTGCTCACCACAGTACTGCCCTTCTCAAAGTGTTCAGCGATTTCCACATAAATACAGACTATGGAAGAACCACAGTTGGACCTCAGTGGAACACTTGACATGGTTGACCATGACATATTATCGAAATGACCGGAAAGCTGGGCTGGACTCTGTGGTACACTGGTTCAAGTTTTACCTAAAGGACAGGGACTTTCTTCTTTATCAATAGGTAACTTCTCATCGAAGCAGTTACATGTGGGGTACCCCAAAGTCCAGTTTATCTTTGGACCTAAAGAGGAACATTCAAGAGTCAGCTGCTTCAGTTATTAAAGGTAGAAACTAGTGATCTGGTCTGAAATCTGGGTGTAGTGATGGAATCAGACCTAAACCATTATAGACACATAAAGACAGTTACAAAGTCAGACTTCTAGCATTACTATTGTCCCAATAAGATTGTTAGAAACACAATCGTGTGTTTATCTTTAGTTTAAATGATTACTGACCACTTGAATTGGTCACAGGTCTGTATAAAAAGTCAGACAGCTGTAGCTGATACAGAACGTTGCTGCTCATGTTCTAAAACTAGGAAAATCCAGCGCATCAACCCAGTCCCTACACTGGCTCACTGTACTTTAGAGAAACTTTAGAATACTTTTGCTAGTTTGACTGAAAGGCTTGGAACCAAAATACATAAAAAACTTCTTGTCACTCTATCAACCTTTCAGACCACTTAGATTTTCTGGTTCAGATCTACTCTGCATTCCCAAAGTCAGAATTAAACACAGAGAAGCAGGATTCAGTTTTTCAGCGTCACTAATCTGGAACAAACTTCCAGAAAACTGCAAAGGTGCTAAAACATCTTGGGTTTAAATCAAGGCTATAATCCCAGCTGGTTATAATTGTCTTTGATTAATAGTAACGGAAACATTGACTAATTCTAGTCTTTTTCTTTCAACATTTGATGATGATCACTCAATGATTTTGATAATGATATTTGACACCAATTAGTTGCTTGTTTGCTGTTCCCAACACAATTTGTTATTTTGTTGTGTTCATCATATATAGCATGTTGAACTGCCTTGTAGTAAATGTGCTCTACAAGCACATTTAGTTGACGAAAGAGATAGAAATATAACATCTTTAAGTAACATTTCAACAAAATTAAATTTGGTTTCTTCTGTCATATGTATCACCAAGAGGGCACAGTAACACATGTAATACTTTGCTGGTTTAAATAAATAATTTTATATAAATGAAGCTTAAAAGAATTGGTTCTGAACATGTCGCCTTCTTCTGGATAGTTGAGTAAATAAATAAAATATTTAATCTGTGCTAAAGTTCTTGATAATTAAGGTATTTGTTGTATTTATTGTTTTGTCATGATTTGTAACCCTTCGTGACCCAGCAAGGATAAGCATGCTAGATAATGGATGGACGGATGTCATGATTTGTTTAGGTGTCTGTGCTTGATGTTACTTTTAGTGATGCATGACTTTAATCCCACACATGCTCTCTTGGGTCGCCTGCGGCTTATATAAAAGGCAAACAATTTCCACGACAGAACGGGTGAGCATGACAAAACGGACAGCAAAGGGTAAGAACTCACAGGTGTGAAACGTTTCACTGAATGCGGGTTTTGCTTTAAAATATATATATTTTTTATTTCAGGTCAAAATACCACATCATCTGGAAAGACAAATGCTGCAATTCTTCACAACGACAGTGAAGAAAAATACAACAGACATGTCTGCCAATTCATCTTCAGTGAAATTTGTTATACTGGCAACCCTGGGCTTACCTCCAACCCATATTTATCCAGCATTTATATTGGGAACACTTGCCTATCTCATTATTGTATTCTGCAATTCACTGGTCGTATTGACAGTTGCAGTGAGTAAAAGGCTACATAGACCTATGTTTCTTCTGCTTATTAATCTGCCTATTAGTGACATTCTCGGCGCATCAGGTTTTTTCCCTCAGCTTGTTTTCAGCATTTTGACACAGAACAGAATTATCTCCACTTCTGCATGTATAACTCAAGCTTTTCTCATTCATTTGTATGGTGCTGGAAACCTTCTGATATTAAGTGTTATGGCATATGATAGATATATTGCAATATGCAATCCACTTAAGTATAATACCATCATGACTTCAACTTTTGTTGTTAGAATAATCTTTCTTATATGGATTTTAGATTTCTTAGTTATGGCCATACTGTTTGCTTTAACTTTACGGTGTAAGATTTGTAGGACAAATATTGAAGATCTCTATTGTAACAATCCATCATTTCAAAAATTGTCCTGCGGGGACAACTATGTAAGCAACTTTTATGGAATATTCATAACATGCATGTTTAACGGAGGTTCATTGTTAATAATAGCTTACACATATGCACAGATTTTGCGTACGTGCGTTATGAATAATAATGCTGACAGCAGGAAAAAAGCGTTTCAAACATGTGGAACCCATTTAGTCGTCTTTTTGGTCCTGCAAATTAATAGTGTATTTACAATCATCTCTCATCGCTTTCAGAATGTGTCCCCTTTTCTGAGAAGGGCTTGTGGGGTGTCTATCCTGATCTTCCCACCATTCTTGGACCCAATAATATATGGACTTAAAACCAAAGAACTAAAGGAAAGTATAATAACATTTCTTAAAAGGCAAGTGGGACCAACAAAGTAGCTTTCCTTTTTTTGTGTGGATTTTATTGTCAAAGGAAGTTTGTTACTTCAGTGACACCTATTTTATTTTGATTGATTGTTTGGGTATACATTTTGATAATTATGCTGGTGCTTAGAATTGATCGTCACGTGATTTTTATTTTTTTTGTCATTATTCCAATGCTCCTGAGAACTTGTGTTCCCATTGCATAACCTACTGAAAAGTTTCTCAGAGTACATGAGACTAAATTAGACTGTTGGTTGATGTTTGTTTTTTTATTGCACCTTCAATAAAAGTTTTTCAAATACAAATACACAATGTTTCTGTACATTTGTTTCTCACTAATGCAAAGTCAATGTCTGGGGATTCTTTGGTGGTGATGAGTTTTTCCACAAGTTTTGTTGTTCTGTTCCTAAAGTCTCCTAGTTCGCAATTATTTGCCTAAAAACTACTGACCTCTTCAATCAAACGATTCTTAGGCAGATTAATTTTTTATTGGTTGCAGCGATACAGCTTAGTACAACTTCGTCACTTGGGGTATAAAAACACAGTGTTCCCTACATCTCTCTTTCTCTGGATGTACTGGAAGTTCCTGGCCTGCAATGCATAAATAAAATCACATAAGCAAAAGTTGTAAAGGAGCAAAGAAGAATATAGATTTGAGGTCCACAATCAAAGAGGGCGACATTGAGAATTATAGGGTGGAGGTTATGTCAGGATGTTACGTTTCTGTGCTTATTTTACCCATAATGAAAAATGAGTCCGGGGAAAATTCTCTTTAAGTTGTGGAAAATAGCGTTCAAGTTTTGAAAAGCAGCCTGAATGTGTGAAAAGTACCCATCAAGTTATCCATCCACGAAGCCTGTTACTTAAGTACAACCTGAAAAATTAAAAGACAAAATGCTATGGGAAATAACATTTAAGTTGCTTTAGTGTAACATATCAATTCTGGAAGAGAAAGCTGTTAATTATGGGACAGTAACCTGCGGAGACCAGAAATGGCTTTTGTTTGTTTGGAAAATATCACATTAAGTCTAGAAAAATGTGATATGAATCCCGAAAAGACACCAGCAAATTTATTTATTAATTCTGTCAAGTTTTGCTAATGCTTTATAATTTGGCAAGTAATTTATAAATTCAAGAAATTTATATAGAGTTTAATCTCCATGCACTTGATGGACTTTGGTTTAAATAATAGGTTTTATGCCTGGGGAAAAATACATGTTTTTCCCCTTTTTGCGCCCATGATCTCTTTTTTACTCATAGTTTGAGACTCATAAGTTCATGGGTAATGATGGGTAATAATGGGTTGTTATCATTTTGGTCATTAGCCTCAATGAGCTTTTACAACCATTTAGAAACCAAGCAGTATTTCTATATGTGTTAAGATGTAGAAATCTGGTTTGCTAACTGCTGTCATGTTTATGTTTTCCCAGATTCCCTTGAGAATCAATGTTAAAGAAAAACCCATTGAAAACCCATAACACCTCTGAGAATCAGGTGCTGTTCAACCATAATCACGCCTATAAAGATGGGAGTACTTCTCGACACCTAACCATTTAGACCATAAAAACATGCGCACTAGCTCAACTGATGACCAGCCACACCACAAAATAATATAGATTTTATTTTTCCCTTTTGGTGAAAGAAATTTTTTGGGGGTTTCGGGGCTGCTTAGCTCTGGTTGTTTTAGGTTTTATTGTCAGTCTAAAACATTTAGAAGGTATGCTTAAGACCCTAAATGTGATTTATGGATTGCAAGGTAAATTCTGTGAGCTGAAAGAGTGGTGACATGCTTAAACTATGCTTTGCTTTATAAACGTGATGATGTGATACTATGAACAACTAGAAAAATGTCTAGTCTATATAACACATCTGTTTTAGAGCTAAATGGCTACAACATTTCTGATGAAGGCATCTTCCCTGCTTTCCTTTTTGCTGCCCTAAATTATATGATAATCCTTTTCTGCAACCTGACTTTAATTCTTACCATTGTGATGAACAAATCTCTGCATCAACCAATGCACCTGTTCCTGCTGAACCTTCCTATTAATGACCTGATAGGTTCTTCAGCACTCTTTCCACAACTCCTTAAGGAGATACTGACAAACAGCAGAAGGATGCAGCTTTCCGCTTGTATTGCACAAGCATTTTTCATCCATATCTACGCAGCAGGTACAGTGTTTATTCTTAGTGCAATGGCCTATGACAGATACATCGCCATTTGTTACCCTTTGCGTTACAACACTGTTATGACGAATGCTCACATAATGAAAATAATCACATTAGTTTGGTCTTCCTGTGTGGTTTTAATAGCTGTGCTCTTTATTCTTCTTTTACGCTTGACTCGCTGTAGATCTGAAATTACACACTCCTACTGTGATAACCCAAGTTTGTTGACTTTGGTGTGTGAAGATACAACCATTAATAACATTTATGGTCTTTTTATAAGTGCTCTCTCACAAATAATAGCTAATGGAACCGTGTTGTATACATATCTTAGGATCCTCATTGCATGTTTTAGGTCGAAACAGTCGGACACTAAAGCAAAAGCTCTGCAGACATGTGCCACACATTTATTAGTTTTTCTCTTACTGGAGTGTTTGGGTCTTTTTACCATCATATCATACAGAATAAAGAATGTTCCGCCACACATAAGAAGATTTCTAGGAGTGTCAACATTAGTTTTCCCCCCAACATTAAACCCAATCATTTATGGACTTAAGACAAAAGAAATTCGGGAAAAAGTCATGACATTTTTTAGAAGGAAATTATTTTTTTATTAATGTACTGTGTTAAAATCTGAACTTTTCAAAACTGTAACATTTATTTTTGAGGTTTTTTTTTATTATTCTCACCAAATATACTTTTCACTGTAGATCATTGTATTACATCTGAAATATATTTTTTATTCTGTTCCTCAAGTTACTAAAGTATAGTGTGTATTTTGAAAGTCAAAGTTACATTGAATGCTACCATTGTGTCATAGCACGTTTTACTAGAATATGAACTAAGGTTATTTTACGTCTCTCTTTTTTGTATAAGAAAATAGATACGCTTTCAAAATTTTATCCAAATGCAAAAAATTCACAAAATGTGGACATGTTAATCCGTTGTTTCTACTAAATATTATTCTTCACTGGGCTGTTTAGGGAGCATTAAAGAACAATATGTGTGTGGGAACACTTCTAGTAAAATTAACTTTTTGTTTAAGAACAAAAGTAGTTGGTGCAGATTGTAAATTAACTGATATTTAGGGTTTTTGTAAACATGAGTCATGCACTGATTTTTTTTTTACAGACACTTATTGCAATGTGACAAAATCTTGTGTTGGTATATACGTGTACCCTAAAAGGACATTTAGTTCCATCTTTATGTTTCCCTTATTTCATCTACTGCAACAACTTTCCTGCTCTGGCATCTGTAAAACGAAGTAATAATTGTTAAGTAAAAAAATTAATTGTGTGGTTTGCATGTGGTTTTTGAATCAGAGCCTAATCTTAAAACTACAAACACATCTGTTTATAGCAGAAGGGTCCACAAAACAGATGATTTACTTTAAAAAACAAAGAAATTCAAGAAATAATCCTCTCACCCCAAAAGTGGGAGAGCATAGGAGTTCTGGAAAGACAGTTTAAAATTCTCTAAAAAGTTATCAAAGAGAAGATGAAGAGCTTCCATGTAGCAAAAGTTGCAAGGTGTCATGCAGAGACCACAGTAACTGAAAAGGATTCTATGGAGAACAATCCAAAGGTCACACTGAGCTATTGGTGAAGAAGTAGCAAACTTTTTCACAAATAATGTACTACTTTTAGTAATTTATTAGTTAAGCTTTAAAGATGCACCTGGAATGGTTTGGCTTTCTTTCTTTACACTGTAGTTGTGAAAAAAGCCTGTAGCAGTGAAGGTTTCACTGTAATTATCATTCATGTGATAGTCATAAAATGTAATGTTAGATAATTACCCTTTATTTAAATTCCACTTCTCAACATCTGATTATTAAAAAAAAAGAGTTTTATGAAAACATTTTAGGTATAATTTATGACTCTTGCAATTTTTTTGCTGCTTTCATATTTATTAAATGTCACATCTCAAATGGCAAGCAGCATTTTCATGCATGTAATACAAAAACAGTTTATAATTGTGTTTCTCAGTGAGGACTAATGCAAATGCATTAATTTGCTTTTCATGTGTTATACTGTGCAGCTTTCTACAATTATTGTACGAAGTAATGAAAGTCAGATGTTCCCAATAGCTTTATTGTTTAACAGCGTAATATGAGAATGAGAACAAAATGTCATCTTTAGCTCATGAGATACATGTCCATTTGTTTTCTTTTTTTTTCAGAGAGGTGATTGAATTTACTGTCAATTTGACTAAATTGTAACAACAAAATTAAATCCCCATTATAAGTGTAATAACTGAATAAATTGTCAAAAAACAACTTTTTTTGCTTTCATCTTATGGGCCCTTTAATTTGACATGTTTATTAAATTGAGTGAAACATATCGGAGACAATTAATGAAATGAGATAAAATTGCTTAAATGTACCAATTAAATGAAAGCAAAGGAATGATATATAGTCAACTATGTATCACAGTACAATTTATGCACACCAGCTGGTAACCCATTACATCATTCAGTCATGAAAACATAAACCTCTCCATTTTACTTTGAAATATGCTGCCCTCTTGTGGTTGTTAAATTAAAAAATAATATGGAAGGGTCTATATACGACAACTGAGTCTGAAATATTCCTGCATCGTAAAAAATAAATGCTTTTGTTTTAGAAGATTGAACTTTGTTAATGGTCTGTTTATTATTTTCCTTTCCTTGAGGGAAACAGACCATGAATCTGACCAGTAGCGTCAAAACATTTATGCAAAATAAGCATCTACATATTTGGACAAGGATGCATAAACTTTCTTTTTTTTAAATGACTCTACTCAGTTGCACATTTTTTCTGCTTTTTATAGCATACGTTTGAAAGTGGATGCCTCTATTTACCTTTAATTTGTTGGTACTCCTTAATTTTCCCACTGTGGAACAATATTCTATTCACCAGGCGAGAGAGTATTGAATTGCTCAGAGAAACTCAAGCTTGTACTAAAGCTGTTACATTTGCTGCTAGTCAAACACTCTAATTTCCTCATCAGTTTCCTGATAACTATTTCTATGGACCCTTACGACTTTTCCCTGCATCCCATTTAAGACCCAAGTAGACCAATCTTTCCAACTTCTGCTAACTTAATTAACTATGAACATACTGATTCTTGGATACATTCCTACACCTCCACTGATGCCTAGTTGAAAATATAACTTAAAATGCAGTAATGCTCTTCAACAAAAAAGACTAATTGTTTAATTGCAAACAGCCCAAATACTTGTTTTTACGTTGATAAAAGGTCTGATTAAACCAAGAGCACTTGCATTTATTTCTTAGTCTTTAAAAAACGTGATGTTAAGAAAAGTTGAAAGATGTGGATTTAATTCTAGCCATAGCACTCTACAATCTACAATTTTCTAAATAAATATGTTCTGTGTTTACCCATCTCTGTGTGGTTTGGCTCAATCACAAAACAGGACAGATCCAAACAGCAATGAACAATCAGCTCTGCAGACAGGATTATCAGAACTGACCTTTGCTCTACTCATGACCGGTACAGGGCCAGCAAAACGGCAGCTTTCTGTTGACCCAACACATCCTGGTCACTGGTTATTTAGACTTTTATCCTCAAGGATGTATTACAGAGCGCTAGCAGCAAAAATTAGCCAACACAGAGACATTTTCTAACCCCTGGCCGTTACCCTGTTAACCACATATTGTAAGAAAAAACAATCCTGTAACTGCCATGGGAGTTGTATAGAAAATAAATACCGCACTGCCTCCAATGTCTTGCCAATTAGTTCTAGAAAGTTGTACATCAGCACAACTGGTCAATAGGCAACAATGCAAACATGTGTTCTGCTTTATGAACGAGTACAGACTGTGTGATTTTGCCGTTTCACTTGATTTATGTCAAATGGTAAATAAGTTAAAAATCGTATGTAAATTGTTTGTAGACCCGGAGCGTTTGGACATTTATCAGAATCAATGTAATTTTAAGGTTTTACTTTATGCCAACACCGTCTGTTCTTCTGAAGTCTTCTGATGTCTTTTTGCTTGTAAATGTCATATTGTAAATGCAGAGCTTCAGTGCTTGTTAAATAATTTTTTTATTCACACTTTGAGAAACTGAAAGGATGGACATCATGCATAATACATCATATGTCTTGCAGCTTAAAGGCTATGATCTCCCTCATGAAGGCGTCTTCCCTGCATTCCTTTTTGCAACCCTGAACTACATGATCATCCTCTTCTGTAACCTTACCATTATCTTCACCATTGTGCTGAACAAATCTTTGCATCAGCCAATGCATCTGTTCCTGGTGAACCTTCCCATCAATGACCTGATAGGTTCTTCAGCACTCTTTCCACACCTCATTAAGGAGATACTGACAAACAGCAGAAGGATCCAGTACTCAGCTTGCATTATCCAAGCTTTTTTGATCCATATCTATGCAGCCGGTTCAGTGTTCATCCTGACTGCAATGGCCTATGACAGATACATCGCCATTTGTTACCCTTTGCGTTACAACACTGTAATGACTAATGCTCACATTATGAAAATAATCATATTAGTTTGGTCGTCTTGTGTGGTTTTAATAGCAGTGCTTTTTATTCTTCTTTTGCGTTTGTACCGCTGTAGATCTGAAATTACACACTCCTACTGTGATAATCCAAGTTTGTTGACTTTGGTGTGTGAAGATACAACCATTAATAACATCTATGGTCTTTTTATAAGTGCTACTACACAAGTGATAGCTAATGGTCTGGTTTTTTATACATATCTTCGCATCCTTATTGCATGTTTTAGGTCCAGACAGTCAGACACCAAAGCGAAAGCTCTGCAGACGTGTGCCACACATCTTTTTGTTTTTCTTTTGTTTGAGTGCTTGGGTCTCTTTACAATCATATCTTACAGATTGCAGAATGTTTCACCACATTTAAGAAGATTTATGGGAGTGTCGACATTAATCTTCCCCCCAACATTAAATCCAATAATTTATGGATTGAAAACAAAAGAAATTCGTGAAAAGGTGCTTAACTTTTTCAAGAATAAACGGGTTCTTTGTGAATAGTTTATTACTTAAACTGTGGCTAATGCAAACTGTCTGCATGACAAACTGCTTTATTTGTTTTGTGCACTTGCATTTAATCAGTTTTGTAATGTTTCTAAACCTACAGAGAATGTTTTCTTCTTTAAGTGATCATTGTAAAAAAAATAGAGCCACAAATATGTTCAGCATTTTAGAAACATTTCAGTTTGTATGTGTGGCTTTTTTAAATATATTTTTATTGCGATTAAATTTACTTTAAGCTGAATCCATCTAGGCCTGTGTCCTAGTAAAGTTTGTTGTAACAGTGTTAGTTCATTAATTAATTTTTTGTTCTAGTGTGCAGCTTTCCAAAATCTCTGTATGGTGCAATGTCATTATTGCATGATACTTTGCTTTTCCCAGAACAACACGATTGGGATTTCAATAAAAATGTTTTCATCATCCTACTATGTTGAACATTTTATTAACATTTTCAATGAACCTGGTCTCTTGTGCTTACAGCTCGTTTATATTGCATTTTTATGTTATGTTGTTTGCTTGCAAATTTAAATGATGCATACATATTTGAATTTATAAATAAGTGTTTTTGTTTAAATATGTAACTTTAATAAAAAAATAAAAGGAATTGAGGTATATTTCAGTTTTTACTACTTTTTAATGTTTTGCACATAAGGACAAATGCTAATGACTTCTTATGGTCATTAGGACTACAAAATGCAAGGAAGGCTTTTGCAAAGCAAATTATGCAGTACAAGAAGAAGTAAGCTGGTGTGTTATTTGCCAATAAGTTCTGAATTGACAGCCAGCACTATGTTCTTTTCATCATCTGATTGGTTGGCTCCGAGTATGTCATCACCCAGTATGGGAATTAACTTCTCATTGAACTTTAGTACTTTGAAAAGAAAACTGCTGTGTTATGGTAACCAGTACTTGGTGACTGTTTCCATATAAACTTTGCTCATTAGGTTAATGACCTAGCTGTTTACAAAGAAGCAACACTAGCTGTGCCACAGTGAGCCCTCCAGAGTGACATCTCCTCTGTACTTTTCCCTGGTAATGAACCTCAGAGGGTGTTGTGATGAAATGCTGTAAACAAGCTCTATTGTAACATTGTATTGTTGGTTTTATTTACTTATTGTAGATGAAGATACAAATTCAATAGATTCAGTAAAACACTAAATTATTCTTACCACTAACAAAATTAGATTTTTAGATTTGATTCATTCAACAAATACATTTTTCTGAAAGTAAAGGAGACAGACATCGCTCAAAAAACAAAAAAATTGTGTTGATTTAAAATATGTATATATGCATTTTATTGAAACAAGGTCACTTCTTCTCTGCTCAAAAACTACCCTTCTCAACAATCAATGGAAAAAATGACAAAGCAACATATAATACACAATGAAAATTAATGGAAAATGGACTGAACTTATGTAGCCCTTTTCCAATCATTTTGACCACTCAAGGCATTTTGCACTAGAGTCACATTTACCCATTCGCACATGTATCCACTGATACGTAGATCGGTAGGCAACTTGGGGTCAAGTGCCTTGCCCAGGGGCACATCGTCCTGTTCAAGAGGAAGCTGAGATTGGACCTACCCACGGAGTTAAACTCTCATTCAAACACTCAGGATTTGCCCTCAGAGTCGCCATAAACATTTAAAATAAAGTCTGTTCAGAGAAGAAAGTTTTTAACTGCTTTTTAAAAGTATCCACATAATCAACTAAGCACAGCCGTAGTGGTAGACCGTTCCAAATTCTTGAATGGCTGAATGGTTCGATCCTCCTTGGTATTCAGTCCGGTATGTGGAAGAACTAGCAGATTCAGAGCATCTGAATTCTGTTTGAAAGCCAAGATGAACTGGAATTGAACTGAAGTAAATTATTTGTAAAGTGCCTAAAGATTACATTTGTTATTGTATCTATATAAAATAGTGAAGAGAGTTGAACTCTTTAAACAAAATTTTAAAAAAGGAAGTTGTTAGAACCAGAGGTGGACAGGAAAGGAAAAGTGGCCTATTAGTTTTTGACAGACTAGCCCCCGTTTAACTGCTTGGTTGATATTTTTATGGAAAATTTGATATTATTACACATAATTTCAGTGCTAATGTGACAATTCATAAATAATCTGTTATGCAATTAACAGCAACTGTATGCAAACATACATAATATGCAAAGTTAAGTATGACATAAAATCTAACAATAAATCTAAAACATGAGCTTTCGGCCCTCTGTTGGTAAAGATGAGAGATAGCATCTCAAGCTATAAAACAAATTGGTGTTGTTAAAGTGTAGGTCACTCTAACAACACCAATGTGATCTAAACAAACACATTTTATGCTGTATCAAAATGGAACAGTTGAGTGTTTCCTTTTTCTCCCAGCAGGTGGCAGCACTGGCATTTGTTATTTGTGCTGAAAGGGAGGCTGGCCTAACTTTTAGACCTCTTCAGTAAAAAACATTACTTTTATAGCAATTTCACATCAGGCTGCTAAATGACTCCAGACTTTGCTAACCTAAGACCCTACATTTTTAAGTTGGAGGAAAAGTCAAACAAAATGTTTAATTATTAGTCATTACCTAAACTACATGAAAGATGAAGCAAGTTTGCACCAATTGTGAGTGGTAAAAATGCAAAGATAAACCATTCCTCACATGAAATCCTTTCTTTTTTACTTACTCTTCCAACATATTCATAATATAAGTGGAAAAAAATAGCTGGTCATTTCGCAAACAGTGTCATGCATTGATTTAAAAGTACAGCATTACAGGAATGTTATGATGGTCACATTTTGTTACTTTTTTAATTTCCAATATTTTTCATAATGTGCAGCAAGTAAAAAACAACACCGAGCCTGTGGCATTTTTGGAGAGTATATGTGACATTCCCAGTTAAGTTAATTTCAAGTCAATTTGTTCAGTTTATTCTGTTCAGAACCAATTCGGATCAAATATTATCTCAATGTACTTTACTGATTCAAAGTCCATTAGATACATTCCAAATTGATGATTATTATAAAACATTAAGGCCAAGTTCAGTTTATTATTCCAATTGCTTAAATGTTTTTGGAGGAAACACAGCCAACTACATCACTAACTTTGCAGAAAAAACTTCTCCTGAACAAGCACAGATCTACAATCCTTAAATAAAAATCAATCTATCAAAACAGAATTGTCGGTCCAAGAGTTTCTGTAATATTATGCATTTTATAGCACAATCAAGTAACCCTGTTACCTTCATTTGATATATATATACAAAAATGCTATATATATATATATATATACATATATATAGATGTGTATATATATATATGTGTATATATATATATATATATATATATATACACACATATATATATATATATATATATATATATATATATATATATATATATATATTCATTACATATCCATTACAACGTAAAATAAACTTGTTGTAATTTAGCACCTACAAATTGGGCCTCTTTCTCTTTAAAAGGAAGTCATCATAACATCTCTCCTCTAATATCTCTTTTACCAGCATTTCACTAAGTAGCTTGTTTAATGATCTCAGTAGATGTGCAGTTCCACCAGATGCTTGCTAATTGCTGCTGGCTAGTCTGAAGGAGCTGAGTCAGGGGAAAGGAGTGCAACTCATTTAAATTCAATTCAGTTATGTTCAATTCAATTCTCAGTCTTACACTGTAAAATTTCTGCAGGATTTATCTTCACAAATAAATGTACATGTATAGACATTTTCTTTTCACTCTTCACCAATAAATTCCATATAAAATATTTTTTCATCCCTTATTCCTTTTGTTTAGCAGTCTTATTCAATTTGTGACAAATGAGTTTACAGTAGTTCAAAGTTTTCATGTTTTGTTTTCAAACCTTACACAATCAAAAAAAAAAAAAAACCAGCACACATGAATGTTATGAGGAAGCTAATTGAGGTCTCATGCCAGTCGTCATCTCAAGGGTGTAATTAGTGTGCTAGTTTACCCAGAATGCATCTTAGGAGAGTAAGAAAGTTCTCAACTGAAAACAATCTTATGCAACGTTGTTCCTTGTTAAAACTTTTGTACAAACAAGTTTTTCCGATGTTACATATTTGTGTATTAAAGAAATTCTTTTCTTTAAAGATTTTAAATGTTTAACATTCAAAATATACGTTCACTGGCATCCTAGTCACAAATACAGAGGAATGTTTTTCTCAAAAAATGTTGTCAGTTTCAAAATAACACCCACAATGCAAAAAAAAGTTTCATCCACACAGAGACATCAAGAATGACTCAAAACACAATTTTTACTCCTGCAAGTGGTGCTAAAAATAGAGTATTGGACATGTACATAAAGCCTGCACAGGTTTAACAGTCAACACAACAATATGTGTAGACTACACGTTCAATGTCATGAACATGTAGTCGGCCACTGTTTGTGTTACATGTATGATGTGTTTGGAGTTATAGGTCAGGTCAAAGGTGGGCTAAAAGATTAGCATTTTCACAAAGTTGCACTTTTGCTAT
This sequence comes from Poecilia reticulata, assembly GCF_904066995.2. NCBI lineage: Eukaryota > Metazoa > Chordata > Actinopteri > Cyprinodontiformes > Poeciliidae > Poecilia > Poecilia reticulata. The sequence continues at coordinate 26,056,179 of NC_088842.1, forward strand.
CCACGGGATTATGGAAGGGTGAACTTTTCACTCTGGAATCTGTTTTACTCTTTTAGTTCCCTTAAATACTCTATTTCCATGTGGACACGTGGCACAAACAATTGAAAACTTGCAGAAAGTGACAAAATGTTTCAACTTCAATAAGCATCTCTAAAATAAATGTTAAAAAGATGAAAAAATTTTGAATCAATTATTTGAAGAAAAAAAAATTCACAAAATAGTTGCATTAGTCTATTTTTCTCTTTCTAATGCTACACCTCTAACAAAAAGAAGTGAAACATTAGTAGGCTAAAACTATTGCTCTCATAAATAATGATAATCACAATGTGTAAAAGCTATGATAGTTTAAAATTCTCACGATGTTCACATCCTGTACTTATGACTTACATAGACTTTGGGAGCTGTGTGGTTCACAAAATCCACTCAGGTAAGACGAAACATATGCTCTGAGACCTCTATTAAACACTGGGGATATTAGCAGTCCTCTATTAACATCACTTTAAATACTCACTGGGCTTATCATAAAATGCAGTTGTTTACCCTAGTGGGATTCCCAAACCATTAGCATTATTAAATCTGTGTTTTACCTCCATTGAGCTCTCTGGGGATTTGTTTTCAAATTCATGTCACTCTCCACAAACTATTTTAATATTCATTTCAAGGAAAAGTCCAAAAAGCTGGATAACATCAATTAGAAAATTCTGCTGATTTTTTTTCTACTTTACCCCTTATGTTTGTTTACCTTCATAAAATGTCACTATGAAGTTTACAAATCTACTTTTTTTATTCACAGATGAGCTTACAGCTAGGCAGATGAAGTTATAGCTAAATATTTATTCGTCCTCTATAGCCGATAAGGCAAGCATACTAAATTATTGTGCAGGCAGAAGCTATATAAAAAGAGATTTAATTTTCTTCACGTACCCTTTGGATCTTTGATAGATCCAAAGGGTCCATCTTTCTTTTGGTCTATCTTTGGATAGATTTAGAGAAAGTATATTAGATACTTTCTCCAAATCTGTAACAGTATTTGCAAGGTATCTTCTACAATTTAATGAAGAAGTTCTTTCCTGACACTTTAGAAAGTATCAAACAAGTTAGAGGAAAGTAAGACAAGTTGTGAAAACCATCTGGTGTATTTGAAAGAGTTCAGTAAAATACCAGACACCATATGTACGTTCCATGAACGATTAGGAAGAAGAAGGCTTTAATTCCAAGCAAATTTTTCAAAAATACCCGGCAAGCAGTGGTGGAGAAAGTACTCAAAAATGTACTTAAGTAAAAGTACAAATACACATACAAAATTGTACTCAAGTAAAAGTAAAACTACCAAATTAACATTTTGAAAACTATCACCCAAATGAGAACTAAAATGAAAACATCAGAAATCCCTAGAGAAAGCAAAGAGGATGAACAATAACTCTGCCTGCATTAAAAGGTGTATTGAAGGAGGGTTTTAAGCAGACAACCACCTGGTGAGAAATCAGAGAACGTAGGTGCAACTTTTGTGAAAGGTATGTGTGAAATGAAAGAACTAAATACAAATTTAGCAATATAAGCTACATCTACACCTATTTATTAGAATGACAACCCATAACTTAGCAGAATAAAAGTAGTAAACAAGGATATCAAAATTGACATCAATAGTTATACTATATGAATAGTTTACAACAGAACAATAATTTGTGATCAGTTACATCAGAACTAATTACTGCAAAGCATGTTCTTTTATGTCAAATAAGGATTCAGTTTGATTCATTCTGTGCTTTTCAGTTTTTAAAGGTATTTTCTTCGAGATCATGTCAGAGGGGAATGAAAGCAGAGTAACTGAATTCATACTAACTGGATTTCCTGGACTCCATCCACAATATTATGGTCTCGCTTCAGCTGTATTATTCTTAGTCTATGTGGTAACTGTGAAAGCAAATGCTACAGTTTTTTACTTATTTGCAACCAACAAGAGTCTTCATAAACCAGTGTACTACATCATTTTAAATGTGTCTGCCTGTGACCTTCTCTTCAGCACAACAACTTTACCTAAAATCATCAGTAGATACTGGTTTCAATCAGGGAGCATTTCTTTTACTGCTTGTTTTGTCCAGATGTACCTTGTTCACTATTCTGGCTCAGTAAATTCTTTTATATTTGCACTGATGGCTTTTGATAGGTACTGTGCTGTCTGTCATCCACTCAGATATACAGCTATTGTTAAAAAATTCACAGTCCATACGCTCAGTGTGACTGCATGGATTATTGCTATTGCATCCCCTTTAATGATGGTGATTAGAGCATATCCTCTTCCTTACTGTGCATCAAACATAATCAATCACTGTTACTGTGATCATATTGGAGTGACAGTTCTGGCCTGCACAGACAGAACCCTTTATTCGTTTCCAGCTTTTGTGGGTGCAATGATTACACTGTTAGGACCTCTGGCCTTTATACTTTTATCATACTGTTCAATATTTATAGAAATAAGTAAAGTAACAAATTTGGGAAACTGTGGAAAGTCTCTGTCAACATGTAGTACTCAACTGATAATCATCTCACTTTATTATGTACCTCGATGTTTTGTGTATTTTGCTAGTCAAGTTGGAATTAAATTTAGTGCTGATCTCCGAATAGTAATCATAATGCTTTACAGCCTTGTCCCTCCAATGATAAACCCACTCATATACTGCCTACGAGCTAAAGACATCAGAGAGTGTTTGATGAAACAATTCTACATAGAAAAGTTCAGGTTTCAACAATTCATAATGAACAGACCAGTGCGTTAATTATAAATGGTATCTTTATCTTCATATTTAATCGTGTCATGTCACTTATCCATGGATTTAAAAAAAATGAATAAAATGAGAACATCAGCAAACGCTGGCTTGTTTCATAGTTTCTTTTCAGCATGCTCATTTGATAGATTGCATTACTCACATAATTGTCGGTAAGAAAAATAAAATATTTTCATAGTTGATCAGAAATACTGTAGTGCCGTTAAAAATCCAGAGATGTGACAGACAGCATTACTGAACAAACAGCATTATGAAAACAAAGAAAAACACCAGATGAAGTATACAGCTGTGGGAATATTTAAACCAAAGTTAAATATTGTGGCTGTAGTCTGCAGAACAGCTGTTCTGGGTTTGATTCCCAACCTTTAGATTTTTGCTGTATATCATCCTCTCCTTCTCTTTGTCTGATTGCTGTGAAAAGGCCAGAAGTGCCAAAGTAAATTTTTGGGGAAAAAAAGACTTTTAATCTCACATTAATATTCTTGTATATATGCCAGATTAGACGAATAGGAAACTTTTCAACCATGTTTAAATGACTTTAAGGGGCTTGGTCAACAAGTTACATGCACTTGTCTTCTGTCACTGGGCAAAGTTATATGTTGATTAGGAAAAGGGGACTAAATATGAACCTTTCAGAGTAAAGCATTCCACTTCCTGTTGTCACGAGCCTCAAAGACATGCTTTTCTAAGAGTTGTAACAGTTTTTTTTTTTTCCTTTGGCGGGTAGTCAAATTTTGAGGCCTGATTATGAGATGCACAAAAAGTCAGGATTTTGATAACTTTACATCCCCCATGACTTATGAGTAAACTCCAATTTTTGTACCTTAAAATCTCTAGAATTAATTTGATCAAGCATAGGTTATAAGCCATCAAAATTGCAAGATTAATTCAAGATGACTGCCTTCCTGTTTATTGTTGGGCATGGATCCAAGAGAGATTGGTCTAAGTCTTGGGAGCTTCAATGGGTGTTTTGAAAGCCTTCATCCTGTTGAGCTTTTTTCTGCTGCAACTTTTGCAAAGCCCTAAAAATATGAAAATTGCATGTACCACTGATTTGTCTGCAGTTTGGTATGGATGTATTTTTGGTGCAAAATTATTTGTAACTTGAAACTGTGAAAAACTCCTCTAGCTTATATTTTGTAATTGTATATATTTTTTGGTCTAGCAAAAATAAAAGACAGCAGTTACATCTCTTCAAATTCTTTAGTACAAGTACTGTCATACCAACGGACTGGTGTGCTGCTTCTTGGGTTCTGCTTCTCCTCTTCCTCTGTAAGGTGTGATCAGCAGGTGCAGCTTCCAGGTGGTGTGAATTACCCTTATATAAAAACAGGATCTGGTGGAGTGGATTTCCAGAGACAGACGCCAGATGGTTAACTACTACTCCTGGTAACTACACCAGAGTCTGTGTTCCATTATACAACAAACGATTTGTTACATAACTTCCCTTCGATCTTCTCCTTCCACGCTGATCCTTCAGCCGTGTGGATTTCCTCTCCCGGGGTCTTGCTCTCATCCTCCTTGCTGCTCCTGTTTAGATCACCCACCTGTGGCCCTTCTCCAGTTCTTGCCTGCCTGTCCACAATCCATCCATATCCTCCTGCTAAGGAGAGTAACACTACTAATCACAATTGACCCTCTGAAACACCAAGCAGTCAACCACCAGATCTGTGGTGTTCGTACCTCTCCTCGATTGCTTTATCCTTTTAACAAAGCAAGAATCTGACTACACACCGTCTTCCAGTGAAGATCCGGTCCTGGCTTGGAGTTCTCCCTCCTCCAGACAAATCATTCAAGCATTTTTCCTGTTCAATAAACATTTACCTTCAAATTCCTGGTGTCTGTAATGGTTACTCGCGCTAGTCATCCAGCATCAAGTACAAAATTGTATTCTTTCAGTTACACTTCAAAAAAATCTTTCACTTAGTCTTGCCTCAAAAGATCCAAAGCAAATTGTGCAAATCAAACCCACATACTTGTGTTGGAAAAAAATAACCTGTTAATATATATATATATATATATATATATATATATATATATATATATATATATATATATATATATATATATATATATAATATATATATATATATATATATATATATATTTTATATATATATATATGAGCTATACTGACTGTATAGCTCAATAGGTAAGTCACCAGTCTTCCACCTGGGAGACCCGGGTTCGAGGCCAGGCTGGGGGCTGGGGCAAAAAGTTACAACGGTGACATTGAGCTGTCAGTGTGGGTCCTTAGGCAAGACCCTTGGAGCTATATAGCCTACCTCATACCATGAGAGACACAAATAAGCATGACATGCCGGCTCAGACGTCGCCCGGTCAAACAAGGTCTGCGTCAGGTGCTGGGGGACCAGAGCACCCTGATGAAAAGTGGGCTACTGGAACAAGACGGAAATGGGCGAGAGATGAAAACATGGATCTGTTGGAATGCTACTACTCAAGTAATCCTAGTCAGAGGGGCTACATGCAAAGACTGTGGGAGGAATGGTTAGCTCGACATCCCCAGTCAACACTAACTGCCAAACAACTAGTAGCTCAGTGTTCCAACATCCGCAAACGGCAACTGCTGTCACAACTGGAGATTGACGAGGTACGACACAAGTGCTACGGGAAGGAGCCAGGATGCCAGGTCAGAAGGGAGTCAACTACGACTCCCCGCCCAGAGACTGGGTATGTAGCCCCAGTAATGAACGAACCATCTGAGCTGAACGAGGCAGCAACTGACCTGAGAGAGAGAATCATGGCCCGAATGAACACCAGACGACCCCGATTACAACGGCTGAGTGAAGTACCATCAGAAAGTCTCATTGAAGATGTGAATTCGGCATTGAGAACGATCCCTACCAACACCATAACAGAAACCAATGAGCTGATATACAACTCAGCATCAGTGATCCTTGAGATGCTTGGTTATAAGAGCAACCATGAGACCCAATACCCACCATGGAAAAGACGGTTAGAGGCTAAGATCAAGACAACAAGGAGGGAAGTGAGTCAACTGTCAGAGCTCCAAAGGGGTGCAATGAAAAGATCAGTACCCAAGAAGTACAGCCAGATGCCCATACCTGAAGCACTCGAAACTGCCAAACAAAGGCTCCAAGCCTTGGCCAGCCGCCTAAAGAGATACACGAGAGAGAATGAAGCCAGGAGGATTAACCGGCTCTTCGCCACCCAACCAGCTAAAGTGTACTCTCAATGGCAGGGTAATAACAACAGAGCAGACCCACCCAGGCTGGAGACTGAACAATACTGGAAAGGCATATGGGAAAGGGAGGCGTCCCACAACAGCAATGCACAGTGGCTAACCTCTCTACGAGAGGACCACAGCAACCTCCCTGAACAAGCCCCGGTAACCATCACTGTGGCAGATGTCCAAGACAGAGTCTCGGGTATGAAAAACTGGACAGCACCAGGACCTGACATGATCCATGCCTACTGGCTTAAGAAACTCACTGCCCTCCATGAGCGACTGGCAGCTCAACTGAACCAGCTGCTACAAAATGGGACTCACCCTGAATGGTTAACTGAAGGGCGAACAATCCTGATACAGAAGGAACCCTCGAAGGGTTCAGTCCCATCCAACTATCGGCCAATAACCTGTCTCTCTACAACATGGAAGCTCATGTCAGGCATCATAGCGGCTAAGATAAGCGGGCACATGGATAAATACATGAGCAAGGCACAGAAGGGCATAGGCATAAATAGCAGAGGAGCCAAACACCAACTCCTTGTAGACCACACAGTTGCCCGAGACTGCAAAACCCGACACACCAACCTGTGTACCGCTTGGATTGATTACAAGAAAGCCTATGACTCAATGCCACACACTTGGATCATTGAATGCTTAGAGATGTACAACATCAATAGGACTCTAAGAGCCTTCATTGCAAACTCGATGGGGCTGTGGAAAACCACCCTTGAAGCCAACTGCAAACCACTTGCACAAGTGTCCATCAAATGTGGCATATACCAAGGAGATGCTCTGTCCCCACTGCTGTTCTGCATAGGCCTGAACCCTCTCAGCCAAATCATCAACAAGACTGGCTACGGATACCGACTCAAGAATGGGGCTATGATCAGTCACCTCCTCTACATGGATGACATCAAGCTGTACGCCAAGAGCGAGCGAGATATCGACTCACTGATCCACACCACCAGGATCTACAGCACTGACATTGGGATGTCATTCGGACTAGAGAAGTGTGGTCGGATGGTTACAAAGAGAGGGAAGGTCGCCCACACAGAAGGGGTCTCACTCCCAGAAGGAACAATAGCAGACATAGAGCACAGCTACAAGTACCTGGGAATACCACAAGCAAATGGCAACCTCGATGAGGTCACAAGGAAAGGAGCCACAGCCAAATACCTCCAACGAATAAGGCAAGTCCTGAGAAGCCAGCTCAATGGCAAGAACAAGATCCGTGCAATAAACAGCTATGCCTTACCAGTAATCAGATACCCTGCCGGAATAATTAGCTGGCCAATGGAAGAGATGAAGGCCACGGATGTTAAGACTAGGAAGCTACTAACCATGCATGGAGGATTCCACCCCAAATCCAGCACCCTGAGACTGTACACGAGCCGTAAGGAAGGAGGCAGAGGACTAGTGAGTGTGAGAGCCACTGTCCAGGATGAAACATCCAAGATCCATAAATACATCAAGGACAAAGCCTCAACAGACGATGTGCTCAGCGAATGTCTCAGGCAATGGGGAACAGAAGACAAGGTGCTGGAAGTACCATCATGGGAGGACAAGCCCCTACATGGGATGTACCACCGACAAATAACTGAAGTGGCTGATGTCAGGAAAACCTACCAATGGCTGGAGAAAGCTGGACTCAAGGACAGCACAGAGGCTCTCATCCTGGCCGCCCAGGAACAGGCCCTAAACACCAGAGCAATAGAGGCTCAGATCTACCACACCAGACAAGACCCAAGGTGTAGGTTGTGCAAGGAGGCCCCTGAGACAGTCCAGCACATAATAGCAGGGTGCAAGATGCTGGCAGGGAAAGCGTACATGGAACGACATAACCAAGTGGCGGGCATAGTGTACAGGAACATCTGTGCAGAATATGGACTGGAAGCCCCAAGATCAAAGTGGGGAACACCCCCAAAAGTGGTGGAGAATGACCGAGCTAAGATCCTGTGGGACTTCCAGATCCAGACAGACAAGATGGTAATGGCGAACCAACCGGACATTGTGGTGGTGGATAAAGAACAGAGGAAAGCCGTTGTGGTGGATGTAGCAATACCAAGTGATTACAACATCAGGAAAAAGGAGCATGAGAAATTGGAGAAATACCAGGGCCTCAGGGAGGAACTGGAAAAGACCTGGAAGGTGAAGACCACAGTGGTGCCTGTGGTCATCGGGGCCCTCGGGGCAGTCACCCCCAAACTGGAGCAGTGGCTCAAACAGATCCCAGGAACAACATCAGACATCTCAGTCCAGAAATGTGCAGTTCTAGGCACAGCCAAGATACTGCGCAGAACCCTCAAGCTCCCAGGCCTCTGGTAGAGGACCCGAGCTCAGAGGATGAAACAGACCACCCGCGGAGGGTGAGAAGGGAATTATTATATATATATATATATATTTTACCACAAACACAAGTCAGTGAATGCAACAAAACTGTTGATGTGAATAATAAATTCTGCCACAATGTTATTTATTTTTTGCACACTTTAGTTTTGTACCATTTGTCATGCTGGAAAATAGTCTGCCCATTTCCTTCCTACGCAATTCCACTTGAATAAAATCTCACAGCACAGTCTGCATTTTCTCCCTTTCGCTTGGATTCCATCTGGCAGATTTTCTACCAGGCCAATCAGTGAACAGAAGAAGTTGTGAACGATGACGTCGATTATTTTCTGTGCCGTTTGTAAATGTAGTTTAAGCCATGAGGTGGATGAAGTGAACGAAGCCTTTCAGTCAGCGTTGGGTGTTCTTGCTTAGAACCTCTGGCCATACTTCAGATATACAGGGAAAATTAAAAGGCCGAAACATTTCACCAATTCCTAAAGATGAATAAATTAAAACTATCTGTGCTAAATATTGTTTATGCTAAATTTAGTTTAACAAAATGGGGAGGCTTTTAGAAATGCATAAACAGGGTAAAGGACTATATTGCCCTTAATTTTTCACTACATTTAAAATATTCTGCTGTAGTGTAAACATATTAATAACTTTGAGTCATCGAACATGGACTAGACTGTTCTACTCTAACAGTAGAATTATTAAAACCCAGTTTCAGATTTCTCAAACCTTCAATTTGTGAACCAGGATAGCATTTTAAATAGAAAATAATTGAATTTTTAAGGAATTCATCCATAGGTCAGTGTCATTTTTAACAAAGAAAGCAATTTGCCTTTTGAGACCAATGTAATGTTTAGCGAGACAAGAACAGTGTCTAACTGTCAACCTAACAGAAATATGGTAATAATGTCAAAAATTGATTGTCAGCTAAAGCAGTGAAGGATTACTGAAACTCTTTTGAGGAAGCATTAGATCCAATATAATGATCATAAAAAAACTAGAAAGATCTAACCTCTGGTCATGTTTGGGAAGAAAACAATCACCCATATGGGATAACTAAAATGAAAACATCAGAAACCCCTAGAGAAAGCAAAGAGGAAGAACAATAACTCTGCCTTCATCAAAGGTATATAGAAGGAGGGTTTTAAGCAGACAACCACCTGGTGAGAAATCAGAGAAGCTTGGTGCACCTTTTTGTGAAAGGTACGAGTAAACTGAAAGAACTAATTACAAATTTAGTCACTTAGCTAAAATCTAATTTATTTATTAGACTGAAAACCCATAACTTAGTAATCAGTTTCCTCGATTTTATACATAAATGGATAGTAATACATAGCTGGGTTTGTCTTGAAAGAAAAGTGGTAAGCAAGAATCAGGATATCAAAATTGACACCAATGGTTTACAACAAAACAATAATTTGTGATCAGTTACATCAGAACTAATTACTGCAAAGCATGTTCTTTTATATGAAATAAGGATTCAGTTTGATCCATTGTGTGCTTTTCAGTTTTTAAAGGTATTTTCTTCGAGATCATGTCAGAGGGGAATGAAAGCAGAGTAACTGAATTCATACTAACTGGATTTCCTGGACTCCATCCACAATATTATGGTCTCGCTTCAGCTGTATTATTCTTAGTCTATGTGGTAACTGTGAAAGCAAATGCTGCAGTTTTTTACTTATTTGCAACCAACAAGAGTCTTCATAAACCAGTGTACTACATCATTTTAAATGTGTCTGCCTGTGACCTTCTCTTCAGCACAACAACTTTACCTAAAATCATCAATAGATACTGGTTTCGATCAGGGAGCATTTCTTTTACTGCTTGTTTTGTCCAGCTGTACCTTGTTCACTATTCTGGCTCAGTAAATTCTTTTATATTTGCACTGATGGCTTTTGATAGGTATTGTGCTGTCTGTCATCCTCTCAGATATTCAACTATTGTTAAAACATTTACAGTCCACACGCTCAGTGTGACTGCATGGATTATTGCTATTGCAGTTCCTTTAATGATGGTGATTAGAGCATATCCTCTTCCTTACTGTGCATCAAACATAATCAATCACTGTTACTGTGATCATACTGGAGTGACAGTTCTGGCCTGCACAGACAGAACCCTTTATTCGTTTCCAGCTTTTGTGGGTGCAATGATTACACTGTTAGGACCTCTGGCCTTTATAATTTTCTCATACTGTTCAATATTTATAGAAATAAGTAAAGTAACAAATTTGGGAAACTGTGGAAAGTCTCTGTCAACATGTAGTACTCAACTGATAATTATCTCACTTTATTATGTACCTCGATGTTTTGTGTATTTTACCAGTTATGCTGGAATTAAATTTAGTGCTGATCTCCGAATAGTAATCATAATGCTTTACAGCCTTGTCCCTCCAATGATAAACCCACTCATATACTGCCTACGAGCTAAAGACATCAGAGAGTGTTTGATGAAACAATTCTACATAGAAAAGTTCAGGTTTCAGCAATTCACAATGAACAGACCAGCACATTAATTATAAATGGTATCTTTATCTTCATATATTACAATATCATGTTAAATACACCATACCAATAATTCATGGATTACTTTTTAAATAAAATGAGATCATCATCAGCAAACAGTTGCTTGTTTCATGGTTTCTTTTCAGCACGATGATTTGATAGATCACATTACTCACATATTTGTTGGCTGTAAGAAAAATAAAATATTTTCATAATTTTTACTGTATTCATATCTGTCTAAGTTAATCAGAGATTCTGCAGGTCTATTAAAGATTCAGAGAGTTGACATTAATAAACATTCTTAAATATATGCCAGCTTAGACAAATATGATCATTTTCAGCTTTTTTAATTGTATTATGGGGCTTAGACAAAAAGTTACATGAACTTGACTTCTGTCACTGTGCAAAGTTATATGTTGATTAGGTAAAGGGGACTAAATATGAACCTTTAGAAGTAAACATTAAACTTTCTCTTAGGGAAGTATAATGAGGCCTCTCTTTTCAGTGGCCTCACTGACTTGCTTTGTAGGAGTTTTTCTTTTTTCTTTGACGAGTAGTCAAATTTTGAGGCCTGGCTCCACCCATTCAACATGCACAAAAGTCAGGACTTATATAACTTTAGATCCCCCATGATTTATGAGTAAACTCAAATTTTTATACAACAAAATGATCTATGCATGATGCACTTGATCATACATAAACCATCAAAATGTCAAGATCAATACAAGAAAGCTGCCTTGCTGTTTATAGTTGGGCGTGGAACCAAGAGGGTCTGGTGTAAGTCTTGGGAAGTTCAAAATATGTAAATTACATGTACCACTGACTTGTTTGCAAAGTTTGGTATGGAGGTATTTTCGGTGAAAAGTATTTTTAAACTTGCAGTCAGAAGAAAAATCTACATATTTCGTAATTGTGTTTTTTTTTTTTAGGCCTTTTACCATTAAAGACAGCAGTTACACCTCTTTAAATACTTAAGTACAAGTACTGTCGTAAAAACAGCCTCATGTGCTGCTTCTTGAGCTCCGCTCTCTCTTCTTCCTCTCCAGGGTGCAAGTGCAGACCCTTATCAAGAAGCAGTATTTAGAGGAGTGGGTCCCCAGAGACACACGCCAGATTGTTTACTGTTACTTGTGGTAACTACAGCAGACTTGGTCATCCCACAAACTATTTATTATAAAACTTGCCTTTGATCTCTTCCGTCCACATAGATCCTCAGCATTCTGCTTCCACGCTGATCCTTCAGCCTTGTGGGTTTCCTCTCCCGGTGTCTCGCTCTCATCCTCCTTGCTGCTCCTGTTCAGGTCACCCATCTGTGGTTAATCTCCAGTACTCTCGCCCACCTGTCCACCCTCCAACGATCCATCTCCTCCAGAAGTCAACCGCCAGATCTGTGGTGCTCGTACCCCTCCTCGATTGCCTTCTCCTTTCACAAAGCAAGAATCTGTCTTGACACCGTCTTCCAGTGTGGATCCGGTCCTGGCTTGGTGTTCTCCCTCCTCCAGACAAATCAAACATTTTCTCTGTTCAATAAACATTTACCTTGCAATCCCTGGTGTCTGTAATGGTTGTGTAACACAGTAGAGTATTATATATTTTAGATGAATGGGCCAAGAGGTTCGGGTATTGAAGCACAATTGGGTGTTTACATGACACGCAAAGGCAGTTGGATGAATTTAAAGAAACGGCTTTAGTGAAATAAACTATAAAATTGACAATAAGCTGTACAAGACACACAATTAAGAAAATAACATTACACACAATAAAATACAAGAAATAATAATACTTGGCCAAATGCTAGCTCTCAGTTTTAAATCTTTTGGGCGCACCCTGGTAATCTGAATTCTAAATTGTAATAGATAACAGATTAATCAATTTCAATTCCAATTCAGGTTAAACTCAACATCATTCACATGAGGAGAATTTCCTACACAGGCTATTATTCAACAAAAATGTGAAAAACAGAACAAAAATCCAAATGAAAGGCACATAATATGCTCATCATCTCAATGCGACACGTTCTGGACAACAATATGGTGGCTCTCATCCGGACACGTGGAGCAGTAGATAATGTAACAAGGCATATTTTTTTATGCTTTAACCTCAATAATATGAAGTTTCATGGTGAATAAAGTAAGAATATACTATATTTTAGTCTTTACTTTCAGCTGAACGGAGAACGAGATGAACTTCCGAGGAAACCAATAGCCAATAAGAGCTAACGAACAGTGCTCGACATAAAAACTGAAGTTCAGTCTTTCTGCTCGCTTCACAACTTCCAGCTTAGAAGTCGGGTGATAAAGAGTAATTCTATCTGCGAAAGGGTTTGTTTCGAGTTCGTATCTATTACATTTTTAACCAACAGACTCTTACGCTGCACAGTTTAACAGTATCCTCATGGCGGATCTCTCCCGCACACACAAACAATGCTGCAGACACGGGGAAGAAGGGCGGGACCTACAGCGATAGACTGCATTCTGATTGGTAGAAGCACGGTGGAAACTAAATTTCCTATTGGCTAGGTAAAATACCTAGCTTCCTTAATCTCTGTTTCTTAAAGAGGCATTCCCTTTTTATGTGGGTTACAGTTGCTCGCGCTAGAGTCATCCAGCATCAAGTACACAAATTGTATTCTTTCAGTCACACTTACAAAAAATCTTGCAGGCTTTAGTTTTATACCATTTGTCACGCTGAAAAGTAGCCTGCCCATTGCTTTCCTGTGCAATTCCACTTGAATAAAATCTCACTTACAGCACAGTTTGTGTTTTCTCTCCTTCGCTTGGATTCCTTCTGGCAGATTTTCTAATGGGCCAATCAGTGAACAGAAGAAGTTGTGAACAATGACGTCAATTTTCTGTCCAGTTTTAGAATTGTAGTCTACTGTACTTCAGACATAAAGTGCATATTAAATGGCCAAAACATTTCACCAATTCCTAAAGATGGATACATTAAAAACTATCTGTGCTAAATATTGTCTTGCTATTTATTTAACAGAATGGAGAGGCCTCTTGGATTTGGATAAACAGGAAGATACAAAGCTGAACTTGGCTTCAGACTGAAGTTTCCAACTCGGAAAATAATTAAAGGACGATATTGGACTTAATTTTTCACTAAAATTAACTTATTTAGTCTGCTGTTGTTTAAACAATTGAATAACTTAGGCTAATCAAACCTGGACTAGATTGTTCTACACTAATAGAATTATTAAAACCCAGTTTTTCCTCAAACCTTTAATTTTTGAAAGTTCAAATAAAGGTTATTTCCAGTGCTCCCCATCTCCACCATTTACTGTCTGTCTTCCCTTTCTCTCTTTTTCCTTTTTCCTGTTCAGCCATCAAGTCACAGCCAAGGTCTCTTGGGCCATACAATTCTTATAAAAGCAAACATTGCTTGTAAATCCAAAAATAAAACTCTTTTAGTCTAAATACAACCTTATACAAGATGAATAATCTTGGACAGTGAAAGTAAGGGTATAGGAACAATAAGAATGATATGAAAAGACACATTCAAAACATCTGAGAACTTTTACTGTTCATGTGGGAATAAGACCTTCTGAGGATGCACCTGGTTAAATAAAACGAGCAGATATTAGCTGCAAACCAGTCTCTACTCCAAGTTGTCACTTGTTGAGCTGCCCTATTGAGGTAAGATTGCTCTATTCCTGTATATAACATTCTCAGTTACCATCAGGGACTATATCATGTCTAAAAGCTTGTGAGCAAAGAATATTTGCTGGACAGTTTGTTTCTAAAATAGAAAAAAACTGTTGCATTACAAAAGTGTCAAATATAATTTGTTAATTTTGCATCTGCATTAAGTAAGTAGTTTATTCTAAGTAGTTTATTCATTATTATAGGTAATTATATACAAGTAAAAGTACCTTTACCGTTAATACTATTTAAAAATCAACTCAATGGTTTAGCAGCATGATAATAAAGATTAATTATATCTTTACTAATGTTGTGGTGACATTTAAATACAATTAAAAATGAATAAATTTGTTCACTCCTTCACAGGGACCCGAGATAATGGTGCTCAGTTCAAACATCACAGGGATACACAACTTTTTCATCCTTGGGTTCCCGGGACTCTCACCATCTTACTACAGCCCTGCATCAGCTGTGCTTTTTCTAGTGTATCTAGCCATTTTAGTAGGAAATATTTTCATCTTGGTGTTTGTCATCTATGAAAAATCTCTTCAAAAACCTACATACTTGGTCTTTTGTCACCTTGCACTGACTGATTTATCATTTGGGACTGTTACACTCCCACAGATCATATCAAAATATTGGTTTGGAAACAGCATCATTTCATTTTATGGGTGTTTTACACAAATGTTCTTTGTTCACTATTTAGGCTCAGTGATGTCATTTTTGTTACTGGTAATGGCTCTTGATAGATTTATAGCAATTTGTGTCCCACTGCGATACCCTGTCCTAATCACAAACAATATCATATTTGCTCTTTGTGGATCTGCTTGGTTTTTGCCCCTGCCTTTGATGATGATTATAATATTCCAAGCTCTCAGTTTACCTTACTGTCAGTCAAATATCATTACCCAGTGCTACTGTGACCACATCTCAATAACAAATCAGGCATGTGGAAATGATCGGAAGATTGCACAGATTGTTGCTCTTTGTATCGCTATGTTTTGTCTCT
Source organism: Poecilia reticulata (assembly GCF_904066995.2). NCBI lineage: Eukaryota > Metazoa > Chordata > Actinopteri > Cyprinodontiformes > Poeciliidae > Poecilia > Poecilia reticulata. The sequence continues at coordinate 26,071,673 of NC_088842.1, forward strand.
TGGTGCCCCTTGCATTTATCCTGATTTCTTATGTTTCTGTCATTATAGTCATTTTAAAAATGTCTAATTCTGCAGGACGCAGCAGAATTCTGGCAACTTGTACGCCACAAATATTTATAACATGTCTTTTCTATCTCCCGAGGTGCTTTGTTTATATAGCTAACACAATTGGATTTTCTTTTAGTGTAGATGTTCGCATTTTATTAATTCTGCTGTACAGTCTACTTCCTGCTGCAGTCAACCCGATAATATACTGTTTCAAGACCCAAGAAATAAAGCACACTTTGATGAAGAGGATAAAAGTAGCTAAAATTGGAATAGAGTTAAAAATCTGGACCAGTCACTAACTAGGATTAGGAAGTGTGATGATACAACAGGAAAAGAAGAACATTTGAATGATTAACTCCATACTTTACATAAATTAAATGCTTTGTTTGCTCAAGTATGTTTTTAACATGTCATTTTAAACTATTACTGTCTTAATTGTATTTATACTTTTATGGTTTATGTATTTTTGTTTTAAAAGTTTGAAAAAATTATTAAAATACACAGATGGCAATTTTTGAGTCAGTTAAGCAGTCGCAATGGAAAATATTAGTGAAATGTGAGGTTTTGTTATTTTCTTGTAGTTATAACAATATTATGTAGAAGGAAACTTGACTAAAAAGTGTGAACTGAAAGTGTCTGTTAGTTTTTAGATGTCAATCATGCACCTTTTATTTGGTTAAGAACTAAACATTACATTTATTATTTTATTTATTTATTTATGTATATTAAAACAAATATTTAGTTTTGGATTCTCAAAGTGTTTTTTGTCTTTGTATTTTGTCATTAAAAGATTCATTAAACACATTCCAACAGTCAATGTGATGAAAGATTTTCCGTGAGTTCAACAATATGTTTCAATACAAGGGAAACACTCATCCTGTCTTTAACCAAATCATTATAGATGTTGCTGACACATTTATTTTCTAAATTTCTTCATCAATTAAATACATTTAACATTAACAAATGTAACCTAAGAATGTGTTTTGTAGATTTTAAACTCTGGTCATGCTATAGTTCGTTTTATGTATTTGATATTATTATACTTGAGTTTTATAACCTACTGTGCTTCTGAGAGTAAAACTGTTGCATTTTTGAAGGAACAAAGAAGAAAATCATCTAAAAAGTGCTATAATTTTGAACACAACAAAACGGCAAGCAGAAATGCAATAACATGCATTTTACTAATGGCAGTTATGTTTGTTTGTCAAACTGGAAACCATTAGAGATCATTGTCCATTTGGGATCTACTATGCCTACTTATAGTGCAGTAACCAATGAAAAGCTGAGCATGTTCTAGATAAAAGTGTAGGGAGGTGTTGAAGATGTAGTGGATTTAAATGGCAAACATTATATGATTTGTTGTGTCTAATGCTGTTTTGTTTTCTATATACAATAGCAAGAAGCATGATAACAGTTCCACGTTTTGTGAGTTCATCTGCTGTTTTCTATAACTTGTAATTTTCTGCTTTGACATTTGTGTTTGATATTTAGTCACTGCTTATACTGTTGTAATCACAAGGATTATGTTGTACACTAATGTAACAACGATAAACACCTTTTTTATCACTGGATTTCCAGGTCTTGTGCCAAAGTATTATGGCCCCGTTTCAGCTACACTTTTCCTGCTTTATTTGGCTATAGCAGCTGGAAACATTTTTATTTTAGTGTTTGTTAGATATGAAAGGTCTCTTCACAAACCCTCATATGTCATCTTTTGCCACTTGGCCCTAAGTGACGTAATGTTTGGAACAGTAACGCTACCAAAGACAATATCTTTATATTGGTTTAATGACAGAATTGTATCATTTTATAGTTGTTTTGCCCAAATGTACTTTGTTCACTTTTTAGGAGCAACTCATTCTTTCATTCTGATGGTGATGGCACTGGATCGCTTCATTGCAATTTGTTCTCCTCTGCGCTACAATTCACTTTTCACAAATACGACTGTTTCTGCGCTTTGTGGAATATCATGGTTTATGCCAATTTCGTGGATGTTTGGCGTAGTTTTTGATGCTTTGAGTCTACCTTTTTGTAATTCAAATATCATTGTTCACTGCTACTGTGACCATTTATCAATAATTAACCTTGGATGTGAGAATATACGAAGTTCAACAGTTCTGGGATTGAGTCTTGCCATGTTCAGCTTGTTGTTACCTCTGGGATTTATTATTCTGTCCTATTTTATCATTATCCTTTCTGTTCTGAAAATATCGTCCTCTAAAGGACGCATTAGGGCTTGGTCGACTTGCACACCTCAGCTAATTATCATCTGCCTTTATTATCTGCCAAGGTGCTTTGTTTACTTGGCTAACTTTGTAGGATACACGTTCAATGCTTCAGTTCGAATTGTTGTTGTAATGCTGTATAGTCTTTTACCTGCTGTTGTCAACCCAATAATATACTGCTTCAAAACAAAGGACATCAAAGAAAGCTTAAAAATGAAGCTTTTTACCAAATGAACTAATATAACAACAAAGGCTGGTTAAATTTTAATAGAAGAAGACAGCAGAAGAAAGACTTTTTATAGATGTAGCTGGGAGACTGAAAGAGCTCTACTTGCTTCTGTCAAGTTGAAGTTTTATTTTGTCAAAAGTATTTGCTTTAATGAAAATTTAATGGATTTTTGTTTTCATTCTATTTTTTTTAGTCTGTTGTCAATTTAATGTTTTAACCCTAAAATAAACTATATATAGATCATTTCAACTGCAAATTGTAAAGTGAATTTATTATTTCTATTTCTCTTAATAACTTTGTTTAACATGTATGAACAATAAATCTACTTGTGGTTAAAAACTATATTCCTATATTCAGGTGGTAGAAATATGAGTGCAAAATTTCTCAGGGCAAAAATAGGGTCAAATTAATGGAGGTTTTTTTTTCAGTGTCAGATTTTTACAGATACACAAAATTGAATTTTTCTTTTTTTTTTTTGTCAGATGTAAATTACATGTGTAGTTTGTTTCAGGATTAAAGTTTAGGTCCGAGAAAAACAGCTCTCTTAATTGTGAGTAAACACCAGAACATGGAATCAATCCCCTCAGATGGTTCTGTGACACTGCAACTTAATTGGAGCTTCTCCTAATTTGGGTTGATTGACAACTGTACTGCTAAGCCTCTTGAAAACTAGGTAAAAAAAAACAAAACTGGTAAAATCCAGGAACTTCTCTCAGACGTGCTTTGTGGAAAAATGTTGATCAAAGCTGTGAGACTTCCTCCCTTTATCAGGATAAATTGGGTGTCTGGTCAATGAAAGGTGGTGACAATTCTGCAGTAACTTCACACAAAAAACAGCAAACCAATTCAGTGTGTTACCCTGCAACCTTGGATGGCTGAGGGTAATGTACAGAATGTCTTCACTCAACGTGTGATGCCGTGGTATGAGAAAGACGAAGACACACATGTTGAGCTTCCTTCACATTCAGCCGGAAGATTTCTTCTTCCTCTGTGTTATAAACACACTTCATATACAACATACTTAAGATATTGCATACTTCAGGCATCACATACTTCAGTAGAGAATCATTAGCTTCATTCTACCAGAAATGACTGTAATATACCTTTAAACCAAACAATAATTATTTTAACATGCTCCATTTAGCATTATGAATTCCATCAAATTACAAAATTAATTCACAAATAGATTTAGTTCTCTAAACCATATTAATTTTGTAGTTATGAGACCTTTTGTATTTAACTATCAAGATAAAAAATATATAAAATGGCTTCTAACTATTTTAATAGCTTTTTCCATTTTTAATCAACACAAATAAAATATACTTTAACATTTAAGCATCTTAGCTTTTAACAATATCCATTGTTGCAATAGGACAATAATATTGTTATGTTGCAACAATATTGCAATTTTGTTAAATAGTTGTTACATAAAGAACTATTCTTAATATAAAACTGAAAAAGGCGCAATGTTCCTTTAATACTGTGCCTCTGTAATCAATCAATCAATCAATCAATCAATCAATCAATCAATCAATCAATCAATCAATCAATCAATCAATCAATCAATCAATCAATCAATCAAATTTTATTTGTATAGCACATTTCAGCAGCAAGGCATTTCAAAGTGCTTTACATAATTAAAATAAAAACAGAAATAATCAGCGAGAAAGAGAGAGATTTAAAAAAATAAAAAAACAAAATAAAAATAAAAACAAAAAAACAAAAAACATTACATCATTAAAACGTCGAAAAGAAAGAAGAAGAAATTAAAAACATTAAAGACATAAAAAGATGGAAGACATCAAAACCTGCACTCTAACCCTAATTTAGCCATAAGCAACTCTAAACAGGTGAGTTTTAAGTTGAGATTTAAAGGCACCCAGTGTTTCAGCTCTTTCACAGTTTTCTGGAAGTTTGTTCCAAATCTGTGGTGCATAGAAACTGAATGCTGCTTCTCCTCGTCTGGTTCTGGTTCTGGGGATGCAGAGCAGACCAGAACCAGAAGATCTGAGGGGTCTAGACGGTTGGTACAGTAATAACAGATCTTTAAGGTATTGTGGTGCTAAACCGTTCAGTGATTTATAAACTAACATCAGTATTTTAAAGTCTATTCTCTGAGCTACAGGGAGCCAGTGTAGGGACTTTAAAACTGGTGTTATGTGCTCTATCTTCCTGGTTTTAGTGAGAACCCGAGCAGCAGCGTTCTGGATCAACTGCAGCTGATCCAGCTGATATACTCAGCTTCATATATGTCCTAAAGATATGGTTTATCTGGTTTTTCAACAAACCCATAAAAAGTATCACATAAAATACAATAAAGAAACCAAAATAATGTCCTTTGAGTGAGAACTCTCTCAAAAAGTGCAAAACACAAGTTCAAATTCAGCTGGCTCCTCAGCTAGCTCACACACAAGTCCCGTTACACGATAACAATCACAAAACCAACTTCGTGACTCATTAGTTGACATTCGATTCACGAACCTTTTCAACTCTTCCAAGAGTACTAACATATATGCATAAAACCATATTTCTACTGACCTGCGGTATGAGAAAAACGAGACACACGTTGAGTTTCCTTCACATAGACATAATATCACATAGACATAATATTTATAATATTATGTCTATGTTCCTTCACATTCAACCGGAAGATTTATTTTTCTTGTGTGCTAAATCTTCTCTATGTCACCAACGCGGCAGCAACCGTAGCGGTTGTGTATGGAATTGCATAGTATTAACTGGACTAAAGAAGTAATTAAAACGAGAAATTAATGCGCAATTTCAATAGGCCTTCGCAGCGCTTAGCTGCTCGGGCCTAATTAAATATACAAAAATAAAAATTATGTTGGGGTGCCTATTTTCTTAATTATTGTTTAATAATTCTTTATTATTGCTTAATTACAGCTGTTAATCAGTGAAGGAAGTTTAAAGGGGTTCATGTGAAGACAAGAATCCAGTTTTGTAGTTTGCAAAAGTTGTATGCTTGCAGTAGATCAGTGGTCCCCAAACTACGGCCCGCGGGCCGGATCCGGCCCGCCGCCACATTTGGTCCGGCCCCCTGAACAATACCAGAAAGCATTCAGATTTTTTTTCATATATTGTATTTTCCGGTTTATATGTAGATTTTTCTTCAACCACCAGGGGGCTCTTTAGCAGATAGTGTGTCCTGTAAACTGTGGGTGTTTTGTTTTGCATGGCGCATTGCTGCCATCTGTTGGACTTTTAGGGAACTGCTCAACTTTTATGTTATGTAATCAGTACTGTTGGTAGCGGTAGAGCAGATGAACACGTGTCTGTTATGAACGCCGCATTCAGGTCGAGTTCTCCGAAGCAATGCCTGTAAGTAGCAGTTTATACTTCAAAATGAGCATTTATGTTAACATATGATAAAATAAGTAACTTGTTTATTGAATTAGTTTTGGAAATACCTGCGGGCGATTTGATTATGTGTTACGTCATTGCTAACTAGCAGGCTGCTAATATTTCTCAGGTCGTTACGTAGAATTGCAGCTCATAGCATTCAGAGGTTTCTGTTGTATCAGTTGTACTTCTAATGTATGTATCTGAATGTAAAACACTTCTGTAAGCTGCTCTGAGCTCATCCTGAGATGTTTGTGTTTTGACAGTTTCACTCCATTCTACATGGAAATAAAGGAAGAACTAATTAATCCTGACTCGTGTGAAAGGAGTTTGGCTGATGGTTAGTTTTGGTACAAGACGCCATAGCGAGACCATTACAAAGTGAATCATTGGAAGTCAAAATTGGAAATAAAAGAAGGAAGCGCCCATTAAAACGGAATTAGGTTTTAATAGGGAATTGAAATTTGAGAATGTTGATCAGTTAAATAGCATTGAGGGGGAATGCTATTTAATAGTTTTTTAAATAATACTGGGATCATTATGAGAATTTGAGGTATAGATATTAGGATCCAGTAGATGGCAGTAGTGCAACAATAATGGATGCAAGCTGCTGTTGAAATCTAAAGAAGAAGAAGAAGAACGTGCCCATTTTCTCTTAGCACATGCTAGTAGCAAACACGAAGGATCAGCACTTTTACTGTTACAGTTAATGTTCGGAAACGACCGTAATAAGTTCACTAAAATCTAAACTTGGCAACTTTTTATTTTTCAACATAATAAATTGTGATATTCAATTGACCTGTTATGACTCAAATTTTGACTGTCCGCCCCCTCTGCTGCTGCATCGTTGTGGAAAACTTGGAGCGGCAGAGATATCTGAGGTTTATATGTGTATGTTTACTGGTTAAAAAAAAACTTTGGGGTTGTGGTTTATAGTCCGGTGCGGCTCATAGTTAGGAAAATACGGACTATAATCCTTCCTGGATTTTTTCTGTGAAGAACCCAGAGAGGTTTATTTGGTTATTTATTTTAATAATAGTGTTATTATTTATTTTCTGACTTTTGTTCTGCAAAGAACCCAGAGAGGGTTATTTGATTGTGCTTTCTGGAAAACAATACATTCTTACATTTAGGCACTCCTGCAATCATCTCACTTTTTCTATTACAAACTGACTCCGGCCCCCGACCAGAGAAGGAAAACGTTATGTGGCCCTCACAGGAAAAAGTTTGGGGACCCCTGCAGTAGATCTTATTATTTTGTGTTCATCATTTCACCCATAGCTCTCTTTACTTCGCTTCATCGATTTGAAAATTAGTTTTAAATATATGTAAGCAATATTACCTTTTATGGTATTGTTGCCCTCCAAAATATTTTACACACTTTAAGCATATTCAACATTTTAACAGGTTGGTAGTTCCTGGGGAAAATTTAATAAATTATAATTTATTGTAGAAATCATTTTCATCTTCTGATGTCAGGCTGTTATTTATTTTTGCATTAAACTAGCTAAGACACCAAAAGAGAAAAATACTATGAGAGAACCCAGTTTCCAGTTGTTCTGGCATGTTCTGACTTTTACTAAATATTTTTTGACAAATACTTGACCAGAGTTTATTGCCACACTATACTACATAGAAACCTATACAATATTTTCAAATAAATGTGGGTATTATCTGTTTTAACAAATTTTCTTTTGCTGATTTTAAAGTGCATCCGCCCTTTGAGAAAAAGGGAGATGCAGTCAAATGAAGTGTTGTTTTCCAACTGCGGTACAGGTGTAAGAGATTGCTTCATCTTTGAACAAATTAAACGGTTCCCCAATATTACACAGAATTTATGACAAATCACAAACAACCAATTCCATTCAAAATAGTTTTTTAAATGACATAAGCAGGAAAATGCTAAAATACCCCTTGACTCTTTGGGAATATTGCTCCTCAGAGTTTTCTTTTCCATGGACGTCATCAGAATGGTCTGTTGAAAAGCTTTAAATAGAGAGACAGAATCAGCAGGTGCAACTGCAGGGTTACATCACCTGAAGGAGACAAGGTTCTCTTTGAGGCACAAAGATGATGTCTACAAATAACTTAGAGGAATTAGTTCACTTGTAAAATATCCTAGAAATATTTTGAACTATTTCTTTTGCGATTGCAAGCTCACTGCTGAACTGCAGTGGTTTTTATTGTGACTTTTTAATTCCAACTGAAGGTCTGCTTCATTTTAATTCTGTTTAACATTTTTTTTTTCCTTTTTTGTACAAATGATCAAATACAGAAACGTTACAAATGTGAAAGAGTTTATGATCATTGGCTTCCCTGGACTTCCACCAGAGTACTATGGCATAGTATCGTTTGTTCTCTTACTTGTTTTTATTGCTATTGTATTTGGAAATGTTTTTATTCTTGCTGTCATCATATGTGAGCGGACTCTCCACAAGCCAACGTACATGATCTTTTTAAACCTTGCAATGACAGACCTGTTCTTTGGCATTGTAACACTCCCAAAAATCATCGCCAGATATTGGTGGAATGATATGATGTGCTCGTTTGGATTTTGCTTTGCACAGATGTATTTTGTTCACTCTCTGGGAGCGATTCAATCGTTAATTTTGCTGATGATGGCTTTGGATCGCTTTGTTGCTGTATGTTTTCCATTTAAATATCCAGTTTTATTTACAAACAAAAACATTTCTATTTGTTGCGGCTTGTGCTGGATTCTGACTTTTATACGGATGACGGGAATTGTGCTACATGCGCTGACGTTGCCCTACTGTGACCTTAATACCATCATGCAGTGCTACTGTGATCATAATTCCGTCACCAAGCTGGGATGTGGGGATGATGTTGCTTATGTAAAAATGGTTGCATTTGCAAATGCAATGGTCACTCTCTTAGTTCCTCTAACATTTATAATTAGTTCTTACTTTTCTATCATTATGGCTGTTGTGAAAATGTCTGCCTCTGGGAGGGATTACAAATTCCTGTCCACATGTGCCCCTCAACTCTTCATTACCTGTCTATACTACGTGCCAAGATGTATTGTATACATTACTGATAATTTGGGAATCAAATTTAGCCCTGATGCTCGTATTATTATAACAATGCTGTACAGCCTCATACCTGCAGCCGTCAACCCTGTGATATACTGCTTGAAAACTATGGAAATAAAAAACGCTTTGACCCAGAGATTCAGTAATAGGAAAATAAATCTTGCATTTCAAAATGAGACCAAACTTGTGACGAGTAAACATGTATAGATTTACTACATAAAATTTAATGTTGGTTTTAGTTCATGAAAGTTTTTTTTTTGTTTGTTTGTTTGCTTATAAGTTATAAGAGCAGTTTGGCATGTAGCACATATATCCTGTGTTTAACTAAATTATTTAAAAAAAGAAACAAGACAACCATTTGCAAACATAGAAGATGTTTAACATTTAAAGATTGAACGTGAATATGCTTTAGATATTTAAAGACAGATCTTCTTTTTTTTCCTGAAATTAAAACATTAATTCTCTATGTCCTTTTAAAATTTGCTTTTGTGGTTGTTAATGTAAGCAGTGCATTTCATAAGGTTCTGATGTAATTTGGCCTCGTTGTACGTCAGATGAATTGACTGAAATGAGAATACTGTCTGCTCCAATGTTCTGACTGTAAAAATTTATATATATATTAAATATTTTTCTTTTCTGCAGGAATCAGTTCTGTCTCACATGGTTTAATTAAAGCTCTCCTTGATTTAACCACTAGATGGAGTTAAACTGGCAATATGCTTTTCAAAAAGTCCACATTCACAATATATGTAATACTTTTTACATTAAACTGGAGCCTTGTGATAGACCTACAGCCTGTCCAGGGTTCATCCCACCTCTGTGCTTTTTTAAACCAATGAGATTACAGATTTAAGTAAATGTGCTTGTTTAAGGTTTTATGGAGTAACAGCTGAAACATTGTATTAGATTACAATTAAACAATATAATATTTGGATATTCTCATAACATATAAAAAACTGCAGTGCAAGCATGACTTTTTATGGCTTTCTTTCACGCGAAGAACATTTATGTAGAGTTTTATTTAATTGGTGTAGAGAATTACATTTTCTCAGTGACGTGCTATATTTTCGGCCAATAAACTACAAAATCTATCTGGTTTCTACTCCATCTGAATACTGACATACGCAAATTAGTTTGTCGTGGACATTAAAATTTGAATACAATGAAAGCCAACAACACATACAGGAATCACGTATTTCTCAAAATTATTTTATTTAAGTTTTATCAGAAAAGCTTTCAAGATAAAATCGTCATCACTTTACTGGATATCATTGCATTTGAGCAGCATGAGCTCATTGTGTATACCACACACAAATCTCTATACAGCTGCTACTCAAGTATCACAATAATAACTCAATAATATCTCAATATATCACGTAGAACAGTCCAAACAACTTGTCTCAACTGATGAAGACTCATTCACCTTGGGATGCTGAAAACCTGAAAACTGAATGTGATACTGAATCATTTGGTTAATAATATGCTGCCCGTCAGGGGGGGCACTCATCAAGCATCACGTTTTCCATCACAGACAGATGATCCCTCAATAAAGGAAAAAATACAGTAAGACTGCATGTATAGAGCAAGAAAAAAATAATATAACCCATTTAGTTGAACACTGGATAACATATCTTAACAATGCACTATTCAGAATGGGAATGCAATAAAAGCAAAAGATGAAAGAGGTGGAAGGATTTCATATTTCACAAAATCAGCTTCATTTCCCCATGTTAGACCTGTGTAGCACCACTTCACAAAACAACAACATGCATCTCAAGACAGGACTCAGCTGAACAGAAGCTTGGAAGATGCAGATTACAAAAAGAAAAAAACTTATTTGCGATTGACCAGAAAGACAACTTTGTCCTAGAGATTTAAATACAGTAGAAAATTATAGTGAATCAGATATCAACTACTTCATCTGCTCTGACCTTTCAAATAATTTCTTCCTCATCACTTTGCATATCACCGCTGTGACTGAACTCCATGGGCATACCAGCAATGTCCTCAAACACTGCAGCGTAGCTTCCAAAAGTCAGGGGCACATTTACATTTTTTTCCCATTGTTCAAACATAGCAAAGGGATCCGTCTTGGAAATATCCTGACTTAAAGTGGAGGAGGATGTTAGTTCAAAGACATCCTGGCTTGTTCTGCACTCTGATGGGAATGGCTGCTCATGCCTATATTTTTTGCCAGTAATGATGTTAAAGTGGTCATAGTCAGACTCAGAGCAAGTAAACGTGCTGTCTGTTTCACAGTCAGATGAGGTCTCTGTTGTCATCGTGGACTCTAGGGGTCCAGCCTCTAAAAGCGCTTGATGTGAAAAAGCTGGCTCAGGAGGAGCATCCAGTTTGCTAATTTCCTCGAAGCTTAGCGGCTGCATTGGCTCCAGGAGCTCTGGCTGTGGGAACTCTTTTGTACGACAGGACATATTCTGCCTCTGCTGCTCTGCGTCAAGCTGACACAATGACTGTTTGTGAAATGAGGAAGTATTTTGATGCTTTGGAGGGCATTTCTGTTCACCAGGATTGTCTTTCTTTAAATTACCTAGCAGTCTCCTCAGATCCCCCCACTGGTTTGAATCACTTTTAAGACGTTTTGTGCTGCATAAATGCTTGTGCCAGCTGAGCCTTGGTGAGTTGTTGTCAGAATTAAATGCACTGCAGATGCTGCCGATCTCGTAATACGCCAGCTCACTCGGAAGCATCAGCTGTCCGTAACTATTAAGCTTCTCATTTGACTGACATGGACTTATTCGATCAAGACGTTTCCCTTTTGAGGTTGAAAGTCCAGCTTTAGGCACCTGACTGCCATCAAAACAAATTGTTGCGTTTTCAGTTTCTTGCCCTGTTTCATGTGTAAGGTTCTCATTTTTAACAACTGAATCCTGCTGTTTCAGTCTGTACAGAACTGCAAACATGCATACAATCACCAGGATGGAGATCAGAGGGAGAACCACCGCTATAATCCAAAAAGGCCTGTTGTGCTGTTTCTCTGAGCACTCTTCACTGACAGTGGAAATGCAGATATCACAGAAAGGATTGGAGACATTTTGTAGACACATGCATGGCCTATCCCGTGTTGCAGGTCTGCACGGCCTCCGGTTCTGACAGTCTGAAAGACATGTTCTCAAAAAGGTGGTCTCTTCAGTGCATGGTGAGAAGAGGCAGACACCTGGAGAGCTGCAGCTGGACTGCGGGAGAGTCGAGCTCGGCCAGACCTCCACCATTAAACTGTGTCCACTGAAAGGCAGAGTATGACCGCTGACGTTCAGGTACTCCACACATCCACTAAATCCTGTGACCACAAGAAAGTTCAGAGACGTCAGGTTGACTCTAGAAAAGCCTCTCTTGAAACAATACTGGCAACTTCATTAAGTGTACCTGCTCAACTGTTTAACACAAAAAACAACTCAATCTTTTGCAAAGAGTATATTTTGAGCATGCCATGGCTGACAGTGTAAAATGACAAAAAAAAAAAAAGCATTTCATGGCTTTACATTGACTTTCTTACCTTTAGTTGTATATATCAAATATAACTTAAAAGATATTTGAGTGAATTTTGATGCATTAAAATTGGCCTCAAAACCATGGAAAATATTGGATCTTCAACTGACAAATCTGTAGAAACTGTGTGAGCTATCATATCAATATTGATCAAAATCTCTGGAGGATTTTTCTGACACCTAGTTGAATTTGTGAAACTAAGGCATAAGACTAGTCGGGAATAAAAAGGAGTCCAACTTGATACTGGCAAGAAATCACTGTATATAATAAAGAAATCACTGTTAAAAAACAAACTAAAAAATGACCTAATATGACATAGGATTACCTGACTGTTGGAGTTTTCTTTGTCTTGGTGGAGCTGCACCAAGAATGATCTTTTCCAAACTAAACAGTTTTAAGTCCATGTTTTGTTGGGTAATGTTCAAGACCATTTTGTCATCAACATACAGTGAATGGTTACGCCCTCTGGTCAATAAGGACAGGATGTGCCAAAGACCATCAGCAACTAACAGCTCCACTGTAAACTCTGACATATGTCCTAAAGGATCAATGGAAGTGTACACAGGTTGTCCGTCTCTTACCTGAAAATAAATAAAAAAATATTGTCAGAGTTTTTAATGTACTCAGACATATCATGCCCACATATTAAATATACTTTTTACAAACCATTAACACAATATGTCCTTTTCCAAGAATAAAGAGCAGGGTTCCATCTTCTTTCGTTTTGAACTTGACAGTAATGACAGTTTGGACTGTTGTGTCTTCCTGTTTGGCACCATCCTTCAGGTCTTTAAGCAGAAGATCTCTCTTAAATCTCTCCTTAATGACATACTCAATGTAATCAATCCCCTTAAAGTGTAATACAAGTTCTTCAGATATTTCTGTTTCAAAAAGGTAAGAAAACAAGTACTCAGTCCCAACATTGCACAAAGAAAAATCTAACATGCAGTAACTCCACATTAGCTCTATCAAGCTATCAGACTTAATGAAGAGACAGACTATAGAAATTATTGTCAGGATCTCTTTGTCACTTTACAAATACAGTTTACCTATTTTTTCCTTGATCAAATCCTTAGGACATTAATGGCAATCCTAGTATTTTAACTGCTCATTTGTATTGTAGTGAAGCCTATCTTTTTTGAATTTGAACTTGAATACTCTTAAAGTATCTTTTTGACAGATAAACCCTAGTTCAGTCAAATTTACATTCCTATTCCTGCAGGTGGCATCTTAGGATCTTAAAAATATGAAGATATGACCTTGCTGTATTGCTAAAATATTTGTTTGATTACCAGTAAATATAATGTGTTGGAAGTGTTCTTAGGTAAATAAGGCTTTGCAATAATAAATTATGGGTTTTAAACTTAAGTATTGATAATTAATTGTGCCAAACCTTGAAAATGTCTGTGGGTAAAGTGATAGCCTATTAGAAGAAATGTATTATTCCTAAGGGAAATACATAGTGCAAATGTAGTCGACTAAGGTTTAAGTTGTCTTAGACTTGTATGTATCCTAAACCTGCACCTGATTGGCTCTTCAGTCCCACCTGACTTAGTTACCCCAAAAAGAAATAGTTTTCATCAATATCTTACTACAAGACGGTCAGAAAGGTTTTCATCCTGTCTAACTGTAGATGGAGTGCTGAACTAGTCCCAGTTCAAATGAAGTTGGAAGATTGTCTGTCAGCTAATAGTCATTACACCATGGTGTCTGTCAGCTAAATCTTATAAACTCTCTCTTTTTTTTGTTTTATATTTCCAGTTTGGTCCCACTGAAACCCAGACTCATAACCAAACAACCAATATGTCTGCCTGAATTGACAGCCAGCCTGACCCAGTTGCTCTCACCCAGAGCAACCCTGCATCTTAAATGGCAAATAGACTGAATTACTACAGCGCTTCTCCAGTCATAGACTTTTGCAATCTGCTGTGGCTCCAAATCCACAGCAGATTGTCTTGGAACAATCCCCTGGAGACGCTCTGTGGAGGATTTGCTATTGTCTGATGAATTATAATATGAATTCTTGATGGTTATTCGCTATGATTGACAGTACAGTACTCAGATTCACTTTGTTAAAATGCTAGTTTCAGTGTTTATTCTAAATAAATAATAATTTAAAGGATTTCATAGAAATCTCGTGGATTTTTTTTTGAGTAACAGAAAACAGAGTTAGAAATGGTAGGGTTCATCTTACAGAATGATTTTTGATAGATAATGGACGTGATTAATTTATGAACATTGTTAAATAGCATTTAATAGTTTAAAACTGTTGCACTAGTTTTTAAGAAAATATTGTTGGTTGGCTTGTCAATCCACTTCTCTATATTTACTTATGTATTTATTTACCTGTATCACAGTTTCTTCCTCTAAAGGGAGTTTTACACTCACAAACATATTCAGACCAAAGGTCATGGCACACTCCCCCATTCTTGCATGGGGAGCTGTTGCATCCTGACACTGCTGCTCGAGGACACCTTTGTTTAAGGGAAAAATAGAACATGTTGCTTGAGAATAATTCCAGCACATTCCAACAAAATGTAAAAAAAAACAAAAAAAAAACGTGTAGCATCCTAATTGCAAATTTAGTGGTTAATTCATAATATCTTAAATGCATAAAACACTACCTGTTGAATACATTATATGTTGCAAGGCCAGAAGAAGGTCTCAGCAAGATGCCATTAATCTGAATATTTCGAATGCACCCAACAAAGTCATGTGTTTTTATATGACTTGGATGTTGCAAAATTACTTCCAGGCTTCTCAGTCCACCAAATATCATATTTGTGTTTCCAACGTCAAGAGTCCTAAGAGATGCAAAAATGAAAAGAAAATATTTACTCAGGTTAAGGTTGTTCAGATAAGGCTGAAAATGACAAAAAAAATCTGTCATCTGTAAGAGTTCATTTATGGGCACCTCTCTGATATAGTGCCATCAGACTCTGAAAAACAGAATCCATTGTTCACAACATCTGTACAGTTGTCCACAAGCAAAGTCCCCATCTGTTAAAAATATACAGATCCACATGAATATTTTAATCAACTTATGACTGGTCTACATTGTGTAGATAGTTATAGCTCACATTGCCAATCCTTCTGACAGTAACGCTGTGAAAATGTCCATCTGCAACTTGCTTATGCGTCTGCAACTTTACAGGTCCGGAGCCAAGGTTATAAGAGAGTTGTAGTTTGCTGTCAAGTATCTCCAGTGCAAAAAACTCCCTGCTGGATAAGGTTCCTGAATTGTACAGGAGTAGGGAGTCCCTCTGCACTGTTGCAAACTCAAAATAAATTAAATTAGTCCTGCGATCCAGTGGGGGAAACTCCACAAAGGACATTTCTTCAAAGCCATAACTGGGTTCCTCACAATGGACACCACTGACTCCTGAAAAGAAAATAATTTTTAGTAACTTGATCATAAAATCAACATACTTAGTCATTTGATGAAGTTATTTAATGTTTTTTTATTTAAATATATATTTTGCTGCTAAGTTACAATACTACTAGAAACTATTTTTAGCATGCCTAAAATATCTTTGTAGACCTAGGTTACGTAGTGATCAGATTGTGTTTAATATTGTTAAATACGTAATATGGCAAAGCAGAAGCATTAATTTCGGTCATACAAATGACTCTTGGAACTTAGTTGTATCATAAAACACCTATTCTTGTATGGAAATAACATTTGTATGAGAACACTACTAAAATTATCTATTTTTTACTACATCTGCAAATGCATATATTTAAAGTGCATTTAGTGACATTTATTGTTATCAAGATTGGATATGCTGTTTGATGATCAATGACTAAAGGAAGCAAAAAATAAGACATGCTTCTGTTCTAATAATGAAGTAAAGGCTTAGAATTCATTGGTCATTGCAAAAATAGATCAAAGGATTGATTATCTGAACGGAATGAAGCTTTCAACTGACAAAAGATAAAATATCAGAAGAAAACCTGTCAATTTCGATATAAAACCTTGTTGTTACAAAGGAATAGATGTTATTATTAAATAGTGAACTGTGAGCTTTTTTTAGCTCACATTTTTTCTTGCTTCTATTAACATTCTCCTCATTTTGCATTATGTGCCTTTATGTTCTTACCAAAGGGACAGATACAGAGGAATCCTGTTTGTAGGTTAATGCAGCTTCCCTGAAAACATGGTGTAGACCTGCAGTGATCTTTGAGCTGTTCACACCTTTCTCCTGCAGACATAGGTAAACATACTTTTTGCAAGGATTCTGGTTAAGGTTAGTACAATGAAACACGTTTAAGTTTGTTTTTGTGATCAATTCTACCTTCAAATCCAGGCGCACACTGGCAGTGGTATCGCTCCTGTGACTGCATACATGTCCCACCATTTTGGCACTTCACCTTAAGGCACTCATCCACATCAGCTGAGCAGACTGAGCCAGAGAAGCCACTCTGACAGTGACAGCGGAAACTTCCTGCAGTGTTTTCACATGTGCTGTTGTTCTGACAAGGATTCGCCTCACATTCATCAATGTCATCTTCACAGAGTGAACCGCTGAACCCGACCGAACAGGTACAATTAAAAATCTCTTTCTGTGGCGACACAAAGATGACAGCCATGCTTTCCAGGACAGCAACCTCCTGGCTGATGTAAATGTTTTTGTTGCATGTGGCCCCATTTTGACAGGGGCTCATGAGGCATGGATCACTGGCGATGTGAGAAATTGTCATATTACTTTGGGACTCCAGTAACTTCTTATGTCCAGCAGATATACTCCTCGCTACCTCTCTGCTTAGATATTGCCCATTGTAGTTTTTCACTGCTGCAAGTAGTAGTATCTCCATGCCAATATGTTTAATTCCAAAAACATGAGTCTTTGAGGCCTGGAGGTTGAACAGACTATCCAAGGCTTTCACAAACCGCAAATACCTATTAGTCAAGAAGTTTTCCATTGAACGTGAGGCCACATAGAAAAAAATACAACTGTCCACAGATGCATTTGTAAAACCTTTGTAATTCACATAGATACTGTTATTTACTGGAAAATGAGCTTGGTCTGTAGCTTCAACTGTGACATTGAATGTGGCCTCGCCCTGAAAGGGGGATGACCATAGCTCACATGTACCATTGGGTATCATGAACATGTTAATCGGGCCACTTATAATGGAACAGAGGAATGCATCAGACTCATCATGATCCTCAGGATGCACATTGCCAATCATGCCGCCATTAAAAGAACTGCCAAAATATTTCACCTCAATGAAGATGTTTCGTGGTAACGGGGGGTTATCATTTTCATCTTCCACCCTAACGTGGAGTGTTGTTGTTGAAGACAGTGATAGAGGAAACCCTGCATCTTTTACCACCACCAGTAATCGATATTCAGAGATATGCTCCCGATCAACAACATGTCTGGTGAGTAAAACTCCATCTGGAGTGAGATAAAAAGCACTTTCTGCTGACAAATTTGACAGCCAAAAAGTAAAAGGACCTTGATTTGGAGGTAAATCAAAATCAAATGCATTTAATCTGGCAACTATGGTTCCTTCAGGTTGATTTTCCTTCACTTGAATCTCGTTTGTCATGAGTTGGGGGGCGTTGTCATTAACATCAACTATATTCACAATGACATTTGTTGTCCCAGTGGCTGGGGGAGAACCATGATCAGTGGCTGTGACAGTGAGATTGTAAACTGGCCAGCGTTCCCTGTCAAGATCAGAGTTTACTAACACAATGCCACTAAGTGGATCAATGGAGAAAGAGGAGTTTGTGTTTCCGTCTACAATCCTAAAGATGAATCGATTCCAATCCAGTACAGAGTCCTGGTCCAAAGCACTTAGAGTTAACACAGATGTCCCAGTTGGGGTGTCTTCGTTAACATCTGCCTCGTACCATGTGGAGGTGAACAAGGGTGCATCGTTAGTCTCAATCACATTAATATTGACCAACGTCTCAGCTATGTCTGTTCCATGAATAACACCAGAGTTTTTTGCCAAGACTTTCAAAATTACTTTACTGTTTCCTTGATCCCTCAAACTACGACTTGTATATATCTCTCCAGAAAGTGGGCCAATGTCAAAGCCAAAATTTTTGCCATGGCCAAAAGTTAGATATAACACCTCACCTTCAGGACCACTGTCCTTATCAGTGGCCGTCACTTTTCCTATTGACGTTCCAACAGGAGCATTTTTGTATACTGAAAAGCTAAAACTTTCTTTTGTGAAGGTTGGGCTAAATTCATTGAGGTCCAGGATGTGGATGATAACATGAGCCAAACTAAACAAGTTGTGTCTGGCGGTGTTTGAAGCTTTGACTGATAAATCAAACATCTGCTCTTGCTCGTAATCAAAGACATCCAAAGTAGTGATACTCCCATTTTTTGAATCGATTGCAAATTTATCCAAACTGCCAGCAATAAAAGAGTAGGATATTTGCGCATTTATTCCTGAGTCGATATCGGTGGCCTTTACATCTAGAACCTTTGTTCTGACTTTTGAATTTTCAGGCACTGTTGTGGTATACTCTGACAATAAAAAGACAGGTGGATTGTCATTTACATCCATAACAATCAGAGTTACATTCATCCAGGCAGATTTAGCTATCCATCCACCATCTGTTGCTTTGATTTGCAGATTATATCTGGTTTCTTTTTCAAAGTCAAGCTCTCTGGTAAGTGTTAGCAGCCCAGAGAATTCTCCAACGGAGACCGGAAAATATTGATTTTCAGGACTAATGAGGTATTTAATTACACCATTGGGACCATAATCCCCATCTTCTGCTTGAATTTTCCCAGCCACTGATCCAACAGGCAAGTCTTCAGGGACAGAGAATGTGACTTCTGGTTCACTGAACCTGGGAGAAAAGTGATTTTTCCCAGTGATTTCAAAGGTGATTTCAGTCTCAGAGATCATAGGAGGAAAGCCCTGATCTTTGGCCACAACTAATAAAGTAAGTGACTCATTTTGACTTTCTTCTAAAGTTTGACTTAAAAATAACTTTCCATTGTCAGCTTGAATCCAGAAGAAATCAGAAGCATTACCACCACTGACGTTATATTTAATATAATCACTGCTATTGACGTCTAGATCTGTTGCAGTAAACTTGGCCACTTCAATTCCCACCAACAGGTCATATGGAATGGAAACCAGTGGTGGAGAAGGCAAAAACTTTGGAGGGTGGACGTTCAGTTGTTCTAATCTCACTATAACAGTAGTGTTACTGTGCAGAGGAATGCTGCCACAATCAAATGCAACAATTGTGAAGTTATAGATTTCAAAAGTAGAATTGTGTAAAAGGAGTGGCTGCTTTGAAAAAACATCTCCAGAAGAAGCATCTACCCAAAATAATTCATTTGGAGGTTCAACAACATAGACAACCTCACTGTTTTGTTCAATATCTGTGTCTGTTGCAAAGACTTGCAAAACAAAAATCTCTGAATGTTTTGTTTCTGGGATAGCAACTGAATACAAATCGCTAGAAAATACTGGTCGGTTATCATTGAAATCTAAAACAAAGATACTGACGTCAGTGCTAACACTCCATGCTGAATCATTTGCATTTACTTTCAAGACATAATGGTCCTGTTCCTCCCTGTCCAGAGACCTTCTAACAAAGATGCAGCCAGTGGTGGATTCGATGTCAAAAGGGAGATCCTGATTTTGGTCAGGTATGTAATAATTAATTACTGCATTAGAACCGGCGTCATCATCAGTTGAGGTTATCTGCAGAACTGTGTGCCCTATAGGAGCATTTTCAGAGACCTCAGCAAGATGTATCTGAGAGAATTGAGGTGCATTATCATTCCTGTCCAAAACAGAAATGATTACCGTTGCTTGGTCTGTATGAAGGGGGTTGTCAGGTTCTGCAGCCTCAATTGTTAAATTAAAAAAGGGAATGCTTTCTCGATCTAAACTTACAATGGTGCTTACCAAACCGTTTTCAGGGTCAAGTGTAAAAAACTCATCATTATTTCCTTCTGTTATGTTGTACCATACTGAGCTGTAATTGGGAGAATCCGCATCGAGAGCAAGAACATCACAAACTCCAGATGGTGGGGAATTTTCATAAACCTCACACCTGTATTCAGTCTGGGTAAACTGGGGGAAATTATCATTTACATCAGTGATGTTTATGTGAATTTCTAAAAATGATGAAAATGGAGGCGAACCAGAGTCTCTGGCTTCTATCAACAAAAAAAATTCCTTTTTGCTTTCATAATCCAGTGGGTTCTCAACTGTCAGTGCTCCACCTAATTGGTCTAGATGAAACATCTCTTCAAAGTTTCCAGAAGCAAGATAAAAAGAGACAGGTTCAGCTCTGATGCTTGCTGCAGAAATAACAGCTACTACTGTTCCCACTGGCTCGTCCTCAAAGAGAGAATAACTCAGAACATCCACATTCATCTCTGGGAAGTCATAAATGTTGTGAAACCTGATACTGATAGTAGTGATGTCAAATTTTGGGTTTTCTCCAGCGTCTTCTACATACACGTTGATGACAATATCATCCATGCTCTGCAGTAAGCTTGAAGTGAATACTGTGCCGCTGTTCGGATCAATCGAAAAAAGGTCTGAACTTTGTCCATATAGAGAGTATTGCAGCTCTGCATTCATGTCAGTGTCTGCATCGATTGCTCTCACTGCACAAACAACTGAGCCTGTGGAAAAATACCAACAAAATATGTAAATTTTGCTCTCAGTCTCAACAGTGTCACCTTCACTGTCACAAGGAAGCAAAGCATCTCACCTGGAGGAAACTCTGTGGACACATAAGCCACAAAGGGGCTGTCCAGAAACTGAGGCCAGTGATCATTGATATCCCCAACCAGGACAGTAACAAGTACAGAGCTTGACAGCGGCTGTGTGGGATGCATATCTGTGCCAATCACTGTCAGCGTGTAAAAGGCTACAGTCTCCCTGTCCAAGAAATCGGTGGTAAGCAGTTCTCCAAATGTTTCCTCAATAGCAAATGGCGCATCGTGGTTTTCCATGAAATACCTAATTTAAAGAAAAAGTGAAACATTGTTAGTATGCAGTGACATCCGAAACAGTTAGCTTTCAAACTTTTTCCACATTTTGTCAAGTTACAGCTCCAAACTTAATTGTATTTTATTAGGTTTTCATGTGACAGATCATTGAAAGGTGGAGAGAAAATGACCAATGGTTTTTATTTTTTCACAAATAAAAATTATGCATGGGGTAGGTACGTATTCGGCTCATTTGATTCAATACTTTGTAGATCCCCCTTTAAGTCTTGCAACAGATCTCAGTTGGAATTAGGTCAAAACCATTTTACCATTTAACCATTTAATAACTATTCCATTATAGCTCATATGTGTTTATGGGAGATCCAATTATATGGTCAATGGAGCTTATTTGCTATATAGAAACCATTTGAAGGTAATTGGTTGGACTGAATTTTATTAAGAGGTATCAGAGTAAATAGGGGTGAATATAAATGCAAACCAACCTTTCAAATTCATATTTTCAAAAAAAATGTAAAAACAGGTATCATTTTTTCTTCACCTTACAACTGTGCAACTAGTTTGTGTTGGTCTAACCCCTTAAAATCTCTTTTGGATGTGATTCTTCACCTTACTTCACCACTCATGCCCTCATCAGCGTCAAACGCAGATATCATTGCAAACACTGTGCCTATTGGACTGTCCTCAGACACTATGGTGTTGTAGACTTCCTCTGAAAACTCAGGGTGGTTATCATTGACGTCATCCACAGTGATATGGATAGTCAGAGTGCCAGTTAGTGGTGGAAAACCTTCAAATTTGCAAAGTGACGTGTGAAAAATTTTGTTTGGGGTGTTATTTATATATTGAATCTAATTTATGTTGATCTTGAATATGAATTACCTGAATCAACAGCTGTTATGATGACAGTGTAAAATGGTTCTCTTTCCTTGTCCAAGCTGTGTAAAATCTTGAACACACCGTTGGGAGTGACAGAGAACAGACCGTCGCTGTTTCCTTTTTGCATAAAATAAATAAGCTGACTGTTGATCCCCAAGTCTTCATCCAAAGCTGAAACCTGGTCAAAAAAAGGATTGAAAACATTAATTGAATAAAAATAAAAACATCTGTTGACTAGGCATGAGCCAGTTATCTGTATTCAGGTATCGGTCCTATTCCTGGCCTAGACTGCATTTTTAAACTACAACATAAAACTTAAAATCAAAGACAGTTTAGGTCTTCCAAAGTTTCTATAAGCACAGCAATGGAGTTGACAAAGTAGCTAAATACACTTTCATATGTAATCAGTTTCCATTTCTGAAGGTCTTCCCAACAATCTGTGAAAGGTAAAGGGGCAGTACCACATAGTTTCTTCTTCAAGCTTACAAATGTGATGTGCCCTTATATTTTTATCCATATTTGCACTGCAGAAAATTATATTTCTACATGTAGTCATGCAGCTACAATTCAATGATAGAACACTGCACCTGTAATTCACGCAAATCACAGATAGTGTTTTATATTTTCCGTAATCATTTCTTTGCAGTGAAAATCTCATCTCGGCCCATGCCTAGAGATGATTGCACAAAGTATGACCCAAGAGGTCCAGCAGCACCTGGTTTGTTAGCTGAGACGGATCCTTTTCATTTTCTTTGACATGAATGATCAGGAGTTCTGGAGAAAACTGGGGTGTAAAGTCATTTACATCCAACACTGTAATGCTGATAGTAACAGTCGCAGATCTGGGTACATCCCCTTGATCAGCGGCAGTTAAAATCAAGCTGTAGTTTGAGTCCCTTTCTCTGTCAAGTTGATCCCGAAGTGACAGCACGCCTCGAACTGCGTCAACCACGAAAGGACCAGCTGGTGTCAGGCTGTACCGGACTTGCCCGTTTGATCCAATGTCTTGATCCTGAGCTTCAAAATGAAACAGGCTTGTTCCTCTCTGAGCATCTTCTTTGATAAACAAACTGTAGTTGCTGTGTGAAAACACAGGGTCATTATCATTTACATCCTCAACATGCACTGTGAAATTCATTGTAGTGGCTATTTGGGGTGAACCCATATCAGTGGCTGTCACTGTAATAGTAAGAGTGTCTGCCTTTTCTCTGTCTAATATCTCTTCCAGGAACACCTCTCCAGTTGTGTTGTCAATGCTGAATGTCCCACCAGAAGAGTTGAGTAAATAATACAAAATCTTTGCATTGGATCCTGCGTCTTCATCCTCAGCATGTAGAGTCATAACAACAGAATGCAACGCAGAGTCCTCCGTTATACCAGCATGTTGGGCAGAAACAAAAAATGGAGCGTTGTCGTTAATATCTTCCACTTCCACAACTACACGAGCAGTGCTGGTGAGCTGCAAAGACGCTGGCCGTGCACAATCCTTTGCTGTCACAGTCAAGTTATAGGAAGACTGGCTCTCTCTATCCAGCTCTTTGTTCAGGCATAAACTACCTGTTGAGCGTATGAAGAACATGCCCAGTTCATCACCGCTGGCAACTGTCAGTTCCACTTCTCCGTTTTCGCCTAAAATCAAGATGACAAAAACAGATTCATCTCAATCCCTTTTCCATTAGATCAAAGTTTTCATCATATGGATTGTTTTAAATTTCTAAAAATAGCAGTTCTGGTTTTTAACTATTATGCACAGCCAGAAAATGTAGGCTGCAAATAACTGATTCCTAAAATGTGTTTTCTTGCCATGATCAAGAATTTACGATAAAGAAAAAGGTTCTGTTTGGGTTTTAACATAAACTTGAGAAAGTTCTTGTACTATAAATAACAGTATAAAAATCAGGTATGTTTGGCCTTAAAGGAACTTAAAATGCTTGATTCTTCTGACAGCTTTCCTTAAATCTAGGACAGATGAAGGAGGTTTATTGATTTACTAATATGTGAGGGTTTTAACTGAGCATGAATTCTGCAAGTTTTCAGTGTCAAAATATGCCTCGACTAAAATGCTGGTATAATATCAAAATGATTATGTTTCTCTTTTTAATGTTTTTGTTACCAATTCTTAAGATAGTCAGATGTTATTGCTTTTATATGATCAGGGAGACTGGAAGAAGCCGGTAAGAGTCTTTTCTTAATCTGCAGGCACACTGTCATGCAGCTTCTATTTTTTTTTGTTTTTGTTTGTTTCATTCATTTGCATTATGCTGGAGATGTTTTATCTCTTACCATCATCTTTGTCTGACACATTTAGTGACAGGAAGCAAGTTCTGATACGTGTGTCCTCCAGCAGCGATGCAGTAAAGTTGTTCTGACTGAAAACAGGAGGGTTGTCATTGACATCCAGCGCATTAAAGTAGACTCTGACACTGGATACCTGCGAGTGCCCCTGCTGCACCTCTACGGTGAGAATGTAGAACCTTTGTGCTTCAAAGTCCAGGCTGCGGGATAATAGGAACTCCCCTGAGACGGGGTTGAGGAGAAACACGTTCTCCCCATCGTCCTCTTGAACTGTGTATGTGATAGGCGTGGGACTGTCCATCTGCGCTTCCACCTTTCCCACAACTGTTCCTGTCAACACAGTGAACCAGAGCTAATTACTCTTTGGTCTGAAAACAGTTTAGTGAAAAGACAACATCTGGCTAATTACTGGGGGGGGGGGAATTAATTAGTGTTACAAATTGAAGATAAAATAAGAAAGAAAAAAACAAAACAACAACAACAAGATACTTGGAGAATTTTATGAGATAGTCAAATTAACTGTTGTAAACAAACAAGAGTGTTTGCTAACAGAAGAAGAGAGATGATGAACCTGGCACGGTGTCTTCCTTTACTTGAAATGAATAAACAGTTTGTGAGAAAGCCATCTGTGTTTGCCATCTGCTATGAGCGAGTGAGCTGACTGCCCCATGCTTCAGCTCTGCATCAACAGATGTATTATACCAGGAGGGAGGCTTGTGTTGCTCGTCAACAATACCAGAAAATTCGCTTTCAGTCCTCAGAATCCCTGGATTTCTTTCATGAGAGACCACCATATTAAACACCTGTGTTATTACAAGATAAAAAATAAACAACTTTTGATGTATTTTCCAGTCCTCACAGACAAATACTGTATAGCATGCTATACTAGTACTATAGTGCTCACTACTGCAGCTCAAGCTATGATTTCGATTAATCCCTTTAAACAGAAGCCGTTATTAGAATATATTAACTAGATTACCAACTTACCATTAGAAGCAGTAATAAAAGCATGACTTTTCTTCGGTGTCGGGTAGTTTCCATTATAAAGTTTATCTCTTAAGTACCCATTTCTTTGATGTGATTACAAACTCGGCTTGGAGGGGAAAATCCTGTTCAAAGCAAAACGAACGTGGCATAAAAAGATAAGGTCCTGTAAGCTTACTCCATATAACTTCTCCAAATAGAAAACCTTGTGTCCACAGGGATTGCTCAGTCTCCTCAGTTCGTAATCCTGATTGTTGTGACTCATCAACTTTGCTTTTCCAAATCCTATAATTGCCTAAACAAAAACAATGAGACATAAAAACCTACTTGTGAACAGAGCTCAAATAGTATAATTGCACACCTGTATGAAACGCAACATTTTCCTTATAAAATGTACTCAAAGACTGAAAAGCAAAAGAAGCAAAAATGCCTTATCCTACCATATATTTTACTCCAACAGTTTTGTGTTCTCTCCATGGAGTTTTGTTGCAGAGATTACTTTGTGCAAAGGGAACAGCAGCATCTTTCTCAGTGGGTCTGGGCTGCTGCTTGGACAGGATTGGTTTGGACACAGCAAGGCTTTCATTCACAGAGTAAAATGAGAGAAAGTTGATGGGGCGGGGGCGGCTCCACTCGGAATAATAGGTTTTAGAATAGCGCTGACATTAACGTGAAACAGCATAGCAGAAACTCAGAGATTTGACTGACCTACATTCAGGATTAGTATTTTTAAGACTGCGGAAAAAAGGACAATGATCTCATTACCTTACTTGCAAGCACTTCTGAGAAAAGCTTGCTTTTTTACAGGGCTGCTGAGAGGAGTCCAATAAACAGACATCTGAATCCCTTCTAAGTGATTGTGGTCACTGTGACTGCAAGATTTTTCTCTCCAGTTTCTCCAAGTGGGAACCTAAAACCAGGTCATTACTTTAACACTAAAAGGAGGGAGAAACACAAAACACAGGAAGCACTATCCTCACTTCTTTTTTTAGCCTTTGAGCAGACAGAATTAGATGCACTTTGTTTAACTATAAAATGTCACGGACTGTTATAAAGTGTCTTCCTGTGTAATTTTAGGTTGCTGCAACAAGAGCAATGAACTTCGTTCCTCAAGGGGAAATGATGATGTTTGCTTGTGTTTAGTTACTTATTAATCAAGTCACATTTTTTTTACTGGAGAGTGGTTTTGCTTTTTCAAAAATCCAAAAACAAAATTTCATCGTATGACTGTTGTGGTGTGGGACTGTGGGCTTTTTTGTAAAGATTTGTACAGAGCAGTCTAAGCTCCAAACTAGTGTGTCCCATTAAACGTTATGCCTTGTTCTCTATTATTTACGGTGGCCGACAGGTGCAAATGCGCAGCAACAGAGAAAACATGCAAACAAAAAAAAAAAGACACGCGCACAAATGAAATGCAGCAAACATAAAAATAGACGCAAACAAAAAGCAAATGAAATGCAGCAAACAAAAAAGAGACACAAACAAATGAAATGCAGCAAGGCTTAGCTTTAACCAGTCAAACCCATTTGCCCAGGAATAAATTAAATACTTTAGTGAACCAAAAATTTTTACAACTATTATCTGTGTTTCACCTCCACTCAGGGGAAAACTATCGGGAGTTTTTAAAACAATTTGCCGGGAGACATGGGTTCTCTCTGTGTGCCTAACCTGGAGCGCCCGGCCAGCTGACAGCTAGCAAGGGGGCTGTTAATGCAGCGGGAGCAGACATCTCCGAAAACGTCGGAGCAATATTGTAATTAAGTGATTTATTGATGAACCGAGCAGATATTTCAGATTTATGCATCTACATTCTCGCCTAAAAACATTGTAAAAAATAATTTTGTGTAATTTTAAGTGTAATACAGCAAAAATAATTTTGCTGCCATTGCTGCTTTTCTGAACACCCGTTTTAAAGGATGCAGACCCTAAATTTGGACACAGCTGTTTCTTGTTTGACTCCCTCTAGTGGTCTGGAGCGCTTCTGGTTTTCAGCACTTTTTGTTTGCATCTTTTCTTTTGTTTGCTGAATTTCATTTGTTTGCGTCTCTATTTTTTTGTTTGCGTCTCTTTTATTTGCTGCATTTCATTTGTGGTTGTATTCCTTTTTGTTTGCGTCTCTCTTTTTTGTTTGCTGCATTTTATTTGTGGTTGTATTCTTTTTTTGTTTGCGTCTCTCTTTTTTATTTGCTGCATTTCATTTGTGGTTGTATTCTTTTTTGTTTGCGTCTCTCTTTTTTATTTGCTGCATTTTATTTGTGGTTGTATTCTTTTTTGTTTGCGTCGCTTTTTTGTTTGCTGCATTTTATTTGTGGTTGTATTCTTTTTTTGTTTGCGTCTCTTTTTTGTTTGCTGCATTTCATTTGTGGTTGTATTATTTTTTGTTTGCGTCTTTTTTTGTTTGCTGCATTTTATTTGCTTTTTGTTTGCGTTTATTTTTATGTTTGCTGCATTTCATTTGTGCGCGTCTTTTTTTTTTGTTTGCATGTTTTCTCTGTTGCTGCGCATTTGCACCTGTCGGCCACCGTAATTATTAAGCCCCAGTTGAACACCTACATGCACAAACTTGGCAGAAGGGGTAATTTCATTACAGCACCACCTTCTGGACAAAGGATTTCAGAATACTTAAAATAATAAATAAATAAATCCATAGGATGTAAGATGGAGCAGTTGGTAGCACTGCTGCTTTGCAGCAAGAAGGCTTCGAATCCTGGCCTTACCATGTTCTCTCTGTGCATGCATGGGTCCCCTCTGGGTACCTATCCAGGGTGAATCCTGCCTCTCGCCTAACGACCGCTGGAGAATGGCAGCAGTTCCCACCTGCCACCCTGCTAGGTTAAGCAGGTGTAGAAGTTGGATGGATGGAAACAAATCCAGGACAAGGAGGTTGTATTGCTGTAGCTTCATGGCTCTAATTCACTTTTATAAATAGCACGGGTGCTGAGTGTTATGTAAAGTGTTAATGTACTGGCTACTAGATGCTACATTTAATTTACCTCTCAAGTCAACATAAGATACAAGATATGCATGTGTGAGATTTGATTCGTCTGTTTAGCCTGTACCATCGTACAGGGAGACAGTCAGACTCGTATTATTCAAAATGTTCAACGCACACTGTCCCTCTTTAGCAAATAAAATTAGGTGCAACAAATCACATTCCTGCACTGATTACAACCAGTGGAAGTTGTAATCTGTTTAATGAAAACTAATTACGTATGTATATAGGTTTTATGCTTTCAAACACTAGCAACATGCTCACTGAAGAAGGTCACACTAAAGATTTTAGTGCAAAACAAAAGAAATAAATACAATCACATCTGTGACCATTTTAGCAAAAGGAAGCCATGGGATTGTAATGTCCAGGTTCTGACATTCTTCCACAAAATCCAACATTTAAGAACTTTTACTTATCGGTAAAAGTGAAACGTGTTTAGACCACAATTTTGGAGCAATCAAGCAAAGCCAATGGATGACAATGTTTGATTTTGTTTTGTTTTTAGTGATAAACTCCAAGTAAAAAAAAATCCTGTTGCTGTGCCGTTCTATAAATCTTTCAAGATAGTGATCTTCAGAAAAATCTAGTAACTGAGATGCTGCCTTTTATAAAAAGTTTGACAATAATCACTTTAAATTCTTTTTAAACAATATAAATATATGCTGCCACCTCAACTCATTTAAGTACAAACCCCCCTATTTTGATGTTTCCAAGCATTAAAATAAAAGACCCCAGATGCAGAATGAGGCCATAAAACTGATTCTTCATGTTGGGTTTTTTATAGCTTTTAAGGAAGAGAAATAAACATCTTAAAAAAGAAATTTTTATTGAAGACATTCTTTAATGTCGACAGCTGCATTTGATATTAGAGTGGTATTCAAAAGGACAATAAAAAGACACTGGGACAGCACATAAAAAAATAATAATAATAATAAAAAATAAAGATACACTACCAACTCATCAATCTCATTTTTGAGTTGTAACACCTAAAGACTACTTACTGTCATAGTGATGTGTAGTCCTTCTAAATAGTTACATAATATGGCAGGAATACAGAACTACCACTAGAAAATTTTCAAACTTAGGATATGTAGTGTTAACTTTACAAAAAAAGGAGATTAACACTGTACATCATAAAAACATTAAATATACACATGATCTTGTTCAATTTGACATGATTCAAGATGGTGAACTGAGTACATTAGGATTACATGGCATAAACAAAAATTTCCGGTCCCATCCTTATGAAATTTACTCATCATCGTCTTCTTCTTCCTCTTCCTCCTCCTCGTCTCCTTCCTCTTCATCGTCCTCCTCATCGTCATTGGCTGCAGCAGCTGGTGCTGAATCCACTCTGCCCTTTGTGCGGTATGCCACAATATCCTGTGGAGAGCAGGACAAATATCTTTTCAATTACAATAATTTTCTATAATAAAATAATCTCTAAACTGTATTTAAAGGAAATAGCATGACCATCAGATCTGAATCAGACTCGCTTTAATTACAGCATAGTTACCACTCACCTTGTCATATTTCTCCTTCAGCTTGGCAGCCTTTTTTTCGTACGGCTGCTTTTCTTCTCCAGACAAGCTGTTCCACATTTCTCCAAGCTTTTTGGCCGTGTCCCCAATGGAGAGTCCAGGACTCTCACCTTTAACCTTGGGGCGAAAGTCAGCGCAGAAGAGAAAGAACGCAGACCTGTAGGGTGTGGGATTGTGGGATTCATTATTAATATCGAAGCTACAGGCAGAAAAACAACTTGTGAAATATATAAGGAAATCGAGACAGTGATTTTATTTCGGGGTACATACGGTGGTCTCTTTGGGGCATTTGGGTCCTTGAATCGCTTCTTTTTCTGGCCCTTAGGGGGCACGTAGTTCTTCATTTCCCTCTCATAACGCAGCTTGTCCTGTTTGGCCATGTCTTCAAACTTTCCCTTTTCCTTTGGTGACATTGTCTTTAAAACAAAAGAAATTATAAAGCATAAACATAAAAACACATTTATACAAGAAATACCTTTAGAACATAAAGCTTATTTCTGATTGCTAGATTTTCATCCAAGATGTACCAAGAACTGGACTGTTGACCTGAATTGGATGATTTTATTCTTTACCAGCCCTAATCAGTGTCAGAAACTAAATATTTGACTTTCTTTTTTTGTTTTTTTTTTTACATTTAACTGAGCAAACCACACCGCACGTTACCAGACTGCATTATCAGCAACACTCGTCTGCATGCAAGTTGTTCTTGATGTAGAAAGGCTTGGTAGTTTCAGTATTGGTAAGTTGTTTAAACACAGAGTCAAAAACTGCTGGAGAAAGAAACTTCTCTCTTTTTTTTTATAGCAGCATGTCAAATGTCGCTCCAGGCTGCTTACAGGGAGTTAAGGAGCTAAAACTTCGGCATATAACCAGACGCTGATCATTTCACAGGAAAGTTGCTCTATATTATCCCTTTAAGGATTCTAATTTGATTTGTTACTGTATATATTTTCCTTCAATGCTTTGAGGTGACCAAACTTGGGGCCCAATGGGAAGAGTATTAGGATTCCAGTTTCGTTGCCTGGAATATGTCATGGTACCCTTGGCCAAGGCACGCAACCCTAAGCTGTAGGTGTAACAGTGTATGGAAGTGTGCACATTTGTGATTCCACCTGGGTGATTGGGATTTTTTGGTGAATCATTTTGGGTGGTGAAAATTTGGGCAAAGATAAATCTCAATACCGTTAACATTTCTAATCTGTAAAAAAACAAACAAAAAAAAACATGGCACTGACATTGCTTCTGTTAAACACCTCAAAATTCTGTGGCACACCACCGTCACATGCTACTGGACAACCCTCTCCTAGATCGCTTACACAAATGGCAACAAGGTAGAAATATACACTGCTTATTCATATCAAACCAGTTTTACTAATTGGACACAAATGTAATAATCCTTATTTAATCTTTATTTAAATAAAATAAAGACTAACATTGATTGATGTCAACATACCATGAATCTCTAAAAAAAGAGATTTATAAGTTCATTCTATGTAGTAAAAAAACACATTAAACTGAAGTATGACTGGTAAAGAAAGCATACTGTATTGATTTACATTGATATCTTGATTTAAGTGTTACAGACATGCTGTCCAATAGATGTTCTTTCTGTACAGCTT
The DNA here is from genome assembly GCF_904066995.2 of Poecilia reticulata. NCBI lineage: Eukaryota > Metazoa > Chordata > Actinopteri > Cyprinodontiformes > Poeciliidae > Poecilia > Poecilia reticulata. The sequence continues at coordinate 26,103,356 of NC_088842.1, forward strand.
TACAACTGTAAAGTTGTTTTTGATATAAAATATTTTTTTGTATTTATTTCTTAGACATTTTATCAAGATATATACATATATGTATATTTTGTCTATCTAGAAAGTGGAGGTAAATCAGAAATGGCAGATTAAAGCTTTACAAAAAAAAAATCATTGATTTAGAAATCATCCACAATTTTTACCTTCCATCGTTCAGAGCATTTCTTGGAAAACTCTGAGAAGTTGACAGAGGCATCAGGATGTTTCTTTTTATGCTCCTCTCGGCAGGTTTGCACAAAGTAGGCATATGAGGACATTTTGCCCCGGGGCTTCTTGGGATCCTTCACCATCTTGCCTTACTAAAGAAAAAAAAAAACAACAACAGAAAAAATAGGCATCTAAGTGGAGTCATAAAACAGCAGTGATATGCAAATTTCCCTTTGCTTGAACGGTCTGCCTCCTGCTTTGTCAGTCCCATCTATTGTTTAAACAGGGAGGATATGAGGAGGAGGGGGGGGGGCTTCTGGAGTGACTGATGATCCATTGTATAAAAGGCCAATATTAAATTTATGTAAACTACAAAATGCGTCTCATTACTGTAGTTTTAGCTATCCACAGCGCTATAATGCTAACTATGTAAAATCAGGCAGCTGCTATATTTTATATTAAGTATCTTGATGACAGCGCTCCTGTGATCCGGCTTCAGCTTGTAAATGAATACATTAGCAATGGCCTCCGCCTCCTTTGATTTTCCGCTAGCCGTTAGCCATTATGGCTCCGCATTCGCTTTGTGTCCTTTTGCTTTAAGCATTAGCTTCGAGCTAAGCTAGGCAGACTGCTCATTTTAAGAGGCAGTCATTAAAATGGCTGATTAGACTTATTAAAAGGGCACGACGTTCTGTTTTCACAAACATTTTGGGTGTCCACGTCATTATAACTATCAGTTGTGCTCACTCTAGTATTTTGTTTGTAATATTTGTATTAAAAGTTTTGTTTTATGTAGGCATGATGTCGGAAAAAGATGCTCCGCCCGTCTCATCGCAGGCGGGCTGCCTCAGCACCACTCAGCGCTAGCAGACCAGCAACTAGCGTTAGCTTGAAACATACCAGCACAGCCTCAATAAGCAGCTACCGTTAACAGGCTAGCACAGTGGGCTAGCGTTCAGGGGAGCCAGCCTCTCTGTCAGCTGCTTACACATGAGGTGACGTTGCTAACGCAGAATAAGTAGCTTTTAAATCAATCACGGGATAAGTTATCCTTTGTCTCGTTAGTAGCAGCTAATGGCAGCCTAGGGCGTCAACGTAGTGAAATGAGCAGCATAAACCAGCTTCATAAAGGGTAAGCATCCCATCCAGCTCAGCTTTATACTCAAAGACACAATGCAAAACATAAAACACCCCAGAGTTTCTCTCATATGTGCTACACAGGATAATACTGAGGAATGCTTACCCTTTTCTCTAGTTGTATCTCTCAAACAATGGGACAAGTAGCACCGTGAGTGCGCGGTCTTTTGCCTACGAGGATTCCTTGTTTATCCGGTGTATTCGGCTCCGGCTGTCGGACATTGGCTGCCGCCAACTTCTTGGATATCTTATTGGACACTCGCTGCCCGAGCCTCGTTTGTTGTGCGGTTGGCTGCCCAAAACACGACGGGACGGTGGCGCTAAACTTAAAGTTTGAAAATCAATGTCTCCAAGTATGAGGATGCAAAAATGATACAAAAGTCCACAACCAAGCCGTTCGTTGCTAAATTCTTGTTTGTTGTTGTTGCATTCTCAACAGGAAGTGCAAAGTTACTGAAATAAGAGAATGCATAAAAATAACATTCAGAAATGAAAACTACTACTACTAAAAACAAAAAAATAAATTAAAGCATAAAAAAAAAAATCTGGATTCTGAACCCAATTTTATACATACATAAAGTGTCATTCGGTAAATAATGACACTTTTAATGCAAAGTTGCTCTAAAAGTTGCATTGAAAGTCCATTAAAAATGCCAAATTTGCATTAAATTATAATTTACAAAATCATGCAAAGTTGGCACTTTTAATGGACTTTTAATACAACTTTAAGAGCAACTTTGCATTAAAAGTGTCATTATTTACCGAATGACACTTCATGATAACTGTCATAAACATTCATAAAGACTCCTTTATGTTCATGACAGGTGTTATGTCATGTTTATGACAGTGTCATGTCAGTCTTATGCACACCCCTTCAAATAAAGTGTTACCGAATTTTTAAGTCAAAATGTCTTATCAGCATATATTCCCAATAGTATTGATTTTTAAAATAAGACCCAACTTTACACAGATGTCCTTTTGTGCATCACTGAATATCCACAGATAAAACAAAGCTCACCAGGTTATATGGCAGAGATATTAATTTAGATACACCCCAACTAAAACAATTTATAACATAATTAATTTAGTCTTTTACTACACATGTTATAAATCACATCCTTAATTCTTTTCATTTTGTATGCTTGACAATTTTAACCAATATCAGATGTGACCAGCTTAATATTTAAGAATAAAAGTTTAATGCTTATTAGGTATTTAAATAATTTATTAATTTATTGATTAATTTCCCCCAAAAATGCAAATATTGTGGAAAACAGTTCAATATTTTTGTTACTGATTTCAGAGGTAATGAAAACCCCAAAGATCAACACAATAGGTTAGTTTCAACAGAAATATCAGTCTTCTGAAAAGTTTGTTTATTTGTCTGCATTCAGCACTCTGCTGGGGCTCCTTTTGTATGAATGACTGCATCATTGTGTGGAACGGAGCGGATCAGCCTGTGGCACTGCGTCGGCGTAATGGAAGCCCAGCTTGCTTCGATAGCGCCCTTTGGTTCATCTGCGTTGTTGCTCTAATGTCTTCCATCTTCTTCTTGACAACAGCAGATAGATTTTCTTCGGGGTTCAGGTCAGGCGGGTTGACTGTCAATTCAAGCACAGTAACACCACGGTCAATAAATCAGCTTTTGGTACCTTTAGCAGTGTGTGCAGGTGCCGAGTTCTGCTGGCTTGCAAGAAAGTAAAAAACCGTGTCATGTGGTCACATTGTTTAGTTCTAGTTAGGAGAGCGGCTGAATTTAGAAGGACACATTCAGACAGATCCAGTTCAATTTACAGTTGTGGTCGCTCACACAATAACAGATACAGCCAATCCAATATTAATTGCCATTGTCACACCTGATAATGAAAGATAATTATTATTAAAGATATTTATTGTCTTTTGGAGCCTGTAAAGTAGTGATGTCTGATTATGTTAGATGTACTGAACTCTACGATGTATCAGAATGGACTCAAACACCCAGACCTGAGAAATATTCACAAATGTAAAAGTCAAAAGCCTATTTTCCTGATGTTTCACATTTTTACAATTCCATTTCCCCCCCAGGACTTGTTAAGCTCAGATCTGCCACAGCCATCCATCCACCCATTATCAATGTGCTTATCCATTGTGAGGTTGTGAAGGGTGCTGATGCCTGTCTCCAGCGGTCAATGGAGGAGAGGCAGGGTACACTCTGAACAGGTCCATCATTACTTTAATTGTCTAGTCTAAGGTATAAGTTTTCTATTAACCCTCTGATGCGTAACAGGGTTCTTTTTGACCCGGTGAGGTCATCTTTTTGCAATATCTTTGTAATGAAAAGTTTTCATCACTTCATATTCCAGGTATTCCTCAAGAAACATGTTACTGATATCATGCAATTCAAATTTTTGATTTACCTTTTATACATTTTAAGAAATAGCATATTTTATGTTACTACCCCATTCTTCTGTGAGTGGGTCCAAAATGACCCGCATTCATTTCCTATGGAATTTAATAGGAATCTTTGTTTCTTACCAACTGTGACTATCAGGAAAACATTTTTTGTGAGCCAAACACATTAAGACCTAAGTGTCACCCCTGAATATTTTACACAGCAAGAACTCTTACATATAAGTATTATCTTTATTTTTTATCTCACAAATGTGTTTGTGTGTGTCAATCATGAGTACTGTAACAGCGTTATTGTCACAAATCAACATATTAGCTTTCTTCAAAGTTAGCCAACACTAGTTATCTAACCAACTAGCTAACATTACCACCTATACTTTATTGTACATGTGTATTATTTGTGTGTGTGTGTCTGTGTGCGTCTCTGTGTGTGTCTGACACCCTGGATGAGAAAAGCATGAGAGAGTGTGTGTTGAATGACATACAAAACCTGTTGATATATGTGTTCAAGGTTCTCTCTTTTATCATCTCAATAAATAAAATAAAATTTCATAGCTATAGAAATAAATGAGCCAGAAAAGTATAGAGTGCCTTCTTTGGGTCGGGGAGGAGCCCCATGTGGAGGAGTTCAAGTATCTCAGGATCTTGTTCACCAATGAGTGAAAAATGGAGCAGGAGATCGACAGGTGGATTGGATGGATGGATGGATGGATGGATGGATGGATGGATGGATGGATGGATGGATGGATGGATGGATGGATGGATGGATGGATGGATGGATGGATGGATGGATGGATGGATGGATGGATGGATGGATGGATGGATGGATCACACACAGACACACACTCACATGCGTGATACACATAGCATAATAGAAACAGTAATGTTAGCTAGCTTGGTAGCTAGTTTCAAGAAACGTGCTCTTTCGTACCCCCCCCCCCCACACACCCACACACACAATGGATGTTGACATTGTCCATTATTCACATTTCATCATTGCTGTTGTAAAATTGCTGTTGTTGTCATTTTGTTTTAAAACTATTCTACAAATTGTCAGAAATGTTCTACAAATTGTTCTAAAAACATTTTAAAAAGTGAAAAATGAAAATATTTTAAACATGAAATAACTCTTGTGTGAAATTAAACACAATAGAAAGTATTATACAAAACATTATTTTGAATCAAAATGACAAAAGTAGCATAAAAACACATTGTTTGTAACTATGGTCAAAAAGGACCCACTCACGGAAGACTGTATAGTCAGTCACTCACGCATCAGAGGGTTAAAATCAAGTTCCAAGGTGCTAATTTCTCTTTATTGGTATGCCATTTCTTTTACAATGTGCAGCGTTTAGCCCACATTGTAAAAGTATTATTGCTATCTTGCTCAATAAAATGCTTGCTTTACTTTAACAGATCTGTGTACCTACTATTTGCTTCGTCTGTAGAGTATTAGCAGTGGTGGGATTCTAATGAAGCATCTCACAGAAGACAATTTGTCTCCCAACAACACTCAGCTGCAGATATCCTGCTGTACGACTAATTCATGGCACTAAATTAAGAATGAATGCTAAGACTTTATTTGCTTGTGTAAGTAACTCCATGTTAATACACACATAGGCGTCCCATTTCTATCTGGTTTATAGGCTCCTCTTCACATTCTGGACTTCTTGGCTCAACTGTATACAATAGGAAATGTTACTGGAAACCACATTGTAAACCTGATCACATTTACACAGGAACAGCCTCAGGATATCTGAGAAACAACCCACATCCCACTCAGGTCTGTTTTTAGACTGTGCTAGTCTGAGTATTAAATATCCGAATGGTCCTTATTTACATAGCCTTTAAAATGAGCAGTTTTTCCCCAGGATATCCTTGGAATGGAGGTTGCCAAAGGGATGCTCCACACTGTTCTGCAGTCTTTCCTCAGAAATATCTCACATCTGATTGGGAGACACACATGTAAGGCCTTCAGCACAGTACTGTTCCACCTACACTCTGACTTCAAAGAATCATCTCAACATACATCATACATGGTTTTGTGAGCATTGATCAAGTAGTAGAAACTGAGTAAAGATGAAAAAGCACACTCAAAACCAACATCCCATTTCTCTAATTAACTCATTTTCTTTTGTTTTCTGCGCTGCTTTTTGACAGGACATAATGACAACAAAATAACAAGATGAAAAGCTCGCACCTATGCGCAACAGGCTTCACAAACAGGCAACTCTTCCTACTGACTCTGAAATGACAGCCAATTACTGGCTGCCAAAGTGGAAACCTGAACTTTTGGCAAAATATATTCCAGAACAGCAGCACATATTATAGAGTTATCTGCCATGGTATAAGTAGTGTTTTTTTTCTAAAACTTCTTAACATGAATATGAACACCAGTTGTAGTTTTTTTATGCTGCTCGCTGATTTGCATTGCAGTCTCAACAGTTATTCAAAGACATGTCCACATTCAGGAGAGGGAGACAAATCAGAAAACCTATGACACATTTAACGGAAAGAGAGTCAACTATCCTGCACCTGTTGTTACCCAATGAAGGCTAGCATAATTTTCTTTCCTTGACACTGCAAGTAGTTTAACAAGTTGTTAATTGTAAAAGGTTGGTTTTCTTATATTTGTATTTCTTTCTTAAATTTGCAGATCACAAGTTGCTTTATGTAAAAGCATGCTCAGAAAATCAGGAATATCACCAATCACCAGATTGGCTATTGAATTGGCTCAGACCTCTCTGAACCTTACTAGTAAATTGGTTATTTCTGTGAATTTTAAAAAGTGATTCTTTATGTTAACTGAATGAAGAGAATGAATACTTCTTAAATGTTTTCACATTTATTACATTCCAGCCTCAATTGAGATAGATTTTCTTGGTGAGACCAGCAAAAAGTAGCTTGTCTCTACATCATGTTATGAAATAGTGACCTACATATCACATATGTTTTTTAGTTTTTCTAATTCTTTTCATTTTGTTGTGAAGTCCTAAAAGGGGTTTTAATGTTTTTATATTTTTTAATCTTTTTTTTAATTTTTATCAAAATCTCTTTTTCTTTCTCACTGTTTATTCAATGTCACATGCTGTTTTTATTTTAATTATGTAAAGCACTTTGAAATGCCTTACTGCTGAAATGTGCTATACAAATAAAATGTGATTGATTGATTGTCTCAATAAATGAACCGATAATAATACAATACCTTCATTTCATATAGTTTTTGTATGTGCAACAGTACAACAGTTTCTCATTGGATGAAAAATTATTTATTGATAGTATACAAGGCATGCTTATTATGTTTTAAAATTAAGCCACTGTGTTGTAAGAAAGCATAAATAAATATAAAAAATATTCTCACTTTCAGTTGTTCATTGTGCCCTGAGTTTGATGATAGTTGTCTCTTTCTCTGTATGTAAAGGGGCAATGCTTTGAGCTTTGTGGTTTCAGTTGTCACTTGGTTTCTTGGTTACCATCTACCACCTGCTTTGTTCAGGTGTAATACTAGATCCTGTGTCAGGTAGAGAAACGTGGAATGTGTTTGCCTAATGGCTGTTTGGTGGACGGGCTAAAGAAATTTTCTGTCCCTTAATTTTTCGATCACAACATCGTTAAAGATTTTTGGCAAGAATGCAACTGGAGAAAACCGCCCGCCCTTCATCAGCTTTAGGAAGATTGGAAAGCATACATATGACGAGGTATTCTTTATTCTCATGATATAGTTAATCATGTGTGGAAAAGAATATTAAAACTAATTGATTGGATGTTTTTTAATTGTTTAGTTGAGAGAAAAATTTCAGACCTTTTTTTCCTACTTCTGTTTAAATCTAAAGAGATGTTGTCTGTTGTCATGGTTCTTAAAGCAATACACAGAGTTGCAGGAAATCTGATCTCTGGAGAATACTTTTGCAACGTGTTGCAAAAGTATTCCTACCCCTTGATCTTTTTCACATTTTGTCATGCTTCTACAAACGTACATGCATTTTTATGAGATTTTGATGATGAGGCTCTCAGTTGCCCCTCTTATGAAGGCTCTCTGTTAGTTTAGGTGGACCGTGTAACAATGTCAGTTTTCTGTGGTGGCCTGTGTTTTATATTCAAAGATAATAAATTGAGCAGTGCTCTATGAGATGGACAAAGCTTGGTATGTTGTTTTGTAGCCTAACCCTGTCGTGATCTGTGGGACTTTGATTTTTGTGTTATTGTTATTGTTCCATACTTGGCATATTGTTTATCTCTGGTGTTTATTTATGTTAAGGGATTTATTTCCAAAACAAGCTTTGGAAATTGTATGTCCTTTGCCTTTTTACCTCACATCCTCTTCTTTATGTTGGTTGAGCACAATAACCTCAATGAAAACACAGATCTTTCTGGCTGTGACATGACAAATTATGAAATGGTTCAAGGGGTATACACACTCTGGCCGTATATTTCTACTGCTAAACACAATGAGACTCCATATCCCTAAAAAAGTTTGAATCAACACGAACTGTTTCATGAACTTCTTTCACCTTCTTTAGGTAAGCGCCATAGCAAGTTTGTCAAAAGATGCAAACAAACAAACATCTGACTATAATGTGGAATCCAACAGTGTCTTCTCTGAACTGGGAAGTACGAAGCAGAGGATCAGGATAAGGAAAACACCAGCATGGCTGGAGCGAGAGCTGCTGAAACACAACAATAGAAGACACTCGATGGAAGAATCTAAAATCGGGAGACAACTGCTGCACTGTGGATCTTCAACTCATCACTTTGAGGTACAGTCCTGAAACAAGTATCCCTGTCTCAAAAATCTTGTGCTCATTTAGTAGCACTGTTACTCAGTCCTTACATGGACCATCTGTGAGGAGCTGCGACGTTTAGCCAGAAGATGTCACTAGCATGCTGCAGCGCTTCTGTTTCCCAGCTTGGTTTCAGCTATCAGAAAACGATATAATGCTTTACTAATTTACATAAATAAAGTTCATGACCAGTTTGCACACAACCTGACAGTGCATCAGGCAGAGCAATCTTCCCAGAGCCCCAAAGCACTTCAAGCTATAGTTGAGCCAACCATATAAAAGGTTTCCCAGGAAATTTGAATTTGAGCTTCTGAGCTGACAGGAACGATAAAATGATGCAGGAGGCTGGGCTGCCAATGCATGGCTCAAGTTTCTGGGTTTCCATTGCAGATGTCAGTCACACTCTCCTGCTTAATGTAGCAAGCAATGTGCCATAACAGATTAAGAGAAGCAGGCTCAGGAGTTCAAAGTTATGCATCTCCTATGAAGGGATTTGGAAAGCAGTCAGGAATATGCGAATGCTCTCACCATTTTCATCACTTTGAGTGATTAAACAGTTATCTTACAAATTCAGGGAATACCGTGGGGAGACTTCAGCTCTAGTTACATCCTTGAGGAATTAAGCTGTTTATCCCTGTTATTTATTAATGGTAGATCAAACAGTTTCCAAGATGAAGGACCAGTTGCTAGGAAACAGCTGAAAAACTTAGAAGAGTTGTTAACTTGGAGAGCGCGGCCTGTTGTCTGGCTGAGGGCTCTGACGCGCTCGTAAGGGTCACTGATATGCAAAGGTGAAGCCCTGTCCATATCTGCTGATTACTAATGATCAAATTCAGTCATTAATTTCTCCTTTTAGCACTCTAACTTTATGAACCGCCTGGTGAGTGGATCTGTGTGGATCCGAAATATATATTCAAATAAAATCCTTCAAGGGGCCAAAGTGTTTTATGAAGTTATCTCTATAATTGTGATTAATGCTGTAACTTCCGTTTCTTCTTTTATCTCAAGATCAATGAAAAGATATCATTAGACGAACTCCAGGAACTGAAATTGTCCTTTGAGGTACTTTGAAAATTGCACCTTTCAAATTTTACCCATGTGAAAATTATCACATCACATATAATTTTCTTACAAAGGAATGTGACGTGAGTGGGGCAGGGTACACCGATGCAAAGAACTTTGGACATTTCCTGAAAAAGTGCTTGGATGTGTCTGACATGGTAAGACAATAACTGTTTTTATATCATTTGACCATAATCTCACAAGTATTGGCATACAGCCTGGAAGGTGATTTAATTATTATTATTATTTTTCACATTTTGTTTTATTAAAACAAACATTATTTCCATAGTTTTTTTTTAGTTTTTTTATGTGAAACACCAACACAAAGTAGCGTATAATTTTGGAGCACAATCAAAATTATGATTTTCTTAAACACAGTCAGGGATAATATGAGAGTTGATGGGAAGATCAGTGTAGCTAAATATTTTGTTATATTAGAAGAAAACCTATTAAAGATAGCAAAAGATTTGAGGCAGCTGGAGAGGTTCATCTTCCAGTAAGATAATTATCCTCAGCAAACAGCTTGACAAAAAAAAATGCTGTTCAGACACTCTTTATTTAATTTTACTGAGCCTGAGGTATTTTAAAAAGAAATAAAAACAAAATGTTTCTCCATGGGTAAAAATTTCATGAAAACACATCTCCAAATGAGGCCAAATCTAAATTCACATCAAACTTTTCAAATTTAATTTGTGATTTGTCTTCTTTTTTTTTTTCATTTCCAGTTTGTGTTGGTCCATCTCATACAGTCCCAATCAAATATTTATTTTTTTCAGTTTGTGGTTGTATCAAGGCAATGTAAATTTAGAAAAAAAGTTAATTACCGTTTTTTCTTTTCTTGTATCTCACAGAGCATTGAAGAGATATATTGTTTGTTTAAAAAGATTGATTACTCTGATCAAGGAAGGATTTCATGGGTGAGTCATATTCAAGTTCTGTTTGAGTATAAAAGACCATAGTATGAAATAAATCTGTAGAAAAAAAAAATGGCAATAATATTAGAGATGGTATTTATTGATCAAATGTAACTGGAACGGACATCAGCACAGTAGCTTGGGATATAGTTGCCTCTGTAGTGTCAAGATCACTGTATATAACAGTCTTTGAATTTTACCTCGTAAGACATCTTATGATACAGCAAAATAAGTAGTTGTTTGCACACGTGAAGTCGTAGATACATCATTAAAGATGTAAATCAGTAAATCTCCACATCCTTTGAACACTTTTCACAAAGGAAGTGGATGTGATGTGTAATGCAGATGGAGTTCTCCACCTATCTGCTCCAGCAGTACGAAGCAAAGATGGAAACTGTGAGGCGTAGGAAGCAGGTGGCCTTTCATTTGCCAGCCCTCATGAACGATGGCGGACATGGCGTTCCTGTAGTCAACATCCACCCCACCCACGATGGCGGCGTGTTAACAGTGAGAGAAGATGGATTAGTTTGTCAGTGGAGTCCTGACGTTAAACCTCGGAGGACCAAGCACATGTTTGTAGGTATTAACTTTTAGAATTGCTCTTGGAATGTTAACTCATTTATTAATTAAGGATTTTTTAAAAAGAAAATCTATTCTTAAAACACCTAAAGTAGTAGGAAGAAAAACATCTCATAAAACAAAAACAGAGATTATTTAGATGACCAATGTCTTTAAAGATATTCAAATATGGTTAGTGATTTATTATCTACTCTGACACTGAAGTTAATAAAATTAAGTCAATTCAAGTTTATTTGTATGACACATTTCAGCAACAAGACAGTTCAAGGTGCAATGCCTCATAAAACATAAGTCATCAGTTATGAAACTAGCAATAAACATTACATTTTGACAAAATGTCATCATTAAAATCAAGAAGAAAATACACATCAAATATGCTGAACAATGTTTCACTTACTACTGAACAGGTCAGGCCAAAGCCTTTTAAATTAATGGTTGAGAACAGAGAACAGTACAGATATATTGTAATGTGTTTTAAATAAAACTCTGTTCTCAATTCTGTTAAAGACATTTTAATTGGTCCTGTTTGTAGAGTCAGGGATCTGGCAAAAGAAGTTCAAAGTGGGTAACTGATTTCACTATGATGTCAGAGTACAACAAGCTGATGATCGGAACAGGGTGAGAACTTTTTATTGACCTCACTGATGTTTTTTTCATTAATAAGAGGTTGGATTTAGACTTAATCTGCTTGAGCACTTTATTTTTCAGGGACGGAGAGATTCAGTTTTATGAACTTTCCACTTTAGAGCCTTACTGCCAGATCAGCGGCCTGGAAACTATACCTTTAACTTTAAGCTACAGGTGAGCTGCACAAGATCTTAAAAATTCTTCTGCAGTTCTTTACCTGATGTGTATTTTTATTTTGTTTGTTTGCTGTGCAGCTACATCGGCTCTGATAAATGTTGTTTTCTATATGGAGACATGGAGGTAAGTCCTAATCAAATTACATAAGCAATATGCAGAGGTGTGATGTCACAAGCCATACTTGTAGGAATAGTTTTACTTCAGCAATGTCATACTTTTAGTTGAGGAGTATAATTGTCTTTTCACTTCAGTGCAAGTTTTGTTGGTAAAGGAAGACGTCTCGGATGCACATATTTTGTCCGAATGTTGTTTTCTGTCTTCTGAGCCTGTTGTGCCATTTGGAGGGCAACTTAATATAGTTTTTCTAATCCCTCGAAGTAGCTTGTACTTCAATACATAAGTCAAGAATGACAAAACACAGTGAGAAACTATTTGTTTCTACACCTTAATTTGCTCATTTGTAGGTAGGTTATTTATTTCCGTATTTTAATAGTTAAACATACCAGATTTTGTACATAATTCCATGTTTTTGCACCTTAGTTTGCACTGTTTAAACATTTTAAAGTAAGGTTTCTTTTACATCACTACAGATTTTTGTATCACTGTCGACTTCTGCAAAAATGCAAGCTCTTCACAGGAGGCCACTAATGTGTCTGTGTTTCAGGGATGTGTTACCATCATCTTGCTGTTCCCTGCCGAGGACACCCTCAGGTAATGTTGCTTCTATGAGGATCTAATACTTTATTAATATTCATTTAGCACCATTACACATTTTTATTCCGTAATCAGAACCGTAAGAGACATAAGTGGCACATTAATTTCCATTTGTATTGAGTTTGATTATTCTTAAGCAAAGTGACCTTTCACAGCAGGGGGCAACGACACTCAGAGGGTCCGTTCATGCACATTTCTACATCAGAATCAAAAGAGGATAATGAAAAACCACAATTAAAAAATAAATCTTTGAGTTTATGAACTGATACAGCCACATAAAAAAACAATTAATATTATTGTCTTAAATGGGCACTTTTATCAATGGTCAGTATCCATTGTTTTTTATTATTGTTATAATTGTGATGGTAATTAAAAAAATCATTAAGACATGACCATTAAAGCATCATAGATATTGTTGAACTGAAGCAAAGAAAAGAAAGCTTAAATGATAAATAGGATAACAGACTATGTGAGATACAACCCTTTAAAAAAAAGAGAATAGTAATTTGTTTTCAAAAACAGTAGGGACAACTTCTTAACAGTAATTTTAAATTTATGTTTTTGAAGGTGTGAAAGCAGAATGTCCTGTGTGTCTGAGCCTTAGGACAGTTGGAAAGCATCAGTGTAATTGAAATCACACAGCATGATAATTAGGAAATATGCAAATAAAGTAAGAACCTTATACCAAACACTTAGATCTAAAATCAGTCTGAACATAGAATCTGCCAAAAACAAATACTTTCACCTGTGGTTTTTATATTAGACATGTAATATATTCTCAAGATGCAACAATCTTTGGTACAAGAATTATCAGTAAATTATTATATAGCTGATGTTAAAATGAAAAGCTGATCTGAATGTCTTTGAACCCCTGGACATGAGTTGATATAAACTAGCTGCTAATCCATCCCAATTGCAGTTTTTCCCTAAATATTTTGAGGATCTGTTAAAAGGTGAACTGAGCCATCAAAAGTAGACTCATTCGCTTGACTCATGAAATGTCTTTCACAGCTGAGAAATTATTTTGAGGCTATACAGTGGATTAGTGGGAGACTTTATGATAAAAAAGTAGAGCCGATGGTTATGTTGCCACGTCCACACAAACACAGTATGTGATGGAAAATTATACCTTTGCCTCGCTGCAGGTCTCACCAATCAAACACACGTTGTGTGGTGTGCGACGCCGAGTCGGTCAGATGATCAGTTTCAAACTTGAATGAATGACTGAACTTCTCCTTTCACAGGCTGTGGAACAGATTACCAAAGGCTGAAAATGTGCCTAATGTTGCTATTAAAAATGCTGTGCTTTCCAAAAACGTGACATTTGTCAGATGGAAGGTTCATCATGACTGGGTGACACAGGTAAGGCTATGTTTGTTTTCTTTTTTATTTTGTCTCCTTTTCTTCTTTGTTTCAAGTTAATGTTAAATTTAAGCTCTTTTAAAAATGCCTTTCCAAATGTATTGACATTTTAAAGCAAAGTGCAGTTTTTTTTTTGTTCTTTTTGTAATCATTTTCAAGAAATACAACATTTTTGCTTTTGCTTTTTACTCTAAGAATCAATCAAAAGTCTCAGGAGGAAAAAAGGTTTTAAACATTTTTGCTTTAAATATTTTTACTGCAAAGTTAGTGTCTGGTCTCTCTGGGCAGAGCCATCTTGAAATTGTAGGAGGCCCAGAGAAGAATTAAATTTGTCGTCGACTTCCAGTTCAAATTCAACACATGCTGTGCATAAAATGCCTTTTTGAATTGAATAACTAAAAACGTACTTTTTGATCATATTATTCAGCTATGCTTGAGGGGCATGTCTTTGTTTCATTTGCATACATTATAGAGACTAGTCCCGACCAAGCTATCAATGATGCAGTGATTCAGTCCAGTTGGTCCCTCATGTGTCTTTAAACTTGATTAAAAAAAAAATCTGTCAAGCCAATAATATTTTGCAATGTCAAGCCTTCTTGTGTTTTGGATTTTTTCTTCATATGAAATTCTCTCACCTTTGGAGTCCTTCTTTCACCTTAAAAGTAACTCACTTTGTTTTCCATTTTATTTTCAGCCTGCATTGAGTCTTAATCCAAGTCAAATATCCGTCCACCCATTTTCTCTATCCCCCTAATCCTTGTTGAGTGTATGTGCCTATTTCTAGCCAATGGTAGAGAGGCGGGATAAACCGTGCACGGATTGCTATTCTGTCACAGAGTACAGAGGCACTCGGGACAGAACCATGCATCCAAACACTTATTCAGGATGGATCAGACCACAGGGCCTTCTTGCTGTGAGACAGCAGTACTCCATTATGCAGCTCCAAGTAAAACAAAAAAAGGTTATTGCTGGAGATGATTTGTTGCAACAAATTAAAAACTAAAGAATGTTTGAGTTGAATGATTTCAGTGCGCTGAGAAACTTGGTGTAGCTGCCAGCCCAACCATGTGTGGGGACATGGTTGGGGTGAAAGAGGGTGTAGGTCGGAGGATTTGTGTAATGCTTTGTTGGGCCTTCCTGGGGCTATCTGGTTGGATGGGGTGGCACCATGTCCCTCCTTCTTTGGTTCCTCTGCGTTCTGGCCAGGTGGTCAGGTGTTCCTCTCCGGAGTGTTGGACAGTCTTTCCTCCAAGGTTTGGTGGCTGCCGTGGTCACTTCTGAGCTTGGCTTGCAATAGGGAATGTGGCAGAGAGGCTGGATCAGGGGTTTGTTGCCCTGCATCTCTCCCTGTGCCTCTTTGGCCCTGGGACTGCTGATAATGTGCTTCACTGCTGCCCTACCTCTCTGTCTTGCATATAGCTAATCTGTCAGGGGGCTTAGAGCTGCTATCTTCCCTTTGTTGCTCTTGGGCACTGTGTTGCGAGGTTTCTGCCAATTTCACCATTCTAACAAGGTTGCACCTCCAGGTCACACGTTCATGCACACGCACATGCATCTACTTACATACACACCCATACACATTACCCTAATGCTTAAAGGTCATTCAGGCACCCGTTTCAATTTCATCAGTGTGGCTTGTCCACTAAATCACATAACTAAGAAACAATGACATGTTCCTTTTGTAGATCAAAACTTTTTGGATGGATAATAGTTTCTTTACCTGCTATGTAACAAACAAGTATGCTCATGTCTACTTACATGAAATCTGGTTGTATAATCAGTAATATTTAGTCATTTTAGTCAATATTGTTAATGTATAACACATTTTTGAATACATTTAAAATGTAAAATTCCTGTTGAGCGTGTAAGTCTCGCCAAACATAGGCAGACACAAATACCTTTCTTGTTAATTGTTTGTTTCTTGACATTCTCCATATTTAAATAATGACAACTAATACCAGCATGTAAGACCTGCAGAAATAAAAAGTTAAGCATACAAATTAATGACATGTCAAACAAATGAATAAATCAACAGGAAAACAGCAACAGAAGTTACAAAAGTCCAATTGTAAGTATTTTTAGTTCCAGGTTTATTCTCATTTTTTCCCACACAATCCTGCTAATTCTCTCTGAAGGAAAGTTCCTATGTTTGACATTTGCCAAAAAAAGAAGAATGATTTTAGTTGTGATAATTCTGAAATACAAACACTTGTCTCTTTTTTTAGGTAAAATATTTTCACAATTTTCAAGCTGTTGTCTCATCATCAAATGAAGATGCCTCTTCTCTTGTTGTAGGTATGGCCTTTTTATTCTGATTTCTGGCTTTCTTTCTTCTCACTATAGAAAATAACCTAGAATAGCAACTTAGCTATTGAACACTTAATGTTGCATATTTACTTTGTCCTCTGTAATTAAACATAGTGCAGGACACTGGTCAGTCTGCTTGGAGATCTGTGAGGGATGACTCATGATTACTCATCTATCACAAATTCACCGATCAATGCCAGTCTGTCTGTTTATGTGAGAGTGTGATCACCTTGTATGTGGGCATGTTCACTTGCAAGCTTGGTCATTTATTCTGATAATGACTTATCCTCGCTCCAGAAGCACACTTTGATTGATGCTAGTTCTTGTATTGTGATGCTTTTCCTTTTTTCCTCTCTCTTCTCCAGGCTGTATGCTGCCTTCAACAGATTCTGCACAGAAGCTTAGGGAGATCAGAGAGGTGTGCTACGAGGGTAAAAACAGGAAGATCCAACTAAGCTGGACTCCACATGTCCGCACATCTGGGGATCAGACCATTTTTTCTATCTACAAAGGTGTGAAGGCTTTTGACCTTTGTCAGAAGCACAGTTTGCTGGTGACCGGCGGCCTGGACAGACTCATACGCCTGTGGAACCCACATTTCTCAGAGTGAGGAACCTGAATTCAGATGGCCGTTTTTCAGACAAGCGTCATTAAAATTAAATTTACACCTCCTCCTCCTGATTCAGTTAATTTCTCCTTAGAAAACCCACTGGTATTTTAAAAGGCCACTCAGCTCCCATTTTCTCCCTCTGCATCTCATCAGAGGACGGCCGGATCTTTTCTATCTCAATGGACAACACTGTGAAGGTGATTCATGAGTATATTTCATTAATATTTTAATTAAAATCTGAAATGTGGAACGCATTTTAAAGATTTACATACAGACATTGCTAAAAATAATCCAGAAGTTGTAAAACACTCTACATATTTAACTACACTTGTTTTTGCCTAAAATAATCATGCATTTTACCTTTTTCATCTTTAAGCTCTACATTTAAAATACAGAATCAAAATCAGATCAATGTGTCAAATGCTATTTGACAATTACAAATATAACCATATCTGATGTAAAATGTACTTTAAAAAATGCATGCAGAAATATGAAAATATTAATTATTACCTAAATATTAACAAAATTAAATAAAAACAAGTGCACGTTGCAAAAAATAAAAAGTTTTTAACATTTAACTTTTGTATATTTTGTAACATGAATGCTCTGCAGACTTCAGTGGATTATAAATGAAAGACCGTTTGAATTTTTTGTAACATGAATACTCTACAGACGTCAATGGATTATAAATGAAAGACCAAAAGAAAGCATCATATAACTGTGAAGTGGAGCGAAATTCTCTTTTAAATTTTTCTTCACAAATAAAAACTCTGAAACTGTGACTTGCATTGGTATTCAGCTCCCCTGAGTCAATACTTTGTAGAAACACATTTTGCTGCAAGTTTTATAGGCCATCTCTCTTAACAGTGCTTGCCATTTTTGTCCATTCTCCTGTGCAAAATATCTAAAGCATCATCAGATTTCATAGTGACCTTGTAGCCACTTGGAAAAAAAAAAAAAACATTCACCTGTAACTGGGCAACCACCCGGTTTCATTGTGATTATGTTTGTTTATTGATTATCTCTAACAAATGTCTGAGGCCTCCACGGAACAGAACAGCCGTGTTTAGAGTGAGATTAAATTACACACAGGGGATCTCTGCTGAGTAATTAGGCAACCTCTGAAGACAATTGCTTGCATTGGATTTTATTTCGACTAAAGGGGGCTAAGTACAAATTCACACAGATATTTGCAGATTATTATTTGTAAAAAAAAAAAAGAAAATATAATGTATTATTCACTGCTTCACTACTTCTGACTTAAAATTTCTCCTAAATACATTGAAATTTTTTACTGGTTTTAAATTTAGTTTTAGCCTTCATCACATTAGTAAATTTTTAAATCTCGCTGTGCTCTCACGTCAGATTTGGTACATTGAAGATCAGTGTTGCCTGTTCACAGCCGACCCCACAGCCAGCGGGATTCGTGGCGATGTATCTGCATGCTCCTATTCCGCTGCCATGAGATCTCTGTATGTCGCAGCAGACCGCATAGCTGTTCTCCCCTTGATGCTGAGGTTGGTTGTTTTGCCTTTACACTGAGTTCTCTTCTATTTTTAGATACCAGTGTACTTTAAAGTACATTGAAAATGTTCCTTGGATGAACTGATATAAAGGGGATGACACATTTATATTTGATAGTGTCTGCTGCTCCCTGATCTTAATACCACTCTCATTGATTTTATCTCATCTTTGCCCCTTCAGGCCAAAACCTCACAGTCGCATCTCTGTTTCTCATGATGAGGCTGTAATGTGCTGTGGCTACAGCCAGGAGTTCCGGCAGGTTGTGAGCTGCAGCGAGGAGGCTGTGAGTTAATAAGTGCCGCAAAAGTATTCATACTCCCTTTAAGTTCTCTAACATTTTGCCACATTAAATTAGAAGCATTTGTATTTCTTCATGCGACCACAATAAGCCATACACTTTGTAAAACTGGGCTTTATGGACAAGTGGCCAGAAAAAATCTTTCACTTACAGACAAAAACAGAAGGGCTCGTTTTGAGTTTTCCTAAAGGCGTCTAGGAGACGCAGTGGCGGTTTCTGATATGGATAACATTGGCAACCATCCAGGGTGGCATCTTGTGGGGGGGCAGCACACAAGATGATTGTGTGCACCATAAAATAATCCATTTTAATTCCAGGTTGTGAGGTAGCAAAACACAAAAAATGCCTTGTGGGGTGAATAAGTTCACAGGGCACTATACCTTGTTTTTCCCTGTCACAAAATGTAGTGGTTGTAATGTAAAAAAAAAAAATTATTAAGGAGAAGCACATGAGTACTTTAGCAAGACACTTTCTTTTAGTGCAGAAACATGCACTGAGATAAATAAAAATGTATGTATTTTATAGTGTTTTTGGTTGTAGGTGGTGAAAGTCTGGGATTTCGATACTGGGCGACAGATTTTTGAGTTTACTGCAACACCAGACCTGACCAGCATCACCTGCATGGCATTAGACATTAAGGGAAGAAGGCATGGATAAGGAATATTTTCCCTTTTATTAAAATAAAATATGTACGCATCGGTTTTATAACATGCTGTTGTTTCTGTAGACTCATCACAGGAGGAAGTAATGGATACATAAAGGTATGGAACTTCAACAGTGGCCATTGTATAAAGACATTAAAGAAAGGTGGGTATAGTTTGTTTCATCGCTGTAGAAAAGGACATATATGAAAGTATATATATATTTTTTTTCATTTCCCATCAGAGGGTAAATGCCATCAGGTGTGTGACTGCACCTTTATTAAAGTTAAAGGAAATTCGTGAGTAACCATGTGATATTTGACAGTTGTTCAGTATAACCTTGATTCCATGCTGAGTTTGTGCAATTTCTGTCTGAAGATATGTGGTTGCTGTCGGAAGAGACCGGAGGATTGACATTTATTCAGTGAGTAAAAGTCAGACTCCAACGCATCTTATTTCTGTGTTTGTATTTTGAAATCTCGTTCCAGTAAGTTTTGCAATTGCACAATTCTTCCATTAGTTAATTTCATTTGCATTTTTGCATTGTTATTGGGAGCTGAACTTATTCAGAAGACAAGCAGGATTTGATTAGGAACTACTCAACCGAGAAAGCTGTGCACACTTTCATCTAACTCTATTTTTTTTTTTTTAAGATCAGGTTTTGTCCCCAATGATTTTACTAATCCTTTCTATTCATACAGGGAGATAACAAAGCTAAATGGCTTTTACTGAATATCTGAATTTTTTTCAGGATTCTCCTGAGGAGCTTTATCATGTCCAGAGACCACAGCCTTCATGGAAAGACGATTTGGTGAATATAAGCAGAAAGTTGGTTCAATAATAACTTTATTATTGATGTTCATGTGGACCAAAGCAATAATCCAGCTGGCTCTTACAGCTTTTCATACCAAATTAAAAAAAAAACACAGAACCCTAGTGCTGCGGATTTTGTATAAGGTAAAGAAGAGAGTTAATGTTTCATAAATGAATTACTATAATATTTACAGACATAATTATATTTTAATTTAACTTGTTTGTGAATATAATTAAATCCATCTATGAGAATCCCCAAATCGCTGCTTAATTCTCTCTTTTGAAGTACCCTGGTTACTTGTTTACCATTCTCCTTAAATTAATTTTTGATCATGACGATTATCTTTAATTAGTGGTTTCTTCTATTTGCATCTTCTGTTTACTCTGCGCTCTAAAAAGCAGTAAACATTGATGCTGACTGAGAATCTGCTCTCAGATATAACAGAGGAGCTCATTTGTACTCATTGTACTGTGCAGGAGAGGTAAAGCCAATGCTCCACCTCCATTGCTTCAGTTACCTTTCAACCTGAAGGACTTTTATTTAGATAAAGCGTTATGGTTCAGTCTTTGACACAGATTCACAGAGGATACTGTGTTTGAAAAAATGTCCTGAAAATTGTATTTTGGAGAGTGAAAAACTCAGAGAGGTTAAGAAGAAAAACTTTTCTTGTTTTCTCTCTTGTAGAACAGCAATGAAAGGAATAAAAAAAAAAAACAGCAAAAGACTTTCATCACCGCTTCACTGTTTTCTTTTGTCCAAGATTATTTATTCCTTGTTATGTATTCATGACTTCTTTGCACAGTCGCTCCCCTTAACTTGCATAAAAACATTTCATTCAGAACACAAATATTGCTTTTGTTTGGATTTCTACTTCTTTCATTTACTTTTTTTTCATAGTTAATGTGCTTCTTTTTAAATGACTGGATGCTCCAGTGTCCAATAAGGGTTGAAAACTCGTAATGATCATCTTTGTGTGTTTAATTTTTGCACTCTTCCTACGAAATACAAATTTATTTTGTTGATCAAATTCACAAAAGCTTAAATAATATAGGTCTTGAGTTGGAAAACTGAAGCTAGTGAAAAAAAATCCTCCAAAAACTACAACCAAAATATTGAAGGAATTGATTCTTTTAGTCTTATTTTGGTTGACTCAGAAATATATTTCACCATAATTTATGTTACCAGCAGCAGAATCTGCAGTGAATATTACTTCAAAAAGTTCTGTTACTTCTTGAGTAATTTCTTTGAGATACATTTAAAACACTAAAGTCCATATTTGAATTGACAAATACTGGATGACTTATGCTTTACGAACCACCCAATGCATTTTCTCAAGCGTCAGACAGCAGACGATGTTTCCTCTATCTGCTTTTGCCTCCGTAATGCATTTAAGTTATCTCTGTCTGCAGGCCGCTGCTCTCTCTGGAGGGAGAGCTGATTCTCACTAATGCTGTATGATCCATTGGTTGAGGCGACTTTCAGAGACCTCTTTTACATTGAGACTAGTGGTTAGATTCACCCACATATAAGCCCATTATCAGTTCAGAAATATTGCATTACCGTCACTGAGAAGCAAAGTGACCCCGTTGATTATCTACAGAGGGCCTTACTGAAACCTTTCATTAGCGGCTTGCAGGAGGAAGATCAATGGTTTGTTTTATATGTATGACTCTCCTTCCCTTTAGCCTCCATGTCTCACTCTCACTGTGAGTTTTTCTGCTAGGTTTTGTGAGCCAAGTTTCAAAACATTTAGTGTTAAACCCAGCAAGCTCTTAATCCAGTTGTCGTACACTTGAACAGAATATTTTAAGCACATTGAAGACTGTTTGGCATTTACTGTGATAAAAAAAGGACATTTTTCATGACTACCAGTTTGGAAAAAAGCAAATACACCTTTGCTACTTTCTATGGATTTAGGAAAAATAGCAGCTAAGTGATGCCAATCAAATGAACTTAATTATTAATTTTTATCAAGTGTGATCACCTCTATAATAGCATATTACACCATGCCTAAATAGGAAGACATCAGCAATGACTATTAGAGAAGCAGTTATGCCTTCTGATCAATCCAGACAGGGTTATGAGGCCATTTATGAACAATTTGAAGCCTGTTATTCTACAGTGAGAAAGGTCATTGGAGTTTTGGGGAGGAAGAGTTAAAGGAGGAAGCTTCTTCTCTCTGAAAACAATATGACACTATGATTTAGTTTTTAAAGTTGAATCTTAACAAACCAGAGAAGCTTGTGTTGTTTTACTGATGGATACGATCAAAATAGAGTTGCTTGGCTATGAAGTTATTATGTGTTACGAACATCGTAATGCTGTCTATTATGTAAAGCAGGTGTGAAATGTGAGGCCATCTTTTTCACCACTGAAGCTCGCTTGATATCAGCTCATCAATAGGGCAACGACCCCCAAACGCAGCAGTAAATCTACAGCAGAATGTCTAAAAACACCAACAAAAACCTCCATGATATCAAGCAGTTTTGTAGAGAATAGTGAATCAAAGTCTCCCCACAACAAGGTAAGAGATTTAATAAATCATACAGAAAAAAACAATTTGGAGTTATTTCTACAAAGCTACAAGCTATGGCATCATGATTTGTTTTGCCCAGGACTGTAGATAAATTGAAGTATTTTTCATCCAGCAATCTTTTCATCTGCACAATATGACAGCAGTTTCTGTTTTTCAATAGTAACTTCGAGGACTATAACTGATGTGCTTCATTCTATTAATTTCTTAAATGAAAATATTTTTGATTGACTTTGTGCTTGTTTTCATTACTCACAAAGATAAATGGGAAGGTGCACTTCTTTTGAACGCATAAATTGGAAACTTAAAAGATAAAAAACCTGTTTTCTACACAAAAGACAGATGAAGTATGTCAAATGTTCAAGACGCAGTAAACTATAAAATCTATACTTATTGCAGAAATATGATACTAACTCCTGAAAAAATGTTCTGCTGAGTGTTTGATAACATTTGCACCATTACCAACACAACAGACTTTATGTTTTCTGTCCACAAGCTGTTTTATGCTATTAAAAAGTTACTTTCCAGTCCGTTTAAAGAGATTTCTTCTCCCCAGCTTTAATGCACTTTCATATTTTGTTACAATGACTCATTGTGATAAGAACAAATAGTCAAATTCAGAGCTGTGGAATAAACTGAACTGTTTAAAAAGATGGGTTTTTCTCTGCCTGCAGAAAAATGGCCACACAGAGGACATCCTTTGTGTGGTGCAGTGTCCTCCCTCTCTACTGGCGACCGGCAGCTACAACGGAGAGATCATAGTTTGGAACGCAGATACCGGGTCTATAAACTGTCGGTTTGTTGGACCTCTTTCAGCTGAAGATCACAACACTAAAGGTGATTTAGAAGCTATAAGGAGAATAAGTTGCACAATAAAAAGGGATTAAACCTGTGAAATATATTTTTTTAACAATAGGGCTGGACTCAAGTGTTCCAAGCATGGTTTTTATCAGAAACTTAAGATTGGCGCAGCCGTCTCCAACTACTGCTCTCCTGACATCTGGAGTCAGAGGTTAGCCTTGGAAGGAGCGATAATGCATGACTTCATTTTACAACTTTCCACGGTTTATTTCATCACAGCTTTATTTATTCATTTGGTTTCTTAAAGGGTGGGTAAATCTCTGGGATGTGCTCAGTGGACGGAAGCTTGTGAGCAGCTTCAAAGTTGTGAGACATTTCAAATTTATCTTATAATTTTTTTTGTATACATTTTTTTCTTATTTTATTTTTGTCTCCCAAATGGCAGAAAAAAGATGTAGAAAATCCATTATAGACTATTTTGCTTAGAATTACTATTTTTTGTTGAGTAGTGTAGATATCTTTCCTGCAGGTAAATATTGTACATCTCATATTCTCTCTGGGTTTTGTGAGGTGGGTGGAGTTTGAGGCACAGAGAGTTGCTAAAGCTGAAAAAACAAAATGGTGCTATGAGAAATTCCACAGATGAAAGAAACATTGCAAAAATGTGTAAAATTAAAACTAATGCCACTGCTTAGTTTCCCACCAGGGTAAAAAAAACTCACCTTTTAGATTTTAAATCTTTATCAGGACTTAATAAGGATTGTTACAGCTTAATTTGATTTTAAATCTAGCTAAATACAACCCTTATATGAACAATAGTAAATTCCATGTTATATATTGCACTGTCACTATTTTATATAAGTCTAGCTAAAAGATAGAGTCAGTGTGCAATTCCCCTTTTAAATCACTTCTTCAGTCTTTCATTGCGGTGGTAAAATTTGACCCACTTTTCTTTGCGCAGCTTCAGTTCATTGAACTCTTGAACTTTGCTCTGTTGCAACACTTTGCCTTTTTATTTATTTATTTTATTTTTTTTTTTGCCATACCCCAGTAGATTTTCAGATAGCTTCCTGCCATTTGTGCTGACTGGTTGTGTTTAATCTTTAATGTATGTGAAACATTGTATTATTATGTCTGAACAATTTCTTATTTGTCTTATCTTTTCAAAAGAAATTGTTCCAGAACTCATTTTTTGTGTTCAGCTGTGACCTTTTAGAGAGAGGGATCTTTCGCCATACATTTTTATTTATTTATTTATTTTGCATGATCGGTTCAGAGTTCTGTCCTATCTTTCTCTCTTCTTACTCATAATGTTTTCTTTCATTTGAAAGAGATTGAGGTGGACAATAACTGTCTCTCTTATTCTATTAATCTTTGTTTTATAAAACTTAAATGACAGTTACAGTTTGCATTAACGGACTCATATGTAATGCTTTTTGTTTTGGGTCTGACATTACATGTGTGCCACATAGTCGAAATATCAACAAAAGATAACAAGACTGTACATCACTGATGAGAAGACACTGCTGTACGCTGCTGACAGGATGGGTTACATCTATATTTACAACATGGAGACGTTTGACCCAGAGCAAAGGTCACCCAGAGGTTGGCTTCCCGTCTTCCCTCACTTTTGACTTTAACTAGACCTGCAGTGAAACTGTGAGGATAGATATTGTTTATGAGACATTTTTCTCAGACTTTCTGTCTCTCCCTGTTGTTTTTTTGTTTTTTTTTAACAATTCACTCAGCTGAACATTTCTGGCGTGCCCACACCAGCTCAATTACCAGGTATGTAAAGTCCAAAAATACACAGGGTGCCCTAATGTTTGTTACAAAATCATCATGTCAGGTGACTGGTTATGTTTTTGTAACACCTAACTTTTAACTAATTCCTCCAAATTGAGCTAATTATTTCCAGTTCACAGTGTCAGTAGCAGCAGCAGGGTAATGTTGTTCTGCAGCTGTGGGCACAGTGTGGAACAGTGTGTGGGAAGGTCTTCAGCTGACAACATGAGCAACCTGTGACGCTGCCTTTAAATGCTAACTAGAGTTGTCGGGTTTTCGCACTTTCTGAGAGTATTGCAAAAATCTGACCTTTTCATTGAACTCTGTGTGGATGATTGAGTTTTCAGTAAGAAAACTGCCATCTGGTGTTTTACCATGGTTTTTTGTTTTTTTTTGTTTTTTTGTTTTTTTTCTGGTCCAGCTTACAGATTGTCACCAGTGATCAAGTGGTGCTTACCTCATCCACTGACCACACTGTGAGGCTCTGGAGTGCAAGAGGAAAATTTATCGGTGGGTGTCAACAGTTGCAATTCAGCCATTAATTCTAATCTGCTGTATTAACAATGACTCCCTAGCTGGACCTTTACCCCTTTAACCTCAACTATTTATAGTGCAAATCACTCACAGCATGTATCACACATTTTCTGTCAAAAGTATTCCTACTGTAGAGACTTTCTGTATCTTGTAATGCTACAGCCACAAACATGGCTGTATTTTTGGGGGATTTTATGCATGGAAAGAATAATGGTTTTTGAAACTTCAACATAAACCCTTTAAAAGGTCTGCATTTGCACTCAGGCCCTTTAATCTTATGGCCCTTAAAATAAAACCCACAACATGGTGGTGACGACGTTGTCCTTCAGTCAGGATGGAGAACTTGGTTAGAGTTCATGGGAATATGGATGATGGAGCTAAAATACAGAAAAATCTTGGAGGCTACAAAAGAATTGAGATTTGGGATAATGAAGGGGGGATAACTGTAAACACACAGAGCTAAAATGTGTTGGTGTAGGTCAAAAGATATGTGTGAGTTATAAGGACCTAGTCAACGTAAAGACTTTAACACAATTTAGGCACTCTGTTAAAAGCTGAAAATTGATGCTGACATAGAGTGTTGATTAAGTCTGACCAAGCTTTAATTGTTTTGCACAAACAAATATGCTAAAATGTTAGTGTCTAGATTTTCCAAGGTAGTAGGAGTCTTCATTAAAATACATTCAACTGTAATGCAGTAAGTTGGACCTTTAAAGTATTGACTGTGTGCTTAAATTGGTAGCTTCAAGGTGGTTGTACTGTGAAAAAATGTCAAATAAAATAAAGGTATGAATACTTTTCCATATGCAGAACATGTTAACCTGCCTTGCCTTGAATCTATTTTCAGTATTTACATTTTGAGTAATAGATATAAAACTTACACCTGAATGGATTTCAAGAGCTGGAGGCTGAATAAAAGCAGCCGATAACAAAGCTCTAACTTTGTCACACTAGAGAAAGATCTGCTCTAAACCTCTCAGCCAAACACGAATCAGTCATCAAGTATATAAATTAGGTGTCAAAAGCGTGAGAACATGAGCTGTTATCTCCTCCGGCAAGCCGGGAATGTGGCCGATAGGGAGAAGATTGACTGATCTCTCCAGATAGTGAGTTTAACAACTCTTGAAAGATGAATCCATATACCTTTAAAAAGAGCACAGCTGTTTATGATGCATGTTGCGATCCCACTTTGAACCATTTGTCAACTAAACACCACTCTATTGATTTTTGCATGATAACCAGGCAGAAGCAGACATTCTGCATTCGAAGAAATCAAACCCTCAGCATTGTTATTTTTTAAATGAAGCTTCAGAAGTAAGTCAGAAAAAATGAATTAACTTTTAGCAGATTTATGAATGTTTAGAAAAGTCCCATTTTTATCTAGGACGGCACAAAATGTTCTGCACGTCGTGACATATTGCAGGGAAAGTCATTCAGAAATATGACATTTTAATAAGCTGCAGTTTTACAGTCAAATTTGTTCAGCACCATTAAATGCAATCTATTAGAACATACGTTAAAATGTGATTTTCCATCTGCAGGGACATTTGGCCAGCCTGAGATGTGGAGCGTCCAGATTCCCTCATCCTGGATTCATCCAGGTGTCCCCTATGAGGTTCTGATTGATCCTCTCAGTGTGCCACATCATGATATTCTGAAGAGAAAGTCTCATCTCGCCGAAGCCATCACTTCTGACGTGACTGCGACTGATAGAGGGGAACTAAAGGTGAGCTGCAATATTTCAAAAATGATTACCTGAGCTCTTCCTTTTTTTTGTCTCTTTTTTTACTGTCACACTGCACCGATGATCCTTTGAATTTCATCAGTTACGCTGACAATGAGGGAGATTTAGGAGCACATTTCACCCAGAGGAATAGGAGTCTGGCCCGGATTATAACCATTTCAATAGAACAGACCGCTCCACACATGTACTGCCTGTTTAACACCTGGCTCCAACTAAAAGCATGGATTAGTATGTGAAGGGACTGTATTTTCTGCTTTATTTCAGACTGTGTGAAGAAATTGACTGGAATACCAGCATACCATCAAACAACTTGGCCCTGAATGACTTTTGGACCTTGGAGCCACTGAATACTTGTGAACCACCCCGACTCTCTCTCTGGTATTGATCCATTTATCAGCCTCATGGGGGAACTGGAATTAACTGACTCAAATGAAAACATTTATATCCAAGCTGAGAAAGTGGGTCATTTGCAATGTTATGAATCAACGTATGTTTTGTTGTTTAACACAACTCGGACGTGGTGCAATAAAGCTGTGAGCTGAGAAACCCATACCATGGTGACCTCTGACCTGCGGAAACACATTTCCACAGATGTCCAGTTCAAACTCAGCTTAGTGACTTTCAAGGAAGCTTATTTGATTTCGGTGTTGACAACGTTTCTGTGTTTTTTTCATTTGGCTTGTGTGCTTGTTAGTATGCATTGCTTCAACTTCCTCCCAAAGTCCAAAGACATTGTTGTTGGGTTAATTAACCTCTCTAAATTACATTTAAGTTTGTGAGTGTGTGTGCGCATGGTTCTCTGTCCTGTGAGTCTTCGGGTTGTGAAGTACTGGGCATCAATGCCGCTTTTAAATCACCTTCAGGCCCCTAAGATTCCCTGTAACTCAGCATGGAAGCAGCTACAGTTAATAGATGGATGAATGGATAAAACCCCTAACACATAAAATTTGAATAAAATACACTTACATTTGTGACTTTAATGTTAAAATGCATAATGTCTCAAGTTATATGAATTCAAGGCATTGTAATACAGTATATATGATTTAATTATTGCTCTGTAACAGTTGCATGCCATGTATTTTATTAGCAGTGAATCAGTATTTTCATTATTCATGTCATTATGAAAATGGATAATTAATAAATGTCTTCATTCTTTCAAAACAGCCAGCCTTTTAATTTCTAAGTGAGACATCGTAGTTCAATTGGTCTGCCCTTGGTTTAGGTTTTTGCAGTGACAGTAAGAAATGTATTAAGTGGATTCAGAAGATTTACCCATGCAGATAGAAATCTATACTTGAGCATGTCAGTGGCGAATATAATAATTCCAGAAGGATATAAAGGTAACAAGCATGCAGGGTGGGTGTCATTGTCTTGAAAAAAAGAAATCCCCCACAAAGTTTGTCATGGAATAAGAATGGAGGGAGTGTGGTGTGGTATATAATGTGGGAACCTAACTAGATTCTGCACAGTCCATCAAGTAAATTGTCAGCATGGTATTTATTTTTTGCTGGTCCGATCGTTCATGGAAACGATATCCATGGAGATCCTGAAGCCTGCAATTTATCATCGCCTGCCCACCCACACAAACACAGGGATGCACACACCTGAACTCCCCTCATCAATCTATTACATGGGAAGTATGGAGGGTGTGCAACTTCATGAAAGCAAGCATTAATTACTTGAAGGGAGGCTCTACACATCTAATTTGTTTTTTGATTACAATAACTATTAGCACTTTGCTCCACTCTAAAACATAATTACTCTCACACTCACAACTCGGGCTGCATGGGGACTGAATTATTCAGGGAGAGCTCGGTAAATACGAGCTTCTAAAAGGGAAAAAAGGTCATCTTGAAATTGGTAGACAGAGATATAATACAACTCTTTGTTTTTACTGTTGTGGGCTGCACAGTGACACAGTTGGTAGAACTTTTGCCTTGCAACAAGAAGGTCTTTCTGCAGGGAGTTTGCATGTTCTCCCTGTGCATGCGTGGGTTCTCTCCGGGTACTCCGGCTGCCTCCTGCAGTGCAAAAACATGACTGTCAGCTTAACCAGTCTCTTCTATGTTCTCCTTCGGTGTGGGTGAGTGCATGCATGATTGTTTGTCCTGCTGGTCTCTGTGTTGAGCTGCAATGGACTGGCAACCTGCCCAGGCCAGGGTGACCCCGCCTCCCTCCTGGTGACTGCTGGAGATAGGCACCAGCACCCCACGAAATCTCAAGCGTGTAAGACAATGGATGGATGTTAATTACA
This sequence comes from Poecilia reticulata, assembly GCF_904066995.2. Taxonomy (NCBI): domain Eukaryota; kingdom Metazoa; phylum Chordata; class Actinopteri; order Cyprinodontiformes; family Poeciliidae; genus Poecilia; species Poecilia reticulata. The sequence goes on from NC_088842.1 coordinate 26,133,128, forward strand.
CTGTTATAAAAAAAAAACATTATTAAAATAACTTAGCTGCTCTAGAAAAACTGAATTTTAGAAGGTACAGTATAGTTAGGTATGAATCATATACTCTGGCAGATTGTAAGCATAAAGAGTACGTAATTAAGCATATGAGAAGTAGTTCATATGATAAGCTCAGCAAACTTGAAGTTACACCAGGTGTTTGCTGATTGCTGCTGCCACTAGTCTGAAGGAGCTGAGAGGAGGTCATGAGTAGAGGGTGCTCTGTGACACGGAAGCTCGGCTTAGAGACCGCAGCTCCAAGGAGGAGCTGTGTGGACAAGGCGGCGCTCGGTGACACCAAGTGCTTAGTGCTTAGGAACCTCGAATGGCTGCTGGGGCGAGATTAAAGGATTTCTCAAACATGCATGAAAGAATCAAAGCAGCACTCCAGGGATGTTTTTGATGTGGGGATAACATTATAACATGATATGAAGCTCAAAAAAGTCGATTTTACATCATACCTCCCCTTTAAGATTTTTAGGTTATGTCCTGTCACTGTCTGTTAATTAGCTCTAGAATCCAGTGTGATGCGGTTTCAATCCCATTGTTTCCTGCTGTGCCTTGAAGCTGTTCTGATCTGCCGGAGCTTATCTGAATGATTTTTTTTTTTTTAATTATGTGGAAGTTGGCCTAAATGTTCCTGAATCAAATATGAGAAAATAAACCAACTGGCACTGATTGTGAAACAACAGTGCTTCTCCGAATGTGGTTATTCTGTCATCTGAAGAAAAAAAATCAAGCCTCATGTTCCTGTGACACTTCAGCTCATTTCTCAAGGATCATTACTTTCTCAGCTTCATTACAATGCTAAGAGAGGATCCTCATGAATAATATGCAACCCACAACTGTGAAAGCATAAAAAACACAATGCAACTTTTATAGTGAATCTTAATGCCTCTGAAGAAAAGGCACTCACATGAAAGAGCATGATCAGAAAGGGCCTTTACAATGTGCAAGGACTAAACAGCTCTTATTACGGTTAATTAGACTAATTGCTATATTTGTGTTTAACAGTGGAAAAACATGCACTTGGCTTTCAGATATATTCACAAAACTCTTTTTTACAGTTGTACAAAGCAAATTAAAACTAAGATAATTAATTCTTTTTTTTCTGTTTTGAATGGTAGAATAACAAAGATGCCATACACATTAGTAGCAAGGACATAGAAACCTGGCAAGATCTTGGAAACACTCACATGTTTTGTTTGCCTTGTTCTGAATATGAATATCCCTAAAAGTTTAAATGAACTCAAGCAGTGTGAACTCATGTTCAAAGTCATAAAAAAGACTCATTTAGTGAAATATGTTCAGTAATGTAGCTTTAACTTTATATTTATAAAAAGACATTATAGGTAGAAGTAATATTGAACTGAGGCAGATTCACAGCTCCAAGACTTCAACAGTAAATGGCAGTCAATTATAAGCACAACAAAAAAAAAAACTTTAAGAACTTTGAATTTTCTGCATTTATTGTTTCTTTTATTGTTTCTCCGTATCCTAGCACCATAATGGCCTCACCTACCCCTCGACTGCTTCTCTTTATTGTCTTCACTCTATTTCAGCACTGTGTTTTAACACTGTCACCTCTGACTGAGCCTGGCTAGTGGTTTATTATTAGCTTTGATATTCACTGCATTGTTATAATCCTCATTTGTAAGTCGCTCAGGATGAAACGTCTGCCAAATGCACACACAGCATCCTATTTCTATTTTGGTGTCCCCATGTTCAGGGTCCAGCTATTACAGCAGCATGCTGACTAAGTGGTGAGGTTAGACCACTTACCTGAAATCACACATGTGCTTTATTCTGCTTTATCTCTTTAGCTACCTCCTGGTCTGAATAATGAGGCCAGTTTGAAAATGCAGAAAAGCCTGCACTTTTTATGCAGGGAGCCACTTGCATCCTTAGGGGATTTCATTCTCATTCTTTCTAGATTCCCTTTTGAAAAGGTTAAATTCCTTCTTTTCTTTAAATGGGGCAGTTTCAAAATAATTTAGTAGTTAAAAGTCCCCAAACCAAGCAGGGATTTTTGAATTCAAGTATGAACACTTTTGTGTTACTCCTGTCAAACTGCAACATATAATTTTGAGAAATTTGTTGGTTTCGGCTTTTAAACACCATAGGGAGCCACATGTCAAGTAACTGAATGCACAGTGCTTTGCTTTCCGAAACCATTCAAAGTCTCAAAGTTCAGCCATCGAGAGCTTGTGTCTTACAACTTCTAGATGTGTTTCTGCTTCAACACACCTGATCTAAACCAATAATTGTAGCTCTGGCTGTAAGTTTAGAGGGGTTCAGTTAGAATGTGACTTTTTCTGCAGCCTCCAACAGGTTTTCTTCCAAGATTGTCCTGTATTTAGCTTCCTTACCACTACTGAAGAAAAGCACATCAATAGTATGTTTCACTGTAGAAATTGTGTTTTCAGGATCATGTGCATTATTAGGTTTGAATCGTGTTTTGCATGTACCGGTAGTCCAAAAGTTAGATTTTAGTCACCAAGCCATAACTATAAATTGTCCCTTATGATGGTTTCCTTTCAGCAGTGGCTTTCATTTTATTGTTTGGTCATAAAGCCACACTTGGTGACTGCATGACTTAACGTTTTCCTGCTGACATGTTCTCTCACCTGGGAACCTCTGCAGCTCCTCTAGAGTCACCATGTGACTTGCGACTACTTCACTGATCAAAGCTGTTGTTTGTCTGTCATGTCATGCTGTGCTATATTCTTTCTCTTTTTGGAAAGTAGATTGAACAACACTTCTGCAGCTTGGTTTATTGTTTTCTAATCTAACCCTGCTTCAAACTTCACCCCGTTTTTCTCTGATGTGTCTCACCAAAGTTCACAAACCAACCTCTGAGTCTTTACCAGAACATCTACGTTCTGTTAAAGATTGGACTCTTTACTAATTAGCTGATATAGAAAGGCAGATTTTATTTGGGTTATCAGATTTAAAGGGTCTGGATAAAATGCACATCACACATCTCAGGTTCTAAATTGTAAAAAAAAAAATATATATATATTTTTTTCTTTTCACATCACAGCTAAAAATTAAATTATTCACTGTCCCTGCTAGTTTTAGGAATAAAGTCACTTTTTTACTTTACAAGTTTCTTCTGACTTTAAGTATTATTAACATTTTGTAATGGCCAAGCCAGTGTCGTGTCTTCAAACTTAATTGAAGACAATCAGTATAGAGACCTAAACATTATTGTGATGGGACCAGGGGGCCTTACCCTGGTCCCGTGACTCAAATGAGTGGAGTTCAACAGAATTACAGTAGAAACATGGTTTTATCTTGGTTAAAAGAAAGAGAAAGAAAATCCTAATTGGCTCCATGACTGAAAAAATAATTTAAAATGTAAATCTACCAGGAATAAACAGCTTGGGGTCTAACTGTACATGCCATCATGCAAAATATAGTAAATAAAGTTTGAAGCTGTAAAGTGATCAAACGTGAACAACATTAAGGGGTATGGCTTTTTCTGAGTCCACATAGTTTCATTACTTAATACACGGTTGATTGTGTTTTTGTTTTTTAAAAAAGGTAAACACGCACGGAAAAAACTGTCAGTGTGTACAAAATTCAAAAGCCCGAGGTAAATTAGTGTCTCTAATAATAAAAGCAGCTTTTAATTTCACGATAGCACCTGAAGTCAGCAGCATAAAGCATCGTGTGGGTGTTTTTTTTTTCTCCTGATTTTCTCCATCTGCTCAGACCTTCTGTCAGCTGAATTCATCCCGCCAGCAGAGCGCGTCCCTGCGCCTTGGACAGAAGCTTGGGGATGCCTGCTAGCTGAGCACAAACCCACTCCCCGTTTGCCGTGAAACTGTGACAAGGAATAACCCTGTCTTTTTTTTTTTTTTTATTGGGAAAAAAAAAATCCACCGCCAGTTTAGCCCATGCTCTGTGAGCTTTCTCCACCGCCTACACCAGTCACAGGACTCTCTTCAGGATGCTGTCGAGCAGCCCACACATCGGGCACAAAGTGGCAGTCTGTGGGATTTTTCTCTCCTTCCGTAAGTGCTCACTTTACTTTCTAATCCTTGTGTCAGGAGGTTCGGAGCAGGCAGCTGCGAGGAGCGTGCTGGCGGTCCAAACAGTGAACAGTTCGTGTTGTTTAGTTTCAAAAGGCGAAGCTTGTGTTTTGACAGAAGCCGAGCAGAGCATGAGCAGGGCAGGAGGACGAGAGCCGAGCGCATTAAGTGCAACTGTTTGAGAAGTGCGGAGCCATGATCCGCCTCAACTTCCTGAGGAGTTTCCAGGCGATTCGCACTGCTCGGCAAGCATGCGGCTCTCAGAGTGCTCCAAGTTTGTTCTGGAGTTAATCACAGGGCGGAGGTTGAAAGCTCTAGCACTTTAAATCACAGACTGTTGTTTTTTTTTTTTGTTTTTTTTTTCGGAATGTGACCCTCTTTTCGCTCTGCTTCTTCCTGACACATCGACGTTCCGCTGGCAGGACTCACGCCCGGGGATCAGTGCACCTCCGCTGGTTTCCCCCCTCCCCGCTTCCGGGTCTTCAAGTGGGTTTTAATTTGTCAGTCGAGATCTGAGCTCTTAATTTGGTCATACAGTCGAACCCGTTTTTATCTTATTTTAGATTGGCGTGCACAGACTTGACCAATGCGTTGCAAAAGTGACTGTCTGCTTTATTGAGACATTGAGGCTCGCTTATTGCATTAAATATTATCAAGAAGTGATTTTTTATTAATTCAATGAGATAAGTAAAATTAATAAACTATATTGGACACTGTGATCATGTTAAATATCATGGCTTGCAGCTATAGAAAACCAGAATGCAGTTTCTCAAATATCACATTAGGCTAAAAGTAAAATCTTTATTGAGATATTATGATCTAAATGTTAATGACTTTATAGTTGCCCATCAGACAATCACTGGCACAAGGAAGCTTGGCATGAGCAGCTGCATGTTAATAGAAGATTAAGTGGAAGGAAGAAGTCTGGTCAAAAGAGGTGCCCATGATTCGGGAAGATGATTCCAAAGAGTTTGATATTCAAATGGCCAGTGTGATGTTTCCACAGCCATTGAGGATTTGCTGGTGTTTGTGCACTCTCTTTTATACATTGCAAAGTCAATGCAGCAGTTAAGGAGGTTTTAGAGCACTATGCTTTCTTCTGCTTAAACGCACCAATACAAACTCTGCCTGATCAGTCAGCAAACTGGCCTGATGTAAACCCCAGACTGAATCCATGGGTATCTTTAACCCGAGGATGAGCTGGAGGCCTCTATTAAAGCAACATGAGCTTCTTTTTTACTCCACAGGTCAATGCAGCACTGCATTGAAGTAATTAATACAAAAGAAAGGCCAACCAAAATATTAAGTGCATGTACTGTGCAATGCATGAACATACTGAGAGGGTCAACATTGTGGTATTAACCTTTTTTATTAGTTTAATGTAATGTTATTATTCCCATTAGCTGTAAATCATAATCAACCAAATTAGCAAATGTTTCAGATAAATGACTCTACATTTGACTTGTGTTACCAAAATAATGTATATGGTAGTCTAATTTTTTTATGCAGTGTCTAAGCTGTAGAACTGATCAAAATGTAAAACATCAAACTTACAATAGTGTGGTGTTTTACTCACAAACAAATGTTTCCTGCCAATTCAAAATTCTATACACTGTTACAATATATAGTGCAGAATATAGTCTGTGATGAGCCCAGTCAATCAAATTGGAGGGGTTACTGCAAAATATGTTGCTGCAATTGGAAAGTGGTTTGTACAGAGTGACTCGAGCGCAGTGTGGAGGTCCATTAGAGCCCGAGAAAAGAGCAGGAGAGTGAGCCAGGGAGGTGGGTAAAAATGTAGTTATGAGCAAAAAAAACAAAACAACAAAGATCTGCAGATGCAGATGTTGATTCAGGGGAAGAGTTATTATATGGGATATAATACTTTAACGTATTAAAGTATTATATCGCTTTTCAAAGAAAGAGTGACCCATATCTTCATCTTAGGTCTGAAAATGGACTGAAACCTTTTCTAGACCGACAAAATAGAACATAGTGTAAACAATATAGGAAATTGTGTACTTTTTTTTTAATATAGCAAATGTGTAAGAGCCTTTTTATGTTGACAGGAAAAAAAAAGATGCCTTTTCCACAGAAATCAGTCTGTTTCGCTTTGCTAAAACTTTGCATGTTTTGTTTATTATTGAGCAGGTGAAAAACTGCTTGGACACCACTGATGTACCTAATCTATAAAACCATACTATTAACGATGGTATAGTTTTTTATTTTAACTTTTTTTTTTTTATCCCTAATGATAAGCTTTATTTAATACTACATTCTCACTCTGGTGCTATCTATAATTTAACCAATGTCATGGTTAAAAGACTCATTAGTAGACCCTTTTCAGACATGCATATAACAAATTATCGCAATCAAATTAAGTATTAAATCAACAATTTCATTGTTTTCTTGCTCACCTTATGCCCACAACTCATTTTCTGAAATGTTGATCTTAAAATTCAAGAGATTTTGTTTCGATCATGATCACCCCCCTTTTTGCTCTGCTGTAAAAATAACTGAAGGCTCTTCATTACAAACTTTAATGATGCAGTAGGTTTCCATTTAGATGAAGATCATATCAGTTCAAACATTTACTGAAGCTGGGGTTAAAAATGAAATGCACTGCGTTCACTGTGTGCAGCAGTGATATTATGTCTCAATCGAGCATGTGTACAAACAGAAGCCCTCTTTACTTGCTTGGCACTGAACCAAGGATGTTTAGCCGGACGTCACACTCTGACAAGTCCGTCGCGACTCGCCCAGAACGCAACATTTATGGACTTGACCGTCGCAGCTCTCCTGAGGTTCCGGAGAGTGAGTTGTTTGGTGACAACAGGGTACTGCGTCTGCTGCTTTTCAATGATGTTGTCCGAGAAGTTTCCACCCACTGTCATTTCTGATGTGCACTGGAGCGGTTTGCAGCTGAGTGTGACTCAGTCTGGATGGGGAACGGCACCTCCCAGTCTCAGGCCACAGCACTCTGCCTCTGTTTGCTCGGAGCGCATTTCAATTGTGGTTGCTGGGGTGGCTCTGCAACGGTCGCATATGTCTGTTTATTCAGGCAGGAAATCATTCAGTAAACAAAGTGTAGATCCAACCTGTATCAAATGCAGTTTTTTTTCTTTAATGATATGTTGTTTTATGTAAATGCTACAAAATCCTAAATGGTTGTTGATGGTTGGTGGAGAAGCGGTAATGAGAAATATTAATTGCAGCAGGTTTCTTGCCAGATGTCATTTCCATTTCAAACATCTCCAACACGGTTGCTGCTTCAGCCTCCCTGTTTGAGTTGTAAATCGGCCGTTTTCTTTGAAGCCTTCCCTCATCTCTTTGCTATATGACAGATGAGTTCGGCAACAGAAAACAAGATGTAAGATGTAAGAGATGGCGGTGAAAGCTGAGCTGCAGAGCACAGATTTCAGAGCTCTTTCTTCTGACCCTCCGCTGTGGTCACAAGTTGTTGGATTTTAAAAATGATATCTGAGACAGTAAGCTGTGAAGCAGTTTGGTGTCAAATAATGCTGTACAAGATAATGGAAACACTTAATTTAATTAAAACATACTTAGAAATGAAGACATATTTCTAAGTATATGTCAATTATTTATAAAGTGACTTGACATTTACCCATTGGGCCTTTTCAGGCTGATGCTGGTTTACTTTGAGGTCTGACCTGCTGAATCTGATTTGGGGAATGTTGCATGAATGAGAATAAAATGTGTTGAAAGTTCAGTAATTGAGGTAGTATTTTTTCAATTCAGTGGAAAATTATGGAATTACAAGATTACCCTAGTTTATTCATCAAATCCTTTGTCTCTAATGTAGCAGACTGGTGCTGTTTTAAATCATATCAATACATCAATACTTTGTCAGTCTTATTAAATATTGACGAGTCTCAAAAGATCCCAAGATTGTTAATTGTAAAACCTGATAAATAAACTCCTAGTCAGGGAGCTGTTATCTTCTACGTGAACAAAGTGTGCATGATGAGATTTTACATACAAATATGATTTACTTGTAATCATGTGATCAAGGACTATATTTATTATTAGTTGCTCTGAGGTCAACCTTATAATAAATCATTACACAAAGAACATCACAAGCATATAATAACAAAGAGAAAATCTAACAACTACTTGAAGTTTTTAGGACTGGAAATGAGCATTTCCAATATTATGCTGAATTATGAGTGGAGATAGCCACCAGCACCCCTCATAACCCCTATAGGGATAAGGGTGTACATAAAATGGATGGATGGATGGATGTTCAAATTTAGAGTTATCAAAAGGTGCTGGTTTGGGATAGAAAATTAAAGGCGGAATGAAGCCACATTTGATCCATCAGTTCCTTAGACCAGAACACTGCATTATCAGAACAGTGAGAACGCCATACATTAAGATCCGGATCTCATTGTTTCACCTCTCAGTGAACCTGACTGGGTCTCCTGATCTTTTTTTTTCTGTGCTCAGTAGAAGAAGGAATCTCTGCCCAACAGCTGTTCAAACAAGCTTCAAAGTTGTCTTGTGGAAGAAAGGTAGCGGATCGGCTTTTTGATCCAAGTCTCTGAATGGTTTCCTGCTTTGGATCATTCTGAAGCTAAATTGGACACAGAAAAAAAATGGTTGCAAAGAATATCAGGCGGTGATGTAAAGTGCATTTTCACTAGTCTTTGTTGTGACTGTAAGTGACATTGACAAAGAGTCAATCAGTCTGTCATTGAGAAATCCAGCAGAAACATGCAAAGAATCGTTGAGGAATTGGAAAAAGGATCTGAATGCTGTAAGGTCAAAAATATTTTTCTAGTGTGTAGTGAGAAGGATAGAATTATTTCCAGCATTAATTTTGAGGTTAAAAAATTGGAAATAAGCTCATATTTCTTCTGCTATATTTTGATAATCTTTTAAAGATCTCTGTTTCAGTTTTATCAGGTAGAAACCAGAAGGTAAATCTACCAAGGGGATTAAGAAGTTTGTGGTTAGCTCTACACAGAAAGGAGATTCTTTATAGTAAAAAAAAAACATTATTCTTCAGTACAGCACACAATAAAAACAACTAAATAATGGTGCAGTCAACAGTGTATGCAATCTTATCATTGACATGATAAATTTTTTTATTTTTTTTTACTTCAGCCGAGAAGATTTCTGGACCTTTTTTGCAATTTGAGAGGAAAAGCAAGTAAAGTTCTCTCTGCAGGCCAGATGGAGTCACTCTGGGTGATGAAATTTGGAGGACCAAGGCTCAAAGTAAATTTGCTCTCCGGCTGTTGTTACTTCCCTGAGCTTCCCCAGGCAGCACAGCCCTGAGTGAGCAGTTATTAACTAAAGAACAAATGGGTTTACATGCCATAGTTTAATTAAAAAAAAACCTTTTCTCTAAAATGTAATAGATTTTTTTTTCTCACCTGTCATATCTTGAACGAAAATCTCTTTATAAAAGCAAATTATTTGAAACAGCTCCCCCAATTAAAGACATGTGGCTGTAGGTATTAGACCTGCTAGTTTTAAAATAAGATTAGCTAGAACTGCCAGTAATAGTTCATTTTAGTTTCATCAGTTTCTCCCAAGACCGTATACTGATCATTTTCAGGCAAGGCATTGTGGGCTCCTTACATTAGTGAAAGCACATTAAGCTTCCCAGCAAGTCATGAAAGCAAATCAGGCTGTACAACAGCAGGACTGCTCCTCGGTGGAATGCAGGACTCATTATTACACCTGTGCTGTTCCTACGGTGACTCACAATGTCTGCAGGGAGGAAAGGTCTACACAGGTTCAGAATGTCTACCTAAAAAAGAGAAAACTTCATGTAAAATGTACTTTGTTTATTTGCTTATTTCTAAGTTGATGCCTTACATAGTCAGAGGAGTGCATGTTTATATTGTGATGTTCAAATAGCAGAGAGTAGATTTTATCCAGGAGGAGACTTCAGAAGTGAAATTAAGGTCTATTCTTTCTATAGAAATTGTTTTTCCAAGCAGTTGTATCTATAGACAGATTTTAGCTGAATGCATAATTGCTCACAATCAGTTGTATTTTTGGAAAATGAGATAATTTGTACATACATGTTTAAGATCAAATATCTTACATACTCTGCTTTTTTGTACATAAGGCATTGCTTTTGACATTTTCCTTTCAGTGCAATTCTCAAAAGGCTTAGGATCATACTTTAGTTAAAAAATATGCTTTTCGTGTTGTACAGAAAGCATGCATTTATGCAGTGTAGATCTCAGTTATTTATCTTGGAAAGACACCAAGGCATCAGCTTGAACTACACAGATGTCTGACTGATCTGTAAGAAACTCATGAATCTGATCTTCATGTGATCAGTGATTGCATCATCTGTGAATGGAGAAACAGTGTGGAAGTTTCTTCTGTGGGAAAAAGACTGAAAGTTAGTTATGTGCAGTACCAGAAAGCGGTTTAAAAATGAAGCAGCAGTGAAGTTGCAGTAATGTAAGCTTTTAATTTCCTTATGCTGCAGAACATGCTATATTTTGAAATGTCCAATGTTATATTGGAAATCTCAGTTAGGGTTAGTGTCTGTTTTCGTTAGAAAATGCACGAGAGATGCTTAGTGAGCCGTGATAAGATACAGATTAAAATCATTTTATCTAGTAAAAAACTTTACTGCTCTTTCACACATAGTGAAACGTTCCCTTTGTTCCTAATGTAAATTATTAATGACCACTGACAGCAGGAAGGATAGAAAAAATTACTTTGAATTTCATTTTATAAATGTTCTTAAAGACCCTGCCTTTTGTCGTACGACTGCTGGAGATGGACACCGACCCCTCTCGCGACCCTGCAAACATAAGTGTGTTCAGATAATAGACGGATGTCCTTAAAGAGAATAGAAATATGCTAAAATCAGCATTGACAGGCCAAAGCTCGACTAAAACTGTGAAATTTGTCACAGATCTCTGATTGGCTCATTACTTTTTTTTTAAAACTGTGGCCTTGTCAAGCATTTTTTTAAAAAAGATTTCATGTTGATGCTTCAAAGTGAGAAGCAGCACCCTGTTGGACCACGGGCCATGAAGGACCGAATGCAGAAGGCTGGGATAACTATTGATTCAACAATGCACTGCATTAACCTACTTTCAGCTTCAAGAGGAAGAGGAGGAGTTGCAGGAAGGAAGCTCTGTGATGTCATGTGAACCTTTAATACTCCATAACTAGGACAAAGATGCCCACTTCTGCAGCATAGCTGCATCAAGAGAGGATACCTCTTCCTCCGAAGGCAAAGTATTCAAACCAACCCTGCCTTCCGGCGAGAAGGCCTGCTCCTTCAACTCCAGGAACTCTGGATCCAAAATTATCTATAGTTTCCTGTTCTATGTATCCACTACCTATACTAGCGGTTCTCAACGTGGGCGGTACCGCCCCCCAGGGGGCGTTCAGAGGACTGCAGAGGGCGCTGGTGGACATTTTTACAAAAGGGGGGCGCTGGGATGCCTTTGGGGGGCGTTTGGTCGAAGGTAAACTTTACACCTTAAATGCACAACAATGCCAGTTTAGACTTTGAGCAATTTGGTAAAACTGTATTGTGAAACATTAAAACATGCTTGGCTGCAACTGTATCGATGGCAGCTCTTCTTCTATTCAGTGTTTGTTAGCTTCATGGCGCAGCTCCGCATCAGTTCAGCGTTACACCGGCTGATGACGCTGCTGTGATTCACTTTGTCTGGTATTTATGTAGGCTACATATGTTTTGGCAGTTCTGTGATCATGTCAAAGCAGCAATTTGTGTTTTATTTCCGTTTGAAAGCAAACTGCCCGCTTCCATGGAAGGACAACAGAAAACCGCTCTTATAAACATGTAATTACTAAAATCACGATGCCCTCACATTGTATTCCTCTGAAAAATTAACCCATTTAAATAAAGAAATCCCTCCATGGGTGATGCCACGATAGAGAGCGTTCATTTTATAGCGTTAACACGGTGCTGTAAGTGGTCCGGTATGAAACGGGTTTGATGGAACAACGGTACCACAGCATTTTTAATTTCAATAATTAGAATATCGAAATTGTTTCCGTTGTTTTAAAAGGTTTATGTCAGTCTGCCTTTTCACCATCGATATGCTGGCCCGAAAAAGGTTGAGAAACACTGATCTATACTATCTGGCTGGAGGAACAAACCTTGATCCTGGTTTATTCATAATTCTGCAGAAGGGACCTTGTAATTACAGCTTCCCAAAGATTGCTGTCGGCAAACAACGCTGGCTGCTCCTTCCCAAAGGGAGAACAGGTGAGATTTGCAGCTTTACTGAACACCATAGCTAAGAAAACGCCCCTATTCCCAAGCGGACGTGTTCTAGCCACGCATAGACACTGATAACCATTCTGTGTGTTTCTAGGATCTGAGATGACAAGGCGATTCTCGGTGCAGTTGTTTTCACCACCTGCCTCCAATAGGAAGCAAACGCCTGGCCAATTGCTGATGCTTTGGAGCATCAGCGTTTTAAGCTAACGTGTGCTAACCAACAACACTGCAAGCTGTTGGCCTATAGCTTTCCCCCTGGCTCCCAACACCGGCTTAACTGGTGTTATTTTTAAAACAAACCGTGGTCTTTAAAAATGTGCATTCATACTGAATTGTGACATTGTTGCATATTTCTTTGTTCTATTTTTTAAAATCAATTTTTATATTTTACTGTTTTTACTTTTAGTAGTTTTATTTAATAATTTAATATTTTTTTACTTGTTTCAGTTGAGTGTTACTAGTTTAGTGACTTTGACTGAAGAGTTGAATTCTCTCTTGTTACGTCCTGTATTTTGTAGAGAAGTTGTCTGCATTTAAATCCATGCCTGCTGTTCATATATCAGAGATGGAGTCATGACTTCAGCCATTATTTTTAATCCTAAGGGTTATCAGGCAGATATAAACAATAACTGAGACTGAACTATTTGGCTTTTATTTCCTTGATAATCAAGTGGTGACCCGACTTAGTCATTTTGATCTAACTTTGTATTTAATATTCCCCCTTTTTTCATTAGAAGCCATGTTACTTAGACTCCACAGAGATAAGTGTGGTTCCTATGGCTGATGGAGAAGCTTGAGCTTTAAAGTTGAACATGGCACATCTCCAGATGAGGCTTGTGTGTTTTGCATACATAACAGTTTTGAACAGTTTAAGAAGGTGGAAATCAATAGCATTATAACTACTGTCTGTGAGACTCAAACTGTGTGCCATCTGTGCCAACCTCTTGATAAAGTGCTTTATAATAGATTTTTCTGTTTGTCAGCTCAAAGTGTGTCTGCGGAGAAATTACTGGCATTTTTACCCTGCCAAACAAGAGTCAGGTTTACAGGTTTCATAAAATTCAAATCATGTTTTTAAGAATTTGTGTTCGTCATAGAATTGTGTATCTGAGGTTTGATCAGCTCAACACCCGGGTCACATTATTACCTTAGCATGTCTGGCAGACGGGCATTGAATGTCTTAGTAGATTAATATTAGATTGTGACCTCACTACGCTGTCGACACTATAAAAACACACTGTACCATCAGCCAGGCCAGGTAGCTGCAACATTTTGGGACATGGTTAAAACTTCAGAAGCAACACACAACTCAAATGTTGCATAACTGACAAAATAATATTAATCTCATGCATCACAATGGAAACATTTTACTCTATGGAAATGCATATGCTTCAAATTAAGACATCTGACCTATTTTATGATTAATATGTTATGCTACTGTTTTTCCATATAATATTTTTTTAAAATACATGTGACAGTTTGAGATTCTCACAATATGTTAGACTTGGGGAAAAATACCATGGTTTTACCATCACAATAATAACAAAATAATCATCTTTATTTAGGATTTAGGGCAATAATCTTGTGACATTAATTATGACATTCTAAAGTTTCAATGACATTTGTTACTAAATATTGCTAAAAATGTCCATACATTTGTTTTTGCTGCAAGCAAAGTGTCAAAGCTTTCTCTACATTAGCTGACTGGAAATGTGAACAACAGGTGGTCCATGGACATCATTGTCCTGCTCTGTGTCCCATTTGATTGAATTTAAAACCCTAATTTTAAAACCTTTGTAAACTTTTATGCTAGAAATCAGCACAGGCCTCATCCAACTTTATTTTATAAGGAAACAGCAGGCTGAAGTAAACTGGAACCTAACCGACTGAGAAATTAAACCTTTAATATTTTGTTTGGTACACCACAATTTTTAATTTTTTTTTTCCTGCCTCTAAATTGTGCTGTATTGTGCCACTGCGCGGGTTCATTTCTGTAAACTTGAGGGCGGCAGGTGCTCCCCGTGATTCTGGAGGAGATGAGAATGAGCTGAATCGAGGTTTAATGGCCCTCAGCTATTTGTTTATTGGTCACAGAAGTGATTTGCGGATGTGGCACTTCTGCGGCAAACTGTACATAGCTAAAATTATTTTAGAGATGTTATTGTTTTCACCAGATGATTTTATTTATTTATTTTTTCAGAACAGTTGCAGCTGCAATTTTAGTTTTCTCTTCCCAGCCTGTTTGGCAGCCTCTGGGTGTCTCATTTAGCTTTGTGTACCCCCACATAGACAAAGTGATCATAGGATTTTTAATGCTGCTGCTGTCCTACTCATTTGCATATTGCACACCTACATAACTGCCTTTGTTAATCGGATTGAGTGACTTCAAAGGATTAACGTGATTTCTCCTTTTCTTCTGTACTCATTAAATTCTGACAGAAATAGAACTCTGAATGAGAAACTTGACACATTTTAAACAAGCAAACTAAAACTTTATTTTTAAAAAGTTCAATAGAAAAAAAAATGGCTTTAAAGTTGACGTATCTTTTTAAATACTTTCTTTTCACATTAATTCATTCAGAGGTGGTCTGTATGAAGCAGAACTGCAATGCCTTGGTCTGAACTCCTCGTTATTGTAACTTCACTGTGGGAACAAATTCCTGTCATAAATATTATGTACTGTACTTATTAAATTGTGGTGTGGCAAATTTCAGTTTGTATCCTGGTAGCACAGAATGGCAAACATATCTGATTTCACCATGGATAGATGGAAATGTGTGCATGTAAAAAGTCCATGGTCTATACATTTGGACTTGTAAACAAGAATATGTAGTTGTAAATATATATATATTTTGTCACATCCATCCATTTTCTTTACACCCTTGTCCCCTCAGTGGGTTCAGGAGAGTTGCTGGTGCCTATCTCCAGCTAGCGTTCCGGGCGAGAGGCGGGGTCAACCTGAACAGGTCGCCAGTCTGTCGCAGGGCAACACAGAGACACACAGGACAAACAACCATGCACACACACACTCACACCTAGGGACAATTTTAGACAGACCAATTAACCTGACAGTCATGTTTTTGGACTGTGGGAGGAAACCGGAGTACCCGGAGAAAACCCACGCATGCACAGGGAGAACATGCAAACTCCATGCAGAAAGACCGGGGCCGGGAATCGAACCCAGAACCTTCTTGCTGCAAGGCAACAGCTCTACCAACTGCACCACTGTGCAGCCCTATTTTGTCACATTGTAAACCAAAATGTCTGAGAATTTTATGCTTGAACATCCATAGATGATCATTTGTTTGTGTGTAAAACAAGATTTGTATTCATAACAATTAATTAAAGTACCTATTTTACCTTAACAATCTTTTTTGCAGGTACAAAGCAAAACATGTAAAACTCTGTGCTGAAGTTCTCTTGCTTGTGTGTGAGTTTTAACCTGGAGGAAATAATTTCGACCTGGATTTTTTTTTCTTTAATCTGATTGGCCGATTTTATGTCAGTCACAAATTTAACAGTCCAATCAGATTACAGATTGGTTTGTTTGTGACAGAATGGAGGAGGGTCTGGTAGTAGGCCAAGTCGGACATATGGCTCCACCCTAAAACTGTTTTGATTGGATAATCCTGCTTCACTCCAAATTTCCGGTATTACCCTTGCAGTGAAGTTAGCTTCAAATTGGATATCTGACAGACATTATTTGTGATTCACTACAGTCAGCGCTGGCTTTTCATACTATGTGCATTCACAAAGGGCGCTGGCATGACTCCATGTACATGATGGCTAAGGAATGTGGTGGTTTGCTAAAACCATAGTTTCTATTCCCAAACAATGCAAGACTTGTCCACTCAGCCTTACATGTTTGAGCCAGAAAATGAAAATACATTATGAATAAACATGTCTTCTAAACATGGCCTCAACATAGTTTGTGAGTTAGCTAACAGATCATGTGCTCCCCAAGACGCAAACAGCCAAAACAATGTCAGAGTTTTTATGTAATAATGCTTTTCAAAACATGTTTATGTCCTCAAGAAGCTGAAAGCGAGCACAGAGTGCTAACACAAGCAAAAGGCATGAAGCTACTGCTATCAAAACAATGGCTGGGCCATCATATAAACACAATAAATGAATATCTAAAGTAAGGTTTGATATCATTTTAATATCAGTTGCAGCTTACTGCTTTGCTGTGTCTGTCATTTTCATAGACAGAAGGAACTAACCTCTTAATCAGACAAAGTCTTTTGGCAAATCCTTTCTGATATTGATGAAGGTTGCTGATGAACTCATCCTTGAAGGCCTTTGCGCAAACAAAGAGAACTTTCCAACGTGTGGGTAAAGTTCCAAGAATTATAGCATTTTCTTCCCCACGTTCTGATACTGGGGGACGGTGTAATGAATTATATGGGTTACTACAGCCAACAACCAAACGTTTTGACTTCTAGCTTCAGAATACTTGAAGTTGGACTACAAAACTGTTGCGAGAAATAAAAATATCAGATATGGGAAATTAGTCTGCTGGACATCCATAACATTGTTTAACAATTCAGCAGCAAATACCATGATGAAATTGTTCAAAAATGGAAATGGGGAATAGAAAAAAACTGGAAAGATTGAAAAACATGTCACAAACAGAATAAAAATATCTACTCAGCACCGGGAGAGACTAAACTTTTATGCACTACTAGAGACTCCAAGTACACAACTAAATGTATTTAAGTTATAAAAAAAAGAGGATTGTGCATTTAATGTTCCCTTTAAATAAAACCTAGCATTATAATTTTTATCAGTATGGATTGTTTCTTTTTGCAAGATCTTTATAATTTCCCATTGTTAAATACCTGGACATCTGCTTTTACAATACCAGTAATACGAATTAAGCTTTTTGTTGAAAAGTATTCAGCAAAACCAGTGATAGCTTCAATCCTTTAACATAACTTCCAAAATTTCTGAATGCCAGAAAGATCCAACCATCAAGCCCCTCGGCGTGGTTTGCTGGTTGGAAACAACCGCTCTGATTATGCAGCATGAGGAGGCGATGAAATGGAGGCGCTCCCTAGTGCTCAGCATTATGTATGGAGTTACTCCCCCCTCTCGCTCACTGGGGTAAGCCATGAAATGATGGAAATTCGGAACCATTGTCACAGAATATATTATTTTGAATGTGGTTGTATTCCTGTAGGAAGCCTGGATTTGCAGCAAATGCTGCATTTTTAATGATATGGGAAAACGGGAATATTGTGATATCAAGATGACAAGATTTGGATTTAGCGCACTCCATTTTCTTTCAGAGCAAAAGTGAAGACCTATTTGACCCAAAGTAGAGTTTAGAGCTTATGAACAACTTATGATCTTTCTTTCACACCTGGCACACTTTTGTCTTTTAGAAGCCAACACTCCCGGCGGTACATGTAGGAGGACCCTAGTCACCTTACCAATGATCACACTTAGCATTTTTTTCTTCATCAGGAATTTGGAGTCTCTTCATCAGCATGCAGCTTGTGATTTCAGGCTTTGGATGGATTCATATTCCCATTTCATATGCAGACCTCACCATTTTACCTAAAACTGTTTCTATTTCACATTTCACATAATTTCGTGCTGATGTATTTAACCACTTCACAGTCATTTATCTTTGTTGGTAGTTGACTATTTTGATGACTTTTGGAGAAACAAAACAACAACAAAAATCATTTTGTTTAATCTTATGTCCGCCTCTTTGTCTGTTAGATGTGGATCTGATCCCCTCTTTGCTTATGTGTTACTATGATCACTGATGAAAATGAAGTAATCATGAGCAACCATGTGTCCACAGCGATACATGGTTGAAAAGGTTGAAAAGTGTTTAACTTTTCTAATCAAAAAATACATAGTCTTATTCAGTTCTTTGCTGATACTTATACTGCTCAAGCCACAAGCATTACATTGCAGAGATGACACTAGTTATGACCCACATAGATCTAATTAATGAGTAAAGCTCAGTGCACTGAGCTCTTATTTTGCAAAATGTGTCAACAATTGACTCATATTCCTCCCCTCTTCCCTCACAACGAATCTGCATTCATGGCATCCATAACAGGCATCAGCACCAGTCACATAATCACCTATTTATAACAATAAGTTTCTCCAACACGGTCTGTCTTTTGGTGTAGGAGCAAAATGTTCAGCACCCTCTCCAGTTTGCACAATCATTGGAAAGTATCCACACTCTTGTTATAATTCTGAGTTTTTCAGACCTTTAAAATTAATAGAACATGATGCATAATCATTTTTAATGTAATTAATCAGCCCACAAACATTTGTATGATGGAAAAAAAATTACAATTAAAGGTATAATATTGTTGCAAATTTGTGCATTTTTTGTTGTATTTATAAATACAACATATTTTGAACCAATTTCAGCATTTCTGCATATGTACTTGTTTAAAAAAGGCGTTACATCATCATACTGTATGTTGCATTGGCTAAGCTTAAGTGGTTAAATGAAAATCTGCAGGATTTTTTTTTATCAGATTACTCAATGGTTAGAATAATTGACATGGTATGTATGTATATATACTGTATTCAGTGGCGCAACTATACATTATTCAGGTGGATGCAAAAACATGCCGTCAACCTTCCCCCGGCGCGTGGAAAACATATGCTCGCTCTATTACCCCCCCTCCACCTCACCCCCCAGACGACGACAGGTGAAGGGTAAAACTTCCCACATTCACCTCGTCACGTGCGCAAGGTAAGGCGCGCTGAAGTGTATGGAAAAACATAATCGGCGCGCCGCCCCCTCCAGACGGGGTTTTGACACCCCCTCTGGTGCTGCGCCCTTATGCGTTGCTTGCGCTGCATACCCACTTTTTGCGCCACTGACTGTATTTTTGTGCTTTCTTGACTGAAATAATTAAATGCATTACTTTTAACGCACTAATTGAATTGAAGGTGCTTCGAGCTTAGAAGATTGTTTAAAAAATCGACAATGCTAGGAAATGGTTGGCTTTTAACTAACAGAGTTATTAATTGGCTCATAAAAGTCATGGATTGCATTAATTGCATAAAGCGGGGAGATCATATTGAACTTTTTTGAGTACATGTTTTGGTTTTGTGACATTAATGATACCAGCCAGCTTTTCTCTTTGAAAACTAAACCACTGTGTTTAGGTTAGAAATGAGACCGTCAGCAACTGTGTAATCATTTCTCTGCTGAGTCAAAATAAGAAATTGAACCATTCCCTTCTTTAAATTAATTATCATTTTTAATTGTCAGGGGGTGCCTGAGAATGTTTTTGATATATTGATTCGTAATCACTCTGCAAATTTGTCTGCAAAGGATTTTCTGTCTCCTCATCAGCAGCAATGTAATTAGATAGACACTCTTTGGGCACTAATTGCAAATTATGATGGATGAATGATGTATCATACTCTGCAATCCAACTCTGACTCTTTCGGGTGTCACATTTTATGGTTTAGTTCCATCTTGAAATGTTAGGATAATTTGAAAGCATATTCCTCTCTTTTTCTCTGCAGTTTTTGCCAGTGTTGTTGCAGCTGAATCAGCCGATCAGGTAAGAGAAATACTTTCATTAAAAAATTCATCTGAATTTTGTTGTGTTACAACCTTATGAAGTTGTCATTTACTTTTTTTTAATATTCACACCGATAAGCTGATCACTGGTTTTCAGATTTGTCATTTGCTCAGCAGAACAAGCTTATTTTCTTCTGGTGTTTTTTCTGCTTTCACATTTTCTTGTAGTCTGCAGTTGTTGCCTGATAAAAAATTTAAATGTTCAGTTGCTCTGCTTCTTATTGGTGTGAGAGCATGTTGACGGTAAGCCTCTTGGCAGATGTGCTTACTATAACAGAAATAGGAAATTACTGTCTTGCCTTTTCACTGATGTCAACTAATTCTCTTCTCGGCGAGGAAGTTTTGCTGCTTGTTCGCTTTGCAACGGGTGTGGTGTAAAATAAGGAAAATAATATCTTAAGATAAAACTCCAGTGTGAAGAAACCTGACTGACTGAGCTTATGGAAATCAAGCAAAACCCCTGGTCACTAATATAAAAAAAAAAAAAAAAAAAAATACAGTTTCTCTGCTTCCCATTTTACTAGTCTGCTGAACATCTGAAAACTCATGTTTTGTAGAATAACTTATGTTATATATTTTATATAAGTTATATGTAACTTCATTGAAACCTTTGCAAGCATAGACAGTGTTGAGTGATCTTAAAAAAATAAGTCTAAAACTTTCCTTGCAAAAAGACAACAGTTTTCAATCCAGTGTGTTCAAACAGCAGATTTGCTTTCCCACTGACAAGTAAAACAAACATTGCTGGACTTTATGGCTGTGTCAAACAGAGCTCTGACAACTTTGCAGAGCTTATCTGACCATGAGATATCGAAGACAAAATACTCTCTAGTTGAGGGAGAAATGAGTCAACAGAAGCACCTATGCAATGACCCTGGAGACGCTACTGTTAGGAACAAGAAGATAGCAGGTAGCAAGTAGCACGAAACATGCAAACAACTCCTCTAGACGCCCCTGCTTGGTTTGTTTTTTAACAACCTCAACCATCCAAGAGTTGACAGAAATCTATACAACAAGTGGATTTGATGTGCTGGACTTATGTCACTACAGATAGACTTCCAATTATTTTCATCCAACCTAAAAGCTGGAAAGGAAACCAGAGAGGCATCTTTTAAAAATAACAATAATAATAATAATATAATAAAGTGAAGTGTCAATTTAGAAAAGTCTCTTTTTAGTTGCATTTCATTTTGCTTCAATATTTTTAAATCCTACTCAGTAGTAGTTGTTAAAATGTTCTTATAATTACTGACACATTTTTAGGAGGTTTCACCTGCCTGGTGTTTGTGGGTTTCACATTGACTTTCAATACTATTCAGCCAATAATTTAATCACAGAAGCTGTTGAATGATTCTTGATAATACCTTGATAAATTCGATTTTAATTTCTTACCTGATAGGTTGTAGGGATGTCTGAGTATCATCTCTTATTCACTGGGTGTTCAGTTGCCTCACATTGTACGTCCTGTGCACCATGAACCTTAGTATCCATGAGATCAGGAATGTATTCAAATTGACAGTCGATACTGTTTATTGTTAATCTGTTGCACGCCGACAAGCATGAACCGGTGGTGAAATTATGCAGTGAAGACAACTTTTCAGGCTAACTTGGAAACCGTTCTTAATAAGAGTAACTAAGAGTTGTATATTTTTTGGAGTTTTGATGTTTTTAAGGTGAATAGATTTATGTTAATTCTTCATTCTAATTTTTTATTTTTTTTTACAAAACTTTTTTCCAGTTTTTTTTTTAACATTGACAGAATTGTAGAATTAGGGATTCTGCAAAGGTTATTGGTAAAAGTGGCCAGTAAAACATTAGATATTCCACATTTCCTGTGAAAGAGCAGCAGGTGCGAAAAGCCAGAACCATCATTGGAATCCAAATCCCTCTGCAGTGCTTTATGAGTTTGAAATTCCTCCCTCAGGCAGTAGATACTGAGACACATGAGTCAAGGGGAATAGGAATAAAAAATCCATCGCCCAGGGAATAGTTTTTTTTTTTTACATCAGTAGATATAATTTGATTGATTTTATGTATTTTGCTGACTTCAGATAGTTCTGCTGTGTGGGATGTTGGATGTGAGTTGAGGTTTTTATTGTTGTACTGCAGTTCTGGAAAGCATGTTGCAAAATGAGGTTCCCATGTGGAACAGAAGCATGCTGAAGGATGCAATAATAATATTGATGATGATGGTAATAATGTGTGATATTCAACCTTTTCGATTAGGTAATGAGTAGAGGTGCACAGAGTGCAGTTTTGGATCTGATCTGCCTTTATCGAACTCGACCTGGCAATTTTAATTTTGGCCAATATCAATTTATTATTATTTTTTATCTGAAATATTGATAAATATAGCAAGAAAGCCATCGAGTTGGCAACAGTGGGGTGACTATTAACTGCAGACATGACTTGGTGGTCAGGTCTGTCAGCCAAACTCTCACGGCAGACCAAAAGAGGACAGTGGCTGATTTTTAGACCTTTGCGGAGGTAGAGTAATATCAGTGGATAAAATTGTGCAAGCATCGGCCGATCACCGACCTCTCAAAATGAAGGAAATCAGGGCCGATTTATCGGCTGGCAGTCTTATCGGTGCGCCCCTAGTAATCAGCTCCAGGTTTTAGAGGCAAAAACATCAACATTAGTTGCAGTCAGATGAAACATCATAGCAGGATTAAAAGTTTGCTTTAAGTCATGCTATGAATAATTTTGTATTTACTTAGTATGAGAGTGCATTTTGCGCTTTACATAGTGGTTTAATTGCCTCATTTAAATTCTCATAAATGATAATCCTCAAGAGCTTTGATTTTATATTGATAGATGCTGATGGAATAGATTGTTTGGGTGAAAAGATTCTGACATATTTTTGCCGTATCGACTATCTCTTCTACCAGTGTGCTCTGTTCACTCCCTAAACATACAAGACTGAAATGCAATTTTTTTTGTTCTATCTTTACCCCATCAATTACATACTTTGTATTATTTTTAATACATGCCTATTTTCCAGAAATAAAATATAAACTAGATTGTCTCTTTAGTTTTTCTGAATTGCACCAAAGGGCAACAATAACAAATGAGGAAGGAATACCAATTTTTAGGTCAATGAGGCACTTGAGTCAGGTTGGAAGGGTGGCTGCTGGGGCCACTGGGAAGGGGCTGTCATTGAAATTGGATCTAGGCCATGCATATAAAAATGTTGTAACAGATGTTTATAAATTTGTGTCCTCTAAAGCAAACCTAATTAATGTATTATTCCAAACACTTAAGATGCTTACGAATAAAGCCATTAATTATGGATCATTCCACAGGGTGTTGTTTCATTTCTAAAGGGTCTTTTCAGGGCTGTACTGTTCACCTTGAGAGGCAGTCACATGTTGACGAGATTAAAACAGTCTCAAGAGATTATGTGTTGCCAAGTTTCTAACCATCATCATCTGACAATTAAATAAAAATCAAATCAATGAGCTGCTTTTAATAGTAATATTTACAACAACAAAAAAACATTGGTTAACAGTTCTGTTTGTGGCATAGATTTGAACTTTGTTTTTTAAATAAATGGCTGGATTTGTTTTCTAAATACAACACTATTTTTCTTTTGGTTATTACAATTTATATTTAAAGTGTTTTTTCTTTTCTCCAGTCTTTTCATAAAAGGTATGCGTAGTCACAAATAATTTGGTTAATGTGGAAAATTTTTAAAACCATGTAGCGCATTAAAAAGTTTTCTTTAAAGAAGAGGTGGAACATTTATCTCTATTCATAACAATTATTAGAAAAAAATAGCAGTAGTAACTATTCAAGTTACACTTAGTAAAGTTAATCGAACTAATGTATTAATCTTGTAAACTTGCAGCATAAATATGCAAATAAATGACAAGATATCTTGCAATTCACATAATTGCATTTGTGTGGTGATCTCCAAAAATAAGGAAAGGGATTCAAGAAAAGAGGTGCTACTTTCAATGAAAGGGTTCATTTCTGCATTCAGAAGAATTGTTAATAGATGTTTGATTGAGAAACCAAATTTTTCTCACAGTTGAGAACAAAGATGAGATAATGACCAAAAACCATTTGGCCAAATCAGCAATGAAATGGTTAATCAGGCACCTAATCAACCTTCCTTCATGGTTCTCAGTCTCAGACATAAAACCTATGGAAAAACTGTAAGATGAGCGTATATGAAAATACAGTTATATGAGAGAATAAACAACTGTTGATGAAGAGAGATTGTGCAGAGCACTGATCATTGATCCCACTTTCTGTATGCTCCATTGGAGCATACAATTGTTACAAAGAATTGTTTATCAGTGATTTTTTAAAAAAAAATCTTTTTTATCTTTTAATCTTATCAGATGTTTATCTGTTTTTAAACCCTGTCTGGTTCTTAAGCCATATTTTTTTTTTGAGATTATCTCCATGATCAAACCAAACCCAATCATCAGCATAAAAGGTTTGCTTCTGCATGACAGATGAATTCCCATCAGACTTCAAAAAGCTGCGCTCCTCTCTCCATCGCGTAAAGTACAGTATGTAGTGTGTGATATCTACTGTGCGGAAAAGTTTTCTGTTTATTGTGCCTTACTGGAAAATGTTTTCATCTGACACACTGCTTTGATCAACGCTGCAGCAGGTAAAAAGGTTATGATATGTAAAGCACAGTGTACAGTTGCAGCTGTAAACATTGCAGTAGCTTGCATATCAAAAATAGACCCCCGCCCCCTCCTCTCTTTGGAAATAGCCTGAAGGCCTTGATGAATGACAGAAGTTTGAACTGTGAGTGACTTGAAGATTTTAGGAAAGCTCTGCACAGGTACTGTGTGTATCTGTCACTTCAGGGCTTGGTAAAGGGTCCAAACAAGAAGTATATGCTACATTTTTGCTCATGTAAGCAGAAGTGCCTTGATCTTGCGTGCCTGGGGGAATAGTGAGATTATGGATTCAGGAGGACAACACAGTGTAGAAAATTGCTTTCAAACCTCCTGCTGACAGTCCTGCTAAGCCAATAAAAAACCTTGGTAGTTCTCACTGCTTTGATCCTTTTGAGTTTTTGCAAGGTATATGAGGACACCCTTGAAGGAATTTCAAGGCCCAGGTGGGAGGCTTTATTCTGAAAGGGTACGCCTATCTTTCCTGTGGTTCTGTTTAATATTGATGAAAAGTAAAAGAAAAACAAGATGTTTTTGTTTGAAATACATGAACAGTGTCTTTCCGGATTAACTAGTCTTCCTGTGTTTTTGCGAAACTGTGGTTTTTTCCTTGAACTTTGAGCATCTTTGACCTTCACTAGAGATCATCTCTGTTGAGGCTGCACTTATGTTTAAGTACTAAATGACCAGTATTAATCATCCAGAGGCAACACTCTCCATTTAGATGATAACATTTGACTCCGCACTAACTTGTTATTGTCACGATGTTTTGCTTCCTGCCAAACATCATTCATTAATCCGAAACAGCTGTCACTCTGAGGCAGACCAACTTTTTTGAATCTCCCCACATCTTATTACCTCGGGCAGTGGTTTTAAGGAAATTAAGCTCAAGAGGGATGTGCCAGTTTGATGTATGAATCATTGCTGAAACCCCTCTGCAGCAACCTCGGCTCAGAAGAGAAAAGTTATTATATTGAGCCCACATATTTTTCGAAAGCAGCCATTAGTAATATACAGATCCCATTGCTATAAGTTAAACAATCAGCTCTATGCTTCATTGAGGTACATCTGTACCACCGTCCATCCATCCAATCCAGTCTAATGTTTAATTTGTTTATTGATCAGATCAACATTAGATTATTTTTTCTTCTTTTTCTTTCCTTTGATGTGTTATTTTATTTGTATTTCCTTTTAATTCATGTAAAGCACTTTGAATTGCCTTGTTGCTGAAAATGTGCTATATAAATAAAATTACCTTAAAATTTCCTTACCTTAGATGTGTCTGGAGTGGAAGTACCAAATGTAAATACAGGAAGTAGATGCTCCGTTAAGATCTGGTTAAACCACTGGGCATGATTTTGGGTACCATTTCAGACAAAAATAATTGAAAAGTATACCAAATGATTTTGAGATGACGTCGCATTGGGTTTTATGCTTTACGAAACAGACTTTGTTTACTATAATGGTTATGGAAATGAGTTTGGCTTAAGCTTGCGGTGCACACCTGGTCGTTATGTGGTATCGATGTTGGATCACATTCACGCCATGAACGAACTATACCAGAGTTAATGTGGAACTGCACCTGGATGGTTGTATTACTCGGCACTGCAGAGCTCATGATAGAAAAAATACCTCATGCATTAAACCTCTGGAGGAGTGTTATGTTTGCTTAAACACACAGATGGAACAGGTAGCAGTGAAGCTTTGATACAATCACCATGCTTCACAACACACTGCTCTGTGATATCCATGCACACTGGGCAGGTCAGCGTCACAGCGTGTCACTCTGCAGAGCGGTGGACATACATTAGAGAGACTGGAAGTGGTAGGCATGGAGTTCTCTTATGTTGCAGCAGCAGAGATTAGCTGGTTTTGTTACATGATTAAACTGGCGGGGTTTTCAGATGGTTTGGTTAAAAGTAATGGGAGTTGTTTTCCTTTTTCTTTTTTTTTTTACTTTTTAATCTCTACAACTTTACAAGATGGATAAAAACAGGTGTTTTCTTGTGGTTTTGTTATTAAGTAAATGGAAAATAAAATATAGAGTTTTGTGGAAAAGTTCCTAGGGGTAATTTCTGTGCATGTTCCTTCTTAACACAAAGACATTTTGATAATCCTTGAAGAACGTCTGGATCAGTTCCTTTCCTGACTTTCTGAAGATCTTTCAGTATCAGGAGGTGATTATGCCAACGCCATGGCTTTAAGGAATGGGAGGAAATCTAGAAAAGATTTGACACAGGATGTGGGAGATGAGCAATTCATCATCCTCTGGGTGCAATTTTTGTTTTTAGAAAAAAAAAATGAAGCTAAAATATTATGCCGGGTTTGTCAAACTTTCATTTTTGGTGTGTTGAAAGAAATATGTATTTATTGTAACCAATTTATAATTTAGTTTTAGATAACTTTTTGCCTTTATTGATTTATAGGTCAGATTTAAGCCTAAATAATAATAAAAAAAACTGCCAAGTTTGGAAACTTGGCAGAGTTCTGTACTTTGAACTCTGATGTGCACAGACCTTTACAGATTTCTCTTTCTGAAAAAATAAACTCCGCTACTAACCTTTTTCAGCTTACATTTGAACTTCAGTGAAAACACAGTGAGAATAATGTGAGACAGATGTCAAGTAATCAATATAAACCTTTCTCTGCTGAGGCAAAGTTCAGAATCTAAGATTCTAGGGTCCTGTTCACTTTTACACTTTCTGTTTACGTGTAAAAATGTTTTTGCTATAGAAACAGTACACCAAACTATATTCAATGGTCGCTGTTTCTTTAACAGCGATTATGGAATCGCTAAAGAAAACAACTCCATTTGCATGTGGCTGGGAGGTGTAGATATAGAAATAAATCTCAAATTTGCAAAGGATGTGTAAAAGTGTGAACAGACTTTTAGATTCAGAACTTTAGATGGACAGAGTTCAGAGTTTTTAAGAAACTTGAACTTTGCACCCTTTTGTGTTAGCAGCTATAACCTTTAGCCACTCACCACTGTTATAAATTCTTTGTTTTTTGTGTGACTCTGTCACAGTTTGTTTTTTCCTGCCCATTACCCAAAGTGCTGCCTCGCAAATGGTTTAAAAGTGCTGGGAGCCACCTCGGTGCTTTTGCAACATTGTGTTGCCAGCGAGCTTTATGTCATCTTTATTGGCTAACTTGGTCAACACAAGAGGGTGACAGCTCAATGACTACTTCCTTTCTTTCTTTCTTTCTTTCTTTCTTTCTTTCTTTCTTTCTTTCTTTCTTTCTTTCTTTCTTTCTTTCTTTCTTTCTTTCTTTCTTTCTTTCTTTAAGTTAGCAGTCTCAAACATAGATCTAGGCTATCAATTTTTAAAGTACTCGCCTTCAGATCTGGGGCTCAGGATAACTGCTGACATCAAATGTTATCAAAGTCACATAGTCGCAGAAACTGAACAATGGTTTTTTTTCTTTTTTTTTTTTTTTTTTAGATACCTTTAACTTTGAGAAATATTGTCAGACCTTGACACACACTGTTTTAGAACCACTCAGAACTTCAACTGGACTTGAACTGATCTTTCTTGCAGTGAATTCTAGACAATGCTGGACGATCATGTCTGGACTTTATCAGAAATGTCAGAAACTGCACCTACTCAAATCCTGCCACTGGTAAACATACAACTTGTTCCAGCTTCAAACATAATTGAGGGGATAGCTGCAAATACATGTCTGTATCATCAGTCATTTAATGACTTGACATCTAAATTGATTGGATTTCTTGGTACAGTTTGTATTTTATCCTTTATTTCAGCTGCTGCTAGTATTTGAGAAGCTAATCTTGATACTGAAAACCACAGTGTGATTGCTGTGGATTCAACCCATATTGATTTTTGAATAAGTGTATAAAAGGTGTTACTGACACACTGATACATTTTATTTCAGGGTTGGGGAATAATGAAAAAAAATAAAAATAAAATCCCAAAACAATTGCACCCAGACATATGTAGTTTATTGTTGGAACTTTTTTTTTCTCAGAAGCATTTATTGATCAACCTTCTGTTATCATGACTTGAGTATAACATGACCATATAGTACTTGCACAGCAGGTTTGGGTAGGGACGGTTGTATTTTCCTCCAGACAGTCAGATTTGGATAACTGTCAACGATTTTGAACAGCTGGTTGTCTCAGCTGGCAAGAGCTCTCCAGGGCATAGAAGAATAAAGTCGAATGCCTTTTATTGTGGCCGTCTGCAGAAATTCAGCAAGACGGAGAAATTAAAGCAGTTTATTTTTATAGCAGTCCAATAAAGTATTTATTTGAGAAAATAAAACATTTAGTTTTTGTTTGTTCATGCTTCAGCGCAACATTTGGAGACCCACATGGGATAAATAAGAGAGGACAATCAGAAAACTCTGCAGGAATCCAGTGAGACACATGAGCACCTTTTACACAGCAGAGGGCTTTCTAACATATATAAATCAGAGATTACATATTTTACAAGCTGCTGTTTTCAACATCAAGGGAAAAGATTTACTAGTAAGCTAATTTATGATCTTGCATTAATACAATGTATTAATGTAAAACATCTCTTTCTAGAATAAATTGTTGATCACATTATCTTGCAAATTTGAAACTTAAATACCTCATTGATGGCCTTTTTATTCTCACTGACTGATTAATACTCATGAGCTTCTAGATATATAGATATAGATAAATAGATATACAACTCTCAAGATATGATTCTGAAAATACAGTACATTTTGTATATATATATATAAAACAAAGTTTAATCAGTAATACTTTTCTAACAAATTTATGTCAAGTCATGATTTCTTGGTTAATGACAAGTTGTCATAACAAAGACATTTTGAATAATGTCAACTTTGTATTAAAAGTGTCATGATTTACCAAATGACACTTTATGACAACAGTCATACATTTTCATGAAGACTTATTCATGTTCATGACAGGTGTTATGTCATGTTTATGACAGTGTCATGACAGTCTTATTCACTGTCAAAGTGTTGCCATGTTTTTAAAGATTTTGTGGTATTAGCAGCGTTTGTTGACAGTTTTCAGGTAGTAGACCGGCAGAAAGAGTGAAGAAAGATGATGTGCAGCAGAAAGTCAGACATCTGTTTCAAGGACTAATAGCCTCCAAATGGAGCCCTGCTCCACCACAATACCAAAAGCTGCCTCAAAACACTCCTTTGGCCTTTCTGTTTTGGAGTGGTGTAGTCACAGCAGGTTTTACATTTATT
Source organism: Poecilia reticulata (assembly GCF_904066995.2). NCBI lineage: Eukaryota > Metazoa > Chordata > Actinopteri > Cyprinodontiformes > Poeciliidae > Poecilia > Poecilia reticulata. The sequence continues at coordinate 26,162,885 of NC_088842.1, forward strand.
CACTTATTTACATTATTTATTGTCTTTCTTTTGTAGCTGTGCATATGTTGAATATAACACATATTCTCAGGTGGCTTGTTTTTTTTGTTTTTTCAAGAGATCAGATACTGAAATCAACTGGTAGTTGGAAGTTGGGCAGCTTAAACAGTGATTAATGTGTCAACTTGAAATAATCCACTATTCTTGCAGTAATTTAAATTTGAAGAACGTGATTTTACTTTTAAAAAAATAACTCAAGATTTTGTGTTATGTTACCAGACAGAGCAAATGCTGCTCTTCCTGCTCTCTCTGTTAAGTGGGGACTAAGAATCTCTTGACAATAGAAACAGTAGGGCAAGATGACCTTCCTTAGGAGCCTGCTGGTTGAGACGGAATAAAATTTTATTTATCTGGTAAAAAAAAAACCTGCAGGCGGTCCGAAGGCAGGCACTTGTCACTTGAATTTGATTTTGCCTTTCTAAAAGTTGCAAATGGACATTAATAATATTGACGATATACGGTGGAGTCAAACCAAGCACTTTTCATTGCTGTGCTTCTTTTCCAACATAAAAATATATGGTGCCTGGAATATTCTAGCCCATCAAATGGATCTACTAAATATTGTGTAATGACTATATTTGCAATATTCCAGTCTCCAGCAGTTCCCAGTTTATTCCTATCAGAACTCCTGCTGTGTCATCTGTTCAACCTTTAATATTACACTTACACATGTGATGGTGACAACATTCCAATAAATTGGGCAAATTTATAAGTGAGCTATTTTCTTAACAGATTTTCTTATATTTCAGACTACAAGCAAACATTAGACAGATGGAACATGGTTAGAGAAGGACAACTGGTCACCACTTATGACAACCTGATTAGTTGCAACTTTTGCTCGGTGTATGACAGAGGACTCAGAGTTATGTCACATAATAGACTGCTTGGCAAGAAATTATGTCTTTGTTGTCGTCGTAAGGAAGTGACTTTGAAGAGGCTAGTTCCTTCATTTTAATATCTTAGAGAGGCTAGCTGCACTTTCTGACAGGTGCATTTGTCAGTCATCCATATAGAACATTATGTTATTCTGGTGGCTGAAAAAGAAAGTGTCCTATAGCTGTGCCCTGGAGGACCCGGGTGAAAAGATACTTAACAGCTTAATGTTATACCGTGGACTTTTTACCTTGGATTTCATCCAGTGACAAATGCACCATGTCTGTTACGCCTCTCTCTGAGAGAAGGTAGTTTATGTCATATAAAGAGAAGTCACATAAAACAATACCAAGGACATTGGTGTTTGAGAACCTCTGTGAGACAGAAAAAACTGTTTTGTCAGAGCGGTTTCTATTGAAGTTTTTCTAATTCAGATAAAGGAGTTTTTGTTCCATCATCGAAAAGAAAGCATTTAAGTAAGACTGATGTGTGTCGTCAGTGTTGATGAGTTTGCTCTCATTAAAGGCAAGAAATGGTTAAAATCAATCCATAATAGAAAGGGGAATGTTGGCAAGGCTGCAGTATAATTGTCTTGTAAATTCCCCTTTCTCTGAGCAGAGATTTGCATCTGGAGGGAGATGCATGTTTATCACAGGATGAATCAAAAAGTTGACTGATAGTGATTATCTTCTTTGTAAAGACATTGATTAAAGAGAGAAGCAGAAAGGTTACTTGGCTGTGAAATGTATAGAAGTAGAGTTGTTTTTCTGAGCTGAGCTGAAGAGCAATGTGAGAGGAGGCACTAATGTTGTAAATATCAGTTTTAAAAGAAGTCATGCAGGATGTGAAAGAGAAATTCGATTGTTTCTCAGTCTGTGCTATTTATAGCAATTCTTTTAACTGTCAAAAGTAGATTTTCATCCTTCTAGAGAACTTTTTTTTCTTAGTCAATTGGTTGTTCCCCAGAAACTTTTTGGAAATTTTCTAATCAAAACCTTTCCATAGGAATGTGGCATGATTGTTTGGAGTTGGTTTGTTCTCTCTGTGCCTGCGTGGGTTTTAGTTCAGCTTCTGCAATTCTCTCTCCCACACTCCTAACACAGGCTGTTTGGGTAATTGGTTATTTTTGCCTTGACTCTTGTATTAATGCAAACATGCATGTTTGTACTTTGTATTCGGTCTTCGGTGCATCAAAAACCATAAGAGATGGCAGACTCCACTGATGTGTCTCTGTCTTAGAGAGAGAGAGGAAAAAAGTATGTTTTCCTTCCAAACACACTGTGAATTCCTCTGTACAATTCCTGCCCTCGCAAGAGGATGGCTATTAGTTTTAATATTTGCATGTACAATGACAATGTTCCCAATTATTGGCCAAAATTAATGTTAGTAATACATATTTTATAAGTTATGCCATTCAGTTTATTTTCTTAAATTTGTTGCATCATGTTTAAAGAAAAATACGTCTTTAGCTCTCACAATACTGCCTGTGTTGTAAACTGAACATCTCACAGCACTAAGGAGGTTGGGTTTTTAATGCTAAAAACATATTTTAATGAGTGTAATTTGCATTTGAAGTTTTTCTCATTAGATGTGTTAACCAATCAGCTTTCAGTCATGTTGTTAAGTGAGCAAATTGGACTGTGCATACGTGATTTCCAAATGAAACTCGCAGAGTGCAGGAAAATATGTAAGATGAAAACTTGACAAATCTACATTCTGCTGCTGTTCGCAAGGGGGAAAAAAATTCTAGGTTTCAAAGTCGGTCATTACACATTAAGAGGCTTGGTGAGTGCAACGTGCTTACCGAATAAAATTTGAATCTATCAGTTTTCCGGTCACTCTGCTGCAGAGGAGGGGTTTCTTTTAATAGCTCAATATGTCTTCAAGCTGCAAAATTAAGATGACCTTTCAGGTACTTAGCCTGCTCAAAGTCCTCTTCTGTGTCAAAATTCAGAAAATCCTGCAACCTTCAATAATTCTTGCCATCAGTGAATAGGAAGCTAATGTGAACTGATGGGTCATTCACATCAGTGCAGCACTTGTGCTCTCTGGGGCTCAGAGATAGAGCGAAGCAGAGTATGTGAAGAGGTTCTAAATCAAAGGCAGGGATTAAGGGGTTGTCACTGTGGGTGCCCTTGATTACATAACAATCATATTAAGTAGGCTGAACATCTTTCTTGTAGATCAAGACTTTTAGCAATGTATTTATTTATTTATTTATTTTTACTTTAGGTGAGGTTCAATCTTAAAGTTTGAGTTCAACTCCGTTGTTAAGCATTAGATTAAAAAGATGAAAGTTAATCTTAAAAAAAAAAAAAAAAACCTCTTGCTCATGTAACTGTCGACTCAGAGAAATTTCTTTTTAACACCAAAGGGTGTTGGAGTCTCATTGGAAATGGCTGGCAGCTTGCTGTAAAAATGAGATTGAGGGAGGGAGGGTGTTACATGAGTGCAGAGCCACAGATGGCAAAAAAAAAAGAGTCAGGTTGTAAGCCAAGACATTGATCTCCACTTTATAATGAAAAGCAATGTATGGGGTGTGATGTAGGATCTCCCAGCTGCAGAATGAGATCATTTATCAGAGAAGGATGTGAGCCTCCTACGTTCCCCAACCCACTAGACTTAATAACTGAACTTTGGTTTAAATATTAAAAAAACAAAAAAACAAAATAAAATTATTTTTTACCATTTGAATGTGATATTGCTCTAACTTGTTCCCTAATAGATTGTAGCTTTTTAATAAAAAATGTATGCCATAAAATATTAACATAACTTGTGATTTCATCCAATACTCCCTGAGATTTTTTTTGTCCTTACCAGAATACCTAAATAGTAAATGCAAATGAATGCCGTCTTATCCATTAATGCCTGTCAGTTGTCATAAATACATAGTGAAAGTGAATGTAATTAAATAAAAATTACATTTTTAAAAAGTGTTTTCAGTTGAAGAATACTGCTAAGATTTTTCACTAATGTGGATGTTTCCTGCTGGTTTTGTAGCTGTTGAGATTTGTTACACTGTGAAGTGTGGTGTGGAAGAAAAAACTCAAAACTCAGCATAGTAGATTGTACCATGAACAAAGGTGATTTATTCGGCCTCCATCAGCACAGCAAAAGTCACCCACAACCCACAATGTTGTTCTCTCTCAGTCTCTGTCTCTCTTCTGCACAGCAAACAGTCTTCTTATATATGGTTGTCCCCGCCTTCTCAATTAACTGCTCAGCCAATCAAACTCCAGCAAACATGAAACTTTCTATAAAAGGCTGGGTTTGAGGTGGGCCTCCTTCTTAAGAAGTGTCAAAATGGCCGCTACAGGGACACACCCAAAAGGTAACAAACAAACAAATTACATACACACTTTCCATCTTATTGCTTCTTAACATTTACTCACTTCCTCCCCCTTCTGGTTTACACAACTCAGGCAAACGAGAAAGGTAGTCAGCAATAAGATTTTTCTTACCTGGACAATGCTGTATGGTGAACTGGTATGGCTGAAGGGCAAGGCACCAACGTAATATACGGGCATTCTGATGCTGTTTGGATTGCATCCACTTCAGAGGTCTGTGATCAGTTTGCAAAGTAAACTCCCGTCCTAGGAGATAATATCTTAAAGAGTCCAAAGCCCACTTTATTGCGAGTCCTTCCTTTTCTACTGTGGAGTACTTTTTCTCCCGATCAAACAGTTTTTTACTTAAGAAAAGGACAGGTTTTTCTTTACCAGCTTCTCCCTGGGCCAGCACTGCTCCAAGACCAACATTTGAAGCATCCACTTGAACAACAAACGGCTTGGAAAAGTTAGGACTCTGTAAAACAGGAGCTCGACAAATCAGTTTCTTTAAAGATTGAAATGCATGTTCACAGTCTTCCTTCCACATAATTTTAGAAGTAGACTTTTTTGTCAGCTCAGTCAAAGGGGTTGCTAAAGTTGAGAAATGGGGTATAAATCTTCTATACCACCCAACTAAGCCCAAAAATGATCTTACTTGCTTCTTTGTTTGAGGTCTGGAAATTGTTTGAATGGCTTTTACTTTTTCAAGTTGTGGCTTTATTTGTCCACGGCCAACAATGTAGCCCAAATACTTTACTTCCTCTTGTGCCCATGCACACTTGTTCACATTCAAAGTCAGACCAGCATTCTGGACCCTTTCCATTACAGCCTTTAAATGCTGTAGGTGATTCTCCCAGGTCTCACTGTAGATCACAACATCATCCAAGTAGGCAGCCGCAAACTCTGAACAGTCAGCAAGGATAATGTCCATCAACCTTTGAAAGGTAGCTGGTGCTCCATGTAGACCAAAGGGTAGAACAGTGTAATGGAATAGACCCATTCCTGGAATCTGAAAGGCTGTGTATTCTTTACAGGATGGCTCCAAAGGCACTTGCCAGTAACCTTTACATAAATCTAAGGTAGTGATGTACTTAGCCTTCCCCAGTCTTTCCAGGAGCTCGTCAATACGTGGCATGGGATACGAATCAAAACAGGAAATGCTGTTTAACTTTCTTAAGTCAGAACAAAAACGAAGTCGATTTGAGTCTTTTTTAGGAACCAACACAATGGGATTTGACCACTCACTTCTTGATGGCTCTATCACTCCCATTTCCAGCATCATCTGGACCTCTTTTTTCAGTGAATCCATCATTCTTTCTGGGATCCTGTACGGCCTAAGACGAACAGGTGTTGTATCTTTCAAAGTTATCTTGTGCGTTATAACTTCAGTTCGCCCAGGTACATCTGCAAACAGGGATGGAAAAGACTGTTTAATCTCACCAAGCTGTCGCCACTGATCAGGAGTCAGATGCTTTGGAGCCTCTTCAGATTTGGCCACTTCTCTGCATGGGCTCATTTCGGCTTCTCCATCTTTCAAAATGGCGCTGTCCTCAGGCTGGACATCTTGTACCATCAGGGTCTGCTTCACATCCCGTTCTGGAACATTTCTTTCATGATACTCCTTCAACAGATTTACATGGAGCAGCTGCTTTGACTTTTGTTTTTCTGGACAGACAATTTCATAAGTCACTGGTCCTGCTCTTCTGACCACAGTGTAGGGTCCTTGCCATTTAGCAAGCAACTTACTTGGCCCACTGGGCAAAAGTAATAGGACTTTCTGGCCAGTCTTCAGCTCTCTCTCACGGGCATGTCTGTCGTACCATACCTTTTGCTTAAGTTGTGCCTTCTCCATATGATCTTTAACTTGTTCTCTGTACTTTTCCAGTTTGTCTCTCATCTGCAGTATGTAGGAGATGATGTTTGTTGGTGAAGCCGCTTCTCTGGATCCGGACGCCGCTCCAGCCACCCAGTTCTCCTTCAGCATGTCCAAAGGGCCTCTAACCTGTCTCCCATAAAGCAACTCAAAAGGAGAAAAACCAGTTGAAGCTTGTGGTACTTCTCTGTAAGCAAACAAAAGAAAAGGCAACCATTTATCCCAGATTTTGCCAGTGTCATCAATAAACTTTCTCAACATCTGCTTTAATGTACCATTGAATCGTTCAACCAAACCATCGGTTTCTGGATGGTATGGGGTAGTACGAATACCTTTTACACCCAGTTGATCATAAAGAGTTCTCATCACTTGTGACATGAAATTGGTACCCTGATCTGTCAGAATCTCCTTTGGGATACCCACTCTGGAGAAAAGATCAACTAAACATCGAACAATGTGCTTGACCTGCAGAGAACGTAATGGATAAACATCTGGATATCTGGTTGCATAATCACAGATGACTAATGCATATTTATGGCCATTATTGCTCTTAGGTAAAGGACCTATGATATCCATGGCGATTCTCTCATAAGGAACACTCATTATAGGTAATGTCTGCAACTGGGCTCGGTTTGAAACTTTAGTAGGGGCCACCAACTGACAGTCATGACATGTTTTGCAGTAGTCAACCACATCTTTATATAATCCTGGCCAATAAAAACGTTGAGCAACACGATTATAGGTTTTGCCTGTCCTAGGTGTCCTGACCATGGTACCGTGTGACCCAAATGCAGAATTACTGAACGATATTCTTTTGGCACAACAAGTCTGGGTTCATCAATGTCTGCTAGATACAAAAGTTTATCCTTTATAATAAAAGGCTCTCCTGATAAACCTTTCACCTCCGCAGTACTCTCTTTTCCACCATCTTTGCATGCTTTATTAAGAGAGGTTTCAAAGATGGATCGTTTTCCTGTCTCTCTTTAAAGTTATTAGGCATTTCCCACTGGAAATCACTACATGGAGTTAATGACAATACAGGTTCAGGAAGTTTCGACCTGTTTTTGTTCTTATTTTTCTCCTGTCTGCGCTGTCGTTTTGATTTCCTGACCTTACTTCCTCCTTCATACAGATCATCACCTGCATCTGGCAGAGGTTCTAAACCCTTTTCCATGGAACGTGTGATGACAGTACAGGAATAAGCCACAGAGTTTGTTTGAACCAAACTGTCTAAGATTGGTAAATCTTCTCCTAGGATCACATCATATGCTAACTGATTCAACACTCCAACAGTCAACATAAAAGCTTGGCTTTCAACTTCAATAGTGACATCAGCAGTTGGATATTCTCTCGGACATCCATGAACACAAGGAATGTTTACAGGTTTGTTAAAGTTAGGCAGTACATTACTCAACACAGAAGATTTCACCAGAGTTTGTGAGCTACCTGTGTCTGCAAGAGCTTTTACAGCTTTGCCATTTATCACCACCTCCACTACATGTTTATGTGGAATCAATCCATCAGAAGCAAGTTCATAATTATGTTCTTTGGAAGGTACCACACATAACTCTGATTTAGGTTTTCTTAAAGGACATAAAGATGCTTTGTGACCAGGCTGCTGACAATAGTAACAAATAAGACTATAATTTAGCCTGGACTGTGTAGGCTTCTTACCACCCCTCTTGTCCAAATTGTCCACATTTGTTGCACCTGGGGGTGTCACCTCCATAGACCTTGGTCTCTCTGCTACTCTTGACTTGAAAGGATCTCTGTGAGCAGCCAGGTAACGTTCAGCCAGGTCTGCCGCTTCCTCTCCAGTCTTTGGATTGTTCTCCTTCACCCACGTGCGAACATCTGATTGAAGCACACGTAGATACTGCTCCAAAATGATGGTTTCCCCAATCTCTTCTTTACTCCGACTGTCAGGCCGCATCCATCGCTTGTAGAGTCCCTTTATCCGACCATAGGTTTCACGTACACTCTCTCCCACTGGTACCTTGGAGCTTCGAAACCGGTATCTGTAGGTCTCTTCTGTTACATCAAACTTAGACAATACAGCAGCTTTAATAGAGTCATAAGAGTCAGACTGGTCTTCATCCATTCCAGCATAAGCATCTAGGGCTTTTCCAGTCAATAATGTGACCACCCTGGCAGCCCATTCAGCTGGGGGCCATCCCCATGTTTTAGCAATGCGTTCAAAACGTATGAAGAAACTTTCAGGATCCTCACCTTCTTTAAAGTCAGGTATCCTAGGATCACCTCCACGGTTTGGTTCCACTCTTTGTGCTGGACCTCCATGTGCTATAGGCTGCTGAGGCTGTGCAGCAAGTGATTGAGAATGAGGTGCAGCTTGGTAATCAGAGGCTCCTTGGGCTTGCTCTGAGGCAGACTGCCTAGACAGTGTCCTAGTCTCTCGCTTTGGAAAAGCTGCTTCTTTAGAAAAGCCAGTCTCAACAGACAGCTCATGTTCAGCATAAACATTACTTTGCAGTTTTGGCAGGTCACTGCGCAACTGTTCAATCTGATCAAACAATATTGCTTCTGTTCGTTTAGAATGTCGCATAAATTCTCTTATTTCATCAAAGATGTCAGGTTCAGAAAGTTCTTTACTCACAGCACCAAATATGGTCTGCTTAGGCCGCACAACTGGTTCCATAATGTCTTCACCAGCCATGGCTCCTTCAGGTAGTGAATCGGGCTCTGCCGTTCCTCCACTTTGTCCGTCTTCCATCTCAGAAAGGGGGCTTTTCTTTGTCCCACGAGTTCTTCCACGTCCAACTCCTCTCATTTGGCCTGATGTCTTCCTTCATTTACAGGCGTCAAATGATCCCACTTCTGACACCACTTGTTACACTGAGAAGTGTGGTGTGGAAGAAAAAACTCAAAACTCAGCATAGTAGATTGTACCATGAACAAAGGTGATTTATTCGGCCTCCATCAGCACAGCAAAAGTCACCCACAACCCACAATGTTGTTCTCTCTCAGTCTCTGTCTCTCTTCTGCACAGCAAACAGTCTTCTTATATATGGTTGTCCCCGCCTTCTCAATTAACTGCTCAGCCAATCAAACTCCAGCAAACATGAAACTTTCTATAAAAGGCTGGGTTTGAGGTGGGCCTCCTTCTTAAGAAGTGTCAAAATGGCCGCTACAGGGACACACCCAAAAGGTAACAAACAAACAAATTACATACACACTTTCCATCTTATTGCTTCTTAACAAGATTTTTTTCTTCATTCTATTATTCCTCTTAATTTCTGTAAAATGTTATTGTAATTGTTTTGGCATTACCTTTAACTGAAATCACATATTTTATAAATTTTTCTTAATATGCCCCAATAAACAGTGATTTTATTTTATTTTTCAATAATATTAATATATGAGGCGGTTCAAGGCATAAGCAAAGTGAGCAGCTACTTAGGACCCTCAGACTTTGAGGGGCCTTAAGTGTTAGTACCATTTATTTTCTAAGAATTATGAGGGATGCCAATAGCTTATCAGTGATGTGATTGAGTAATGTAAGTTTGAATTTTTAAAAATTTCTTGAAATTATGTTCCGGCAATTAAGAAGATAATTGTATTTTAAGACTTTTACTAAATTGTGGTGTACTTTTCTTCTAATTGATAATATATTAAAGTCAAAAACGTCAATTTTGTCAACCAAGTTGTTCATATTTCAACACTTGCGTCTTTATTAATAAAAATAAAAGTTTAAAGAGTTCAGAAAGATACTTCTTGAAAAATAGAACTAAGAGATGAACAAACTGCCATAGCAGTTCAAACAAAAAGCATTTATTGGTTTTAGGGGAAAAGTTGAGGTTAAAGAAAAAAACTCAGATTCACTGAGTCTGGACTGAAAAATGGATCTGTGAATTTGACGGATAAAAGAAGATGAAAACATTGCACAGACAGTTGTCACATCGTAACAAACAATTCTGGAAAATGATCACAGCAACTTTTGTTTCCCTTCATCACAACATTGCTGCGAGGAATTTGCCAAAAATGAACACATGCTTGACTAAGCACTGTCTCACTGGATGATGTTGCATTGCAGAAGTCTGTGCCAGGTTCAGTTTATTTACCTGATGACCCACTGCTTTTATTTGCCTGGGGTTCCCCACGGCCGCATCCAGGCTGTGCCAAAGTAGTATTCAAATTAAAATAAACGCAGGGTTTTTTTTATGACTCGATAATCTGACAGAAAGGTCTCAGACACAGGTCATACATCACTACTGTACGACATAACTGCAAATGATTTGGAAGTCAAATGCAACTCGTATCAAATACAGATTTGACCATCAACGTAGCATTCGATTTTCACTTAAAGAATGAAACGATGATCCTGTGCTGCTGGGTATCCCGGCAAATTCTTGGCATGTTTTTAAAGAAGTGTATTAAAAAGTGATATGCCATTTTTTAAAGAAGAAATTAAATTAGTTGAATTGATGTTCTAGAAGAAATTCAGAGCCCCCAGACTTCTTGCTCAAGCAAAGAAGTGTTTTTACTTTACATCATCAATGTGGTCATAATGAAGCCTTAGGCAAGTCAAACTACTGCTACTGAGTGGTGCCTGTCTCCAGTGGTCATTGGGTGTGATTACAGGTTACCAGTCCATCACAGGACAACAGTGAGACACACAGAACATCCAACTATGCACACACTCATGTCTATGGGCAACTTGGACCTAACAGTCATGATTTTTGATCTAGTGAAGGAAGCCGGAGTACCTGGAGAGATCCCACTGTGAGATCATGCAAACTTCATGCTGGCATCAGTGTCACTCACTTCACCACTGTGCAGCTCTTCTCTATAGTTATGCTTTCCATTAATAATATTTTATGCTTTCAAGTGTATATCTTTTGCACGTACAAGATTTGTGTCGCAATTGCAGCTGTATCGAAGCACTGTAACGGCTCAAGGTTTTGTTTCTTGACTGCAACGTACGCAGTTCAGTTTACTTAAATAATTTTGCCACTTGTCACCAAGTACTGTTGTGTTTTACACAGTTGAGTTTTAGCAAATCACAGCCACTGTGTGACTCATTCAGTGAGATCGAATGTGCTGAAGCAGGGAAACATGAAAAGCATGCAGGTCGGTGTGTTCTTGCAACGATAGGGGGATTCTTTCCCCTCTGTGAGTGTCTGCCTTTGCTTATCTGTGCATTTGTGAGCTATTAATTAATTAAAACATTTGTAAGCTTTTAAGTTACTGCAGGTTATTTGAAGTGCAGTGATGTTAAGAAGGAGGAGAAAAATTGTGGGTCCACACTTTTACCTTTTCATATGGATCTTCGCTCCAGAGTAACATCAGTCTTTCATTCAGTTTGTCTCCCTTTTTAAAAAAACGTTCTAAAAACATTTTAGCGGATCAGGAGGCATTTTTTCAGTTTTTTTCCCACCAAATGCATATTAAACTTTAAGTAACAGTTAAAGCAGTTGGCCAACATCCACTATTAGTTAGATCCAGACTTTTGCTCCACCGCTGTAGCTCTTAGAAAACCAAAAAAAGGAAATATTTTTGTTCATGAACACAAAATGAGAAATAGTAATTTTAACAGTTTTTCTGTATGTTCTTATGCAAAGTCTGCATATAGTAGCTACAACTACCTTTAAACTATGCTATCTATATAGAAAAGGCTCACCTCATTTTGCAAAATAGCTTTTTCCTCTTGTAATAGAAGATTCATTTTGTCTTAAAAGCTGAAAATAGAAATACATTTTAGTTTCATATTGCTTTCGTCCATAACAAAACATTTGATGTAGAACACATTTAGAAAATCATTTTTTTGCAGGTCCGGGAAAGTTTTAATTTGTAGGCAAAAGCGATTCTTTGAATGGAAGAGTTTGCTGACCTGCGGTCCAGATGGATCCTCAGACCACGTCTTGAATTGTATCACCTGAATGACCTCAACACTCTAAACACTGCTCGTCCTGAAACACCCCTAGCAATACGTCCAGCTCACAATTTGATTAAAAAAAATGTTTTTTAAATATCTGTTTTTAAAATTATTATCCCTATTTTGATATGTGTGCTGAAAACCCTTAACATGTTGTTGTACACCAGCTGTACAGTCAAGTTAATTAGTGATGTTTGACAGAGCAGTAAATTGAGTGTTACATGGCTGTCAAAACACTGTGGTTTACTGTTACCCTCATTTTGAAAGAGATATGATGAACAACAACTGCCTGTCCTCTTCCTGAATTACCATGTACATCATATTCCAGGCTGCTTAATTTGTTTTATCAGTACATGCCTTCAGTTTTTGAGAATTTTCCACCTCAATAATAATAACCTGCAAAGTGGGATGTATTTTCTAGTTGAAGAGATCTTATACGGGTAATTATCTGATAAAGTGTCATGTTCTCGCATTTTCAGAGCAGAAAAAAAAAACCACTCCGTATTTCTTTTTTTTTTTTTTTTTTTTTCTGGAGGCATCTTCTTTCTCCAGCTTAAATCGTGATTTCATACGAGGAGTGTCTGATGAGATGAGACAGAAACCTTGTGGCCATGACTAATGCTACTGAGTCCAATTAAGCTGATGTACCCTCTGAATCAAATCACCCCGATATGATCTTGTCTGCCCATGCATAAATTTCCTTGTATCTCTGATTACTTGAGGAGGGGTGGAGTGAAGACGCGAGGCCTCACACAAATCACTGCAATGAATACGTCTGCATAGGTGGTGAACTTATTGTTTCTTCATCTCACTTGAAACCTGTCAAAACATCCAAGATTTAAATTAGAGGAGAGATAAAAAAATAAAAAATACAAATAAACGTGTCTGGAAATAAATTATGGAGGACAGCCATAAGAGCCAAGTGGAAGAAATACAAAGTTGTTGTTTTTTTTAGTTGGAAAATGAATAATCTTTCCAAATTAAGTGGTGCTTTACAAGCTGATTGGTGCTGCTGTCATCAAACTGTTGGGATTCCCTGTCACTACCGCACCACATCCTATAAGCCAGAATTTATGACTTAGTTAGGCTCTCTGAAGCCTGCAACAGCCCGCCAGTGAAATGATTGTTAGTCTAGAGGAAGTCATAAATCAAACCCAGTTTATCATTATCTATTAATACTGTGCCGCTCTCGCTCTGCCGCCCGTGCTTTCTCGCCTTCTCCCAGGACTAAACGATCTTATCTGAAAAGCGAAGGTGAAAGCGGTTCGTCAAAAGTTTCGATGGCCTGTGATTGATTTAGTCATCGCTCCGTGGTCTGCAGCTTGTGCTGACAGCTCTGAAGGTGGAACAGTGCCTTAATTGAGCTGAATACTTGGAGCTTAAAAGCTGCAGGCACAAAACCCACACAATTAGGAAGGACTAATGACATGGGGTATTGCCCATTATTTCTGCAAATAAGCCATAGGGGATTCAATACTTTGTATCATTAATTCTTCATTAGTGATTAGGTAGAGGAGCTTCAGTACTGGGCTGAACACCAGCATCTTCACATAACCTAGTTATGTGTTGTTAAACTGGATGTATAGAGATTATTTGAAGAGCGTTGCCTGAATTATTAATTTCTTTTTCTTTTGTCTTTTCAGAACCACGGCGGCATGCGTGTCCCTCACAACAATAAGCTGGGTGAGTCTTATTTTTCAAATGCTAACACTGTGTGCTCACTTTGTTAATTAGTAGTTTATACCGCACTGTAAGACAGATGGAACTGTATTGTTGTGTGCAAGTTGGGTGCCAGTACTTAAAGAAGCAAAAAGAAGAAAGGGGTAACACGTTTGTGTTTTCTGGCGGAAATCTGTCTTGGGCTAATGTGAAAAGCAGGATAATAGGATAATGTGAGAACTACAGCATCCAGTTAGAGAACTGCAGGCGTAGCCTTTTTGTTTTGAGAGCAATGGCTGTGGTAGCTGTAACTTTTGGCTTCAATCCCTTCATTAAGTCCTCTCAGATGTCTTTTTGGAACAGCCTGGGTACACTTTGAGCTTTCTGCTTCTCACAATAATACTCTGTCAAGCTTACAACTAAAGACGTCTGTTTGGAACTTTTTTCATCCTGACACCAGCGCCAGTGATTTTAAATTAGACAAATAAAGTCTCCTTCAGACACTGAGTTAATAAAATCAGCGGCATGTATTTGTCTGAAAACTCAGTATCGTTAAAGTGCAGTTAAATATATCATTAAACACTGAATTTCATCAGTATTACACATACTCACATACTCACCAATGACATTCAGAATGATGCAGTCTGTTCGATGTGGATATTTTTTGTTTGAATGAGAAAGATATTTCTGCATGATAGCCAAGATGTGCTCCGAATCGGGATTAGTTGTGGACTATGATTTGAATGTAAATAATATCCTATATCACAGTTGTATAAGCCTCAAATTTAAAAACATAGGCTGCGACTTTCTAAAACTGAACTGTACAAATACCGGTTGCATGGCTTGTGAACTGGTAAATCATAAACAGCAGATCAGCAACGTGTATCAATAATTTTGCTTCATCTGTGACTCTGATGCTGATCAATTAAAAATGCATTGGTCTGGAAATCTCTATTTCAAACCATTTCAAACCACTGGCATAAAAAAAATGATGGTGTATACTCCAATCGATTAACTTCACCTTTTTTTGTCAAAGGCATTTTTAAATTTGGGTGTCTGATATTTGCTGCACTCTGTTAATATCAGGCACAGTTTTCAAAACAGGGGGGGAGAAAAACATGGAAGTATTTGGGAAAAATATTTGAAATCTATATATTTACTAATACATATCTGCTCTAAAGAATAGTGGCGTATTTTTAGGCAGTATATCTGCCACTTATTACCTGACATGTATAATGTACAATGTGTGAGAGCACTGTAACAGACAGAAAGGGGTAGAGAGTGTCCACTGACTGCAGAGATGGCATTTTTAGTGACTTGTGGCAGATAGAGTAACAATAAAAGATAAATTTTTAGGGTAAAAATGGATATGGGGAGGGGCAGTGGGGCAAGAGGTGGGGTTCTCTCTGCTGAAGTAACAACAAATCAGTCATGACAACAGAGTGCCACTGAGTCTTTACGAGCAGAGGCCGGTGATAAATATGGTATCAAATGTTTTGAAAGGAGCTGAGGCATTTTATTATAGTTATTTGATATTTTATGTGTCAACCAATGGCACTGTAGTAGAATGTCAGATGGATTGAAACAGAACTAAAACTGAAATGAATAAAATGGCACAGGACAAAAAGATTACAATTTGTACAGGAGGCAAGTACCTGTAAATTAGCGCCAGAAATTAAAACAGAAATCTTCTCATCAAACACATGGAGACTCATTTTTAAAGAAAAAAGAAAGAAGTTGACTTGAGTTTCCCTGTTGTGTTGAAACTTCACTTGTTCACATTGGATTACAGTTGAACTATACAGAAATAAAAACAGCAGCGTACAATATGCACTAAAAAAAGCTAACATTTTGTTTTATTTTGTGCTCATGAATCCAGTACTGTAATATGTATAATTTTGTGTTGTGGATAGGCCTGTCGCGATAAACGATAAATCAATTAATCGCACGATAAATTAAACCTACCGCCCTCATTTTAATTATCGGCTTTATCGTCTCTTCCCGCCTTTTTTTTTCTTTCTGTTGATGACACAGAATGAAAAAAGGCTCAGCTCCAGTGCTCTCCACTTCCTCATTTCCTTAGTGTAATGCCCAGG
Source organism: Poecilia reticulata (assembly GCF_904066995.2). Classification (NCBI taxonomy): domain Eukaryota; kingdom Metazoa; phylum Chordata; class Actinopteri; order Cyprinodontiformes; family Poeciliidae; genus Poecilia; species Poecilia reticulata. The sequence goes on from NC_088842.1 coordinate 26,178,647, forward strand.
CACACTACACGAGTTGTCGGCCCATTTTTAAAACCTGAGAGACACATTAGCCGACAGAAATCCTAGGTATAACGGTTCAATCGGGTTCAATCGTGCCGTGTGGTGTCCAGCCACAAAGGCACAAAATAACGAGTCCAGTTAACTAATTTTAAATTCGGGCATTAATCAATGCTTTACTAGAATCTACCTGTGATGCATGTGGTTAGAGTCAGCATAAAGTCCTGACTGAATGAAAATCATTATAACCTATTTATGTCACGTTAACAAAGAACAGCTGAAAACTTACCGGGTTTATCAACTGCGGTAGCAATTTGGCTCCAACTCCTCCCCTTGTCATTTCTATATTCTTTGCACGAAATATTGAATAAATATTAATGTTGTTTCCACATATCATCTCCGATGTCCGCTGGATTTTGGGTTGCGTCGTGTCAGCTGTTTGGGATTCCCCTCAGTAATTTCCCTCAGAAAGCACGGAGGAGAATCCGCGCTTTCTGATTGGCTACCTGTCACATTCAGCTTTAAGATCCCAGTCGGGGAAAACCCCTGATTTAGATCGGAGCGGTCACCACGATCTACCGTAACCCACCACACACTACAGGATGATCGGTTACGAAATTACCAGCACACCGTTCTAAGAACGGCCAAGATTATCGTAAGGGGAAAATAGTGGCAAAAAATCGTGTAGTGTGAACTACTGCATTAGGTAGTCGGATGTGCCCATCTTCTCTTACATATAGTGATTACTGAAGGGCAATATAGTATACAGACTTGATAATCTGCACTCTTTTGGTTGAATGCAGTATTTATTTGCACTTTCGTTTTACATTGCTTAGTTTTTATTCAAGTACGTTTTTTGTTAATGGAGACAGAGAATGCATTTTTTTTTGTTTTTGGTTGTTTTGTTTATTTAGTTCATCAGTTCCAGTGTTATGTGTTCTTTTGAAAATAAAGTGCATCTATGTATGGCAGGAAATCGCATGCATTATTACGTAATTTACATTAAGTCAGTGTCAAAAGGTCTTGACCAATATTATCGTTTATCAGAATAATTTTTTAGACAATCGCTCAGCAAAATTTGTTATCATGACAGGCCTAGTTGTGGCTTGGTTGTATGGTTGTACAAAACTACGTGTATATGTTTTCATTTGGCTTCTTGCAATGATGGCTTATACAATGGGGTCTTAGGGCTATGGTACATAATTGGAAAAAAAAAGAAATTTCCACCCCAAATATCCAAAACTTTAAATAAATGTAATTTCACATATTCACAAGAAAAAAAATACTAATACCCAGAATTTGTGAGAAATCATAATGTACCGTCATTAAAAGGCTTGAATATTAAAACAAATATTCTCTGTCAATATAAAACTATTTTCAACAAGACACGCCAGAAGACCTCCGAGACTGACATGGTAAAAATAGGGGATGCACATCTCGATATTTTCCAAAGTGTAAGTGAAACATCCTGGGTCTTTCCCGGCATCAGAACATCTCCCAGATGCAGCCATGCCACAGCTTCTTCCTCTCCGTCTCAGGCATGTATTCTGGATCTAGTTTGAAGTTTGATGGCATGTCTGCACCTGGGAGATGTTGTTTAGTTCTGAAACAGGAAAATAGTCTGAGTGTACCATTTACCCTTTGGAAGATATCCAGGTGTGCGTCTCATAAAATTAACCACTTATACATTAAAGCACATCTGTAACCTTCTAAAACTTATGAATTTTTAATTCATGCCAATTTCTGACTTTAGAATGTCAGAAAATGTCAAAGTTCTATAATTGCAAAATTATGCATTGAGTCATGAAAAATTATATATATTTTTCTTTCATATTTACATCGTTTCAACACAAAAAGATGTCTGGCAATAAAAAACAAATGTTTTTTATTGACTTTTAATAGGACCAAAATCGACTTACTTGCTTCACCTAATTATTGCAATTCAGAAAAGAAAAGAATAGTAGTTTCTAGAGACTGGTATCTTTGATTATGTGCTTTGTATTCATCATAATGACATCTCTACTGTATTGCGTCTGATTGTCATTATTGTATTTAATGTTTGACCTGAATTTCCTGGCAGAAGGAATTTGCTATAGAAGTAATATTTAAAGAAACGATTATTTCTTACAATTTCTTAGCAGAACATTATGCTTGTAGATATTCAGCGCAACATTTTAGCATCAACTGGACAGCAAGAACGACATTTATAAGGGAACAAGAAGATCTCAGTTCATACCAATTATGTTTCAGGAAGCTCATAGCATCACCAGAAAAAGAAAACTTTTTGTTGCCCATTTTTTTTGGACCTCTGCCCTTCCCCTCAACTAGGTCACAACAAACACAAAAGCAACTTCTTAAGTCTCTCATTTGGCACCTCAGCACAGAGAGGAAATACAAACAGCCATCTGAGAACTGGAGCTGCATTCTCTAACACCCTCATCGTCGCTCCCTTTGTTATAGCTCAAAAGAATCCTGCTGAGAGTGTTGTTTATGTGGTAGGAATGAAATAAAGGCAGAGTTCCCTTTGACTTATCAGTATCAAATGGAATACCCAGCTTGTTTGCTTTTAAAAGAGGTTATGTCTAACAAGGTGCCTGGGCTGGCCACATCCTTCCAATAATTTGACTTCAGCGGGAGGACAATGCTTGATTTACTTTTTTACATGCATAAGTGCTAATTTACACAAAGAAAATGGATATCAAGTCAAAGATCACAAGATTTTTTTTTATCTTCTTAAGATAAAATTTGTCTTTGATTTTTTTTAACTTCATACTGTTAAAAATGTAAAATATGTATGTACACTATTACTCCATTTACAGTTTATTAAAAAATTAGATGTCGGTATTATTTTATACCCTTTTCAATAATGGACTGAAAAATCTTTTTTGCCTCCTCAGCAATCAAACCCTAATACTTTGATAATTACTGAGCAGCTTTTTACATAATTACTGTGGTATTTAGAATTTTTATTTTTGCCATAAACCTTCAAGACTTTGAAGTTGGATGGCCTCCTTGCCATCTCCCTAATCTTTTAGCTCCCTTCCCAGATTTTCTTTCAGATTTAAAGTGATATTCCTGCTGGACTGATCAAAAATGTTAATGTTTCTTCCAGTCAGACGAAACATTTGTGAAAATGAAAATATAACTTTAGAACCTAAATGTGTGGTTAAAATAATTTTGTTTTGGCTTTAATTCATGTATACCAAACATCAGTCATACTACACTCAGCTTTAACATTATTTCTAGCGTTTTACATATAATTAGCAAAAATAACAAGCTTGCAATTGCCCCACATAAATTGATTTGAGGCACAGCTTATAGTACAATCTGAGCACACAATGCACTTAGCATTTAGTGTTTTGTGACTACTAAGATACTGTAAGTTGTTTTAATTGGCTTTAAAATATGCTACTTGGAGGTCAGAGGTCAGTATAAATGCCTAAGGCTCTTGTCTCGAATATTGTGTCCCAGTTATTTGTCAAACGTCTTCAGGCATAAAGTCCCTGTGTTGTTTATTTGGCATTCTTTGCAATTAGAACCAGAATCTCAGCTTATTATAACAGTGCTTCAAGACATCTGTGAAGCTTGTAAGAAGTTAAACAGTCAAACCAGAGCTTTGTAGAGAACAAAGCCTTAAAGTTGACATATTGGCAATGAGGTATTAACGGGTATTTAGCCATGCTGGCAGGAAGCTATAGTGGGGACTGGAGACAGAGGACTCATTAACTCCTTTTGCATGTTTTAATGAAAAAAAACACAATCATAGGCTGGATTTTTGCCTAATTGTAGAGTTAAAAATAAAGCCACATGTTTTGGTTTTACTGGTTGAAATATTCCTGCTGTCTTCTTCTGCTTGTGTCCTCTGTGACACGTCCGAACCAATTCATCTTTAATCATATGACTTCAATGATGATTTTGATTTTAAATGGTAGCCCAAAGAAAGATTTGACACAGTGGCAAATAAAACTGGTGAATTGTCTTTCCCTCGGTTAAAAGAAATGCTGTCAGATTCATTTTAAACTATTTTCTTTACAAGTAAATTTTGCTTGCTGTTTTCAGGTATAAAGAATTATTTATTTCTCTTTTTTTTTAAATGGAGCTTTGTGAATGTTGCAGCTGGGCTGACCTCATTCTTCTTAAAGGTCAATGAAAAATGTTTCAGTAGGAGTTCTCCTTGAAAGCTAACAAAGCCATGTCTGGTTCTGTGTACATCAATTATCACATCCATTATTTCATCAATGGTTTCAGATTGTTTCTTTGCTGTTTACATGACCCAGATGACTGTGGATTGAGACTACTTTAAGAAACCATTGAAATATAAGTGATGCAGTCTTTGCAACAATTGTTTAAAAGAGATTCTTTGCACAACCAACTAAATAGTGTCTTTACATGATCACTGTCAGTAAACTAAGATGAAGTATTTGCCAAATATGGACAAAAAGTAGAATATGGGAAGAAATGTCTATATTGCAATTGTTTTCATGTCTGTCCATCCATCCCTTTTATAGCTGTCCTATCCAAAAATGTCTTTTGACTTTCAGAATTTTTGAATTTTGAGTCTGGGAAAGTATAAAACTTGGAACTTAAAAAGATGTCGATCTGTAGCTGTGTTATAATGGCAGATTGATTTCCTTTGACATAAAACGTATTATGAATTAATTAGCAATATTGAACATGTTAGGCAGACAATAATCACTATATTTGTTTTTTCATTTTCACTTCTCTTCATGGTACACAACATGCGTCACAGTGCCCATTTTCTGCTATGCTGCTGAATGTTGGGCACAAACTAAAAAGGAACAGTTTTCATCTATTCATATTCAGCTGCATAGTCTTATTAAAAATGCAGCACGGTTCATCTCAGCAAATCTGGGAGAAAGAAAGAAAGAAGAAAAACCTTGGAGAGCATATTCTACCTGAATGCCTGGGGAGAAGAAATCATTCACCCAGCTGCAATAAAATAAAAAGGCTTTTTTTCAAATATAAGTGTTAAAACCTGCTGAGATGCATATCCTTTCCAATTGTGCCAAAGGCCCTATAGAATATAACCTTCTCACAGCATAGTCAATAAATTGAATCAGAAATGATATTTTATATTTTTTATACAACAGCTGGTGTGTGGACATGGATTGTAGCAAAACAGCAAAAACTGTGAATCTTCTATTAAATATCCAGACCACACGTTTTTAGCTTATTGGATTTCTTCTATTTTAAAATGTGATATTAATATTATTGGACTATGTGCATGGCAATAAAAAAAAACTGTCATTTTACTAAATGAGCACTAATTGCCCTCATACATCATTGAATTATGACCTGTGTCAGTAATTTGTAGCATAAACACAGCTGCTTCATGGAAGTTTCAGAGGTTTAATAGTCAACAAACAAACATCATCACTAGACAGTAGAGGTGTACAATACTGCATATTTTGGTATTGATCCAATACCTCGTAAACATAGCACCAGTATCGCCGATGCTGATTCTTATATCGATACTTTTAAGTGAAGAAGATGGAGATGCAGCAAAAGGAGGCTACAAAGTCTTCAATGGAAAGCCGATGCACACAGCATCTTTTCCCTGTTTGTAAAAAAAAAAAGTCATAAACCACGGCTGTTGTTTTTGTCCCACTTTATGTGCTACTTTATTTTGATCTAGTCAGAAAAGGATTTTTAATAACTAAAATCTACTTGTTTTTGCGATTTATAAAATAATGTCAGAAGAGGTGGTAATAGTTTTTGTAAGAAACTGGTTGAACTTGTGAGAGTCATTGACTACGTGTCACTTGCTCACTCACCAACCCTGTGATTCATGTGAGTCACTGACCCTGAATGCATTTAGCATGTTTCAAGATTTAAATAGCCATAAAACTTTCTAAGTCGAGGTTTCAAGCCCTGATTGTAAATATAGAAATAAATACTTGCTGAAGCCGCTGAGTGTTGTTTTTACCACTTAACATACGCGACTCAACATTGATTCCTTTATTACTGCTGCTTGTCTTCTTTTTTATATACTTTATCTTAAAGTCCTTATTAGTCTTGCACTAAGGAGACAAGCCTTCTGTAATCTGCAACATGTTTTTGAATTAGCTACTCAGTTTTCTTATACTGTGATCTGTGCACTCCTCACCTCACTAGGCTGCATATGCTACACTTGTCCCTGGGTGTTTTTTCACGTGGACAAGCTTCAAGGATGCTGAAAGAGTTAATGTCCCTGCAAAGGCTTATGAGCCTGAAACTCTTCAGTCAGTCAGAAGTGAAGAAGCCCTTCAGATGAGGGGTGAAAAGCCTTTAAGAACCAGGAAAAGAAATTGCAGCTACCCTCTATTCAGGCACTTAAAAGTAAACTCGTGCTATTTGAATTTATGGAGTGTGGCACCAAATAGATGTTTAGAGTTGCTGGTGTGGGAAAATAAATGACTGGGAGATTTCTTTATCCTGGAGATAAAAAGAAATGTGCATAGGCGAACAGAGTGAACTGAAGTTTTAAGAGGATTTTTGTAAGAGTTTATATTTTTGCGATTTTATATTTTCATAGTTTGTTTTTTTTTTTACTTTCTGAAGCCCCCCAAGTTTTAAGCTCTCCTTTCTTATTTTGGTTTCATGTTATTTGGAGATGTACCCAAAAACTCGGTGCAGCCTCAAATTTGCCTATTTTCAGCTTGAGTGAATCCGCCATATTATTAGCTTTAATAAAATCTGCATTCCAAGCCAAACTCAGCCAGCCGTTGTGAGAAATACCAGAAGCCCTGGCTACATATACCATAAGAAGCATTAAATCATGCATTCTTTTGAATTCTTCTTTTTAAAGAAAATAGTTATCATTTAAACCATGATCCATACTCTTTCAACTAATCCACGGGTTTTAGGAGTGATAAATGGACTTCATAGGCAAAAACTGGAATCTGTTAAGAATTAATTGCTTGGACTCCCTGAATTATTGATGCTAAGTGAGGTTCCAGGGTTGAGTTCAGCATTCATTAGTCTACAGAATATTCAGGCAAAAAGTCTTGAACTCTAGAGAACCTCAAATAAATGTAATTATCATGGGCTGGAAGCAGTTTTTTTGTCCTTATTTAGCCAATGCAGTGCTTTCACACAACACACATATACACGCACATATATATATATATATATATATATATATATATATATATATATATATATATATATATATATATATATAAATTGAAAACCTGTCTTTGTCTTCCTCTTTTCTTCCTGTGATGTCTCGACTGATTCTGCTTCTTCTCCCTGCTGATTCCTTTTCTTCATTTTACTCAATTTCGGTTTGCTTCCTCCTTGATATTTTGTTCTCTGTGTTTTATTGGTTGATATTTGTGATATTGATTTTTATTTTTCTGCAGCATGCTGAAACTTAAATACACTATGCTCTGTATTGATCTTTTGCAAGGCAATTAAAAGTATGTATTAACAGAAGAAGGCGGCTGATAGAAAATCATTGCACTTACCGCTTGATCCATAGGCTTGTGCCACATGAGATGAGTGTCAGTGGGAGGGAAATAAATCGTTTTTATATCTACATCAAACTTTTAACAATTCCCCCCAAAATGTAATGTGCTAAATATAAGCTTTAAGACTTTAACTTCCTAAATCTTTTATTCTCAATAACATGATTTTACTGTCTTTCTCGCCTGCACTGTCTTGAACATGATGTGGGGAAAAAATAGAAGCTGACTTTTAAGGTGAGAGATAATTCTGGACCATCTTGTCTCCTGGAGTCCAATCATATGAGGCATTGGAGTGAATCAGGTTTTCACTCCAGCACAATCGCCTACTGGATTGGGAATAGTATGGAAATAAGCTATTGACATCCTTTCACTTCTCTGTCTGTGTGCATGCAAAGACATGCTGTGGACCTGATTTGCTCCCACAACAGCCTAATGGCCCCATCCACTGAATCTTATCCATCAGGCTTTCTGCAGACATTTATCATGAAAATTGTTCTACTTATCCACTTTTTGCACCCAGACTCGTCATTACTCTTGCAGAATTGTGAGCCGGAGTTGAATGAGTTTTGCATGTTTGCAGTTCCTTCCCAGATAGCATTTTCGGGCTGTGTGGATGCTAATACTCTAAGCTAAAATAAACCATTCCCATGACTACACACACCTACTTTTTGAGTCCCTGGAGGTCGGTGCAGCCTCATCTCTTCTACCACTTGGCGACATCTGGAATCTGCTCTAAGGAAGTGTCACTATCAATTTGCGTCAGAGGTGACAACACTGCATCACAAGTGGCCTGGAAAATATAGTCTTTCTTTACATACGATCACTTAGAAAAACAGATACTTTGTAGACGATTAGTCCCGGTTCACTCTTCAGTCTCATTGTGTAACTTCTGATATGTAAAATTTTTAGGCAGTATCTGGGCACTCAAAATGTTTGTTGAGCTCACTGTGAACCAGATGGCGATGGCCTTTAGAGAATAGCTCTGCACCTTAAGAAGAGCATCAGATAATAACAAAGTCGGGGAGGGAGAGTTCTCCTCTTTCTTATTTCATCCAGTATATTTCAAGGCTGATGCAGACTTTTATTTTTTTTTCATGAAGTGGCCCCTGAGCAATGCTGAACTGGTAGACATAATTGAACTCCGGTCTCATGCTTTCTAGTTCCATCAACCTGGCAAAATAACATCATTTGCACTGAGGAGCCCAGGGATTTAACTGCATTTCCCACAAAACCTTCAATCTTCTTTTTTCCCCCCTCTCTCTTACCTGTTCCATGTATGAAAGAACTGATTTTCCAGTTCTAAGGGTCAACTTGCTAGCAAAGAAAACATGTTTTCATAGCAACTTAATTATTTTATTATAATATCTATCAAAAGTATTCATAATCCTTGAATTCTTTTCTGTTTTGTCTGTTTAAACTCCGTGATTTTGAGGAGCTTTACGACAGATAAATGTATACAGTAACGTGTGAACTTGAAGGAAGACTATACAGTTATTTATTTAAGTAAATCTCTAAAAGTTCTCATGTCTATTTAGCCCCACTTACTCTGACATCTGTATTTAAAATGTTAATGCTAATAATTACATTTGGAATAATTCAGATAATCCAACTTTGTGTCATTTAATCTCACTATAGCTCCATCTGGTTTGTTAGAGAACATTAGTGAACAAACAGAATCCTGAAGTCCGAGGGACACAGCAGAAAAGTTGAACATCTGACACTGTGACAGGCCAGAAGCTTTTCAAAGTTGATAGGACGATAAGTGGAATTCTTAGAGGCTGCAAACCATTTGAGACTGAGGAGGATGTCGACTTTCCTGCAGGACAACAACCCTAAGCTTACAGAACAGCCAGACCTGCAGTGGGATGGTTTAGTTGAAATTATATTCATATTGTGGAATCATTCAGACCTACCTCCAATTTTGTAGCACGAGTCAACAAAGTAATGGCTCAGGAGCACTGAATACTAATGTTCCCTTCATTTTAGCCATTTTCATTTGCAATTTTTTGCAAACTGGTAATCCTTTTCCTTCCTCTTAACAATTATGCTCTACGCTGTTTTAATCCACCACATTAAATCCCAACAAAATTCACTGAAGCTTGAGTATGAGCAACCCTTTAACATATGCATGTTAAGGAGGTGCTTATACTTTTCCAAGTTACTGTAAACTCTGTTGAATTGTTGGACACAATGTTTGTAATAATTGGGAAATGTTTCTAAATTTTACCGTCTTTGGTGTTTTCACATGTGGAATTCAATTAAAATAAAATATGTTCATTCAGTAAATAAAAACATATGAGGACTACTGCTAAGTTTCAGAAAACTAGCATATTTTGTGTAACCAGAATGTGTTGAATCACAGAGAACATGTATGTATCAGTATTTGATACCATGAAAATGTATGACTATATTATTGGATTATATAATTACTGTATTAGACTTAGCGTAGTGTGGCAAGAAGAATTATAATTGTGTTTTATAGGTGACTCATGCTGAAAGATTTGTGGGTTTAAATGCACTGGTGGCTTCATTTAAAGTTTGCAGCATGCTGTCAGAAATCAAATAGAGCAAAGGCATGCCACCACTGGGAGTTATTTTTGCCCTTGGTGCAGTTCTGGCTCAGAGGATCTTAAATATAAACCGTTTGTCAGATTGCAAAACAAACATCTCACAGTGAACAACCCTAGTTCAACTCTAGTGCTGCACTCTTTTCTGCAACAGTACAGTAATAAGCAAAGTCTCATAGCATTCATCCCAGCGCTGATCCCTGTCACTTAAACCACATCATCAGCCCAAACTGAGCCATTAAGTCCCAACATATTTTATTATTTTTTTTGCTACAGTGTTTCAAATATCTTTCCTCCTTCAACCTTTTAAATATGTACCATGTATTTATTTTTCTCTAAAAATAACCTGGGGCATGTTTGCCTCCAAAGGCATTGCTATAAGTCCTGTTTGTCCTCCTTTAAGACAGGTAGCTGTATTGACTGGACGGTTGCACTGCCATGATTATCAACATGGTGCACAAAGGTGATTTTGAACAAGCGGAAGGACACAGGAATGATAGAGATGGAGGAAGAAGGGCACAACAACAGGATTTTTTCCTTTCCCCTTTTTCGCCTCGTAGTTGGATGATTAATCGAAAGCCATTAGTGTGGAGTCAAGGCCAGTGAATTCAGCTTTAATTAGTTTCTTTTTTTGCCTCTCATTCTCCTTTGCTTTGACACAACGTATGCATTATCTACACAATGAGAAATTGGCAAAGTGCTTATCTGATTTTGCCTTCAGTGTCTTTTAGCTGCTGTTGCTGTACAGTGGAGTATCAGGAGGTTGATGCCCCACCTGGGATCTCAAGAATGGCTGCTTTAGGACTAGTTCAATGCACACACACGCTCACACACACTCACTCATTTAACACCAACAGCAGAAGGACGTTTAGAGGTGGCGCGGTGGTGTTCTCACTGACATCAACTCTTGAGACTGGATCTGTTTTGGAGATGGAAGTGCAGAGATTTAGAGAGTAATTTCTCGCCTCGCCAAACCTCAAGGCTCAAGACGATATTTGTCATTAGCTAGATAAGGGTGTTATAGTCCTACCTGTCTTTTAATATATATTTAAAAAGATCTAGCATAGATACTATACTGTGACTTATCTGTCTGTAACCTTGGCCTCTGATAACTGAACCTGTAGTGTTAGGGGGACAATTAATTGAAGTAGAGCTAATCCATCTCATCTTGCCATTGTTAATCCTTGGACTGAACAGTTCTTCCACCTGCATTTTAGACCATCTGTGTCCTGTTTAAATTGGTTCCTTTTTTCCCCTTACTTAGGTCGTTTGACACTTAGCATGAAATAATTCTTAAATAAGACCAAACAAATGCTGTGAGGGAAAATCAACTGTGCTTATCACCCTGAACACACATCCCCACTGTTTAACAGGTCCGCCAGCATTATGACTGCTGGGATGCCGTTTATCATTAGGGGCATGGGAACTGTTGAGAGTTGATGATGTCAAGATGGATAGAATAAATTAAATCCCTAGAGAAAACCTGTTGGAGGCTGAGGATGGAGTAGAGGTTCAACTTCCAACATTATAATGACCCTAAGCAACAGGCAGGGCTACAATAGAATGGCGTAGATCAAAGAATATTCATGTGTTACAACGGTCCAGTCAAAGTCTAGAACTCAGTTCAGCTTAGATTCTGTGGCAAAACTTGATAATCACAATATATCGAAGCCATCTTCTTCCACATGATTGCTGTGTTGCGAAAAGCAGGAGCTTTTTATGGATTTCTGTTTCTTGGCCCGATTTAATGTCGACTACATCCTCCCATCTAAAGGTCGAGTCTCTGCGACTCCTCCAGAGTTGCTCCCCTGAGTGATGCTTGCCTTGCGTAGCCTGTCAGATAAAGCGGACAGCCATGTTTGGGACGCTTACAGTTGTGTCAAAGGGCTTGGCGATTAGCATTGCTGCATCCTATTGAGGTGCATCAGGTCAGAGTGCACGGATTTCAGTGCAGGCTACACTTTATAGGTTTGAATTTATTCACATTTATGTTATTTATTTGTTCAGTTACCGTGAAAATACAGTTACAAAATATAGTGAAGTTTGCACATTATAAATTCTGTAAACGTATAAGGGATGTGATCAATTTTGCAAGTTACTGTTCCTATGTAACTTTTGAAATGTAAAAATTCTGTTGGCAATCAAATTTGGTGGCCTACAATGAGCTCATTCTAGAAGGTAATTAAACTTTATTACACTGTACACACTTTATGACCATATGCTGTGCAAATACTCAACTAACCAATTAATTTTACTGAGGTATGTGGGGTCATTTTTCACCACGCTAGCTGTTTTCGTTATTCTTCTGACCCCACCTCAGAGCTCTAAATTACTGTGCAGCTTTTTTTTGTTGTAGCACTCATTTTTGTCAGGTTCTGCAGATTTTAAATTGACATAAAGGACAGCTGGTGGGATTGAAGAGTAGTCCAATGTAATTGCACAGAGCCAAAGACAAAATGACAGACTTTTTTTTTATCCCTTCCCTCTGGTCTTTTGTTTTTGTTTCTTGTTGTCATGAGAGCTACAGGGTTTATCTGGACTTGTTTGTGAAGATAACAGGATTCCTCCCTGAGCCGTTTTCTGTTTACAGTCCTGCGAATATATTTCACACAGAGGCGACCCGCAGCTAGTTGATTCAATGACAAAAATAGAATCCGTGCGTGATGTCAGGGCCGCCTTTATTATCAATTCATAAGCAGATTTTATTATCCTTAAAGTCTAAACATTTCATTTTCATGGCTGACTTTTACTGATGCTGCAACCACTTTAATTACAGCAGAAGTGGACAGCTGGGTTTGTCAACCTTTTGGGTATTACTGAACCTCACCCCATCTGACTGCTAATCTTTTATTTAATAAAACAGTCTTTGCTGTGGCATTTACATACTCTCTCCCAAGTCAATTACGCTCATGGAGTTGTGGTTATTATCATCAGGCCAATAACGGAGATTAGCCAAAGTCACCTCGGCTATTCAGGCTGCGACTCTTTTGTTGTCTTACTTTCAGAAGGTCATCGATTGCCATGATCCATTTTCACAGTGCGCCAGCCGTCCCACATCTCTGTCCTTTGTGTTCCTCTAGAGCTGCGGGAGATAGTGTTTGTCGTCCAGAGTCAAAGGAACTCCTTCCACGTGAGGCAGGCGGAAGAGCGGAGAGCAGATTTGCTGAAGCAGGTGCATGGTCTGACAGAGGTAAGAGTGAAGTCTCCGTTACAGTTAGTCTGGCATGGAAAACGGCACGCATAAACTCAGAGAGCGTTAATGTGCTGAAATTAACCTTTGATGTCATAAAAATAAACACATCCCTGAATCTAAATGTTTATGCCCCATGCTGTCAACTGTGGTTTGTAAAAAAAATTATTTACACACCATATATATTTCCACTGAAAACAAATTCATTTTCCATCTGCGATAACATAAAGAAATACTGCTAGATTTTAAGTTAAATGATAGCATTGAGAATTATTTATATCCTCTACAGCTCTTGCGTGTAAAGCACATCTAAGCCTTAAATATGAAAGCGCAGTCTAAAATATTTAACACTTTTAGCTTTTTGTGACATGTGGTTACTTATAATTTGATATAATTAGGAAATCTTGAGCAGCACTCTAAAGGAGACTGAGGACACTGCATCTGAATGTGCTGCACTTGATGGTGCTGCAGAGGTAAAATGATGGCAATGCCCTAAAATGATTTCCACATTTTAGGAACACTGAGGGAGAAATTTACAAAGCAGTTCCATCGGCTATTTTTTTTTTCTTCCTTTGCTTTGATCCTGCTATTTGCTTCCTTTCTTCTCTGGATTCACAAAGCAATTTGCTTTAAATACAGGCAGTAGCAGCTCCACCTATCACGACCGGAAAATGTGAGCAATTTGCACCTGTTGTTGTTTATAATCATGGTTGTTCCCGCAGAAGCAGCTAAAATTTCAAGTAATTTACCCTTTAATGATTCTGTTGATGGACCTTACTGGGTTAATTTAGCAGTTTGATGCAAATGACAAAACATTTGTCATTTTTCTTCTGATATCTTTCATATATTTATTTTAAAGAGGAATCTGTTTACCTTCTGTGTTTTTTCCTATTGACTATGATTCAAAATATTGCAATTTAATTTCCATCTTTATTTGTGTTTTCATTTCTTGATATTCAAAATTTTATTTGAGGACAAAAGGTTGTAGGTTACCATTTGTGTGACTTCACAAATTGAGTCATTTTTAAAATGCCTCTTTGGATTGATTGTAAATGCTGCTGATCCCTGGTTTAGACAATTTATTTGAATCTTTAGTTAGTTGCTGAAATATCAGACAGATTTCATCAGAAGAAAAGATTAAATATCCTGACATGTTTTGCCTCATTCTAACAAACCGCATCAACAAAGTGACGTTCTTCTTGGTGATGCAATTTTGGGAACAGATCTGCCTTTGCATCTAGATTCAGAATTAGAAACATGTGCAGATTAAGATTTTGCAAACTTTTAGCACCGTTTAATTGCTGTGTGAATCGAACCGTGAGTGTTGCTCACCTTGACATCTTTAGTGCCTTACTGATGGATGTTTCACAGAGGGAAAGTAACATTTGTTAAACATTGAGATTTGGGTATCTATCTTCACCAAACATTTCTTTTGGGGAAAGATCCCAGTGCGGTAAGTGGCCCTGATTGACCCATCTTTTCAGAATTATGTCAACAGAATAGTGATTCCAGGTTTGGTAGATGGTGTTTTTTTATTTATTTATTATTATTATTATTACATTTTAGATGTGTGCTATAATTTGAGCTTTTATTTAGGTTTTTCAGAGTCTAGGACCCTAATTCAAACCCATGTCACACTTTGAAGATTGGCATTTGTGAAAATAATGCTTCATTATTAATCCAGTACTTTCATTTTGCTGTCACATAAAATCCCAATTAAATGCACTATTGTTTCAGGCAATAAACTGACAAAACGTGTTAAAAGTTCCTGAATATTTGAATTATTTTTATTCAGAGGTAGTTTGGCAATGAAGCTGTTTATGATGGTGTAATGTAATATCATGCATTGCATTCACACTTTGTACATCGGATTTATTTACCAATAGCAAAATTTATGCAACGGGTCGATAATAAAGGAAGATATTCACGGAAATATCACAAACAGAAGAAGATATGTGCAGACAGTAAATAAAATGTAAACTCTTAATACATTCCTCCTCCCTTTCTTCTTAAACTGATTATAAATTATACTGACCTGGCCATGACTTTCTCCGCTTCCAAGACACGGAGCAGTTTTGCAGATAATGCTATTTAAGTCTTACGTTGTGCTTCTCGCGCATCAAAAGAGTTAGACTCACACATTCTCATCCTGTGGATTTTGGTGTTTTGCATTATGCATTTAAAATATCTTGAAATTCATGTTGCGATTCAGAAAAAAGAGAGATTACTGGAATAAGAAAATTTGTAATTGCTCGTCTTATGAAAAAAGACGCACACAAAAAAAGCTGCAGGCAGCAATTAACCAGTCACAAAGAAAATCAAGATCATAGGATTTGTACAACCAAATCACGATGCTGTCTTTTGTCTATGATTAAAGTCGACCTTATGCTGTTGTCACAAAATGTGAAAAATGTCAGGATGGTATTAGTAACGTGTTAAATAATTAGACTACCTGATTAGTGACATGAAATTGTTCAGAACTATAAATATTTATATCTCTGGGTTTCTTTCGCCCATAGCAGATGAAGATTATGTGATAGCTGCTTGTTTAAAAAACAGAGACATATGTATGAGTCTGCCCACCTCCTGCGTTTTTGCAGTCCAACATTCTGCCTTCTGGGAAAATTCACATCACATTTATGAAGCATGTTTGTCATTTAGCCAAGGTTGTTATCCACAGAGACACAGACCGGGAGCGGGAATGAGATGAAGCAATGCAATTTCTTTTTTCCATCAGTGGTGCGAAAAAGATTGTTTTAACATGCATTTAATTCAGCAGTTGGAGTATTGCCATTTGTAGAGTCAAGAAGCAACTAAAATATAATCATTGTCCTTTTTTTAACTTATTTATTTATTTTTTGTTTGTTTTTGTAGCCAGTAACGTTCCGTTAACCTTCATTTTCTTGATTGCAAACCACTTGGTTTGTTGTTCATTGCAACTTTATTCTCACCAAGCTGGCTTTTATAGAGTTTGTGACAGTAGCCACTTTATCACAGCCACGTCAACAAAAATATGTTGAAAAAAAAATCTAAAGGTTTCTAAAGGTATTGCATATTTCGTCATTGCTTTCTTTATAGATTAGCAGAGATGGACATTAGAGATCCATTATATTATGTAATCATTTAACTCGCTAATATAGATGTTTGGGTTTGATACGAAACACACCTGACTAATACTAATTAACAAGTGTAAGCAGCAGCATCAGATTCGGTGTTTGGACCGAGCGGCAGTCAGACAGAGTGGGTCAGTCTTTGTACTGGCTTGCTGTCTGACGACTGGACCGTGTTGTAATGAACCACAGGGTCAGACTTTGCTGCTTTTCCCTTCTCTGCCAGCACAAGCTGGCTTTGAAAATCCTCGCATATTTTTTCCGTCTGTACGACAGAAAATTGTGCTCAAACATATTCCTCTCATTTGCAGGCAACTGTGAGCTCTGTCTTTTTTTTTTTTTTTTTTTACAAAACATCTTGTTCTTGTTTTCAGATCTTTGTTTTAGAAGTTCCCCCCTTGTTATGAGAGCAAGACGGCAACAGAGTGACAAGATGTTAATCGCTCAATGTCCATCCCAAAAACAAAAAGGAGCAAATAAAATAATGAATAGTATATGCAAATAATACTTCATATGTTTTCATAACATGAATAATACACAGTTAAAGGTAGTTTACAAACATGTATGTTAAGCAATTAAGTGAAAGAAAAGACGCTTCTGTTGATTAATACAGTTTAGATCATTTTATTATTAATTTTGTAGATTGGATATTTATTTACTCCATATGTTGGGTTTAAAGAAAACAGAACATCTAAACAAAATGCGAGTAGCATTAGATGACTATTAGCAGACTGGTGGAGGGTTAACAATACACCAGATAGTTTGGTCCCAAGAATTAGTCGAGACCGGATACTTAGTGTATGTTTGCGAAAAACTAACAACTAGGAAAGTCTAAAATCGTGATTATTCCCTCTGAACAATGCAGTTCTTAGTCATAACATCTTAGTCTGACTGTTTGTTTTTATTTCAATCAATCTTCTTCAGGCTCCTGTTTTCCAGTGATCATTTTTAATGACTTTATTTTTTTAAATTTTCATCTCAGGTGGGTACAGATTGTTGACATAATTTCTGCTTTTCAGTTCATTAACACGAGGTTCAAAATTGTGTAAAATGAATCTATCCGGTACTCAATATTAGTCGATGTTTTCAATTAAAGTGTCATATTCAGAATCGTTCAGTTAATTTCTTTAACACATTTACTTTCCTTGTTGTGGATTTGTTTTTCTTTAAGTTTGGTAGGAATGCAAGTCAGTGTTGCAGGCACTACAAGTAATGTAAATAAGAGTTGCTATTAAATAAATTACAGTACGAGAAAAATATTCAACTGCAGATAATCTCCATCTAGACTTATAGCATGTATTACATAGCTACATGCACACTCTTCTCAGGGGAAATCCTTTCTACAAAATAAATAGCTCCCATTTCTATTTTCTGCAGTATGCTTGTAGCCAGTGACCCCGACCTAATTGGATGAAGACTTCTTGTCCTCACAGATTCGCAGATTCATCTTCCTTTTGTTGATCTCATAACTCCTACATGCCCACAAGCAGTCTTTCCACTCAGAGCATGCACTGCCTTCATAAATGATCTGTAAAACAATAGCTGTGAAGAGCAGGAAATGATACTTGTGAAAATATTGACACTAACGCTTGAGAGGTTGATAAGCCCAGAAAAACACGGTATAAATTCAGTTCTAAAACAGGAAAAAACATTTGAAACCACGGAGATGCACCTTTTAAATAGAAGATCTTGGCAAACCTTCACTAGAGCATTGATAAAACTGTTGTCCTTTCAGTTTCTGCATGTCTCTTGTTAGTTCATCTTTAGCTTTTCAAAGTTATTATGAATTGTCTGGTTTCTTTGTGTGTTTCAGAAGCCGCCTGCAGTGTTGCTTCTTCACACTTTGTCAGACAACGAGGGTGATTGGAGCATTCTTCCTCTTCTGCCTTAGTAAGTATCACTGTTCATATTTTATAATCACTTAAAAAACCACACTCTCACCCAACTCCACTGATGTTGGGAAAGTTTTACGATTTTATTAAGGTTTTCGGCTTGCATGTTTATTAATTTTGCTTCGAAGCCCCGCAGTAATTGTTATTGATGGCTTCACATTATGATAAATTCATTTTTAATTTGTTTGTGGGTTTTAAAATGGGCCTATTAGTGCAGTTAATCATCAGTGTTAACAGCAGGATAAAAATTCTCCGTGCTTCACAAGAATCTTGCAACTTCCCTAGTTCTTATACATAACAAAGATTCAGCACTTGGAGCTTTAAAGTAAGATCACACCATTATGCAGCCTGACTGTGTAAACTTAGTTCCCTTTTTTTGATTTTATTTCCTCTTGCATGAAACTGTGACTGCCTTGATCTGATTTGGCTGAGAGGGAGCCCCAGTTGGATTGTTTCTCAGCTTTTTGTCTGTTTGCGTTGTGCATGTCACGGCTCTGTTTACCGCTGCTTTATTATGCAGCTCTAGCTTTGATTAGCCTGTTTTTTTTCTTCTTCTTTCTATCTTTTCAGTTTGTCCCACTCTTTTGGGAAAAACTCATCCTGGATTGTATTTCTTGAGGAGGAAACAAATGTGAAGATGGTTACTCTTCTTCAAGTCCTGGCAAAATTTCCCAAAAATAAGGTGAGCATGTTTAATTATGCCAATCGTGAAATGATTCCGTTACACGTTTTAAGCTTCTCATTGCAATTCAGATACAGTTACTTTCAAAATAATTTACAAGATTGAGTCTGTTATAGGTTATAAGACAAAGCAAAGAAATTATATTATGCAGCTAATTACATAATAAATAACTTAAGACAGCTACAGAATATTTCACAGAGGTGCAGTGCAGTTTTATAAAACATGTCTTATTGGAACATGAAAACCTTCCAGAGTGCAGAAGTTTTTAACACCAACGGCTAAATGCATGTTCTATTTTATGAATAACTGAACACAAGCTTGTGTTGGAAAGAGTTTCTTTCGTAACTTATTGTATCACAACTTATAACACATTCAGTGCCAAACCAGTATCTCTATAATTAGGCAAACTGTAATAATAGTGCGTTACAGCTGTGCAGAGAATTATGTGTTGAGGTCGCCATCTGTAAGACTGGCTATTTTTAAATAAAGTGCTGACATGTGTAATTGTCTTTAAATGAGTGGAGGTGTTAGAAAAGAGGATGTGAAAAGAAAAGAAAAGTTGGAGCGCCTCACCAGAGACAAATTCAAACCTGAGGCAGGTAAAGCTGGCTCACTAGCAGACTTCCACATTTACAGAACGGCCTTAAATATTGCATTTATTAATCTCAAGTGATTAAGGTTAAGGTTATCCACACTAATTTATAGTTGGATGGTTTGTATGTTGCTGAATCCTCCATCATCAGCTGTTCTTGCAGTTGTTTATCCTCCCCATGGTGCCCATTCAAAGCATTGCTAGAAAATGTCAATAGGAGGAGTCGACTCCTAAATCATAAATTTGAGTGGATAATGCTAAAATAAAATATATGTGGAGTATCTCACTAAGTGGATCAAATTTGATGGTAGATCGTAAAAACCGATGGATGTAGATCTAATCTCCTCTTTTCACAGCTGCTCTTGTGATGCACTTACATCTTCTACATGCGCACCCACGCATGGATGCACACAGTTTACCCTAACATCTCTAATTCATACCCTTATGACCTATTCATATTTTGTCATGAAATAGCCACAAACTTCAATGCATGCTATTGGGACTGTATGCAATGGACCAACACAAAGTGGTGTATGTTTGTGAAGTGGAAGGAATATTACACATGGTTTTTAAAAATATTTTATCTGTGTGTATTTGTATTCAGTTCCTTTGAGCCAAAGCTTAAACAAAGTTTTGCTGTAATAACAAGTCTTTTAGGGTATGTCTCAAAACTTTTCCACTTGTGCAAACTGAGATTTTTGATAGGTTTTGCTTGGAAAATTGCTCTTTGGCTATATGTTTCCTGTCGTTGTCGTCCAAACTAGTTAAATTTTTTTTACATGTTACTCTCTCCACCTTCTTCTGAACTTTGACTAATACGTGTTTTTATGCAGAAGGAAAAGATTCAATATTTACTTTTTTTTTCTGACAAATATAGCGCTTGGTGGACAAAACATAGTAATTTCTTTTGTCCCATATGACCAGAATGCTTCCTTTTTCATTTGTTTGTCATATGGACTGTGGCAAAATGCATCAACAGATTTTTGCTTCCTACTCTTAAATAAAGGACCAATTTTTTTGGCACTGAAAATATTTATTTAAGAGTGTTTGATAAAAGGAGAGGACATGTTTTCAGATTATTTGTAAAAATTATAAATTTAATCCATGAATCATTTTTCTTTATTTTTACAAATAATAACGAGTTCGTGTTGGTCTGATTACAAAAAAGCAAAGAAATAGATTTATGGTTGCTGCATGACAAAATGTAGAAAAAAAATCAAGGGCTGCAAATACTTAATTATAGCCTTATAGCAGTGGTCCCCAAACGTTTTCCTGTGAGGGCCACATAACTTTTCACTTCTCTGGTGGGGGCCGTAGTCAGTTTGTAACAGAAAAATGTTACACGGTTATAAATTGTTGACAAGGGCGGGGGGTGCGCGTTACTCGATTGATTTTTACCCAAAAATCGTTAGTGAAACGATCACTGGGACTGACTAGTATATATTCCATTGAGGGAAAGTAACTTTAACATAAAGGCTCGTTTTGAAGTATAAGCTGCTACTTACAGGCATTGCTTCGAAGAATTCGACCTGGAATGCGGTGTTCATAACAAACACGTGTGTTCATCTGCTCTACCGCTAGCAAACAACCGTACTGATTAAATAACATAAAAGTCAAGCAGTTCCCTAAAAGTCCAACAGATGGCAGCAATGTGCCATGCAAAACAAAACACCCACAGTTTACAGGACACACTTCCTGCTAAAGAGCCCCCTGGTGGTTGAAGAAAAATCCACATATAAACCAGAAAATACAATATATGAAAAAAAATCTGAATGCTCTCTGGTATTGTTCAGGGGGCCGGACCAAATGTGGAGGTGGGCCGGATCCGGCCCGCGGACCGTAGTTTGGGGACCACAGCCTTATAGCATCACAATGAGTGTAGTTCATCTGTGCCTGTTAAAATCCACAGAGCTCCTTCAGCTAATTATATCAACCTTTCAATTAAATGTCTTAGATGCCATCTAAACACTAATTAAATCTTGCATTTAAAAATTCATCTATATTGCTTAATAAAGTTGGCAGATAATAAATTAGTTAATGATGCAAAAAGCCATCAAAGACACTGTAATAAATCATGTGATTCCCCTCCTCTAAGTTGCTTATTTGAGATTTTTCCGAGATAATCCAAATAACTGGAGCACATTTTTGTTTGATCTGTACCATTAACATTTAATTATTTGCATTTTCATTGCTGGTTGCACACTGTCTGAAACAAGAGTATACATTTTGTTCTAATTACACATTGATGTGAAGCCAGCAGGATTTAGTAATCACTCATTTCCATCACCAAATCCAGAGGTTAGCATTGCTCTGCTCCTTTTCTGTCTTGTATAAATCCTGCATGGTGTTTTACTTCCAAGGAAAAGATGGTAAATATTGTATGCATATTAACAGCTTCCTCCTGAGGAGGATGGGAAGACAAAGTACAACATCCCGATGACTTGATTCATTACAACATGCCCTAGAGCTAAAATATTCTCTCTCAAGTGTTACCAGCTCCGTGTGGTCAGCGTCAGTTTGAGTCAAAGAAGGCAAGCCAAGTTTTCATCTCGGAATATTTAAGGAAATTAGTCACTCTCACAAGAAAAGAAAAAGATTCAGTGTTCTACCAAACCAGTTTGAAACGAACATTTAATGGAAATGAATTTATGCATTGTTTTCTGAAAGATGTGGTTCTCCAGATATAACCAGAGACATGTAATAATTATGCTAAACTGAGTTAAAAAAACATTAAAACATTTATACTAAAATAATTCCATGTGGTTCACATTCATGGCCTCATGTTTTTCACCTCTGGCTGAGCAGGAGAAACTGACTTTTGACTAAAACTCTGAAGTAATTTATGGTGTTTTTCTTATCTAAGTGCAAATTGTCCCACCTAAGAAATGAAATGTTTGTTCCTGTTGCTCTTTGCTGTGCAGTTTAAGAAAAAGAAATGTACCATTCTTTTCTAAAATGCTGCTTTCACACAGATGTTATTAGGTTCCCTAACACAAACACTTCACCTTAAAACATGTTTGCCGAAACATTCTTTCACTATTTCGGTGCTTAGAGTTTGAGCTAAATTTCTATTTTGTTCCATGATCTACTTCACTTCAGAGAGTTGTCATGACATTTTGCTTGAAAACTAATAAATAAATTCATAAAACATCTCCAAATTTGACAGTTCTGACATAATACAGATCAAATATTATTTTGTTGAAATGCAGTGCCTACTAATTTAAATCCATTAAAAAACTCTTTGCTCTTTTATTTGTTGCTTTTGTAATGAATAATATAGTTGGGCTTACAGCACTTCCTTTAAAGACTTTAATGGCATATATTTTTATCAGGCATAATTATCCAGGAGTAGGTAATATTGTAGATATAATTATTTTCTCTTTGAGATATCAAACGTTACACTCAGCATCTTATCAGCTGCAATATATGACATTATTTCAAGTTTGTTCCCTCAAAAATGCTTGTTATTTCTCCAGTGAGTTGCAAACCTACTCACTGGAAATAATTTCAAAGATTTTCTGACAAGTGCAGTATGAACGCTGCTTAATTAGGCCAGAAGCTGGAATGTTGCAGAAGCTGGAATGTTGCTCTAAATTTTATAGCATGGTAAAAGTGACAAAAAAAATAATAAAATTTTTTACTTCCTTCTAACATAATGAAATTTGTATGTCCTTGAATTTTTCGTTATCAGGAGTGGTTTCTCGGCAAGCCTCTGCATGATGAGGAGTCGACCATCATTCATCACTACGCCTTTGCAGAAAATCCCTCAATCTTTAAATATCCAGACTTTGCTGCTGCTTGGGCCTTAAGCATGCCGCTAGTTGTTCGGTGAGTCGAAAATTTGACAGATTTCACATCAAACAGGAGTCAATAGACAAAATGCTTTGTAGTGAGTATTTCTTTTCATGATTTGGATTTTTTTTTTTCTTTAGGCTTGCCAACAAAGTGAGAGATGAGCCACTGAAATCTGACTTCACTATTGACCTAAAACATGAGGTAAGAAGATACAAGGGTTGAAGATTTACCTGCAGACTTTTTCAGTGTTTTAAAACTTTTTTTTTTAATTCTCAGACTCAACTCTATACAGGTCTGCTACTGTATAATCTATTTGCACAGAAAGAGAAAAAGCATGGCAGCCATCTAAGCCTTGAAGTAAATCTTGTTACTTTGGAGAATTATCATGGTGTGGCTATGAGGCTCTTTTTCTTATCACCCAAATTCAGTCACGGAAGCATCGTGGGATTTTGTGGAGTAAACATGACATTATCAGAAGTCTGTTTAAGGTGGTTGAATTTTAGACGACATACATTCTTTACTGCAGATTTAAATAAAATGTGTTGTGCTTTCCTTAGGTATGCAAAAAAAATAAAAAATATATATATATATATATATTTTTATATATATATATATATATATATATATATATATATATAGAGAGAGAGAGAGAGAGAGAGAGAGAGTATATATGGAAGGTATTAAGTACTATTTTTGTTTAGAAATTGCATATGGGCTTATTTTATGTCTGAGACATGCAACTGCATTACTTCTTAATGTCATTGAGGCTTGTAATTATGTTTTTTTCTTGCTCATTCATCTTTTCAAAATAGCTCATCTCTGTCAGATTGAATGGGGAGCGAGCATGCATGAATCAGTTTTCATTTCTTTCCAAAAATTCTCATTCGATTTAAGTCTGAGTCACTCCGACACTCTGGACGTTTGTTCTGGGTCGTTGTCCTGATGGAAGGTGAACGTCTGTCACAGTCTGAAATTATTTACAGCCTCCAACAGTTTGTTTCGCCCAGGATTGTCCTGCGTTTGGCTTCAACCTTCTTGCCTTTAACTCTCACCGGCTTTCCTGTATATGCTGTGAAAACATGTTACTGCCACGTTTGCTACACCATAGGGGATAAGGCTGTACATGCTTCGTACTTCTGAAGTTTGAAGTAAATTAAATCCAGTCGGTACCACTGGATTTAATTTAGGCGTCAAAGTAAAGGAGACCAAATACAAATGAGTGCTACACTTTTAGGATTGTTTATTATTATTATTATTATTATTATTATTATTATTATTATTATTGAAACCATGTAGGCTTTTTCCTTTCCATTTCACAGTTCTACACTACCTGGTGCTGACTAACTAAGATTGTGAAAGTAATGTGACAAAATGCGATTACTGTTCAAGGACTGTGAATGGTTGTATAGTTTTTTAGAGGTATAAATTGAAAGAGACATAATAAAAAAAAACAACCAAATAAATTAAGAGAAACGGGAAAAAGGTTCAAAAATCATCATAACACAAAATGGTAATGAATACAAAGAAGAAAAATGCTGGCCAATAAAAGCTTTCTGAGATGATTTGCATAATTTTCTACAAGATTTAAGAACCTACTATAATTAATTTACAAGCTGAGCTAATAAAAGAAAGATGAATTAAACCATCAGAGCTTTTGGAAATTTAACATTATCTAGATCTTGATGTGATGATACTTCAATCAGAGTTTTTTGTGCACTAACATTACAGCCTTTAGAGCTGACTGGTTACTTTTGGACAATCCAGTTTTATTTTAGTCATCTTAAAAACTTAGTAGCGTTCTGCTTTTTTTCGTTTTTTCTTTTAATAGGGTCACAGATTATTTTTACCAACATTTTCAGCCTCTTTTTTTTCCCTTGTGTCCTTCTGTCAACCTTTCTGATATTTATTTTTACTCTGTACATTTGTTGAGTTTGATTTTGGTGTGAATACAATTTAGTTATAAAACAGTACTGAATGTCATGTTGTTGTTTTTAATGTATAATTGATTTAGGTCATTAACCTTAATAATTTTTTTTTCTCTTCTCAGATTGCTTTGTACATCTGGGATGGTGGGAACGGCCCCCATCTCACTGCTGTCCCTGAATTGTGCACGGAGCCAGAGGGCTCTCCTAATGCTCAGTATTGTGCAACCACTCTAAGAAAAGACCCTCCACTGTGTGTGAGTACCTGTTCTGTTCAACTGTCCTAAGATCTAAAAAAATAAAAAATAAAAATAAAAAATTAAATTACCACCAAACATCAAGAGTAGGGTACTGTTTGTTACTGGTGGACATTGGATTGATTCAACCTTGCTTTTATATGGCATTATAAGGAAAAAGTCTTGGATTTTGTCGTACTAAATTAAATTTAGTTTTGTGCCAAGATTGAAGTCACCCCCTGTTGCTAAGCAACTTCTGCTCATATTTTTTTCCTGGCAGTTCCTTCCCTTTTATTTTCTTTAATCTAAATCTTTTCAAGTTTACGCTTTCTGTTATCAATTAATTTTATTATAATAAGCCTGCCGAACTGCACTGTAGCTTATCTTCATTATTTAGATTACAGGACTTAAAAAAAGTTTTAATTAAAATGTCAATTTTGCACAATGAGAGACAATTGAAAGAGGCTTCAATTTCCCCATCTCTTATGCTTGCCTAACAAGTATTCTTATTTTAGCATTTATTTATCTTTAAGCACTTAAAATAGGAAATTTTCTACATTTGGTGCTATTCTGATTAAACAAAAATCACCATCTATGCTTTATTTATATCCAGTCTGTATTTTTTACAGTAATCTTTTTTGCAAAGATGGTCCACATGGTAACTTGCTTGTGTTTGGAAGGTCTGTGTTCTGTGACAATGGAAGATGCAATGGCTTAACTAAATCATTTCTATTATTGTGGTCCTACGCATCTGATGCTTTGGCTTATAAAATGCCACTGCTTTTATTTGGAAATGTAGAAAAGCTCTATAGCATTATAGTCACAACTCATAGGTATCATACAAGTGCATCTCAGTAAACTAAAATATAATACAAAAGTGGATTTATTTTTGTAATTTATTACAATAATCATCTATTCAATGATTGTCACCTGTGTGGCTTTGTTTACAAATTGTAGTCTGCTTGCTAAAATGCACAATTTGAATGTAAACCGCACCAAACAAAGTAAAATGTTCTATTTTGAATTCAACCAAACAAGGAGACCAAAGGACTTTCCTGGTGTGAATACACCTTTAGAAAAGCAGAGTAATACATAAGAAGAAGAATAAAAAGAATTTGAAGCACATAAATTAAAGGGCAGAATTCTGACCTGACAACTGACTTGACTATTAATTGACACCCTACACAAGAAGCATCAGGCACAAAAGGTCACTATTTAAGTGGCTGGCTATTTATAAAGTTCTGTGTCTAAGGATGTAAATGTAAAACTGAGGGAAGCAAAAAAAACTGTTAGAAAAATGGTACTAAACAACATTAAGAACTGTAGCCTTGAGAAGATTACGCACCAAAATCCATTTAGGAGATGCTGACTTCGGCTTGAACCAGTGATTAAAGATCCTCCTCAATGTTAGAAACATCTTTTCTGGGCTAAAGAGGAAAAGACTGGGACCGTAACTTTGTGGTCCAAAGTTCTTGATTAAGATGAAAATAGCATTTTGCATTTAGTCAGTAATCGGGATCCCTGCAACCGGAGCAAAGGCGCGGAGACGCAGAATCCACGTTTCTGAGGTTCACACAGCGATCAACCAGCACTTCATGCTGCCTTCTGGTATCATTTTGCTTGACTGGCCAGCAAACTGGCCCGGTTTAAACCCAGTAGAGAGGAAGATGAGACACAAGACACAATGTAGAAGAGATGAATTCCCACTTTAAAGCAACAGCAACAAAAAAGACAATTTTACATAAAATTCCCACATTAAAGGTGGTGATTTTAGTGTCCACCAAGGAAAACTTGTGAGTAAGGCACTTGCTAATCCATAGCAAGGTCTACAAATTCCACCAGATGTAAGGCAAGTGGCTTCCCTTTAGCACGGGGATTGGTCCCTTCAATCCCTGCTGTGGAATGACTGCATGATGGACATGCATGAGTACATGAGTACATGTACTCATGCATGGACAGATCACAGAGGACAGATCAGTTTTTAGCTCCAGAGGAAAACCACTTTACACAATTGGTGGAGTAATTCCTGACAACCCTCATAAAAATATCAGTAATGTTGGGAAGAAGTTGAAGTTTTGCTTGGTGGATGTGTTTGTGTCTCTGGATTTATTGACTGATGAGTGGAGATATATTTGGGTTGCCAGAACAGCAGTGGAAGGTGTCCTTATTCATTTTTTCTTCATTCTCTCTAAGACACTTTTGACTGAAACAGAAATCACTATCTTTAGCATTCAAATGACACACACACATACAACCAGTGCAACTTTAGTTTGAATCTGGTTTGTTTGCCGTAACACATCCTATTTAAAGACATCACGGTCCTCATAAAGTTTGTGTCTTGTAACAGAAAACACCACCACAGCACTATCTTCGACATAAAACAGTAGAGGTCATGAATTTAATAACTATTCAGGGAGAAGTTTCTCTTGGAAACAGAAGGTGACGTGGTATTTTCAGCCTTTTTTATAAAATAGTTGCATGGTAAATTGCCAAGTACATTGAGAATAGCATCTGGCTTCACTGTCAGCAAAAATGTCCAGATTCTCGAGAGGCAGATTTTCCAAGATGAAGGGCAACTTTCAGCGGTCTGTGCAACGCATCCTTTTTGTTTTTGGCAGTAACTCATCAGGTCCTGTATGCTTTTTCTCAGTATGCCTGACATTTCAGGACCGGCTGGTGGTAGGTTTCCCATTATACATTCATGGTTTTCAGGCCCTTCTATCTAATATTCCAATGAGGTCTTGGCAGGCAAACCAGAGTGAGCAGAAAACAACAGATTAAGAATAAAAGGAATTCGGTCTACGAATCTTCACTTTTTCTCTTAGTGCTGTTATCTTGGAAGATTTTTTTTTTATATTTTGTCTGAAAGTCCTGAACTTAAGATCAGCGAAGAATAATTAAGTGAGTGGTAATCTTTTTTAGATTCTCCTGTATATCTGAGAGAAAATAGGTCGGCAATAAATGACTGCATTATGGGCAGACTGGATTTGGTTTAAAATTAGATTTAAGATGGAGATTACAATGCAGGTTATACATTTTTAACATAGCTGCGTTTTTAAAAGTAAAAACACTTTTAGATAAAAGTCAGACCTGAAAGAAAGAAATTTGATGATATATCAGACTTAAATAATAAAAAATATCATTATCAGCGATACCAATACCTTCTATGTTTACTTGTCATCTGATCAATATCAAAACAAGTAGTATTACACATGTTTGTAGTTCGATTTCTGCACAACCATGCCTGGTCTTGTACAAGTGAAACATTATTTTGTTGATGTCAAGTTCTTTTACTTTTTAAAGTATTAGCATCATCATTAATATTTCTGTTTGTTTTATTTTCAGTTTTTGCTCCAGACTTCTAATTACATGATTTTCTTAGGCATGTAGTACCCCTAAAATTTGCTAAGCAACTTTTAGCTGCGTTCATGTTACTTGACATTTGGATCTTGTAGCAACGTTTCTTTAGGATAAATATCCTCTTGTTATTTTTTAGCCCTAAGCTTCTCTCTCTCTCTATCCACTAATAAAACTAATTTAAAAAGCCCTGACTGCAACACAGACACAAACGCAGAACAGGACTTTGTTGAAATATTATCTTACGCTTTACACTTTGATTAAAATTACCTCACCATCTCCAGGACGTCTACATCTGTTCGAACCAGCCGAATTGGAAAATACAAAAATAATTTGAGTGAGAGGAAAAACAAGATGCCGCTACGCTTTCAGAATCGGCCATCCCACCACATCTGCGCCAGGCTTACCTTAAAATGTACATAATTTCTCAGAATATGTGATGTGTGCTCACCTCCAACCTCAGTAATAGTTCACACCGTGAGATTTGAGCTTTGTTTGCGGCTAACCGCAGCAGGACTCGATGCCCATAGCAACCATGTCACCAATACGGTAATTTACTTGGAGCACAGCCAGCATGATTTAGTGGTGATGAGATTGCAGCTTTGGCATCAGGCTAGCATGGAGAGCACCACTTCAAATTCTTTCAACTGCGCGTGGGTCGGATGTCATGGATAATCTTCTGCTGCTGCTAACAGGCTACTCCTCACCACATCAGGGGCCTCGGTGTACCGAACCACTGATCTCAGTGCAAAACTTTTTTGGATGTTCAAAACAGTTGGGGGGGCTCCTGAACTCTTGTTGCACCCCGGAGCACCCCCTCCAAAAGCCTGAAATGTCCATCCACATTCATATTAATTTTGGTTTTTAATGTCGTCATACTGTTCTAACCCTGTGTGAAGAAAGTCTTGGGAGCAATATTTTTTCCACATAACATTTCACAACATGAAAAATATCAAAAATATCCACAGTTATTGACGTGGACTGTTTTATCTGCACTTTTAACTGCTTTCGTTGCTAATTTCTACCTTCTTAATAAGTAATTTAAAGAAAAAAAAAATCATTTTTTTCTGACCAATGTATTCTTAAAAAAATGTCTTCATGTGTACCAGCAGCTGTTTATTTCATAAGGCAACTTAACCAATCCATATTACAAATTGCCAATTTAAATGTATTGAATTAAATTTACACTGATTGCTTGGACATTTAAGATCACCTTTAAAGCTGAAATAAATCATGTTTTATGTCCCACATTATAGACACAACGATAAGTTTGTTTTAGCACTCATGCATCATATTTTCCACTCAAGTTTGATCTCTTTTTTTTCTTCACAAGGAGGAGCCTGTTAAAAAAGAAGACATATTTGTTGCAGTGAAAACCTGCAGAAAGTTTCACAGTGAACGAGGTGAGTCACGCTCTCGCTCTGAGAAAAAAGCCACTTAATTTTCATGTAAATATTTCACATTCATGCCCTGCTGTTTTGGGTAATGGACTTGTTTTACCCCTGACATGTGAAACTGTATGAGTGCCTTCTCTTATTATACTAAAATCCTTCACTAAATTACTCTACCATCATGTCTGAAAGGATTTATTTGTACTGAAGTAAAAAAAACACACAAAAAAAAACGTGTGAAATACTTAATGCTGTGTTTCACCCTGGAAGTGCTTAATGCCGTGTTTCATGCTGGAAAAGCACACTCATCCAACAGTAACTCTTATTGGCACAGTCTGGCCACCATTAAGCTTCTCACAGTAGCTCTGCTGCTATTTTAACCTGATGAAAATGGAGTAGGTTAAGTCAATAGAGCAAATGGCAAATTAATTATAGAGGGATCGGACAAATTGTGTGTTATATTTAAAAGGAGTGCCTGAAATGTAATTTCATTAATTACTTTTAATTACTGCTTCCTCTTCCAAGCTGTTAATATTACGTTAAGACATTGGCAGAACGGAAATGATCAGGTTACTAATAACACAGATTAGTTCAGAATTATAAAGTGAGCAACATGGACGTGTTTTGTGTTTCATTCAATATCTCACTTGGTTTAAAAAAATTTAAAAAGCCTAATCCTTTTCCCTGCCGGATGCAATGATATGCTTTTATAGCACATTTAGAGAATGACTGTTGCAACAACAGTAAACATCCTATTTGTAACGTGTGTGTGGCATCACACAGCTGCAAAAAGTAATAAAGCTGGCTAGACTGGAGATGCTTGATGATACCTGGATCAGATAATAAAGGCTCCTTAAAAAAAAAGATCTAGCTCTGACAGATATTACTATTTTCCATATTCTGTATTTCTGAAATATCTAGCCCAGTAGAAGTAGAGTAATGCTACTTTTACTGGGCTATTATTCTTATTCTTATATGAGAGTGAAATATTCTTATTATACTCTCATATAATAAGTGTATTATATGAGAGTAAACACAACAACTTTTTGTTATTAAAAGGCGAAGTAGAATTCTTCTCTATTGTCTCATTTACTGAGAAAGTATTTATTTTTTATTTTTTTGGCAATTGAATAGACACATTTTGAAAGTGATTTTTGTGTACATATGCCAGCTGGCATTCGTTAAAGGAGTAAATGTGAGATGTTCATTTGGAAAGAAACAATTTTTTTCTGCAGCTAGATTTTAAAAAGTCAATATTTCCATGAATTTCATTCAGTCTAACGCTTACCTGAAGGGACCCCAAAGCACCTTCAGTCATTCACACGCTGAAGGTGGTGAGCTACATTGTAGCCACAGCTGCTCTGAGCCAGTTTACAGAAGCAAGACTGCCATGCGCCGGCGTCACTGGCTCCTCTAACCACCACCAGTAGGCAAGATATGTGAAATGTCTTGCCCAAGGAAAACGACTGAAACGGACGGAGAGGGGGTTTGAACTGGCAACCCACCACCTACATGCCACCATCTTTTAACGTTTTAAGAATTTAAAAACATTATGTGGAGATAATGAAGCAACACCACAAGACATCAGTTAAAAGTTTGGCACAAATGAATAATGACCCAAAGCATACCACCAAATTAGGTGTTAAGTAGCTTAAATACAACTAAGTCAAAGGTTTGGAGTATCTTTCACAAAGCGCTGATATCATTTCCTGAGAAAATTTGTAGGCAGTGTTCAAACCCAACTTGGTGATCCCAGATCTGTCTGCAGGAATGATACAAAATTCCAGCAAACTATTGTGAGAAGCTTTTGGAAGAATAATCAAACTGTTTGGCTCAAGTCACATAATCTGAAAGGTTATGTATATTTGTATAAACTTTTGACTCTAAAAATTCAGTCTTGCATTATTTGAGTATTTATGAAATATACCGAGATTTTATAATCCTGGCTAAACTAAAATAGGTAAAGTTTAGCCTTATTTTATGTCAGACAAGGAGGCTAAAAAACCTGCTTCAGCTGTAATGAATAGATTTAAAGTTTTACCAATTAAAGAAAACAAATATTAAATCTAACAGCATCGTGTCTCTGCATTGTTTCCAAATGAGATTTTTCTGATCGGGTTAGGTTTTTCAGTCAATAAATAAACATTTCACCAACACCAGACAGAAAGATAGGATACCTCTACGTCTGTGCTTTCACTTTATATGAAATAATAATTAGATCAGCTGCAAAATAAATTGTGTTTACCCCTCAGAGACCAAAGACCTGCTTGTTTTATAAACTTTGTGAATATTGTATTGATTTTTCCTGCCCTTTTCTCTAGTTCCAGTAATAAAGAAGACTTGGGAAAAGGATGCCTTATTTTTAGAGTACTACAGCGACCACGCCGAGCCTTCCATACCAACCATTAATTTAGGAGTGCCAAACACTGAGAGAGGTGAGTCCTCCTTTTTCAAGCCTCAACACCCTCAGCCTCTCCACAGTAGATGCAGTTAGTGGCCTTGGCTGACGCTGTCAGCTGCACTGCACACATTGGTAAATGAAAAATGATCCGGCAAACTGAGGCTGAAAGTTACACAGTCTAAGGCCTTGTGAAGGGAATGTAATTCAGACCGAATATTGGAGGAAAATTGGAAGTAAATGAAGTGTCAGCGGGGAATTTCTCCACAGATTGTTTCTAAAATTGTGTTTATGTTACCTCTGAAAATGAAAAAATAATAGGCTATTACACTAGCATTTTTTGGTTCAGTGTGACCTTTTTGTAGATAGATTTCCACCTATTTTTTCATGTTTTTAAAAAACTATTTCGGAGGAAAACTGCGAGGTGATGATAAATGCGTCTGTGTGTCCTTTTTACTTTTGAATATTGGGAGGGTCTTTCTGGCAGCTGTGAACAATAACACCGGGATGAAACGCGAGCTGAAACAAGTTGTTAAATTATCATCTGCTATTTTTCACAGATATTTTTACACGTCTGAAGTGTTTCACTTGGTTCTTCATAACTGCAGTTTTGTTTCTGTATTAGAAGAGGAAAAGTTTTGTTAATTTGTATGGAAATGTGATTGTTTTCACCCAGCACATGTCAGCCCTTTGACTCTTAACAGATGTCACTGAATCACTTCTCTTATTTGATAATGAAATAGTACAAATTACCTTACAAGATACCTCACATCCTGTAAAAACCATACAATCCTAAGGGTAGCATAAAGGTGAAAAATAACACATTTTTAACTCCAACAGCAAAGATGAACAATCCATTAATTATTACATGAACTCAAATTTAATTTTTTTATCTTGGAAGATTTTAGATGAGGAAATTGTAATTCAACTTTCCTAAGAACAAAAATAAACCCAGAGGAAAACATTTGCTTAGTTGTTAGCAACCTCAAGCTGCACCTGGCAACAAAGCCCAAAGGAGGCTCCCTCTGGGAATGCCTTATAGATGACTGACAGGAAGAAGGAGGCCTTGGGACACAGCAAGTGTCCCTGTGATGCATCTTATACTGATGGATGGTTATATGGATGGAATGGAGGACAAAATGGTGAATATCTTCTCTCTTTTTTTGCCCTCATTTCTAGCTGAATACATTTATTGATATGCTAATTAGTATTTTAATATAGCAGAGTCAGCCTTTCCTTGTGTAAACCTTTATATAAGCTTCACCCCCAGGCAAGATTTGGAGTGCGAGTCACGTCATTTCTGAATGAACTTGTCAGGAAGGTCTATTTTTTTCCCTGTCTCTGCCATTGAGCCATTTTGACTTGACACCTCACATATTTTAGTCACAAGTCTGCCCAAACATGATCAAATTTAGAAATTCTTTTCAACATTAAATTAAAGCAGATCAAGAGAGCATTCTCTAATTTGTTGTGTAATAGGTGATATTTTGAATTCTCACATAAAACCAGCACAGGCTCTCTGCCTCTGTTCTTGCTGGAGGCTGGAGCCAAACTTACTCTACAGTGAGATTGCCGTTGGCACAAGAATTGCTCTATGGACCTGTGATTCATGTTGCAACTTAATGGGATGTGCAATGGCTGTAGACATTTTCAGCCTTCAATTGAGTGGGTAAAGGTTGCACTAAAAAAGTCTAGTCCTTTCATGCCTCTGCTGCTTTCTTCAGGCAGCTTAGCCCCCTAACAAGTACTTGCTTTGCAACCTGTTTTTACAGACTAACGGAGGTTGGTTACCACTGGCCCCTTGTTGGTAAATGTGGGCTTGCAGTACTGAAACTTAGTGATATGAAGGTGCAGCATCTCTTGTCACGTCAGTCTCTTAATAGCTCTGATTTATTTTATTTAAACCCCTTAACTCAACATGTTGGTGACGACATAAATATTTCTAATTGCATTTTTCATATCTTCTTCCTTATGACAGATCCTTGGATTCATTTAAAAGTAAAACATGTCTCTTTTTTCCCTGTTTGCATATTTGTAATTGAAAGTGCCTTCTTCTAACTTGGCGGTTCTCAACGTGGGCGGTACCGCCCCCCAGGGGGCGTTCAGAGGACTGCAGGGGGCGCTGGCGGTCATTTTTACAAAAGGGGGGGCGCTGGGATGCCTTAGGGGGGCGTTTGGTCGAAGGTAAACTTTACACCTTAAATGCACAACAATGTCAGTTTAGACTTTGAGCAACTTAGTAAAACTGTATTGTGTGACATTAAACCATGCTTGGCTGCAAGTATTGATGGCAGCTCTTCTTCTATTCAGTGTTTGTTAGCTTCTGTTAGCTTCTTGGCGCAGCTCCGTTCTCCTGTTTCTGGTAACTAAAAACACGATACCCTCACTGTGTATCCCTCTGAAAAATGAACCCATGTACATAAAGAAATTAAGAAATCCCTCCATGGGTTTCTTTCTCCATGAACGCTCATGATAGACAGCGTTCATTTTATAGCGTTAACACCGGTGCTGTAAGTGGTCCGGTATGAAACGGGGGTGATAGAACAACACAACACTTTTAAATTTCAATAATCAAAATGCAGAAATTGTTTCCGTTGTTTTAAAAGGTTTATGTCAGTCTGCCTTTTCCCCATCGATACGCTTCCCGACCGCCCTGCACCTTAGGGGCTTAAAAAAAAACAAAAAAAAAAAAAAACGATTCGCACATTGCGCAAAACTCAGGAGAAGCGGGACATAAAACGGAGCGACGAAGATGTGAATTATGGCATAAAAACAGAATCCGACGCTGAACAGTGAAAAAACCTTTCGAGCAATAATTAATACAGAGACTGTATGGCAAGAATAAACAGATACTATTTCCACATAAAAGGTAAAATAATATTGCTGAAATGCCATGGGTTTGTTGAGACCACATCTAGTACTGAGAATAAATATATCTTACAGACCATAACAGTAAAGAACTGATCACTTATTTATGTTTTTAATTAGAATTGATATATTTATTTCTTCAATATTATTTTTCATGTCAGTGTTAATGTCATGAGGCTGATGACTCCATGACACTTTGAATTTGACTCATTAGGATTTGATTAAGAACCAGATTTGTTCTTTGTAATTTATGTCCAGTAAAACTATTAATCTATAAACCAATAGTCAGGTCTATATAAAGATATAATCCATGTTTCTGTCTCATATTTGTATGGCATTAAAAGGATCTGGAACTTTTGTTTTTCCACTGAAAACTCTGGTTTGCACAATAAATGCCATGTGGGTGAAGTTTTATGGATGATACTCTGATGTCCCATTCTCCTGAAGGCAGCACAGAGCTGCACCACCAGAAACTGACAAACACTGAGGAGAAGAAGAATTATGATTAATGTAGTTACGTTACAGTTCTATCCATGTTTTAATGTTGCAGAGCTCAGTCGTTTTGCAAATAAATCAAAGTTTAAACTGGCATGTTGCACATCTTTTATCTGGTCATTTTGTGCAATATTTAAGAACTAGAAAATGGCACAAAATAAGAATATTGTTTCCAGTCTGGCTGCTGTTAGGCCTACTGATTTTAACTTGAATGTTCATTGCATTTTTCGTAGATGCCTGTGAAAATAATTTCTATTCCCATGACTTTTTTGTTCTCTGGGAAATTATTTTTGATGATAAATACAGAAACAAGCATTAAAATCAAAACATCTACAATAGTGATAGTAATATTAATGATAAAATAATGGTCAGTGCAAAGTAGCCTGCAAATTCTTTGGTGGGGGGCGGTGAGGGACCTGGATAAAGGCTGGGGAGGCGCTGGGCCGGAAAAGGTTAAGAAACACTGATCTAACTGCACTTTAACCACAAAAAAGAAAAGGAAAAATCAGCTTGAGTTTTCTGTATGTTTGTGCATTATATTGTCTTTAATACCAAAACCTTGTATTCATTCCCCCTCTAAGTTTGATGTTCTTCTCAAGAAAAATCCACACATCCTTCCTGCCAGTATATGGTGTCAGTATTTTTGGAAGTCAGTGTTGGGCCAAGTCTCTGTAAAAGATCAAGCAGTAGAAAGTGTCTCCTCTATTATCTGTCTTCTAAGTCATGCCAGTTTTTTTTTTTTTTTGGAAAGCAACAACTTGGTGCTGGCAGCAATCCACATCCCATCATCGACTGGTTTGGTAAAATGCCAGACAATAGAGCTGCTGTCAGAGCATTGTATTAAAACTTAAAATCAATTTTACATCTTAGAGAACAACCAATCCGTTGGAATTACAGAGTGATTTTAGATTGGATTCCAAACAACACAAATATGTGTGTAAGAAACAGCTTAGTCTATACATCTGAGTGATTAATTGGCAGAAACTCAGTAAAGTGCTGCTGAGGATCACCTGAAAATGATAAAAACTATCATTTTCTTTACTTTTATTTGTCATTCCTATTTTGAGTAAGAATGTTTGACTTCTCTTCCAAACAATGCACCATGCTGCAAGAAAATATTTATCCAAGTTGCTTCTGCTTGTTTATAAAGGCAGTCAATAGGGCTGCAACAGTTGTAAGCTATAATAAGTTACAGCTTTGTTCTGTAAGTTATTATTTACACCCAAGGCGTTTTATGTTTCATTAAATTACTCATACTTAAATCACAGGTTTACACTCATTCATATTGAAGTGGTATACTGAAAGTAACTGGAAAGCACTTTGCAAAAGGATTTTTTTTGTGGTACCAGTAGCATTTATTCACAGTAATCAGACAGGAAATGGGCAAAGAGAGAAAGAATGAAGACATGCAGCAAAGGTCTGTCATCAAACCCCAGACAGCTGTTTCAAGGAGTAATAGCCTCTGTATATGGGGCATCTGCTCTACCAGTAATGCCACACATGCTTAACTGTGACGAGAAATATTGTGCAAGTTTTATATCATGAAATTTCACACTGCGAGTCCTTGTTGCATCCTTTTTCTTGCTCCTTTAAAACGGGAACACGACAGCGAAAAAGAACGTATACATAAACATTCATTGCAGTTAGTCAGTATGTGAAATATAGCCTCTGTCCTCAGCAACAGCTAGAAAAATACTGAATGAAAAAAGAAATGCTTTGATTTTCTAAGACTAAGAAAATAGTAGATTTTATATCCTGTAGTTAGATTTTTATTTAGTTTTTTTTTCCCCTCACATTTGCTGTCAAAGTCAGTTTTCCTTTAATGCTTCAAAACCTTTCTCAGCTGTCACTTGCATTGAGGTGTAAAATGATAAAATCTTGCATCTAATATGCGAAACATAACCTGCAGGTTAAATTTTCTCTTTTAGACTAAGAAAGTTTGTCGTTGCAGTTAGCATCCATCTATTCAACCTGCCTATACTGACCTCACTAATGCCTTTCAGAATAAAAGAAGTTATTAATTTTGAGATGACATTACAAGTGCTCAGTTTGAAGCCTCATATGACAGGACTGAAAAGGGAGGTGACAGCGTGGTCCCCTGGGCCAGCAGAGTGCCACTCTGCAGCATATAATGCATTTCTAATAGGCTGCTGTTTATAGCCAGACCACATCTGAGTGGAAGGAGCCTGCTCTCTGTTCTTTTGACTTTTTTTTTTTTTTCGAAATGACCCAACTCTTGGATCTTTATCAAAATAAAACCATCCTTAATTTATTTTCCACTATCTGTTTATGCAATGGGAATACCATTCAGCTGCAACTTGACAGGAAATCTTTGAAAATAAAGAATAAAAAAGAAAGAGAGATGGGCTTTAAGGCTTTCAAGCATTAATTGGACTGAAAATGTCATGTGGGCCTGTTCAAACAAACCGTATTACAACAGCTAATTGAATCAATTGCTGCAACTAATGATTTATATTTTTGCACTAATGTCTTGGTATTTTCTATATTAATCTTTTGGTAATCACATTTTCAAAATACCTTTTTTCTACTTTCTTCTTTGACAGTAGCGTTATCGTCTTAGTAAAGATTACAAATGAAACATCATTCGTGTTTATTACACAAAGCTGCATTTTTTTTATCCTTGTATCTGAATGTGTGATCAGACTCATTAAATAACCTGGCCAATTGATAGATTAAAAAATAAAATAAAACAGAGTGTATTATGGAAAATCTAGCATCATCTAGCTAAATAGGCTTAGCAGTTGCCACTGCGACACTCTCATTCTCTTAACACAATTTTTTTAAAAAGCCAGATCAATATTATCGTGATATTGTGATAAATTAAACCTTTGGTCCTTCAACACCAAACAGATCTAAAGGCGTTCTGTCACTTTAAGTTCAATTAGGAATCATTTACTTTGCTGTGCAAAAATATTCATATTCCAGGACATTTAGTCATTTTAAAACAGCTAACTGAATGTGTTGAATGTCGCGTTCAGTTCAACGCAAACTGATGCATAATTGGGTGAGAGTAGGACAAGTATGTATGTTTTCTGAATAGTTTGTCTAAAGGTGTCATGTTTATTAGTATGTAGTCCCCCTTAGCCTGGAAGATGCCCATTAACTCTGAAAAGAAAATGATCCCCACAGCTTGATGCAGCCAGCATACCACGTTTCACTGAAGGGTTACAGTAGCTGGGATTATATACTGGTTGTAGTGTCTCAAACTGTGAGCAAGTTCAAGGGGAATAAATACCCTGGCAGGTCACTGTTTTTTCATAACTTGACTATGGAATTATTATATAACAAAAAGGCAACTTAAACATATGCTGCTGCATTCTAAAAAAAAAAGTTGACTAATTTACACAATGTAATTTTTAACACAATTTAGGTTATTTGCTTCGAAAGTATAATGAATCACTTTTGTAGAGATCTATTGTGAAAGTAAAGATTACTGAATATCCATTTTACAAATACACCATGAAAGCCCTGGTTTATCCTATCTTAATTGTTTGCTAAATACTGACAAATTCACCCAAAAAACAAAAACAAAATTGCATTATTTGTATTTCTAAATAATTTTTAGTTAAATCTTGAGCTTGCACACACTGGAGATGTGCATAAATAACCAACGCAAAACACCCGACACCAGAAAACACAAAGTCGTTTCATTTCTCATAAACAGAATGAGGGAGAGTGCATTACCAAATCTTGTTTGACATCTTGTTCAACAAAAAGCTGCAGCTTTGCTTTTTTCATCCAAAGATTTATGTCAGTATTTATTCAATGTGATTCCTGGCAAAGTCTCTCTCAAGGATCATCCTGAAGATAGTGTCTCCTTCACAGTATTGACTTGAAATGCATGCCAGACTTTTGCTTTCAGGAGGCATCTATCTAGTGTTGGCAGGAATCGGGGTTTGGTAAACAGCCAGTTTACAAAGATTCTGTCAGTAAACACTGTCAGTTAAATGTAGCTTATAACAGATTCCATATACTGGAGTACATGTGCATGGGATGGATTTTGAACTCTGATTTTAATTTGCACCCGAAAGCTGGAGACGGGCACAAATCTCCTACTGGCTGCAGAAAATGAATTGATGGATTGCAGTTTGAACTTAAAAAAATCTTAAATATGATCAGTCTGCGTAAAAAAAACATGTTTGTGCTTTTTGTAAGAAGATGAGCAAAAAGCAGTTAGCAATTTATCATCATTTCCTCATTGTTTGCCACAAGCCAGGGGAAATGACAAATATTTGTCAAACAAGATGCTCTGATGAGATGACTCCAAAACAAAATGTTTGAGTTTGCATATCTGTAGTAAAAAGTTAATAAGAAGTTAATAAGACACATTATAATAAACTGAGGTCCTGGGTGAAAACTTGCTAAAAGCTGCAGAAGGTTTTAGACTTTAGTGAAAGTTTTCTTCCAGCAAGACGATAACTCTAAGCACGCAGTCGGTAATCTAATGGAGTCAATCAGATTAAAGAATATTCATGTTTCGTAGACACAATCAGAACCCATGCTTAAAACAATACTTGAAAATAGATTCAAGTTGTTTTTTTATCCAGTGCAGCAGAACCTGAGAAAAAGGAATAACATCAACTAATGCATTTTTTATTTTAAAACAGTGATATTTCTACAATTTGTGACTGTTACATCATAAAATGTGAAAAGATTCTAGCTGTATGAATACTTCAGTCAGACCCTGAGTGTTTCTGCAGCACTTGGGGAAATTTCCCAAGTGCTGTAGAAAAGTCACCGCAGTGACCTGAGAGTGAGGTTACTCCATGTAATGATATCCTAATCATAGGTCCGTTCTGCTCTAATGAGGTCTGAGTCATCTCTGAATACCAAATGTTTGAAGTGGCTGATTTGGTAGAGGAGTTGGCCATATATTGTTGAGTAATCAAACTAATTATCTGACCACAGGAGAGCACTTATAGATTGTGTGTAGCGCATTGTGCTTTGAGTCTGAGCTGGTCGGTGTGGGATCAAATGCAAAGCTGGAATGTTATTTTTGCAAAAGCTATGTATTTCCACACGCCATGGAGATGGAAAACAAATATGCAATAGTGTGATATGAATATGAATAATTATTTGTATTTGTAGTATATCATGTGTTTCCTTAAAATATTTAAAATTACAGCTTACAAAAGAAAACTGTTTGAAAACAGACAAAATTGTGCTAGCGACAAAAATTAAAGGATTATGTAAAATGAACTTTTTAGAGCTTGTGTTTTTTTCCCTCATCAAAACATACCTGGAGTGTTGCTTTAATTCTTTCTTGCATATTTGAGAAATCCTTTAATCTCCCATGGGAGCTATTCGGGGGATGCCTGAACACTTGCTCCCTTAAAGTGTCGCCTATTTCCACAAAGCTCCTCCTTGAAGCTGCAATCTCCAGCAGAGATTGCAGCTCTGCTCAGCTCCTCCAGACTAGCGACAGCACTACCTAGCAGTGGAGCTGGGATTTTCTCACAAGCTACTTCCCTGCTCCAACACTCCTAAGAACGTTTGTAAATGGCCTAATGGAGGAACATTGTTGTGGTGATGTGCTGAAAGCAGAGTTCCAGAAACAGTAGGAGCTTCTTAAAGCGACAGAGGCCAATTTCAAGGTGTCAAATTGTGGTGTCAAATATATACACAATTTTTAGAACAACTAAGGTAATACATAATTATGCTACAAAATGTCTCAATGTGCCTGAAAAATGCATAATGCTGCCCCTTTAAGGAAACAACCTCCATTTTGCTTCAATGGCCTAATTAAAGACCATCTGTCTAATCATCCTGCTGTCACAAAGTGATACTAAGTTAGGTGAAAAGCCAACATCTCACCGCAAAATGTGTATTTTGACATCTAGTCTGCGCATGAAAAGAAATGATGAGACAAGATCCTGAAATTGTGGCAGAAGAAGATAATGCACATTTTTCCCTCTTTACCCCATATTGACTTAAAAAATAAATAACATATAGCAACAGCCTAAGAGAAGCTTTAAATTTACCAGATTTTGTTACGTCCTGTGTGTGAATTTTGTGATCATGGAAAGTACAAAAGAAGTTATTTATTTCATCTCTCTGGTGTCGGCAGCATTACTCACCACTTCCTGTTTGAAATAGGATTACCAGCCTTGTCAGAAGATCTGCCCTAAAAAGTGGGATTTTGGATTATATCTCTGTCAGTGTCCTTTCTCATTTTATATTCAGCAAAGAAAAAACTCAAAAAATACCTAAGGTTCCCTATAAATAATACAGCAAGGTCTCAGAATTCGTAGTAATGCATGCCACCAGGGATTTCTGTGCCTCCGTTGCTGTGTAGACATCTGAAATCTGGCGAGTGCATTTCTCTTGGCTCTTGGTTTTGTTTTGTTCACAACCACACTATGGGTTTTTGTTTTTAGGAGATGGCATAGTATTTTGTTCCTTCTAGCCTGTCATGTCAAACGTGTCAGGCTGAACACTTCATCTTTGCGACCCATCCTGCCAAACTCTCATTATTTTTCTCTTAACACATCAGTAAGTTGACATTTCTACTGCTGGCAAAGTTTAGCTGGAAGTTTTTAAAAATACAAACTCTAACTCTAGGAAATCACATTGGCTGAAGTGCAAAGTAGGTCTTACAAATATGAATATTTTGAAGCAAAGACAGCGTAAGCCTGAGTTCACATGTTTTTGATCTCGGGGAGTAGCTGATGTGTGCACCCGGAGCCAAGTATACAGTACTGTACGGTGTCCTTGAGAAGGCAGAAGTGCTGCATGTTTATGCTTACGATGCACAAGGCTGTCACGCAAAAGCTGCAAACAAAAAGTTAGTGCATATCCTGAAGCTTTTTTTTTTTTACATTAGTTCTATTGATTAAATTCCTAAAGGTTTCTGTTATAGAATCTGGTTAAAGTTCCTGCTCTATTTATTTATTTTTCTTCATATGGTATCTTCCAAAAACAACTTTTTCCATGTTTTGTCAAATTACTGTCGCAAACTTTGACGCATGTTACTAGAATTTTAAACGATATAAAAACATAGTTATGAATAGAAAGAAAATTATGCTTTTTTAATGTATTTTTTCTATTTAAAGGTCTGGAATGTTGTGTACATCTATTCAGCCCCTCTCAGTGAAAGGTTAACCTTAATTCTACTGTTTAGAACGACTTTTCGCTGCATTTGCAGCTTTGAAAATCTAGAGTTGGAAAATGGGACCAAATTCTTGTCCGTCAGGTTGGATGCAGAATAGCAACAGGTTCACCTTGGTGAGACGTAAAAGCTCAGGTGCAGTGAAAACCAAGTAACGCTATGGGATCTTTTAAATGTATTTATATATCAGACTGAATAGAAATGCATGCCAGACTACTCGTGTTTATTTGAAAACATTATGCATCTTTCTTCCTCTTAGCAGTTATTCATTACTTTGTGCTGATATTTGACATCCAATAAGGTTTGACTGTAATAAATCAATGCATAAAAATCATGTCATCCAGTGAAATCAGGTCTTTAGTCTTTTGCTCACATATGTAGCTTCCTGCTTTTTAAACTCTTCAGTGTCAACATGATTAATTGACATTAATTATGTTACTCACTTCTGTGAATTTTGTAAATCAACTAAACAAATGCAGTTGTGCCCTGCTTTCCTAACAGGGTCATTTATCTTTGCAAGCCGCAGCTCTGCACATGGTCAATATGTGACTCAGTCATGCTGGCCTCTGTTGATGGTACGTCTCCATTCATAGGTCATTGTGGGAAAACATTTGCAATCCTTCAGCGATTCCTGAGCAGCGCTGTGCCCGACACCAAGTGGCTTGTTATTGTGGATGATGACACACTCATCAGGTAAGATTTCTTTAAGAAGAATATTCAACTTAGACGTTTAGTTTTTTCTTTTACTTTTGCACGTGAGGGATATCTTCGATGTATCCCCCCCCCCCAAGAGTCGCTGACATTTACTCGTAAATGTTTATTTTTCACAGATTTAGTCCTACCTTTAAAAAGATTTGCAGAGTGAAAGAGAAAAACTCCTAAACGCCAGAAGTCACTTAACATCCTGTCAAAGATTTAAAATCACACCTCCAGCTGGATTCACCTGCAGTTAGGTTTCCTTTCAAGCAGAAGACTCTGGAGGGAGAAAGATTGTCCCAGCTTCTAAATGGAGCGTTATATAGTCATTTAGGCACACGCGTGTAAGTGTGATGAGAGTGTGTGTCATGCCTTTGACTTGTGCTTTTCGTAGCCTCCCCCGACTACGAGTCCTGCTGAGCTGCTACGAGCGCTCCGCGCCGGTGTGCCTCGGAGAGAGATACGGCTATGGACTGAGCCAAGGTGGCTACAGTTACATCACAGGAGGTGGAGGGTAAGTTTGACTGCTCAGATGCTTTGGGAATAACGAGCAGCAGATGAATTATAAAGCATGCGATAAAAACCCAGCTATCTTTAATTTACAGATTAACCTTTGCGGTTTGATTTGAGTGTGCTCTTAGGAGAACCTTGTTTACAGGGCTGCTGTCTACGTAGATGAAATATTTTGAAGTGAATCACCACAAAAGAAAGTCGATAAACAGTTTTAATCAGATGATGTAACAGGACAGTTATTCGATGGTTTCCATGGTTCTCTCAGAAGGACTAATTGCTAATCAATGG
Organism: Poecilia reticulata; assembly: GCF_904066995.2. Lineage (NCBI taxonomy): Eukaryota > Metazoa > Chordata > Actinopteri > Cyprinodontiformes > Poeciliidae > Poecilia > Poecilia reticulata. Next base: position 26,223,234 of record NC_088842.1, read on the forward strand.
AAGAAAAATTGGCTTATAAAGAAATGGATTTGATCAAATTCTGATTTTAATGCCCTAGATTTACTATTTTAAAGCCTTTGATGCAGCGTTGGGTCGTTTGAAAAAGCTTGTACACAAGATGAATTTTGAACTTGAGAGTGAGAGGTGCAGGAAAAATCTATTTAAGGACCGCGCTGTTGCTGTGACACTTCCTCATTCAGGTGTCACCCACAAAAAAAAAAAAGATCACGGGTGATGAGTGACTTCTCCGGTAGCTTACAGGTTTTCTCTTCCTTTTTCATTTGTAGCTTTTGCTCATTTATACCAAGTAACAGCTCAGTTCGCAATTTTGCTTAATATTCAATGTGAAAAAAAAAATTTTTTGGTGCCAAGAAATGCAAAAAAAATATGATTTTTTTCACACTTTACTGTCTGAGAATTTCCATTCAGAAATTCATCATTTCTTTCATGAATCTTTTTCTGGGGAAATATGACGTGACAGAGAGATGCTTTTTCTTTTAACAGCTGACCACCAGGCCTGACTAGGATCCCTATATTTATCTTGGCACTACAAAATTGAAGAGGAGGTTTTGATGGGTTAAAAAAAAGAAAAAGAAAACTCCAAAGCTCCCTGTTGGAGAACTCCAGAAAAGAGTGGTTTGTCGGGGTCACCGAGTCTCCATGAGCATTAGACACTAACTCTTGTTTGGGAGTGTGTCATTATCAGCCTGTGTTATCCTTGGGCAATTTTCAGAAACTGCACCAAAATTGCACTGTTCCCACTAAAACAATAAATTAAAGCACATCACTAGAGGTCTTACACCAGCTTCTTGTAGCTCAGAGAATAGACTTTAAATTAAGTTCCCTGATTTGTAAATCTCTGAATATACCACCAATATACACTGAAGATGTTTACTTACATTTATTTCTTACTTTTTAAAAATATGAAATACTTACAACTAGACTGAACAGTTCTCTAATGAACAAAAGAAAACCTGCAGACCTCTGAAACCTTTTCTTCCATTTATAAAAACCTAAAAAGTTCATTGACTGCATAGAATGAATCAGTCTAGAGTAGAAATCTGTTTTGGTTTCCGATGCTTCTGGTTAAATTACAGAGTAAGAAGGTTGTGGGGGGGTTTTTCTTTTGTTTTGAAAAATGGGTTTCATCAGAGGAGGGGATGTGTGTTTGGCTGTGTATGGGGTGGCAGAAGGAGAGGCTCACCCAGGGCACAAAAGCTGCCCCTACTGTATCGTCTGTGATGTTGTGAAACTCTTTCTCTTCCAACGGCTCTGCTGACCTTATTAGAGTCCAAAGCATCATAAACTGTTTCAAACAACAAGATGGTTTAAAGGCAAATCTGTTGGATTCTATCAGTGAATGTAAAATGCGTCATCTTTGGGTCTTTAAACAGGACAATCAGCCAACATAAATGACCAATTCAGCACAGAATCTTTCAGTGTAAGACACCAATTACAGCACTATCACGACAACCCTTCCTCTTCTCTCTTTATAAATGATTGCAAATGGATGCACGTAATGCTCCTTTATCCTTTATTTCCGCTAGTTTGTATATATTTGCTGTCTGTATGTAGCGAGCACTTGCTTGCCCACACGACCTTGGCAAATAAATCTGATTATGATTCTTCAGGATAAATCATTTCAAATCTTTTTTTACACAACTTTAGCAGTAGTGCCAGTGACGGATCGCATGTATTGCATGTAATCTGTCTGTACACTGTTGATTTACTTTGCTGCCACAGTGGCTGGCGTATGTTTGCCTTATTCTGAATGTCTGCTGTGTTGCTGCAGCATGGTGTTCAGCAGGGAGGCTGTGGTCCGACTTCTTAACAGCGGCTGCAAGTGCTACAGCAACGATGCGCCTGATGACATGGTGCTGGGAATGTGCCTCAATGCTCTCGGGCTTCCCATCACACACAGTCCACTATTTCACCAGGTTGTATTCAGAATTTTCATTTCAATGTCTCTCCTTTTGTAGCTACAATGTTTTGTGAAATGTTATCTTGATAGAATGCTCTAAAATTATGATTATTTTTGCCTTGACTTGTGCTTCTTGTATATCAGGTTCATTTATTCCAGCAACTCAATTCACTTAGTGAAACACATATTTATTAATTAATTACACATGGACTGACACTCTCTAAAGTTTTGAGTAATATGTTTTTACCTGAATATCATGTTGCAGTATGGATATGAGGAAAAGTATATTAGACTTGTATTTGGAATATTTTATGCACAAGGAGAGTTAAAGGGGGGGGAATGAAAGAACATGTACTAGTCAGTCTATGTTCTTAGTCAATCATGGAACAATCAGTCATGCAAGGAAATAAAGGAAATCTTACATAATAAGGGAAAATTTGAATGAGTTCACTGCAGATAGTCGGCTCTATGTGTGAGCATGATTATCACCTTATTATTTCAGTGCAGTGAGAATCAGTGGCGGCAAAGAAAAAAAGTGGTGAGTTCGCATGATGCTCTTTGTGTAGAAGTGCTGACATCTTTTTAGAATGAGCACAATAACTGTGTGCTGCAGACCTCAAAGAGCGGACGGTTGTTTGTAAGTGAGAATTTCCCCTGACCTGACTCTCCTCTGCACCGTTATGTTGCTTGTTAGGGTGAGCTAAGTTCAGTTTGAACCTTAGCTGAAGTGGTTCTAAAAGGAAATTGGTACAAAGAATATTCGGTCAGAAAGCGGAATAATTCTAAATGGAATCATATTGTTTGATGGATAAAAGCAAAATTACAAAAGCAAAAAGCAAACAAACAAACTAAAAACAAAACAAGTAATTACAATGGATGAAAATAAATAAATGGTTGAATAAAAGTATAAAAGAAGGATGAAGGATAGTTGCTTTTATGAGATGAATAAAGTTTGCAAAGTGAGCATCTTTAATGCAAATCCCATAATATTAAAACATCTGGTGCTAGAGCATTTCACTAAAAGTTTTTAAATGTCGTCACATTACATCCACAAACATCTTTTAATTTATTCGGGATTTTCATGTGACAAACCAGCAAAAAAAATCAGCAAAACTATAAAGTGCAAAGAGTTTTTTTTATTTTAGGAAATAAGAATCAGAAAATATCAGCAGTAAGACATGCTGTCTTCATCCTATCTAACATAGTGTGGGATATTTTGCATGGGCATAAATTTGAATCTCTACATGTGCAAGACTTAGACATTTTCTAAAAGACTCGCAGCAATAGGTATGTATGCCATACCATGCATATTATTCACCACTTTAATTATATACAGTCTATTATATAAAATTCTAATAAATTATATTAAAGTTTGTGGTTTTAATGAAACAAAATGTTCAAAAATAATATCATTACGGTTTTTCCAAGGCACCATATGGCAAGGAGGAATTTATATATCAATCATTTAACTATTTATACTTGTGCTTTTCTGCTTTAACATTTTATTATTGGAGGTCATAATTACATCAATAATTCCATTGAGGTTTTGCTCATTCAGTGTTGCTGTGGCTACTTTGAAATATACATAACTGGATGCTTTATTTGCTTTCAGGCACGCCCAGAGGACTACTCCAAGGACCTCTTAGCTCACCAGGTGCCTATATCCTTCCATAAACACTGGAACATAGACCCTGTTGCTGTTTTCAATAAGTGGCTGAGGGATGACTGGAGAACAAATACCTCAGATGAACATAATGAGAAGAGTAAAACAGAGTTATGATAAAAAAAAACCTTCTAATCTCTTAAAACATGTATGTATAGAATGTGTTTGTATTATTAAAGGGTACCAGTTCACAGATGTAAATGTTTTTTCTATTGTTACTGTGAATTATTATTATTATTATTATTATTATTATTATTATTATTAAGAAAAAACATGTAAGTGTGAGTGCGTGTTTGTGTGTGTGCGGCATCAGGACTGGGATGGCATGTTGAGGTTATATTTCATTTATAAATGTCTGTATATAAACACATCTCACTGCTCATACTTTTTTGTTCTCCACAAGATGCTGTATCTTAAAAAGATCTTCAAAATAATCAATGATGCTGTACAATGTCTTCTATTTTGACATAAAAGTATTCATATTTTAAGATGTTTTGCATCTCAATTTCACTAGAGGCCTTTTGTGTAACACTGCCTTAATAATTAAGTTATTTGAAGTTATTGAGTTACTGTATGACTTTAAGCCATCATAGGATTTTGTCCACACCAGATTTCAACCCGTTTCTACGATGCTCTTGACTGTTCCAACATGACTAAATTGCAGCGAACCTAGAAAACCCTCTTTCACTGCGAAGGCTGTCTTGATACTGTTGCCTAACACATTTTCATTTGCTGCTTTCTTGACCATGTTACCAAAGCGCAACTGCCTAGGCTTTCACATCCACACCAGTACGTTTCTTTACAGATTAGAAAGTTTCTCCATACACATCATGGAGATTTTTGCAACTTCAGTTTTAACCTTGCTGGTAAAGAGGAGAAATTTTAAGATTTTTTGTCAGTTTATCAGCAACATGAGAAGAGACACGTTAGATGATTTTCATATGCCGGTGCAATACTCTCCAAGCTGCACAGAATCCAATTTTGCGTTTTTATTCATTACCGTTTGCTGAAGCTAGATGCTGAAATGTTCTTTAAAAACTCTATAAACCTGAAACTGCAGTGAGAAAAACTCAGTTTCCTTCACTGAGGGATTAATAGATTAATAGATTTTAATCCCAATGTATCATTTTTCTTCAAAACAAAAACGCATATCCATATTCTTACAGGAAACAACAACTTTTTAAATTATTTTTCAAAGTAATTAATTCCTAACATTTTTTTTAAGTGGTATTAAATGACCAAATGTTGAAGAATGAATGGTGAAAATTTTGCAGTTCAGTGTTATAGGCAAACTAAACGGCATATATTTGAGTGTGCATGCTCAAAGCAGTTGGGGGAGCTTGCATCCTCCATCATTCCTGATGGGGAACTCATCCATGATTCACCCCAGAAGACTTCTAAGACTCTACTGAGACCATTGAAGTTCTGGCTGAATGTTTTTTATGCCATAATGCTGCCTCAGTCTGGTACAACTGACCCCTAAAATGTCACCAATGGGAGCTTTAAAAAAGTTCTACTTTTTACTGGCAGGAAAACCCAATTATCTTTAATTTAAAGTCTATGCAGTTTTTGCCAAAAAAACTTTTATTTCAGTCACTTTTCCCTCAAACTGAGGCACAGGTGGAAAAAGTGCATAATTTTATGCTCACTCGTTCTTGTAAAATATTACCGGGAAGAGAGAGAAAGGAATGAAATTTAGCCTAATCAATTTTTCATTTTCCTTTTTTACTTCCTGTGACAATTAATGAGCTGACTCAGTAATTTGCTGACCGTTATTGTAAATCTTTTACAGGCATAGAGTTTCAGTCGGGAAATTAAACATTTCTTCTTCTGGCTCATTGCCACCTTTAAAAAGCAACACAAGCCAGCCGTAATCTCACAAGAATAAAAACCTGAGGCGACTGCTGTCTTACAATGGTAACAAGAGCTTTTGTAAAGCTGAGTATAATGAGAGGCTTCATATTGCTCCCATCAAATCCAAATATAAAAAGTTAATAAAGTAAAACTCATTACCGAGTAGGAAAATCACATTGTAAAGCAGAATGTGTTCGTCTCCTTTGAGATTGTGTCTCCATTGTGGTTCTAGATTTATGCTGCCCTGATAGTACGGTGCTCTGGCGCGGTTTCATGAGAAGTCTAATAGCTTCAGGCGTTTGAAGCAGAGCAGTAACTCAAGTAGACATCCTCTAACACACCTATGAATTGTAAGCTATTTGCAGGAAACAAATTAAATACCTTTTGGGATTTACCCATACAGGAACAGAGAGAGGTGTTGAGGCGGTGTTCTGCAGGTGGAATCACTGTGTAAATTGAAAGAGCAAGGTTCAGCTTTATCACATTAAAAATAGTCTTTAGTATTTGTGGAAAACCAGGGAAAGGGCAGATCAGCAGCTCTATAATTTATCAATAAAGCAGTGTTGTTCTGCTTGTTGCCAGAGTTTTGTAGCGAGTTTGAAAAGTGCAAGGTTGTGAACTTTACTGACAGAGGGATCCGTGTATTTGTTGATTATTTTTGTTGGTAAAATTCATTGACAGCTACAGTCGTGCCTTGTAAAAGTATGAACATTAACTGGAACTTTTTCACATTACAACTAGGGCTGGACAAAACTAATACAATAGATGCTATATCTGATAGCATATTCAATTTCACTGAACTCTGATCCAGTACCGCACAGCATTCTGGGTGATCAATCCAAACACAGGCTATACATTAACCAATATAGGCATATTGCATATCCATGTAACAGGCAAAAGTTTATCTAAATGACAGAAACAAGATTTTCTACCTCAACAATACTCAGTTTTAACTCAGCAGTTAAATGGAAAAAAATAAACATAAATAGACGCTTATGCGGTAAAACACACGGCAGCACAACACTGTCCTACCCACACAAACTACCTATTAGATTAAAATCCAAGTTCTGCACTGTCCAGTAATACCAGAATCACCACACTACATGCAAAACTCACTGAACCAGCAGACAAAGACGTTAAAACACGGCTCATTTCATGAAGTCAAAACCATGAATTCAGTCCAACCTTTCCTGTTTCATGGTCATAATCCATGTCAGATTAAAGATTCCCACTCCGTTCCTGAAACAAACACACACACACACACACATTTTGTCCAGCCCTAGTTGTAAGGTGAAAAAGTTCCAGTTCCAGTAGTTCCTGAAATTGTCCTTGTGTCACACTGGTGTGATTCCTCACTATTTTCAACTATAAAAATGAGCACTGGACGAAGGTGGGGGAACTTGAAACTATAATGTCATGACTTGGTGACAGTTTAAACAAATATGTAAAAATATGTTTTTTCATAAAAGTACATGTGGCAGCTTTAAACTGCACTGCTTAAAAAAATCCCACATTCTGGCATTGAACTTGCATTAAACCTTCTTTGGCAGCTCTACTTAATCTAATATTTTTTTTCCAGTGCAAGCAAATCCTCACAGAGAGAGAAAAAGAGAGCTGGTGGACCATTCTGTGGTATTGGTTTCAAAAGGATTCAAAAGAATCCTCTCATTTTGAATGAGACCAAAATAACAAATAGGATTTTAGATTTCAGACAAACAGTAGTGTGTAAAACTATTTCCATCAGAGGTGAAGAAGTGAACGAGTATAAATACCTCAGAGTTTATGCAAACAACAGTTAGGACTGAAGACAGTCAAGTTTGATACAAAAAGAGGCAGCAGACTGTACTTGAGCATTATGAGGTCCATTATTGTTTGGAGCAAGATGCTGCATATCTTCTATAAGTCTGTTGTGGAGAGTGTCATTTATTTTGCTGGATAATGTGGTAGAATAGTAACATCTAAGCTCTACAAGCTGATGAAGAAAGCTGAATATTTTGTGGACTGCCCTGGAGTCTCTGGAGATGGCTGTGCAAAAAAGGATGCTTCATAAAGCATAGTACACAACCCTCAGCATCCTCGTCACAACACTGTGATGGGTCAGTCTTTCGTCATAGTCTTCTTCAGGTTCAATGCCATCCAGTCTGCTACAAGAGGTCCTTCCTGTCCACAGCCATCATCATCTAAAATAACGACTCTTGAAAAAAGTTTGATATATTTCATTTCTCTTTGGACTGCATGACTCATTAATTCAAGCGTTTTGTAAATGAATGAGGACAGAGTTTATGAATAGCAGCAGCCTCACTTCAGTGGAACAGCAGTGGACCTTGCAAAAACTGCAAGCCAAAAGCATCAGTGACAAAAAAACAACAAACTGTTTGAATTGTTCGTTCTGTTTTTAAAATCTCTAGATCTAAATCTAGTGTCTGCTAGCAACCATCCAGACCCCCAACAGTCTCCACATGGTGCCTAAAGGACGTGTTGCTGGGAGCCTGTTAATAGCAGCCCCAGGGAACACCCGGATGTTCTTTGTTAATACCCGGGCCTGTTCAGCTGCAGTTAGTGTTGACACATACACCCTTGGGCCTCCCTCACCTCCAATTTACCATGCTGATGGGAGAAAAATGTGAATTGTAGAATTCAGTTGTGGCTTTAACCCTAAAACTGTTTACATGTTATCCAACGGGTCCGTCAAGACACCCTGACCGTCACGGTGCTTTAAACATTTAAGTCACGAAAAACATGTTCAATAACTTCCACCTGTACAGTACGGCATCGATTCACATAAAGAAAAAAGTGATTTAAGAAGCGTTGATGGTGAGAGCAATTGGTGTTTGTGCATTGAAACCTGACTTCCTTTTCTTCTGAGCATTCACTTTGACCAGCAGAACCATCAGAACAGAGCAGACAAGAAGAGCTGCAGGAGTCAAATCTCACTTTTCATTTAAACTACAGTCATGATCGTATAAAAAAAGCTACTATAAAACACTCAGGACATCCTCTATTAACGCTACAGTATTACGCCAATGTAACGGTTTATTGTTTTTGCTTAGAGTCTACCAGTTCTCTAAGGATCATACTGTCACCTTCCTAAAATCATGATATCAGTCATGACTGGGTGATAAACACAAGTGAATGTAACTCCATACCACAGAGAAGAGGAGCAGTTATAATACAAAATCTCTTCCCTTTTCTTATGAATAAGCTTTGTGAAGTAGCACAGATCATTTTAGATGGAAAGATGTAGTATCAAAACAGACAGATTTCTTGTGCTTTCTCAGTACCTGGACGATTTGTCATAATGGATAAAAACATGAATTCTGGTCTTAGAATAAAATCCTGATGGGGAATGTCCAGCCTTCATTTTGTAAACCCACGTTCCATCACACTTGTGTTATGCTGCAGCAAAGTTATCTGAACAAAAGAGAAATGAAGTCCAGACTGGGTTGAGATTCAGTGAGATTATCTTAAATACTCCCTTTTGTGCTAAAAAAGTCTTCCATTGTTCCATTGTGGCTGAATCAATACAATTCCTCACAGATGAGTGGGACTAATTTCCTCCAAAGTGATGTAAAAGACTGACAGTTTTACGAACGTCTGATAGCAGTTTTTACTCTTCAGGGTGGCACAACTGATTCTCAGGTTTAGGAGGCATTTACCTTTCCCTCAGGGCTCTGTGGATTTGGAGTTCCAAGCTTCCTTTTCTATTTTTATTCTGGTTATCTTTGTCTGATATAAATTTGTTTAATGACTTGAAACATTTTAACTGTGACAAAAAGCAAAATATAACAAATCTTTGAGCAGAATTTTTCCACTCCACTGCACATATTTAATACATCAAAAATAATGTCTGTTCATCATTGCATAATAAATCCTTTGTTGCAAACATCTGACTAATAAGGATCAATATTTGTGCAGATATTTATGATACTCAATAAGACTAAGATAATTACTCCCACAGTACCTCTCTAAGTAGCCTACAGAGCTAAATTCACATTATCCTCTGAACACACACACTATCCCTGGTATTGTACTCCCTAATTGCTTTCCACATCACATGGAAGTCTAATTCCAGTAATTTAAACAAGCCATTAACCAATGTAGACATCTGACACATTGCTGAAAACAGTCTTTGTAAATTATAAATCTGCAGTGGCGTATATCCTAAACATGATACGCTCTGTCGTATTAGAGGATAAACCTGGACTGAATGCTTATATTCTGGTCAGATATTGTGTATTTTCTGTGTATAATTATTCTTTCTTTTACGTTTTACCATCAATGTCAGCAAACAGTCGAGTACAATGATTAAAGTTTATACATTCCCACAGACACAGACCTGGCGTAGCTGTTAGAGCTTTTTTAGTCAAACTTGTATGTTTAAGTAGCCAAGCACATTGGACTCTGTCGACCACAGGGGCAACACATGTACAGTTTGTTCCTCAGCAGGAATAATGTCTTTGCTTGTCTATTGAGAATAAGAACATCCCAAAAATAATGAACATTGTCAAGGGTGAAAAATTAATTATGTTCAGAAATAAATTGTTTTTCCTCTTCAAGGTTAATTTGATAGAACAAAATGAGTGGCAAATTCAATAACTGAGTTTGAGAAATGTCCAATTTATAAAATGCAATGTGTTACATGTAAGAGCAGCAGAATCTTCAAAGGACAAGCACTGAAAGTCAAAATGTGATCAGCTGTGCAAGACCAGTTTATATCCGGTCTAATAGTAATATAAACAGTGTGCTGTCACAGTGTTGGGACACTGATAGAGATTAAATTATTCTGGATACTCGCTGCCAGCTGCTGATTGCACAGACAGATTAGATTAGAGAGCTAAATTTATTGCCCTTGAATCTGAATGAGAAGTCCAAGTTTCTAGCAGAGATGATGAAACAAATCTCAAAACTGTAAAAATTCACCTTTACAATTACATAGTATTGTAATTACATATGTATGTTTATATATATACTGTGCTATATAATACACCAGTTTTTTTCCCTGACTTATTGAAATAGAAAACCAAGAAATCTCAGCTCAGGTCAATGATGCAGCAGAATTAATGTCTGAAGATCTCACAGAGCACTATTTAATCCTTTATTTCAGTACAATGAGGCAAGAACACAGCCACCAAGCCAAATATCCACCTGCACATGATGGCTGAACATGGAGAAAATTAATTAAGGCTGCCCCTGTAACTCTTCAGGGCCTCAAAGATCCACAACTCATAAAGAAGAGTTGACAGGAGAACAATTCTAAGGGAAAAGACAGAAATCCAAAGGCACTTAAATAATTACTAAAGAATCATTAAAAATATCTGTTTTTATGTGCTCCGACTTGAACACTTGCAGATGTAATAGAGGCTGAAGGTGTTTCTACAAAATATTGACGCAGGGAGACTGAACACAAATGCAGATTTATATTTGTGAAAAGTTTGAAAACCAATCGCTCCTGATTTGGTCTGTCGCAATAATCAAAGTTTGTGGTTGTAGCATGACAAAATGTGAAAAGGTCGAGAGTTATGAATAATTTTATAACACATCCAATAAGTGTGTCAGTGATAATCAGTTTAAGAAAGCTTTCACCTTTATTAGGTGCATTTGATGGCAGGAGAGTGAAGTTTTATTTTCCATTTCCGAAACTGTGCAAACTGCACATACTGCAGGGCTGTGTGACATGGCTGAGTTAGTAAGGAAGACTTTTGTATTGCTGTCACACAAGATCAGATTCACACTCTGATTTTTGCTTCAGCAGTGCAACACCTGGCTGTGTCTGTCTCCTTCTATCCTGGTCCAAAGACTGTAACATGTGTTGCAATAATGTTTTCTGCAGAACCGCTGCACACGCCTGCAGCTAATTTTGTCTGGTGAATTTCCTCCAATCCTGTTTTTTTTACACCCAGAAATCACTACTGCTGTAGCAGGTGAGCATCTGCATTTCAAGGAGCCGTGCTCTTTCTACTTTTCTGTGTCCATAATTGTGTGTTAGAATGAAACAGTTCCACACAGTTGCTGAGTGATCATCAAGAAAAGCATTTCACTGTGTTGTGGCTTTGCCTCGGTACAGCTCCTAGTCCAAATTCCTCACACACTTTTCCCCTCATTTATCTCCGAGACACAGCAAGCAGAGAAAAATGGCCACCTGCTCACATTCATCTCTGCATGAAATGTAATTATTTTGAGAGGTGAGGGCAAGCTCGGGATGAGCTCGGGTTGCATCTGTGGCTTTTTATATGAGAGAAAAACTCTGGATATTGCGCAAGTTAATGGAAATAATAAATGGAGCTTGTTTTAAGAATCAGCAGAATCTAATTAAAGAGAGATGTGGACAAAACAGAGACAAAGGCTTTTTTTTATTTTAATCGTTAGTAAGATGTGAAGGCCACAAAAACTTTTTGTTTTGTACTTTCACAGCTAGCCGTGAGCTCCATGATGAATCTGGCATTAGTTTTTTCTTTTTTTTCCCTTTTTTTAACTCGGACTCCTGCAATGCTGCAGTCCAATTTCATCATCTTTGTCTTGACTAAGATCATCTAAACTTAAGTTTCCTTTTTTTTTTTCATTTTTGACATAAAAGTTTACTTTCTATTGATTTCTAAGTAACAAAACTGCATGATTATGTTTGGATACCAAAATGGATTTCAAAAGTTATTTAGTTGGTCTTCTTGTAACATGGAAACACAAAATCAGTGCAAATACTGTATTTCTAGAAACTACATTTCCCGCTTTACATCAGTGGAAAATATTTTTAAATTACTAATCTCTACTGACATTTTTAGTCTGAATCAGATTTATGAATAAAATTAAAAGCACATTTTTTAGCTGCATGTTTCGCTTTTAACGTATGGAAAAACTTTGAATGAACATATCAGGATAAAATAGCGACATCTTGAACTTGTGACCTGTGGCCCTTTAGTAGGAACAATACTCTGCAGTGTTAGAGGGAAAAACAATCAGCATTTTAATTAGGACTCTGACTCGAGATGAAATCAGTAAAACTTCAGATGGGTCTGACTGCAATCAGCAACAATTATGTATTTTCATTCTTTTATCATCCTGCTGCTTTTCAAAAAGCATGCCAGGCTGCACGCTTTAAAACATTGGCTAATTAGAGCATAATCACAGTGATGGCAGCAGCAAAAAGAGAATGCAAACATGAACGGTTACTCTCCTTCTCTGCGTGTGCAGGTATTGGGAAATAAAAAGCAGCATGACAACTCCAACTAAACAACAATCACTTTATGTAGTTTTGATTAAAATGATCGTAATCACATTCTAACATAAGGGTTTGTACTGTTGAAAACTTTTTATGTAAATTCTGTGTCTAGTGTTTAATGGTAAAATTGCTTATAAAATATAAATATATTGTATATAAATTTGACCCATAACCTAATCCTAACCCTAAACACCATTGTAACCACAGTTTTTAGGGAGTACCTGCTTTTATTCTTTCAGGTTCTTTATATCTGATTGCATCTGATTGATTTTGCTCTGAAGTGGCAAAAGAGCTGTGTCAGTTGGTTAGAAAATTGTGGCTGAAATTGTTTTGAGAAGAAACATTTTTCTCATGAATGTCTAAAGCCTGAATTTAACTGTGCTAAAATGAGAGGCATGATTTATAGTGAATCCTCAAGCGTGTTTGAAATATTAACCAGTGTAATTAAACTGTCAGTGGCTTCAATGGCTGCGTCAGTAATATCATTTCTGCTCAGGCGTATTGCCAACAAGAAAAACATCGCTAATAGACACATAAGCACTCAAAGTTTTGTCCCCTGTCGGTGTTTTAAAAAGGCAGGCATGCCCAGTGATATATAAATGTGCTCAGATCAGTTCAATGGCTCAGTTGGCCTTAATACGACTTAAACTGCTATAATTATTGCATTATCTTGATTGGCTTCTTTATTTTCCCTCTGGACACATTGAAAGCAGGTCTAATGTACATTCACACAGCAGTAATGGAGTCAGAGTGCAGCAATATTTATCGAAGCGTTGCAGAAAGAATTTAATCAAGTGTGATATTTAAAACAGACTGGGGGTCTTTAAAGGGCAGCAGACAAGAAACAGACACGCTTCACTAAGGTTTTATGTAGTAATTTCACTGTACTCATGAATAACCATTGTTACTTCAGTTTGGTGGTCTGATTTAATCAAAACCATGCTGTTTTAATATTCTAGATACTTTGGCTTTGTAATTTTAGTGCTTTTTTTATGCGATCTTGTGTCTGGTTAAAATTTAAGCACTACAGTTGTTCTTTTAAATATAAAGTGGCTCCATGATTCTGTTGCAGCAACAGTTCATCTGTAAAAGCTGCTATCAGTGTGACCAGTCCAATCTTTAACTCTGCGTTGCATGTTTCGAAGCCAGATCTGGGTCGGCCGTCTTTTATTTTGTCTGTTTGAGATATCAAAAGAAACAGCAGTGAGCACTCTGCATGGTCTGGTCCAAAACACCTTCCTCCTGCTAGCCCAGCGCAGCATTTTTTTCTATATGTGTTTGGACATATCAAAACAAATGCTCTTAAAAATATTTTTCATATTTTATTAAGCCATATCTGTATGATATATCAAAAGAAACAGCAGTGAGCACTCTGCACAGTTTGGTCCAAAACACCTCTCTTTGCAAGAAAATAACATCCAAAATAAACATAAATTTGTCAAATCAAATTATCAACCAAGAAAATCCCGCCACAATTGCTTGAACTCAAGCTGACGTAATGCAGTTACATAACTGTAACACAGGAACTCGTGTTAGCTTGCTGTACATTTAAATACAATCCAATTTCGGCTTCCATAGGCCATATAACATTCCACGGTCAAGAAAAAAAATATTTTCCTCAGACACTGGTATAAATATATAATTTATAAAATGTGAATTAACCAAGAAAAACGTTTTACATCTGAACCGACATTGTAGCACGGCTTACCTCCTGCTAGCCCAGCGCAACATTTAACCTCCTCTGCATGCAACAGGCTACGTGACTACGCTGCATGAGGTGCATTCAAGTGCAATAGGAAAAACTATCTGCTCACTTCAAACAGGTACTAATGATAAGAAATAACCAATTTACATAACAAATGATGACTGATTTGGTGGGAAGTAATATAATTAACTTGTTAAATTAACAAGCTCCTCAGGCCCAAAAATAATAATAAGAAAGGTTCCAGCAATGTCTTAAGACAGAATGAGAAATGTTTAGATTTTGAACTAGAAAGGATCAAATGCAATTCATATTCCTTTAAAAGAAATAAAATATTACCATATTGGGAGCAGTGAATCAAGAATTGAACTTCTTTATAATTGTCAGGCTGTGGTATTTGGCCATATTTTCTTTCTGTGTAGAAAACACCCACTCTTCATTGATGGGGCCTGACGGTAAGCAACAGAGAATAGACAGATAACTGTTTTTATTTGGGTTGTCCCTCAAAATTTGTCTGCCTTGAACAGTGAGCCATGTTACCTGTATAAAATGGGTATGAGATACAGTAAACTGTGACAAAACTAATCCATCCTAACCCACCACCACCTTGAAACTAGCGACCAATAATGGGAGTGTGCTGTAACTCTTAAAATTTGCTAATTAGTCAAACATTCAAAGCAGTGCTCTACCAGAAGGGAGTGTTACTTTCCAGATGTTGATGAAAAACATTAAAAGTTGCTCATCCAGAAGAACGCAAATGTTTGCTTCAAAATCTCAGTAGGATTTAGGTCAGAAGCTCTTTTGACATTTGAAACAAAGTGTCAGCTTCATGGAGTTGATGCTGGATCAGATGATCACCTCTAATAGTAGAGCAGGTATATTGTCTCAAAACAATGAATTTAAATTTAATATGTAAGCAATCCAGGGGACATATAGAAAATTCCAAATTTGGCCCCAACTGCACCATTTTAATTGTCCCATGTAAAAGAGCATTTTATTCGTATATCTCTAATGGTGTTAAATACAGTAGTTATCAGCATTTTTACAATGAATCAAAAAGCAAACCAACTTGTGGCAGAAAACTATGACCAAAAATGTGCACATCATTATGCTCAATGCTTCAACAACGCTGCTATGTATGCATTATTCATCCCTCTGTACTGCAAGCAAGTGGTTGATTTGAGTGAAAAATACATTATTTAATTTATTTGAGCTGAAAGAACCGTGCTATACTCGCCTATGGTAAATTAGTTGAATTGTCAGTCGGAGCTGGCAGACCTTTCATACCTTCAAATAGGCAAAAACTAAATTCCACAAGACCTGTAAAGACTTTAAAATTGTTCGGCTTTATTCAATTACATGTCGCGTCATGAGTGATAGCAGCATTATGTCTGCTGTGAGAGATCTCTGGATATATTGTGAATGATATGATTCAATCTCTTTGCATTACTGTCCCAACAAATGTGCTCAGTGCAGAAGACCTCCTGTACATTTTTTCCCTTTGTTTTCCTCTCGCTGTCTCTCTGAATGGCAGCCTCTGTTGTTGTGCTGCAAATCAGAGCAAAACACAAAAGGTGGATGCATTTTCCATCAAACCTAATTAGGAGATGATCAAAGGACACACTGAGCTGCAAGACAAAGCATGTTCCAACAGAGATAAATGTTTGAGCACTTTCAGCAGGCTGTGGAGTGACAGCCAGAATTAAGGTTCAATATTATCAGATGTCTTGCAGTGACAGATGAGAATCATTAGTGTTGTCTAGACTGGTCGTTTTCAGCTATCGGACGAAAACAGGCTTTGTGCACCCTTGCAGATTTGACGGAGCTGAGGATGCACTTGTCAGCGTTAAGTCACCTGATGTGATATGATCTTGTAATTTCTCAAAGAGTTTCCAACTGCAGCCCCATAACTCCAAGCTGTTCTGCAACGTGTTATATATTCCCAGAGGGTTTGATAAAATGGAAGATTAAAAAGACACCCTCTTGTGCGTTTTTATGGCAGGCCTGGACCTCCCGTCCTCCTAGGGGGAGATTAACTGGTAGAGTACAGATTAAAATCAGTCAGACAGAAGATGCTGGAGAGACGGGAAAGTGATACACAAATCTCACTTTCCTTTACAGAGAAGTGACATAACAGCAGCTGTTCATATCGATGTGCAGCTGTGTTCTTGCATGTATATCCATGGTTTCGTCTATCAGTTTGTTCTGGTGTCATTTGCTGCCTGCAGTACACACTGAGTCATCAGTAATAATTGTGGCAATGACATCAACAACAACAACAAAAAAGCCCAGATCAGATTCAGTAATCAAGCATGAGTAATTATACTGAAATGGTTCATTATGCAGGATGAAACAGAAATAATGGAACAAGGACCACAGCAGCTCTTTGAAAATTACAGTAATGTGATGCTTAGTCTCCTTTAGAAAGTACAGTGGCATTGATTCTATGCAAAACAAGGAGGATCAGAAGCTTTTCATAATAACTGTGTTGCTATAAATTCACCCAAAGTTCTACAAAGTGTAAGTTTCTTGACCTATATCTACGAGGGAGACACATTTACATCAGCATGTCAAAGTGGAGCTGAAAGATTAAACATCAAAGCTACTGGTTACTAGCAAATCTCCCCAAGGCTTTGTTGTTGTGTGTAAAATGCTGGCCGTGCGAAAGTCACTGAAACAAGACAAGGGAGAGAACACAGATCTCCTGACCAAAAACTGCAAATAAGTGTTGCAAAACTTTAAAGCAGAGAGAAAAGGCCATTATTGTCCTATTAGCTGTTCAAAGACCTTAGGCTGCAGGGCGTCGCACACTGTTTGCCAACTGGCTAGCAGTGCATTAAAGGCAAGGAGTGCCGTTGCAAACACTGCCAGTTAACAAGAAACAAACAGTTCTAACAGTGTATATAAATTATGAAATATATTGCTTCTTGCAAAACTACCATGAAATTCACATTTTGTAAAGTTGCAATAAAAATGTGTTTTGCAGAGATTTTACAAGATTTACCAACATACGGTGATGCATGTTTGTGAATGTGAGGGAAAATAGAGTTTTTCTAATGTATAGATAAATAAAATCCGAATAAAATCTACTGTAACTAATTGACTTTGGAAATCACCTTTACTGTATGTTTTAATGGTGGATTTCAGTTCCAGATGCAGCATTTCATTTAAAAAATAAGTTTGACTTGAGAACGTTTCAAATTGTACAGCTAAATCATCACCTGAATTTGATCAAAAGTAAATTTATTACTGATTTTATGTTTTAGTTATGATTGTACAGCCTAAAATCTTTTGAATATTTTATCAGCAATGATTTCTGCGAGGATGACCACATTGAAATGCAGAAAACACAAACATAACCAGTAGTGTTCATGCCTTCTGTTTTAGGTCTGTGCAGAATAAGAAATCAGTTCTTCCTCCACTCCCCCCTAAGATATTTTGCATTAAACACAATAAAAAGATTCAAAATCCTAACTAATAATAAGATGCAAAAGAACTAATGACATCTTGAGGAAAACATTTGTCAGAATTTTAAAAGCCTTTCACTGTTTTTTATCTGTGCAGTGTATAAACAAAACTGCAGTTCATCCTGCATAAGCTGAACATGGCTGCTTGAAAGGTACTATTTCAATTTTGGCATTAATTTGTCTTCTTTGGCAAGATAATGGACTCCATAGTGGAGCAGTAAGCACTAATGTCTCTCAGCAAGACGTTTCTGGGTTTGAATCCAGGCCCTTGGGCCTTTCTGTGTGGAGGTTTTATGTTCACCTTATTAATGTACGGGTTCCTTCTGGGCACTCCGGCTTCCTCCCACAGGCCAAAACTGTGTACGTTAGGTTATTACAACACACTAAATTCCCCCAGGTGTGACAGAGTGTGTGCATGGTTGTTTTATGCGGTGTGTTTCTGGGTTATCCTGTCTGTCACCATGTTCCAAAGTTCCCTGGACTGCTGGAGATAGGGGCCAGCCGACCCTCGGGTTGAGATTAAGCAAGTAAATGGATCTCTTTCAAAATGTCCCTTTTTGATTTTGAGTTTTAAAAGAGTTGATGCAGCATCTACCTTTAAAACGATCTAAAAGCAGAAATGTGATTTTCTGGAACTGTAGCCTTAAACCTTCCTCTTGTTCTGATGGCACTGTAACAAATTACTTTTCTTTGGACAACAGTGGACAGGTTGACATTATGATGGAGCCATGAAATCTGCTCTCTACCAGAAAATTCTGAACGAAAGTTTTTGGCCATGCTTTTAGTTATGCAGCAGAAGAACGAACTAAAACTCTGAATGGTTTCGTTTCAAAATCAAAGTTTAGAGCAGCCATCCTGAAAGCATGGATTTAAATCTGAATCCAAAAATCTTTTGCTTGATAGCTGTTACTGCTGCCAAGGGCAGTGGAACCGTTAGATTTAGGCTGCAATTACTTTTTCAGTTACAAAAAGGTAAGTTTAGACGGCTAGATTAAAACACCATTTCAAAAAGTGCACGGTCTATTTACTTAGATTATACATATAGTGTTAACTTCTTAGATTATCTAAAATATTTAAGTGAGACAAAAGCAGAAGAAATCTTTAAGGGGCGGGGAATTACTCTTCATGGAAATGTGTATGTTTGATGTGGTGATACGCTGACCTTAATTTATGCAACAGTTTTGACAGTGGCCCAAGGCTGATGTGTTTGGTAAGAAACATTCACCTTTAAGAATCATGAATAATGAATATGAAAAACAGGCTTCTTATCCCGCCAGTGCTCAATGAAATATCGAAAATTTGTCTCCAAGTATTCACAGAGCTCAGTTTTGTGTCAGAGCTGAGATTTTACCCCCTCTTATCTTTAGTGTCTTTCGGCATTAACAGTTGCTGCCTTGTGGAGCTGTCATCCTGCCAACCGAGACTTTGGAGACGATTCAGAAAGTCACAGAATGAGAGCCTTTCTTTGGTATTTAGCATTTAAGATGTAGCGATAAAAACATAAGGTGATACTCTTACTAGCTAGACAGTCAATATAAACTACAGCGACTAAATGTCAAAAATATTTTCATAAACATCAAATTAATAAGACTCAGTCAGTTGTATAATTAATTATGCAAATCTAGCTGCAGAATCAGGCTTTACTTTTTCCAGGTGGCTTGTTTATCTTAATCAGAACCAAAAACAAAACGCCTTGCGTTTCTGCTCAAGAATTTCAACATCTTCATCCTTCTCTGACTGTGTCTGATAGGGTCACTGGGAATGGAAGACACATCATGGTGATTTAATTTATTGGTGATCTTTGTGGTTTTTCACTTTGAAATCAAAAGTGGACTGGATGTGTTGGGGGGGAAAAAGATTAAAGGAAATCACACTGCTTCAGAGTCATAGAGGGAAACATGTACAACTTTGCAGGAACTTTACACAGTAGTTTTGAGAAAGTAACATGTTTAGTGGGCAACAAATAATGAAGAAAAATATTACAACCAAACCTGACATTTTGATCAGCTTTTATTCTGACGTGGGCAGGGAAATGTTTCCTGCTGGTTCATTCATTTTATTTCTTTGCTTTTGGGAGAAGGAGTCATCATGAGGGGTTTCTGAACCAATCAAAAGCACTTTTGGTAAATTTTTAGCCACCTCTAGCTAAGAAAAATAAAATATATGGAATATAAAAATATATATATAATCTCTCATTTTATGTTCCAACTTTTAGGACACTATGAGTGTGGGATATCATAGAATTTTGACTAATCTAAGACACTTATATTATTTCATGGTACTTGAGAAAAAGCTGTGCTTTTGAGTTTAAGGTCAGAACTTGTGCGTTTGAGCACTACAAAAGCTTCTCATCTATCTTTTGCATCTTTCATGTGTCTGAAAACTTTTATCTGTTCTCAGCAGCTGTTTGTCAGCTTTAAGTCTCCACATCAAATCCCAGAACTTGTCTTGTAGAGACAAACTCACTGTCAGATCACTGTTACTTCTAATTCTGCTCCTCTTCTGCAGAGAACACCCCCTGCTGTTTTCAAGCTGCTTCTGAAGACATTCCAAAGGTTTTGAGTTTTTCTCGTGCAAAATTTAAGATTGACTCCACGAACAGCTAAGAAATGTAACAATAAGGGTTTATGTTTTTAATTCTTGACAAACTGAAGACAATTCTGAACAATCACTTTTTTTTAACATACCTTTTCCATCAAAACACAGCAGCACCATAATGACTGTGTCTTTGCTCACACACGCTCTTGTGCAAGCCTCACTAGAGCTAGGTGAGGCTTGCACAACTCATCTGTGGTCACATCAATATTGTTTGCAGAATCACACAGCACAGCCCAAACCTTGCAGCCAGAGCATTCACGCAAGACATTAGATCTTTGATCTACTCTCCCCCTGACCTGCCGCTTTAGTGCTTTCTCCCCCTGCAGCTGCCTCGCTGTGTGGCATCGTACATCGTCTGTGTTGTTGCGCAAAGCCTTCGAAAGCAGACCCACATTCCTCATTATCAGAGTCCTGTTTTGACTCAACGGTTTTGACCCTGTTTAAGAATTCCCTTAACCGTGGTGGTATTGATATTAATTTGCTGAAGCTTCAAAACAGAATGCTACTAAAATCTCTAGAGAATGTCGTGAATCCAAAGCAAGCCCTTAAAGTGTAATGTCAAGCAGTGCTTACCTCCAAGAAAAAAGGGATTTTTCTGCACTGTGGGTCATTGCTTTCACAACTTGTTAAGGGATTTCTTTTTAATTGGCTAGCATGCTTTCATCTGAGTATAGAAGTACCTGCATGTGCATCAAAGCACAGCGATGCGACAGCCACACACCTCCTTTATCCCCCGATTTCTCTGTTCCTCAAAGAAACTCAGGCAGGAGGATTTGGATCAGGTCAGAGCTCCGGTGCAAAGTTACGCAACAGCTCTGACATTTGTCTTTTGTGTTGTGCCACTGACGTGCTATTACATTGCTCAGTTGTTTAACAGAATTACCGCTGCAGCCAATATGTTGCAGGAGAGAACATCTGGCTCCCTTCGGATCGGAAAACGAAAACATTTTCCCAGGCACAATCATAAATTGCACTGAAGCGCACTTGCGCTTCACATGAACAGCCAGGGTGTTTCAAGGCAAATGCCAATGATCCAAAGTGAATGTCAACAATCCGTTTCTCCTTTTTTTTCCTTTTTTGTTCTTTTTATTGTTTTTGATTGTATTGCACCTGGTGCTCACCAGCTCAGTTGTGCTCGAACTGTCATCATGATCAGCTGTGGTGTGTGCACACAGTTGACGGAGCAATTTTGCTGTTCTCGTCAGGACAGAAGAGCTCTTGGGCATGCAATCATCTTGAATTGGAAACATGTTCATTCTGAGTGGTGAAATGGTAATGGAGAAGAAGTTGATGGCCAGTCACTGAACTCTGTCTGCTTGAAATCAACCACAGAGGCTGTCAGAGGTGGTGACGTTTTACACCGGAAATCAGTGCAAATTTTGAATTTATCACCTATAGAACTTGTTTGGAATTTTTTTCATTAATTCAGTTATTCCTTTAAAAAGAAATAAATGCAACAAACACAGAGATATGTAAACATACACATTTGTACGTATTAATTTTCCCTTTGAAAGTCATGTTCTTTGACGCCATCTGCTGGATTCACATCACAATCAGGTTTCCTTTGATCATTTTATTTCTTTGTGGTTCCATTTAATTTACCCGGCTATGAATATCTGACTGAAGTTGCAGCTGCTCATATTTTGTAATCGTAAAGTTTCGGTAGTGTGTCTTTTGAAACAAAGCTCTGATTGGTGTCATTTAACTTTTATCAGTCAGGTTTTTCTCTCTAAGCATTTTAAAGAAAACGAGTCATGACCAAGACCTCTGAGTACTCATACCTCATGCCTTTTAAAACAATCATAATAATTATCGATTTGTTCCATAATGTGAAAATTGTTACCTATAAATAGAATATGAACAACTGCATCTCCAGACAGATAATTATAGCAGAGTAAATTACACATATGGCCCATAGGCACCAGCCTCCCCTGGGACCCTCCCAGTTAAGTTGGTATAACAAGATGGATTGATATAGGACTCCATATGCTTTCAAATGCAGGGCATCATTGTTTTCCATTTTTGTTCATAATACAGTGCTCCCGGTGAAAATTCACAGCACTATGCTTCTTCCATATACATCCTAACTTGTAAATTTGCTTTTTATTTAAAATTCTGCACACAATTCTTTATAATGACATGATTTCATGATTTTTTACAAATACATGTGACATAAACAATGACATGTAAATACATTTTTGCTGCCATTGCCATTAAGCTTAGGTATATCCAATTTCCAGTGATCATCCCATAGATTTTTCTACAGATTAATTCGATTAATCATGCTACTGGATTGGCTGCTTTGCAAATGCCTTCCAATACCTTTTCAAGTAACTCTATGTCTAGGTATTTCAGTTTACAAAACTTTATCTTCTTTTGAATATTTTAGATATGCTCAGGAAAAAAAAGTTTGAGTTTTCTACAAACAATCTGGAGTTATGTTTCACAGGAAAAAAATCCACCAACAGGTGAATCCACAAATGTTGAGAGGTTCTGAAACAACGACTGGAAAAAACTTCTCAAACATAGGTTTACCAAGCTTGTGGTGTCATATTGGTGAAGATGTAAGGCTGCATTTGCTGCCAAAGGTGCTAAAATTGAAGAAAGAAAAATGACATTGTCATTAAGCGGTTTTATGTGTCCAGCTTGGAGAAAAATATTTAACCCAAACAAATGGAAGGAACATGAAAAATCCTGGTAGAAAGACTACTTTCTATTCCCAAGGACTATCTTGCTGCAAGACAGCAGTACAACTAACCGATCAACCAAACAGCCTGATTTACCTTATTTATTTATTTGTTTACTTAGTTGTTGGATTAAAAAATGTCCTTTTGCTCAGCCAATAGCTATGTCCGTATGAAGATCCTCTCTATACAAATTGACATCTCTCTTCTCTGTGCTATTGGATGTGTACTCTGGAACAGCTTTACCTTTTCCTGGAAACCCAAATACAATCTTTAATATTCAACCCCAAACATTTTCTACAGTGATATTTGCTGTATTAACATTAGTTTTCTTGTAGAAATCATGCTTAATGGTCAAAGCACTCTCTCTTAGCTATCCACAGAGCAGCAGATGTGTCTGAGAGCAGCTCACATGTCCCCAAACCAGGTCAGCGGGCAGACTGAAGAAAGCCGAGGCTTTGCATGTTTTTCATTATTCAGGAGGGCCAGGAGCTGGAAGGCTTCTGGGGGTGGAGTCTGTCTGAGCTCAGCTGATGGAGGATCACCGACAGAGAGGACATCCTGAAGAGTGGAGCTCCTGGAGGGACTCTGAGGATGAGACTTGGTTACAGTTCGCATGTTGGGATGAAGAGCAAGAAGTAGAGTCACCAGCTGCTTTGGAAGGTATTTCATAATCCTTTCAGTTACAATTGGAAACAAAAGATAATTACCTACGTGAGGTTTTAATTCTTTTTATGTGTCCTATATTCTGCCACTCACAATCCGTAGAGGGAAAATTTGCTCTATAGAATTTACAGTCAGTGGCTCCTTGAATAAAATGTTTGTTTTCTCATTTTAATGTAAGACCTTGTTTAGTCTCCTGTTGCTAAGAACTTCCAAAGTCCACATGTGAAGCAGCAAAACGAAAGTGTCAGTAACATTAATGTTTTAACACAATACAATCTTCCGTTAGCCTCATTACACAGAGAAGCTCAATCCAAAAGAAATACTGTATTTAGCAACCCAGCCTTTCCAGCTAAAGCAATAATATTTTTTACTTTGTCCTCAGTCAGTTGAAAGTACAGACACAACACCATAAAAATACAATTTTATTGCAAATTGCCTTAGTAGGATTTATATACATTGTTCTCTATAAAATAACATTTTTGGCTTTTAGCCCTTCTCATACAATGTCAGGTTAGTTATTTTAGTTTTTCCTCTGAATCAAAGAAACCATCATGGAAAACTGCTGTTTGTACTTATTCAGGTAATCTCTGTCTAACATTAAAATTTCCTTAATCTAAAATGGTGAAGTGTGGTTAAAAAACAAAAACGTTGTGGTTACTTTTTGTAGAAAGTGATAGGATTTTCATAAACATATAGAAAAGGAAAAGGATGTGTAGAGCTGGAAATTGTATAATCCTTTTGAGACTGGAACTGTGTTAGGATGATAGAAGTCCACCTGAGTCTTGGCCATCCTCAGATAAGCCAGTGGCATCCGCCTTTGGGGATAACTAATCTGAATTTAACCTAACTGAAGATGCCAAAATAGTTATTTACTGTAGAAAAGATAAAAAATATTATCTACACTTGTCAAACATAAATTCCCCTTTAAAAAATCCTGAACTGTGACAAAGTTTTAGTGATTTTTAGATAACTGGCTTGCTTTGCTTTTGTTGTATTTGGTTTAACCATGATCTCAAATTATCTTTTGCCAGTGGAAACAGAATTTGAATTAAAAAGTCGGAATTTCAGAGCCATTTATTCTTTGTTGATTTTGATTATTTTGGCTTAAAGCTATTGAGAACTCCACATTTCGGTACCCAGCAAATAGTAGATTAGATATGATAAATTAAAAATATATATTTTATATCTATCTGCTATGTTGAATTGTTTGGTGCTCCTTTAACTTGAAATGCTACATCAGTGCAGTGTGACTTTTGGATGATCAGCCTATTCCACTGCAAAGATGAACTCTGGTTCCTTTACAGAAGCCTATGACATGTTGGTATAGTTGGATCTGGCATCATTCTCCTCTAGATGCTGGGCAGTTTGCAAATCATAAATATTCCACATGATCGGACTGACCATTACATGGTTACACAATGACGTTTTTGTAGAAAAAAAAAATTTGTTTTAGCTGTAATAATAAACGTGTGTAAGCAATAGACTTGAAATTTGTGTTTGATAAATCTTTGTAATCAACTGCACTTGTGCAACTAAATTACTTATTATATATATATATATATATATATATATATATATATATATATATATTTTTTTTTTTTTTTTTTTTTTTGGATTATAGTCTCACTTGTTATTGAGATACATCCATACCTCTGGTTTCTGCAGTTGTTGTGTAAGGCAGGCAATACCTTAAAGAAATGTTTTATTGACATCCTTTTTGAACGCTACAGGAATGTGAATGTCAGTTTGTTTTTCTGTTGACTCACAGACATATTCCATCCTCACACTGCACGGCACTTCCTGTGATTGTTTGGTTTTTATTCTGCAAAGCAAACCTGTTTGTGCTAAGGTGCTGAAAGTTTAGTTCAACTTACTTAAGGTTGTTGTCACTCTAGGGAAATCAGACATGTTTTGAACGTTTTTCATTGTGAACCAAAAATATTTTTGGATGGGAAACCCAAACAGAATTTTAAAGGATCCATCATTTCTAAAAAGTTGAGTTCACTGACACTGCATGCATCAAGACATTGGATGCAAAGATGTTTTTGGGTTTTTTAGCTACGCAGCTCCATATTTATCATAATTTTTAGTAAGTCGATGCATCTGTGCTGTGCTTATTTCTGAGTATACAAATAAAGACTACATTTTCTGTAACCTCCATCAAGAACAATCTAAAAAAATTTCAAAACAAACCAAATGGGTAGAGAATTTAATCTGATACTTGAGAGGATAATCGCCTCAACTGACTACACTCAATGTTCAGCTCATCTTTCCTTTTGCAGGACCTGCATTGTATGTGTTCAGTAAGAAGTTCCTCTCTTATCAGGCAGAGAATAGGAAGCCAGATCGAGGAACAGGTGCTGTTTGTCGCCTTGTTTGCAGCCTTGAATACTGCTTTTGTGTGCCGATCGGAGCTGAGAACAGAATATGTGACCCACTGAATAATTACTCTCTGAGAGTGCTGACTTGCAGTTGGTTGAGCCTTTCTTTAAAACAAAGTAAAGTCAACCAGTTTGAGCAATTCAGTTAAGTTTGCTCAAACTGGTTGAACAAACTTAACCTAACAAACCTAGCAAACCTAACATCAATTAGTTTTGATGTTTTTGCACACCATCAATTCCTCCATTTGTTGCATGAGTGTGGCATTTAAGAGTCCATCAGCATTGCTGGAATTAACCTTCAGCTGGTTTGCGCTAACATTAGGAACTTATGTGCATCCATTATTCATGATGCTCTGCTCTGCCGGTGCAGATCTAACTGTGTCTCACCATGGAAACAGCCCTCTGGCTCCACCAGGGGGTATTGGTTTCAGCAGCCATGTCCTTCTGTCCCCAGCTCTCTTTCTAGTTCAAGTGGCCTGATCTGCCCAACATGAAGAAACAAAGTTAAGACGCTAAAACATCAGACACCAAATCTGGCTTCTACCTAAGCAGAAGTTCAGATAAGTTGAAGTTACAGTTTTTTTTGTTTGTTTTTTTAAAAGTTGAATCACAAAGCAAAGCTCTCTTTTTACCTTTCCATCAATGTTCAAACCCTCTCATTTGGCCATGAAATATAAATCACAAACAACAGGAGGATCAGATACAAGCTAGTAAAATGCTTTTTTTTTTTTTGTAGAGTGGCTGGACTCAGCATAAGAGATAAAAAGAAGAGCTCTAAAGGGAGCAGTCACTGCACCTCCAATTCAAAAGGTCTTGTACTTGTAGGAGATGCCAATAGGATGTCTGTATATGTCTTTCAGATCCTACTTAAAGGCGTATACATCACTTTTGGCCTAGAAATGTCTCGAGAAAGTCTTTGGATTGAGGAATATTTTTTGTTGGACCAACAGAACCAAAAATCCAGATAGATGGACTGACCAATATAATAATAATCAGAATCCATCATTTTTCCTGAAGGATTGCAGAACAGCAACAGTCCTGTTACATAAAATGGACAAATCTGTTTCATCAAACCAGTTAGGTCCACCATGCCTCCACCTGCACTACAGCCTTTACCACTTTTCATCTTTCTCTGGTTCACACACCTGGATGAAATCAATGGTTCATAACCGGCCCTTTACAAGGTTGCCTTTCTAAAATCTAATGTCACCTTGCAAAAGAACAAAAGAAATATTCCAGAATTAATATACAATTATTTAAAAAATAAGTCAGTAAAACAACTGACTACAGTGAAATCTATGTAAGTAGTGACTGTACTTGATTGAACAGGTGTGTTTTGAGCTGTTATTCAAATGAGGGAAGAGAGTCTATATTCCTAATGACTAGAGCAAGGGAGTTCCAGAGCCAAGGAGCACAGCGGATGAAAACTCTGTTCCCCGTAGCGACAAGATGGCCAGCAGGAACCGTCAGATGAGTGGCAGACAAAGATCTGTGAGAGAGCACGAATCAGTGGCGATGCAAAGCAGGTCACACAAAAAAGGAGTTAAAATTAAAATGGTAAAGTTGACCCAAGCTTACAGGAGAAACCATGACCAAGACAGTCACAAAGGAGGATACGTTAAAAGAATGAATTGGGTTTGGAGGAAATGTAGAGCAGGGTGTCATCTGCGTAACAATAAAAATTGATATTACTTTTGTGGAATATGTGGCCAAGAGGGAGCATGAAAATAATGAATACAAGCGACCCTACTGCAAAACCCTGAGACACGCATGCAGAAACTGTAAAAATATAAAGCTTAAAGACTGGGATGTATGTTGGATAAACTGCATGCAGCTTAGAATGTGAGAGGTGAACCAGGTGAGAGGAGTATGACGTGTCAATGGATGATAATCTATTATGGAGGATATTATGCGAAATGGTATTTCAGCTGCCATCAAACGGCCATTCACTGGTGATCTATAATAAAGCAGTTTCTGTCAAACCACACTGAAATTGCCCATAAAACTTGTGCTTATTGAGGTGTGAGAAGAGTTTGGAGCTAACAACTTTCTGAAGGAGTCTTGAAACAAAAGGAACATTTGATACTGGGCGAAGATTATCAAAGTTATTTGAATCTGAACTGAACCAGGCTTTTGAGAATGGTAATGTTTTCAGAGATGAAGGAACAATTTCAGAGTTAAGAGAAACGTTTATAATAGTGGTTATGAGAGCAACCACTGAAGGAAGACAAGCTTTAACTAACACTGTTGGGAGAAGGTCAAGCTGGCAGGTGGACGATTTTGATTTTTGAATGATACTTGATACATTAATTATGAAAGGAGGAAGAGTGAAACTTGGAAATATCCGACAGAAAGACAGCAAGGAGAACAGAAAGTCAACTTCAGAGTTACCTGTTCCGAGAGGGGTACTTTTTTGGTCGATATCAAACATTTTCAAAGTGAAAGTCAGCAGAGGTACATATGGGAGGGAAATCAACAGAGAAAGAGAAAATGAAGACTTTGAGTTACCTTCACTAAAACTGATTAAGCAAGTAGTATGCAGATTTAGCTGAGACAGAAAAATTCTTATAAAACAAAATATGATTGTTATTCCAACTGATGTCTGGTTTCCTTCATCAGACATCAGTTGGCTTCCTTTGACTTTGATATGATGCAGGTTGAGCATAAGCCGTGGAAATGAGCGAGAAAAAGAGACAGACCAGAGTTTGAGAGGAGAAAATGTACTAAGAAGGTTTTGGAGGTAAGGAGTTCAGGCAATATCAGCACAACATAGATTTCAACCTAGCCGGTTGCGTAAAAATCAGTGAAATGAAAGTTTGCTTTGAGGAAGATAAACAGATTTGTTCCATTTCAAGTTCTGAAGACAATCATTTTCCTGGTCACTGCTTGATTTAAGCCACAGCATCCATTCATCATGGCTTGTGGGCCGTCAGAGACACATACTGTTCAGAATAACCACATTGCGGCTGAAACTTATGAGGTTGAATCTCATGCAGCTGGAATACTTACTCTGACTGTAAAAAAAAAGAAAGGGGATAGAATGTCTTCGTCTTTCATGAACACAACGCGTTCATGTAAACCTCTGGTTCAGACCCTTAAGTATCCAGTCATTTGGCTTCATTTAGAGAATCAGATAAAAATGTGTTATATGTTATATATTGTATATATTTTATATAACTATTATTTAACATTTCCTCAGTAACTTTATGTAATTTTACCTTATTAAAATTATTTTTTTACAAATATTTTTTATGCTGTGTAGTTTGGTTATGAAGCACTTTGGTTTACATCAATAATTTTTATATATGCAATACAAATGAAATTGAGTCTAGCTTTAGTAAATTAAAATGCACAGATGTCGTAAAAAGCAAAGATTATAAAAGAGAATCCCATTTTATGCTAATGTGTTGCTGCTGCATGTCCTAAATCACTGCTTTGTACTTTTAGATTTTAATATTTTAAAAATGTGTGACTCCAGAAGTTGACAAATGACATTGACTGAAATCTGACTTGTCACTAGGGGGCACACTTTAACTGTATCATAATAAAGTCAAAACGACCCTTCTCAGCTACTTGGACCATTTCCTTTCAGGTATTGAGCGATTTCATTACTTTGTATCCACAAAAACTTAAAAAGGCAAATTTCTAATAAACATGGCACGACAATTATGTTTAATTAGAAAGGTTTTCCTTTCAAGTCTTTCCTCCTTCCTCTCTACAGGTTGCAATGATTCAGATTCTCATGCAGTTCTTATTCTTCTTACGAGTTTTTATTTGGAACATGTTTTCTTTTTGGCTTCTTTTTGTCTTTGTCAAACTTTATTGAACGTGTGTGTGTGTGTGTGTGTGTTCAGTGAAGTTTAAAAATAATTTTGATAATTTTGTACCTAATTTCCCCCAGCAGCATAAAGAAAAGTGTGTGTGTGTCCATTTTGTTTCCCCCTGCTTGAGTTTCCTCCTAAAACTGAAAACGCCTTCATGTTACGGACATACACTGGCTGTTTGTCTTGCTGATGTCTCTCAGACTAGGAAAAACTGGTTCATGATGTAGGTGTGTCCACTTAGCGGTTTAAAAGGAAGAGAAAAAAGTCAATGTAGAGTAAGCTGCAGTCTTTGCAAAGCTTTCTCTGGGTTTATGGCTTCAGTTCTGCTTAGAAAAAGAACATTACAGGCCTAAAGAATGAAGACAAGTTTTGGAAATAAAGATGTTTCTATTTGGTTGTCAAACCTTTTAAGAGAAGGGATGTGTTTTCCAAGGAGTAGAACATGTCTGTTTGGATTTTTGATGTGTGGACTCAAGACAAATACAGGATATTTATTCAGGACGGCCTCCTGAGCTTACAGTAGGCCGGGATGTTGGAGCTGTCAGAGCAGTTTCTCTTTATCCTTTTCCCACCCTCTTTAGTCATGACTTTGCCCCTCTCCTCTCTGCCTCTTGCCTTTTTTGCTGAAAAGAGGAGGGGCTCCTCAAGTAATCCAATAACTACCCGGTGCATGAATGTTACTGTTGCTGGACTTCCCTGACAAGTGCAGAGGTTAAAACGTATCAAGAGGCTGAAACTGAGGAGGTTGGCTGCATCTCTAAAGTCAAGATTATAGTTGGCAGAAGAAAAGTAAGTGGAACATCGGCACTGGTGTCTAGTGGAAAAACGTTGAAGCTGCTTCCAATGAGTCTATTAAAAGTCCTGAAGAAGAACCTTTGGGCTTCCCGTCGTTCAGCATGTCTTTAGAAGAAAATCCTGTGAAAGACACAGCTGAGATGGAAGCAAGTCGTTCCAAGGAAGTGGGTGAAGTCTTCCTGAGCCACATTGCCAGTTCACCCCTGGATCCATTCCCACCCAAAGATTTCAGAGGGAAGTTTAAAAAGATGCGTCAGAAGAAGAGGCCCACCATTCTTGAAAGTAGGTCCTATTCCAAACTGTAAGATTTCTGTTTTTCAATTGGTAAAAATGTAGAGGGTAAAAATAATGAAGAAGTGCCTTACTGGTACTTCTGTTGTTATTTGCATCACTTTGGGAAATTCCTCACCTCCCTATAGTACGTGTCATCTTTACACAGGAATCTGGTGGGTTGTTAATAATGGACTCAGACACTGATGCAATACAGTGCACATTTTCTATGTAGTTTGCCTCACTGTCACAAGTTAGCCCTATATCGTACTATACTTCCCCAAATTTCTGACCATATCCACCTTCTAGTGAATATGAGTCGCAAAAACAAGCAGTGACTTGAATTAAAAAGATCACACTTAACGAGGAAGATAATGTAACGAGGAGGAGCAGAGAGGGAAGGGAGTAAAAAGTTTCAACTTGATAACCACAGAAATGGCTCAACCGGACAGACATACCTTACATTCCTCAACTTCATCAGAGCTTGATAATACTTTTAATAAGTACTTAATGTGTTCGTGGCTTTGCTCACTTACATTAAACTGGAAAAAGATATTTACGATATTTTTTTATAGTCTGCAAACTATATTTAACGTACTGACATGATGTTTTAAGTGTACAACAGATGGCGGAAAAAGGTGTCATTACAGTATGTTACTATGAGAGTGCTGCTGTGGAGGTTCAGCTTCTTAATATCTGACACTGATCCGCTACTTCACCAAATGTTGCTTTCTCTGTTTTGTTGTAGTGACAGGTGTAGATAAATCTGAATAAGGTTTTACATCATATCCATTGACTGAATTTCCTCACAGCTGCATCTCTTTTTGATAAACAGTCACTTCAAATAAAATGTTGTTGTACAAAAGGGTTAATGCTGCTTTTTAAGTGATGTGAAAACATTTATGGTACTCTCCTGTTTAGAATCATGTGTATTTTTGCGATAAAACTTAAATGTTTGCACTTCATCCGGGAGGGACTCGGAGTAGAGCCGCTGCTCCTCCACGTGTAGAGGAGCCAGTTGAGGTGGCTCAGGCATCTGGTAAGGATGCCTCCTGGACGCCTCCCTGGTGAGGTGTTCCGGGCACGTCCCACCGGGAGGAGGTCTCGGGGAAGACCCAGGACACGATGGAGGGACTATGTCTCTCGGCTGGCCTGGGAACGCCTTGGGGTTCCCCCAAAGGACATGGAAGAAGTAGCTGGGGAGAGGGAAGTCTGGGCCTCCCTTCTGAAGCTGCTGCCCCTGCGACCCGACCACGGATAAGCGGAAGAAAATGGATGGATGGATGGATGGATGGATGGATGGATGGATGGATGGATGGATGGATGGATGGATGGATGGATGGATGGATGGATGGATGGATGGATGGATGGATGGATGGATGGATGGATGGATGGATGGATGGATGGATGGATGGATGGATGGATGGATGTTTACACTTCTAGTCAGCATCCAGCACTTATGTACCAAGTCAAAAGTCTTTGGTACATATGCATCTCACTCTGATCAGAATCTTTTCAAAAGACAATATTTGCTGAGTTGCACATATTTTATCTGTTTTGATATGCAATTTGTTGATAATTTGGTTCATAACATATGCCTTTGCGGTTCTAATTGTGTGGGTAAAATTTACAGAAAGGGCTGTTGTTCTCTTTCCTGAACTGTTCGGTTTTAAAAGATGTATTTATTACATCATTGTTCTGTACTGTGCTCACGTTTTCCACATAGCTGTTGCTAGTCTCATGTCATGAATTTTTGTCTTGGTCCAGGTTAACCTGGTCTTTAGTGCTGATATGAATAGGAGTCTAGAATCTGAGTGTCTCTGATCTAGGCAATGGAAAGTCAGGTTTTTTCCCATAGTGAGCTGCCAAGCGCTAAGGTTTTCTCTAGGGACATAACTCAGAGATTTGGCTGATGTTTAAGAGGTTAAATACTCAGATTTTTGTACAGAGGTTCTCATTCATCTAACCAGATGAGTCAGGCACATCAGATTATCAATGAAAAAGCAGTCATAGAAGTGAACTCTGTGTGTTTAAAGAATCCAACAGACTGTTTCGTCCAGTAATGAGAGGTTTAGTTTGCCATTATAAGGAAAGCATTTCCCGATGATTAGTAAAATTTGCTTAGAGGGAAAGGAACATGCTCTGGCTTCCACTTCAGGAAGGAGTCAAACTATTTCTCCAACAACCACATCATTCAAATAGAATGAGCTGGTTTAAGAATTTATTAAGATTTTGATACAGAACATCAAATTTACATAATGTTCATTATGCAAAAATATTTGTAGTATGGGGAAATGTCTGCTGAGAGGTCAAAGTTGCCATCAAAATAAAATATTTTGGAGTAAACTGAGGTGTTTTACTGACGTCTATTCTAAAACTTTGCTAAATTATTCTGCTTACTTTGTAAAGGCGTCTGTGAAAACAGTAATAGGACAATAAGAGGACAGGTCTGTGTGTTATCGCAGGCCTTATAGGGCTTATTTTTACAGATTTATTTACTACCCCTGATATTTTGGGTATTGATATTTTTCAATACCGAGTCCATGATTTCTTTAGTTAATAAAATTTTATACTATTTACAAGGTTGAAAGTCCAATAGCATTAAGGTGTAGATATTCATGACACCACTGAGTCCTTGATTCTGCTGAGGAATTGTTTTATCTGGAGCAGGTAACTGAAGGAAGTGCTAAGCTAACGCTTCAGACTGTTTCTATATTTACCTAAATTCAATGACTGACATTTAAGCTCTCACTCCTACACCTATCAGTTATCGAGGGATTTGTTGAAACAGTCACATGGCCCAGATCCATGGGGAAATCTCCTTTTTGATTTAATTTCTTTTTAACAGCTCAAGAATACTTATTGGACGTAAAGATTCAATCAACAAAATAATGTTCAAGACCAAGAATACAAATTTGCACACAAAATGTACACTAAAGTCAGAATTTATCCCATATTAAAAAATCAGTGGGGGGACACAATTTAAAGTGCAGTTATCATAAACTATGATCAAAATTAGAACTATTTTACAGATGGATTTAAAAATGTGACCTCTATCAGGGAAACTGCAGCAGATTATTTTTCTTTGTTAGTCAATGTTTGTACATTTATCTACACTGTGAAAACAAAATCTACACAAATAAGTGTTTATGTTTGTAGTCCCATCATGGGAGGAACATAAAAATGAGTCAAAAACACATGAAGAAATCAGGATTGTTTGGTGAAATCATGACTCGTGCATCTCTGTTAAAGAAATATGAGGAATAATATTATTCTGCTTGGCTCATATTTCCCAGTAGAAGGCTAGCAGGCATTGTTTATTAAAATCGTGACGACTGAGTGCTGAAATTTGTGCTCAACAAACTGTGCCAGCATCAGTGAAAGCTTCTACATCACAGAGCGTTATGTAATCAAGGTCAAGTGGCTGTCACTTGATGGACAGACAGAGCTCTGATAGGATTACGCTAAGAGCGCAGAGAGGCAGCGTGGATGGGCTACTGAAGGATGTTTTCATCGTACATTTAGGTCAAGACATCTGCTTTCATGATTATTTATTTTAATACGCCTGCCATTTTCTAAAAGAAGATTAAGCTTTGTTTTTGTGGCACAACTTTACATATTATCTATAAGTTATATTTGTATGAACATCGAAAGTGATAAAATGATAAGTTATTAAAGAATGTTTGCATTTGGTGCTGTTTTTGAAATCAGGTTTATGAAAGCGGCTAACATCAGTATAAGACAACAAAATAAAAACAACAACACATATATTTTTATTTATAGATAAGGCAGAATCAGGGGGTATTTTTAATCTTGATATGTTACGTCATAATGGAAACAAGTAATGAATTATTAACACATTATTATTTAAGTTATTATCATTTTAAAGATGTATTATGTATTGGATGGGCTTTTTGTGTATTAATGCTGAATGACTCTTTGACAAGACACAGAGCAGCTTTAACTCCTCTTTCCCCTATTAAATGATAACATATATATATATATATATATATATATATATATATATATATATATATATATATATATATATATATATATATATATATATATATATGTGACCTCTTATGGTTTTATATATATATATATATATAACCATAAAGTTTGCCATGTTCTAATTCAGCAGATAAGTTCAGCACTGTCTGCATTTAATCAGGCCAGTAAAGTCTGCTAATAAATAAATTATGAAAATGTTATGCCATTATACTGAATATTATCTTGCATGAAAAAGTAGCAAGAATATGTGGCCCTATATTTTTGTCCTATTTCTGTTAGATTTATTGAGTAAAACTATTGAGCCAAATTTTAAGTTACTAATTTGTGCTCTGAACTTGTGAAAGATATCATAAAAGAATAGAAATGGGGCATATCAGATTCAGTTTCTGTACCAGTTCAGATACAGACGTCGCTCTTGGAGCAGATGCTGGACTGAGGCTTCTGATCCATCCCGCAGTCCAGACATCTGTGTAGCCAGGGGTTATATTTAGATTTATTTTGTTCTAGAACAGTGTTTCTTAACCTTTTTTGGCCCAGCGCCCCCCCAGCCTTTATCCAGGTCCCTCACCGCCCCCCACCAAAGAATTTGCAGGCTACTTTGCACTGACCATTATTTTATCATTAATATTACTATCACTATTGTAGATGTTTTGATTTTTATGCTTGTTTCTGTATTTATCATCAAAAATAATTTCCCAGAGAACAAAAAAGCCATGGGAATAGATATTATTTTCACAAGCGTCTATGAAAAATTTAATGAACATTCAAGTTAAAATTCGTAGGCCTAACAGCAGCCAATCAGAGTGGAAACAATATTCTTATTCTTTGCCATTTTCTAGTTGTTAAATATTCCACCAAATGACCAGACAAAAGATGTTCAACATGCCAGTTAAAACTTTGAATTATTTGCAAACGACTGAGCTCTGCAACATTAAAACATGGACAGAACTGTAACTACATTAATCATAATTCTTCTTCTCTTCAGTGTTTCAGTCGGTTTCTGTGCTGCCTTCAGGAGAATGGGACATCAGAGTATCATCCATAAAACTTCACCCACATGGCATTTATTGTGCAAACCAGAGTTTTCAGTGGAAAAACAAAAGTTTCAGGTCCTTTTAATGCCATACAAATATGAGACAGAAACATGGATTATGTCTTTATATCAACATGTCTATTGATTTATAGATTAATAGATTTACTGGACAGAAATTACAAAGAACAAACCTGGTTCTTAATCAAATCCTAATGAGTCAAATTGAAAGTGTCATGGAGTCATCAGCCTCATGACATTAACACTGACATGAAAAATAATATTGAAGAAATAAATATATCAATTCTAATTAAAAACATAAATAAGTGATCAGTTCTTTACTGTTATGGTCTGTAAGATATATTTATTCTCAGTACTAGATGTGGTCTCAACAAACCCATGGCATTTCAACAATATTATTTTACCTTGTATGTGGAAATAGTATCTGTTTATTCTTGCCCTACAGTCTCTGTATTAATTATTGCTCAAAAGGTCTTGCTATAACAGTTTATTCCTCTGTATTTACTTTAGTTTCTTAGTTTATTCTTGCATTTTGTTCTTCATTCATTTCCATTTAGTTTCATTTGATTAGTTTTATCCTCTCTTGGTTTATTGCTATGTCCACTTTAGTTTCTTTCCTGTTGCTAGATTTATTTGATCGTTTATTGACGCTCACCATCAGTAATCTCATCACCTGCTGCGCCGCCTAATCAACACATGATCTGTTTCACATCATGTGTTGGTTTTTTCACTGTTCAGCGTCGGATTCTGTTTTTATGCCATAATTCACATCTAGTTCGTCGCTCCGTTTTATGTCCCGCTTCTCCTGTGTCAGAGTTTTGCGCAATGTGCGCGTCTTTTTTTAAGCCCCTAAGGTGCAGAGCGGTCGGGAAGAGTGTCGATGGGGAAAAGGCAGACTGACATAAACCTTTTAAAACAACGGAAACAATTTCTGCATTCTGATTATTGAAATTTAAAAGTGCTGTGTTGTTCTATCACCCCCGTTTCATACCGGACAGCACCGGTGTTGAAATAAATAAATAAAATGACGGTTTCACCCATGAAGGGATTTCTTGATTTCTTGATTTAAATGGGTTAATTTTTCAGAGGGATACACAGTGACGGTATCGTGATTTTAGCTAACAGTAGCAGGAGAACGGAGCTGCGCCAAGAAGCTAACAGAAGCTAACAAACACTGAATAGAAGAAGAGCTGCCATCGATACAAGCATGGTTTATTGTTACACAATACAGTTTTACCAAGTTGCTCAAAGTCTAAACTGGCATTGTTGTGCATTTAAGGTGTAAAATTTACCTTCGACCAAACGCCCCCCAAAGGCATCCTAGCGCCCCCCTTTTGTAAAAATGTCCGCCAGCGCCCCCTGCCGTCCTCTGAACGCCCCCTGGGGGGCGGTACCGCCCACGTTGAGAACCGCTATTCTAGAAGTAAGGCAAAAAAATGTTGTCCACTTAAATGTATGGGGATTACATTATAATCTGAGAAATTTACCATTAGATGTGTTTTTTTATTTTTTTATTTGGCTAGTTAACTTTGAGCCTGGTACATAAGCCCACTGTAGACAGTATGACTGCTATGTAGGGATTTTATGTTGAAAGTTGTGGTCTTTCAGATGTTTTTTTTTAACAATGTTTACATCCTAGTAAAATTAGAGTTGAAAGCAGCTGCCTTCTTATACTTCTATTGTAGTCCATTGTGCCTCCTCCACCCATACCCTTAGTCTCATCACTCTGTAAATGGATTTAGCAGCTCTGCACCATTCTGTGAATACAATACAATCTTCAGGGCATGAATACATTGCTCTGAAGATTGTGTAATTATAAGAAAATGTTAATGCAAACATGGTGTTGACCAAGTTTGC
This sequence comes from Poecilia reticulata, assembly GCF_904066995.2. Lineage (NCBI taxonomy): Eukaryota > Metazoa > Chordata > Actinopteri > Cyprinodontiformes > Poeciliidae > Poecilia > Poecilia reticulata. Next base: position 26,261,194 of record NC_088842.1, read on the forward strand.
TGTAGTACATCTGACATGGCTTTGTGGTTTAAAATCAAAAAAGGTGTTCAGCCGTTAAATCAAGGCTAAACACCCACCTGCGTGGAGCTGCCTTTGATCGAAATGGGTGGAACACTGATCCACATATTTGATCTATATGTGGGTGATTTTGATGATGACATTTTTACAAAATGTTTATTGCTTGCTTCATGGTGGTAATCTGATGTTTTTATTATGTAAAGCACTCAGCAACTGCTTTGTTGCCAAAATGTGCTGACTGACCATCAGTTGAAAATACCCTGACTTGCTCACGTGGTAAAAAAAAAACTAGTAACTATTCAACACAGGGATAGTCTTTATTTGTACAGACACATTAATTAAACAATATTTCTTAAATATGGTGCCGTGAGGATGGATCATATCCAAGACCTTCAGTTTCCTCCTGCTCTGATGCACTTTATCTGAATTCCACGTGAGTTTACCGATCCCTTCCGTTTCCTATAATGTCTCATTACACGCCTTCCCATACGCCTTAATTTCTTCAAAGTTGACGACCTGTAAGACTGTGCCAGTCACGCTATAATAACCAAATGCATTGCTGTCATCATCACCAGGCCCTGCGCTCAGAGAAAACAGTAGTTATTATTAACCGCGCTCCACTAAGAGGATTGCTTCCTGCACTCTCAGCCTCCGCGCAGTTATTTAAAGGCAGCTTGTGTTGCCGCCCACTGCCTGCCAAAGCTTTGGAGGGACAGAGAGATGTTGAGAGAGTGAGGAGGGAGGGGAGAAGAGGGATAGTAATGGGACTTATAGCCAAGGACAGGACCAGATAGGAGTGGGAAAGTAAGGCAGTGTTCGGGTGTTTTCTTCTGGGTCTCGTCAGCGCAGCGCTGTGTGCGTCACAGAGAGGTGACAGCCACGCTGCTCCCAGCTCAACCGCCGCCGCTGCTGCTGATTCTGCTGAAGGGGAAGAAAAGGGGGGAAAGGAGGAAGCTGCAACCATGACCAGCCAGCAGGACTCGGGCTTCTTTGAAATCAGCATCAAGTCCCTGTTGAAATCACTGAGTGGAAGTGAGTAGCAGCTTGTCTCTTGTTGTTGTGTTCAGCAAACGGAGATGGCTGACTGAGACTGCAACTCTGCTGCAAGTCTAACTTTAGAGCTCAGTGTTGTTGTGGTCTGTGACATGACATGCTTTTTGCTTCTTGAGGGTTGAATGAAAGTACCCTTGTGCTGCAAAGTTGGAAAAGAATTACCAAAATACTTCTTGTAACAAGAGTTCATCATTCTAAACAACTTGCATTTTTTGGGGAGCAGTTCTTATAGTTACTGACAATAAGAAAAACGCTCAGAGTTGTTTTGTTTTTTTGCTTTACCTAAGCTAACTTTACTGATGGAGATTTTTCAGATGTCTGCTGAGAAATCACAGCTCAGCCCCTTGTCTGAGTTCCAATAGGTCTTATTTAATGCAAGGTTACGGTAATAGGATTAGAGGAGGTTCAGCTTGGTTGCATGTTCTGTCCAGAGCCAACGGCTTCACTGCCCTTCACTCAACCCACAAGGTTGGGATGGAATGTCTTCCTGCTTTGGATCAGTGCAATATTCTGCTAAAAGTGAAACATAAAAGCAACAATAGTACTCTCTGATGGCATTGAAACTAATCGCTTTCAGTATATACACTGCTCAAAAAAATAAAGGGAACACTTAAACAACACAATATAACTCCAAGTAAATCAAACTTCTGTGAAATCAAACTGTCCACTTAGGAACCAACACTGATTGACAACGAGGACCCTCGTCGGGTCAATCAGTATTGCTTCCTAAGTGGACAGTTTGATTTTACAGAAGTTTGATTTACTTGGAGTTATATTGTTTTGTTTAAGTGTTCTCTTTATTTTTTTGAGCAGTATATATACTGCTCAAAAAAATAAAGGGAACACTTCAGTGTTCACTTAAATGTTAAAGTGTTCCCTTTATTTTTTTGAACAGTGTATATATAAAAAAAAATCAGTGAATGTGTGAACTGGGATATAGTAAAGTGTAGAATAGGAAGTGCAACGAATCCATATTTCAGTTAAATTAGCTTGAAATGAGATACCATAAAGCAAAGTGTCCACATGCTCAACTTTGAACCCTCTCCTGATGAAATTGCATAATCCTCACTGTGGGTCGCTTTAGTACAGTGATAAAGGCCCAGGCGTAGCAGTACATCTGCATTTGATATTTTCAGCTAATATCAGCTTTTACATAGTGTTGTATAACAGATTATAAAATGGAAAAACTAAGCAGTGAATGTCCAAGAATGTAAACCCCCCCCCCCCACAATTTATTGTTTTGTTCACAAAACAAAATAAAAAAAATTTTTGTTGCCCATTATGCAATATATTCAGGCTGAATTATGTTTTCTGCTATTCATTAGATACATTTGAGATTGGGATTCAGAATCTCTGAACCCTTTGGACACTGATCTTTAATAAGTCAGCGTGTTCAGCTCTGATAAAACAGTGACAGACAGCAGCACAGAGCCGGCATTGTGCAGCTGCTGCGTCAGGTCTGCTGTCCACACTGCCTGAAGGTCAGCTCCCTTTCAACCAATCAGAGCAGGAGCTGCTGGGATGAGCTATGACGGCACTCCTGCAAAAAGTAAACAAACACATTGTTTACACTCTCTCTCATAAAATACATATATTCTGCTTACAGGTGTGCAAAGGTGCAAGTTTAATTTGCTGATAATGTTAAACTTGCTTATTTTTCAACATTATTTAGCAGAACAGACTTTTTTTCATTTTAATTTCCCTTTGGGATCAAATAAAGTATTTCTGAATTGAAGTGAATAGATTTTTTTCTTCCTATAACTACATAATTACATGCAGAAACCTATTCTGCTAAGCAGGAAGTAAAATAAAGCCTTCTAAACGGTTGCTCACTTATATAATTGGACTGAAATGCTCTCTCAGCAGGCGGCCACTCGCAGCATGATGTCCACTCACCGAAGCACAACTAATGGTCAATAGTATGAGACCATCAGTTTAATCTGCTTTTCGCTGAGCTTTCCTTTCTCCTAGTTTTCAAAACTTAAGCCCTGAACTTCTGATAGGATATTTGTTTTATGATGTTTCAGCTGCCAGAAAAAAATTTATCATGTTTTTCTTAATCCATTTTTCAACAATTGAAGATGCACTGGGAGTTTGATAATTCAGAGAAAAATTATTTATCTAAATTCATCACATGAGGCCCATCTGGATGCATCTGGATGTTATTTTTGTAAGATAACCTGGTTTGCAAAATCTATGTACCTTTGTGGTTAAAATGTAAAAAAAAAAAAAAAAAAAAAAAAAATATATATATATATATATATATATATATATATATATATATATAGTTCAACAAGTATACATTTGCAATGCAAAGCATACTGTACTATACAACACTAATAAAGTAAAGAGTGTCTGAGCATTTTTACTCAATGAATCGATCAAATTTGACTTGTTTTGCATTTTAGAATAATGACTTAACCAAAGTGCTTTCCATCAGTGCAGTAATAAAAACTGTCTAGAGTAAAAACAGATAAAAACAAAAGAAAGTGACATTGGTGGAAACATAAAAGTGTCACAATGCTAAAAACAGGCCTAAACAAATGCATTTTTAGCTTAACTTTAAACTAAAATAGATCACTGAAGGTCCATAATTACAATTGACTGTTTCTGCAGTCTGAAACAAAGCCTTCTCAAAGAGTTGTCTAATACTGAGATGTGTGGTCCATTTAATAAAAAGTCAGGGAAATATAAATATCCACCCACATTGTTCTCAGACCAACATGAATGTAAATGGGATGATCCTCAAGACTACATTACTTTATATGTACATGTGTGTGCATGCGTGTATCCTTGTACCACATATAGACGACCATTATAACCATTTTTACCAATGAAGGGGGGTAATTTATGGAAAGTGAGGACATTTTTCTGCTCTTCTTTTTTTAAATGGGAAAGCTCTCTAGTAGTTATGTTTAGAGGCATGGTATAAATAAAGTTTTGGGTAAAGTTACGGTTACGAATGGTTAGAGTTAGGAAAAATGTCTGGATTAGGCACAAATGTAGTTCCTATTTGAGTCTGCGTATATATGTGTGTATTTTAGCATTTTTTTTCCAGCATTTGACTCACCTTTGAATCATCTCTTCAACAAATATCATGTTCTACGGACCCACTGTTCTGTCTGTCTGTCTATACACACAATTAAGAAGGCATTGGACTGAACCCACTGAAAACCTTCTGGTTAGTCCAACAAATATTGATTTCTGATCTCTTCCTGAATTAACACATTAGTATTGTTGTTTCTAAATGAATATGAACTTGTTTTCTTTGCATTATTTGAGCTCTGAAATCACTGCATGTTTTTCCATTATTTTGACCATTTCTCTTTTTCTGCAAATAAAAAAAAAAAAATGTTGCTCAGAATTTTGGAGACATGTTCTCAGTACTTCATAGAATAAAAGAACGATGTTCATTTTACTCAAACTTGTACCTACAAAAAGTAAAGTCAGAGAAGTTGATAATTTTAAGTGGTCTCTTAATTTTTTCCAGAGCTGTTTATATACTTGTTAGCTTGTTTGCATTGTTCTCTGAGGATCGCCACCATGCTCAGGGTGTTTCCAGCCCAGCGATGATGTAATGTATGCTGTGGCCGAGCTCCTTGTTTGTAGAGTCACATGTCACGTCTGAGACTTTGTACGGAGCAGCAGAAAAAGGCTTGAAATTCCCACAGATTGCTTTCTTTATATCTGATCTCAAATTATTAAAATGTTTTGTTGATTTTATTCTGCTGAACATGATTTGGCCTGTTATGAATTCAAAGTGCTGGGCAGAGACCCTCCATTCCTGTTACCTAAAATCATTTCCTTTATGACATACATCATCGTCATCATCATAAATTTAAAGGGATTGGTGGTGAATCAGTGCCTGATGAAGAATGGTGTTTACACTGCTCATCTGTGCCTCTTGCTTTACAATCGCAGATGTGGAGGGAAAGGGAAGACTGCTTTGTAAGTATAGTGTTTATGCCTGGACAAATATAGCCACACAGCTATGCCACCATAGCATGTTGGACCTCATCTCTGTGCAGCTAAAAATTCCCGCCTGACCTTCACTCTTGGAAGGCACTGACTGATCACAAGGTTTGAGAAAGCCAACTCAGAGGGAGCTCGGAGAGAGAGGGAGACAGATCTACAGTAGAGACTGCGTGCTTTCCCATTCCAAACACTTCTCCCTCTTTTTTAAACACACCCCGCTATTGCAAATTGCGCACCATGGAAACTATACCCAGGAGACCACAGCCAGCTGTCACACAAGACATGAAAGTTGGTGGATTCTGCTAGCCTTTGTCATGACTCAGGACGGTCCTAGATACTATGTCGTCATTCACCACAACGGACAGAATGGCGGTTTGCTGGAGTAAGGCCAGCGTGATCAGCTTCATCAAAGGTCTGGGTAGGTTCTGAGTTTTTCATGAATGAGCAAAGCGTGTTCTGAAAGCTGTAAAAGGTTGCCACGCATACTGGGCATTCCTTGGAAGGCTTCGACTGTTTCATGTCCTGCAAAGACCTGCTGGAAACGTGGTGGAACTAAAATGACTCTTTAGCTAGTTGTTTGCAGATTAGTCAGAACTCTAGAGTCTTAATTAGGTGCTAAAAATGGCATTACTGGCCTTTTCTCTGTCTTTCTGTTGATTACAATGGGTGACGTATGAAATTTAGTCTCCCTTTTCACTATGATGTGCACTTTCTTCCAGCTAAAAAAGATTAATGTAATGAAACAAATTTGTACAAAGGGGCCTCAAATAATTTGACCAATTTCTGTCCTGTGGTTTTTCTAAAGCTTTGACCTGCCAATAGCAATTTTAGCTGATTATGATTTCTTAAGAACTACAATGTAATCCCACCATTTTTGTTGTGAGCTGTGATCAATTATGTATTTATTTCAAAGCTAAGACAAATTACTGTGATGTTTAGCGTTTCATATTAGCAACATTAGCATATTAGATAAAAGTTTTCTAAAATCCAAGAAGCCTTTGAGGATTTTTTTGTCATAATGTTCCACAGTGAAAAAATTATTGAAAGCTCAAAAGTATAACAAGAAGAGCAAAATTGCTGTGTGTTATTCAGTCATCCTGTGATCCGCTGAAAGTCTTGCTCTCTCTGACAGCCAGAATCACAGAAATTTTGGCAGTGTCTTTTAGAAAACACAGTTGTCTTTTAAATAGCTTCTTATATTTTTGCTCTTCCTCGATTAACTCACCTTTGTGATGCAGAAACTTTAACTCTTCAACACTCAGTACACTCAGTGCAAATCAAAGTGCCAGCTTGACCTGGCAGCACTCGCGTAATATTTGTTCAGTGTTTGAAAATCCATCATATTTCTTAATTTCTGACTGGCTGTTCATCAGTTTTTTGTCTTGGTGAATCTCATTTTCTCTAAGTTTTAAAAAAAAAAATCATATTAATTTAACAATTAAGTGTGAAAAGTAAGTGTCTTAAGAAATATTCTGAACATTTCTTTGTCAGGTCTTAAATAAAATCAACACTTCACTTCCTCTTTTGTCCATTCAGTTATTTCATCCACATGTAAACATGTAATTTCCTAAGTTAAATGTCTCAGTTTGAGATGCTGGCACTGATTTCCGGACTATTTTAAGCTTTTTTCTGTCTGGAGGCAGTAGAGTGAAACACTGGGGTAAATCTTTAACTCATGAGGATAGCTTAAGTTCCAGGTTTTCTTTGTGTGAGTTTTGTCTGTCCTTTAGTTTTTGAATAGACTCAGTGAATGCAAGCAAGGATGAATTCGATTATTGTAAAAATTTAGAGAACAATTGTGCTGTACTTGGAAAAGTAAAAAAAACAAAAAAGCCCACAGGGAATGTAATTCTTTATTTGAAATAGAAATATAAATTACGTTCAGAGCAAATATAGGTTTTCAGTGTATTTGTCATGAAAAGATATTTCTAACCATTAAGGTATTATGGAATAAAAGGTATTACGGAATTTAGTAAAACTGAGAAAAAGTAGTCATATTAGTGTGTTGTCTGTTTTCCACTTGTTATCTGAGGAAACCTCAGCTGCCCCAGACATTGGAAAGCCATAGTTGATGGGATTTTATGACCTAAGTCAAGCCACCCCTGTTTAAACATTGTCTAAATCACAGCACTGCCTGAAGATGGTCACATGTTCAAGGCTCCCACTTCCTTGTAGGGCCGATGACATCGCTGGTACAAAATGAAAACACCAGCTGCTGACCATGGTGTTTTAATTTCCATATGGGCCCTGCTTTGTGTAACTGCAGGAATGAAAAGGCAGTCTAAGGGCAAACCAGTGCCCTTTTGACAGTCATGCTGTGGAATGCTCATCAAGTTGGGAACATTTTGTCCATGTTTGGGAAAATTCTCTCGAGCGCCTTGTTTGCTTATCTACTCTTCTGTATAGACTCGTGGCTAATCATGCCCCCTTCATTTGAGCTTTAGTTAACAATGTCCTTTATGACTAAGTAGTTTCTAAACCCATATGTGTGTGCTTGTGTCCTTTTCTCCAGCTTCACCAGTGGGGAACGGTTACAGTAAACCTCCCATACCTCCAGTCTGTTGTCCTCAGGGAGAGAAAGGTCCACCAGCCATGATGCCCATCACCATCGACCCGGAGAGCCGGCCTGGCGAGTACGTCCTCAAGAGCCTCTTCGCCAACTTCACCACCGTGTCTGAGCGCAAGATCCGCATCATCATGGCCGAGCCGCTGGTGAGTGAGAATGACGGCGTGAACGCTTGCTGCTCCTAAGGAGCCCAATTTGATTGTGGCCCAACTTTTCTTCATATCAAATATTTGAATTGATTTGAAGGAGGAAAAAAAATCTTCAAATGAAATAAAGAAAATATACTTTACTGCACAAAGGTCAGAACAAAACCTGCACGGCTGACAGCTAGCTGATGTAGATTATCAGTGCATTTTAACGTTGGCAACATTCTCAAAACTGACATTTAGCCAAACCTAACCAACTGTTTCAAACTACAGCAGGACACTTACATACATGGAGTTTAACTTCCATATTCACAATTCTGATGACATGTCCTCCAGAAATAGTTTTTCTATTATTTTTAACCAGGCTTATGCACTCATGACTCTGTATTCGCTCAGCGTACTGTGGACAAACCATTGCTGAATATGGAGGCTGTTAATCTGTGACCTCAGTCGGCATGGAAGTGTTAAATATGCAGGGAAAGTGTCTAGTTCTGTGTCTGTTTAATACTCCCTAGAGGAATGTAGAAAGGAGGATTCCTCTCTACATTCTTCTGACAAGATGAGTAATTAATATCAGCTCAATGTTACAGGCACACAGTAACTTCCTGCTAATATTATTGTTGAAGCCAGTATTTGATCTAAAACTCTTAGTGGTTTGTAGATGTCTTTAGCTAAAACACTTGTGTCTGTAAAAAACAAACACTATCCTTGTCCCTGAACAAAAGCAGAATTCTCCAGTGAAAGCATTTGCTAAAAAAACTAAAAGGTTCATCAGAGTTTGTGGCTTAGTGGCTTGACACAGTTGCAAGCGAGAGAGTAGGATATTGCCATCAGCCCACGCAATGTCAGTGTCACACACATCAGGCTTTCTGCTATTTGGATTAATCAGCAACTAAAGTGCTCTGAACTGCTGTTTGGCTGATGAAATTCTCCTGGGTCAGGTTAGAAAAAAGGCAAAGGAGGCAATTAGAAAGAAAAGTGGTTTGGATTTGATGGTAAATATGTCAAATCTTTACTATGTTTAGTTTACATTATTTACAGTGCCTTGCAAAAGGCATATTTACATATTACATGTTGATTTAATTTAACACACAGTGAAAAAAAAACAAATAAATGTGTCTTTTTATTCAGTGTAAGTAAACTTCTGGTTTCAGCTGTGTGACTTGCACTACTACCTGTAAGCAGACAGATGAATGAGTTCATAAGTGGTCCCATGTTGTTTTCTGACAGATTGGCAGATATCAATTGCTATCTTTTACAGCTGAGTTGTAAATAAGTAAATAATGTTTTTCATTTTAGGAAAAGCCATTAACAAAGTCACTACAGCGGGGAGAGGATCCTCAGTTTGACCAAGTAAGTGCAGAGAAATGCTTTTAACTGCCAGAAGTGCTTGTCTTATCAACATATTACTAAATTTAGTTATTTTTCACATGTTCACTACAACCTCCAAGCACTTGTGTTTAATGTGTTTCTGTGTGCTCTGTGGCAGATGTATTTTTCACATATAAATGTGACTATAAATGTGACTTTACGGCAGTGAACGGGTTGAAAGCTCTGCTCAGATCCCAAAAGGTCTTTCAGATTCACTCGGTGTTTACCTTGTGACTTGGCTCCAGCTCTGCACAAGGTGTGTCCTGCAGGTTTGTGGTTATGCAGAGAAGGCCTTTTTCACAGCCACAGAGGTGTGTTTGTGCTGCTGCGCGAGGCCATTCAGCCGCTCTACAGAGCCTGGATTCTTCTGGAGCCTGGTGCTGAATGAAGGGCTCGCTGTGTTGCCCCAGTCCAACCAGACTCTCCTCCCTTCCTGTGTGCCCAGCCTGTTCCTTCCTTTGCTGGGACCTCCCCCAACATTAAGGGAGGCTGCCCCGTGGGCACGGTCCCGTAGAGAACCAGCTTTGCCCAATAATCTTATTTCACTCCTTTCATTTAGTCTTAAATGTGCCCTAATTTAGTTTTGCTCCATTTAACTTTTAAGTGCTTCAATCCTAATGAGATGCAAATAAATCTGTGATGTGTGTTGGAGCTTTAGCTGAAATTGCTGCACAAATAAACAAAGGAAGCACTGATTGCTATCTCCTGCTTTGGTATGTTAACTGCTAAACAGTAATGTGCATTTGCACCGTCTATGTCTGGTTCCTCTAGTTGATAAGCGCCATGAGCTCACTGGCTGAGTATAGTCTTCCCTCCATCCTGCGCACTTTGTTTGACTGGTACAAAAGACAGAATGGACTCGAGGAAGAGCTGCACGAATACCGACCAAGAGCCAACACAAAGTCCAAAAAGTGAGAACATTAAACCAGATTAGTTTAAATAAGTGATTCCATTTGAAAAAGAAACACCAGTTTTTCTTTTTCTATGATCATAACATTTTTCTTTCCAACAGTGATGAGCAACAGAGAGATTATCTACTTGAAAGAAGAGATTTGGCCATTGACTTCATCTTCTCTCTTGTTCTTATAGAAGTTTTAAAACAGGTGACTTTTGTTCCAACCTTCGTCTCAGAACAACTGTTTTTGCCATTTTTTATTATTATTTTGACGTCTAAAACTTTGACCCTCATTCTGTTGTTTCAAATAGATGCCGCTCTACCCTGCCCTTGACGGATTGGTCAGTGAAGTCATTAACTTAGCCTTTAAGCACTTTAAATACAAAGAGGGGTAAGATTTAATCACTTCTAGCGAGACTTGATTTGACATTTTTGCAGTAATAATAAATGTGATTACTATTACTAAGCAGTGAAAGTTTAGTTTTCAGCTAAAACAAATCTACATTCGGACTTCCAATAAAATTTTAAAACCAAGTCTGGCATTATTTTTCAATTAAGCCAAATACAGACCAAATTTAGCCCAGATTTATATGAATCATTTAGACATGCCACACTTTCTGGATTTTTTTTTTGTCATTCCACAACTTAGTCATGTTCTACTTTTTGTTGACCAATGGCATAAAATAAAATATGAAAAATGTTGTGGTTATAACATGAAAAATTACAAGAAAGTTCAGCGGGTATAAATACTTTTACAAAGTGTTTGTTCTAAATCCTTAGTCTTCTTAATGTTGCAATTTTCCCCAACAGATATCATGGTCCAAACACTGGCAACATGCACACTGTAGCAGACCTCTATGCTGAAGTCATAGGAGTGTTGGCTCAGTCAAAGTAAGCATGATTTTATATATTTAAGTTTCTGCTTGTTGTGTGGGGACTTTCTGAAAAATACATATGTTTTATGAGTTTGAAGGACACTTTAAGACAGATCTTTAATGTCAAACTAGTACTGGAAAATATTGTGCTCATTTGAACTTTTAGGATCATTGCAGCAGGGAGGAAATCCCTAAAGCAGACATATGAGCTGCAGGCCTCCTTTCAAACTATGCTTTGCTTAATTTTATTAAATATCTTGAGACATGCTATTCACATTTTTACTCAATTTTAGATTGAGATTTTAGAGATAATTCCATCTCTGGTATGTTTCAAGAATAGAATAAGTGTTAGATGAGAAATTTGTCCTGGGCCTCAAATGTATTAACTACATGTTGATGGCAGAAGCATGTCTTCATCGGTGTGCTTCTTGAGCCTTGCCACCTTTCATTTTTGTCACAACTGTCGACTTTACTTTCTTAATAGCAATTCTGGCTTCTTCATATACGTGCTCATAAAACATTACACATTTTCAGGTTTCCTGCTGTAAAGAAGAAGTTCATGACTGAACTGAAGGAGCTGAGGCAGAAAGAGCAAAGTCCGTATGTTGTTCAGAGCACCATCAGCCTCATCATGGGGGTCAAGTTCTTCCGAGTGAAGATGTATCCAGTCGAAGACTTTGAAGCTTCTTTTCAGTTCATGCAGGTGCAACAGAATTTACAGTGTGAAAACTTAAGTGAAAGTTGGCTCTCTTTACTGCTTGCTTGTTGAGTGTTGATCTTACATTTTCTAGTCTTTTATTGTCTTTAAGGTAATGAATAGCAAAGACTTTTTACAAAATTCATAATTCTGAAAGCTGTTGCTCTCTTGTTTGCAGGAGTGCGCCCAGTATTTTCTAGAAGTCAAGGATAAGGACATTAAACATGCTTTGGCTGGTGTTTTTGTTGAGATCCTGGTGCCTGTTGCTGCGGTAAATTTCTTCATCCTACAAATGATGCAATTATTCCTCAATAATGTTCAGCCAAGAATTCAAATATTGAAAAGTACCAAAACAAAATTATTTTCTTACTGCAAGAGCATATTCGAAAATATGTTTAGTACATTTATTCTGTGCAAAATAAACTTAAAATATTATCAAATGTGATATCCATAAAATGACAGGATACATTATCAAGCAACAGAAATCTGCTGCTATTTTTAAATTATTGAAATGTTTAAAACAATATATTTGACAAAAACAAGGACAGTATGCAGAATATTAAAATATTGCTCCTCATTTTGTAGAGGCCTCCTCTACAAAATGAATATTTGCATTACATACTTGTTATAAGACTGATATCTAGATTTTTAGAAAATAATTGCAATAATAAATAATTAAACCATGTCGATACTTTCCCTTATTATCTTAAAAAAAAATATTGCTCCTCTGTTTTCAACAGTATCTTTGTCCTCCTCATAATATATATCCACTATGCTGTTGGTCAGAAAACTATGAATTGGTTCTCTTGAATGCTTCAACAATGTAATGATCAAAAACATGAGGTCAAACCAAGACAGAAGTGGTTCACTAGACATAAAATCTTCCTTCCTCCATGACTTGCATGGACAACAAACCAAATCCCTGGTGCTGTGCCATTATCTCTTATTTCCTAACAAGGCTTTGTTAAACGAATAAAAAAAATATGCTGAATGTCAGATTATACCACTACAGGAACAATTCATTTCCATCTTGTATTGAGTTTGATCATGCTGACATGAGCAATGATTCTCTATATTAAATTTTCTGGTCCATTTTAGGCAGAAATCTCAATGTTTAACCTTAATCTTGATTTCGCTCTAGGCCGTGAAGAACGAAGTGAATGTACCCTGCCTGAGGAACTTTGTGGACAGCCTGTACGACACGACTCTGGATCTGTCGTCAAGAAAGAAGCACTCACTGGTTAGCTACGGAGCAGAAACAGACAGTGATTGTTGTTGTTTTTTTTTTTATGTTTCTGGTTTTACCGCAGCAGCCTCTGTTGCATGGTGACAGAGACGCATGCAGCAAAGCTTCAAGGTTGCGTTGTGTAAACTTATTTCAGAGTTGCAGTTAGTGTCCAAACTACAAATAATTTATAAGAGCAGTCAGATTGTCAAAAGAAGCCTGAAGGCAGGGCTCCATGTGCTTTTAAGTGTAAAGCTCCAACCCCATGACACGGCTATAAATAAAACTCACAACTTCACACAAAAAGGCAACAAAAGCATCCCCAATAAAACTGGAAATCTGCATTCTCTGGAGGCAGCGTTTGCCACAGACGCATGTTATGAAGTATCCACCATCAATAAATAGCATAACAGAAGAAAACCTAATCATGTCTTCATGAGAAATCAGATTTTGAAATGCAGTTTGGAGAGAGATTCCTTGATTTGCTTCTGCAATGTTCAGGCATTATGAACATTGCAGAACATCTATGTAGTTTTACATTTTATTCATATTATGACCAAAACTCTTGTCTAAACTTTTGCTTTCATTTTCCCAGGCCTTTTATCCACTGGTGACCTGTCTGCTGTGTGTGAGTCAGAAGCAGTTCTTCCTTAACAGATGGCATATCTTTCTCAACAACTGCCTTTCAAATCTCAAGGTAACGTCTAAACCAGATTATAGTTCTTTACTACAAGTGTTTTTTGTTAAAAAAATTTTATGTACTGCCATTCTTTAAATGGCAGTATGACTGCAGGAAGTATTTTTGACTATATGTAAATGTGAAGTACTATTAGTTTTCGTCCAGGTTTTACAGCAACTTTCTTTTTTTATCTTACAGAGTAGAGATCCTAAAATGGCTCGTGTTGCTCTGGAGTCCCTGTATCGCCTGTTGTGGGTTTACATGATCAGAATAAAGTGTGAAAGCAACACAGCAACCCAAGGGTAAATCTATTTACCCTGCTTTATTGCTAGTAGTTTACAGTAATTTCATGCCTCAGCACTAAATTAGCATCCCCAGATGATGCCATATTTTTATTTGTATTTATTGTGTCTTTAAAAAAGTAATCATAAAGAACGTCTGCATTATGCTCTTTTCAGATTTTTATTTGTTAATATTTAAAAAGAGAATCAGGCATTCTCTTCTTTCCATTTTGTAATGTTTCTGAAATAGTTCAAGGTACTGAAATACTTTTGCAGGACATAAAATGTAAGGTTAAAAGAGGTGTTTTCATGTTTAAAAGGTGTGAAACATATCTTGAAAGTGCATTTTTATAACCTCATTATTCTAAAACAATCTTTGTGTGTTCACAGTCGTCTGAGCACCATCATAACGACGCTTTTCCCTAAAGGGTCTCGCAGTGTGGTGCCGAGAGACATGCCCCTCAATATATTTGTCAAAATCATTCAGTTTATTGCGCAGGTAAATGCAATGTGCTATGATTCTCTCAGTAGATGTTACTCAGGTTAAGATCTGTGAAATAAACACGTTTCTCCTATTTTCCTGCAGGAAAGATTGGATTTCGCCATGAAGGAAATCATTTTTGACCTTCTCTGTGTTGGAAAACCTGCAAAAGCCTTCAGTCTTAATCCCGAGGTACGTCATCTACTTTGTCACTGAGACAGTTTTCAATAAAAAAAATCTATAACAATACTGATGCAAAATGTATCTTATTAAAATTATATTTAAAGTCATGCTTTCTTTCTTCTATTTTAAATTTATATTTACACTTTTAGAAAGTATGGATTTATATCGCTAAACATAAAATACGTGTAGAAATGATTGCATTTTTTTCCTTACATTTTTTTCACTAGAACTCTCCAGGATGCATAGTGTTGTGTTAAAAATTGTTAACGTCTTCTGTTTTGTTCAGAGAATGAACATTGGTCTGAGAGCGTTCTTGGTCATCGCCGACAAACTGCAGCAGAAGGACGGAGAGCCTCCGATGCCGAATACCGGTTGCTCTTTGCCCTCTGGGAACACGCTCCGAGTGAAGAAGACATACCTGAGCAAAACGCTGACCGATGAGGAGGCCAAAGTCATCGGTGAGAGAGACAAACCACAATCGGGAATAATAAAAATGCTTATATATTCATACCGACAAGAAATGTGCATAGTTTATGTAACATTATGTTTAACAGTGTCAATATATTTGGTCTTTGATTTCTTGTTTTATTTTATCCCCTAGAAGAAAAATATCAAAATATCATACAGCTGTCATAAGAAAATATCTTTTAGCAATTTCTTTTTCAGAAAATGTATCAATTTTAGATAATTTTTTTTTTATTATTCTTAAAGTAGTGGCTTCTTATCTGATTAATTCCTTCTAACTTGTCCTCTTCTTGTTCAGGGATGTCCCAATATTATGTTCATGTGCGGAAAGCGATTGACAGCATCCTAAGACACCTTGATAAGGAGGTGGGACGCTGCATGATGATGACAAATGCTCAGATGTTGAATAAAGAGCCTGAGGACATGATCACGTAAGAAAAACTATTTGTCCACAATCACTTACTTTGCTTCTTTTGTTTGTTTTGTATCACACTAATTGATCAGTTTGACAACAAAGCAAGATTAAAGTCAGATGTTTATTTTAAATGTGATTTTTCAGGGGTGAAAGAAAGCCAAAGATAGACTTGTTTAGGACTTGTGTTGCTGCCATTCCTCGCATCCTTCCTGATGGGATGTCCAAACCTGAACTCATCGACCTCCTCTCACGGTGAGTCACACATCTCAGAGGAACAGTCTGTGTAGAGAAAATTTATATTTGGCTCATCTTGGCTTTAATGACAGCATTAATGACAGTTAAATGCACAATTAATATCTGTATGGACATAGGTGTTTTTTAGGGAAAAGTCAAAAATTGATATCCCAATGTAATGTAGTCATATAGCAGCAGAGCATTTTAGTTCTTAAGCAGCAATTAGTGTCAAGACTTGCAAATCCCAGAATTTTCCCGTTGAATTTCTGCATGTCAGACATAAAACCTCTGGATTTTGTCTGGTTTGCCAGGTTGACGATCCACATGGATGATGAGCTTCGCCTCATAGCCCAGAACTCCCTGCAAAGTCTGCTGGTGGATTTCTCTGACTGGCGTGACGACGTTTTGTTTGGATTCACCAACTTCCTGTTGCGTGAGGTTCAAGACACCCACCAAGGGTTGTTAGATACGTCCCTCAGATTACTGCTGCAGCTGCTCACACAGTGGAGAATAACCCTGGCGTCTTCTGGAAAGAGCCATGACCTCGCTAAGCTGCATGCTGTCGAGGTGAGCTGGAGTTTCTACACGCATTACACATTTAGCAAATGGGTTGACTTCTCTGCTGCCTGAGGCTGATGCTCCAGGATACACCTGGTGCAGATAATTTAAATGTGATTTTTATTTTTTTGTTATTAGATATAGGCATTTAA
Source organism: Poecilia reticulata (assembly GCF_904066995.2). NCBI lineage: Eukaryota > Metazoa > Chordata > Actinopteri > Cyprinodontiformes > Poeciliidae > Poecilia > Poecilia reticulata. The sequence continues at coordinate 26,277,463 of NC_088842.1, forward strand.
CAATTGTTTCAATTTTCACAGCTGCTGAATTCTTGCTCGGGCCATAAGATGCCTGCAGACAGAGGTCCTCACTCCACTGTGCTGCACGCTGTGGAGGGACTGGCACTCGTACTGCTCTGCTCTTGCCAGCTGACCACCCGCAGACTCGCCATCGCTATACTCAAAGAAATACGGAGTCTTTACTTGACAATAGGACAGACCGAGGTAAATCAAAGATACACCAAAACTATGTAAAAAAAAGTAGTAAAGTGTATAATGTAGTTGAGTTGAATGTTTGATGTTGAGATTTTGCATTTTTTTTGTTTTGTAAACTGCAGGATGATGAAAAACCAATGATAGAGATCATGGATCAGCTCAGCCCTGTTATCATGGAGAGTTTTATCAACGTAGCTGTCTCTGACGCAGTAAGTTCCTTCTGTGGCCTATTGGATCTGCTTAGATTCTATTTACCATCTTAAATTCAGGCGAGTTGTTTGCAAGCCAGTAAGCTAGGTTGAAAATAAGATAATAGCTAGTAGGAGAGTTCAGTCACATGTAAAGATTGCAGGTTTCTCAGCAAACAAATTACTCCTAAACACACTTAAGTTGGTGACTAGAATGGAACTGGTTCAGAAAGGATATAATAGTTTGTGAAGTGTGTAACATATTTTGCTTTTTCTTTATGTTTTCTTAAATAGTCTTATTCAGATTTTAGTCACATGTACGTTTTTGAATAGTGTTGCTATTTTATCAGTTAATTTTGAGTGCACTTTGTTGGTACATTGAAAAGCCAGAGGAACTTCTGTCACTCGCTAACTTACGGCAAAATCAGTACACGATTACAGCTGAAAATTTGTTTGGATGATTTTGAACAGTGACATACATTTTAAACTAATTTTAACCTATATTGTCTTATGCCTCAAATCCTGACTTTTCTGTCTTTATTTAAACCTTCCTGTTTCCTACTTAAAGTCTCTCTCTCTATCTTTATCTCTCTCTCAGAGTCTGAATTAATTGCTGGCTTGTTGTAGAAAATTTCTTTTTATAAAAATTCGTACATCTCTGTGGTTCTTTGCATGCACTTTTAAACATCTCATTTATTGTACAAAAACGGGAGTCAGGGTGTGACTGACGTCAGGGTGTCATGGACAAAAAAAACAATAAATTTTAAATCATTTCATCCCAGTCCCCTACTGATTTCTCAGTGTAATTACAACGAATATGAATTTCACATTGCATTGATGTTAAAATAACCTGCTAACATTGTAAAATAATACATATTGTAAGTTGAGTATGAAAATCTAGTTCTTTGAAACCAAACATAAATTTAAAAACACTTAAATCATTTATCTGTTTCAACCAGTAGGTTTTTGTTGGACGTACAAACCAAACACCTGAAGTCAAGTAGCTGTTGCTTAATTCAGTCGCCTCCACTTCATTACCAATGCATTCTTGTTTAAAATCTATTTTGCTCACCACCCCTGACCTCTGCCCCTGCTGTGTCACTGGCTTGTCGCAGGCCGCGCTGCCAGCTGGCCACCACGTGGATCTTCAGTGGCTCGTGGAGTGGAATGCGGCACTTGTCAACAGTCAGTATGACATCATGAGCCCCTCGCACGTGTGGCTCTCCGCCCAGTCTGTGAAGGACCCCTGGGTGCTGTGTGTGTTCTGCCTTCTTCGGCAGGACAACCTTCCAAAGTACTGCCCCACAGCTCTCAGCTATGCCTGGCCCTACGCCTTCACTCGACTGCAGATGCTCATGCCCCTGGTGGACCCGAAGTAAGTGTCCTCAGAGTCGACTGTAAATTCACAAAGTACATGTTCTTAGATATATCCCTAACAGTGTCATGGTCTTACCAGCAGTCCAGTGAATGCAAAGAAGACTGGCACATCTGGTAGTGGGGAGAGCTACGTAATATTATGGAGAAACTACCTGATCCTTTGCTTTGGGGTGGCCAAGCCCAGTATCATGAGCCCAGGTCATCTGAGAGCGTCGACACCTGAGATCACAACTTCCACACCTGATAGCACTGTCAGTCATGATAACAAGGTAGCTGTCTCTTCGTCATTGTGCCTTAATAATTCCCTCAGTGCCCAGAGTGCAAAGGATCAGGTGTTCACACCGAGCCTGTTGACATTCACACTCAATGCATTGAATTACACAGCGGTTATTTCACATGAGTGAAACAGGAAACCGGTGTATTCTTAACTGTATTTTTGTCTCAGTGCAGCTCCGACTAATTAGTGCTGCTCAAGCTGCATGAGAGATTTCATTTGTGCGACCGAACAATGTCAGTTTTGTTGTTTCAGGTTATTGGAAGCCCATCTGTGGCTTGGCTTCTAAAGCAGCTGGTCCCACTGATGAGAACAGAGAGCATCGAGTTGACAGAGTCATTAGTTCTTGGATTTGGACGGACTAATTTGTTGGTATTCAGGTAAAACTATGTTTGACATTTTATTTTCTGAACAATTGCCACCATAGATGTAAAATTTTGGGCCACTAAATGACTTTTTTGTCCCATCCTTAATTTTATCATGAGCTTTAGTGCCTCGTGATAATTGAATGACATAGATTTTTTTTTTTCCGTGGTGGTGCAGGGTTGGGTTATGACTAAACTGATTAAATGGAATGTAGGTCCAGATTTTAATTAAAATCTTCACTGACCTGAATTTTTGTATGGATTTAATGTGGAGACAAATCACAGGATTATACCTGAATGAGGCCTTTAAATTTCTATTCACATTGTTTACTAGAGCTCATGTTCTGTTGTTCAAATCCCTTTCAGAGAAAGAAGTAAAAATAGATTGATAATATTGCACTTTCTGCACACAGGGAGCTTGTGGAGGAGTTACATCCCCTCATGAAAGAGGCATTAGAAAGAAGACCTGAGGTTTGTTGCTTATGATGCTCAACACGTGTTCATATTCCTCACCAGAGAGCGTTTTTGTTTCAGAGAATCCTCACTGTTTAAGTTATGTATACATGATCGTTGGCAGAACAAGAAGCGCCGTGAGCGGCGGGACCTGCTGCGATTACAGTTGCTTCGCATCTTTGAGCTTTTGGCTGATGCTGGTGTCATCAGTGACAGGTTAGTGTGGCTGCAGCTGAAACTTGTTTTCGAAATAGAGTTACATTTACAAGAACTAAAGAGCAGTAAAATCAAATGACTTGAAATTTGGTCTGACTGAGCGCGTATCTGTTATTTTTGTCATCCTGCAGTACAAATGGCGCTCTGGAACGTGACACCCTCGCCCTTGGTGCTTTGTTCCTGGAATATGTTGATTTAACACGGATGCTTCTTGAAGCTGAAAATGACAAAGAGGCTGAGATCCTCAAGGACATCCGAGCTCACTTTAGTGCGATGGTGGCTAACTTCATCCAATGTGTACCAGGTACCCCTGAACTTCCTTGTAAACTACCCCTCTTACAAAAGGGCCAAAAGTATGTTTAGCACTGTGCTGGACTTGGAGTGTCTGCTGGGAGTAGGTCCAAAAATAGTTCAGCTTAAAGACAGAAGATGCAAAAGCAGGTGATGACTCATGGGTTGCCTAGTATTTAAGTCTCTAAAGGCCTGCTAATGGCTTGTTGAAGCATGTTGATATTTTGCTTTTATGCAAAGTCCTTCTGCAGCAGTTTACTATGATGCATGGATAGGTTTCCTGACACTGCACTTTCTTAATGCCCTTACCTACAACAACTTTTCTTTTTTTTTTTCCTCCCTAGTGCACCAAAGGAGATTCCTGTTTCCACAGCAGAGCCTTCGGCATCACCTCTTTATCCTGTTCAGCCAATGGGCAGGACCCTTCAGCATCATGTTCACCCCCCTGGACCGATACAGTGACAGGAATCATCAAATAACAAGATATCAGTATTGTGCTCTAAAGGTAAAAAGTGTCTTAAATATCATCCTGTTTTGCCTGGTGTATGTTCTGTATACAGAACATACAGAACATACTGTTATATACATCTGTTCTGTATGTTAAATACAGAACAGAATGTTTCTGTATTTAACATTCAACACAGAAAAATAATTTCAAAAGTAATTATTATGATAATTTGAGATCAGAAAAGTCAGGGCGATTAAAAGTTAAGCAGCTTGTCATGATTATGTTTATTTCTCCAGGCCATGTCTGCTGTGCTGTGCTGTGGTCCTGTCTTCGATAATGTTGGCCTTTCTCAAGATGGATACCTCTATAAGTGGCTGGATAATATACTGGCCTGCCAGGATCAGCGGGTCTGTAGCCAATGCTTTACCACTGTGGTGCATTTAAACAAAGAGCAGACTGACCTGATGGCATGCTGCAGCTTGCTTTTTAAAAGGCCAGCTCTGCTTATTGCCAACTTCTTACAGGAATCTTGGCAAGAAGCCAATGATTCTTTTGCTTGTCTGATGTTGTATCTATGAAGTTTAGACAATGAACAAAACCTTTTGCATGTTTATTTTCTCCACACATTTCTTCATAAATAGTGTTACGTAGGTTGAGCAAAAGGTCACCAAGAGATCTTGCTAATAGTAAATAATCATTTTGTGTTGCAAAACTGATATAATCACTCACAAAATGCTTAAATAATTCATACTAAACAAAGTCTAAACAAAGAAAAGCAGATCATTCTGTAATTCTGTAAATCAGTCTTCTGTCTGCCTTGTGCTCAGGTCCACCAGCTTGGCTGTGAAGTTGTCATCTTGCTTTTGGAGCTAAATGCCGACCAGGTCAACCTGTTCAACTGGGCGGTGGATCGGTGCTACACTGGTTCCCACCAGCTCGCCTCTGGTTGCTTTAAAGCCATTGCTACCGTCTTTTCCAGCAGGTATAAAACATCTTAAGTTCTCGACTGTTTAGATCCACTTTTTCGATTCTACGCAATCAAAATAATTGAAAACAAAACATATTTTCTTTACAATAAACTTTTCTTGTCTCTTCCCTTTTTTTTAACCAGTAAAAACTACCCATGTGACATTGTTACACTGCTGAATCTTGTGCTGTTTAAAGCATCTAGCACTAACAGAGAACTCTATGAGATTTCAATGCAGCTAATGCAGGTAAGAAAAAACGAAAATTACTTGTTAAATTTCCACTTTTCACAGAAAAAATTTATGACTATTCATTTTGCGACAAAAGTCAATGTTTTGAATCGTTTTGAGGTTGTTTCTACAACTCTGTTATTTTTGTGGAACAAGTCAAACTACAAATAATTGCTAGTAATCTACAACATTTGCCTAAAAATAAAGAAAAATATGTATAACACCCTTCTTGATTTTTTTTTATTTCAAACAGATACTTGAAGACAAGTTATTTATGTACTCTAAGAAGACGGCAGAGCTGAAGCCAACCAGCATTTTGTATGGCACCCATGGTCCATTGCCTCCTCTTTACAGTGTCTCACTCTCACAACTCTCTACTCAGCTAGCCAGGATGTACCCAGAACTCACGCTTCCCTTGTTTTCAGGTAAGTGGTGTTGATGAGGATGACGAAGATGATGTATAAATGCCTTTTAAGACACTCAAGCTAACTCTATGATCACAAAATAAAACAATGAAGCAAAAAATAAATAAATCTAGAGGGCAATAGGAAGGTAGACCTGGGGGTGCTGAAGGGTGTGTTGATGACTTTGTACCAATTAGGAGAACTTCAATTTTATCCCTGTTTTATTTAACAATTTTTAAGTAACCAACATTTAACCTCATGGAAACATATTAACAAGCAGGCAGGAATGAGATTGAATGAAATAGTGTTTGGTTTCATTATTTCAATGAAAATACATTAAATTATTACAACTTATTGTCAAGACGATTGATGAAAAAAGTGGGCCGAGTACACACCCTTGAGGAACACCAATAGTGATTGGAAATGATTTGTGTTGCCAGAGCAATAAGGTTTAAGCCAGTTGTAGGGTTGGCAGTAATAACAGTGTAAGATAGTCTTCACTGTAAAATGTTATAGGAGACAGTGTCCTCTGCAGTAGTAAAGTCTAAAAAGATGAGAATGATTAATGACTCTGCTATAAGGATGTTGATGGAGCTCTGACATGCAGCTGCATCTCTGCTATAATGGCAATTGAAGCCAGACTGAAACTGTTCGGAGAAATGCTGGACATGTCTCTGAATACTTGGTGCTGGACAAGTTTGTGTGAATCAGAGAGAATTGTGAGTAGGAGGGCTGGGGGAGTCTTCTTTACTGTTTAAATGGACGACTTCACAGATGAACATTATGGTGAAATCAAAAATATTTCATCTTCATTTGTCCAAGTGCAAATACTGCAGTTTCTAATGATGTTATGCTGATGTTTTTGTTGACGTTCTTTTCTTACAGAGGTCAGCCAGAGGTTCCCCACCACTCATTCCAATGGCAGGCAGATCATGCTAACCTACGTCCTTCCCTGGCTTGGTAACATTGAACTAGTGGACAGCGGCTTGCTGCTCCCAGTCTTTGCACCGTCAAACCCCAGCTGCGAGTCTTCCTCTCAGCTGACCAGCGCAGATTCATCACACTCATTAAAAGGCACAGGCTGGGGATCGTTACAAGCCACGTCTATGGTTCTCAATAACCTCATGTTCATGACAGCCAAGGTAAAATGTTGTTGAGATGTATAATGTCATATATAACTGAAATGAATACAGCTTTGTGTTTTTTTTAAATCACTGTTCTTAGTATGGAGATGATTTACCTGGACCAGAGATGGAAAACGCCTGGAATGCTTTAGTCAGCAATGAGAAATGGAGCAACAATCTGAGAACCACTCTGCAGTTCATTATCAGCCTGTGTGGTGTCAGCAGTGACACCACTCTTCTCCCATATGTAAGACATTCAGGCCGTCTAGAAAATGTCAGAAAAATGTCTTCCTTTAGCTTCACAGTTTCTCTGAAGAATCGTTCCTTCTTTATTTATCCAGATCAAAAAGGTGGTCATCTATCTTTGCCGAAACAACACAATGCAAACCATGGAGGAGTTGTTATTTGAGCTGCAGCAAACAGATCCCGTCAACCCTGTGGTGCAACACTGTGACAGCCCTCCTTTCTATCGTTTCACTGCCACAAGCAAAGCTTCTGCGGTGGCTTCAGGTCATTTTCTTTATTCTTCCAGTGTTTTTTAAACCCCTCTACATGTTAAGTTTTAATGTGAATCGGTGCTTTGTAAACAGACTAAGCTGAAATGTCATAACCTGGATAGGGATACATTTTAATTTTGGAATGTTTTTCCAGAATAATTTTTAAAGGTTTATATGACATATATGAGATCTATAAGGATTACATATAATGTAAAAAAAAATAAAAAAAAAATATTATTAATATTATTATTAATAATTCCAGGACAAGTTTAATTACTTTGTGGCCAGTCATTGAAAACTGCTTGCTTTGGACAGATTCCCAGTGTTAAATGAGTGGTAGCTGTAATTCCTTTAGCATTTTATAAAACATGTCCACTTATGGTTCTTTCTTCAGGAACCACATCAAGCAGCAACACTGTCGTAGCTTGCCAAGATAACTTTCCCGACACAGATGACATCAAGACCATGAAGGAGAACGAAGAGAGGTAAAGTGTCCTCTGACGACTTAAATCATGTGATCAGAGATAATTACGGCATTGGAGGATTTTTGTTGATATCTTTATAGATATATATGTTTTTTTTCCCTGGTCTCAGGCTTGGTCATATAATGAGAGCACACAGCCGACTGGAGTCACGTTACAGCAACAGTTCAGGAGGATCTTACGATGAAGAGAAAAGTATGTTACACTGTGTTAAAAACGTAAATGACTTATGTCTTTGTTATTTTTTTGTTTGGTGAGAAACACACAATCTGGCACAAAGAGCAAGAAGCCAGCATGGAGCCACTGAGGATGGATGAGCAATGTGTAGAAGACCTCGGGCTTCTGTGACTTCCTGCGATGAAATTCAAGTAGCCAAGCCCAGGTTCTATGGTTTCTGTCCCAAAACAACCTGGTGTGACTAAACTTGGTCTAATATAAATAACAAAAAGAAATGACAAGAGAAATACAGTGGATCCTTACAAGATATTGTGACATTGATATGATTAAGATGTATTGTTACCCACACAAATGTTTGTTGAATTATATTAAATATGAATGAATGCTAAATTAATATCATATGACCACTTAGATGAACCTCTGCCGCCCTATGTGGATTGGCTGACGTTTGTTATTGAAACAAACAAGCCCCACCCGCTCCCCATGCCACTTAACGGAGGATGCTGGGCTCCACTGGTGGACTTTTTACCAGAAACCCTCACTCCCAGAGGACCACTGCACAGGTTACAAGATTAAAATCTATTTAATGTTTAGACAGTTTGCTGAGGTTTCTTTTGAAGCTGTAGAACTGTACAATTGGTCACAGATGTGAAATAGGTTATGTAACATGTTTCCTTATGTTTTGCGATTACTTTAGGTGTAATATTGCAGTAATCTTCATGACAGAGCTGGTGGTGGACCACGGTGTGAGAGAGGACTGGACGTTGCACCTTCCTTTAATCCTACATGCTCTGTTTTTGGGTAAAGACTCCATACTATTGTATTTTTTGAATTACTTATACGTGTAAACCTGGGATCATTCGTTTTTTTTTTTGTAGAAACACTACAGTGTCATGGAAAGATATCAACATCCTTCACCTTTTTCATATTTTGCCACATCACAATGACAAACATATTTCATTTAACTGTATATCTGAAAGGGCCAACACAGTGTAGCTCCTAAGTTTGAAGTGAATGGAATAGGATACATGTTGTTTTAATTAACTACATAAGAAAATCTGAAAAGCGTGCCATGGTTTTGTATTCAGCATCCTTGAGTACTTGCTTCTGCAACTAACGTTCACAATAGTTTCATCTCCAAGTCTGTTTGAGTTTGTCTGAAACCTTATTTCTCTCAATTTTTGCAAAATAGCTCCACCTCAGTCAGATTGGATGCAGGGTGTCATTAATCATTCAAAGGAGATGTGCAGTGTTTGTTTTCTTCCACTCCCAGCATTTTGTGTGAAGGCAAAAAAGTGATCTTGTCCACAATATCTCCATTCATATGTTTGCTGTGTCACTTCATGGCTTGTACCAAACTGCAAGCATATCCTTTTATATTTTATCCATTTACCTGTGGATTCTGCAGCTCATCTAAAGTTATCATAATCCTCTTGGCTTCTCTGATAAAGACTTCCCTTGCCTGCACAGTCGGTTTAGATGGATGTCTTATAAGGTTTCAAGTCATGACTTGATCTTTCAATTAGCAGAGGATTGACTGAGCAGTGCTCTGTAAATAGTTTATTAATTTAAACCTTGTTTTGATCTTCTCCATAACCGCATCCCCGAACTGCCTGGGGTGTACGTTATATTTGTTCACTAATGTATTACACCGAGCATTTGAGGCCTGCATAACCTTGTGTTGGTCTGCCACATAAAGTCCTATTAAAAGACTTTGTTGTTTATGTCTGTAATGTGGTGATATGTGTGAAAGGTTACCTGTTTTGAATCCTTCTGTAAGATGGTGTCAAACAGCGTGGCAGCTCATCTGATCTTTGTGTTTGCTTTACAGGCATGGATCACTATCGCCCTGAGGTTTTTGAGCACAGCAAACGTCTGCTCCTTCACCTGTTCATCGCCTTGTTCTGTAACAACAACTTTCAGACCGTTGCATCAGTTTTACTGCAGACGCGGGAAGTCAATGTCCTCAAGACCCTCACTTGCACGTCCAGCCTTCAGATGGAATATTTGCCTGCAGGTAGTCATGTTTGTCAGCTTTCAGAGCTGTTCGCACTCTCCTGGAAGGCCAAATTAGCACACCTCTTGATAAAGCAGGCTTGCATTTGTCATGTGGCTTCTCTGTCTGGCTATTATAAACTTGAAAGTCAGAAGGGGATGGCTTGCATTCCTCGAAGACAATAGATAAGTTTCTTATCTTGGGGAGAAACTATTTGGACTCTGTGCCAAAAGCAATACTGAGCGCCGAGGACATCAAAGGTCTTGATTAAAGCATTCCATTCTGCTATTTTTATCCTCCAGTCAAAATTGGGGCCATCTGCTCAAACCTCAGTTGGTTCAACTGCTAATCATTTTTCTTGAAAATTGTCTAGACGCGTACTGACAGGTTGTATATTGCAAAGGAGCTTTGATTAATTTATTCTCCAGATTTTTTGCAAAATAACAACGCATTTGTTTTAAATAGCGCAGTTACGTGATCCGAGGTAGACACTGCTCAAATGGGGCAAACTATTAAATACTTATACTTGATCTTTTGTTATGTGTTTAGGTGGCTGTGACTTCCTGCGGGAGTGCCAGGCATCTCCGGTGCCAGACTCTGGACTGAGCTCTTCCTCCACATCGTCCAGTTTGAGTCTGGGGGGCAGCAGCAGCAACCTGCCGGAGATCACACAGGAGATGGAGGAGTTTGTGAGCTCCTGCAAAATGAATGAGAAGAGCAATAAGCTCATTGAGTTTTTGATAACAAGGTAACCATATTTATGTATTATTGTTTTTTTGTAATTTAGTCACTAAATGTGTATCACAGCAAAAGTGAGGTAAAATAATGCCTAGAATGACGTTGACGTCCTGCAGGATGTTCCTGGATTTAGGTCTCCACCTAGTGGTAGTTCTTTTGTATTGCAATTTGCTTTGCATTTGTAAATGAATGTAACATTTCAGGGCTGAAAATTATAAGGAAATAACCATTATTAATCATTCACAAGAAACAGCACTTTAAATAAACACTTTATGCTTAAATTTTAAAGTCTTATAACTTTGTGTTGACTTCAGGTAAAAAATATGTACATGCACAACGTTTTACTGGCCACTTGCCTTGACACAAACTTTTTCTTATTGTGAAGAATAAATTGCCTGTTTTTTGAAGGGTAACAATATAGAAAACAGTTGATCCTTGAAATTTGTAGAACTGTATCCTGGAAAATATTCAAGACTGAGCTTTACATGTCCAATTTGTATGATTTACAAATCCCTTATCTGAAGAAATACGACCACTTTTTTAATTTCATATAAACATTGAGTCCATTACAAAGACAAAGCCATTTAAAAGTTGGATTCTTTTTATTTTTTATTTTACCTAGGAAAGAATTTGAATTCTTTTGGCTGGTGTGGCAACAATTTTGTATGATAATGCTTTAGAAGAATAACCTTCCAGCAGAACTTTCTTTAAAAAGAGATTATAATGTGGGTTTATTGTAACAAAAAGAAAAAATCTTGTTTTTTAAGACCATATGGACCATTGTGGTGTCATGAAGACATTTCCCCAAAGAACCAAGTCTCTAAAAGCACAGCACAACTGACAAACTTTCTGCGGCATGTGGTATCTGTTTTTAAGGAGTCCAAGTCAGGTAACTGGAGTGTTCATATTGAGTTTTAATCATTTCCCATGCCGCTGCAGGAGTTGATTTACTCTTCATGCTCTCTCCTGATCAGATTACTTCTTGGAGCAGCAGCTCAGCGAAGTGGCGCTGCAGACGGCTCTGTGCAGCTCGTCTCGTCACTATGCCGGCCGCTCCTTTCAGGTGTTTAGAGCTCTTCGTCAGCCCATTTCTGCCCACGCCGTGTCTGACCTGCTGTCGAGGCTCGTGGAAGTCATCGGAGAGCACGGCGAAGAAGTCCAAGTAAGTATGTGAATCAACAGTATGTGGTAAGATGTTATATTTAAACTTTAAATTACACAAAAAAGACTCTGGAAAAGGTCTCCAGAACTGAATTGTGTTTGCTCCTCTCAGGGCTATGTCATGGAGGTATTACTAACTCTGGAATCTGCTGTGGATAACTTGGCGGAGTGTCTGAAAAACAATGATCTCATGGCTTTCTTTACGAGGTTTGTGCTTCCTCTGTGCAGATTTGTTTCCAACTGATGTTCTGTTAAGTATCCACTCAGTTTATTGCACTGCTTGTTGAATTACAGAGCATCCTCCCCAGATTTCCTTACCAGTTTTAAACAGCTGTCAAACAGAAAGAGCACAGGGCAGCTCGGCCTGAGGAGAGAAGAACGGAGCAGGCATCAGAGGAGCTCCTCTGTCCCCAAAAAATTCGGAGAAGCTGACAGGTGTTCGGATCCTCCTCGCAGTGCCACACTGGACCGCATCCAAGCCTGCGAACAACAGGTTCTGTTAGCCAGGATGCGGAGCTCGTCTTCATCGAAAGACAACACCACCGACCCGATGAGCATAAACCACCCCAGCAACCTGCTGGCCACCGTCTTCTGGGTGGCAGTGTCGCTGATGGAGTCGGACTTTGAGTTTGAGTATCAGATGTCGCTAAGGTTGCTGAATAAGCTGCTGACCAACATGTCGCTGGACAAGCAGGAGAACCGGGAGAAGCTGGAGAACCTCCAGAGCCAGCTGAAGTGGAGCAGTTTCACTGGACTCCAGCAGCTACTGTTAAAGGGCTTCACGTCCACGTCCACCACGGACCTCACGCTACAACTCTTCTGTCAACTCACACCTGTGTCCAGAGTGCCTGTAGTGGATACGTCACAAGCCATAGGTGAAGAGGGAACTCAGTAGATAATTTTAAGATTTCTGAATGTACTTGCAAGTCACATTTATTTATTTATTTATTTTTTTTTTTGGCAAGTCTGAAATGATGTTTCTTTGCTCTGTTTGTCAGGTTTTCCCTTGAACGTTCTCTGCTTGCTTCCACATCTCGTGCAGAACTTTGATGCACCATCACCTTTTTGTCAAGATGTTGCGGAGAAGATAGCTCAGGTTTGGGCTTGTTGATGTTTTTCCTCACATTTACAGAAGAAGTTTACATTCATTCATCATCAGCATGGATGTTACTTTTATTTTCAGCATTTAATTGTGCATTTTTACTATTTTTCTTTAGCAGTGAATGATTATACAACAAGCAACTTCAGTGACTTGTAAAACCAATAATGTACCATCTTGAATGTCACAGGATCAAACTATGCATATGGACTCAAATATAAAAAATACACCTTCACTAATATTTAGTTTAATTTCTTAAGCATGTTGCACATTAGACAGATGCTTTTCGGCTCCTTACTTATCAAGAACTATTGAAGCTTATTTGAATCAGACTGCTTTTGAACTCAGTCTTAAAATTTTAAATTGGGTTAACATAGGGGTCATTCCAAAACTTTAATGACAGCCTGCTTTATCCGTTCCAAAACTACTTAGATGTGTGTTTGGGTCGATCGCCTTTCAGGAACTCCCAGTTTCAATGATCCAGCACCTAATTAAAAGTGAAACTGAAAATGTAAGTAATACTCCTCTGTCATTATGTCATCAATTCAATACAAGACACAGCAAAACTGAGTCTGAAGGAAACATAATAGGCTAAAATAAAATGAAGCCTTGGGAATGGCTATGATCTCCATCCTATTGGAAATGTGTTAACAATGCTTAAAAACTGAGTGTATGCCAGAAATGAACTTTTTAAAGTGAGCATTACCGTCTGCAATGAGAAGAGTGATCAAATATGCATTTTTTTTCTGTTTATTTTTGATGGCTACAAGAAGAAAGGGCTTTCCCTGCTAAGTTCCAAGGGACATTCATTTCAGATTATATGTTCGAATATATATTTGAGCTTGTATGCTGATTTTTGCCTCTGTGTAAAATCCACATTGAAATAATATCTGTGCACCTCTAATCATGTCTTTTTGTTGTATTATCACTGTCCCTGTTGAATGAATAGCTCAAATTCATTATTAAAAGCCCAAAATACATAAACTATGCATGTATGCATGTAACTTCTGACCAGCGTTATACACTAATTTTACTGTATATTTCCATATCCTGTGCTGTTTTCTGCAGGTCTGCCTCGAGGAGAAGAATGCCAAGCTGTCCAACCTCGCTCACGTCATGACTTTGTATAAAACACACTCCTACACACGAGACTGCTTCTCGTGGGTCAACGTGGTGTGTCGGTATCTCCATGAAACCTTCTCAGACATCACCCTGAACCTGGTCACCTACATGGCAGAGGTGTGTGCAGCTGACCTTTTCTTCCCCCTCAGCTACTGTCATGTAGTTTCACCGCAACACGAGCTGAATTTTGTTTAACTGTTGTTGCAGCTGTTAGAGAAAGGTCTCCCCTCTATGCAGCAGACACTTTTACAAATCATCTACAGCCTCCTGAGTCACATGGACCTGAGTGGCATTCAAGCCAAACCCTTCAACATAGAGGTCCTCAAGACAATTGAAAAGTTTGTGCAGGTAAACAGCAGAAATGCAAAGCCTATTTACATTTTTAGGGCATGTGTGTGTGTAAAAAAAAAAAAAAAAACATGTATAATTTTCCTTCCATTTCACAATTAAGAACTACTGTGTTTTGGTCCATCTCATAAAATTCCAACAAAGCACAAAATGTGAACATGCTTGAGTAGAAAATATACTTTTGCAAGGAGCTACATAGTGGAAATTCTGAGAGGATCTGTATTCCCTGTTTCTTCTGCAAGTGCTCATAAAAACAGGAGGAAAAAAGCTGCCTGTGTGTCAGCGCAGTAAATTTGTAGACACACCCAGACTATAAACAGACTGTCTCTGGCCAGGCCTTTGTTTATTCTCATACTGCATTTTATTCCCTCCAGCACCTCTGGTATAAAAATAGAACCACATAAAAAACACAAAATAAGACCTTTGATGGTATTTTTAAGTATGCTTTGCATAGGGATCATTGCATGCATGTGTGTGTTTTCTGTAGACGGCCCATTGGAGGGAAGCGCTGAACATCTTGAAGCTGGTAGTTTCCCGATCAGCCAGTTTGGTACAGCCTTCACTCCCACACAGTGACTTCTCCTATGAAGACATCAGTCGCATGTGGGACCGCTCTTCTAAAGCCTTACCTGGGAAAACTCTGGATTTTCACTTTGATATCTCTGAGGTGAAGCACACTTTCTTTTCTTTCCTTTTTTTTTTACCATATTTTGAAGCTTTCTCTGACTCCTTAAAATGTTTACATGCTTCTGTTTTTAGCCTTGTAGCCTCCAAACCCTCTTTTCCTGGGTTTCCTTTTTATTTAGGTTGTTCGCTTTTGGAAAAGAAAATATTTCTTCCCCTTCTTATTGGTTATACTTAATATTGTCAAATTCCCTGGTGAGTCATGAAAAATGTAAATACAGTTAGACAAGTGTTGTTAGTGATGTGTGTGTGGGAACAGAACAGAGAGCTATTTATGTTAGTTTATGAATGGCAGAAAATGACGTCACATCTTTGCTGCTGCTTTTTTTTTGCTCTCTGTTTTGTGATACACTGAGTTGTACTGGCGCTCCACACTCGAGGCATATTAGACCTGTAATCGAGAATTCTCAGAATACGTGATTTTTTTTTACACAAAAAAATGAATTAAAAACAACCTTTACTTTATCTGGAATCCCTTAGAGACCAGGCAAAGTGGGTTTTTCCATGGAGCCCAAGTCATGGACTTTTAAAGTCTAGGAGGTCTTTTTCTCCTTTATGCTTTTCCAGACTGAATATCAAGTGTTTCTGCACCTTTTTGTTTGCTTTTAGACACCAGTGATCGGTCGGCGTTACGACGATCTGAAGCGTACCCCGGGTCACGACGTGAGGAGCATGGCCACAGCCGTGACCCGCAGCACTTCCTCCACCTCCTCCGGGTCCAACGCCAACAACGTCCTGGTTCCGGTCAGCTGGAAGAGGCCTCAGTCTTCGCAGGTGAGAAAGTCGGCCTATTTCACTGGAAGATTGCTCTAAACATGTGGTGACGCATTTTAGATGAATTCATGGACCTATTTCATACATAAATACAGTGTGGAAAAAATGATCTAAATTTAAATGTTAATAGCATTCTCCTTCTGCAGAAAAGAACACGAGAAAAGCTGGTGCATGTGTTGTCACTTTGTGGACAAGAAGTAGGGCTCACTAAAAATCCTTCGGTAATTTTCGCTGATACAATTTTCATCACTTTTGAATAGACTTTTTTCTAATGCATGTACAAATGACGAAGGCATGTCTTCGTAGGTTGTCTTCTCTAGTTGTGGAGAACTGGACCTGATAGAGCACCAGCCCAGCCTGGTGTCCTCTGATGAGGGAACCCGCGAGCTCGAGAACATGGACGACACCACCTCCGAACAGCAGTTCAGAGTCTTCAAAGACTTTGACTTCCTGGATGTTGAGCTTGAAGACGGAGAGGTGAGTCAGCGTCATCTTGGCTTTGTTTAAAAACAGGCATAAAGATGCCAATCACACCCGCACTCCCTGATGTATGTAATGAGGATTCTGTTTTTTGTCTTATTTATGCTATCTAGGAGCTGCAGGTAAGTTTTCTCTTGTTGCAGTTTTGCTTTTCGTGCCATAAATAATAATAATAATAATAATAATAATAATAATAATAATAATAATAATAATAATAATAATAATAATAATAATAAAGGTTTTCTGGTGAGGGTAGTTTAGCTGCCACACTGATGGCAGAAATACTGAATATTTATGCATGTTTTTCAATTTACAGAACTCATTATGACCACTTGAGCAAGCACTGGACACACTGTCTCTGAAGCTTATGAAAGAAATAACTTTCCTTCATTTTTTGTTCTAAAAACATTTCTATCTATGAATGTTGTTCAGGAAAAATACAGAAAAAATAGTTTGATTTTGAAACAAGCCTGTTGCCTGTAAAGTGTGTGAATAGTTTTGTTATTAAAAGATACAAATCACCTGAGGTTATCATCCAAGGTGGTTGAAATCTCCCATTTGACCACTTTATTTGGAAAATTGTTGGATTTTGGAAGATCTGTAAAGTCATGTTGTCTTAAAAACTCCCTCTGTTAGTATTTTCACAGCGTTATCTCCTCTAGGGTTTAGCTGCAGCTTCAGTACACTTCAAAATTTTGATAGGCTCGTAACACAGCGTGACCCCCAGCTAGTGGTTTTGCACAATGCTTGCATGTATGTTATCGGGTAAATTCATGTTAAAACAAACCAAGAGCTTCCACTTGCATCTTGGTATTTTTCAATGCAAGATGCTTTACTGTTGCAGGGCGAGACTGTGGATAACTTTAACTGGGGTGTGCGTCGCCACTCTATGGACAGCTTGGACCAAAGTGACCTGCACCCTCTGGAGGAGAGTCAGCTGTCTAGCAGCATGCCCAGCCTCAGTAAGATTGCCCACGAAGACTCGGATGAATCATCTGAGGAAGATTTGCTTGCGGCCAGCCAGATACTCTCCCACTCTCAGATCGTAAGTTTATGTGATAATGTAACACTAATTCCAAATCTTAATGAAGCAAAGACTTTTAAACCGTTTCTTTTAATGATTTTTTTTTGTCTGTTTTAGATCTATAAAAAAACAGAAATCTCACATTTTTAAAAAAAACTTTTAAATCTCTGTTCAATTCAGGCCATTAGGATTTCTCTCTGTAGACTGTAACTGACATTATTTGTAATTGACATACTTTGAAAAGCGTTTATAATGTTTTTTTTGGTACTGGTTATTTATATTATTGTATGTCTAGTAGCAGCTTCAAAATTATTAAAATTTAAAGATATGCTGACTGTGCAATATAAAATTATCTTCATGTGATGTCAAATAAAGTTCTGGAGTAAATTGAGTTTTCTTAGGCTGTGTAAAGTAAAAGAGTGCTGGCAGTTATGTTTATGTAAGGTTCCATTCAAACATTGGCAAAGCGATCAAGAAGGTGGAATATTATCTGTTTTTATTTCACTTCACTGTCCCTGTCTCATTTCAGACCGTCAGCCTTTCTCCGACACCAGAGATCAGCAGCACGGACACCTCCTCTGCCGCTTTTGATACAACCTCAGCAAATTCAACCCCTCTGGGCACCAAAAATCCCAGTTTCGAGGTCCAACTCTCAGAGGACTCGAAGCAGCGGGTGAATAAGGGCTTCAGAGTGTCTGAGATCCTCAGAAACACTAACTCCTACCGCAGTTCCATTCTGGAATTCTTTACTAATTTTGCTAAATAGTTGCTCTACTGTGGAATTGTTTTGTGTAATGTCTTCAGCTTGATATATGCTTTGGGTTTGGTCTCTGTTACATAATTTTGCATGTGTGTGGAGGGGTTTTTCTGTCTTTTCCTGTCTTCAAAAAAGAGCATGAGCTGATTTAAATCAATCAAAGACTTGCATGCATAACAATATTGAACTAAAATCTACAACAATATGCTATTCTCTGGGCAGTGGGCTAGTTTGTGCTTTTATTTATTCATGCCAGAAATTGGTTGAGAGTCTAAAGGGTTTAAAAAGGACATAAATAATCTTTCTTTTGCTTGTGTCTGTTTGAGGCAATGTGTATACCTGCTGCTTCTGTGGGGGTGATGCTGAGGGACAACTAAAAACTCTTGGCATGTGAACTGTCAGGAAAGGTTTACACATTGCCTGTCTGAAAAAAAAAAAGAAAAAAAAAAGAGTGCAGGGCCATAATCATGGCTGTGTTTAAATATTCAATAATTTATTCATCAATTGGCACGATTTATGCATACAAAATTCACAAGATTAAAGAAAACATCAAAAGGAGAGACCATAGGGTCCAGATGAAAGGTTAGTGGATTATTTTTAAATAGGATATGATCTGTTTAATAATGAAGTATAACAAAGGGAATAATAAATAAATGTATGCATGCACTTCAATATTGATTTACACTTTGAACTTAGCTACCATCAGGGTTAGCTAAGAATATGTCCCTCTTTTGTTTTCCAATATGAGGTGTCACAAGAGGATGAAGACAGTAATGTCCACGAGGACGACCTGTCTCTTTCTATCAACGAACTTCCTTCTGAATATCAATGTGGGGTCAGTTTGAGTATGGACGTGGCATATCATGACTACAAGGAAGAGCTGGACCTACACTGCAGCTTACCGAGGTGCCCGATCACAACTTCAGTCAACCATAAATATTCGGTTTGTCCGTAAGATTAACTCAGTTTGCCTCATTTTTGTATTTAGTCTTCCTGAAGAGGAGAAAGATGACATGCTGGAGTCCCGCTCTTCACCGCCGCCGTCGCCCTTCTTCTCTGCCATTCTTGCTGCTTTCCAGCCAACAGCGTGTGACGATGCAGAGGAGGCCTGGCGAAGTCACCTCAACCAGCTCGTCTCGGACTCAGATGGTTCCTGTGCTGTCTACACGTTTCAAGTGTTTTCATCGCTGTTTCAGGTATGATCGTCTCACCATATGGATCGCTTTTATCTTCCATTTTGTATTCAAACAGTTTGGAATTAAGGGGAAAACTTAAAAGTATGTACCCATGTTTATGGTACAGATAAGGAGCTGTACTAGGTGGAAGTTAAAAAAATTACTTATAAATTAAGACGAACTGTTAAAAACAGTGCAGCACAAATGGACATGTGTAGGCAAAATAAGAAATAGATTCTCAAGTGTTTTGGTTTATGAGATTGTAGCTTTTCTTAGACTATTTTAAGTTGTATTAATTTTCAGAAACTGATCAGTCTTTTTGTCTCAAAATCAGCCTGAAGGGTACAATCTTGACCTTCCCAGTGAATGGTCTTCATCACAAAAAAAAAAAAAAACAGAACACCTTAATATTTCTGTCTGTTTCTCAGAATAATTTTTAAAAATCAAAATAGAGTCTAAATTGTCTCCAGATTAAGGTAATAAATTATCAGGATGATCAACTGTTAAAAAATAAGTGTCCATATCTAGAATAGAGGTCAATCTATAGATAGTTTGTATAACAATCTGCCAAGATCTGTTTACCAGATATTGCATATTTCACTCACAAATGATAATTTTCTTTTTTAATTTTTAGTGAAGAAATTTAATATCTATAATTCTTACAGTCAATATGTTTTTAATGGTTTCCAGAGTATCCAAGCTAAATTTTGTTCCTTGACGTGTGATGCTGTGAGTTACCTTGGTGATGGCTTGAGGGGATTAGGATCAAAGTTTCTCAGATCTTCTGAGATCCTAGCATCTTGCTCCGAGTGCCCAACTCTGTTTATTGATGCTGACACGGTAAGTAGCTCAAAAAGCTTTTTTCAACAATGTACATCTGTTAGATGATTGAAATAAACATATAATAATAAAGAATAATGTATTTTCTGCAGATAATGTCTTATGGATTTCTGGAAAAAATGAAATTCAGCGTCCTAGAGCTTCAAGAGTATCTTGATACTTACAACAACAAAAAAGAGGCAGCTCTCACTGTAAGGAGATAAATTATATTTAACAAAATTCATCTGACCAGTTTCTTGTTATTGTGCTGTTTGAGTCTCAACCACCTTGTCTTTATTGCTTGCAGTGGTTGAACAGCTGTAAGGCCACCTTTCCCAGGACTGCTGGGGTTGCAGTGACATGCCAACCAGTGGAGCATGAAGAAAAAGTAAAACACTTTTATTTCAAGACACTGTCACCATATTAAAAAAAATATAACATTTACACATATTTCCATTGCCCTTTGGCTTACCTCAAGCCCTTAGCTTTTGTTCTCGCAAAAAAGTCAATTTTTGTCCAGAGATATCTGAGAAAACTTGGATTCTGTTCATCTGCTCTTTCATACTGTACTTTCTGCATTACGGTTACTGTGTGCTACTGTAGCTCTGTGAGTGTTACCTCTTTATGTCACTCAGTTTGTTTCAGCCTCAAATCAGTGCATGACACATTGACACTTTTCTGTCACGTACATTGTGATAACTGTCAGCTCTGCTCTGCATGGTTCAGCAAACAACCCATCAATCTTCCATTAATCCATCTGTAAACAAATCAAATCAGAATATTTCACTATTTAAGGCTTAACTTTCCAAAGCATTTCTTGTAATATGAACGTGTTAATTTGTTTGGCTTGTTTCACTTTGTCTAATACTATATGATAACACCCTCCTTCTTTTTATTCTCATTGAACACATACAGTAGCTTGCAAAAGTCATCACACACATTGAACTGTTTGTCCTGTTACAAACACAAATATCTCTATTTTATTTGTAGTTTTGATTTGATAGGTCATGTAGTTTATGCAGTAATTGAGAACTGCGGGGACATTTTTTACAATGTTTTCAAACCTTTTTGAAAGGTCTTAAAACTGGTCCTTGTATTTCTAATCATTCCCATTAGGTCAATACTTTGTAGATAGACTTTTAGCTGGAGTTAAAGCTGCAGGTCCTTCAGTGTATTTCTCTAGCAGTCTTACACTTGCATAGAAGAATGTTACTGTCATTCTTCTATGCAGAGTAGTTCAAATCTATTCAGATTTTCATTTGAATTTAGGTTTAGATGTTAACTAGACAGTTCTAATTAATGAATGTGCCACCACAATCCATAGGAAGGCTGGTATCTTTAGGGGGTGATGCTGTGCTGAAAGAAGCAAGTCAGTGAAAATTTAGACTTAAATTTGCTTCTATTTTAGAAAAATCAAAACCTTGTCCTTTCTCTTCACAACTATGTGCTACTTTATGCTGGTTTACCACAAAATTCCAATAAAATGCATGGACATTTCTGATTGTAACATGACAAAATTCAAAACAGTTCAAAGAATTATTTCGCAAAACACAATTATTCATTTTTCAGAGCATGTTAAACTGTTCAGATACTTTTTGTTCAGTTTCTAACACAAATTTTAAGTGCATGGCCTTGGTTTTCTCTTTTCTTATCTACTTTTCTGCCTTGTAACATGCTTGCTTGGTAGCAAATGGAATCTCTGGCTGTAAGTTTGTAGTGGCTTCTTTTGTTTCTCTGTTTACTTAGAGCTAACGTCCTATTTATTTTCATATCAACTTTATCATAGTTATCTTCTAAAGTCATCATTTGAGAGCTACTGTAAGGTTGTGTTTGATCCAAAACCATTTTCCTTCCAGCAACTGGAGCTCTGCCAAAGACTCTACAAACTCCACTTTCAGTTGCTGCTGCTTTTTCAGTCTTATTGTAAGCTGACTGAGCAGGTCCATGCAATAAACTCGATTCCAGAGGTAGGTCTGTTTCCCTTTTATTGTCTTTTAACGTTCAAATGCACATAAAAATCTAACTTATGTAAAATTATTATTAACCCCTCCCAATTTTTAGCTTACAAATATGTCTAGAGAGCTAAATGAATTGAAGAGCAACCTGAGAACGGCAGCAGCCTCAGTGTCAAATGAGAAGATTTCTACTTTTGACATTCCCTGCCCTGAGACCTTCCTGAGCTCCTCTGAAGCTGCTGTGCAGGCCGTCCTCGAGGGCTTGAAGAACAATGAGTTTTCAAAAGCAATTCTCTACATTCGTGAGTGCAGGTGTGATAAGTAAAACACTCTTTTTGATATTCATTCAGGGAGTATCTTGTGTTATTTTACCCTAATTGCAGAGACATCTGGATGTTTGTTTGCAGAACAACGTGGCCTAATGACATCTTTGGCAGCCACTCTGAGGATGAGATCCAAACATTACTGAACATCTACTTCAGACACCAAACTTTGGGTCAGACGGGAACATTTGCTCTGGTGGGCTCAAAGCAGGATCTGACAGAAATTTCTCTGAAGCTGATGGAACTCAACTGTGAGACCCGGGACATGATCCGACGAGCCCAGGGCTACAAAACCGTTACAGCTTTTCTCCCAGACTCCAGGGTTTCAGGCTCCACTCTCTGATGGCGGTTTGGTGGCGCTCCAAACCTTACTACCTTGCTTGAGGCAGCTGCTGTTGTATCAGATTTTCGCTAGAACTTAGCTCTTTCGCGTAGAATGACCCAAACTTTTGATCCTTCTCTGTCTCTGAGAATCAGAATTTTTTGAAGCCAGATCATTAGACATACAGCAACGTTTTCCAGTTATACAGTTAGCAGTTGTATCAAAATGATCCTTTTCTTGCACAAATAAAAGAATGTCACTAGGCATATATATGCTTCTTAGATGAATAACTGCTCCATTTAGCAAACTGCATACCAAAGTGAAGTTTTTTTTTTATTATTATTTTAATTGTCAAGGGAAAATGTGCAATCCTTTACTGAAGTGGAAGACCTTTTTTGTCTGTTGAAAGAATGTATTGGAAAACACTGTCAGAAGAGGGCAAAGGGATGTGTTGTTGTTTTATTGTGTTGAGTCCTTTGTGTGTGTTTGAGTGTGTTTAAATGTATTGATTGTACACGAGTGCGTGAATTAAATTATGACGACCATCACAGATGGACTTATCGATTCCGATTTGTATGAGTGGTTCATGTTAAAGTACTCTGATATGGTGCAGATCTACTGTAATGTCAAACCTGCAGCTACCAGGTGGTTTATCTGTTACTAAAAATATCTTACTGTACCTTTAACTGAGTAGCTTTTTGCAAATTCCGTTCATTATTTATATTTCAAAGCAAGAGAAAAAAATATAGTATCATCTAGATTTATAGAAAGATATGTTTTGTTTTCTTTGTTATTCCTGCCAAGCTTGCATATTGTATGCACATTAAAACAAATACTATGAAAATATATATGTAGAAATTATTTTGACTGACGATGAATTGTAAATAGAGAAATGAGAACTCTGCTCGTTAGATTGTATTTTTATGAAGGTAAACTCTACGTTGCACGCAAAATGGGTATTTACATATTTATGAAGCTTCCACAATTGCTGTTATAATTTCTGGCCTTGTAAATACTTCTGTCTTGGCAGCATATTATTTTGTTGTGTTCTCTGCTCTTAATAAAACTTAAATTTGTTAACACAGTGTTTTTCTTGTCATTTTTTGAAGAAGAGCATTAAACATTTTGGACTCCACCGGTTGTTTTGTGCCTGACCAGGAAGAGTGCTATGAAAACCCAGAAAAGTAAGAAAACTGAACAAAAGGTGGAGAGTGAGAAATACCAAATAAAGACCTGGCATAACTTGAGAAATGCATCACCCTTTGATTGGTTCATTAAATGTTTTCAAAACTTCCAGGGAATTAACTTGTTGGTCTTGAATTATTACTTTATATGTACCAATATTTGTAGGAGTTTTCAGAGATGCACTAATAAGAATTCTGACTCACTTCAATTTCCAAAGCTTTGACTTGATTTGATACTGACTGATTCTGAAAAGTGTAAGAAATAATAATAATAAATAAAAAACATTAAAAAAATATTTTTGTTAGCATTCCTGTAAATAATTGTTTACAACCAGAGCAGAACAATTGCTGTAAAACTTAATATTTTGAGAAAGGTGCAAGGAAGATGCACAGAATCACTTGAAGAATCCCAGTTCTAGACAAAGTATTTAGATTGTATTTAATAGACAACTGTGTCAGCTCTGAAATCAAAACTTTCAAACAGCATTTTTATTTGTAGTTTAATGGATATTTTGAATATTGGATACTAATAATAATAAGTTCTATTTATAATGCCTTCTGCATCTCAAGGGGCGTTTTCTACCAATATCTTAAATGATGCCCTCCACAATAAAAAAAAAACAACACAAGCTTAAAAGCTAAATATTTTCTATTATATTTGACTTTTTTCCAAATTAAAATCATAGATGGACAGCTTAATTCCGGTCTCTTATTCTGAAGTCAACTTGACTTCCGGAATG
The DNA here is from genome assembly GCF_904066995.2 of Poecilia reticulata. Classification (NCBI taxonomy): domain Eukaryota; kingdom Metazoa; phylum Chordata; class Actinopteri; order Cyprinodontiformes; family Poeciliidae; genus Poecilia; species Poecilia reticulata. The sequence goes on from NC_088842.1 coordinate 26,301,851, forward strand.
CGGCGCGCGAGTTTTGGGTTTTGCTGCGTGACGGTAACAGTTAGCAAACAAGCTGACTGTTAGTGTTGTATTGTTCATCCCTAAGTTTGGCGGACTATTGTCAACACTTACTTTAAAGTTTTCCCGCAACATGAGCGTAAACACTCTAGTACTTAGGAATGAAACGTGTAAGTTTAACTCCAACTCTATTTTTATGGCATAGTTTCATTTTAAATGGTTAGCAGTAACAGCTTGTATGGGACACATTTTTAAGATTCGTAGCTAGGTAAGGCAAGTTTTACTGCAAGAGACGGCTCTTATATGGCTCTATTGGTTTGTCTTAAATATCGTTAATTATCAATCTTCAAGTTATTTTAGTTATAATCGACTACAATCTTTCTGAAAAGCCTTTGAACCCTTAGAAACGTATTCCTCCAGTAAGCCGTGAAAATAGTGTCCCAGTATTTTTCCCCATTTTAAATCTGGGTAACATTGTATTCTTTTCTTCCTAGGTGGTGTGTATAACTAACTCTAGGTGTTGTTCGATTGCTGTGGAATGGATTCATGCATAAAAAACATGTACGATGCATTTAAAGATGAAATCTGGAAAGGTGAGATTTGTCAACTGCTTCATTTTTGAGCATATTATATGTTTTACCTGTGTTCGTGTACAAATAGAGGTGCGTCTTCATAAATAAAAGCAGCATTGAAAAGTTCATTTATTGCAGTAATTTGAACATAAAGGTGAAGCTGAAACGAAAATTGTATATACAGTAATCATTTGAAGCAAGTTCTTTAAACTCTTTCAGTTAATTTTCTTGCCATTCACACAGAAATTTTTTTTTATAAAAGACAAGTTAATTTTTATGCTAAAATGTGTGTCCATACCTAGAAAGAATAATCTGTCAGGACTCATTTTGTATTAGTTACTTATTGTATTGATCAGGGTTATCCCAGGTCACTTTAATAGTGGACTTCATTTCATGTGCATTGTTGGGCCTGGCTTGTTGCATTCTTTTCTTTACAGTTGACCAAATTTTGTTCAGCTGAAAGCCATAATACTCAAAACTAACATAATTGAATGCCTCAACTATCACAATATGCAATATTGAACTTTTTAGTTATTATGCCAAAATAAATGCATTTTTTTAATATGTGACTATACTAAGAGACACTGCCAGGTAGCAGTGTAAGCTCTAAAATATTCTACTTCATCACTGTGCCAAGAATACTTCAGTGTAAATTCTAGTGGCGCAATCACCGCAGTTTGCTTTTTATGACATGCCAAAAAGTCATATGTTGAGACAAAAGGAATGCATTTTTGTTTTGGCCTGTGTTTTATTGTTTAGAGCTGGGACCGTTGGACCCAAACTGGTTTGAGTTACTGACAGCCCAAGCTTCTTTGAATGAAGGAAGTGTTGTCGATAACGATGAGTTGTGCGCCAACCAAGAGGGACATTTCAAGGCTCCTCTGGAGAAGACGGCAACAGAAAGCCAGCTGTTTTCAACCCCTAAAGTTTTCAGACACAGTAGAATTGTGTCACCAGACACTGAGGGTGATCCGTCGTTCACAGCTGCACAGGGTATTCTTTATGGATAAACAATTAAATAATTAAGACTATTCACCTTAGCTTAAATTTTTATGAAGTGAAACACCTAAAAACTACATGTCCCTTTCATTCTTTCTAGAAAAAGAAACATTACCATGGATGCCAACGCAAAGTCCCTGTTTGTTTCAGGTGCCAAAACAGTGGTGAGTAAAACTTAAGATTTATTCCCTTATGCTGTTAATGACTGGGTTTTCTTATTCTCGTCATTATAAAACAGAACTTGACATTGTATATGTTTTGTTTATTTTAGTGTCTCTAATTTAAAATGTGAAGGTGTTCAGCCTCAGAGTGAGGAGAGTTTTGGTAAGCTGAAAATTTATTTAATCTTCATATTTATGATTTGTATAAAAAAAAACGCAATTAGGCACATAACTACATTTATTATTTCAGATCTTCTGGATTCCCCAGAGAAATCCCCTGTAAGTATAGTCGACGTGAAGCTGATTTTCTTTTTTTAACATTAGTGTTATTTTAATCAGATGTAATAAATGGAAGCAAAAACATTTTCTGCCTTAATTTTATCCTCTGAACAAAACAGGCCACCTATGCCAACTACATTTCTGAAAGTCTCGGCGCACAGATCAATCCTGACATTTCTTGGACCAGTTCTTTTAATACACCACCGGCTTTGCCATCTACTCTAATTTTATGTGAGTTGCTGAAACAATTGACTAGTATTATTCTTAAATTATGAATAATTTAACGTTTTGTGGATCTTTTTTTATGTTTCAGCTAAAACTGATGAGAGTCCCTGTCCAGTGAGTGTTATTGCAGACAGAAAAGTTGTTGTGAGTACTCTGCATGGTTCAATTACTTGGTATTACTACTACAATGAGTAGACTGATTAACTGATCAGTTATTGTAAATTGTAATATCATTTAAAAATTGTGTAATTCAATCAACCTTCAGACATTGGTTTGAATTTGGGCAAAGACATGATTGACATGTTACACTTGTGATTTGTGAAACCCTGCTTCTACTTGCTGATCTTTGGGTAACAAAACACAAACATTAATAATTCTGGCAGCTAAAAACTATCATTTATATACCATTTTTTAATATATAGTTCTAAAGGTCTAGTTATCAGACTTTGTAACATGAGTAAATTTAAGAAGGTGAAAAAGACATCTCATAGATCTTAAAATAACATCACACCAAAGTATTTATAAAGCAACAGACAAAAATCTAAAATTTACATTATTAGAAAAAGCCTCTGCAATGGTTGTGTATTACCTTGTTTCATTAGCAAACTTAGACCAGCTCTAAATATTTTATCTTTTAATGTCAACTCAGTTTTCCAAGTCTTCACTAATGCTTAGGCTACGGACGTGACACACTTTGCGCTGCCTATTAGATGTTTATACAGTCAGTTTTATTCATCTTTGAAGTAAATTGATTAAAACAATATGAAATGGACCTTGGAATGAACCTGATACATTGTGCAACCACTTTGAACTAATAATTCTTCAAAGTAGCTTAATCTTTCTGTGTTGCACCACAGGTCCACCTTGATATTAATTTATTTACACATTCTGACATCTTTGAGCTTTGAGAGCCAGGAATGTAAAATCTTGTTTCCCACAACACAAGAAAATTTGACAAATACAGCTGGCTGTTATGTTAACAATACTATATTGGCTTTATATATTGTATTACATACAAATCTGTGTTTTTTCTCTTTCCTTTCAAGTTTGTACGGAAGCTTTTCCCTTCACTTTCGAATTCCTCCCTTAAGACGTCAAGAACATCCCTAGGTAATTACTTTTTTTCCCACCATCTACCCATAAGTAATAAATTATTTTAATAATTTTAGATAAAAATGAATAAATATGGATTGCATAGAGTCTGTTATATTTGTTGTTGCATTGCAGTGTACTTTTCATAATACTAAATATTGTTTGTTTGTGCTGTAATAAATAGGTCCAGTTTTCCCTGTGACTGAAACCTGCTCTGAGTCTCCGTTGAACCAGAGTGAAAGTCATCAACAACAGAAAGTTCCAGATGCTCTGGAAGGAGAAGTCTGTATCGCGGATGCACCTAAAACTTTCTTTGCTAATAGTAGTTCTGCTCTGAGAAAAGTGAAACCTGACAGAGTTAAACGTAAGCAAATAATTCAGACAAATGTAGACGTCTGCAGCCACGAAGACTCCTCAAAATCAGACAGTGCTGCATCCAGTGAAGAGGCATCTGCTGATCTGGAATCTGGGGGTTTGCCTTCAACCCCACTGGTGAAAACTGGAGATACGGCAATCAGCCAGTGGTCTCCTCTAAGTCTATCTGAAATCTCATCTTCTGCTGTGGGAAGCAATATGACACTGCCAGGGCACACTGACTCTGTGCAACCAACCAGGCCATCATCAAAAATTACTGACTCTGGATTAACTCAAAAAAAGAGAAAATTTGTTTACACTATCACAACCACAAAATCGCAAGCTTGTGGCCAAGACTTTGAGCTCCAGACAACAGATCCCTCACTAAAGATTTCAGAGTCTGGTAAGACATTTATTTTCCAAGTTTTATGTAAGAATATGAAGGTTTCTGCATGTGGACTGGTCATCTTGCCTCTCTTTCAAACCTGAAAAGGCATTTTGTGACTTTTCAGGTTGGATTTATTGTTGTCCCCAACATTTTCAGGAACAAAGCAGAACCATCTCCCACATAAAAGTTTTGTAATGAGCATGCATTATTTCATTATTGTGTTGCTTTGACAACTGACAGCTTTAAATAATTTGTTATATTCTTATTAGTCTACTGCAAAGAAATGTGACTGTGTGGCTAAAGTAAAGATACAATTGTGTCTAATGACATTGAACTAAAAAAATGTGCTTAATCATTTACTATAATTCTAGAGTTAACAAGTGGGTGCAATTATCTTTCTCAGAAAGTTATCTTTCTCTGATTTTTAAAAATTGTTTAATGCTCTTAAAAAACCAAATCAAAATAATTCCATATGAAGCCAAAGATTAATAAAATATTTGTACATGGCTACAAAATGGAAAGAGACAAGATGGTTGTGTGTCTATACTAAACTAAGGAACAAATAGTTGAAGAGGCAAATATACTGAGCCATTATAGAAATGTGACCAAAAAATTTCACTCTGTACTATAACTGATTGGTCTTTGTTTTCTTTGTATGCTTTCATTTAGAACAAGAAAACGGCAAGTCATTTGCGAACACCCCAGATAAAGAACAGTGTCAGAGGACTAAAAATCAAAGAAATATTGCAGAGGAAACCATAAATTGCTCTCTTGGAACAAAACTCCAGGATATCGACATGTCACAACTTTGTAGAGATTTTGCACAGGACTTCAGCCAAATGACAGACTTAAAAAGTGCAGAGAACATGCAAAGGAACTTCTCTCCTGCAGTGTGTCTGTCTGCTATGAAACAAGCAAAACAGAACGGAAAGCCAGCTAACTTTCCCAATGACTACAGTTATATCAGTAAAAACAAACGCATCCCTACCAGTAATCAACCATGCTCCATCAGTGAAGTCACTATGATTGACAGCGGATTCCAATCAGGTGTAGCAGACGTCACCCATATGACTTCTTCGTCATTTGGTCTTCCGCTCTTAGAGAACGTTGGCCAAAACCGACCAACCCTGAGCTTCAAAACTGGTATGCATAATTTTCCCTCAACTAATGGAAGTGGAAAGCCAAAATTTGATGTTGAAGTGCCCGTGCAGAGGTCTGGCACAGGTCACGCTCCGGACCATGGAAAGGAGATTGAGTTGCACATGGCGAGCATGTCAACAGAGGAACTATGGGACGGGGAAGAAACTGTTGATCAAAGTAAATGCAGCCAGCCACAAAAAACTCCTGTTTCTCTTCTGCCTGCTGACACATCAGGATTCAAAACCGCCTCAAATAAAGGCATCCACATATCCCTTGAAAACCTGGAGAAAGCAAAGCGTTTTCTTGAAGCGACTGAAGATAAAAAGTCTTCTCTCGATAACAGCACAAAATCCTATCATGGCATCATTTATAAAACTAATTTGATTCCTGAAACAACAACAGATACATCATCTAACGCAAACCCGCCTGCCTGTGCCGGAAAGTCATTTGGAAATGTCAGTTCTCAATTAACAGCCTCGGAAAAAGCCGATGTGACGGAACTTTGCACACTCTTGGAAGAGTCAGACAGCCAATTTGAGTTCACACAGTTCAGATTTGCAAAAAAACTACCAAATCATCAAGATAATCACAATACGCCACAAAAAGAAGACAAGGATCTTGACCCTGCTCTTCTTGCAGATATAGACTTTGACGACAGCTTTAGTTCCGAAGGTGGAAAGCAGTCCACAGTCATGATGAATGACAAAGTGGCCTCAGTTTTAGAAAACAGGTCACATGGAGAAACGGCAAAAGCCATAAATCAGTGCATGGGAATGTCAGATTTGCTGAAAAGGGAAACTCCGCTCATTCTTCCTGGGGCTGAGGATACTGAAGCTAGATATCTGGAGAACAACAAGGTTTTGATCCATAGTGAGGCATTTAAGACAGCAGGTGGAAATGTTTTGCATGTCTCTAAAAAGTGTCTGAACAAAGCCAAGGCTTTGTTTGCAGATCTGGAGAGAAACTTGACAGATCTGAAACCTTCTGATAAGCAGAACGGGGAAAATGCTGCCATAACAGAACAGAAATGTAACCGGGATTCTGACACGTTCAGAAAGGACTCGGAAAGAAAGAAGGAAAACTGGGATGTCGGAAGCAAAGTTGAGAATTGCTTTTCCAAATTAGAAGGGGTTGTCTGCTCAAATAACAATGTTAGAAATGGGAACGACACCAAAAGTGTGAAAAATAATGGAATTGACACAATAATCTGTGAAAATGGATTCAGAAAGGCCAGTGGGAAAGGAATCTCCATTTCAGCTAACTACATGCAAGAGGCAGATGCATTTTTCAAAGACTGTCATGTAATGGAGCACAAAGAAGGTAAGAAAAGCTTTTCTAACTTCAAAAGCCCTCAGGTCAGCATTTCTAAGAAGAGTGTCACTGGATGCACTACACTTGAAAATATAAATACAGCAGTGGTTTCGCATCACACAAAAGGACTACGTCTGAATGAAGTGGAAAGAAATGGCAAGTTTACAGCAGCTTTGAAAAATGAAGACGGAAAATCTTTTCCGACTTCAAAGCCGTTTGCTATGCTTCACCCATCAAAGAGCACGGATTCGTCTGCTTTTGAAGAGCTGTGCACAGGTGATGGGTTTTGTACAGCTGCTGGGAAGAACATTAGTGTGTCGTCTGCTGCGATGAAGAAGGCTGAATCTCTTTTGAATCAGATTCACGCACCCGAGGAGATAAACAAAGAAGCTAATGAAAAAGAAAAGGCTTCAAAAACAAAATGCCTTGGTGATAAGATTTCGAGCGTAGATACTGGTGGTTTCCAAGCTGTTAATGGAAAAAAATGCGCAATTTCATCAGCACCTTTAAAGAAGGCAACTCTGCTAAGAGAATCTGAAAAATCAGAGGATGAAATTTGTATTTCCTCTCAGCAATCAAGTCCCGAGATACCAGTTATCCCTGTTACTAATCACTGGAGTGGTGGTTTTTCTGCAGCCAGTGGTAAGTCTGTTGTCTTGTCCTCTGTGGCTTTGGAGAAGGCTCAGACAGTGTTCAGTGACATCAGTTTGAACATGGATAAGGTGGCCGAATCTGCTCCATTTAAAAAGGATAAGAAACATCAAACGGAACCTGAAAAAATATGTTCCGGTTTCACAACTGCAGGAGGAGCAAACGACCAAATGTCACAGGAAAAATTTAATGATTTGGTTTTAGCCAAAGCAGTGCAAGAGGAAGAGGCTCTCTCCGCCGACGGCGTTCTGGAAAGCAACAATGCAATGTGGGAGAGTGCGGGAAGCAAGAAGGAAAATGAAACACCTTATGCAGATCAAAGGTTTAGAACAAACACACCTGTAGAGGCTGTGAAAGGATGCTTCAGGGATACAGATAAACAAGAGAAACACAAAGAGAACCCTTTACCACAAGCAAGCTGTGGATTTAAGACAGCCAGTGGGAAAAAAGTTGAAGTTTCATCTGAAGCTCTGAAGAAAGCAGAAAACGTGTTAGGTGACTGTGTAGGAGTCATGGATACAGTGAATGCAGCACTGCCAGAATCCAAGGCTATTGATCTTCCGGTCAGAAATGATGGATTTCGATCTGCCAGCGGTAAACCTGTAGCATTTTCATTAGAGGCCCTTCAAAAGGCAAAATCTCTCTTCAGTGACATCGGTTTCGGAGCAGAGGACCCAGATGCTACACAAATGAGGAAAAGTTGCAAGAACCAAGGCGGTAGCAACAATACAGAGAAAATGTCTTATGGTTTCACAACTGCAAGAGGGGAAAAAATTGATGTGTTGCAGAAAAATCTTCAGAAGGCAAAAGTACTTTTCAAAGAACTTGATGATCAGGTTTTAAGCAAAGCGGCACAGGAGGAAGATGCTTTCTTTGCAGGCTGTGATATGGACATTAATAAGGAAATGTTGGAAAATGACTTAAAAGGAAAAGTACATATGCAGAGAAGCAGAAAGGCAAGTCTTGCAAAATGTTACACGGATGACGAGAAGAGGGTAAGCATTTCTATCCCTGAGTGCTCCAGGGATGCAAACAAACAAGTGGAACAAAGAGAAAACATTTTACCGCAAGCAAGCCGTGGATTTCAAACAGCCAGTGGGAAAAGAGTCGATGTTTCATCTGAAGCCCGAAAGAAAGCAGAAACCTTGTTTAGCGAGTTTGAAGAAATTCAGGATAAAACAAATGCAATGTCATCACAATCCAAGTCTTCCGCTCTTTCACTCAGAAACTGTGGGTTTTATTCTGCCAGCGGTAAACCAATGGCACCTTCCACTGAGGCTGTTCAAAAGGCAAAATCCCTCTTTGGTGACATCACTTTCAGTACGGAGGACTCAGATTTTTCACAGACAGTAAAAGCTGATGGGAAACAAGACAGTCAAAGCAAAACTGAGAAAATATGTTGTGGTTTTACAACCGCAAAGGGAGAAAAAGTTGACGTGTCGCAGAAAAATCTTCAAAGGGCAAAATTCCTCTTTAAAGAAGTTGATGACTTAGATTTAACAAAAGCAATGCAAGATGCAGACCATTTTTTTAACCAAGAGGAAGGTTGGACTATGGACAGTAACAGTGAAAAATCATCAGAACAAACTAAAACGGCACCCGTTAATGAAAGTGGCAGCATAAAGGGAAACATGTCCGAACTCAGAACAAATACCAGCAGTATTTGTGAAGAGCCTGGAAACGGTTCCATCAAAGCAAAGCAGAATGATGGTGGATTTCAAACGGCAAGTGGGAAAACGGTTGCTGTTTCAGCTGAAGCTCTGTCGAGAGCAAAATTTCTGCTGAGTGAAAACAAAGCAGATGAGGAGAGCACTTGTGTTTTTGCTGCAAGTGGTAAACCATTTTCACATGAGGCCTTACACAAAGCAATGACTAGCACTGGAGGGAAGTCATTACCTTCAGCAGCAGACAGCCAAAGTGACGACCACATAGAAGAAAAGTCACACTTCTCAATTTGCGATTTAAATACTAAAAGCAGCAACCAGATATCTGACATAATGCAAAAAAATAAAACTTCAGACCCAAAATGTCAGTCGCTAAACCTCGCTGGCTGTACAGAAACACAGCACAAGTTTCTTGCCCAGGAAGCTTTAGATTGCACAAAAGCCTTATTAGAAGATGACGTTCTAGTTGGTCAAAGTCTATTGATGACTTCAGAAAATTTGCAATTGCTAGATGACCAACAATTAAACGAAAAATCAGCTGAAGAGGACAAAGGGAGGAAAAGGAGAAGTGCAGAAGATCTCACTGGTAAGTATTCCACCTTAAATGGTTCAATAAATAAATACTGTTGTTATTAAATATAAATTCCAGTTTGTAGTTTATTAAATTTGAGGACTTTTGGTAAAATCTTTTGAACTGTTGCCTTGTTGTGTAAAAGCTAAGATGGTTCTCTTAACTGTTGTAATGTAGCTCAGCCACCTTCTAAAAGAAGGTTACTGGAAGAATTTGACAGAACCGCTAATAATCCACGAGGTTCAGGACTCCACCCAGTGAAAAGTGGCCCAAATGGTAAAACACTCGTACTTCTGTTGCTTGTCTAAAACTGAATATTTTCTAAAATTTAAATGATATTTTTTCTGTTTCATCAAGGGATAATGGACAGGGGTGTTTTCAGGTATGGCGTCTTTCTTCATCCAAATATTACAAAGCCAAACAGGTAAGTTATTTCAGTTGCTGGAAATTCTGTTTTCCAAAAGAATGATAGATTTTACCATCCTCTTGTGATGTATTGTTATTTTCTACAGGGATGCAAAAAGCTTTGTGGACACAAGATTACAAAGGACAATACAAATGCCGCATTCTGAACATGGAGATGGCCAATCTGCAGCCTGCAGGATGCCGACATTTGTCCCACCGTTTTTCAAAAACGCAAAGAGAGATGCACTCAATAAACCAGAGGCCAGAGATCGCAAAAAAGTGCCTGCGTTTGTTCCACCGTTCAAAAAACAAAGGGTTGTCCAGCAAGATGGCTCCCCTAAACAACAGGAGGACAATAAGCAGCATCACTCTTTATGTTTGGAGACCAACAGCAAAACAGATGCAGCACTTACTAAAACCACCCAAACCTGTGAAGAAGTTGTCACTTTAGTCAACACTTCAAACACTAAGGCGATTAATCAAAATGTTCCTCTAAAGGTGGGATCTGTAAGCTCTATTGAAATGCTACGTGTGGATGACAAGCTTTCTGGAAGCCAAGGTAGAGTGATATTTTTAATGTAAATCTACTTAAAAGGCCCCAGATTTCCTGTATAATATTGGTAGAATAATGAAATCTATTAACAGACAGGACTGAGAACATTGAACTTGCCCGGGACATGCAGGACATGAGGATAAGGAAAAAGAAGCGGCAGACCATTCGACCGCTGCCTGGAAGCTTATTTCTGACAAAAAACGCAGGAGTGGCGAGAATCCCATTAAAAGCTGCGGTCAATGGAAATATCCCAGCAAGATACTCAGCCCAAAAGGCAAGGCCACAACGCAGACATCTTCATCTTCTCTAACTCATGTTGTTTCCAGCCAGCAGCACTTCATTTAAATGTTGTTCTGTTTCAGCTGTATGAATGTGGAGTCCATAAGTATGTTCCAGAGATCACCGGTGAGAACGCTGAATCGTTTCGCTTCAATTTGCTGCAATTCGTCAAACAAGAAGCGTTAGCCGAAGGAGGTGGTGTTCAACTCGCTGACGGAGGCTGGTTGATCCCCAGTGATGACTGGACAGCAGGAAAAGAAGAATTCTATAGGTTCTAATGAAATCCCCTGGTTTTAGACTAATTATCACATTGGGCACAGCCTCCTCTCTTTGGTCACTTCTTGCTTAATATGCTAAACTGTTTTCCACAGAGCATTATGTGACACTTGTGGCGTGGATCCCAAACTGATCAGTGAGCAGTGGGTGTACAATTACTACAGGTGGATTGTGTGGAAGCAGGCCTCCATGGAGAAATCATTTCCAGAAACAATGGGCAGCCTTTGCCTGACCCCGGAGCAGGTTCTCCTCCAGCTTAAGTACAGGTACACATGGGTTACCGATGTTACACACATTTACAGCTGGAATGTTGTGATTATTTAATCACAATTACTTTAGCAATAAGCTAAACATCACTTTGTTAAACATTAGTTTGTCAGTTAATATAAATTAATGATTCCTTATTAAAATGTGAAAATAAAGCATCATAAATATTCATTTTCTTTTGGAAAAAGTAAAACTCTTAGTCTTGTTTTTTGTAATAATTTCAGTCTGTTGGCAAAACATTAATATAAAATTTATCTGATTATTACATTTTTAATTTAATAGTAAAATAACATTTCAGAAAATGCTTATTTGAGTACACAAAGGTGATGTTGGTGCCTTTAGATATTTTGCTTTGAACTTGCAAAAATATAATACAAAAAGTAGGAAAAATGTTTACATAAAATAAATATTTGAATTTCTAAAATAAATAAGTGGTTTTTCTAAGTTTATTTTTCTTTAAATTGTATACTTTTATCTTTGGTTTGAGACTTCACAATATTTAGCAATTCTTGAGTGTCTTTGAGCAGCTGACATAACTTGGAGATATAATGCATTTTTATGTAAAGAAGTGCAGCTATTAAACTGCTTTTTTGGTCTATAGAGTAGGACTTTTAAAATGCACCTTTATTTCTTAAACTGGATCTGCTTTAAATGTCTGATAAATAATAGAAACTTATTCTATGTGGACTTTTTACTCAAACTTTTGCCATTTCTTTTTTATTATTGTGCAATTCAAAAAATGTATGATATATGTTCATTCAGATGCTAAAAAAAATTATGAATCATAGGTCAGCTTAATTTTTGTGCTAGAATTTAGTTTGAAAAATCATTGTGAGTCTAGAGAAGCATGGGAATTTTGAACTGAAAATCATATAAACACCTTGCATAATAAAGCTTGAAAAACAAACATTGAGAAATCTCCTGATAAATAATTTTCTTTTATTTCTAGATATGACGTAGAGGTGGACCACAGCCGCAGACCAGCTTTGAGGAAGATCATGGAAAGAGATGATACGCCAGCCAAAACTCTTGTTCTCTGTGTCTGTGAGATCATTTCTAAAGGTCAGCTCCTACATGCACAGAGCTGCAGCGACACCAAGATGTCACAAACTGCTGAAACCAAGGTGGAAACTCCAGCTGCGGTCGTGCGGCTTACAGATGGCTGGTATGCCATCAAAGCTCAGCTGGATGAGCCATTGACCGCAATGCTTCACAAAGGTCGGCTTGCTGTTGGTGGCAAATTGATAATCCATGGAGCGCAACTGATGGGATCACAAGATGGCTGCTCCCCTTTGGAGGCACCGGATTCCTTAATGTTGAAGGTACTTAAATAACCCAGAGTAGAGTTTTTATTATGTTGTCCACACTGAAATACATAACATGTCGTTTTTATTTAGATATGTGCCAATAGCACCAGGCGTGCACGGTGGGATGCTAAGATGGGATTTCACACAGACCCACGACCATTTCTGCTTCCAATCTCCTGCCTGTATAGTAATGGGGGGCCAGTAGGATGTGTTGACATCTTCATACTGAGAAGCTATCCCATGCAGGTGTGTAGAGGAAAACCTATTTGTATTTTTTCACTCATATTTGTGGATGCTCCATTACTATTTGTCCTGCTGACTGTATGTTTTTTTTTTTTTTTTTTTTTTTTCAGTGGATGGAGAGGAAATCGGACGGAGGTGTTGTGTTTAGGTCCGTTCGGGCAGAAGAGAAGGAGGCGAGACAATTCAACAGCCACAAACAGAAAGCAGTAGAGTTGCTGTTTGCCAAGGTTCAAGCTGAATTTGAAAAAGAAGAAGAAGGTAGATGCTCTAAATTACACTTTTAATAGGAAATTTAAATGCGGAGATGCTTTAACGTGTTGTCATGTTCAGGGAGTATCAAACGTCAGCGCAGAAGGCAAACGGTTGGCAAGCAGGATATTGGGAACTTGCAGGAAGGAGAAGACTTGTATGAAGCAGTTGGAGATGACCCTGCTTACCTGGAGGTAATGTGAAATTATCTTCAAATGTTTAAGTTTGCTTCCCTTGTGACCATTTCTAACAAACTTGCCTATATTTGTGTCTTAGTCTCATTTAAGTGAACAACAGCTGGAGACTCTTCAGGCCTACAGGCGCTCACTGATGGAGAAGAAGCAGGCTGAGCTACAGGACAGATATCGGCGTGCTCTGGATGCAGAGGACAATGAAATGAGTTGTCCGAAAAGAGACGTAACACCTGTATGGAGACTTTGCATCGCTGACTCAATGACTCAGTCCAGCTGCGGTCTGTCTTGTTGTGGCGTTTTCTATTTTATCTGTGTCACTTTAACTTATTCGTCCTAGTGTGTAAATGTCCTCTTTTTTCTTTTTCTTTGCATTTTGTAGTTTATCAGTTAAACCTTTGGCGGCCTTCTTCAGACCTCCAGTCTTTGCTGAAGGAAGGTCGTCGATTCAAAGTGTATAACCTTGTTGCCTCTGATGGAAAGAAACGTAGCAGCGTTGAAACTGTTCAGCTGACCGGGACAAAGAAGACACAGTTCCAGGAACTTCAGGTGTTGTATTACACAAAAGACCATCTTTAACTTATAACTGATAAAGGAAATATTTTCAATGACTTGACTAAATTTTTCACTCAGGCGTCCCAAGAATGGGTGTTCTCGCATTTTCGGCAAAGAATCTCCACAGACTTTGTCGATCTTCAGAATGAGGAATTCAAGCCTCTGTGTGGAGAAGTTGATCTCACAGGTTTAGTCGTCAGTGTTGTCGATCAACAGGGTAAGCACTTGTGTGTGTCTTTTTTTTTTTTTTTTCCTTCTTTTGCTCTTAGTTATATTGTTGACTATATGTTGATCTGCATATTGGTACACAGGTTCCTCTCCTGCATTTTATTTGGTTGATGGGAAAAAGAATTTTGTGAAAGTGCGCTGCTTCAACAGCTTGTCTCAGGCCGGCCTTGAAGACATAGTGAAACCACGTGTCCTTTTGGCACTGAGCAACCTGCAGCTCAGAGGCCAGTCTATACACCCCACTCCGGTTCTGTATGCTGGGGATCTGACTGCCTTCTCTACAAACCCGAAGGAGATTCATCTACAGGAATCCCTCGACCAACTCAAAAACGTGGTACAGGTACAGTGCTGGAAACTGAAAGTCTCCTCTGAGGCTGACATGCTTTACAAACTGTTTTCTGTTTCTGTATACTTTCTTGCATCCAAATCACACATAACATCTATTAATCTTTCTCAGTTTTATTTTCATCACGTTGGTCAAAGTACCAAGTTGCTTTAATGTTGCTGTTTGTGTTGTTTTAGGGTCAGGACAACTTCTTTTTGACTGCTGAGGAAAAGCTCGCCCATTTAATCAAATCTGATGGATCCTGCTCTTCATCCTTGCAACCTCAAACGCCAGTCGCTGCAAGAAGACAAGACTCGAAGACAAATGTGAGTTGATATCGTGCCTTGCTAAAGTATTCATCCATTCCTTTGTAAAAATGTTTTAAATTATTCATTGTTTTTGCTTTAATGTCAGAGTTTAGCTTTGTTGTGCTGGTCTGACTCATTAAATACACAGACATTTGTGTTTGTATCCCTCAGAAAATGTAACTAGATGAAGGAGTAGATGAAGGCTCTGTATATTTGTTCTAACCACTTGATACCTAATGAGAGCTGAAAACATCTTTTCATGCAGGTGGCCTTTCTGAAACCAATCAAAAGCCTCGGATCGTTTACACCTGTCAGCAGTAACCTTCCTGCTGCAACATCTTCAACAGAAAAAGACCCCAAAAGTTTGAAAAGAAAAAGAGCTTTGGATTATCTTTCTCGCATCCCGTCGCCACCACCCATCTCCTCCCTGAGCTCAGTGGTGTCTCCTTGTGTAAATAAAACATTCAACCCTCCTCGAAGGTCTGGGCCTCCTAGCACTTTAAAGCCTGTACAGCCTGCTGCACCAAAAGCAACTGATTCTGTGGTGGAGGATGAATGGGTGAACGATGAGGAACTGGCTATGATTGATACTCAGGCGTTGCATGTTGGCAATTTATTTTAGGATTTTATATATATATATATATACACAACAAAACTGTACAAAGAAATAAACGTAAAAACTTAAAGTTGCTTTAAATCTCGTGGTTGAATTTGTCATGTCCTTAAAACATATTAAAGTAGTGAAATTGCTCTTCACATTAAAAGTCATCGCTTCTGCACTTGTCTCTTTAATTGACTCTTGCTTGAACTATAAGTTTAATCGTTTAGTTCTTGGAATCTGAAATGCAGACCGGGCTGCTCCTTTTTGATATATACATTGTCTAGCTATTACAACTTTGAAATCCAATATGAACTTGCATGTAAAATTTAGTAGCAGACACTGTTGGAGTGTATTTGCACTTCTGTATCTAATTTTTTTAAAACCGTCATTACTGTATTACTAATTACAAAGTTTTGTTGAGTGGTTTTGATGCCAATGCCTTTCAGAAATAGTCTTCTATAACATGTGATATTACTATACTTAGAAAAACTCATTATACCTCTGTGATAATGATTGATTTGCAGCACTGTAATATGTGGCATAAAAATCTGGCCATTGCTTCATCAAAGGAAAATTTGTTTTAAAATTGAAGGACAAAAAAGTCTCAAAACTTTTATGACTCGTGCTGCAATAATAATATGATCAGATCAGCCAAACTATCACCTCTAACAATGACCACACCCTGAATCATAAATGCAGACTTGCATCAAGTTGAAGGTAGTTTTCCACAGTTAAATACAATTGAATTGAGAAATGCTTTTACACATAAG
The DNA here is from genome assembly GCF_904066995.2 of Poecilia reticulata. Taxonomy (NCBI): domain Eukaryota; kingdom Metazoa; phylum Chordata; class Actinopteri; order Cyprinodontiformes; family Poeciliidae; genus Poecilia; species Poecilia reticulata. Next base: position 26,317,812 of record NC_088842.1, read on the forward strand.
TCTATTTCGAAACTAAATATGGAATACTAACTAGGTTGCCGGTCTGCTCATCTTACAATATGTACTTTTTAAATCTTGCGAATTTTAAAAGTACATATTGGAATTCTAAACACTAGAATTCCAAGAAAGTAAACTTTGATTCGTCATAGCATCAAGCCAACCTCTACATCAGTCCTGCTGGGGGCGCTCACGAAAACGTTGACTGGAAAACGAAAGAATAACGTCACTTCCGTAAACACAAAATAGGACAAGGGAAATGTTGAAAGCGGGAGCCAACTGCCTTGTTAAACTTTGGCAATATTTACGCGTTCTGAATGTGTAAGGTAAGCAAGCCTTAAATCAAAATTTGTCTAAGTATAGATGTAAAGGCAATGGTTTCAGTTCAATTCCCCGTTCGTCCATTGTGTTACCTCGTGTTCCACTGCTTTAGCTAATGAGTTACTGCTAGTTTCGATGTCAGACAGTTTTTTTTTTTTTCTTATGGCCATTTGAGTAAATATGTTTAGGCATGAATACATTCTAGATAAAAACTATACTATCATGTCGTCCAGGTAAGATGTTTTTTTGTGGGTGTGTTGGCGGGAGTAAGTAACTACACACGTGCACAACATTGTTGGTATTCTCGAAAGAGACCACACAACGAGGAACAAAATATTAAGTTTCAGGTACCATCACTTTTGTCCAGGTTTGTTTATTAATTTGTTTATTTTAAATGACTACGTTGAACCACAATTCAAAATCAATGTGTGATTTTCATTGGTTAATTTTCAGTAAATTTTTACTTATTACTTTCGTCAAATTCAAGTTATTCCATTGCCCCAGAGAAAATCTATGAAGTTTAGTCAACAGCAAGGTAAGAGGGGCCACACACAAAGACGTAGATGAGCTTAAAGCAACTATTTAAGTAACCTGGGCTTTCTTAAAAAAGCCAGATTTCTCACCTCCCATGTCACGCTTTTAAATCACATACTGAGTACATGGACATCCTGTCATTAAGGTGACATTTCTGTAATATAAATCCTTTATTATTGTTCTTGCGTCTAGCTATAAATATGAGAAAGTGAATTCTGAATTTTCATTAGCATAATTTAATAGTGATTAGCACATACCCATCAAAATATGCATTTAGAATATAGGTCTCTGCAAATAATTTATACAATTAAATAAATGTCACTATTTGATTTGAAATGTATGAACTTTTGGATGGTGATCTAAGTCAGTAAAATGCACCTGTATTTAAAATGTTTTGTAGATGTCTCAACCTAACCCGTCCTCCACAAGCTTCAAACTCTCTGAAGATGCTTCCAAGGGAGGAAGTACTAAAAAGTCTGAAGATGACTCTAATGATAAAAGTTCTGAATTGGAGAGCAGTGATCCTGACAGATGTTTAAGAGAAAAGGTGTTGAAGGAGGTAGGGCTCACCAGCACTGCCTTCATTGGTCCTGCATTTCCTCCACAAGCGATCTCCGCCAAGCCTGACATTGAAGACTCATTGAGTATGTTTTACAAAGAGCTTGAGAAGATCGATACACCAGATCAATCGTATCGGATTAGTGATACTCAAGAGAAAGAAGATGTTCAGCCCAACCTCAACCTGCCTGAACAACCTACCAGCAAACACTCTCAGGATATACCTGATGGGAAAATGGTTTCTACCTCAAGTTTTATGGGAATAAACAGTTACCAGAGCAACAGTGGACCAACTAAGTCCTCCTGGGATCACTGGTATCAAAATGAGCCATACCAGCTCAAAAGGCCAAGGCCAGTGAGTAACCAGTGGGATTATCCTCCATCACCTAACAGGCCACCTGATCTAAGATTTCACAGGCCACCTTTCCCTCACCATTCACACCAGTCCGCCTACTCAAATCCACAAAACACTCCAGCCCCTATCCAAGTCAACCAAAGCAGCTCAAGAATGATGAACCATCATCACAAGGATTTTCATCCTCCACCATTTTCAAATCGTCCACCTCCAAACGTGTTCATCCCTCCTGCTCCTCCTCAGGGCCGTCATGAACCCCCCCCGCAGAACTTTGGATGGAATGAGCAGAGTTTTTATGACACGGATCTGAATGACGTACCTGTCAGGTGGTCTGGGGAACAAAGAGAAGAATGGCAGCGCTGCGATGACGATTACGACAGGCCTCCGAGGTTTATGTCAGAAAATGAGCCATGGGAACATCAGCGTGACTACCGACCCTACGAAGAGAGGTGTGAATATCAGTCTGATTTGGTGCTGATCTTGATGAGAGGATTACCAGGATCTGGGAAAACCACACTAGCCAGGTACACTTATGAGCAACCGAACTTGCTTTCTGGTATTCGTATTGTATTTGTTTTTCATTTGTATGAACAACATCTTTCAGAGATCTGCTCTCCTCTGGCCCAAGTGGAATAATTCTCAGCACGGACGATTACTTTGCTCAAAAAGAAGGTTACCACTATGATCCAGGCCTTCTAGGGGCGGCACATGAATGGAATCAAAGCAGAGGTGAGGTCTCAGTAAATTCATGTTCAGACTCAGAGAATTATGGATTAAATATATATATATATATATATATATATATATATATATATATATATATATATATATTAAGGTTTTACAATCACAAGATTTCATGACATCTTGGATCATTACAGTCTCTTCTGGATTGCTTAAATAATTCGTGTTTATGTTCAATTCCATATCAGCTAAAGATGCCATGCATGATGGTTGCTCTCCTATTATTATTGACAACACAAACCTCCAAGCCTGGGAGATGAAGCCATATGTCAAAATGGTAAGGTGCTTGTTATTTATTTCTTTAACGTTCAGAAGGCTAGCACACGAAGGTGTCATTATGAGCACTTAAAAGTGAAATGGATAAACACATTTAGTTTTTCATGCAAAATATAATCATTTGCAGTGCTTGCAGGATCCTAACTTGCCTTACTACATTTTCATCCTCATATTCCTTTAAGAGGCTTAAATGTGCCACTATGCTCTGGATTAGGTTTTGAATTTCATTTAGTTATCCTCACCTGACTTCAGTCATTGGCTCCTCTTTTTTTAAATGTGCTGATGCATTTGGTCATTAAAAGTGAAAAGCTGCTAAAACGGTGTGACAAAACTCTAAATCCCATGATGCAAAGCAGCAAGATGTCCAGATTGTAAGGAATTAAATGCAGGACATTCAACTATCTCCAGGACAACTGAAAGAATTGTCCTCCGCCAATTGTTTAATTACGTCAGGGAGTTGAATTAAAATAACTGTTTACATTATCTAAAACCAGCTAGTTTGTCATTGTAAGGAACACAGTTTTCAAGCTTTACCCAGAAAGCAGGGATTTCAGTTGTTTCTGTCTGAGTGGTGCAGCTGTTCTTTAATCTGTAGGGCAAAGTACGTAGATCTGCAAACAAAGTGCAGAGTCATAAAACCGACGATCATAGAATCTAAAGATCTAATGTTTAGGCACAGTACCAAAAAAGATAAAGTGGAACCTGAAAGCAGATTTCATATTTTGCTAAATAGAACTTTGCAGCGATCATAACCAAAACCGTATTAATTTGTGTTGAAGTTTGGGTTTTGAGACTCATTCTTTAGAGAAGTAACTTACTTGCCAGGAATTTGGTTGTAAACAAATTGCATATTGACTTTTTTACTAATCTAATGTGATTGCATGATCTTTATATACATTCCTATAGTAACTAAAATTCTTATCAATTTAACAATATTAACCCTCCACAAATGTTTCTGGTACGTTCAGGAATGTTTTTGCTTACTTTTCCCAGTTGGGTGATCAATAAACAGTTTAAATTAATTTTTACAGGCCTTGGACAGAGGATACAAAGTGGACTTTTATGAACCTGACACCAGCTGGAAATTTGATCCTTGTGAATTGGAGAAGTAATTAGAATATATATATTTTTTGTGTAGGTATTATTTTTAGATTTTAAAGCTGCACTTTATAATCCTTCCCTTTTGCATTTTACCTTCAGGAGGAACAAACATGGCGTTCCTCAGGACAAGATCGCTCAGATGATGGATCGCTTTTCGTTTCCCATCTCCATAGACATTGTCATGAATTCACATGAACCGGCTCACGTCAACCAGAGACGTCGACCAGAGCAGCAGCAAATTAGGGAAAAAAGGCATTTTTGTTAGGTTTGTTGGAGAAAAAAAACTCGGAGTGAGACCTGTGCTCATGTAAATGTCATTTTTGGTAATTTCTAGTTTTTAAGTTATTACTTTGTATATTGTAAATTTATAATGAAGAAAAATGAATCTATATTTTTAAAGGTGTTTTTTTTTTTTATTACCACAAGGGAAAATCAGATTTGTATATATTTTCCATCAAAGATTTCATATGTATTTTTTCTTTTTTTCCAATATGCAGCTATGTTTTAAAAAGATTCCTATTTGTCTTGCGCCAAATCCTTATTAGACTAAACTAGTGCAGTTCTCTGACTTTAACAAATTCTCAGACATAACACTGTTTTAGGATTTATTCATCTGTGGTTTAACCAATACCAGGCAAGGAGTTGCTTTGCTGAAGAATATGGTCTTGTACATTTAAGTAATGCGTAAGCTTTGGGCATACTTTTTTTTTTCTCAGTTAAGTATGAGATGTAGTACTTCAAAAGTTTTGTCACTTGGTGTTCTTATCAAAGTCTGTGACTTTATGCAATAAGTTAGGTTTTCATCAGGAATACTTTTATTATTAAGGCTTTGAGTATTTTAATACTTTAAGCCAGGGAACTTGTCTTTCAGTAGTTTGGAGTGTGAAAGTGGAAAACACACACCAAGGACTCAGTAATAGAATCAGAATTTCTCGTCGTTTCTGCTGGCCAGTGCTGTATAACCTCTGTGTAACTCAAGTTAAAATGATAATACATTGTGAAACTGCTTCAGTGCAGAATCTTTCTCTGACATTCTGGGATTACTGTGTCTCTCAGGAAATAAGTCGTGGTCTCCTTGTTCCCTCCGGTGCTCATTAGAGCAGCACACAGTGCTGTAAGGTGGAACACTTCTTTTTTTCTTGTAATCCCTCCTGTGCAAAGTATCCAGAGCAATCATTCTCCTCGAATGAGACTGAGACTGCTTTTATTTCATGGTCAGTGTATTGGGTGATTTTTCTTTCTTTCTTTTTTTAAGCAAACCTGTTTTTTGGGATTGTTTTTTTTACAATCTCTATAAAGGTCTCGGGTTATTTTTTCCATTCTCGTGCATCATGATATTATAGAATAAAAATATATTTTATTGCCTTTCAGTGGGAATATTCAGGTCTACCAGCAGCAAGTTAAAAATGGGTGTAAGAAAACATATTCATAAAAATGTAAAAAGTCTAAAAACAAGGCATAAAGAATGTATGGTGTGGTCATTAACATAGTATACCAAGATTAATAGAGATGCGCAAACAAGTAGGCTAATTAAAAGAAAATGATGTTAAAACAGAAAATGATGTTAATATTTGTTATCCTCTCTTGTAGGTTTTACATCATGCAGTTGTTTGAAGCAGCATACTTCACACTGACAGATGAGTTGTCGGTGTGAAGTATGATCTACTCTCTTAAGTAGATCAGTCTGAGAAATGCTAAAGCACTAAAACGAATAAAAATTCATCATTAGGCAGCAAAATGCCTCAAATTTGTTGAATTAAAGTGATTGCATAGTCCTATTTAAACGATGGATTTAAAGATATCGCTTGTTTTGGCTGTTATTTCTCTTTTTGTGACTGTTGACTTCCACCCTCCTAAAAGCCTTTTTTTTTTTTTTTTTTTTTTAACTTTGACCTCATGACATTGTTGGCATTGTTGGCACTGTTCTTGAGCTGATCTGACAGTCACGTCTAGTTTGGCTTTTCACTCAGCACAAAGTATGCGACCCCTGTTCCTCAGCATCCGCAAACTATGCCTGGAGACTTTATGTGGCCTTCCACTTCACAGCTGAGTTGCTGTCGTTCCCAGTCACTTTCACTGTCAGACTTTACGACTAACTGTGGAATAACTTGGTGAGGAAATGCCATTACTGGATTTATTGCACAGGATACATCTGAGCTAAACAGCCTTACACAAACCTTTGTAAAAGTCTTGTTTTTATACCTATGGTCATGAAAGTGACTGGAACATCTAAATTCAATAATTCATATGGGAAAACTAGTATTTCTGGTAATTTAGTGGAGATTTCAAAGAAGAACGAGTGTTCATTACAAATTGAGATTATCTGCAGAATAAGTGTGACGTGTATAAAGAAAAACCAGTATCTGGGGTTGTTCAGATTTTTGAGTCCTGACCGGAGTCTTGTATGATCCTGTGGTGTCTTTCTGATCTGAAAATGCATTGAGGAGAAGAATCCGATGAAGATATTAACGTGCTTTTATTTAAAGCTTTAAAGGCACTCTGGAATCACAGATATCCCCCTGAGGGAATCCCCTGCAGGTGAAAACTCCCGGTTGGAAGCCACGCCTCTTCGAGTCCACAATCCCAGCTGTAAGATCTGCAAACTCACATGGCTCAGAACCTCTTTAGATTGCCTTGCATACCTCATGACCTCTGTGAATTGATGCTAAACACAATTGATGTGAAAAAGCACAAAGTGATCTCTAAGGGGTGGGAGGGCTGTTGTAGCTGAGAGTTTGTAGTGAAACTGATGTGAAAAGTGGATGCCACACATTTTAGATTATTATTTTTTCTTTCCTGTACAAGTATTCACTCTTTTGTTGATCAGTCACATAGTCAATTTAAATTCATAAACCTGTTCCCTTGCCCTGCTTTACACAGATACTAACTTTTATTTCGAATGTTCACATTTCATAGTGCATTAGTTAGTTGGGCATAATTGGTTTGGAGAGACGGTTATGATTGAAGGCAATCTTAAGGACACGGTGACCTCTTGAGAGATGCCAGAATTGTAAAGAGTGCTTTGGAGCAGCAGTGGCTGCAATGAAGTGTGTGAGATGTGTCATGAATTATATAGCCAGTGACATTGTTATTATAATGAGAAACCATATAAACATGCAAATGAAGGTGATTCTGGATATAAATTCAGCAATGAAGAGAAATTGAAAATTCCAGATACTTCATCCAATGTTTGGCATTAGTTTTATGATTTTGTTTCCTTCTAGCAAAAAGATAGAAATCTCTGATGCAAATTTCCATGTTATATTTCTTGAACAGTAGACAGTTGCCCCATCATAGTTGGGGCTTTAAATGATTATGAATTCAAAATCATAAAAAAAAAAAAAATTAATTGTATCACACCTGCTGGTTCTGTAAATTTTGGGATTTTGAATGTAAGCTGTCATGTCACAAAATTTCAAACAAATTTTAGTATAAACTTTGACTAAGCCACTCCAAAACCTTAATGTTATTGTTGCAGAATGTGTGGTTCCATTAATTTCAGCAAATTGTAATTTCAGCAAATTGTCCACATTCTGAACTGGCAGCCCTCCCCTAGAACATCATACTAAAAACTGAAATTCTTAACATGATTTTTTTCTTTCTTTCCTTTTTTTTTTGCTAAATCCAAAATGAACCTTTGTGTTTTCTTCTCTGGTCAGCTGTGTCTTGAGGTTTTCCATGGTTATTTTTTCTTAATGTTAAATCATGCACCTTGATTGACAGGTGAAAATGAGTCCTGCACTGTGGTGGTGTAGGTACGGTGTCTCTTGTGGATTCTTGGATGGGGTTAGACACTCCTGGGAAGGTTTGACTGCTGTTATTTTTTAACCGATTATGTTCACTGAAAGATCCTATTTGTATAACTTTTTTTTATTCTACAGATCTGGTGGTAATGAGGCCCAGGTGAAGTTACTGAAACTCAGATTTCTGGTTAAAGTTATTTATTGATGCAGCAAGAAGGCCAGTGACTTTTGTCTACACAGGGCCAAGTTGGTTTGACTATTTTTTAAAAATGAAGCAGTCATTTAAAAACTGCTTTTGCATTTGTTCAGTTTATCTTTCTCTGATGTTCAAGTTGTGTTGAAGATCAGAAATATTTCAGTGTGACCAAAAAAAAAAATGTAAACGTACAGTGCAAATAGGAAAGTATTTTTTTTTATTTTAAAAATATATTTATCCCAAAAATGAGTATTACTTTAACTCAAAGGCATATTGTGAGAATCTCTTTGTTGCCTTTTCTTATTTTCAACATGTAATATTTTTTTATTTTCAGGACTGAAGTATTTCTTGGAGTAGTTATCACATGTGTTAAGCCTAATTAATACTCCAGTTCACGCAGAAACCAAAGTTGACCTTTACACATGGACTCTCAGATGTCGGGCTTTCACAGTAAGGGCAGTTCTGTCAAGTCTGATTGTAATAAAAGGAAGAGCATCTGCTAACTTCTGTCCACAATCATTTTGGAATCAAAGTTGCATTAGTGACTTCTTAAAAGCCTGCTTGTAAATAATCTCCCTATTATTAAGTTAGAAATTATATATTTTAGCTGTGTTTTAGTTGTGATTTGCTCTCTTGAATGTATCTTTAACACCTGCATTAATCCCAAAAATGTCATCAATGACTCGGTGTTTTTGTGTTTTGCACTTTTTCCCTAACCAAATCCCTGTCACATGCCAGCATTGGTCACAGGGGATTGACTCATGTAGAAAAGTACAATCAAGACTTGCCAACCACTTGTGTAACCATGACACAATATGCAACTCAACAAATCACAAACAGGAAAGGTCATCTATGGAGGGGCTAATGACCTTGTGCGTCTTCCTGGGAAGAGAGCTCTCCAAAAAGTGAGCAAATCAAACGGTGTGAAAGAGGTGTGTATTTGTTATAATCATCTGTGTGTTTGTGTGCACACATTTGCATGCCAGGTGACTTCAGGTTTGTTATGTGAGGAAGCCAGCAGCTGCAAAGAGCAGGCGTGCTTAGAATGATGATTATGTAAGCCAGTTGTGATTAGTGATTTGTGCTCCCTGAATGGCAGTGATGAACCTCTTACTGCTGCTAATGATCAGAAGACAAAAAAAAGTCAGAGCTGGCTCACCAGAGGACAACACAAACTACATGTAGGAGGGGAATGGGCTCTTAATTTACCCACTGAAAAACACATTGCCTCTTGCATAATCCACGTTTCATAAGTTTCTAAGTAGAAAATCAGGATAAACAGGAACCTGATTTCTAAGGTAGAAATAATTTAAAAATCTGATTTAAGTTGCTTAGTTATCTTGTTGTTGTGTAGTTTTATTTTTGCTGTCATCTTTTTGCAAAGTCAATTTACGCTGAATGAAAAAAAGGGGTCCAAGCGTGAAATCAAACGCTCTCGTGCGCTGTCAGCTGCCGTTCACGTTGTTTGTTGTGTTTGTCACGTGAGGCTAACAGCCAATAACAACCGTGTGCCGCGACCGCACAGCTTGTCATCTATGTACACACCAACGGTTGATCGGCCTAGTCAAGTTCACCTCATTTAGAGCAGAAACAAGATTTTTTTTAGCCTTCAAAATAAAAGCGAAAATAGAAACAGAAGCGTGGTTGTCCAACCCACTGCTTTTGGGGGGTTATTTTTTGGATGTGGACATGGATGTCATAAAACAATCACAGCCAAAGTTTATGACTTTTGCTGGGTGTGTATTGTCTGAAATTACCAGTTTATGAAGGGGTTGAAATCAACCCACTGCTGTGACGGTTCTAAGCTGCCAAGTGAGATAGTCACAGTATGGCATTGGCTGACTTGTCTAAGAGTGAGATGACTTTGTGGCTGGATGGTGTGATGTACCAATGACACCTGGGCCGCTTTCTGGAAACTGCTGGTATTTTCAGATGTTAATTGGGGAAAAGTTTCAAGTTTGATTTCAATTTCCAGACAGCAGTTTTGTTTATGTTTCCTTAGAACCCTGAGACAACCAGACTTGTGTGTCATTTAAATAATTCCTTCCTTTTAACATGCATTGTACTGGCCGAGTGAAAGTGCCCCAAGAGAAAACAGATCTCTAGACTTCAACCAAGAGTAAGAAGTTGAAAACAGAACAGAACTGATAAGATGTCAGTTCTCATCAGAGGATCAGAACTGACATCATTTGAGCTCCAATGTACCCCTCCACTGGATTTGGATATTTTGATTGAAATAACAAAGTATTAAGTATTTTTGGAAAAAAATTATATTTGTTTGAAATATATCTGCTTTTTTTTTGCTGGAGGAATCACCCAGAGCATTCATTGCAGATTGAGCTGCGAGCTGGAAGGAGGTGTCTGGATTTCCCTCTGGCATTCTGACTTAATCCCAGATTTTAAAAAAACTACGTAAAAAGAATCATTAATATTTAATTTAAGGAGCATAAAATGCTTTAAAGTAAAGAAATGTCTGCTTTTTTGTTGTTCCGCCTTCGCGATGTCGGTCTTTTATTTTGAAATGCACCACAGGAAGTGTTCTCTTACACTCTCGCCGCCTTGCCTCGTGAGGAGCCCAACATGCTATGGATATGATGCCGTGCTGCGGTTGCGCTCCAGGCGGTCACACACTCAGACGGGAGGTGTTTCCATAAATTTCGGTCCACTCCAGCCGTCCTCCCCACGCTGCTCACAATGTTCCCGCCGCCTCTGTGACCAGCACCTGCCGCCCATCCTCATGACGGGTCGACCATTTAGATCCATGGCATGGAGCACTGAGGGAAGTTTAACTCCGGCGACCTGAGGATAGGGGCGGATAATTACACCATAACAGTAAGTGAACTTAACACTGTGTTCATTTCTAAACTATATTTAAACAGTCAATTCAGTGCATGAATTGATTTTTATTTAAGGTGAATTGCCTTTATATTTAGAAATGCATAGGGAGTGAAGCATTTGGCGTTGATGTTTTTATTTAAGCTGACGGGAAATCCGGTTCAGAAACTAATTATGTCTAACTATTTTTAAATTCGCATAGATCTGTCTGAATACCTGGTTTAAATTAGAAAGTATTATGGATTTTTTTTAAATCCCCAAGCTATCCTGTGCCTTTGAATAAACTCAATATTTACTGTTCATTTTTAAAACAGTACCAGCTTCGAATATGTTTTCATGTCGTGAGCCCTTTCTTCATATTTTTAACGAAACAACTGTCGTCAGACCTGATGGGTAAATCAGTTCCCTCTGCTCAGATATCCCTTTTTTGCAGTGCAACATATCTGGGGTATCATCCTGGTTTTGCATATAACCAGAATTATTTGGGTTTAATGCAAACAGTTTTTAGCTATCAGTTGTGCATAATTCTATATCTATATGACACTTTGTAATTGTTTTTTTTTTCTTTTTTATCTCTTTCTTTTATTTTTGTATTTATACTGACTGATTAACAATTATCCAATTGTCCCGATCCTCCAACGGCTCTGCGTCTGTCAGGCATCGCATCTGTCCCGATTTAATTTTAGCTCCAATTGTCAGTCAGAGCCAGTGCTGTAGCCCTCCCAGCTGCTGGTTGCATAATGTCAGCTGAGGACTGCCACAGTCTACTGAGCAGAAGAAAGAACTACAATTCCAACACTGATATTAAAGTAAATGAGGCTGCATTAAAGCTTTATGTGGAGGATGTTTTACTTCCACTCTGCTGGGATGATGTAAGTATCCAGAAATAGGTCTGACAGAGGGATGCTGGCTAGCCTACTTTCATAAGCAGAAGAGTACTGAGGAGATGGAGCTGGCAGTTTATATAGACTAAAATAGACGTTTAATATGTCTCTGCTCGGTCTTCTCCATGCATATCCTGTTTCCACAATCCTCATTGTGTGCACAATGTAAAAGAGATCAGGCTATCTTTTGGAAGAGATAAAGGGAGGGGGGGGGGATGTCTGGCATTGGATGGATCATTAGCTCCCACTGCTGTGCTTTGGTTAAATCAGTGAGTTTCTTCACTGATTGACTTTAAAGAGCTGGATAGGTTCTTTAAATTGCTCAGGCATGAATTTGCAGTGTCTACAGAAAACCATATTAATAAATATAAATGTGAAGCTGTCCTCTTGTTGCTGAATAAGTAGTGGAAGTTGTTTTGCTTGTCTTTTAATGCTTGATTTTTGCAACAGATGCTCAAACAGGTGTGTCTGAGGTGAGGCCTTTCATCCAATGCTTTCAGTTTACAGGAATGATGCACCTGTCACTATTGCATGGAACAGAAAATCTGAGAACAAAAACCTGTCAGGTATTGATATTGTGGCCAATATCTCCCAGAGAGACTTTGAAGCAGATGCGCTTTTTTTCAATAAAGGTTTTTGTTCGGTTTGGAACAGCTTGTTTGAATTTGACTTGAATGAAAGTTTTCAGTTCTGATTGTATTGTGTGCAAACCACATCAAGACTGGCTTGACTGCAGTAATGTGTGTGTGTGTGTGTGTGTGTGTGTGTGTGTGTGTGTGTGTGTGTGTGTGTGTGTGTGTGTGTGTGTGTGTGTGTGTGTGTGTGTGTGTGTAGGGGGGGTTAATGATTGAATATTATTTTTGCACACGCATGCGAAACAATAAAGATCAGCTCAAAGGAAATTGAAAAATTTGACATTCATTGTGTACAGCTTAGTTTATAAATAGAAATGCAGTGAGTTACAAGGTGTTAATAAATGGAGATGTACTGAGAAATTGGCTGCTGACCAGAATTATGTGATATTCGCCTTGTTCGTCCCTAGTGAGTTGTGAAAGGCTGGTAAGAAACTTAAAAATTCAATATTTTTTTTAGTTGTTTAAAGCCCAGCATTGTGGATGGCTGCTTTTACTGACAGAAAAAGATTCGAAGTTAGTTGGTAATCGAAAAAGCTTTTAAAATAGAGCCTGAGGAAGCCCAGAGATGAGAGATGGAAACTGGTTTGTCTACATGTTGAGATCTGTCTTTCATTCAGGTTGCAAAAGAGGGTGAGACTTGAAGCAGGTAACACAAAGGATGGATTGTTTACGCTTCTTTTCTCTTCATTTGAAATGTCAGCCTTTGAAATATGCTGCATGTAGAAAGATGGAGGTTTGGGGAAAAAATGCAAAGCCCACATTTTAGCAATACTATCTCTGCTAACTGTGCTACTTGCTAGCATGGCTAAAATAATTTAAATAGTCAACTTTTTGTCAAAGTAAAATTATTGTTTGAAAGTAATGTTTTGTAATTGCTCTTTTACACTTGCAACCTAACATGACCTCTACTTATGTTTCACCATTAATGAAAGAAAGGCTATGCTAACATATTTTTAATGCCTTTTCTTTACAAAGTACTATTAAAATTGGCCACAGTTTGTGACACAAGTTGAAAGCTTTACACAAATCTTAGACCAGAAGTCATCCACAAACTTCAAATTGCTGCATGTTAATAATTTCTTTAACACTCCAGTTTAAGGAGGTAATTCAGTTCACTTAGCTTTATTGTCATTGTGGCATGTACAACAAAATTCGAAAATGTCTAATTTGGTTGGTAATGAAAACAACATGTAAACAAACATTTTGAACAAGGTAGGTTTGAAACTATTTTAATGAAACTTGTCTAATTGTTTGATTCTGTATATTGAGAGTTTAATTCAATTTACATTTAACTTTATAGTTTCATTGCTTATCCATGCTGTCTTTCATTCTCTAAATTAGGAAGACATTTGTGTAAAAAAATAAATAAATAAAATAGAAGTTGCCAAAGTTTTAAACCAAACATATTGTATGTATTGTAGGACTTTTGGACATTAAAAATAAAAAAAAATGCTTTGTATGGAACTATTGAGATCTAACTAATCTTTATGGAAACAACTACAGCGGTGGTCCCCAAACCGCGGCCCGTGGGCCGGATCCGGCCCGCCTTCACATTTGGTCCGGCCCCCTGAACAATACCAGAGAGCATTTAGATTTTTTTTCATATATGTATTTTCTGGACTATAAGCCGGTACTTTTTTCCTAAGCTTTGAACCATGCGGCTTATATGTGGATTTTTCTTCAACCACCTGGGGGCTCTTTAGCAGGAAGTGGAAGTCAAAATTGGAAATAAAAGAAGAAATTGCCCATTAAAACGGAATTAGGTTTTCATAGGGAATTTAAATTTGAGAATGTTGTTGATCAGTAAAATAGCATTGAGGGGGAAAAAGAAGATTTATCATTTTTTAAATAATACTGGGATCATTATGAGAATTTGAGGTATAGATATTAGGATCCAGTAGATGGCAGCATTGCAACAATAATGGATGCAAGCTGCCGTTAAAATCTGGAAAAAAAAAAGCAGAAGAAGAAAGCCCTATTTTCATTTAGCACATGCTAGTAGCAACACGAAGGATCAGCACGTTTACTGTTACAGTTACCATTCAGAAACTACCGTCATCAGTTCAGTTAAATCTAAACTTAGCAACTTTTTCTTTTTCAACCGTAATAAATGTGATATTCAATTGACCTGTTATGACTCAAATGTTGGGTGTCCGCCCCCTCTGCTGCTGCTGCATCGATGTGGAAAACCTGGAGCAGCAGAGATATCTGCGGCTAGTACGGAAAATACTGTATTTATTTCATAAAAAGAGTTATTTCCTGGATTTTTTTCTGTGAAGAACTCAGAGAGGGTTATTTGATTGTGCTTTCTGGAAGACGATACATTTTTACATTTAGGCACTCCTGAAATCTTTTTCTGTTACAAACTGACTCCCGCCCCCATTAGAGAAGGGAAAGGTTATGTGGCCCTCACAGGAAAAAGTTTGGGGACCCCTGAACTACAGCATTGATTTCTTTGCCTTTGTAACAACTCCTCCTTTGAATATTTCTTTGAAGCCACCATGTGAGGTTCAGTGTAATTCCATCACAAGAACAGAAACACACCAGCTGAATAAGGATGGTGCATCTTCAGGCAATTGTTGCCTAATATATCAATGTAATCCTTTGTATATATACAGTAATCAAAATTCTTTGTAGTGTTCTGCTTGAGGGCGACAAAGCAGCAGCACTGCAGAAGCTAAGGGCTGCATTCTAATAAACTTTGTGGACTGCAGGGAGAACCGTGGATAATGGATCAAGAATGCATCTGTGAACGTTTCAGGATAGGAATGCAGCAGAGGGTAAATCGTATAATAAGAATCTCAACGAAAGCCGAAATATTTATTACACAATGCTACTGTATAAATCCCAGTTATGAAGACAATTTTAAAAGCTGATTGCGATACCAGTGGCTTCCTGCAATGGTTCATTTTGACGCCACCAGGAATCATTTTGCTTCTGTCTTTAAAACATCAATTTTTACATAACCGCTGTAGAGCTGGAGCTGCTCAGAGCTTCACTAGACGACTTCTGTGTTTTTCCTAACAAGGGTATGTTCATCTGGAGGACTGCATTATGGACATGAGAGCGCTGGCTGATGCTGCCGCTACTCCAGACACACAGCAGAACATTTGGCATTAAATTACCACTGCTGCCTGACATAAGTCGGAGTGTGTCTGCTGATTAAGGCTGCCAGCTGACCTCGCTGGACCTTAACAAGCATGTGGTGAAAAACATCACCACGCTGTTCCCTGGGGTTCTTATTTAGGTGTTTTTCTCTCCAACCAAGCTGAGTAACTGCAGTGCTTTACCAAAGTATACACTTTAGTGGAATTTCAACTAGCAGACTAAAAATAAGTACTGTTGTGTATACCTGTGAAGAGTAATGACAAAAATACTTGCAAACAAAACTGGATCTGCAAGGGGTTGTAAGACATCAAGGGCTGGACTTCTAACTAATACAGGGATGTCCCTGTCAAAAGAATTCGCAAGACAATCTGATGGGGGGGGAAAAAAAACTGAAATCAAGCAAATAAAGTTACTCATCTTTGATCCAAAACAAAAGGAATTTTGCACGTTTGCTGTATTTAAAGAAAGACATTTAGTTTTTGGATTCTTTTGGGCTCAATCAAACAAAATTATTTTCAGCTGTAAGAACAGGAGTTTGCTTTTTTTCAAAATGCTTCTCTAGCCAACTAAATAAAAGCTGATTTGGGTACCTGCTGCAAAGTTGGGTTTTCAGTTAGTCTCTGGATAAACATGGTCCTACACGTTATACAAATTTGGTCATAAAAACATGAATACTTTGTGTTGCGCTCAACATTTTCCACAATAAGAAATTCCATCCATTTTCTTGACACCCTTGTCCCTCAGTGGGGTTGGGAGGGTTGCTGGTGCCCATCTCCAGCTAACGTTCCGGGCAAGAGGCGGGGTCACCCTGGACAGGTCGCCAGTCTGTCGCAGGGCAACACAGAGACACACAGGACACACAACTATGCACACACACACACTCACACCATTCAGATGTTTAGTCCCAATATTTGGTGCTGATTAATGACAAAGTGTGAAAAAGTTCCAACTCTCTGCGCTGTGTTTGATGGTTTAATGAGTTCTCTTGTCATTACAGCCATGAAGCTGTGAAGCTGCAGGTGGCAGCCGCGACGAACATGATGGAGGAGGCTGCCAGTCAACTGGAGAGGGACCATGTGCACAGTGTCTACGACAAGATTGCTCCATATTTCAATGACAGCCGCTACAAAGCCTGGCCGAAAGTGCGGCAGTTCCTGCTGGACCTGCCTCCAGGGAGCATCGTGGCCGACATCGGTGGGCGTCGCCTCAGAAATGCGATGACATGATAATTAAAGCAATGTCCTTTTTTGTTCTTCTTGTCTATATTCACATCATTTAAAAGAGGCTTAAAATACAACAGCAAATGAATGTAATGAAACCTCTTGTCTTTTATATTATTTGTAATACTTTTATATATATATAATTAACTGTTTCGTCCTTGGCAGGTTGTGGCAATGGCAAATACCTCCATATCAACAAGGAGGTGTTCAAGCTGGGGTGCGATGTTTGTCGCCCCCTGGTGGACTTTGCTTGGAGCCAAGGACACGAGGTCCAGATGTGTGACGGCCTGCGCTTGCCTTACAGAGACAGCTGCTTTGATGCTGTGCTCTCTATAGCCGGTATTGGACACACACACATACACAGTGAAAGATGACTAACGCATCTTATTACTCCCTTCGCATGCATGAGCTCAACATCTGCCGCTGCCATTTGGTGTAAATTTCATTACCACGTCTAATGATAAACATCAGTTTATAGCGCCATGTGTTGCCAAGTCAACAGTGTGAAATAATTAATGTTTCCTCCAACTAACGGCGTAATATTATGCTGAGTTAGGGCAGCAGTCAAAAACACAGTTACAGTGTGTGCTCTCAGTGCATGGCATGCTTTGTTTCTTACAAGTGTTGACACGTAATGATCAAGTAGTGCCTTGAAAAAGTATCTACCCGATGAATTCCTTTTTATGTTTTGTCACATTACAACCGCAGACTTCAATTTTATTGGGATCTTGGGTGAAAGACCAGAACAAATGAGTGCATTGTTGTAAAATGGAAAGGAAAAGTATTGGTTTTGGAAACCAAAAGTGTCATGTGTTTTCTGTCATTTTTTTCTGATACTCTAGAATAAAAACCACCATTTATCATTCTATTGTATGAAAATGGAAAGACTCACAATGAAAAAACCTCCTGGGACATGATCACTCACCCAAACCATGTGGGTGGTTTTGTAGGCCCTTTAATATTACAGGACAACGTTCCTAAGAACTTTGTCCTATAATATTACAAATCTAAGCAGCGTTTCAGTGTTTAAACTGAATAGCAAAGGGTTTGATTTAGTATCTGCAGTGAATTTCAACAAGACAATGGCACTTTTGTTTGTTCAGATCTCTTTGGTAAAGGGGTCTACATTAAGAGAGCACAAAGGCTCAAAACCAATTTGCTATTTAAAAAAAATTTTTTTTGTTGTAATTTTCATGAAAATATGAGCCCTGGGTTGGTGTTCACCAGGACAATAACTCTAAACACACAACCAGAGCTATGTTTAAGAGTTAGATTTTCACATTCAAGTTCAGAACCTAAACTAAAAAAAGTTATGCTACACTTTTCAGATTTTTTTCATTGATAAGAAAAATGCTAAAAACCCAAATATCATCTTCCTTTCTGTTTTTGTAAGTGTGCTACTTGTGTAGGTCAGTCACATATTCCAGTTAAATAGACTGAAGTTGGCGCTTGTAACAAGACAAAACGTGAGAAGGTTCAAAGAGAATAGATACTTTCCCGTGGCACTGTAAACATCTTCCCTCCATCTTTCTTTATTCTGAAAAAAGCCTGTGTTTTGCACAGTCATTCATCATTTTTCCACCAAAGAGCGTCGCATTCGGGCAATAAAGGAGATGGCTCGCACGCTGCGAGTTGGCGGACGCATCATGATCTACGTGTGGGCCATGGAGCAGAAGCGGCGGAAATTCGAGAAACAGGACATCTTCGTGCCCTGGAACCCCAACCCTCATCTGTCCTCCGGCTTCAACAGAGACGACACCAAACCCAGGAGACGGGCCGCGGCACAGAGCGTGAGTGAAGCCATTGACAACGCTGAAAACTACAGGAAGGTCAGAAGCACATCCTCTGTGGCCGATGAAGAAGATGTGACCCAGGCGGTGCCGCAGCAGAGGACACAGAGACTGTGGTTCTTTTCCAGGTCTCTGGATTCCGTGTTTGATTTTGGAAGCTTGGCCATCTCTTGGCCGTCCTCCAGAGACCTGAGACATTTACCGTCAGCCACAGGTGAAAACGAGGGGAACAAGCCCAACCAGTGGGCGAGAGGACGAGGCCTCATCAAACAGGTCTCGAGCTTCTTTTCCCCCCCGTCTGTGATCGGATCAGAGGAGGACGTTTTTGACTCGGACACAGACCTGCAAAAAAATCGGAACAATCCAGGAGGCCCTAGTAACCCAACCAACAATAACGGCAAAGAAAATCAGGGTGTCTCAGTATCTTTAGCACAGGAGTGTGGCTCACTTGCTCTGCCGGATCTTATTTCCTTGCAGCAGGAGAACCTGAGGCAGTCTGAAGATCAAAGCGTCAGGGAGCCAAGAGGAACAGGGCGACAGGAAGGCACACAGAGTCCCGAGGAGCAGGTGGAAGCTTCCTGTCTGAGGTACTATCACGTCTTCAGAGAGGGAGAGCTGGCAGAGCTGATAGAGCATCATGTCGAAGAGCTCCATGTCACACACAACTACTTTGACCACGCCAACTGGTGTGTGGTGGCAGAGAAGGTTCAGTTATGGAAGATTTGATTTTAACTCATGTTGTGTGAGGGCCAAATTTTAGCACTTCGCCACACGGTAACGCTTTACATTCAACGCAGGAAAATGTCTGTAAATGTGCAGTTGTAGCTACAGACACCCAGATCATTTTCTCTACTTTTACCTTATTATAAGCACTGATTTAAGATGGAGTCAGTAAAATGGTTCAGCTCAGAGCAAAGCAGTGTGCTATGAAGGCATACTGTATAATAATAATAACATTTTAAGTATTTATTCTATGTGAAAGACACAACTTGAGCTTTCTTCTATTTATTTGAACTCTTTTCAAAACGGCTTGTCTTCTAAGGGGATGTTGATGATTGCACTGTTTACCATTTTGGGCTTAAAAGCCAAAGCGACTTAAGAAAGACTGACTGACATTATAAACTTCCATTGGTTTTGGTATTCTAATCATTTTATCTGTGTAGGAATCTTATTGTCTGCCTGTTTTATGAAAACGTGGTTGTTACCTCTGAGTATGTAGAGCCAAACGGACAGCATCTGTTTGTGTTCTCTGTTAGATGTTTAATAGATGGCTTATACAATGCCTTACAAAAGTATTAATATTCCTTTTAACTTTTTTTGGTCACGTTGCTGCCACAAACGTTTTAATTGATGGGGATTTTTATTTGATGGCGCATAATTGACAAATTCTGAAAATGTGGCATCCCCACAGCATGACTGTGCCACCACCATGTTTCTCCCAAGGCTATAGTGTATTCAGTGTGCCATGAGATGTTTAAAGTTTGGGATATTGTTTCATTATCTAACCCTGCCTAAAACCTCTTCATAACTAAAACCCTTCCACTCTGGTGTTTTTCAGTCTTCATGATACAGTTTTTCTTTTACTAAAGTTCTCTAACTAATCTGTGATGCCCTTACAAAACTCTATTTATGCTGAAAATTAAAGGTAGATGGTGTTGTGCAACTTAAACATGCAACTTTTAGAGGTAATTGGGTTGGCTTTTATGTAGGAGTAATTGATTTGATGGGTAATTTTACATTTTTTTTTTTTTAAACGATTATTTTGTGTTGGTCTATCGCCTAAAGTCCTTGGAAAAACTTTATCTAGAAATATTCCATGGGGTGCGAATACTTTTGCAAGGCATTGGAAGTCATTTCTTTTACAAGTAGTGCTCTGAACAGCTTAGAACATCTTCTAAAGTACCGGTGTTACCCGTCTTGAGTGTTTTGATGTTAATATCAGGAACAGCTGCATAACGTCTTGTAACAAGCTGAAAAAAACCAACAGTGTGTTTCAGCAAATAAACTGCCTCATTTACTGTGAATGAAACATTGCACTGTACCATTAACGTGTCACTGCTTCATGTCAGAACATGGCATAAAAAAGTGACGCTTTAAAATCTGACTCTGTGCTTTTATCTGTACTCATTGTGCCAAGAAGAATGAGTTTTTTTTTAATAAAGTGTGTGAGGACCAATTGTTGTTATGCGGCATGGATACCTCAATGTCTCGTGGTTTTAAATAGCTTTTTCTTCATTAAATAATTTTGTCAATAATTGAGGTGTTGCAATAATGTTTAGGGTCATGATCCGTCTGTAACGTGAGATGCTGTGAACACGTCTATATTCTCAATATAACCTTGCATATCATTATGTTGATTTGATGATTATACTCATAATGATATGCATCAACACGTCTTTGCCTTTACTGCTATATTGGCGCCATCTTTTGTTCTCCACGGTTACCTTTTCTCAATGATCTGGTAGAAGTTGGTCGTTTAAAAGGTTTATAGGAAAGTATAACGGGGATATTGCGGTTCCACAAAACCTTTTTTTGATTCGTAGATCATTTCCACATGCGCTCCCATTAGGCTATGTCTTTCCAGTACTTTTTTGTTTGCACATTGAGCTTTTTTTTTTATGTTGGTGTGTTTGATTAACAAAAGGTGAACATTTAATCACAGGTAAACTGCTTTGTCTAAATTCCATACTAGTGAACAACAAAGGAACAAATGGTCAGCCTTTTTTTGTTGTTGCTTTCTATTTATTGTTTCTTAAAGGTCACGGTTCACCTTTGGCTTTACATTCCACACTCCCTCCAAACCTGAAACAAGGAGAACACAAATGCAATAATTGTTCACTTTGTATGTGAAATGATGTCTGGACTGATAAGATGTGTTTAAGACGCTGAGATTATTTTACCCGAGTAGCTGCTCTGTGGACGATGGAGTGTCTGAGGGCCAGTTTGTCGATGTCTCTGGAGTATCCCCCACCAATAACGGTAGCAATAGGAACGCCTCTCTTCACCACAGTCTTCATCACATAAAGATCTCTCTGGTAGAGCCCTAGAAGAAATAATTCAGTGTTTGAAATCCTTTTTTAGCAGAGAAGCTCGTTTTCAACAGCCAATCATATTTCCACCTGCCAATCAACCTTGATGACTGATTGGCACATCTGACACTCAAAACTGATGTTTTGTGTTTTAATTGGTGAACACAAAAGAGACCAACAAGACTCCCAGAGGGACATGCCTGGAACGTGTTCTTTATTTTCTAAAAAAAAAGAAAAACAGCTGTTTTGTTTGAGGTTTTCGTTACTTCATATTAGAAATTTTTCTTCTTCTTTTTGGTACAAAACGTACCAACTTCAGCTAATAGTAAGACGACTTAATGCATTGCAGCAAAGTTGCTTTATTCTAGATGTTTTGGAAATTTCAGCATTGAGGCAATGGTTGAAGTTTTCAAAGAAAAGCACATAAAATTCTGTTCAAAGTTAGCAATGCTAACAGTGCTAACTGTCAGCCAAAGTAGGCCAATAAAGCCAGTTTAAAATGTTAACTCTGAAACTGTTCTTTTAAATCTTGCTTTACAGTGACTGCTCTTCTCACACGCCTGGTATGAAAGTTGCTTCTGCTCCTAGACTAAATAATTGCCTACAAAAAATGATCTGAATGCTGTAAATATTTTAGACTAACATTCTTGAAGAGAAACAGTAATTGGCTTCAAGTGATATCGGCAAGTCAAAGCTTTACAAAACCCCCCAAAAAGCTGCATCTCTTCTTCTTTTTTTTTTTTTAGCATGTAGTTTATTTTTATACTTCAGATCTGGGGATTTTCCACTGCAGTAAATGGCTCTTGCAGCTGAATATGGGGAAAACTGAGTGCCAGGGCAGCATCTGCCAGCAGCACTTTGCAGGCTATTTTTGTTGAAAAAGCTGCATAGCTTGTTGGTGTGATATCGAATGTGCTTTCTTTTATCTATGATATCAACAATCAAAGCATTAACTTTTGGTTGTGCAAGATTTCCTGCTACCTTTGCGCATTATCTCATCTTCTGATCCTGGAAACGTTTTACTGCAGGGCTTTACAAAATGAGCTTGAAGAACTGCAGCCTGCTTTTGTGGTACGACTTGACTTCCTTCTGGAACATTTCAGCACTGAGGTGTAAATGTGAAAACGGCTTCAGTGTGTAGATAAGGATAACTGAATACCAGAGGAAGAACTTACCTTGATCGGTCAGACGGAGCCTCCCGAGTTCATCTTCCCGATGCGGGTCAACACCAGCGTCGTACAAAACCAGATCCGGACGAAAAGTCTCCAGCAGCCAGGGTAGGTGCTCTGCCACTGTTGACAGAATCAATATAGAATTTTAATATTTTTACCTAGAAATGTAAAATATGCTCTTTGGGCCGGTAGAAACATTCTAGATTTTCTGAAAGTCTTTGTGAACATGCCTGTGGAGAGATACTCCTCGTCTTCCAGCCCATCCTCCACGCTGATATCCAGATCACTCTGTTGTTTGCGGACGGGAAAATTTTTCCCACAATGCACTGAAAATGTAAACACAGATGGCTCATCTTTAAATATGAAAGCGGTGCCGTCACCCTAAGGACACAGAAACCAGGAAGTTAAATAAAAGTCAGTTCCAGCAATGAAAATAACTAAAAATGACTGAGAGAGTTAAACTCCACCTGATGCACATCTAAATCCACGATTAAAACCTTTCTCCTCCTTGATGAGCTGTTCATGAGGTATTTGGCTGCGACTGCTAAATCATTGAGGAGACAGAACCCTGAGCCGTAGCTGGGGAAAGCATGATGGGTTCCCCCCGCCGTGCTGCAGGCCAGACCCCTCCGTAGAGCGACTTCAGCAGCGAGAACAGTCCCACCTGTCAGGAGAAGCAGTCCGGATGTGAACTTATCAGTCCAGTCTAGCTGTCGGACCTCCTGCTCAAATCTCGTTCTTCTTACCCGTTTCGTATCGGCACCGTCGCACGATGCCCTCGCTCCAAGGAAAACCCGTCCTCCGCTGCTCTTGCTCGTTTATTCTTCCACTTATGAAGTTGTTCAGGTAATCCTCAGTGTGCACGGCGCCGAGCAAGTCTTTCGAGGCAATCTCAGGAACCCAAACCTACTGTGAGGAAGGAGATTAACATTAACAGGAAACTGCACCTATTTTACTCACCTTAGGCTTTTCTTTAATAATCAATGTAGATCTTTCATGTATTGTCAAGTTCCAACCTCAAACCTCTGTTTTTTACTGTGATTTAACCAACAAACCAAGACAAAGCAGCTCGTAACTGTGAAGTTGAAGCAAAGTTGAGGTTCTCAGTCAATTTACCTTTCCCCTATTTCAAAACCTTATTTTATACCAAAGATAAATTATTTTATTTGTTGTAGTAATATGAGATAAATAATTGTAAAATGTCTCAACTAACTTACATAATTTCATTTGTTACGTATTATTTACCTGAAAACCCTCCATTCCACTCTGACTCGTTTGGAAGAGCCGACTCTAACATTTTAAAGTATATGACTGATTAGAGTTCCTAATGAAACCAAAATACTGGCTTCCATTAAGAGTCATAAAACCACATTTCCTTACAGTAGTTAATAAGTAATCACACAGTGGCAATTCCTAATCACAATTGATTAAATGATTGAGTTTATTTATTTCAATATTGAATTTGTCTTATTTTGAAAGGTGGGGAATGAAGACTAAAACCTGAAATTTCATTAAAAAATAAAAATAAATAAAACGCTTTGTAAGGCAGAAAAGTAACACTGCACAACACCCTGAATAGCTTAAAAGATTTTGTCTTGTAATTGTACCAAAAAGTGGTTCTACAAAGTAGATGAATACAAATGAACACCACATGTTCACAGTTTTATAAATGAAAACAATTGAAATGTGTCCCATTCCTACCACTTCACAATTATATTGTTTTGGTTTACCATATAAAATCCCAGTAAAATGCAATGATATTTAAGGTTGTAATGACAAAATTTAGCACATTTCAAGGAATATGAGTAGTGCATTGTAGTTGCTAATGTCAACTATGTTCTCTATTACTACTAGTTGTTTACAAGATTAAATAAAACTCTCAAAAATAACTGCATACAATGTCTGGCAGTTGCCAACCAAACACAAACTTTGATACATTTTAACTGTGGTTTGTTTTTGTTTTGTTTTTTTAACGTGTGCATCTCTTGTTCCCACTCAGGTTTTGGTATCTTTTCCTACCAGAATGCATGCACTAAAAGAAATTGTCGGACAAATTGAAAAATCCTGAAAGTAAATGGGGGAAAAGCAGAAAACTTCCAAAAGAAAACGATAAAAGTCGTTCACAAAGCCTGGTTACTTACTTCCCACTACAGTTTAATCTACTGTCTTCCTCACCTGTCTATCTGTGATGACTTGGTCTTGAAGTAAAAAGTGTAAAACTCTAGGAAACTTGGCCATTGGAAACCTGTGGTTTGCTGGAAGCTCGCACACATACTTGCTGTGATGAACAATGGGCAGTCCGCTGGATTCGGTTCTGACCTGTGGGGGTGAGCAGGAGGTTCTCTGAGGTTTGGAAACCAGACGTGCTCAGGTCATGTCAATACTCTGCCTCAGCGTTTGCAACAACCTGCAAGTCGTTATTTATGTAGCGTTAGTTCTTACTAGTTCCGCATGGAAGCATCTGCCAGAGGCGAGAGTGACTCCAACAAGGCGTCCGACTGT
Source organism: Poecilia reticulata (assembly GCF_904066995.2). NCBI lineage: Eukaryota > Metazoa > Chordata > Actinopteri > Cyprinodontiformes > Poeciliidae > Poecilia > Poecilia reticulata. Next base: position 26,342,809 of record NC_088842.1, read on the forward strand.
AATGCGACGGGTTTTGGAAAATATTCTCTTCATGGAAGTCATTTCTTACTAATGTTGAATAACTGTTGCTTATCTAACAGAGGGAATTTGGTTGAATTTACTGTTCCTGCTGCTGCCATCTCCTGTCGCGGAGGACAAATCACGCAAAGTGTTTGTGTTGTGATGCCTTGTCTCCCTCTACTGTCCGTTATTGATCATTACACCAGAGGTTCACTACTGACCCTTTTAAGAATTAAATGGATCAATTTAGTTAAGTCATTTTGTCATGCCAAAATATTTTTTTTCCGAGTGATGTTTATTAGTTTGATAGAAATAGAAATAGATTTTATTTTTATTCGTAATTCAATTTTTTTTTTTTTTTTTGTTTTTTGTTTTTGGGGTCTAGCTGGAGTCTGTCAAATGATTCAATAAAAAGTAAAGAATGGAAATAGATGAGTATTATTTGCAGAAAACGTGCTCGCCTTTTACCAACCTTCTATCTAACCTCTACTATCCGGTTTAACAGGTTCGTTCTTACAAAAGTTAACCTGCAAGACAAAAATATAAAAGGTTTAGTTTGAATCTACATTAAAAGCAGACTCTGCTCATAAAAGCATACCTTGTGTTAATGCACATGCGCACATCGATGTTACGTTTCTTATAAATCCGTCATAACTGTAGAAGTTTCATTTTGTGTGTTTTATTTCTCAGAAGTTCCCAGTAAATAAAAATAAATAAATAAGAAAAATTTAGTTATTTCCACGCAGTTTCCAGAAAGAGGTGTTGTTCTGCTTGTTGCCCAACACAACAAGCAGAACAACATGCTGCTCGCTTCATTGTCAGCATCCAGCGTTATTCATATGCTTTTTTAGGACATAATCTGTGCAGTTTTCCAAAGAAGTAATAAAATATTAAAAAGGTAGATTAGGTATAGGGACAAAATATCCCGCGGGAGACCAAATCTGTAGTCAAACTGTAGTAATAGCGACGCTAAACAGGATTAATGTCTTGTTTACAGTATGGTAACGAATCTGTATATAGCTGTAAATGTATATCTTGCGCAATTTTTTATAACCCTTTAGCTTTTTTTAAAAATATTTTTAATCTTAAATTCAGGAATTGTGTGATTGACCAACAGAAATCTTAACATTACCACTACACTCCCTTGCAGAACTATTCATACCATTTAAGCTGTTTTTCACATTACAGACACACAGTTGATCTGTAGCTGCTGTTTCATGTAACAGACCAGCATAAAGCTGTGTAGACATGGAAGTTAAAAGATATAAGGTTTGTTTTTATTTTATATATTTTGCATAAATTCTTTGACGTTTTCGTCACAAAGCAGTGTGATGATTGCCTTAATCTCTGTGAGGAAAGTCAACGAGCCTCTATGTTGATCTTCAGGTATTTGCTTCTTCATTGTCGTCCAGTGAGCTCGGTACTGAAACAGATTGTTCCCGTTTCATATCAGATCTGAACATTTGCAGTGTAGATGAGATAAAACGTATAGCCGTCTTTGCTTCAACTTCGAGTCATTTTGAATTCCTCTTTCGCGTGATGATCTGTATGCATGCTGGCTTCTTTCAAATAAAGCCAAACTGCGTTAGAGACTTCTATGCAAATTAGTTACATTGATTATTCACAAGACTTCTTTCATTCTGGGCTTTTTCTCTCCTTTTGATTCAGGAAGTGATAAAAGCTTCTTTTACACTTAGATTTCTGAGCTTTCAAGCCATGGCAAATCACTCATCCTTCCTGCTGTATTGACATGGATGAGGGTAGCTCTGCTCCTTTGAATTCACTGCACTTCCTTTCTTATTTTTTTTCTTATTTGTCTGCACCCTAACTATCTCTCCACAGTGAACTCATCCTCTTTAGCAACCACCTTAATAAGGATGAATAGTACTGCTAAGTAAGCATTAGAAATACTTACATTTCATGTAACGATACCAACATAGTATTTGACTCTTGCTATTGTGTCTGGGTTCACTCCTTCATCTGTCTGCTTTAAATTACTGGCAGGTAGCTCAAGGCACCGTCTGGCATGCTCTTGTCTCCGGGGATCTTCTGCAAATGTGTGTGTGGGTTTGATGAGTCTGGTATAGGGGGATTAACTTAACCCCCACCCGGGAAGCGCGAGTTTATTCACAGTCGGATAAGAAAAAAAAAGACGAGTGTGGTGGCCCCAGGTGCACAGAAGAAATCTTTGCATAATGGAGAAAGGAGATTAGAAAGCTAATTCAATTACTGACTTCTGCTCTGTTAAAAGGCGTTTCAAATATAGAGAGATGAAGGGGGAGACGGGACTCGCTTCGCAAATGGAGGTTTCCAATTTATTTTGACAGAGCAATTGTGTAGCTCTTTTTCAAATGTTGAAGGTTATATTAATTCTTTATCATGTAGGCTCTTCATACCGCTCCTTTTAGGCAAATGTTCTCTCTTTTTAAACAGATCCCTTGAACCTTACTTCTACTGTGACATTTTTTTAAGCATTCATTTTGCTCTTTTATTTAATATTGTATGAGGCATGCAGGTTTAGAAATTCTAAAGGCAACACAAAAGTAATAAGGTTGTCAGTTTAGCCAGAGTATAGCTGTTGAGATGCAACCTACACTGTGGTATCTAATCACACCATTTCTAATAAATAATCTTGTATTTATCTGTAAAAAGCCTAAAATCTGGCAAATAATTTCCTAAAATTAACTCTTGTCCAGAGTGAACCATCATATCCTCAGTGCAGTTTGCATTTACTCATCATGGGCATGAAAGTTACATTTTTTTTAATGGTGCTCTTGGAATGAAACTCTTTTAACAGATTATTTCTAATTCTAACAGGGTCTAAATATATGTGTGTTAATGAGTTTTGACACCTTGACAACCTGCTCTTACAACCGCCAAAAAGTTTCCTGCAAGATTCTGGGTGAATATTTCATCACTCATATTTGAGTGCATTTAAACCAAATTGATTCCTTGCATAGACCTGGCTGTTAGGCATTATTCAAACTGTCAACATGAGGTTGCATCTCACTGTCAACAGACCTTGGCTGATATGTTCTAAGAGATGTTTTAATATATATATCTCAGCTTTTTAATATAAACCTCGGCTTATTCTTTTTTCTATCTCCAATATGCCAAAACCTTGATAAGCCAGGCTTTCGGCTCGTCTTAGTGTGCTGCTGGAATTGTTTCTCATGTTTGTAGATGCTGATTTTAGATTTGGGGCCTTTTGTTTAATCAGAAACCTCTTATTTAACGCTAATGTGAAACTGTTTCACTGCACTGTGGACAGGGACAATGATGTTTCTGTAGCTTCCTTTTCATTAAACAATTGATTCTCTGTGGTTCCCAAAATGTTATGATCATGATACAATTCCCTTTTATTTGAGGGGTGACAGTTTGAGTCTGGTTTAATTTAGTGCTCCAACTAGAGAATGATCCCGTACATGAAAACAAATTTGGGAATAGGCAAAGACCAACACCGAGGTTCTGGCAAAGTACCTCAATGCAGTCTCTTGGAGAAACAGCACTAGTTTCAGGAGAAGTGGGCTCTACCTTGGTCAGTCCACCACAGTGACACACACAGGACATTCCACAATAAAATACAATTTTTTCGTTGTGCATTTTTCCGTGTCTTTAGGGTTGGCTGTTTTTAAAACAGCTCTCATTACCTGCCTTCACAAAGATCAAGCAGAAAGCCGTAGAGTTGATCTAATATTTTTTTCTTCTCACCATCCTAAATAAATCATGTTGAATTTTTGCTGTTTTTAAAGGATGTTTTTCCTCACTCTATCAACGCAGTGTTGTAAAACTTAATAATGTAATTGCCTTGTAATCTGCACACAGATGTGATTGATTATCCTCTGGACTTACCATGCATTTATCTAAATGAATAGCTCTGCCACTTCTGAATAGCATCGTCAAGCAGGCAGGTATTTTCTTGCACCAGGAGGCCTTTTTGTGTTTGTTGTCGCAGCGCAGTACGGCGCTGGGTGGTGTAACGTTTGCATCAGACACCGGATTTGATCATACCTGTCAATTACACAACATCAAAATCGCAACGTCGAGCCCACTAACCCCTCCGTCGACTCGCCTTCACCCTCCACCTCACGGCTCTGAGCGGAAGGAATTTGCTGGTAGATTGCGAGGCCTGGCAGAGCATGTTGCAGCAGGTGAGGGCAGGGGCTGTTGTTGGAGGGAATTAATCTGTAGCTGCTGTTGGTGTGTGACTGTGACGGCCTCATTCCTCAAAGGCAATCCCCCAGTCACATTGATTTCTTTCCCCTCACATCTCTGTCCTCCAATAAGACCTGACAAACAGGGGAGTCTAGGTGTGTGTATAAGTGTGTGCGTGTGTGTGTGTGTGTGTGCTACACTGCAATTTTCATTCACTGTCGACATCTGTTTGTTCATTGATGCTGGAAATTATATCCGCTTTACTCTCCATCATCTCTCATTGTTTGGAAGTGCCCTGACAGATTACTGGGCCCTGTTGAGTCTCTGTCATGCGTTTTGTCAAAGTGTTGAGCGACGAGACTCTGTTTTTGTTAAATAACGCTGTTACTGGTTGTTCATTTGCAGGAATTTATGTTGAACATTTAAAAAAATAAAATAAAATCCAGATACACAAACTTGTAATAAAGCCACGCAGCGCCACTTTGAATCTTCACAACACGTCTGATTAAATGACCATCACTTTTGCTAAAACAGTGCCTTGAACAGTTTCATCTGTAATACACATCACCATGGAGATCTTCCTATTGCTCTTCCCTTGCTAATTTTTTAGCAGCAAAAATAAGTTGGTCTTTTAGAGGCAATTACCCAACCAGACGACCATCTGCTGCCTGCCAAATGTGACAGATCTCATGGGTGTTTAAGGAACACTTGATCTGATTATTAAATGACAGGTGGGAATTTAAGCACTTACACGGGAGTCAGTCACATGGCCAGATTCTGTTTCTTCCTTCCCAACTATATATGTACATATATATTTATAACTGTATATGTATATATATACATTTATAACTATATATGTATATATATTTAACAACCAGTGTAATAGCTTTTTCTGAAACATTGCATAAGCTCCAAGCCAAAGCTAACAGAACACACGCACTTAAAATAAAAAATTGTTTTGCCTCATTATTTTCCCAAATGTCTTGGAGATTAAAATTTATTTATTTTCTCGCTCTCTCTTTTTGCTTAATTTCATTGGTTAAGCGATTGTAAAGAAAATATTCAGTGCTTCGCATCAGATGCCAAATTGTGGGATTATGTCCATTCTTCAAAGTGCTGGTCACATTAAAGAATGCTCATATGCTCAGCCCTGAAACAGGCAGTTTCTCACAGCTCGGTCTGAAAGCTGCATCATGAATTATGTAAACCTTGCACATGCAATAGCTGCGTGATGCTGGAGCAGCTCCTCAGATTGCTAACGTTTGAAGCCACAGACAGCAGTGATAATGCAGAACATCTGTCCGTGATCTGTGGTATGATAGAAATCTGAAGGCACGTCGAACAGCAACAGAGATGTTGAGTCAGACTGTGGTATCGCTGGAATGTTTTCTAACTGTGCTGGAGTCTTGGATCGTATTTGCCTGTTGCCACAGCTATGTGCAGTTCACATTGCATAATAGAGCTGTATAAAACGGCATAAACAACTCAGCTAAAGCACAGCATGATGAGATTATCGGTCTATAAAAAACAGATCTATAATTGTTCTTAATGTGCTTCATGTAGATTAGAGTTGTTGGTCTTTGCTGTTTTTACAAACTCCCTTTTGTTCTGTGTAAAAATAGCAAAGTGAAATGCTGGCAGGCGAACCTGGCACGTTTCAGAAACACAGCTGGCTTCATTCACTTTAATCCTACTATGCCATAGGAAGACCACAGGTACTTCAAAACGTCTGTCTCTTCTTGGCAGCTGAACCGATGCATATGATGGCACCAGGAGGGAGAGAAAAGGCTCAGCAGAATGCATTTTTCTACCTAGAAAACTTTCTAGCAACAGTTTTCTTCATGGTTTTTAAGTGTGGTATAGAGTAACTGTTGAAGAACACGGTTATGGGGACAAGAGTGAGTGATGGCAGATAAGTCACTTAACCTGAAGCTGGTAAGTAAGTTCTGAACATGACAGCAAGACGCAGGGAAGCTGTGCTCATAATGCTTTTTCTCCATTAGTAGAGCCCTGTGCTGTGTGTGTGGTGGTGTTTGTGCATGTACTGGTAATGAGAAACCTTTTAATGGGCCATCAGTTAAGATGAAAACGGTGTACACTGATTTGCACATAGCATCAAGATTGATTTCTAAATTCACAGATTTTACAGTTTGTTTCTTGGCTTCCTTTGCCTTTGTGCACATTATTTTTTTCATGTGTTTAATAATTATGGTGTTTTCTCCCATATCTTCAAGTGTGGGCTAAAATACTTTTATCCCTCAGTATGTGCCAATTACTTGGGTTGTTGTCGACATCTGGTGTGTCTTCAACATCAACGACCACTTTGGAATTAATGAAGAATGGGAATAATGTTGACATGTTGAGTACTAATTTAATCCACTGTACAATCATGGAGTATTGGGGCCACAGTAGACCATTTCAGAATTTATTAATCTATATATGTAAAACCCTAATGCATTTGTGAATTATTTAACCTGTAATGTTAAAAAATATATTTACCAAACATTATATAAATGTTTGGACACCGCTACTGCTACATATAGAGGCATGAACTCCATTTGACTTCAGAAAGTTTGCTGTCCTAGAACCTTGGATTTTAGTTGCAGATTACTTAAGTCGTGTAAATAGCGCGGTGAGGACCTCCATGAATTGAACTTGTTTGTACAGCTCATCCCAGATGTTTGGTAGGATTGAGATCTGGGGAATTTGGAGGTTAAGTCAACACTCCAAAGTCATTCTTTGCACATAGGGAGGAAATGTTGGCAAAGGGGGCATGAAAACCACAACTGTTCCTTCTGTAAAACCTTTCATAAACCACTGCAGACTGGGAACAGCACACAGGAGCGACAGTTTTGAAAAAACGCTGACACAGTCATTTGAGTATCACATTTATCGAGCTTTTTTTATATATATATAATATCTCAAAATGCTGGTGTCGGAAATTGAAATTTGCAAGTGCAAGTGATTGTGTCAAACTAACACCTTCCTGAAATGAGACATGGAAAGAATCCAAACATAGACAAACGTGTTAAACGGAGTGATAAAAATTGTGTAAAAAAAAAAGAGTATTTTTAAGCTTTGCTATAAATTAATAAGCAAACTTACTAATTAACAAACTAACAAATTGTTGCACAAGTTTTGATGCTGTGCGCTCTTTTGTTATGAACTCAGTTTTCTGTGCTTCCAGCAATAAATGAGCAGTGAAGGAACTGGAAATTGATATTTTTATTACTTCAGTAAATCAGTCAAAGCGGACCTTAGTCATTTTTTTCGCGTTATGTGTGTGTTTCTCAAGGGGTTGAAACTGAGCTGAACCACCTACAGATCCCAGGCTTTTGTTATTCGTCTCTGCTAGTTTACTTCCTCTTAGCCGTAGGTCCCCCTGAAGTTTTGCTTTAAAAAAACTATCATGTAAGTGCATTTCTTCAAAAGCCCTTAACATGTTTCATTTAATTTACCACCACCTTGATGCAATATTCTTTCGCATGTAAATTTCCCTTTTGAAGCATTATGCTGCCATCACCACGGTAGACCACCTTTAACGTATTCACAGGTTTTAAAGCTTGACAAACATTCTTGTTGTCTCTGAACCCAAATAGCTCAAACATTTTCTTGTCAGATGATCAAACTCACCCGAATCCATTTCCTTCCAGCATTTCTATATGCGGGAATGTGCAAAATGAATCAATTCTTGAACAATGTACAATGGTCTCGCTCTCCGTTATTGTTGTTGCCCCTGCTGTTGGTGTTTCAGACTTGTCTCCTTTAAAAGCAAAGCCGGTGTTTTTCTTGCCAGTGAGGACGTCCAGCTGTGGTTAAGTTGAGCTTTTCTCACTCCCACTGGCCTTGGACTTGTTACCTCTGCAGCTCTGATGGATTTCTCTTTGTTAAGCTTGTTATCTCCTGTGTTTCTTTTTCACTCTTTCCTTCTCATACAGATGCAGCTGGAAGATTTTTTTCCTCTTTCTGATAGAATAAGCATGACCAGCATACATTTTTTTTTACAAATCCCATGTCGTCACACTTACTTGTATCGGCGTAATCAAGTAAAAACAAACTAACTTTTAAGCAACCACTCAACAACTTGTGCGTTTTCTGCAACAATTTCATACAAAAGGGGAAATGTAAACTGATATATCCAACAAAGGCACCAGGAATGTCTTTCACTTTGCTCAATAAATCTTGCCTTGCACTAATATTACGAGTTGCTAAATAGTTTTCCATTGTGTCACTGCTGATTTGTTCCATAGTCGTCTTTCGCAATTTTTGTATCTCAGTTTTTAAAACACAAACTAGTCTCATGAAAAGACATTTTATTTTATAAATATGTAACATTTTAAGTAAAAATTATTTTCCCACTGGTTAAATTTGGGACTTTCTCATGAGTGCTCGATTCTCAAATGAAACTGGTGGAAACAAGTTTTATCAAGACTCATTTGCCCATTAACCCATGAAAACGTGTGCCCTAAATATAAACACTTCAGATATTTTAACATGACAAATGTGCAGTTCTCAGTCTGATTCACCTGAACTGCCATGTAAAATTTATTTAGTACTGAATATGTATGATAGAACGTCTGTCTGTTCTAAAAAATAACCATTCATCTGACAAGAGCTCCTTTTCCCATATTTTTATAGTATGTTGCTTGAGAAATCAATCATGATTACTTTTCCTAACACTTTACTGATAGAGATTTTTTGGTATTATCATTTTGTTGTTACTTTCAGGTTAAAGTGTTCTCTTGTTTAAACTGTATGTGTGAACTGACCTGGAAGTCACAGCTGCCTGTTATCTTCATGTGAAACAGTTTGACCGAGATTTGAACCGGGCTCAGATCAGGGGCCAGATGTTAAATTGGTTTACGACCTTTGCTTTGTTTAGGTAAAATGTTTTACGACCTTTGCTGTTTTTCCTCTGCTGTCTATCTTGCCTATCCTCCCTCTTTGAAGTTTGAGAATAAAAGACAAGCTGTATCCAAAGAGAAGCAGAACGCTCTGTGAACAGCTCTGAGAAGCAGTTGACAGAGTCTTCTCCTTTTGCTTGCAGAAGTTTAGTCATAAATTCATATACGTTGTCTGTGGTTCTTTTATGTAGGTTCTAGGAAAATACCTATCATTTTGGTGCCGAAACCCGGGATCTCTCATACCGACCGCTGTCAGGCAGAGGAAGACGCGCTGAATCCATGCATGGCCAGAAGTCATTTGGACCTGGAAAGAAAGACCCAGGAAGTAGAATTCTTCGCTGGGCCAGCGCCGTAGGTCCGACTTTGTCTGCCAACGGCGGAGTGACGAGATCCGACTGGACAACCCGAAAACTACAGAAACGTAGGTGAATTTTAAAATGGCTATTTTAGTGGTTTGAGTTCCCTTGTATGATGTCGCTCTGCTAAAACTCTGTGGTTTGAGAATCCTTGTATGATGTCGCTCTGCTAAAACTCTGTGGTTTGAGAATCCTTGTATGATGTCGCTCTGCTAAAACTCTGTTCGAGGAGACCCCATAAGGGCACGTCCTCAGGCGGATAGGAAGCTTGTCATTGCTGTGTGGTTTTGATTTTTTGATGGGTAAAACATGACTGGTGCTGAGTTTTCTGACAAGGCAAAAACAGATAATGTTGCGCTAAATCATAGAGTCATTACTGTGCTTATATTGCTGGTTTGCTACTGCTGCTTTGTGTGTGTGAGAGTGATTGGAGGTTTAAATACCGCTCTGTGTTTTACCTCATATAAAACAGTGGATTTAAGCAGCAAACCTCTTGTGGATGCAATAGGCAAGATTCTCCCACTCGAAAGAGTCGAAGCGGGGAATACCACAACAAGGTATTTTAATTGCTGGCCCACTGAAAAGAGCTCCAGTTCATAGGACTCCCTAGGAGTCAACGAACCTGGACCAAATTTAAATAATTTCAAATAAATAATATTTTTAAGCTGAAATTGCAAGTGTTTTAAATATGGGAAATAAACATTCTTGTAATTCATCACTCGGTAAGGGCGCCGATGGGGATGAAAAGTACATGCTGTCCAGGTTTCCTGGTAGCACTGTACACATGAAAAAATGGAGAAAGAAATATAAAATAGATGGAAAGCTAAAAATCGATCAATGGCAAACAATTGTGGGAATTTTGGAGAGTAGTGTAGAAAGAAAAATGGGAATAAAAAAAAAAAAAAAAAAAAAAAAAGGAGAATGAGCTGAGGTGTGCTAAATTATGGTTAAATGAATCTAAAAACTTAATTATAGAGAAGGAAGAAAATAAAGTAATTCCAAGCACACGGAATTCTGCAGCGGTGCAGGGAGAGCAAGCTCCTGCAGCCACCTCTCCCCTGGCTGCTTCAGCAGCTCCGTCTGCCCCAGTATCAGCCGCTGCTGTTCCAGCAACACGACTGTATCCTTCCCTAAAGGAAGGGACACAAAACTTATATATCTTTAGACCCTGTACCTTAGAAGAGGTCAGGAAAGCTGTGAAAGGATCAGATGTTTTTCACCTGGAGAAATTTGGAGGTTTATATACCTCTGCCTTTTCCAACGACCGGACAAAAGGCCGTGGAAGAGGCAGAGGCAGAGGAGGTCACGATAGGCGAAGACCCCAAAATAACACCCCACAAAATCTACGGTATTCAAAAGGCTGCTGGATTTGTGGCAATATTGGTCACTGGGCAAGAAACTGCCCTTCAAAGAATGTTGCACGGGGCGACAAGAGGGGTGGTGGAGTGAGGAGACCACAAATAGGAGAAATCTTCAGCATGATCAGACTCTACCACACCCCAAAAACACAAACCCCCAGTCCAAATTGATGAAATGCTAGAGACATGTGCATGCAGTTTAAGACGTTAAGTAAAACCATAAAAGAAATTGAATTCCTGTAAGAAATCAATGTATGCAAAATAATTTTTAATGCTACTAATGTTAGGTTTAAACCTCACAAGTGAGAAATAATTTGTTTTAAGAAATACTGATGTTTGTTTTGTTTTTCTTTTTGAGCTTCCTACACCTTTAAAGAAAAACCAGTAAAGAGAGGTCTCACTGAAATAACAACATGGGAACAACTTCTTTGTATGCTAAAAGTGGAATCATGACTTTCCTGAAGGAGGAGAAGCTGAAAAATAAAACTAAATAATAAAATTGTCCTCAGAGAACAATGTTTAATGTATTGTGTCGGAATAATATTATAACACCAACTTGGTGAAATGATTCTTAGCTGTCTATCTGGAGGGGTCAGCGGTCAGAGTAAGGTACCGACCTGGACATTGTCCAGCCTCGTAACTCTTAGGCCTTGAGAGGAGGGCTGCCCGCTGACTTCACAGTCTGCAGCACTGAGATCAACAAATTTAGAGAAATCCATTGTTCTCTGGTGAGACGTGTCTTAGATGAAGTTAACTTAAACTTACATTCTACATTTTACAAGTTAATGGTGAACATGATGAAAGAGACTACAGCTTTTAACATGTTTCATGTTTATATGTGTTTGAATAAGGAAATGGTTTATGACTTCTTAAAAAGTTGGATAATAAGTGGCTAAAAGCTATACGATGAAAAGTAAAGAAAGTTATAATTGACTCTTATTTGCTTCTTTCCTTTTCCTCTGTCTGAGCCTCGCTGCGCTGCGTCTGACCTCTGACCTCAGCTCAGATCTGTCCTGCCAATCAGATGACTCCCTCCTTTATCACCAGCCAGTTGATAAAGAAGCGAAAAAGGACAGGACGATTTCTACCAACTGGACACTGAAGGCAATAAAGTGTCCACTGGTCCTAATTCCTTGACATCTGGGAACTGCCATGCAGCAAAACTACTGTATGGAGTCCTGCTAGACGTTTGGAAAAAGAAAGCAAACTGAACTGTTTGCCGCTTGTTTCATTGGTGGACTAAGGGACGGTCTGGACAACTTATAAATAATCCAACACCAGAGCCAGTTGGACTGACAGGGAGCTGGAGAAGAGACAGAGGGAGGACCAGCTGCAGCGACGCCAGCAGCAGGAGGGGGAAGCGAGAAGCAAGACAGAAAGGAGAAATGCAGATAAGTTATACACACACACTGCTGTGACACACACTGCTACTGTAATGAGGACTTGTTTGCTTACTTACTAGCAGGAAGGAATTATCTATTTAGAAAAGAACATTTTGAAGGTTTTAAGGTACAATGTTAAATAAAAATCTTTCATTTTGTACCCATTAACTCAGTCCTTAACAGAAGGACCAGTGATCCTTTTAGGGCCCACGAGCCATAGATTGGGAAACTGTGAAGGAAAAAACTGTAATGGTTACAAGTTAAGAAAGGAAAAAAAAAACTGAGTGTGATACGGCTAAATTACACCAACTAAAATTATTAGATTCAAAACTAATAATGATTTGCAAATGTTTTATTTTCTTTGAAATAAATATACAAGTTTGGAACTAAATTAAACATATCTAAGTGTTGAACTTAATTGATATTGCAGTGTTGAAATACTATGGAGTATTTCTTTGCATTTAACTGAAACGCTTAACTTAGAGTTTAATTATATAAAGAATCTATAAATTGATTGGGATTGTGTTTGTGTGTTTTATATTGGGATGAATGACAATTGTTTTGAGAAGAGAGAAATTTTACTGCTAAATTGAGTAACGGATAAAATTATTGACCATTTAATTTAAAATATAAAAACCATTGTTAACTGGTCTGAAATGCGAGGTTAAGAGAAAGTCTGAGACTTTAAGCAACCTTGTAAACGGCTACTAAAACCTGATGATTGTGATTAAAAGCAACATTTTCTAGACTTCAGTCTAGAACATTTTAATCCAGATTTGATTGATAGTCAATAAATTCAAAAAGAAATGGAAAATTAGAGGATTTGAGGTTTTGGTTTAATTTCAGGATGGTCATTTTTATTTAGGAAGAGTTATGCTTTGATGAATTTGATAACATCTACAGGGAAACCAGTCACCCATGCATCCTTGCTTAAGAATCTTTTGCAGGCCATACATTTACCAGCTGAACTAGCAGTTTGTAAGTGTGCAGCGCACACCACGGAACAGGATGAGGTTTCAAATGGCAATAGATTAGCTGATAAAGTAGCAAAGGAAGCTGCAACTGGGAAGCATGGGGGAGACAATTTCTCAATACAGATAGAAGATCCTCAAGTAATAGACAAAGCTGTGTTAAAAGACATGCAAGATAATGCTCCAAACGCAGAAAAACAAATGTGGATAACTAAAGGGGCGACACTGAATGATGATAACATTTTTTCAGTAAATAGAAGTCGGTCCTTCCAAAATCTCTATTTAGAGCGGCAGCAATTTTGACACATGGACATTGTCATGTGTCAACAGGGGGGATGGTCTCTATGCTACAACAGCATTTTACCACATTACCACATATGGATTAAATTCTTACTTAAAAAATTTTTGTACTGCATGTCCAGTTTGTGTCAGAAACAATCCTCAAGGAAACATTAGACCAAGAAGAGGAAGTTTCCCAAAACCCTCATCCATTTCAAACAACGCATATGGACTTTATTGAACTCACACAAAGTGGACCACATAAATATTGTTTGGTGATGATTGATGCTTTTTCTAAAAGAGTTGAAGTAGTTCCAGCAAAGCCTGCTTTTGACAAAATTTATGGGAGAGCTTACATATTGCCTCTGTTTGCTCCAGACTTACAGAAAGCTGATGAAGAACAAACATTGGTAGATTATATGATCAGGATCCTGAAACAGAAAGAGGTGTTAAATGCAAATTTACTGCCGTCTGACTGTTCTCCTCTACAGGAAATAAATAAAACCACCCCCATCCAGCCAGGAAACTGGGTCTACATAAAGGTCATAAAAGAACCCTTCCAGGTGCTGATGACCACACCAACAGTCGTAAAGACCCAGCTGGATACATCTAAGTCACTGCAAGCTGCAGAGAGTGTTTGAACCCCTAAGTAGGCGGAGGGAGGAAGGCCGGACTTCAAAGTGGGGCTATTTTTAGGGTAGCTCGTCTCAAACCCGGTGAAGAAACGCTTAAGATTCCCCCGTCTTTAGTTTGGGGGTTCTGACATCTCTGTGCGCCGAGCAGCAATGGGGACTCCATATGCCAGATGGATCTTCTACTGCGCTGTGACTGCAGCATCAACCTGTGGTGGAAACTAATGAATAGAACCGCGTACGAGGGACATGCTGTGAACTGCTATGTGTGTGCGCAGCTGCCAATCGCCACACACAACTCAGGTCTGCGTGTAGGACACATCACGGATGACAAATAGATGTGTCTCTATGGCCTGAGCACACAACCACGACTAAGCGTCCCCATGCCAAAGGGATGCAAATGGTGTAAAAATGACTATTCTGTTCTACTTCAGATAGGAGATGCCGTGAAGGAACTTTTTGGATCTATGAACTGTTCCTTTAATGCTGACGTATTTCCATTTCCACTAACCGCATGGAAAATACCAGAGACCATTTCTTTAGCAGGAGCTAAACCCGGGTCTCTGAGGAGCTGCGTGTTCAACAACGGACACGTTTCTCTTGGAATGTTACCTTGGAACTTGTGTAACAGAGTTTACACCCACTGCGAAACGACACCGGATTACATCAACTGCATCGCCTGTAGGGGTCAAAGGATGACTCCACACTGCAAAGTCTGGAAGGACAACCCAGACTGTGACAACATGCTTCAGGAGAGGAGTTTCAACATCACAGATCGGACATTGGACGACAGGAGACAACGCTGTGCAGTACCATAGTGCCAGGAGACTATGGTTCACGGGTGATTGCAGACTGGTACTTCCTGTACCTGATTGTACTCATCAGGAAAGGACGACACATTCTGGCTGTCTGCTCCAAGCGTGATGCCTGAGGTCAAACGCTGGGGAGGCCTCACTACGGACACTGGAGTTCCATGGGAAATTCAAGATCTGGACCGGAGGTGAAAAGTTCATGCAGAGCATGTTCCCAGGAGTTGGATTAGGAGAAGTTCAGGACCACGTTGAAATCAACAGATATGGATTACTGCAACTCATCAACAGCGCACACCGGCTGGCAAACGGCTCCATGAGAGGGCTGACTGAACTGAGAAACATGGTTTTGCAAAATCGTATTGTGCTGGACCTGCTCACAGCCTCTCAGGGAGGTGTTTGTAAAATCATTGGCCCAGCGTGTTCCTGACGAAACAGGAACTGGTGGAACTATTTCTGATGCTCTACATGGCCTGGAGGAACTTAAACATTGTGTAGACGGTGCTACGCGAGGATCACATTTTTCCTTTTTGATTTGTTTTCATGGTTCATGTCTGGTCCATGGTGGACTTTACTGTTAAAGCTCGTGACACCTATTCTGATTGTTTCGGTTCTGTTCTGTCCTTTTAAGGTTTGCATTATTCCATACCTACGAAGTATGATGTTTAAGACAAGTAACACAACTGTTGTCAGTTATCAGCTAGCAAAGGCATCCTATGAGACGAATGAAGATGACTTGTTTTGAGATTCTGACGATTTTCTGAACAATGATGGTGTTCTGTAATCAATAAACAGATTAATTCATTTGCTGAATGATTCCTACACCAAAAATGTGAAAACAAGTGGTGTTAGGGATGAGAAAACTGCGTTTGATTTTTTGCTGTTTCTTTCTTTTGTTTTTGTTTATTTCATTTATTCATTATGATCATTGTGTAATTTTTATGTTTAGACTAGGACAAAAGATGTATATATTTTGCATTTCTTGGTTCTATTTTATTTCTTTTCTTTTCTATGCTTGGCTTTTGAATAAGGTTTACACACATGGTGAAATGATAAAAAGGGGGGAATGATAGAGATTTTTTGGTATTATCATTTTGTTGTTACTTTCAGGTTAAAGTGTTCTCTTGTTTAAACTGTATGTGTGAACTGACCTGGAAGTCACAGCTGCCTGTTATCTTCATGTGAAACAGTTTGACCGAGATTTGAACCGGGCTCAGATCAGGGGCCAGATGTTAAATTGGTTTACGACCTTTGCTTTGTTTAGGTAAAATGTTTTACGACCTTTGCTGTTTTTCCTCTGCTGTCTATCTTGCCTATCCTCCCTCTTTGAAGTTTGAGAATAAAAGACAAGCTGTATCCAAAGAGAAGCAGAACGCTCTGTGAACAGCTCTGAGAAGCAGTTGACAGAGTCTTCTCCTTTTGCTTGCAGAAGTTTAGTCATAAATTCATATACGTTGTCTGTGGTTCTTTTATGTAGGTTCTAGGAAAATACCTATCATTACAATTATGTTTGACTTTGTGCTGTTCTAGACCAAAAAGTCTCAATAAAATGCATTTGATTGTGTCTTAGCCATAACAAAAATGTTTAAAAAGGCTCAAGAGATATCAATGTTTTTACTGTATTTGTAATGTATGTGTAAGGTTTTCAGTCTTGCCCTGATAATTATGGGACTACTAAATTATTCATAATGTCATGGAGGCATCTAAATGTCAGCTTGTGCCGTGAAACAGGCCTCAGACCTCTTATGAAGGTGACATCCTCCATGTTTCTGTAAACTACGGTGCTCCACGTTAATCTCCTTTGCCTTTAAAGCATTCCTCTCTCCGCTGTTTAGAAGCAAAAGATCGCGACTGTGGTTCCATCTTGTTCCTTCAAAGTTCAGCCATTCCTTGGAGCCTCTTTGAGCGTCCTGGAAACTTATTTCACCTTGTCCCTCCTCAGTGCCAACCTCCGCTGTTGCTCCCCTCCCTCTCCTCACGTCAGCCTCTGTCTCCTTTCTCCTCCCCTTTTCCATCTATCAACAAGTACACATTCTCTCTGCTCTTACACATATTCTGAATGGCGTAGTCACTGCTTGTTGATCAGCCTTCCCCAAGGAAAGAACATGAGGAGGCGGGGGTGACAGCCAGCTTGTCAGAGTGGGCCTATGGGAACATAATAGTGGCTCCTCAAGGTTCTGCCCGACTCTCTTTGCTTACAGGAACCAGCCTGGCTGTCACTGTTTTGCCATGATCTCAGTGACACTGTTTGAGCAACACAGACATCCGTTTTCCACTTATCAGGTAAGTTTTGTTCTGTTTTTGCTTTTCCTTTAACGCGACTCAGATGCATTATAAGAAAGAACCCGCTTAAAACTTCCTCATCTTCTTCTTCTTTTTTTTTTAATCATACCTGGCTGAGGTTTAGCGTTATATGCTATATGGTGTTTCTGCATGAGGAGACTTGTTCAGGACCTCTCTGTTGAAAATTGAACTTGAAGCTTTTCTAAGTAAGTTGTGGTCTGGCCTTGGCAGTCAACACACCCAGTTCATTTTCACCCTGTGACTTCTTGTTTTCATTTAAATCTGCTTCGCATTCACCAGGGGGTAATGAGACCCTCTTTGCATATATTTGTTTTGTTTTTCTTTTTAACACAGGGGTTTCTTAGAGGGAAACTCTCACTGCATGCACACTTCTAATTCACCATGTAGGGGCAAGTTTCTTGGAGGATGGCAAGCAACTGTTTGTTTACTTATAATGAAACGCTGCAACAAATTAAATCGGCATGTATGCATATTTTTGTAGCACAGTCGAAAAATACTTTGTGCTTTGCTTTTACTGGAAAGCAGAGATTTAATGAGTTTGTTGTCATTCAGCAGTTTCCTTACTGGAACAACATAGCAAAAATGACTGATTTTTATTGCTCTTCAGTGTTTTCCACATAAAATTTCACGTTAGTGGTTGTAATATAAGAGGAGTATTTTCTTATAGGTTTTGAAATCAAACTTGAGAGGCTTAATTTGCTTTTGGAAACAACAGGTTTTTTTGTTTTCTTGAAAGTTTCTAGCTTCAGCTCCCTTCTTATCACATCTCAAAATGTTCTCTGAGAAAAAAAAATGTTTGTGGTTGAACAATATGATAAACCTCTGCACAAGCGAGATAGATCAACACAGTGTTTGATTTTCTACATGTACTTTGGAGGCCTCGGAAACTGTGGAAGGTGAGTTTTAAAGGACAGCCTAATGAAGGGGTAAGGTGGATGCTAACCGCAGTCGTCCGGGGACATCTTCTGCTCTAATGAACGGTGTAAAGTGCTGTAAATCACCCGCTGTGGAAGAGCAGTAAGATTCCTCTGTGCAGTGATGTCACTGCTCATATGTGAAGCAGATCCAGACATGAACAGTTCAGTCTCTGCCAGATGTTGAGTTGAATTTCCCTACACACTCTTGGCTGGATTGACATGTAATCAGAAGTGTGCAGAGGTGCGCTGCGGCTCTTCACACTGAGACTTTGGTAATTGTAGAAGAGAAAGAACTTCAGGAAACATCCGAGGATTAACGCTACCTTGTAAAAGTGTTTGTACCCCGTCGGTCTTTTCATGTTTACACTTTACAACCATAACATTTAGTGAGTATTATTGAGATTTTAGGGGATAGACCAGCGCACCACAAGTTGTGCGTAATTATGAAGCAGAAGGGAAGGGAATACTTTTCAATCGTACTTCTGAAAGTAACTGAATATATTTATATCCTCCCTCCCTTTACTTTGACACAACTAAACAAAAAGTTGGAATTTATGGGATAAATTCCAACTGTGTGTACTTTAAGAAAAGTAAATACAGCTGATATTTATGATCATGATGACCAAGGAAAGCATCAAACAGGAAAGGATAACATCTTAGGGACAATTAAACCAGAGTTAGGATATAAAACAAAATCCCAAGCTTAGAGCATTTAACAGAGCACTATTCAATCCACCTTCTGAAAATGTAAAAAAATAAAATGGCACTGAAAACCTGGCAAGTTGAAGCTGTCAGCCAAGGCTGACCGTCTGATCCAGGAGAGCAGAATTCTGGAGGAGCAGATGCTAAATGACTCCACTCAAGTCCCCTTTTGAGCACAAGTTGCTAAATTTTAGCCTTGACAAAAGCAAAAAACAAAAAGAAAGCAGACATATTTAATACATTAATTTGAATAACATTTTGATTTGCCTACATCTCTGTGAAATGCTCTTATAAATAAAAACTCCACCGTAAAACATTTAAAAAACGTCCACCCTTCTCAACCGTCTGTGTTGTCAGTCCAAATCTGTACCATTGTTGAATTGTGAAAGCAGGATGTGTAATATTATTTTCAAGGATAAAAAAAATTCCCTCACTTTGGAGATCCCTAGTTTAAATCAAAGTATATGCATGTGTTAGAATTGACAAGCGGAAGTCTTGATCTAAAACTTGTTTGAAAATTCATGACAAATCTTGGAAATAACTGTTTACACGCTTTCTGTCCAGTCTCTTGCCCATTCACTTTCCAAAAGAGAATGGGTCAAAAAAGAGAAAAAATTCTTTCGATGTCAGAAACTTGTAGGGACATACACAAAAATACAAAACTTTAGTGGCATTAGTAACTTCGGGGATCTGAGCACAAATGCGATGCAATGACAATTTCTTAGCAAAAAAAAAAAAAAACTAACTGAAAACCATTAGCCATTTTCCTAAGAAATCACATAAAATCACATTAAAACACTGCTCATATTTTTGAGGTGACAAAAAGCAAAATTCTTCAGATGGTAGAGATAATTTTGAAACTCACCATTTTGTTGATATGATCTATACAAAGTGTCTCATCTGTTTTACTTCTCTTTCTTTCAGGCTACCGAACAGAACAGAATATATTTTTGATTAAAGAAACATGGCCATGTTCCATACAAAGCACAAATACCTCTGGATTTACGTTTTGAACTATGAGTAAAACAAAAGCAAAATAACAATGGAAACTCCACATGATGCGAGTTTGGAAGAACATCAGAGAGCTTTGGGCAGCGTGACCTTTTCTGCACAAGAATTATCTACAAAAGATCAGGATGGTTCAGGAAGAAAAGGTCAAAGAAGAGATGATCTTTTCCTTTCAGACCAAAGACCACAATTGGAACCTGATGGGGATATACGTGATCTAAAGAAAAGTTTTACCTGCGTCTGTTACGACACTATGGTCCTCAGAGAAACGGTGTGTTTTCAAGAACCCACACAGGTCCTTCTGGATGCAGCTCCTGGAACATCTCAGCTTCTTGTAGAAAATGACCCCTCCATATCATATGCTTCAAATGAGGACTATTGCCTTCCACCTCCTGCTCATGCAGCAGAAGTTCAGTTAAACCAGTTTGCTCAAAAACAGCCTGATCATCCTCTGAAACTTTATTCTACATCTGCACAAAGAGGCTCGATGACGCTGGAGCCAATTTCAAATGGGTCCATCATCAGTCAGGCCTGTGCATCCACTCTGGAGATCCCTGCTGACCTGCTTCCTAAAATCTCTGACTTGCCGCATGTCGTGAAGCAAAGACCAAGCACCATCACCTTCTCCACCAGCACCGGCTCCGCTTGCGTCCACAGCCACGCTTCTGGCTACGACAGCTCTGATGGGGAAGAATCGTCAGAGGAGGAGAGAGTGAAGTTTAACTTTAAGCATGAGGACGTGGTGAAGGGAGATGATGATGTGTTCCTGGAGTGGCCTCATAGTAAAGATCGCCATATGACAAAAAGGAAACAGAAGAGACGAGGCTGTTTGGAGCCACAAGCAGACTCTGTGTGCACACCCAGCACCTGTGGTTATGAGGCTGAGGAGGAAATAAGCAGCAAGGAGGTATGCCATTAACAACACAATACTTTTTTTTTTTTTACCTTACATTGCCTTGCAAAAGTATTCACCCTCTCGGAGCCTGTTGCTTTTATGTGATAAGAGCCACAAACACAAAAACACAAAAAAGTAAACTTTCCAACTTTAGAATTTGTCTAAGCATTTAAAAACATTTAAAACAAATTTTGAGGTGATGCAACTTCCATTGGTTCTTAGAAGACACTAATGCAGTCATGTTATCATTGGAAATAGATATGAGGTGTGTAGGAGTGCACCGACTTCCCATTTATAAGTGAGAGACAGATCCAGGAGGAATTCAAACAGCTTCTGCTTTATTTCCCCTCCCATAGCTGGGGATTGAGTTTGATGAAGCACATTGGACCACATTAGCGCTGAACTTCACCTTCCATTTCTGGCCTGTCTCCTTCCTCGCCTCCCTTTCTCTTTGAGGTGCGCCTGTGTCCTTTTCACATGACCTCCATTCCTGCTTTTTTTTTTTTTTATTGCCTATTTAAAAGCTTACATGAGCTTTCATCAGCCTGTTGTAATCCATTATATATATGCTTTGTTACACCTTGAGGGAACATAGCCAACATCACATACCTGCCATGCTTTTTATAACGGTGAGAAGTAATGCACTGGTCCATATTAACCTTTCTGTCTGGTGGTAGGACACTGAGATAACACCGGCTTTATACGCAAATGGCACGCAGCTCAGAACGGGTCATTTAGGAGAGGACAGCAAGAATGCAGGGAATCGAGGGAGTGTATAGTAAATATTATCAAAAGGAGTAAAGTAAATGCTTTCCATGCCATCACACTACAGACCATGTTAATGCTTTTAGGCTGAAATGCAAAGTAAAAGAGAGCAGATGTTGCATCATTTTAAAGGAGCACTAGATTATTGAGCTTTGTACATATTTCAAGATAGATTTTTTTCTTTATTTTTTTTTCAAAGCAGTCATGGTTTATGTGGAGGAACAGCAGAAAATCCCAGCTCAGGTGAGATACTATAAGTGCACAGGTAAACTATTAATGGTTCTTTCAAAAAAATTCTGGCCTTTATGGAAGAGTGCTTGGAAGAAAGTATCAAGCAAACCTGTTTGCAGTATATGAAAGTCAGATAAGAACTAAATTACATTTTCTGAATGTTTGTCAGAGTTGATAGAAAAATTGATGGAGCAAACTACAAGGCAAAGTCCAGGCCCGAATCTCATTGGGAATTTGTAGCAGAACTTGAAAATCAATTTCATGGATGAAATTCAGCCACCCGACATTTGACTAATTTTGCAAAGAACAATTGGCAAAATTTCCGTCTGTTTATGTGCGAGAAGACAAACCCATGGAACTTTCAGCCTTACGTACAGAGAAAGTTCACTCTGCAATGCATTCTCTCGGGAAGGGATTTCACACTTTTAGTCCTTATTTGCAAAGGTATATGAAAGCCATATATCTGTTCTCTTTCACTTTACAAACACACAAATAAGCTTAATGATTTAGCGCATTATGCTCCAGAAGACACTAATACATTGAAGTTTAGAGTTGTAAGGGAATATAATATACCAAAATTTAAATAATATTATATCAACACAGTCTTCTGAGATGGGAAGATGTTCAAAAAACCCAACAAATCTGTTATTTTTAAAGACATTCAGTAACACAAAATATCTGCTTCGGCTTGCCTTAATTTTAATAAGCACAGAAACACATGGTTCTGCCATATTTGATTTTAGTATTCACATAAGCCTTTAGGATCATTTCTGAAACAAGCTGAGGATGCAGTTGTCCCCATCAGCCATGTGAGGGCACTATATGCACAAGGTTCCCAGTCCGGTCACCTAATGTCTTCCTTTACAGTTGAACTCACAGATGAATAAAACAAACGCATATCTTTCACATATTCCCCCTCTCCCAGCCATACATTGCTGCGTTCACATGCTGCTTTGCACCGCGGGGTATTGCCAATGTAATTTATTCCCTCAAGCAGCCAGGTAGCCCATGCCCTTTTCGCATGACCGCTTGCTACATTGGGATACCTCCATGGTGATCTCTGGCACTCTCAGTGGGTGGCACAGACTAGGCACTGAGCCCAGAGCTCACACACTTAACTCCTCATTTCCATCTCAAAGCCCCTATGTTGGGGTTCCACAATGTGTCCAATTTGTGCTGATAAAGTTATATTCTCTTCGCTTTTTGTCATCCCCTGATGATAACATTGCATCTGTCTCATGGCTCACACCGGCTCAGTTCCCATGGCAGTGAGCCTTTGCGCTACTCCCAGGGCCAGATATAGAGGAAAGGGAACGGAGAAATGAATTGAGGGAGAGTCTCACTTGAGCGTCAAAGCCCCTTCTGGTATTTGTCTCATTCTGAGGGGAAGTGTCTGCATTCCCAAACAGCACCTTGAGGGGATGTCACTAAAAAGAAACTTTGTGAGTGCCTTCCAGATTTTGCTTGACTGCGGGCCAGAAAACAAGGCATCTGTTTCTTGCGTTTCTGTTTGTCTGGCACCAGGGGTTAATTAACAATCCGGCTCACAGGATCCTCAGCTTCCTCTTCTTATATGTTTTCAAGCATTTGGCTTAGAATCTTGAGCTTGGTTTCCTCCCAGCAAGTGTTATGCACATATTTGTACTTTATGTATTTAAATTAAAGAATTAAAATAGATAAAATGATGTATCATCACTACAAATCAAAATAGTTCTCAGTATTTTTTACTTTAATTTCTTTTAGGGGCAGTTTTTTTTTCTTCTAGGCTGAATGGGAATCCTTTTTATTTGTAAATAGACTCAGAGGTTTGGACAGATAAATATACTGATCCAGTGTTTAACATATTACATTTCCTAGTCAGCACAGAGCTGGAAAGACACACACTGCAAAATGGGAAACTTTATTTTTTCCTCTTGGTGACCCAGAGTGATCGTTAAGACCCATGAGGGCACCAGGGACCCGGACAGATTTAGATCATTCCTCAGGGATTCAGTGGAAGGAGGTACTTTCTCCCAGCGTTCGCTCGGTCAGCTGACCCTGGGTGATCATCAGGCTGAGTGGTGACTGGTCTGTTACAGCCTTGCAGTTTAAAGATAATGCACTAAGTTCAGTATTGAAAACAATTTCATATTGAAGAGGCTTTCCAGTTAGAGGAAATCTGTCAAGGATCTTTCATGTAAGAAGTCATACCCCTAATGTACGTCTTTGTTAAAACAGTATACTTTTACAGATGTTGACTTTATGCATTTATACTTTCGAGTAAGTTATTCAGTAGTGGCATCAAAAACTTATCCTCATATTTCAATCAAACAAGTTACTCATATTTTATAGATTCAATATAAAAAATAGATTAATAAAATATGAATCTATGGGAGCCAAACTGCCTACCATGTCAGGTAGGCAGTTTGGCCTACCTGACATGGTAGGCAGTTTGGTCAGGTAGGCAGTTTGGCCTACCTGACCAAACTGCCTACCTGACATGGTAGGTAGGCATGTCAGGTAGGCATGCCTACCTGACATAGGTAGGCAGTTTGGCTAATTTAGTACAGCCACTATGCTAACAAAAAGACAACAATCAAAAATAATAACTACCTATTTTTGTGCAATAAAAGGGTTGATGCTTCAAGATAATTACTGTGTTGTAAATATTAACAAATACAGGATTTAAAACCAAACTGTCATATTCCCTGTAGAAGTTGTGATTAAGTCTAACTGTCGCAGTGTTTGGCTGACCTCTCTTATCTGACCTTCTCTGATTACCCCCAGGAGTCTCCACAGGTCACGTCTCCATGGTCTGAGTCAATGAGCCAGCTCATGAGGAAACTGGACCAGCTTAATCAAGACATAGAGGAAGCTCTGAGTGCAAGTTCATCACCCTCTGACACGCCTTGCATTGCGCGCAAGAAGCAGGTGAATGTCACGCACTCTCAGTATATCTGCTGTCATTGCGTGATTGAAGAGGTTGGCCGTATATGTTCAAATCACATAACCCATACGTTCTTTGTTTTGCTTATAAGCGCACAGAGAATTAACAGAATGAAACGGGACGCTTTTTGTAAGAAATTTATCAGACCTCCATGGGTTAAATCAGAATCATGACTGCACCTTCGATGCTTTATGGTGTACGCAGTCACGGCTGATTCTGCACACATTGCTATGAAGCCCTTGCTGCATACTTTGTCATGGCTTTTAAACTTTCTTTAAATCAATTTAGTTTGCTCTGCAGAGAAAAAAACCCAGGCGGATTATCCAGACCTGTGAGCAGGTGGTGTTTGGAATTTCATGTCCATCACCATTTCTACAAGCGTTCCACATTATGTTGAGACTCCAATAAGACCTGTGAGTTCAGTGAGCAGTCTCTTGCAGGCCCAGTAAATGAAGGGGTACAGTAGATTTCTCTCTTGTGGCGTGTGTGACTTTTGCAGTATGATGGTACATTCTGTGACAAAACAACCTTCGTGTAGTGAAGCAATACAGAGCGTCTGTCTCTGTCTGTTTTATGATGTGGACCCTCGGCACTCGGATGTGATATTTGATTCCAAAGCCTAACAACTGCAGCAAGAACAGACAGTTATTGTACTTTCAATGATGCAACAGGGGAAATGAAACTGTGTTTCCAAAAAAAAAAAGAAAAAAAAAGACCCCAGTCTCATAGTGGCGTGTTCCATGAAATATCTCTCCAGACTTAGTGTGCAGGAACAAAAGTGGCCTTTTGAGCTCCTTGTGCGTGTCCTGCACAGAGGAGCTGTTGTGTTAGAAAGGAGTTTGTATGATTTGGTCTATTAGGAATGGTTCAGAGAGGCTTACATGCCTCCTAGGCATCTGCATAACCGTCCCAGTCATTCACTACGACCTGCTTCAGCTAATGGCAGGCAACTGGCAAAGACAAGACGTCTTTACTGGGATACTTGACAAGGTCATAATCTCTGTTCTCTCAAAGGAAGATCTGCACATACAGCCTTCTTTGTGAAGCTCTGTGAAGCTGAACTGAGAGAGGAGACTTCTCTTCCCCAACCGCTGACCTCAGCCTGTTGTTTTTCTTTTCCCCTGGCCGCTGTTGCGTTCGTCCTGTCCTCGTCTGTTCGGCCACACAGAGACAGAGCCGGTTTTGATTGTTGTTGTGATGTTGTTGCAGTGGGGTGCTGCTTCAAAGTCCTCGCCGAACCAAACCCAAAATGACACAGTCCTCCAAAGAGCTGACAGGAGGGAATGTCGGAGCCAAAACACATCTTCTGCTTCATGCGGCTTCTCAACGGGGACAAAAGCAAGAAACAAGAAGATGGTAAGATGCTCTTAAAATGGTTTCCAGCTCCAAGCTGACAGCTGTTTTTTTAAGACTTATAAGACTTTAGGCTGTTGTTCTTTTCAAGCTGCAATAAACAAGTCCTTTTGAAAGCTTAGCTCTGAATGTTGGCCTTTGGTATTCATGTCTGGATGCTACTACTTGGTAAGAATCAGATAACCAAAGCCATGCCTATGTAGAGCTGAAATTGTTTCTCCAAAATAAATTAGGAAGGTATGTGAAAAATAACATATTCTCCAAAACCTCTTAAACAAGGACTACTGTATGATCTCTAATATGTTTCGCTACTGCCATGATGCTTTTGATGCATTTTTTATTCGAATATTGTGTATTGAGAGTAAGAGTGGAATTTTTAGTGTTATGCGATGCAACAATTCAATACATTTCTTTTGTCATAAAGTGCCCCCAAGTGGTTATGTAATTGTTAGACAAATTAATCAAAAAGTATGCACTGTTAGTTCAAGCAAAAAGCATTCAGAGGGGAGTAAATCTTCATTAGTGCAGACAGACTGTCTGCATGGCCTAGCATTAAATGAAGTTTTAAAGTTGTTGTCAATGCTGCAATTTTGAAATTGCATTGATTCTGTATGAGATGCACACCTTAGTATTTTACAGCTGAGAGTAACTATTGCCCTATCTGTTGCAACAATGTCACATGCATAGAAAAGCAATGCTGGAGCCACGTTTGACTGAGGCATGGATGTCAAAACTCAGTTCTCAGAGCTGGTGCCACTGCACTGTTAGATGCATCCTTACTTGGAGTCAAATGGCTGAATTACCTCCTAAGCATGCAATCTGAATCCTGGACATAATTAGTTTATCCAGATGGGTTCAAGTAGCAATAAATCTAAAAATTGCATCATCCTGGCTTAAGAAAATTAGTGTTTGAGACCACTTGACTCTGGCATTGAATCTTCATACACAAGGGGTCTTAAAATAATGTTCTTAGGCAGCCTGACTCAGTCAGGCAACTCACCTGACTGAGTTGTCCCTGAGTCAGGTGAGTTGTCTGTCCTTCCACTCACCTAACTTAAGTACCTAATTATTATTGTCATGCAGTGAAGCTATGTATTGCTTCACTACATGTTAGGTAGGCGGTTTAGCTATTTGATTCAGGTGTGTATGACCAAGGATGAAACGCCAGCCTTGGAGAAGTGGTGTTTAAGATGCCCGTAAATCACTGAAATACAAGACAGATATGCAATAGTCTAAATAGGATATTAGAATGATTGTTCAGTCAAGTAATTGAAAGAATTAGGGGATGTACAGAATGAAATAATTTGTAAAGGAAGATGAACTCATCATCAGATATTTCAAAGCTTTGTGCATAAAATGCTTTCTCTTACAAGCTTCACTGAAAAATGAGGAGTTTGAGACAAGTAATTTTAATTATGTACCAGTATATGTTTGATTACAGTTCCACTTAATGATTAAAATAAAATAGCCATGGCTCAGCGTTGGTGAAGGTCCCAATTGCAGAGAGAAAACAGGTGGCTGAAAAATGAGTCTTCAATAAAGAAAACAGAGTCCCTTGTACTGGGCGACTGTGGCTCTGTGGGTAGAGTAGTCAGCTTGCGATCGGAAGGTTGTAGGTTCAATTCCAGCTTTCTCCTGCCACGTGTCGATGTGCCCTTGGGCAAGGCACTTAACCCCAAATTGCATACCAAGCTGCATATTGGTGTATAAATGGCTGAATGTGACTCTAGTGTAAAGTGCTTTGAGTGGTCAGAAATGATTGGATAAAGCGCTATACAAGTTCAGTCCATTTACCATTTACTGGCGTGAGTAATTGCATATCAGATTATGCATACACATGAAAATACAGAATGCAAGCACTAAGATGAACGAAAAGCACATTTTATGGACTCCTGAAATTTATTTCTGAAACTTAACTTTTTAATGTAAATTATGCCTGATGCTAAACGGTTTCCCTTCCTGTCGGAGTGCCACTTCAAACTGGGGTCATAAATCTCTGCCCAATGTAGCAGTGGAGTGTATGCAATTAAAAACTGTGAAATCAATAAAAGAAACGACAGAGCTGCAATTAAGCTTGCAATAATTTATTAAATGCCAACATTTATGACAAGTTCATTGCAGTTAAACTTTGAAAGTGAATTAAAATCACTTCTGTCTCACAAGAATTGGTAATAATCCACGTATCTTTAATAATTGAAGTCTGCCAGATTTGTCTTGTAGAAACAGAACCCACACAGAGAGCAGCTGCTACAAAAGCACTTAGGCTCCAATCGAACCTAAAATGGTGAATAATAAACAATTTTGGACAATTTTTCATTTGATCAGTATCTAAAATTGAGAGATTATCTCTGTCCAAATGTGCAAAGAAACTAAAAGCGGACGTCTGCACTTCCTTTATTTTATTATTATTTTTTAGATTGTTGGATGTTCTCAATATATTTGCATTCAAACTCTGTAAATCTCTCTGGTATTCACCATTGATGACTCTTGTGTTGCCAAACAACAATACAGTGCAATTTAATATTGGCTAACAATATGATAAGATGATTAAAAAAATGCAAGGAATATTCAACCAGTGAGATGTCTTTAGCTATCCCCCACTCAAAGCTAAACTTTTAGTTCACAGTCAATTCCTTTGCTTTTGGTTTTCGGAGTAGATATCAACCAGTTTTTTTTTTTCTTTTTCTGATTTGGTCCGAGTTTCTGCAACTGAAACTAGGGATGGAGGATAGATCTCCCTGGTTCCTGAAAATTTCTTACAGTGAAAGCACACATCATATTTTACAAACACAAAGTAATGGAAACTAGGGCTGTAACAAATCATTGAATGATTCAAGTACCTTGATTACTAAAATTCCTTGAGGCAAATTATCTGCCTCAAACCTTTGTTAAATTATGTTTTACTATTTGGCGAACTGTGTTCCACCCAGATGATTATTTGTGTTGCGTAACACACTTCCGCTTATGAGTTGTTGGCAAATACTAATAAGGGTTACAGATATGAGTATTTTGGCTGAGTACTAACTTTGAGTATAATAAGGTTAAATCCCTTTCGGTGCTGATACAATTTTAGTCATCCTATTTTTAGTAAAAACAAATAATTAAATTAATTTAAAAAAAAACAAATAAACGTCTTGCTATCAAGAGTTTACTTCCTGAGATTTTGTTTTTTGTCTTGGCAGCAAGACAAATTTTTTTTGAGGCCTCTCTAATCTATATGGAACATCTGGAAGCAGCCTATGATAATGTCAGACAGTCTGATTCAGTCTTGAAGTCTAAGAATGATGGACATGCTCAGACTGGTAGAACTGACAGAATTGAAAGATGTCTTGTTGACCTACCTGTAAAAAAATGTTTTGGAACATGTGGTTTTTTTTTTAAGTTTAAAATCTGAAATTCATCTGAAGAACAACTTCATGATATGCAAAATGTTTTTGTGATGATAAAGATTGTGCATTGTTGAATGAAGCTACAGTACATACTAAGGCTTGTTTCTTCCTCAAATTGGGACCTGCAGAGGAGATGTAGAATGCCTTTCAAATAGCAGGAAGAAAACCACAGGTCTTGTAAACACAGGTCAAAAAATATCTTAACTTTATAACACTCTACTGACTCTACTGATGACTGAGTAACTTATGAAACTATTAATAACTCTTGAAGTTTTCCAAATTGTGTCGACTACCTCAAACATCAGTATATTTTATTGAGATTTCATGAGAGAAATCATGCAATTGTGAAGAGGACGGAAAATAGTATCTGCCTTTTAAATGTGTTTAGCAAATAAAATCTTAAGAGTGTGGCATGGATTTACATTTAGAACCCTCTCATGTCCTGTGTGTTTTACTCTTAAACTTGCTTTGTCACTTAAACTGGTGGAAGCATGTTTATTTTTAGAAGACATGCATATAAGAGTGCATCTAAAATCAATGTTACATGTGGTGCAGGCAACTCTAAACTGAACAAATTAAAAGTGGAGTTTGCTTATGGAAAGTAAAGCTTAAAATTTAGTCAGTAAGAGGTACTGCAAGAAATGTCTATGGCAATAGCATGAAGAAAACGTGTCTTCTTAACTAGAACACTTTTACCTCAGGTGTGATATCAATCCCAGCTCAGAGTTCCCACTTCCTAGGTAACTGAAATGCAGCATAACAATGTCATTAGGCAAAATTATGTACTCTAAGAAATAAAATCTCTTAAATTTTATTTTAACAACAACAACAACAACAACAACAAAAACTAATTTGAAGACACATGAAATGATCACAACATGTGGAACATCTGCTTGGATGTACCACAGAGTGGAAAATTTTATCAATAAGTTTTCAATAAATAACATTAAAATGAAATGTTGCTGTCACAGCCAGCACACAATACACTCACATAGTTTCCCTGTTATTGCTGTTCAGTGCAAACTGTGATTCCACTATTAGTGGATGGAGACATAATCAGGTTAAGTATTCCTACGTTTAGTTGCTGTTGACGGGGACGGGCCTGCCAGTCTGTCAGCTGGACTGACTGGTTCTGTATCCGCCTCTTTGGCTTGTCACTGTGTGGGGACTGCAGCCATCATTCACCCGCACAAACCTGTCACACCACATAAACATCCTTGTTGATGCAGGCAAGGGGAGAGTTTTCCAGTTGCATAAAAGCCCCCGAAATAGGTCCTCTTCCCTTCAGTGAAGGATGTCACTTTTTCCAACTTGTAACCTTTGACACGTGTCATTCGTCTAGATGCAGCTGGCCTGAATTGGGGGGGACGTGTGTTTAATGCAGGTCAGATCTTGAGATATGCTGAGATGATATACTTTCTGCGCAGAAAGAATCGGAGAGAAGACCATGCCAAATCCGTACCTCCTCTAGGGTGCAACATCTGGTTTTTGACTTCTAATCTTCAGAGTTTATTTTTGAATCTGGGACTGACGGAGGTCCATGGAGACTCCCTGGACAGAAACCTTTAAAAGTGCAAAGATAATAACCCTAGTTGTGTCCCAAGTGTTTAAATCTGTGATGAAATTCTGCCAGACTGGCAGATTGCACAATCAGTAAAGAGGGACATGTTGTGGCTATTGCTCTCAGTTTTCAAAGGTCGCTATCTACTTCTCTGTGTGTTTAAACACATGTAATACTGGAAACATAGAAGTGTGAGTCAGGCATTTATGACTTTGTTTTTTTGTCTCCCAGAAAGATGTTTTTTGAACCAAGGGGGCTACTGAGTGGTTGAGGCTGAGGCAGCTACCCCTGGTGGTTCATTTCCTAAACCTGTCAAAATGTGCTGACTGTGGCAGCTTATTTGCTTTTAAACTTTTTTCCTTTTAAATAAGTTACAAATTGCATGCCAGCAGCATTGTGTTCTGTGACCTCATTTATTATGTGGCCCAAAAGTGTCTAAGGCTATCATTGAGCTCACACAAAGTTCACCTATCTTTATAAATTTAGCTATTTGGCTCATTGTTTTTCTTTTTTTTTTTTTTCTTTTTTGCTAAAAGAAGAAAATGAAATGGTTGGATGCTCATCCAACCAAACAATTGAATACTGCCAACATTTTTACTTTCATGGGAGCGCTGGTGATTACATCTCTCACTGCCAATGCAAAATCATTTATGAATTAGAGAATTTTGTCCAAATTAAAGTGAAAAAAAAACAAACAAACAATCACCCTGGTAAATTCAAATTGATTTCTTATTGTTTGTTATGATGAGGCATGTGCAGCGTTGCAGCCGACCATCCTGGGAGGGAAGAGGTCCAAGCGAGCAGCATGCGGGTAAATCAGAACATCATACCACAGAGAAGAAACATTCTGGAACTCTTCCTCAGAAAAAAACAAACAAACAAAACAAAAAACACTGTTGTTGTTTTCCGGGTTGCAATGCCTTTTTTATTAACTACAAATTTAACCACAATCACAGGAGACATCTTGTTTTTCTTTTCTTTTATGTTACTAGAAAAATTCTGTTTTTATTTTGAAAAAGAGCTAGTTTACATCAATACTGTTTTTTTTTTCCTTTTTAATTTAACGTGCCAAAAATCATTTTAATAACACCATCTCAAGAAAATAACAATCAATATTCACAATAAATACTGTTGGATGAAGAACTACTATAGTGAAATTATATATAGATTATTTCATGTCCGAGTTTTGGGTTCTAAATTTTAATTTCCAAAAATGGGTTAGAGTAGATGATATTTAATGTCATGGCTACAGAAGACAGATTTGGAAATAGTACACAAAACAAGAAATATTTGAGTTGAAATGAGTCGGTCTTCTGTCGGTTTTCTATACCTGCCTAGTTCCTGCAGGATTTCTAGAGACATGCTGCCTATCTAGTGGTCAATAAGTGAGATTAGTGCACATCCTGGACAGGTCATCAGTCCATCACAGAGCAACATGGAGATAAACAGCACAGACAAGCATGCACACGTGGAATCTCACCTAAGTGCTATTTTCTTCTGGTTTTGTAAGTCACCTGCAGTACAATAAATGAAAGAATTGCAGATAAGAACCTCATAATCCTGTGGCCCACAGCATGATTTTGTCATCTTACCATTTTATGTTTTCTTTTATGGAAGAGGTTAATCAAAGATTGATCAACCTTGTAGTCCATCTAAGCCAATGTTTGGACTAAAACTTCTGTTACAACAGCATAAACTAAACACAAGATAGACCTCAAACTTTGATTTAATTTCTGAAATATTACCTATTTCGCTATATCACTGCAAGCTGAGCTGCTAAATAACGCCACCTCTGCGTTATTTAGCTGCTGCTATGGGAAAGCTGTATTGATTTTGTCATCACAGCACAGATTGCAGCCGTGTTGAAGAATGCAGGTACATATCTGCTCCTCAGCAACAGTTAATCAGTATTTTGCTTCTGTTTCTGCCTTGCAGATGTTTCATAAGATGACCAAAGCAGCTGGTGCAGGTAAGATGTTTTTTATTCCCTTCCAGAGGTCTTGGGATGTGATGCTCATGTTGCTTTATAAAATGTTACAGCTCCTGCTGCTGCCTGAGTGCAGAGAAAACTGGAGTTGACCTCTAAACCTTAATGTTTTTTTGTGGATTTTATTTTCCATAAATGTGCGCTTTAGGTAGAGCTGAAAGACTAAATATGTGTCTAATACCTTTTTATGCTTCGAGTCTGAGACTGATAAGCAGGGTGACTGTTGGGATAGCAGACAGTGACCTTGGACAGCTGGTGGAGACAATTTAATTATCAAGGGATTGGATAAATGGATGTAAGACATAATTGTTTTTTAAATAGATGGCTGGCTAGTTTAACAGGAAACCGCAGACATCTGCGCATTTGCATTTGCAACATTGATGCTGAATGGCTGTTAAGGTACAAATGATTAACTCAAGGCAAAACTGAACAGAAAAAGAAGCTTCACATCGACGATGGCTGTGTTGATTCGAGTGTGTTGGTGTCTGTCTCTATTCACCGTGACTGAATCATTGATCAAAGATAGGCCTGTTATCTAACGCACTAAACCTCGGCATTTAGAAAACTGTGAACAACTGAAAATCATTGAAATCTGACAGTGTCTTACAAAAGCACATCCATTACACTTTTTCAGATTCCAGTACATTACATTCACAAATTTTATTGTAATGTATTTTATTGTGATTTTTAATGATCAGACAACCAAGGCAAGACAGTACATGGCTGTGAAGGGATTCTCTAAGAACAGATGTTGCAAAAACTTTACTTAGGGCTACCGCAGTAAAGGGGACTCAATACCAAGTTCCACCACACTATTCAGATTTTTGCTTCTAAAATATATTATTCATATTCTAGTTCGCAGTTATATACAGCTTTCTATCTACCTCCTAACACCCGGGAATATGCTTTCATAGCTGTAGTTGTCATGAAGAAATGTGAAAAGGTTCAAGGTGTATGAATATTTTGGCAAGGTGAAGCGCATGACTGGGTCAGATCATTTCATGAATCCCTAATCTCTGTCGTACTGTAAATTAAAAGCTTAACAGATTATTAAAATCTCCCTGCAACTTAATCCCACAATATGCCCTGGCCTGCCTGCTGGCATTGCTCAAGCTCCAAATAATGTTGGTAAGATTGATGGTCACAGGTGTCTGCTCTCTCCCTCCGAGCCTGGTGGAATGTCCAAATGCACATTCTTTTATTTTAAACGCCTTTCATATGGTCCCCGCTCACAGGGATGCAGTTAAAATTAGGCACAGAGCCAGATCATTGTTTCTGTTTCTGCTGAGGGGAAATATTTGGCCTGCTGTGATGTGGCCCTTGGGGGGGCAGCTGCGGGAGTTGGGTGGATGCCATTTTGGACTCAGGTTGCGATCTCACATGACCTCAGTTGTGCGTGATGCTATCGCACAAATGGAGTAAACAGGGGGAAAAAAAAACAATCGATACATTTATGGAGCAGTTAACTAACGTGAGGTCTGCTGCTGAATTATCAGATCTTTGCTGAGAGTTTCTGCCAAGTGATTTTTTTTGGGGGGGGGGAAGAGAAGAGTGAAACTGAGATGTTTATCAACATACTTGTATAATTCTATTCTGGTTATTTAAAACCAGATCACAGACCATGTCACTGTCAGTTTCATCTACTTTGAGAGTAAATAGATTCTACATGTGGTCTTAACCTTAACCGAATGATAGAATGACTTGGAGATGAATAACGCTGTAATAAAAGGACAAAGCTGGCTGAGAGTCAGACATATTAGATGTGATTTTTTTTCCTCTTTCTCTGGCTGGATTTTACGGCTGAGCTGTCGAAACCTCTTTTAAGACATGATTACGGGACAGCCAGATGGTTCTCACTATGGACCATAATAACACTGTCCATACTGTTAAGTTGATATTGTCCAGGAGGGAGAAAAAGAAAACCCACATTCCTGAAGATGAATTCCAAAACAGCAAAACAGCTGCAGGAGAAGTATGGCTGTTACTGCTGAGGTTCCTAAATGTTCAGTTTTAGCTGCAAGCAATGGCTTTATTTGTTCTAATTTCTTTTCTAATCACCATTTTTGACCATCTTGATCAGTGCTTTGGTCAAATTCTTTGAAATGTTAACATACTGTCTTGCTAAGCTATTCATACAGTTTTGTATTGCATTATGTAACATTTCTGCCACAAATTTATTGTATTTCATTTGGATTTTGTTCGATTGACCAATAAAAAGCGGTAAAAAAAATTTACAACAAGAAAAAAAAAATTTAATAGTGTGGTGTACAAACATTTCAGTCACCTAAGCGGTACTTTGTGTGTAATTTAATTTCAATGTAAATACAACTTTTCTTCACTTGAAAAGACTATCATCTGGAATGGCAGTAAAAAGTCGTTCTAAAAGCCTTTGTAGGTGATATGTATGTGATTTAAAAATGAGTTAATGAATTGTAACATAAAACATGGACTAACATGTTTTAGTAACAAAAAAAAAGTGCTTTTAACCTTCTGAAGCTAATGTTTATCCTGAAAAAAAACCCCCAAAAAACATAATTACTCAGCTGAAAAACTACACCTGGGCATACTCAGAAAAGATGTGCATGCAAGTCTGGAAAAATGCCCACACCTCAATTTAAAAGGTTTATTTTCTGAACACATTACTTAACGTCAACGTTAACCCAGCGTCTTTAACTTTTCAGCACATGAGCAGCCAAAGGTTCCTCATTTACTCTCACACTGTGAAATTTATCTAAGGAAATCTATTCCCCACAGCCTCTTTAATTTCAGCGCAAAAATTAATGGCTTCCTCTGGTGATGGGAGGCAATTATGTTCATCCATGAAAACCGGCTGTCTTGACATCAATCTTGGAATTAATGAAACTTCAGAGGCAACCTAAAGCTTGGATTTCTACAAGAGATACGACATAGATTTAGGATACAGAATCAAACATGCACATGCTGACTTAAATTTGACTAACCTGATATTTTGCAGTGATTTCTCCATAGATAACGTGCATTTTGCGAGCATTCTGACACATTTCAGACATTAATTTAGACCACCAAAATGAATGTGACAGTGTCCAAAGAGAAGCAGCTGTGCAGAACTGAACAAATTCAAATTTGCATAAATACATGCTCATGTGCTTTGTTATGATAAACATCACCATCCCACAGCAAGTCAGTTTGGAAATGAGACACGTGCAGCTTAACCAGCACTCTGTGGCCCAGAACTGTCAGGAAGAGGCTTCCCTCTTGGCCTCTGCGGTCTCAACCAGCCTCCGCGCATTTCCCCAGATCTTCCCTCTGAATAAATATGCTAATCTACTCTCAATGTGGAAATCTCAAGCTGCTGATTAAAAGTAAAACAAAGAGGATACTCTGTGAATCCCTTGGAGACTTCTGTCTGTTTGTGAGGAGAGGAATGCAAAGCCCCGTGTTGTTCGGACATAGTGTACCAGTATATGGCTAAAAACGGAAAAGCTGTAGAAAACGTGGATAAGGGTGTTTTAGCTTCTCTTTTTAATTCGTGGCAGTGAGTGTGAAATGTCAGCCAGTTATTATTGATTACCAAGAACAACTTTTATGCTTTTGTCAGTTTGTATTTTAGGGCTGTGGTCTGTCTTATAAGCATGTTTAGCTTCTAAATGAAGCATTTTTGGCAGAAGGGAAAACCAGTGGACGAAAAAATGAATCTTGGATATGAATATTTGTCCTCAGCAGCATGTTTGCTGCGTATTTTCTTCTCAGTTTGAAAAAACAGCAACATTTTTGTTGCAGGAATATACATCTCTTAATAAATAGGCTGCTATGCTCATGATTATGATGGTAGAAGCTGGACTGTTGCTGGATCAGTGGACTGAACATACTTTTAGAAGAAATGGCCTTTTGATTATATTTGCTGTAATATTTTCAAATTTAGTTGAATTTTCCTCTTGCAGGATTGAAAAGGAAATGATAAAACAAACCCTGATTATTTTTGATAACTAAAGCAGTATTTGACATTTTCCTGTACGAGAGCTGTTCTCCTTGTGCCTTGACTATTCTGCTGTGCCCTTTGTGTACACTATCAATCTCTGTTCCAGTTAAGAAAGAAAGCACCAGTGGGTGTTACATAATGTCTGTGTCTTAGCAATGTCGTCCGTTCTGTATTTTGCCTCTTGTGTGCGTCTCAGCTGTCCTTAATTCAGGGCTCCAGTCTTGCTAAGGGTCACTGATGGCGGAGGCCCACTGTGACCTCCCACAGCTGCAATCTCTTTCTGTCTCTCTGAAGTCCTGTAAGAGACTTTAATATATACATCCCCAATGCTCCATCACAGCACGCTGAGAGCAGAGGACATGGTCTGAAACCTCATGAGAAAACGAAAACGACACAAAGAAATGAATAAATGTGAAGCGTCTGAAAAGGTAAAATCTAAAAAAAATATGTGGCACATGTGATTCTGCTGTGAATACTTTAGAGGACCATTTTGGACTTCAATTATGAAAGCAAATCTGTTTGTTTTTTTCACCTTTACCAGATTTGTAGAGGAATTGACAGGAATTTTTCTGTCAATTTTTCTTTGCAAAAATAGTTTAACTCCATTTTGATTTATTGAAAATGATCAATGAACATAAACTCTTATATTCTCAATTGGATTAAGGTTTGTATTTTGACAGTTTTAAAACATTTAATTATTCCTATCCAAACCGTTCTATTATAAATTTGGGGAACTCAGAGTTGATAGCAAGATGGTTGATGCTAAACACAAGGCAGTCCTGGAAGAAATGCTACAAAAAACGGGCAGGATTTTGTGATGGACAATATTGCGACCAGAAAACAAATATGTATAAAATCTCTCATCTTAGGTTTGAGCATAAGTTAAGGATGGAAGTTTTAAGTTTTTGATGTGTCAAATGTCTTTTAAATGCTGGCATTTTTGTTTATATGTAATTATTATCAGAATTAATAATAATAATTATTATGATTATTATTGTCTTTATTTATTTTTGCACATTTGACCCCAATTGTTTTGGCAATAGAGCAAAACTGGATTAAACAGAAGTTGCAATAGAGCACATCAGTTTACCCTCACATTAAAAAAAAAATGGCAGACCATTATTGTCAGTGTAGTATGAAGACCAAACCTGGGAATTGTGGAACTTCTTGATTTAAGGCTGCAGGGGAAATTAATTTTCATTGGATAGTGCCAATATATTTTCTTCCCATTTAACTGCTGAATAACAGGTGCCAGGTCTGTGACATCATGCTCTAAATTTATCATTTCTGCATGCAGCTCAGAATACAAAGCTCGTGCGCTGCCATGATGAGCGCATGAAAAATTCCACACATGGAAAGATGGAAAATGACTTGTGGTTTCCTGAGTGCAGAGGCCAGCTTGGCGGTTTGACAGGGAAAGCAAAAAGACGGGGGGAAAAAAGATGCCTGGTTGTATTTCTGGTCTTCTCTTTTTATATACAGTGATTTGTCAAGGTTGGGAAAACATTAGAGAACTATATGGATAACCTGCTCTGAAATTTTCTAACATTTTCATCTCAATTATTGTGGCCATGTCTTTTAATAATTTCTTCCAGGCTCCTGAGGTCATCATGTTCAACAATTTCCATCTTTTCCTGGTATGAATTATTGCTGAGTATAAATAATCTGTCCATTGTGGATCGTGTTACTTCACAATGCTGCTTAATTCTACTAATTTTATGCTTTCCAATTAAAGGAAACAGATTTAAACTTCAGATTCCTAATTACTCCATTCTGCCAATTGGAAATGAAGCGGCCAGTAAATTCTTTGTGGTTCAGCTTTTCTAAAAAGACCAAGTTTTGCATGTGTGTGCATGTGTTTGTGCATGTGTGTGTCTGGTGAGGAATTTAGGCCTGGGATTTGTAAACTAAGTGGAAGGAGACTTGGGAAGTTGTGTGAGGATGCAGTCCAGTTTAACAGGGAACATGTGTGTGAGTGTTTGGGACTATTATGTGAGAAGTGACACAAACGCTAAGAGGTTGGTCCGGCACTCAACTGCCACATAAAAGGAAATACAGAAGCAAGATTTGGGAAGTAATGAGCCAGGAAGGGACATGCAGCTTCAGGGCTCCTATTGCTTGACAGCAAACAGTCCACAGGGCAACTTCATTAAGGGGCACATATCATTAGTTTTACAACTGCTCCTTTTCAGTTGTGTCCAGGCTTGTAGCTTGTATTTATTTCCTTGACCGAAAGTGAAAAATCTGCTAAAACAAAAACCCAGCACAAAGTAACGGAGCACATAGCTGAAATGAAAACATTTGGATTCATGACCATCAACACATGACACAATGGCCACCAAAAGACAAAGTAGCAATAGCAAACTTTCCAGCTCCAATTCCCCTGCTTAGAGAATGAATGAACCAGGGACTGGCAGAAGGTGTGCAATGAGAGGAATATACCGTACTTTAATTTAGTTTTGTCCACAAATCAACAGTCTATGATCACATGCTTCCACCTTTTCTGGATGAAACACAGTTGCTAGTCTAGTCATTTTGACACTATATTTAACGCATTTTCTGCAGTGATGGTTTTTTTAAGCAACCACCAACTGTTTTGCTGACATTTTCTTGTGTTACTGCAAACCTTTGAAGAGGGCACTTCCCTTGTCACAAAGCTGCCACAAGTGGCTGAGGGCTCGTACATCTGCCCCGTCTCCAGCTGGAGGCAGGCCAGTTCCATCTGGGCCCAAACTGCAAATAATTCACACACGTGCAAAGCCACCATTGGCTGATCTACCTACGATCAGACCAGCAATTAAAAACAAGGTTGTTTACTAGAAATATCTAAGCTTAAATAAACCACTGCATTTTTTTTCTTGTCTGTTTTTGGTCTAATTAGATTAGTGACGTTGATAGTAATCAAAAAGCAATCTGAAATAGTTGTTCTTTTAAATTACTTATCTGCGCTAAAAAGAAAATAACAGAAAGACGGCCTGATTTATTTTAACATACTTGAGATTTTTCAATCTCAGTATTCAAAGATAAATGGAATTAGTCTTTATTTTTTTAGGCCAGGACACACAAGTAAAACTAAAATCCTACAAGAAATGTACATTTTGTGTTTTTCTGTCAGTGTTTCTGAAACAGCAACTCTTTTTCACATTCTGTGCTTTTATTAATAGGTGAAAGATGTTTAGTGAGTTCTTTATATTTCACTGTTAAGAACTTTGTCATTGTTTTCCGTGTAAGGTTCTACATAAAAACTGTTTACTTCTTCATAGTTGACTTCTTCTAGCAGCTCTTTCAGTGGCCTCACGGGTTTCCCACAGAAACTGTAGGGATTCCAGATGTTGCAGGGAGGCAGAAAGTCTAATCCAAATCCATCCCACCAGCCCCAGGCCTCCCTGTCCTCAGGTTGACAGAGCGCATGGAACAGCTCACACCAAGGTCTGTCCTTCTGCAGTGAAGCAAGGCCACAAGTGACTTTGTGACCAGAGCTTTGCATAGCTGTGCGCATCCACCTGCACCCAGATAGCAAAAAAAACCAAAAAAAACAGAGCATGCTATTTAAAGACGTTCTGTCCTGGGTCAGTGTACCGATGCTGCTTTCTTGTGGTTTCAGATGTGATTAAACAATCTGGCTCAATAATCAAAGCAGGGTGGCAAGAAGAATCGGAGCAGGCTTCCTGTATCCTTTAGGCTTGTCTGTGTCTCAGTTTCAAAACTTGGACTTATGCCGCAGGAATGAGGTTGTGTTTAAAATAGATTAGTTGGTTGTTGTAAGCTGACAAGTTGACTAAACACAGACTGTCGTACAATGATCAGATCGGTTCTCTCCACCTTTTCATGTCAAAGTGTCCTTGCCAAAATTACGAACCATGATGTGCTCATTATACAAAATACAAACAGTGTGTATGAAAAGCACCATACGAAAGAAATGTCATCAGTAGACATCGGTGGGCATGTTATGTATTTTGCACATTGTGCTTTGCTACTGCAAGCTCACATGACTGCAACTCAGATATTTCAGCAAATACCCAGCAGCAGCATTACCCAATATCATACTCTGCTGTCTTAATGCTTAACTCACTTCAGGATGCTGGATGCTTGACACTGTTGCAACCATCACTTATATTCAGATTAATTAGACTAATTAATAGTTGACAATTTGGAACCATTAATAGAGCAGTTATTGAACTATATAATAACTTAAAAGAGGACAGTGACCTTGTGAAAAGTAAAATATCTGGTTCTGCCACATTCAGAATACTCTGGGGATCTCCAGTTTGTTTCAAAATATTAAAATGTTTCCTTTTTTTATTCTTGTATACACAACACTGAGTATCCTCCAGGGAACTGGGTGGATTATTACAACTCTACAGTCACCAGAGAGATAAACAGAACAGAAAAATAGAAATTGTCAATTACATGGACTTAAAAAGGTTACAGAATAGTACCTATTGGCTACAAGTTTAGTCATGTCACGCTCTGTGAGAAGTTACACTGCTTTCTAACCAGAAAGACAAACAGTCCTCGTGTTCATCCTTGCACACTGGTGTCTTGGCAGACTGTTCCCGATGAGAGCATGTGCAGCTGCATGGCGTAAACTACTGTCTGCTATCAATCTCCCACAACTCTGTAAATTTCTACTCTTGGAACTTCATCCGATCTCTGGGTATTTGTCTCTCAACTTACAAAAGTGTCTGAAGCTGCACCAAGAAGAAAGTATCTGTTAGTTTGTAGAAATGTCTAGAAAATGAATTTATGCAGCCTTTTGTATAAACAGTAGTTTTCATAGATAAAGTAGACTAACTTTGCCAGAATACAAAAATTACCCCTACCACATAAAACACTAAAGAAACTCATCCAAGGAAAGTAACAGAACCTAAAGCATTCATTCAAAATGTTAACTTTTCTATTTATTTTCTTTTTTATAAAGCGCATAATGTACAATACATTGTTTATCAACTTTATGAGCGGATTTTCTCTCAAAAATATTAATAAATGATTTGTGAAAGACAAAATATAGTATTTGTCATTTCATTTCAGTCCTTTGGAGGAAAATTTGTGGAACACAGAAGGGAAATTCCACTGGATAGAAAACTGTAAGTTCATACTGTAGGTTTAATTTCAAGCAGCTGTTTTGTTTTTTTTATTTGTTTTGTTTTGTTTTTGCTCTTAACTTTATTTTCTCCCTGGGAAGAATCCTCAGGAAACATAAACATCAACTTCCTGTTTGGACTTGATTCACATTTTCTTATGTCATCCCTCAGAATATCATTAAATGCTATTTATTCAGTTATCCTGCCATCTCTATGCATTGTGGATTTCTATGGCGCTTAAATAAACCTTGGTGTATGCCGTGCATCCTTAGGAGTTAATTCATTGTGGGAAAGGAGAACTAAAGCTTACTTTACCAAGACCTGAATTTGATTAATGGTATTATATTTTACATCTGCGAGAATACCAAAAAACGAAATGCTGAGGGAATTGTAGCTCTGTGATTAAATTCTTGTTGCTCTAATAGAAACCAGGTGCAGTACAGTGGTTGAAATGTTTTCCCATGCATTTTTTGTGAGCTATGCAGCCTTAACAGATTTTGAACTGACAGCATTACATGCTTTGTCATTCAATTAAACAATGGCCACATAAAAGCTTATCATGCCAGTTTCGCATTTTTCAAGCTACGTTATTCAAATGTTAATGCCACAAACTTTAAACGCTTTACATCCTTGTCATGTTTTTTTGTTTGTTTGTTTTTTCTATTTACTTTATTGTCAAAGAAGTCATATCAGAAATGTCAGCGCTCGTAAAAAATCTGCACTTCAATAATCAGAATTTTGAAGAAATGGATTGTACAGACCTGATCTCCATTTTGAATATGAATGAGTCTATAAAGTACAGCCTGTACTAAAAGAAGAAACCGTGACTTTATAATTGACGTCCCACTAACAAAACAGAATTAGTGGCAACTTTAATGCATTGGGACCAAAGTCAGCTCCTCCTTTCCCAACCACACAACCTAAAGCCAGATATATACCACATGTGTGGCTCCTCTGGAAAAACGAAGTCCATTTGGGAATATATGGTCAGGAAATTTATAGCACATGCGTACGATGAGCCCTCAGGGACTGGGATAGAGGTGGAAGAGAGATCTCCCCGGCTCCCAGCTCCCCCGATCCTTGTTTCCATTAGGCTGGGAAGTGCAGCCTCTCAGACGTTTCAAGGGGGCCTGGTGTAAGACCTCCTGGCCAACAGCATGACCCATTCATGGAGGAGAAATCGGTTTCCTCACATCTGGGATTTTCCCCCAGCAGCCACAGGATAAGCATTCCACATCAGTCATCAGACATGAATGGAGGCAACACACATTTAGAAACTCTGCAAAGTAGATAAGTTGTTCACAAGTAAATATCAATTCATCTGTATGTGTTAATCAAAGCTGTGAGAGGGGGTAGAGACAAGAAAGAGCAGATGAAAAATCATCAAGAGAATGTCCAGTTTTTCAGGGAAACGAGTGCTTTCTGGAAGCCAACTGGCCAAAACAAACAAAAGGGTGAGTCAGTGGAGGGAAAACTTTCCCAAGCTAACTGATGTTTCCTTCCCTTGCATCTGCTGTTATTTCCCCTGCCAGTGACTGCTCTAGAGGCTGAGACATTGTTTGGTTAATATGAGCTTCAGCCTGATAAGGATCATCTTTATCCTGCAAGATATTTGGGCTTACAGGAGGAGCAGCACAGTGACAGGACCTCTGGTGATTCATACTGGAGGTCAGAACCAGCTCGCTGCTGTGTTTTCTTCTGTCACTTTTGCACATTGGGTTGACAGAAATGGTGTTTTCCTGTCAGTCTGTGTTTCCATTCCCACCTTTATTGAGGCTCTCTTTACAGCCTGACATTGTGTCCAACTTTATTATCCTGTTTTCAACCCATATCATTCCAAAGGATATCCAACGTTAATTTAACTTGATGATAGAGATATTTGATGTAATGATTAGTTAAGAGCCTCGGAAGGGAGGTAGATAGAACATGTATTGCTGACATGCAGTGTTTTGACTTCTGTCTCTCTTATGACCATTTTCCAAAATGGTGCTGGACTTACCATCCAGCTGTAACTGTGCGGTGTGTGTGCGTGTGTGTGTGCGTGTGCGTGGGGGTGTGTGTGTGTGTGTGATCCTACTGGTCCATGGCATCCGGCCTTTACACATTAATTTGGCTATCTTGTGACCATCTGAGACAGAATCACTTGGATCCAGC
Source organism: Poecilia reticulata (assembly GCF_904066995.2). Classification (NCBI taxonomy): domain Eukaryota; kingdom Metazoa; phylum Chordata; class Actinopteri; order Cyprinodontiformes; family Poeciliidae; genus Poecilia; species Poecilia reticulata. The sequence goes on from NC_088842.1 coordinate 26,386,889, forward strand.
TAAACAGGAATCACTCTGAGAATAGTTTAGTTCTTCTACTGTGACTGAGCACTTTTTAAAGGTTTGCTTCATGGGAAAAACATGCAGTCTATTTTTAAAGATTAACCAGCTATCTATTATCTTCTGCTAGTCAAATATCAGGTAGAAGAGCCAAGACAAAAACTCATGATGTGTATGATGTGATTTCTGGGGATCCCAATATGTTTCTTGCCCAGATGGTATATAGGTCTGCCTTGACATATCCTTCCAATGGGACATAACCAGAAAACCTCCAAGAGAAGGTACCCATGAGGTGTCCTGATCAAATGTTCAAACCATGACTTTAGACTTGGAGCTGACTAGGCATCAGGTCAGGAACTGACCAACATCCTGGCCGCATCATATTCAACTGTGAGCCAGTCCCTGAACCAGGTCTGCAAAGATCTGGCAAGTCTTTCCTTGTTGAAGGATGCCCGGTCCTTCTACAAGCCAACGACTGGGCATCCCTTCTGCCACCCCATAGTCCTGCAACATACTCTACAAAATACCTCAGTGGCATGGTAACAAACCATCTCCAGATCCACGAAACCTCTGTTGACTGGATAACAGTAACTCCCATGATCCCCACGCAGGCTAAAGATTTGGTATACTGTTCCATAGCCAGGACAAAATCCTCTTTGTTCTCCTTGGATGTGAGGTCAGACAAATTGGTCTGATTCTCTTTTTGAGGAGCCTAAAGTAGAGGTGTCCAACTCCAGTCCTTGACGGGTTCAATTTTCAGATATTTCCCTGCTCCAACACAGCTGGATCAAATTGTTAAATTGCCACCTCTTGGAGTTCTTTAAAGAGCTGGCAATTAACCATTGTTTGATTTAATACAAATCAAATACATACATCCTAATATATGCAGGACAACTGATTCTTGGTTGGTGACTTTGGACACCACTCCCTTAGAACAAACGTTTCCAAGTAAACCTAAGTGCATGACTCAGTCATCTTGGGCCAAGTTTCAGCCACCATTTTACAACACTTTTCAGATCAGATATAATAAAATTGGAACTGTTATGTGATTCATTGTCTATGCAATATCTCATTTTTATCAGCTCAGATATTCTTCTTTTCACAAACAACCCCTGAACAGATCCCTGTATTTGCTCTCAAAACAAAGAGGTGATATATTTCTCAGTAGGTTGTACTTCTTTTCAGCTTTTAATCATTTGTCCTTCTCAGAGACAAAATGTTTTCTTTTTTTCTTCTTGAAATGACACACCAGATTGTCATACTGGCACTAAAACTGGCCTTAGTTTATTCTTCTGAGAAGCTGTCAATCTTCACCCACTCACTCCATGTGTTTTTAATAGGCTTTAACCTATTATAACAGTAATACTAGCTGGTGCCCACATAATGTTTTCAGCTGCTATCATATGACTTGTCTCAGGTCATGACGGCCTGTGTGGGCATACAATAATAGAAAAGAAATTCCTAAAATAATTCTGGTAGAACGATTATTGGTGCAGTTTTCCTGCAGGCAGCCGTAACCGTAGGCTTTTAGAGAGAGAAAAAAAAGATGTTTATTCTTAAAGTATGAGCAAAGGCCTTCTTTTGTTTCAGGATTTCTGGTGCAAGCTTTTGTAATAACAAAAGTAAATGGTCCTGAAACTGAATCCGTGCCACTGTTCAAGAGCTGATTTGCGCTAACTTATCCGGAGAAAACTCACTGACCTCTAATCAATATTTAAAGCAACATGCGGCATAATCCTAAAGATTTTGAAAATACATAGTATATAGTCACACATGGCAGCATGGAACATTTCAGAGGAGAAAGAAAAAATATTATAAGGGTTCACTACTCCAGGAGCCTGAAAAAACGACAATCGAGACCCAAGGATTTACGTATGAATGATGAGGAAATTTGCCAAATTATACATTTGTACCCTGGCAGCATGCCGAGGTGGACCCCATGTGGGGAAAAGGAGGGCAGACCAGATGGGCCCCATGTGGGTTTGTCTGCGGGTTCCACGGTGGCCCCACATGGGTTTGCCCATGTAGGGCCCATGTAGGCTGTGGCCCCACATGGACAGACCCATGTGGGGCCACCGCGGAACCCGCGGACAAACCCATATGGGACCTATATATCAGTCCTCCTTTCCCCCACATGGGGCCCACCTAAGCATGCTGGCAGGGTAAAAGTGCGATTGATCAAAGACACAGGAAATAATTTATATACTGAAAGTTGTTTCAAGACAGTCAAACATTTGTGTGTATTTATTTCAGTGTGGTGTCAAATGGTTTTACTACTGTGATGCCTTGAAGTACTTAAGGTAGAACTTGGCTTTCTTTTAAGTGAGAAGTTTGGACTTTTGAAAATCAAAGAAGCTGAAATTGTACAAGTACAAGTAATGATACTTGAAGTGTATTTATTAATTTGAATAGTACTTGCAAAGTAAATCTTACAACTGAATAGTGATCAGTTGTAAGATTGGATGTGGATGAAATCCAATCACAGGTGGATGACTGTGATCTAGGAACTGATGACTTCAGATCCATTCTAACTCTGCTTCACCTCAAGAGTTGAAAAACTACAGGTTTAAGAAGTAGGTCAAATTACCAGGCATTTAAGTACACATTTAGTTTATTTTTTTAGTGCAATCAGCACATTTTAATACACAAGGACACCAGTTTAGATTTTGAGGTCTGTTTTGGGGAGAAACTACTGACTTTCAAATTACTTAACTCTGATTTGAAGGGAAAGTTTTGTTGAATTTATCAAATTGAAATCGGTAATTTTTATATCTGAGTAAAAACTAAGATAAATACCATGTCCTTTGATCAATCAAAGAAAGGCAATAGATAAAAAAATCGTGTTTTTCGCCAAACATAAGAAAGTCCAATCCTTCTTATATCTCTGTTTAAACAATTTCAATACACTTGAAAAACCTGATATTCACAGATTTGAGAGACCTTCTTGTCTGAAAACGTAAGAGAATCTTTGGTCTACGAAGCTTTTCTTCAATATACACTTCAGGGGTTGTGAGATCATCTATTGTTCCTTGCGTAATATAACGGTACCAAGACACTAAGTACATTCTAACCGATCATAATATAGTGAACTGGGAATCCCTATGATTCTTTCGGTACGTGAAGGCATCACGGTTGTCTGTGCGTAAATCACTATCCACACACAATAAACCTAGGAACACACGCACATCTGGGGGGCAGTGTGAAAGCCTGTCTCTGTGCTCTACTGTCACTTTCTCAATGTTATTAGTCTAATTTATTTCCGTTTAAGTTTGAGGAATATATTTTTCTTTTTTTTTTCCCTTGAAAATGTTCAGGAACTATTTACCGGCGTTGATGATGCAATAAAAAGGAACTTAAAGCCGGGACGGCGTTATTTTTATTTTTTATTTTTTGAAAACTTTTTTTAAAACTGTGTGAGGTAACACGCGGATTATATTATGTCGGAGTTCAGGTTTTGAGATGACTTCTAAAAGATCCTCAGCGAGGTTGAAGCTCCGGCGGTCTTTCAGCGAGCAGCTGCGGAACTCCACGTCCAAAGCCTGGGATTTACTCTGGAAGAATGTCAGGGAGCGGAGACTGGCAGGTCAGTAACCCGCTTTATGTGCACCCTGGAGCCGACGCACATAAGTGGAGTTACGTGCTTTACGCACCACAGTTGGATAAATGCACCGGTCAATTAATTTAATCCAGGTAGAATCGATTTATTTAGTGAACGCTTTAACAACATATTACAATGTTCCAGTCAAAAGCGTGAAGAAAACAGTTTCTTACACCTGCTAAAACTTTCTATTTTTTTTCTATTCCCCTGATATTCCTTTTAGTTTGACCCGTGATTACTCAAGTACCAACATAAACTCATTATGTAGGCAACTAACACAATATCCTAAACGTTCTACTATTTAATTTAACATAGTATTTTTTATGCTTTGGGGGATGTGGGGATACATTGAGTTGATTTTCTTTTTAATTCTCCAAGCAAATTATTACTAACTAATATCGTGTAGAAATAAAACATAGCCGTATCCATTGTGCCGCTTTGTTACGTCAATTTCTCCAATACAAAGGATAATACAATTATTGTGGCCGCAAGGGGGCGGTGATGAGCCATTTTAAATGTCTATGAAATCAAAAGCAAGCCTACACTAATTGAAAATGAACAGTATTAATCTGGCAAGAATATATGCGGTGCAAAGTTATCTTCATGTTCATAAAACAAATTTAATAAGTTTTATCTTAGTAAGACTGATCTTATGCAGTTAGTAATTTTATATGTTTAAATTCTTACGGCTTGCCATAAAGTTCCAATTTTTAATACATTTACCTGTCTTTGGGTACATTGTAACAGTAAACAGTGTCTTTCTGAGAGATCACAGATCTTATTAACCTTCAGTAGCTTTGTTTATTTTTAGACATGCCTGACTGCAAATAAACCAACCCAGACTGTTTCCAAGAAATGTGTTTCTAATGAACCAGACAATAGGTATTTGGCTTGTCCATACAGCTGTTTATCAGGAGAGCAAGGCTGCAAAGCATTGCTCAGTAATACTAGTCTCTATTTATACCCCTCAACCTACCCACCATTACCCATACAAACTCCTTTTATTTACAAACACATTGTTTTATTTAAAAAAATAGACATATAAAAAAAGGGTGCAATAAATCAAATAAAATCACAAAAAACTCAATGTTTATTCTAAATATAACACGTTAATATGTTATATGAAGAATAAACTTTAAGTGAAATGAATGAAACGGCTTATTTAGAGGCTAATACTGAGAGTGATGCTCCAAGGTTCTGTAGTTGCGTAGCTTTGCCACTAGATGCAGTGAACTGACCACACCAGCGCCACAGTTCATGTGGGAAAGTGGCACGAGTTACAAAAACCCGCTTGGTCTTCATCAGGCATGCTGAAGTCATTCAAATGGAGACCAGATGTTTTATGTGATATAAAAGCTCGCTGGAGTGCTGTATTTGTTTAGCCTGTTTTAAATTTCCCACCAGCCTGTGTGTTTTGTGTGTGAAGTCTGACGTTTGCTTGGCTCTGAAGCGCCTGGCTGCGAGGGGACCTCACTGGTAAAGCAACTGAGAGCTGGGATGAAGAGTACTTGAAATATTGATCTTTACTTTTATGTCTACATATTAAAAGGGAGTAATCAAAGTAAGTCTGAACTGTAAATATATCCAGTGAATATGATTGGTGCACAAAGAAAACACATTTATTGGGAACTCTGAAAAGATTTAGCTTTTTTTTCTTACATTTCTAGGGTGGCATAATTTATTTGATGTGCCTTTGCATACAAAACTGGTCCAATGCTACAGACAAGCAGCTGAGGACTTCTTCACAAAGCAGAACATTAGTGAAAGCTAGATGTGTATGGAATTTGGATCACATTTATGGCACTGATGGCAAATTTGTGGCTCACTGCAGATGAATTTGGCCAGTCAAGAAGTAATTTTATGTGTGTCACATCACAGAAGATGACCTATTTATAACTTAGGACTGATGGATGGCTGCTGTCTCCGAGAGTCTCTGAGTGCTCCATAAAACATGTCTGCCAAGGCACTAACTGCAGCTTGAGATGCTGACTGGAAAAGGGGAAAACGCTATTTAGACATTTCAGTTTAAACTGTGGATATTTTAAGTGTCATTAAGCAAAGGGCAAACGTGATCGTCCGCTGAAGGTGATGCGTTTGTGATTAAAAAAGGTTTGTTCCAGATTAATTGCAGCAGGAGAAAGATGGATTTGAGCTGTCACAATACATTCCCATAGGAATATTTCATGAACCTGGTACTTATTTAAAGGGAAGTTGTACAATATTTCTTTCATTACATAACACTCTGGCTTTTAGGTGGGCAGCAGCCATTGCCCACAAGCAAATCATAGGTATTGCATTTTTTAAATATATTATCATAGAGAGTATTTGACTTACAACTTTAGAATAATCTCCATCATTTAATTTTTAAAAAGTAAAAATTCTGTTGCAGAATATGCTTGGACTGGCAGGTGTATCTCAGTATGACCACTAGTAAATGTACCATGCTTTCACCTGTTTATTGTTTACATATCGTGCTGGAAAAGTAAGATAGCAAAATAACAGTTGTAACAACGATACATCATATATGTATTATTGTTTTGCTTTTGATACACATAGTTAGAAGAAAATACAAAAAAACATGTAGTTTTTAAGTACTTACGTATTTGTTACCTTCTACAGTTTTGCTCTTCTTATGGTGGGGGTCTGCAACTCCAGGTCTCGGGTGCTGCAGTCTTTCAAGTTTTGGATAAATCCCTACTTCAACAAACCCCAATCAAAAGGCTGAATGACCTCCTCGGTATGTCAGCAAGGTTTGCAAAGACCTGGTCATTAACCATTCATTCGATGCAGGTGTGTTGGAGTAGGGATCCATCCAAACATTGCAGGACAGTGGCAATCAAGGACTTGAGTTCCAGAAAACAAGCTGGTATGATTCCCACTCTTGGTGCTCTTTAAGTTTTAAACACCATCATAGCCCAAGCTTTTTGTAGCAGGCACAGTTCATTCTGGCTTTCTTTTAAGCAGGGGTGGCTGGTAAAAAAAGATTCTTGGTAGAGCTGATGTGCCGGTAGATTTCCTTTCCACCGTAAGGAATTGAATGAACAGGTGGAAGATGACTACGATTTCACAAAAGTATAACATATTTATACAACAAAATAACATGAGGGGATAAATGAGCTAAAAGTGAATGGATCGTTCAGTAGCTTTCAAAATAAACAGTATTTAATAATTTAATCTGCATCAACAACTAACTCTGAATGAGAATTAACTGGTGTGAGATTTCCTATAAGTTTAACTCTGTACAAAACAACAGCAGAAACTCAAAAAAGCAACAGGGGCATCAGCATTATTAACCATTGGGGGAAAAAAGAAATTGTAGGAACATTCATTTTGTTGTCAAAGGAGTTTGGAAATTTTGCATCACACTAGAGTTATTCTTAAGATTTAACCACTGGAAACATCGCCAGAGTGGAACCATGACTGTCCAGCGCAGATTACATGTCTTCTGGACGATCAAACCACATCACAGCTGCCTTTGCTGCCACACGTGGGCCTCAGGATGAACATAATTTTCCCTCTCTGTAATCACACCTGGCTGAAGCTGAGCAGTTCAAACTAGAAGTTTCCAAAGGCTGGAGTTGTATTAAACAACTGCAGTTGCACATGCACTCAGTAAAAGTTATCATATGGATGGTATCACGAAGATTTTTTTTGTTGCTTTTTTCATGAAGATGAATAATCAAATCATCCCTTTCAGGCCTGCCAGTCTATCACAACACCTTGATATGTATTTGTTTGTCTTTGATGCGAGCCTAGATGTCTGCTGCCATGCTGTATTGCAATTTAGCTCTGAGACCCAGACAGAGGCATGCTGCAGCATGTTTGATACGGGCCCGAGTTGCAGCATTCCCTCTGAGGACAGACCACAGCCGTTTCTGCGTGGCATGCAGTCCAGAGTTAAAAACACAATGGCATCTCTGAGCACAGCGGAGAATTTTTAGCTCCTTCACAATCCTAGCTGAGCTATCTGAATGCAGACGGAGGCGATGTCCCCACTGATCTCATTCATGATGATCCCGTAATACGATGCATGGTAAACTTTATCGTCTAGACAAGAAAGAAAGGAAGGAGACTGATTGACGGCAGTTACGCTGTGACGAACACACTGCCTCTTATTTTTAGGTCCGATTCGTTAAACGGTCCTTTTACTACATGAATGAATACAGGTACTTGTGAGCAAAACATGAGTCACCACTCGATGAAATCATCTGAACAGAGTCACCATCAGTGACTTCTTTTAGGTGCAGCAGACTCCTATTAATACAACTCCTCTCCAGGGTGTGAAGAGAGCCATTAGACCCAGGAGAAGTTTATGAAAATGTGCAGCCGACGCTGAAGTGTGCTTCTCAATTGTGGTCTTTGTGAGGCTAAGCTGGGGTGGATTTTGCCAGCCAGGCAGAGGAACAGACAGAGGCTGTGTTTAACTTGGTGGCTTGCCCGTTTGTCCTCTTTTCACATGTATGGCACCGTGCTTGTGCTAAACTGGCAGGCTTGTATGCTAAGTCTCAAACAGTCATAAGAAGACTAGACTTTTGGACACAATCTTTATTTCTGTTTAGATGTGGGAAGATTGTTGTTTCAGGCAAGGATACGAACGTTACACATTTAAATAAGAGCACATGTTTAATTCAAAGTTATAATCTATAGTGCTCAGGCTGGACGATAAAACATTGATATCTATCACAACAGCTGAGAAATGTAGGCAGTCGGTCCGCATTACTACAGAATCTCAACTGTCTGCAGACAAATTGCGCTCCACAGAATGTGTACACAGTATGCCTAAGGATGTGGGAGCAGTTTCATGTTCAACAGCTGAAAAATAAATTGTGGATAAAAGAGGAAACATCACTGGTTTGGTATTGTTTACATATATAAAATTTTAAAAACTAATCAATAAGTATTGATATCAACTAACATGAAGTTCTTAAATAGTGATACGTTTTTCACCAATATTGGCCAGCCCTAAATTGTACTGTAAATATCTTTTATAAGTATTTTACATTGTTCTTCTAGTATTAGACACAAAGTTAATTGACTAATCCTACACAATTTGTAAACTACGCAGATTGGGAGCTTGAGATCAAGTTAAATGAACCAAACTGCATTGTGTAGCTTAATTTATGAACCATTCCCCCAAATTCGTCTTTTCTGACTTCTATATCATACCTATAAAAAATAATTGTGTACCCCATTCATTTAACTATTTCATATCAGTTTTTATGAGTATTTTCTTGAAGATTAATAATAATTATCATGCCAGTGTCTGAGAACTGTCCATTTGCTGACCTCGAGTTCAGAGCATTTTCTCAAAATTTGACAAGTTTTCATGCCTACATATATGCAAATTACATATAAACATGCATGAGATCTGTTCTATTTTGCTCATTTTTATAGCTTGATTTTTATTTATTTATTTGACTTTAATTTCTTTAATTTCTTTATCATAACAAAATTCTATAAAAACTGCCTCAGCATGTCACGAGTTTACAGTCATTATTACATAATATTGGGCATGCAGTGAAGAATGACAGTGAAATATTTGGTGAATAAAAGGGTTTCCATCGGTGAAGATCAAAGTCACGTGTGTATTTAGGCTTAATCGTTTTCTGTTACCCAACTCAGTGGCTGACACTTTGAGGTGACCTACTGTGAGAACTTCCTGCCAGTGTCAGTGGAAATAGTTTGGTGGGGGTTAGAAATTAGCATTTTCCATACTAGGAGGAGGAGAGAATGACTTCTCTCCTCCTCTTCTTTCTTTTACAGTTTTCTCCAAAGTCTCACTCACACCCAGCAAATTTGGCACCGGCGTCACCTGAAACAGCACAGAAGTTGTTCTAGCGCAGGGTAAATCCAAGAGCCTCTAATTTTTGTAAGCCCTCCCACACCCTACATCATCCACTGTTTCTCCCTTACTCAGTTCATAGGCATTCCAGTGGTATTTATATTTCCCTCCAGAGCGGGGACGGCTGTCGAGCCTTCATACAGGCACTGGATTCAGCTCAGAAAGGTGGGCCGTACTTTTTCCTGCTTCCTTGTGATTGGCTTCACCACAGTCACGTGACCCACAAAGGGCTGACTCTCCTCCTCTCCGGGCTCCACTGAGCCATCCCTCTCAGGTCTCTTCAGGCTTTTTTGCGCATGTATGTGAAGTTTTCTGTTGTGTGTGGGTGAGTGTGCTTCAGGCACTGGTCAGGGGCTTGTTTGGGGTAGAATACAGCCATGTTTCGAGAGCTCCCAGAGTCCACAGGCAGTGACTGCCTGAGCAGCATGACTCCTGAAACTCAGGATATCTACCTTAGAATGGATCATTGCCGCAGGCGCTCCGGCTACAGGCTGGGCAGGATCATTGCCAGACACCAACTAGTGAAGAGGATAGCTGGAGGTAGGAGATGTCTCTGGAAATAAGTGACAGCTCACACCATTGCTTCACTGTTTTGGACTTGAAGCTGTTTGTCTCTTTCGGTCTCAGTTTTGTTTTCAACTCAGATTAGTTCCCCTTTGACAGCTTCACTAAGTAGTGAAAGCTCAAGGTCAGTAGATCACAATGTGCTTGTAATAAAAATTGATAGGAATCATACTTTAAGGTGAAACACAGTCTGTTAAAGCTTGTGTTCGTTTGTGTTACCATAAAAAGTCAGATATAACCTTCGGCCAATTGGTAGTCAAGGGTGAAGCCTTGGCAAATGAGTAGTATCGACAAACTGTAACAAATAGTAATGTGTGATAAGCCTTAGGATTAACCATCCAAGGAACACTGCGCCCAGAGTGTAAACAAGAGATATCAATGAATGTCTTTCTTGACGGTTTTACAACCTTCTGGCTTATTTGTGCACTGCTGTTTGGAGCCGGGAGTGTTTCCTTTCATTGCAGTAGAGTTTGACTTCTCATTTAGCTTTCCCCAAAACTCTAAAATATTGCCTTGGCTTTAAACTTAAGCTAAATAAATACTCCGTGAAATCAAGAGGAGGTGCGGCATGCCTTAACAGTGAGGAGGACGAACTATGTGACGCCTTGGTTCTCCCTGCAGGTGTAAAATCCCTGATGCTGGATGAGAGGGGTGGCTATAGACACAAAACTTCAGAGACACAGTTCCCCTACCAAATGCTCTAGCAAGAGTGAGATAAAATAACAGATTGTGTGGGTAAGATTTTGTTTGTCACGACAGAGGACATAAGGCAAACTATGCTCTTTTGATCCTAGTGATGTTTATGAGATCAAGTTTTTTGTTGTTGTTGTTGTACAGATTTATGAAGATGCCCTGGAGCTGTCTGTACAGAAGTTGACATAATCTGTTGTTTGTTTGCATGTGGAGTCATGTAATTTGTCGTGTGTTACAGATGTTAGCACTTAGGCTCCTCTATGACATGGAGAAAAAAAACATTTAAACTTTTGGATTCTTCTTTCAAAATAGATTTTTTTTGACAGCCATTTTTCAATGTCAAAGTCACTTTTTGGTGTTAGTAGGAATTCATTTTTGTCCTTATTTCTTAATTAACTCTATATTTTTGGATGTCTCCATATGTGACAGAAAGAAAACACTTCAAAGGTAATTTGTAATTATGAAGGTCAATATGATTCCAGTTAAGAGAAACATCACCAGCGATGGCATGGAATCCAAAGGAGCACTGCTTACTACCCGTTTCAAAAGCAGACTTTAGAGAAACTTTTGATGTCTCAGTAGGTTTTCTGAAAAGACAACTTTGAGTTGTTGAAGTTAACCCTCTGGCATTTGCACCTCTGAGTTGCCAAACAAGGTATTCACAGCCTTGTACTTGCTAATATTGCAAATGAAGGAGTTGCATTATGAATACAGATGGCATTTACAACTAGCTTGGAAATTTAAAGCATACTGGCTGATTATTGCCTCATACAAATAGTTGCTTCCCATGAACAAACTCTTCTTGGGGTTCTGGTGAAGGCAGAGCAGCTTTCCAGATTTCAGTTTCTTTATCAGCTCTATATCTACCATGCAAAGTTATATGTCTTGTTTTGGTTCCACAATTAAAAATTGTTCTTAAAACAGTGGTGTAAATATTGCCACGGTATTTTTTTACTCAAAGTGATTATACCGTGAAAATTTATTACACTAATAAAGACAAAAAATTTGATATTTTAATGCTCCATCTGTCTTTTTTGTTACCTACTTGTCTAGTATTCATTGTTGTCTTATTGTAAATGTGAGATAAAGTCCAATATGTTGCTTGTATTCTGAAAATTGTGATACGTATTATAATTTTGGATGATTAATAGAATTGCGGTCATATCATTGTCTTGACTCTTGCATTCCTGCTTCATTGACATTCCTGCTGTATTGGTCTGTTGACCTCTGCAGGCCATAAGTGAATGGGCACCATGGGGACGGGCAGAATTACTCACATACTATCATCCTAAATTCTAGGGATGCCTCTTCATCTTAGTCATATTTACTTTTATCATTGTCAAAAAATCTATCCAGTATCTAAGTGTCTTGAGTAACAGATAGATAAGGAAGATGAGACAGAGACATTGTTGGATTGTTTTCAAGTAAAGATCTCTGCCTTCACTCACTGAGGAATGTGTTTCTTTCCCGAAAATATTCTTTTTATTTCCAAGGAGCATTCCATATGTTAATACTTGGGAGAACCTGCTGCATAGTTTCTCCTTTGTCTGCTTCAACTCCTTTCTTTTCAGCCTGCCCCAAGGTTAGCAGTATTTCTGCATCTTTTTGCATATTGTTTTCATGCTGGGTAAAATATTCACCCATTCGGCTCCACAGAGCATGCGTTGTCCTTGGAGACAGTGATAAATACCAAAAATAACTGCAGTAGCTCACTAAATTAATTATGTCAGGCAAGTTGTTTTCTTATAAAATATGCTGGGCCATAATGGAAACTTAGCAGCTGAATGATTCACAGACCATTATGTGTGTTTCAGAGTGTTCCAGCTTTGCCAAGAAAAAAAAAACAACTCTGGAAACTTCATCAGTATGTTAGTGGAAACTCGTAGCAGCTGAAAACGACAGCGTGAATAAAAGCTCGACTTCAGACTGTGTTCGGTGCTTCTCTTTGTGATGCTGTTGTGTCTCAAACAAGAATTTGTCCGACTACTGCCTAAAGCTTATGTATGAAACCCAGACCAGCAAAAATCTATTGCAATATGCTACTATGGGTGGAAAAGTATGTATGACCCATGAGATGCAACCATTTGCAATTGATCTTCACAATCAAGACTGATTGTGAAGATCGATTGTTGTTTATGTCAGTGACTCTCCCTGCTTTATGGAAACACATAATATGTCGTTTACCATACAATTATGTTTCCATTGACTATGTAATTGCACAATTTGACATTTCTAAAAAAAAAAGGTTTTTTGATAAAACATTTTGCTTCTATGATGAGGTGGATTTTTAAAAATAGATTTATATGACAGGAAGTAGTTGGAGGATCACAGTGCAGCATATTTTTTAATGACTTATCGTGTGAACAAATGTATTCATGTGTGATTTTGATTGTGATTCTTATTTAATGCAAACAACCATCATGGCAAAATTGTGTCGTTTCAACACTAGCAGAATATATTGAGTTTTGTGCACATTCGTAATGGAAACAGTTACTGTGTGCCCTAAATAGCTATTGGATGTAAAGGTCATTTGCATTAGTTGGTCCACTGTTGTGTGGTGTTTTTATTCAAATGTGAAGCTACCACTCACTGCTGTTTTTTTTTTCCAACAGTTTATTTTGCTTGTAAAAGGGGTGACAGTCACTTCCTCCCTTTGCCTTTTCATAGCATTTCACTTTTTGTTGTTTCATGCCTGACTTTTTCAGGTAGAGAAAAAAAAAATCTGCCTGACACAAAATGTTTCACAACATCCATCTGTTTCTAATGGGGAGGTTTTATACCCACTTAGACTCTATTTTATAATCTACTGATAGATTTCTTTAAGAAAATGGGGTTATGTTACTTGAGTTACTTGGATATGTACCTGTAGAAAGTTTAGACTTTATATATATATATATATATAAACGGTATGTGTGTTTAAACAGGAGTCATAATTTGTCCCATTTGAGACTCAATTCTCTCATATTGGAATCCCAACTGCAGTCAATAGAAATAGGGTGCGATGTAAAATCTTCAGAACATTGAATACAAACAAATTAGAATATGTGGGATTGTTCGTATTTCTGATTTCTGAATTATTTTACAGTACTTAAATTATAAGGCTAAGATAAATCATTTGTATTTCTATGGTTAAAAAAAGGTAAAAACGAACAAAATGGCAACACCAGGGTTTGAATTAGGGCTATAAATTGGGGAGGGGTAAATTGACCCAGAGGCTTGTTATGGTGCTGTGTTCATTAGTTCAGCCAGTCACCGTACATCCTGTGTGTCTGGATCAGTTATTGTACATTTAGGTGATAGAAATTGTTCCCCTGGTGGGAAATACAAATAAAAACCCAACAACAAGTGCATTTGTAGAAATCACTATTGTGTAGTGACTGTAGTGTGAACAAATAATTTTAATACTACCTCCATAATTGCTTCAAACTCTCAATTGTTAAGTAAAACATACTTATGGAAGTGTCTGAACAGGATAATGTGCTCGCTCTGGAAATTTGTAGAATAGAGAATATAGTGGGCTGTTACTCCTTCCTATTTAGACAAGAATTTGTGCTTTTCATCCTTTGACTGTGGCAGTTGTTTGAAAATCCAGCAGAGAACTAGTTTGCATTGTTCTCTCTTTTGGAGAGGGATTGTAACACTAAAAGGGCTCTTCAAAGTAAAGAATAGAAAGACTCTGTCCTCTCACTCTCGGAATCCCTCTCGAATCTAGACTGCTTTATTCATCAACGCTTCACTGCAGCATGAAAATCATTTCAACAGCTAAGTGTGAGAAACAGTTATCTGCCCCTTCGTTCAAACCGAATTTTGAAGATAAACGTGTATGAAACTGAGCATGATGCTTTGCTCGTGATGAGACCTACTTCCGATCAGCTGTTAATTGGGTTGTGTTTTTTCTTTCTGAAAGAACATTTGTATCTCCATAAATGTTAAGATGACTTTTTTTCTATTTCCTCCACCTTGTTGATAAGACGAATTTGCATGAACAGCATGAACAAAGGTTGACTCTTTTGATCCATCTCCATCTCAGGGTTTCAATAATCTTTGAATTCATTTAAATAACATTAATGTGCTTAACTGTTGTAATTTGGAACAGCATGCTGCAGGAAGGTGCAGATTTGGATGGAGATCAAACAACTTTGATCAGACCAGTTCAGTATTTTCCAGAAATTATTCTTTTAATCTAATTAGTGAAATTCTTAATGTAGTCATGAGAAATAATGTGCTTTGACTTAAACATGTTTTCCTTTCATGCTAAATTGAAATGAAGCAGAACAATTCTATTGAAGGTAGCTGTCAGATTCTACAAAATGCAGTCTCAGACATAAACATGGTTTCATAACATGCTGATGTAATCAACATTTCCCTTTTTTTTACTGTAACATTTTCAAACTCAACCATTTTTAACATTTAAAAAGTTGAAAAGATTCAGATTTAGGGTTAAGCCAACACCAACAAGACTCTGCAAAATTATCTATGCAAAAGAGCTAGAGTAAAATTAGAAGCAGTGCATTTGATTGGTTGGTGTGCAGATTACAGCCATTTAACATAATTTAACAATCGGGACCAAGCTGAGTTTCTCCTCTCAATTTCTTGAAAGGTCATATCCATAAAGATTCTCTGGCAATTCCTGTTGCAGACTGAGACTGTGGTCTACGTGAAGAGCCGCTTGTCCTGACAGCTGCCACATGTGCACAGCTAATCATTTACCAGGTGCATTTTTCAGAAATGCCTCTGCTGCATTGTAACAGGAACGAAAAGTCACACATTAACTTTGAAAGGTACAGTGCTTAGTTCCTCAGCATTTCACACATGTCAGGATATAACACAAATATACCTAAGTGACTCATTTAGGCCAACTGATTACAAACTATATGTTAACCTTCAGGTCGTTTGTAGCTGAAAAAGTAAGATAGAGACTAGATGGGTTTGTCACTTGTTTATGTTCCCCTTTTTTGTCCAGCTACAAGGAGCTGAAGGACATTTCTAATAATAAGACTGTAGTTTTTACATTTGTTTTTTTTTGGCTTTTGTAAATAATAATAAGTATAAAAATTGACCCTTAAATGGTAAGCACATATGGTACATGTCAAAGTTTTCTACCACAGGGGGCTTTTCTGCCCCCCTGTGGTAGAAAAACTAATCTCATGCCAGTAGAAACTTGTGAAGGCTGCAGTCAGTCAGCTCCTGTGTCTGTCTCTTAGTTCACACACCATCTCTGTGTTAGAATGATCTATTTTAACTTTTAACTATGACTTTCACCACATATGTGGGCGACGATGTGTCTATCAAGCAGAACAATGGCTGGACTGCAGTGGTTATAAAGTGACCTTTATGTCCTCATATGCAATAATTCACGCTGCCTGTTTTATCCTGTATGTTGCAACTTACCAGCTTGTTGCAGAAGTGCTGCAAGGCTGCTGATGCAGTCCAGCTGCTCTTTCATGTAGTTAATTAGGACCAGCATCCGTTTGGATGGCTCCATGCCTTAACTGTGGACGTCCCGAGAGGGGGTTCTCACGGTTGGAGCTCTTTTTCTATCATTGGTCCCCTCTGTACCCTCTGACTCTCTGAGGCCATTCCAAGAGAAGGAGGAAACACCACTTTAGATCCCTCTGGGAAACGTTCCAAATGAGAATAAGGAGGACCTAATGAAACTCTGCGGGACTCGACTCGACAGAGGAGTTTTTCCTGGATGTTTTTCTTTGATTATTTTCCACGTATTCTGCACCTCACAGAGCCGTGGTCTCGGATAAAAGTAATTTGTGTATTATATTATTCTTATGCTTTAGATCTTCTGAGCTGTTTAATTGGTGTGGGTGCCTCAACTTATAGACTTTCCAGTCAATATTTTTCCATGTTTGTGTCATGATTTCAGGTCAGCTGGCTAAGTGCTTGTTTGTAATTCATAGTCCCCTTAAGTCATGTTATATGGCATTGCTGGAAAACCAAATTACAGTGTTTATATAAGTTATCAAAGGGACGAAAGAATTGCAGTCGTGCAACCGTAAATTAGAAGTGGGAAAGCAGCGTGACATGGCGAGGCATGCAGGCTACTGAGTTTTAAATTAAAGAAGATGTGGACTTAAAATTAGGATTCAAATAGAAATGTAGAGCTTGTTAAGGGGATACAGTTAATTCCATGACCACATGGGAAACGGCAGACACCAGCTGTGGGGGAGGTAGCTGAAAAGACAACTAACTGAAGAAAAAAAGTTTTGACTTACTGAGACGGAAAATAAAATAGAGGAAAAGAAACAGATTTTTACTGAATTCAGGCGTCTGAGACAAGGCTTCAGCACAATTCTCTTTTTCTGTTTCCATTATTTACATCATAGGGTGCACAGATATTCATAGTTACATTATTGCAAAAGTCCATACCCCTGTTTTTATTTTTTATTTTTTGCATTTTTTTTTTACTTTATTACTTCAATGTTAAATTAATTGCAATGAGATTTTATGATTTCGACCATCATGTTGATGCAGAGAGTTGTTTTTTGTTTTACTGTTTTGTTCTCATATTACCCCATATAAAACACAAGAACACCTTGACAAAGCAAGTCAAGGTTTTAAAATATCCAAGGTTCCCAAAATGAAATGAATGAACATTTTTGCTCTTTCAAAAATTCACATCTTCAGCATTAAAGAAATCAGTTGTCAGCAAAGGCCGCGACTAGTGGAGGAAATCTGCATGTGTCTTGATTTGATCCTATCTGGACCGAATTAGGGAGAAAATCTCCAAAATTCAACCACGATGACTTCATCAGCAAAGAAGACAAAGTCTTTATAAATTCAGCTCAGAAGATTGTCAGGACTCTTTGACATGCGTGGGAACAGAACTGCAATCCGGTGTCTGGAAGTGTTTAGCTTGGACTTGGACGTTGCTGCATTATATATTTCACAGGAAGTTCAGCTGATTGATTTCTGATGTGGTCTGCGCTGTTGGTCAAAAGTCCTTAAAGAACGGGGAGGGTTCTTTTTAAAGTCTGTTATATTTCATGTGTCATAGGCTCCTGTAGTGTGACTAAAGGGTGGGAGGGGGGTGGGGATAGGGGGTGGAACACCTGTGAGTGTTGCTGACCCTTCCTTTGGTCTTTTCTATTTGCTGAGCAACCTGGGGCTTTCAACATGTGGCTGTTAGAGGATTTTCTCTTGAGTGAATGTGAGACACAGTAATGAGGTTAAAGAAGACAGTGTGGAGTTTCTGATTGGACTTTGAAGCTTTGGCTTGCGTAGGGGCCACGCAGCTCAAACGCTGTGTCCCAGTATTTGACATCACTCTGCAACAGCCAGTCAGAAGCAGTGGGATATCATCTTACAGTTAAGGCCAGGGATAATTTGCTAATGCCTCACTGAAAGGCTGTTGTAAGATGGGAATCTCCACTGGAGTGTTCCTCGGTGACTTGAAACACTAAGTGTTATTTCATTTAAAGATGGCTTGAAGTAATTTCCCATAAAATACTAACCTCCTCCCACATGCTACTGACAGTAAATCCCCATTCAAGCTCGTATCTCGTTGTCTTCTCAGACAACACAAAATCCATGAAACAGTTTGACTCTCAGTGACCACCTTTCCACAAGAAACAGCATCTGAGTTCAGGTCCGGATGAGTCTGATCGTGCATTGTGAAGTGATTGGAGACCTGTGAATACAACAGAAACCAGTGGCTGACATTACCATAGCTGATTGAAAGATAAAAGGAAGAGAGCAGCACAGAAGGAGTGAGCTGATGGGTAGTTCCCCCCTGAAGATGAAAGAACCCCCTTCTCTGGGTGTCCTTCAGAGGTGAAGGAGAGTGTTACCACAGCTGTGCCGATCTTGTTTAAATTCAATACAGGATCTCGAGACGAAAACAGCCCAGATGACTTTTGACCCAGCAGGCTTTGGCAATGGTCAACAACAGCAGCTCTCCAGCTCATATAGTTGTTATTTGCACTCAGAATCAATAAGCTCTAGGTGTGTGTGCGTGTGTGTGACTGTCTGCTGTGAAATGAAAGGTTGATCTTTCACCAGTGGACCCATTATAAGTTGTTAATCAGACCGTGTTTGTACTAAAGCAGCATGTATCTGTGATCTGACTTCCAGCAGAGGTCAAGAATTGAGCCACACGTGACAAGTGCAACTATTCTAGTTTCTAGACAATTTGCCAGAAACTGACGCAAAAGAAGTTTATATCAAACAAAAGCAGAACTTTAAGATGTACTGCATCTAAAACAAATACTGATGTGAGACGTCTAGTTTCTAGTTCTCAGTTCTAAGAATATTTGTGAAAAACTGCAAAAACGTTATTTGTCTGCTTACTTTGGATCAGATTGTGGTACTTTAGCATGGAAGTTCACTTTTTGGTTTGGCAGTTTGATCAACAGCGGTGGTGGCTGACGCAGCGGTGAATGGTTCAAGGAAAGTCTTAATTAGACATCCAAAGTCCCAAACAATAGAAATAATACATGATTTTCTTTTTTAAAAACAAAAACAATTAGAATATGTTATACATTTTTTGATTTTATGGAAAATATTGTGTTATTGTGAAACTGGAACATGCTAACTCAGCGCTATACAGTGAGAATCCCAGCCTGTGATCCATACTGATCTGGGGTTTCGCTGTTTTTCCACTGGTCTCTGAACTGCATGAGGCGTGGAGGTTTGTTTCATCCGCTCTTTGTTAGAGACACGTGGTCCACTGAAAGGACATCTCCTCAGTTCACTGCAAAGCACAATGAAAAGCAGGTCCAAAGATTTGCTGTCTCATTTGTATTTTAGAACATTTTGCTCCGGCACCTTAGCAACACGCCCTGGAGGTGACCATTTAAAATCGACATCCCATGTGGACTACTGGATAACAGGACCCCAGGGCGCTCTGCAGGATCAAACAGGGGACTCAAGGTCCCCGGGTGATTCAACACTGCCTCTCTGTAATTACTTGGCCTATGAAACCAGCTAGCTCATGTGCCAGTCACACCATCAACAACAAAGTCATTTCAACAAAAGCACTGTGTCGTTACTCACCTATGATGGCAGACAATCTCTAAGAGTTTACTCTTGCTCATTAATTCAGCAGCTTCTCTTGTTTATAGATACCAGGAATGCTACCAACACAGTATGGGCTGTGTTATTTGGCTGTGGCACCTCCTGTTTTGCTGATAATTGAGGAATACTGTGTAGAGGATATTGGAGTCTGAGGAACATGGAGAGCTTGGTTAATTAAGACCCACTACAAATAATAGGAAGGTTTTATTCCCACAATATTAGGTGAATTACAGGGGGTACTTCTCTGTTAATCCATCTTGTGAATAGTCACCATTATTTTTGGCGAATCAGGGGCCCAGTTTGGGAGCCCTCTATAAGATGTGTTTGGACCCATAAATGCAGAGCATTTGTGGAGATCTGTTTGCAGAACCTCAAATAAATATTGATAAAACGTCACTTTCTTACACTAAATGAACTCCAGTCATTTTAATCCATAGAACATCACGTTCCTACATATGTTTTACTGCTGCAGCTCAGAATGAACTGGCAGTTTTTATAGATGAAGATTTAAGACGACTAGTTTTCATAAAATAAATAGCAGGGATGGAAACAAACTTTAGCTGTTACTCAGAATGCTTTACATTTTTTTTAGTCGCTGACTCGCCTCAAATACTGTGAAGAAGTGACTGTGTGGTGTCAGGAATTATCACAGGTAAAACATTAGAAAAGTGGAGGCTGGAAAACACAAATACTCTAACGATAATATTACATTTATTTTATAGTCCTGTACAATAACTGTCAAGTTAAGTGCTTTACATTTGGTGAAACAAGATAAAACGTATAAAAGTCAAGGAATAAAACGGTACAACACAAGAGACAGCAGAATAAAGTAAAAAAAATAATATTTTCAGAAAATCAATATTGTCTATGATTAAATTAATTACCTAAAATTATTTGCTCAGATTCTTTTGGTTATAAAACCATAAACCAAATAAAGTAAATTAAGCTGACCAACAACAGTGTTGCAAAGCTGTTGTTACTGCTGTTATTCTAAATTTTAGGTTACAATTTAGGCAACCAAACCAACCCTGTATTCAGCCTGGGCATGTTATTTTAATTTACATTTTTTTCGTGTAAACACTGTGAAGCCACAGCATTTCTGCTTAGCATTATCACACAGTGGGAATCTCATACTGACCCGTGTCAACTATTCATAATCTATACCTTTCCTAGAAAAGGGCTTGGCGTGAACGGTTAACAATTTCCCTGAATTCTGGTGCTTTTCTACCAGATGTCATAAATCTGTAAAAATAATGTACAATAATCTTGACCTTTAAGAAGTTCAATCTAAAATCCCCTTGAACTAATAGAACTGACATCAGGTGGTGATGGAAAAGGGTTTAGTTTTTGCTTTTTTTTTTTTACAGAAGATTACCACAGTGCCATTGGTTATCACTAGATTTAAACATACTTTAGTGAATAAAACTGATTAAAGGGCATATGACTCACAGTAAATAATTTCCATAACAGTCACAGCGGTCCCTTCCTTCAAGTTCAAACTTTGCATAACGTCATTTTCATGTCCCATTATGTTTCTATTTTACAACGTTGCCTGAAATCTCTGACTAATAAAAAAGCAGATCTGCTGTGCCTCCAGGTTACACAAGTTTGTTATTTATCTGCCATCACATTTGTCTTCCAGCTATCGCTGATCATAATTTGAGCTTCCCATTTGCTGAAATGTGAACAATTGCCAACTGAGAGACAGAAGGAATGTAGGACTATTTTGAGCATGAAGCATCAGATGTTGTGGTTTTGGGGCAGACTTAGAGGAGGGGTCTCTGTGTTTCCCCTGGCAGTCTGTCTAGTCGAAGCTGACTGCTCACTGTGAGTTGGTGTCTGTATGCAATTACCTTCATAAAGGAAAAGAGTGGCCTCTGTTACAGTCTCTCCAAGTATGACGGCACCTTCAGTAGTAGTAGTAGTGTCTGTTTTTTTTTGTTTTTTTTCATATTTTTGCTTCTGTATGTCTCTCTCCAGGTGTTTTAACAGACAACCGTAATGGTGGGTTGGAGCTTTTCTTGTCTGACTGATTCATTCCTGGGTAATGCATAATGGTAGCAGAAAGTCCAGGGATTTTTATTGTACTCCAGTTTATGGCCCTTTGTCTTTCTTTAAAAATCTGACGAGTGCTAAGTGCATTTACCGGTAAATGCTTTGTTTTTATGGTGACTAAAGTGGATCACCTATGTCATCCTGTTTGTACTTGGAGATAAATTCCCAGTTCCAGCCAAAGCACTTTTACAGAAAAAATAGCAGCAGTGTCACAGCGTGAGGAGGCAGGCCTCATCTGGAAATCTGCTCACATGATTGGAAATTATGGATGGATATGTTTTACTTACGTAATCAGAGAACCTTGGAAAATCCCACTAAATTAAAGCGCCTTCAGATACAAAGATAGGAAATAAAGTGTTCTTATTAGATATAGATTTGGTCATTTCCTCTGTTGTAATCCAATTAGAAAGTAGGGCAATATTTCCTTCACAAAGTCAGCCCAGGGTTGGCTTATCTTGGGCTTTATTGATGATAGCATGAGTTTTTTTTTTTTTTTTTTCCAAATAGATTATTCTCTTGTCTTTGTTTTAGGAATGATAGCCAATATTAGGGCATAGCAGGTTTTAAAACATTACATTTTGAAAACCATAGATATTTTTCATCATGTTTCTATGGATCAAAGTTCATTTAATGAGACTGCAGTAAAACTGACTGAGTTCCTGCAGTTTTCTCCAGCCGTGTTAATTACAAAGTAACACAATGCTGTTCCACCCCAACCTGTTGATGCACACTGCTGTTCAGCTGGCTGAAAGGACTCGGCAACATTCCCTTGCTTACAAGAGAGAAAACATTCAACTGAATAGACCGAACAAGCATCACTTGTACTGCGGCCATTATATGCTTATTCAGGAATGACTGTCTAGCTAATTTCAGCTCTTTTACAGTTCAGCAGAACTATAAAAAGGGGTAGTACTCTATAATTAGCATGTTTACTTGAGGATTACGTTTTAGTGAATGTTTATTCTGTGGTTTTGGTTAATTGTATGTAGCAAATATCAAAATAATAATAAATGGAGATAGCTTGTTCTTCACCCCTGGCTTTATTACTATAAGAAAGCCAACTTGTGCAAAAACTGTAATCAGTTTTTCTCTCTCTTTTTTTTAAACATGAGTAAGTTGTACATTTTGGGAAGATCCTGTACAATTTATTTTTACTCAGAGCTATCATACTGTGACAATGTCCATGCCTACTTTCTTTAAATTTTTACTTTGTAAAAAGGTTTCATCAATTTATGTAGATGTCTTTTAGATGTTTTGTTGGATTACCAATAATGAGGATTATTATCTTATATTTTTCTTTTTCTTTGTGATCTAATTATTCAATTGACAGTGGTGATCTCCTTCACTGCTTTTCCTACAAACAAAGAGACTGAAACAGAGAAGGTTTTCAGTCTGATAAAGGGCAGGCTGAAAGGCTGAGTGCTCCGGCATGATTCACTGCTTCTGATTGCTGTCGGTTTATGTCATGGTTTTCCCCGACTTCAGCTGTCTACGTTTTTTCCATTCCGTTGACCCCTAGGAACAACATCTGGAGCTGCACTCTATCCTAGTTTATTTAACTGAAACCTTTCCCACATGAATTTTTCTACCACGTTTTTGGAGCAAGGCTCGAAAGGTCTGTGAAAGATAACCTTCGTCTCGCCAAATCCTCACTCAGGAAATTGTTGGAAAACATTTTTTTTAAAGACTTCATCTTGAAATAGAGAGACAAACTATCAGGATTAAGAAGCAATCTTTTGGCTGCAGCTCCAATCTTTTCCAAAAATGTGCTGACTTGTATATGAAGGAGTTGTGGTGGGCAGAGCTGGGTAGGAGGGTTTGGCGCAGGAGGAAGAGGGGTGGATGGGGGTGGAGGGGGGTTGAGTGAATGAGAGCCTGCCACAGAAAAGTGGGTGGGTTAAAGGATAGATTCAGTGTTGGGGCAGGCACATGGTGGTTTGGGGGGTAGATGGAGAGAGAAATGGAAAGAGTTAGGAGCTGTGGATCTGACTTCAAACTGCCAGCTGTGTTGAGACAGTGAAAAGGAATGTGGCTCAGCGTGGGAATGAAGATGCTCTGACATGCTTGGAGACACTCGTAACTCTTGATGGATGTAGAAGCTACTCTGGCTCTATGATGAAAATATCCCGTGAGTACGCAGCTATTTTTCACTGAAAGGAAACTAGCATGTCAGCTGATTCAAGGGGTCTTAAACAATGGACATGATCTTGTATGTTTTTTTTTTTGTTAGTTTGTTTTCAAAAGGTTACAAAAAAAATAGGAGCTTGCTTATTAAATTGCGTGATTTGTGATCTGTCATTTAGACATAAAGTGGAATGTAATTAAGGTTTAAAAAACATTAACTCTGGCTCTTCTCAACGTCTGTGATCTGTGCTGATCATTTTACCACTTTGCCCATTGTGTATTTTTGTAGTTTTAGATGGAAATGTTTCTGTCTATGAGCTAAAATATTTGTCTATATTCTACACATTGAGTACTTTAATTAAATATGGATATGTACATTCAACAAGTAATATCTACAAACAGAAGGTTGCTGAAAGGTATTTTGATTTTATCACGTCTTAATCTGTCATATTTTTTACAGCACATGAGTTAAAAATGAGCATTAGAACCACCTGCAATGAAAACAGAATGTAACACAAAGTTTTCAGATAGTATGTCCAACAAAATGATATACAAAAATAATTTAGTATATCAGATCATTTAGTATGTGTACTAAATGAAATAATGCTTAGAAATGTTACATTTTAACAGATAGCAATGGTTGAATTTTGCCAGAATGACTTTGTACGAACCATGAATCAGTTCATGCCAACTTTAGGAATATATATTCTACTCATAGTTTATTGTAAGAAAGTTGTAAAGCAAAAAAAAGGTTTTTTGTTTTTTTTCCAAGTCATCAGGCCCCAAAAAGGATCAGAATCAAAGTAAATGGGACTAGAGAGTGATTCTAGGCTTTCAGAACTTGGTATAAAATATAAGTATTTTATGACTATATATTTCCAAATTCATTGGCAATACATGACTGAAGAAACAGATGGCAATAGTTTAACTACATGGATATGGAATGGTTTGTTTACAGGAAATAGAAAGGAACAAGGTAGCAACATGCAGGTACAAAATGAGGGCACGAACCTTTGACTGGACAAGTTGACCTAGAGCTGATACATGCTATGTCCACAATGTGAGTTATATAACAAGTATTCTTTATAGAGTACACAATGTTGCATAAGATGAATCATAAAAGGAGTCAGCCGTTCCATAGGTGCTTCAGTTGCACGCAGCTCTTGACATTTTGCTCCATTGTGTGTCAGCCAAACTGGGTTTTATTTCTTTGTGAAACTGTAATTCTATACCATAGACGGCTTTAAAGCTTTAGGTTGTGAAGAGCAAACACAAGTTCTCATTCTTTGGCGCGATGCCCGCCCCAGTCTTTTATCCACGAGAGATTTCCTTAGAGAGAGGATGAGAGGACAGAATGTCTCACTATCATGTTACAGAATGCAAAACAGAGGGATTCCCAGATCCTGTTACTGTTTCTCAGTGGTCCAACTTGAGGTCCTGGGACACAGAAGGGCCTGACAACACTCTCACTATGCATAGCAGTTGAATAATAAAGAGCCGATATTATTCACCTGGGAGGGAGGTCTAGCGGAACACAAAGGCTGTAGCTTGTGCTGACGCAGGTGGGAACACAGCAGAGTGGCTCCTGGCAGCAAACACATGTTGACTTATCTCCTGGTTCAGGGGTAAACAGTAGACATCCAAGGACAGAGGAAGCTGTTAATATTTATTCAGTTGTTGGTCAGTCCTGAAACCAGACAAAGTCAGTTTTCTTTGAATTGTTTTGATCGTCTGGAAGCAAAGCAGCACGGGTGAGTTACACAGAGACAATTTTCTGTAATTATGTGGAACTGGAGGATGAATGACTGTGGCGCATGTTGCAGCTGCTGTGTGCCGGTCACAATTTGGAGCTGGGATTTCGGATTTGCTTTTAGCTGTGTGTTTTAGCTGAAGATGAACCTTTGTGCCGTTTGCTCTTAGTCAAGAGCAAAGTTTTTCATGTTCTTTAAAACATGAAAAACTTCTGTACAACGACTCATTTGGATATGATACTGTTTTAAAGATTGGTTCTGGTAAGTTTAGTCAACTCATAGTATTTTTGTTGTCTTTCTGATTCCATTGATAGTTGTAGCTCGGCTGTTTATATCACAGATAAACAGCCAAAGATCTTCCTCTGGCTTTCTGCTCTTTGATGACATCAAATAATCATTTTGGCTTAATAAATGAATTGAGATGAGGTCGCTTGCTTGAGAAATTACACCAGAGCTGAATTGTAAACTGTTGTGGTTTTTATTCTAAACTTTACTGTTTGTGATCTGTTCTTGTATTAATACAAAATATACAGATATATTGTATTTTTGGTCATTCTCTTTTAAATAAGAAACATTATTATTACCTCGGTTCCTAATGTGGTTTATTGTGGGTTGTAGCACTGATGTGTCAGGTATCATTTCTCACGTAGGCGGTAATAGTCTCCACCTCTATTAGCATTAATGGAAAGGTGTCAACAGTCTTTTTCCTTTGCAGACCATCGGTGGCACTGATAGCTTCACTCTGCAGGTCACCAGAGGCAATTTATGATCCAGAGAACAGGATCACCGCTTTTTCAGGCGTTTCTTAGCTTGGAGATGGAGAGCACTGACAATCATTTTAATCTGTTTTGCATCTTTTATTAATAAATCTATCCTTTAGCTGATTTTTTTCCCAACAGTGGGGAAAAAATCTTGCAAAAAAAAGAAAAAAAAGTTGTTTTGTTGTTATTAACAGATTTGCCATGTTGCCATGAGCATTTTTGTAGTTTGCACACAGAACTTCTTTTTTGTAATTTGTTAATCTGACGTATATGACTCAGATGTTCTTAGCAAATAGTAAAGCACATCTTGTTTTAACATGTGTGTTCTCTCGTAAACCATACAAACGGTATGACGGATGTTTTGTGTTTTTAAAACATAATATTTCAAGCTGTTTGTTTTTAGGAGCTACACTAATAACACTCTGTAAGTGCTTTCTTACAAAATGTTGCCATATTAATGGAAGTTCTCTTTAAGGACTTAGTACTTTTTGTTCCTATTTTGCATATAAAGACGAATCCATTTGGTCCTTCCACACCCAACTCAATATGAAAAAGGTGCCTAGGGATTTTTTTTCTTCTTTTTTTTTTTTTTTTTTGCTGTTTTGATGAATCCTTTGGTGGTTTTGTTTAAATTAATTAATGTGGTTTATTTTCACTTTTCATCTCTGTTGTTGCCTTGCAGAAATTGAGGCAAAAGAGGCGTGTGACTGGCTGCGGGCAGCAGGATTTCCCCAGTATGCTCAGCTCTTTGAAGGTAATGAAAGCACTCACTGAAACTCCTACACACATTCATCATCACAGGGGGGAGAATTGTTTGTTGAAAGCTAAGGATTAATGAAGTTACACATAGTTAACCCAGTTCTGCAATAAACCCAAAGTTTAATTTATTTTAATTTTTTTTGGCTCTATTGTGAAATGAGAATATTTGTATGTGACCTTTTGAAGTAAATAGTTGTGCCGTGTCATCTGGTCTTTCTCAAACACTGATCACAGAACCCTGTACAGCCTGCATACGCTGTTCTCAAAAAGCCTTCAAGCTGGAGCCCTGAGCAGATCTGCAGACACCACAAAACAAACACAACATCAGATGCTTTTAAAACTCTAATCGCTTCCATCCAACAAGTACTTTATAAACATGTCTGCTGTGCTTGACGCCTGAAGTCATGGGAATAAATTGGTTTTATCAGAACTTAAAGGGGCTTTACTCCCACAGATCTCTGTGTTGAGGCCTGACTTTTGATGTGCAGTGTAGTGCTATGCATCTTTTTCTCCTGACAGCTTGTGGAAATGTAAAAAAAAAAAAATTAAAGAGGGAATTGATAATCTTGTCAAAGTGCAGAGTTCTTCATGCTGATGTTATGTGTTAAAAACCGTATAAATAAATAAATCAATCCTTTATTGAGTTTTTTCATATTTTAAAGTCCTTGATATCTTTGAATCCCTGCCCTTCTGAACAGGCAAAGCCTTGTTGAGCCATGGCTGCTCATTGTAGCTTCTGTTTTCCATGAGAAGAGAATAACTTCACATGAATTTAGTGAAATGATAGATTCAGTCTCTTAAGTTATGTAACAGGAAGCTCATACCGAGAGCAAGTCGCAATGCCCACACAAGTGCGAGCTCTGTTATTTGGGCTAATTCTGACTGTTTTCATTCAAATTACAGAAAGTTTCATGGCTCCTCTTTACCACTGCAATGAATGTTGTGGTTTCCAGACACTTCAATTTTTCCTTTGTGTTAAACAGGACTTGTAGAAAGTGGATTATTAAGAATACCACTCACTCCTCTGGATTTTTGCACTCACATGTTTTCTGTCTCTGTTTTTTTTTTTTCCCCCCCTTTAGATTCACAGTTTCCAATTGACATCACGCCTGTGAAAAGAGATCATGACTTTCTGGACAAAGATCTGGTGGAAACTCTGTGCAAGTAAGTGAAATGAGTCACTAAATAAAATGAGAGTCAGTCAGTGGCAGAAGACATACTTGTAGATCAGTAGAAAAATCTATGCAAAGTTGCTCATAGTCTTAGGTTGTCCCTGGTAAAGATGTGTAGAAACCTTTAAACTACATGAGTATGTGACTGAAGCAGCATTCAAAACTGAGAACCAAAATACTTTTACTTCCAAACATTTATTCAAAGGAGAAAAATAATGTTTCTAGGTTAGGAACTTATTGTTTTTATGCTAAAATTATTGGTACCCCTACTTTAAATTTGAATTATTTTATACAACTCCCCTTTGCCAACAGAACAGCTATTCGTCTTCTCCCATAACAGTTTACAAGAATGGAGCAAACATAAAAAGTGATCTTTGACCGTTCCGCGTCTCACAATCTCTCTACATTGTCCACAGTTCAGGGTTATGCTTCTGTTATGCGCTCTTCTTCAAATCACCCAAAAGGTTTTTAATAGGATTTAATCTGCAGACTGACATGGTTATGTAAGAAGATTGATTTTGTGAGGGGTGTTGATTTGACGATGTTTTCCTTTTTATCCAAAGATGGAAGTAAAAATCATTTACAGGTTATGGAGTCCACCATATTCATATTTAAAATGTCCTGGTTTCTCAGAGGGTTCATGAAATCATGAAATCTTAGACATGAATAAGGTTCCTACCAACAAGATCACAGCATCCAAAAGTGAGCAGTACATGCTTTCCCTTATATTCATACATTGTTTCCCCGTCTGGAGTTTGACATGAAGCAAACTTCATGTTTGTTTGTGATAGCAGGACAGAAGAGACCTTTTACTGGCATGCATCCTAAACAACCAGTTGGGATGTAGGTAGAGTTATTGATCCCAGTATGCCACTCTTTGGTGCAGTACTTTAACTGGGCATTTATTTTAGTTCAATTTCCATTAATCTCTTTGTACATGATGACAAGAATTATTTGGCTAGCCAAGTAACTGGTGACAAAGAGGTGAGGGCCTCTACATCATGTCACGTTGATGTCCCTGGGAAACAGAGAATACTACTTTAATAAGCTGAATGTTCCTTTAAACTCTTTACCATTTTGTAAAAAATTCATAAAAATTAAAAAAGTTATTCAGTTCCATCAATGTTAATGGATATTATTTTGGGTACCTGTAATTCTGCCCTATTGGGTTTAGTGAAAAAAAAAAAACACCCTATATAGGATTTATTCTTTCCCACTGAATAAAACTGAAATTATAAATTTAAAAATTATGATATTTCTTGTGTGACAATATGCCAATGTAATAAAATAGAATTTATTTAAACACTCTTAACAAATGTTTGCCTAGAGTTGCAACAAAATTAGTCACATTTCCATATAAAAATAACATTAAAACAAAAGGCATTTTATGTTGGATGGTCTTACCTGTGCAACATAATGTTATTTCTATTTTCCCTTACTATAATATAACAATATCATAAAAACAAAATGTTTCCCACAAATTGATATGTTCAAAAATATGCAGACTGAATACAAATTGCTTAAACTACAAATTGCTTATTTGTAGTTTATTTCAGCGTGTTTACATTAAACTTACCTAATTTTCTTACTTTAAAAGAGGATAGAAAGAAATTATCTTCACTTCTCAAATATATGACAGTAACTTCATGTTTTTCCCCCCCTCTTGGTTAATGATTTTTCATGAAGAATAAAATAATTGTACCATCGACTGTTGCCTCCACATTGCTTTTAGAGCCCATGTACATTTTTTTCCCCTCAAGCCAAAATGAAAACAGCACTTAAGCAACTACAGTAACTATGGAAACGATCCAAAGAGGGGACCAGGAGAGACATTAGTGGTGCCTCGCACCGCTCAACATATTGTGACTCTAAACAACCCTAAAGCAACTCATCTGCATTCCAAACTAGCCACGGGATGAATAGGAAACAATTGGAAACACTTCCACCTCCAGTGTGATTTTGCCCGTGACTTTCCACCATCGCTATGGTAACGTAAGAATAGGCCTTTAGTCAGTGATGCCACCACAGTCCCAGAGCAAAAATAAATGCCACCCTGCATACCATGCGTTCCTTCGACTGAACAGATAGATATTTCATACGTGCTAGTGCAGCCTCTGATCTCCGGCTAAGTACCCTCTTATTTTAGCGACCACATTTAAAGCTCTTTATGCGTGTGGAATAAAGGGCCCCCCTGCTTGGAAATCCTCTCTTTAGTTCCGTATGCTGCTATCTTCAGTAACAATCATGGGAAAGTCTTGTTTTAATAACCCCTATCATCTACAGCTTTGGAGTGCAGTTAGAGCCTCCATCACAGCGTGCTTGAAAAAGAATCTGGAGCAGTCAACCCCTGATTATCTTTCCACAAATTTGTTACTTTTTTCTGCGACAAGTCAGTTCAGCTGTTTTGTGTATTTTCCCACATTTTTATTTTGTTTTATTTTGGTTGATCCATAAAAAGTGTTTGTGCTGTGATTTCCAGTATCTCTTCAGCTTTTCTCACATTAGAGCTACAAACCTTTATGTGTTTTATTAGAATTTTATGGGAAATGTGACGTGAGGTCGGATCAAGAAGAGAAACCAAAGACATGTAGGGTTGTGGAGAAGCTCAGGGCGACGTGAGGTTATAACACAAAAGAAGAATCTTTGAACATTTCATAGAGCGCTGGTTTCATCCATCTTTTCAAAAAAAGACATTACTGTTCAAGTGTTTGTTGATACTTTTGTAAAGCATCTGTATATTGTATTTGGAACACAAACAAGCTTTCCTCAGCTGAACACAGAAAACATGCTCAGAGCCCTGACCTGTGATTTAATTCACATATCGTGGACATCAGTTTCTTCTTTCTCTGTGTGACCATTGTAAAAGATGAATTATTAACTATGCTATATTTTTAGGGAACAAAGTTTTTGTGTGAAGTCTGTTAAACAAACAAACAAAAAAAAACAAAAAAAACAATGCATATAATGTTCAGGATGGTTTCAAAGAATGATTCAACACCACACTTAGTGACATCATCTTTGAGTGAATGAGTAGGGTTTGAAATTTTTTTTAATCCAAATTTGAATCTCAAAATACTCCATGCAGCCCTTCAAGCCACCAACATCTCGACCCAGACTCAACAGAAAGAGAACCAAATAGCTGGCAATTAGTGACGCTTATTAGATTAAGGATATTATTATATTGACCAGCTCCGTTTCCCTAAGGGATCTGGTGGTGCATCCAGAGCGGGGCCTGATCAGATTAACATTTAAACGTTTCTCAGAACTTGAATGGAAATCTATTTTTGGTACTTTCATTCGAGAGTTAATGTCATGCTTTGGCTGCTTGTTCAATTCAGTTTCCATCTTTTCTTTCAGGCGGCTTAACACGCTCAACAAGTGTGCCTCTATGAAGCTTGATGTGAATCTTCCAAAGAAGAAGGTGAGTGTAACTCCTGACTGTTTATCACCATGTTGTTTAGTTAACCGCAAAGAGTTTCTTGGTATGATAACAGCTACCATTTGAAAAATGCCATACAACCAGTGGTTTTATTTGACTTTGTGAAAAACTGAAAATGTATTAATAACATCATAAAATTTTGATTTGCCAACACAGATTTTTAGGTAATTGCGATTGATCTTTAAGCACTGTGATATAAAAAATTTAAGAACTGTATTGCAAACATTTTTCCCCATCCTTCCTGCCATAAGCAATCAATAATTGTTTATATTAGGAGCAGAGGAAGTTTCACAGCAGGTGTGTGAGAGAGAGAGCAGTTTCTGTTGGTTTCAAGTTTCAAAGCAGACTAAATTATTATGAAGTCAACAGTTTCTCCCATCATAGATAAAGCATTAGTTCAATTAGCAAAGTAGTCTATGTGTGTGTGTGTGGGCGTGTGTGTGTGTGTGCGCGTGTGTGTGTGCGTGTGCGTGTGTGCGTGCGTGCGTGTGTGTGTGTGAGTGAGTGAATGTAGATGCTTAATGACTTTGAACATTTCCAAATGGCTTCCAACATTTTAGTTAGACATCAAAAGCTCAGAAGAACCCAAGAGAACAACTTTGCTCTACTCTTTTTTTTTTCACGAAATATGCTGAGACATGGCTGCGGTTTGCTCAGGCTGTGAAAGAGCAAGACTTTCATCTGGATCCTTTCGAGCTCTTGACGTTTAGTTAAAATGTTGGAAGCCATTTGGACATTTACAAAGCCATTAAATTGTGATTCACCAGTCAGGGTTTCTTAAACTATTGGTTCTCAGACTTGGTCATTAAGTACCCTGCCTGTTAATCACATACTAATTTAATTAAGCTGTTTGGAAGCAAGGAAGCACCTAAAATATGCAGGGAAGGGGTAATGAGGACCAGGTTTGAAAACCACTGGTCTAGCCTAAATATCGTTGGAAAATTGCACTGAAAAATTACCAGACCGTTTCCTGCTACATCTCTCATTAAATATATAATTGAATATTTTCTTTATAACTCTAGAGTGAAGACTCAGATGAAGAAGATCTCTTCGCCATCAGTGACAAATGGACCTTTGAGTGGAGCAGCAGACGTTGGTCCAGATTACAGGACATCGACTGTCTGCTTAGAACGCACGGAGAAGGCCAAACATCTAAAGACGGCTTGCCTCTCCACAGTACGACCAGCAGGGAGAGTGTTCTGACGGATCTCAGTGAGCCCGAGGTCTCATCGTTGCACAGTGAAAGCAGCGGGGGCAGTGGTCGAAGGGGCCTTAGCACGGAAGACTCTGACTGCTCCAATCGCACCTGCTCAGATTCTGCAGCGATGCCAGACTCGACATCTCTCACAATGCCTCACATCCCCAAAGAATTTTCCCACTATGTGCCTGACAAGCAAGGCAAGTTTAGCTGCACCCGTGCCAAAGACTTCCTGAAGCGCATGGAAACTCTGAGATCTAAAGGAACATCAGTGAGGGATCGGAAAACTTTGGTCATTAGCTCTCCTGTCATGCAGCAGGAGGCTCAGGCACTGAAGACGCTGCGTTGTGTCGAGATCGTAAATGGTGATGCTGGAGCTCCAGAACTCCCATCAGGCAGAATACTGTCACCACAGTCTGGCAGTGAGGGTAGCAGTCATTCCAGTGGCAGCACTGTCAGCACACCAAGTCTGAAAGAACGAAAGCCTCACCGTGCTGACCACAAGCGCAGTGGGATGTATCTGGAGGACTTAGATATTTTCTCAGGCAACCAAATGAACAAAGTCGCAGAACACAACCGCAGAAATGAATTCTGCTCCTATGAAGATCTAGTGGTCCACATTCCCAAAGACCATAAGCCAGGAACTTTTCCCAAAGCGCTATCTATAGAAAGCCTGTCCCCAACCAATGGAGCCATCAACTGGCATACAGGAAGCATGCACCTGGACTCCACACTAATTTCAT
Source organism: Poecilia reticulata (assembly GCF_904066995.2). Taxonomy (NCBI): domain Eukaryota; kingdom Metazoa; phylum Chordata; class Actinopteri; order Cyprinodontiformes; family Poeciliidae; genus Poecilia; species Poecilia reticulata. Next base: position 26,420,615 of record NC_088842.1, read on the forward strand.
GCAGAAAGGAATCCAGACCTGTTACACAATGCTGCTCCAGAGGAAGCCGAATCAGTGTCTATGATAATGTTCCCGGGTCACACTTGTACGCCAGTACTGGAGACTTAATAGACTTGGAGAAAGAAGACCTTTTCCCTCACCTGGATGACATACTGCTACATGTAAATGGTCTGCAGCAGATAGTGGACCACTGGTCAAAAAATGTCCTGCCTGGGGGAGAGGGGGTGATGCAGGTGGATAGTGAAAAAGAAGATACGGTACGGCTGCAGTCCTCTAGTCAGATCACTTTAGATTTTGAGGAAAACTCTGTCACTGAAAGCCAGACTACTCCTGGTGATGGAGACAGAGACAAAGTATCCTTAGCAGAGACCGAATCTACCAGATTCAGGGAAAGGAGAGACTCTGGAGTTGGTGCTTCACTCACCAGACCTAACAGGTAGGATTCATGACAGTGTGCTTAACAAGGCTGTACCAATGTATAATGAAATGTTATGAATAAAAACAAACTTTTTTTTCTGCTTTGGCATTAGGTTACGATGGCCCAGCTTCCAGATATCCAATCGTCTCAGTCACTCAATGACATCCCTGCAAATTACAAACCAGTCAGCAGGCCAGCTGAGTTTGTTACAGAAGTTTTCTCTCTTGCGTCTTACAGCAATAATGGAAAAATATTCCATGTCTAACAAGCACGGGTGGACTTGGTAAGTGTTATTAAAACAACACACAGGCAACAATAACGCTCTATGTCTTATCAGTCAGAAAACCCTTTTTTTTTATTAATTAACCTGTATTTTATCAAATCTTTTTAAATGTGTTGTGTTTTGTCATGTAAAGAAGTTTGGTTGGCCTAGAAAAAAAAATCCTTGAAATTGCCTTCCTTTATTACTGGCTATTGCTGAGTAACTTTATATTTTCTTTTTTTATGCATGTTTTTAAAGACCATTCTTTAATAACAATCATTAATGTTTGTAGGTCTGTACCAAAATTTATGAAGAGAATGAAAGTACCAGACTATAAGGACAAGAATGTGTTTGGAGTGCCACTCATAGTGAATGTGCAGCGTTCCGGTCAGCCCCTGCCGCTTGGCCTCCAGCAGGCTTTGAGATACCTGAGAAGTCAGTGTCTTGACCAGGTCAGTAACCTCCCAACGTTAAGATGTATGTTCTTAATCTATAGCAAAAGCTGAAAAGCAAGTTCATGTACTGTACAGAAAATGGACTCAAAGCTTGATTGGGGGTCATTTTGGATGAACTTCGGCATCAGTGCCGTTTCACATGCTTCCAATCAGCCTGCGGCTTTGCTGCGGTGATAAAGAAGTCAAGGTTGCCTTTATAGCAGCGTCCAACTTGTCTCTATTGTTAGTATTTTGGTCCCTTATTATCTTCATGACTGTACTGCATGAATTCTCTATGAGGTTTAGGAAGGTTTGCTAGCCAAACAATCATAGTACTACTACAGTGAGTAAGTTTCTGATAGATGACGGCAATAACTTAGAACTTGAGAGGTCACACTCTGCTGAGAGCATGAGAGGACATGTCTCCTCAAACCATCATTGAGTGTAAAAACTTCACACTGGACTTTAACTAAGATTCAAATGCAAAATTTCCTTTATGCACAATGGAGCACTTTAAAAAGTCCAGACCTTTTTTTTCTTTTTGACTCAGGTGGGATGCTTCTGACGTTCCTACTACAGGAATGGCTTATTACAAGGAATACAACAGCTGTAACTGTCGTTTGTTGTGGCTTTTGAAACACTCCAACTGCAAAATCCCTAAAACCCATGAAGGGGTTTTACTTCACAATCCACTCCTGGTTGCAGTTGTCTATGTTATGCATGAGCGCTTTTCTTCCACCGTTTGTTCCTTAATTCAGATTCCCATTGGTATTCCTGAGTACAGCACTCTGTGAACTTTTCTGTTGCTTTTTCTGGCTTATGTGATTGCGTAACCATAACACAGCCACCACATAATGTCTCTGTGGGGATAATTTTGTTTCATGTATTTTTTTTTTTGTTTGTTTTCAAATCTTAGTAGACAGTTTTCATTTTTGAGTTGAATTACTAAATTAGTAAACACTTTTACAATATTCTAATGTATTGAGATGTAATTTGATACAATGCTGCAAATGAATTCCATGCTCTGAAAGTGCCTCTGTGCTAAAAGATTTCTTTTTGTCTTCCAGGTGGGTCTGTTTCGAAAGTCTGGGGTGAAGTCCCGAATTCATGCTCTAAGGCAGATGAATGAAAGCTCTCCAGATAATGTGAACTATGAAGATCAGTCTGCCTATGATGTGGCTGACATGGTGAAGCAGTTTTTCAGGGATCTACCTGAACCTCTGCTCACCAGCAAGCTAGGGGAGACATTCCTCCATATTTACCAGTGTAAGCTCTCTTGGTGGTGATGTGTTTTATCTCCTTCTTTGCTTTCCAACAAGAAATGTAAAATATTTTATGTGTGCAGATGTGCCAAAGGACCAAAGGTTACAAGCTGTCCAAGCAGCCATAATGTTGATGCCGGATGAAAACCGAGAGGTGCTGCAGACGCTCCTCTGTTTTCTGAGCGATGTCACTTCTTCCGTGGAGGAAAATCAGATGACACCCATGAACATTGCAGTGTGCCTGGCCCCTTCTCTGTTTCACCTCAATATAATGAGGAAGGACAATCTATCACCAAAGTAATTTCTCTTGGATTATTGCATTGCATCTAATTTAATGTCTGTCCTTTCAGCTCCTCTGCAAAAAAAAAAAAGTGTAATGAGCATAGTTTGCCCACGTTTCATTAACTTCTGTGTAATTATCTTCACTATGACTCCATAAAGCATGGCTTGAAGTGTGCTACGGAGCTTACTCAGCCCTTAGGGGTACATTAGATTACTCTCTCGGTGCCAGTTTACTAAGGTTATGACCCTTTTTTATGCTTGCTGTTTTAGAAGCTCAAGCTGTGTACAAACAAAGTAAATCTATCTCGTTAAAATTTCTTTAAAAAGACCAAAGGGGTTTCCCACAGGGGGAATAAGGGGCTTATTCTTCATTTATTTAGGATGTTGTACTGAACTCTGTTAGACTTGAACATTTTTTCCTCATTCTCTCTAGGGCCATGCAGAAAAAGTATGCCACAGGCAGGCCGGACCAGAAGGACCTGAATGAAAACTTAGCTGCAACACAGGGCCTTGCTCATATGATCATGGAGTGCAATCGTCTCTTTGAGGTAGAGGCAGTAATTGAAAATTGCAAAAAAAATGTCATGCCTGGATGCAACACCCTCTCCTGAATTCATTTGGATCTAGTCTGACCTGTAATTTGGTTTACCCATTAGATCCCTCATGAGATGGTTACTCAGTCGCGCAATTCTTACGTGGAGGCCGACTTGCATGCACCGACAATCGATGAGCTGTGCAGACAACTGGAAGAGGATGATGGAACATATCAAACACATTTGGAAGGGAGACTACAAACGTTCCTTAAAGAGGCCAGAGAGAAGTCCAAATATTGGGTGTCATGCAACAGTTCAGATAACACAGAGCTGTACTACAAAAAGGTTGGTGGTCTTTTTTCTGTTTTTGATCTTAATTTGCTGGTCATTTTGCCCCTTCTGCATTTACTGCTTTTGTAGGTTTTCACATTCCACATTTTTGGTCATAAAACAAAGTCGTCTGCCACAGGGGAGCATTTCAAGCCCAATTTGGCAATTAGTGATTTAAAGTAACTTTCTGTAGTCTACGGCATAAAACATTTTTAAATGAAATGATTTTAGTTCTCTGTTGAATATATGCAGCTAGATGTTGCTTAGAGTTATTTCTATGTACATTTGTGTCACAAACTGGTGTAATGTACTGATTTTAGAAAATAACTTTATTTATGGGTACCAAATGGAAGTTGGGAGGGATGAAAGGGCAAAATTTGACAACAAAATGGGAGTTTGAATCGTCAAAGGGCAAATTCATCTGGCACCCAACATTTGTTTGTACTCAGTTATATATCAGCAAACCAAAAATTAATGATTGCCTTAACAAAATATTTAAAATGAATAAAATTTAACATGTTTGTGCTTTGTTGGCAGGTGGGGGATGGAAATCCTCTAAGACGCTGGCGAGTGTCTGTAGAAGTGGAAGCGCCGCCATCCGTTGTGTTAAACCGCGTACTGCGGGAGCGCCACCTGTGGGACATGGACCTGCTCCAGTGGAAAGTGTGTGAGACGCTGGATAAACAAACAGAGGTGTTTCAGTACGTCCTCAGCCGCATGCCTCCTCATCCCAGTAGGGACTTTGTAGCTCTCAGGTGAGTAACAGCTAAAAATAAATAAACGACATGTCATCTTTTAATTCTGAGAAGCTATAAAATTTGATTTTGTGTTTTCTTCTCTGTTTTTTCTTCTGTTTTTTTTTTTTTTTTTTGCAAAGGTCTTGGAGGACAGACTTGCCCAAGGGTGCTTGCTCATTGGTTTCTATATCCATAGAGCATGAGGACTCCTCTGCTACAGAAGGAGTTCGAGCTATGATCCTGGAGTCAAACTACCTACTGGAACCGTGTGGCTCCGGAAAGTCAAGACTAACTCACATCTGCAGAGTTGACTTAAAGTAAATCTAAAAATTATTTGTTCTAGAATTTTCAGACTTATACATCTAAATCTAAATCACAAAATGAATGCATTTGCTGTGTGTTGTTATATAGCGTGCAGTATTAAGAGTATGGTTTTGATTTCAGGGGAAGGACTCCAGATTGGTACAACAAAGCATTTGGTCATCTTTGCGCTGCAGAAGCTGCCCGGATCCGCAACTCCTTTCAGCCGCTGATCGCAGATGGACCAGAAACCAAAATATGAAACTGTTCTGTCTGTTAAGCTTTGAGATCGGGACTGCGCTGTTGAGTCGTTGCTAAACGGCTCACATGAATTGCACAGACAGTGCCCCTGAACAAAAACACAGTTTGTTTTCGTGAAAGAGCTCTGAAAACAGTTTCAAGCCTTTCAACTTGCACATGTGCAAAGGAGGATATTTTTAGGTGCTGAGCATAATTCATTTGGGAAATTAATTAAATTGCCAATGTCCTTCACTTTATAATTTTATTTAGCTACTGTTGTGAATTATTATTATTTTTAAATATAAATATGTATTGGTATTATTTACAATGTCCAGGACATTCAAGCTCTTAAATGCTTCTGAGAAGCATTAGTTAATCAGTACAGATTTAAGTAATATAATTATGTAAACCCAAGTGTTTGTATATTTGTGAGTGAATATTTTGTAATTAAGAACAAATTGTACATTCTGTACATATGAGAACAGGTAAATAGTACATATGTTAATTTCGTATATTGATTCTTACATGGTCAGACATCTTTTAATATACACGGTACAGGATTGTAAGCTGGTTTTACTTTGGTCATGTAATGACATTTTTAAATATGTGTAATTTTATGTAACTTTGACCTCCAATAGTTGTGGAAAATAATGACTGAAGGTTTGACTTGATCATACCTGCTTTATGGTACTGGCTCATACAGTCAGGTACAAGACACAGTCTTGTGCTTTGTTGTTTTTTTGTTTGTTTATTTGTTTGTTTGTTTTTTAATAAAACTATCTTTATTATAAGATTTTTGTGCAGATTGATTCTGAATCTTACCATTGTATCAAGACATAAATCATAGTTGGTACTTGACAGCAGCTCACCCTGAAGGGAAAAGTAGAAATTCTCCAAAAATATGTTGACACCAAACTGTGCTGGTGGTGTTCAGTCCTCACCTTTGATTCCCAACACTTGATCAGAGAATCAAAGGTGAGGTTTGTTCATTCTGTAGACCTGTGAATGCATTTAATGGCATGTTGAAGACAATAGAAATTCTACTGACAGCATCTCTACAATCAGTAAGATAACTATATATTATGAGAGATTAAAAAAACAAAAAAACAAATACAAGCACAATAATTTTTGTAAAACTGCAGAAATGATCTCAGCTCTGGAGTTAGAGGGACCTCTACTGGACATTTGAGGGGAACACATCCACCTGGAGGCATCAGAGACATTTAGTTTGACGTTAAAGTTTTAAAGTGATCCAAAATTTACTGAATAATTTAGCTGTTGTGACTTATACTTTTTTATTTCTTACAGTGTTGAAGTAAAACTAGTGAGGGGGGAAAAACCCTCAATATTCAACAGAGAAGTAAACATGACTTTCAGCTTTAGCAGATTTTTTAAAATAATAAAAACAGATTACATGTAACAAACCTTTATTTTTCTGTCCCCTATTCTAAATATTTGCAATCCACAACTTAGCAGGTGGGTTGAATGAGCTACTGATAGAATAAAGACAAAGTGACACTTACTGAGTTTGTCAATCAGGACTTGATGCACTGAATTACTTTAATAGAAAGTTAAGTCTAGCTTCAAACATTGACATCATTGTTTGAAGCTAAACTTAAAATCAAAAATCAGTTTAACAAAAACCTGAAATTGAAAGAAAAAGACCAAGAGATGGAGAATGTATCTCCTATGTATGACTATGTGTGGGCAGAATATATTAGGCAGCAAGCTGACTTTTTTTTTCTCAATGATTGGGTTTCAGTAAGAAAAGCAACAATAACAATTTGATAAGGACCAAATGGCTAGACAACTGGGTCATGTCCAGTACTGCAACTCTAGAGGGGTATTCCAGATGTGCAGTTGTCATATGCATCAAAAAAGGTCGAAGGAAGGAACAGAAGTGAACTGCCCAAGATGATGCATGAGGAAAGTGAAGGCTGCCCTCTGCGGTCTGATCAAAAAGACAAACTGCTTTACCTCAAACTGCTAAAAATCACCTCCATTGTAAACAGAGTCCACCTGTATGTAGTTTATTCTGAGTATACACCCAACTGTTCTTATAAGCCCGTTAGGAAATTTAATGAAGTTTATTGGTGAACTTTGTCTTCTCTTTATTCTCAAGAATAAAGAGAAGAAGCTAAATAGGGTTTTATTACAAAATAGCATCCCAAACTTTGACAATCTGTTCAAGCACTTTTCAATCCATCAACCTAAAATATGAAAAGTATGGCACAACTGCAGATCTACAGTCATGGTGGAAAAATCAGAGTTGGTTGACAAAATATGAAAAAGCTTATTGGGTACGAATATATTTGAAAGTCACTATTTATTGCAAAAACAACCTTTGTTTTTACAACCAACAAGATTTCTTTCTTTATTCTAATTTTCCTCAAATATGGCTTAACTGGCTTGCAGTTCAAAAAATTTAAGTCATAATTTTATAAACCTTTACAACTATATTGCCTAGCTTTGATTTTTTTAAAGTAACCATTAAAAACACCCACAGCATCCATCCACAGCATCCAATGCCATTTACAATTAACTTCATTAGGTAGATGTGGAAAATGTGGAATGAAAGTGGTGTCATTGTGTGCACCTGCGTCAGGTATGCTTTGGCTATTTTGTTTTCCCATTAGGCAGTTCAAGATAAAACTTGAACTGTCTGATTTAAATTCCCAAGAAAAAAGTCTAAATATTTAGAAAATTACATTTATAGTAATATAATCTTTTTTTTTTCCCCCTTCGGTCTATTACTAGAAACGTCAATAAGCTTGAAGCCACCAGGACGTGATCCATGTAGCAACCAAAAGAGGAACCGCAGCCAGGGGGCGACAACATGGCGGTGACAGCGCTGCAGAGAGGAGAAGCGCATCCAAAAGATCCGCGCGCGCGCACACACACACACACACACACACACACACACACACACACACACACGCACTCAGCTTTGTGTTCACAGCGCAGGTCAGTCAGCTTGCTTAACCTGCTGGTACCAACAACACACTCCTTCAGCCGAACTCTCCAGAGTGGATTTCTCCTAACAGGAAGAGGCTTCTTTTGCGGTTTTGCCTCTGTTTTCTCCTTGCTTCTCAAGTGTCTTTCTTTTTTTTTTTCTTCTTCTTCTTCTTCTTAACGCTCTTAACCAGTAATTAAACACAACACGAAGAAGACGAGGGAGAACCTTTATCAGTGTTTCATTAAAACCTCAGGGTTGGCGTGGAAATGACAAGCGAGAAGCCGGTGGCAATGCCGGGCTCGCTGTCGCTCTCGGACCGTCAGCCCGCTCCAGGTCACGGGCATCGCGGAGCTGCGGTCCCCGCTGCTGCCACCGGGAAGCCAATGATGATGTCCGGCTCAGGTTCAGTGGTCCTCCCGGCAGGCATGGTCAACCCTGCGGTTCCTATCCGGAATATCAAGATGAAATTTGGTGTTCTTATTGGACTCATCCAGGTCGGCGAGGTTTCCAACCGGGATATTGTGGAGACGGTGCTCAATCTGGTAAGTGCCCTGCACATTATCTGCTGTATGACTGGACATTATCGCTCAAATCCACACCTGGAATTATTTCTGAAAGCAGCGTTCACATATTATTGCATATCATTTTGACACATGGCCTGTGAAAATAAGGACTTGTTTGCCGTACAAATGGCTTGACATTTGCGAGAGAATCTTCAACGTGAATATTACAGCCACTCATTTAAACGGTAGCCTGTTGGAGGAAAACTGAATATAGCAAAGTAATTAATGAAGTTTTTAACTTTAGAAAAGTCCAGGAATTTACGTGCACTTGTTTCAGTGAGGAGTTTAAATCCAGTGGTCACTTAAGATGTCAATGTTGTGGTTATAATAAGGACATGCATCTGCTGCTTCTGGTTGTGACAAAAGCATATTGAGGGATCAAGATATGATTGTCATAGTATTGGGCAGGCAAGTCCATAACCGCTGTAACACTTGTGATAAGCAGAGGCTGGTATGAAATTCTTGGGGTACAATAACCTAAGGTAAAAATGTAAAATGCAAGCAACTCCACCTTAATATTACAACATTGTAATCAATTTAGCTATACTACTGTCATCTATTCATTTTTTTTATTTTATTTTGAGAGCTAAATATGGTTGTAGTTTCCAGTAGCTTATTGCACAGAATCTTGTGCAATAATTACAAGAAATCTTTTTTTTTTGTTTCCTTTTCAGCTAAGCATAAATCTAACAAGCTCATATTGACTGGTTAGTCAGGCTATCTGCTCCAGATACTGTTAACTCAAGATTGACGGCTTCCTTTCTCCCTTCGTTTCTACACTACAATATCTGTTTTTGTTTTAAGATCTAAAAACTAAAAATCTAAAAAAGAAGAAGAAGAAGCCAAATTCTGATATTCTTGGGAGCAAGCAAAGTTTATAAAGCCAGGTAATCATAGATGTGCGTCTCAGTAAATTTGCCTATTGTTGAAAAGGTAATTTATCTTAGTAATTCAATTTAAAAAGTGAAACTCATAGACAACCAAAGTAAGGTATTTCCAGCATTTATTTATGTTAAAACTGATTCTTGTTACTTACAGCTAATGCAAACCCCAAAACTCAGTTTTTTAGAAAAGGTTCATATTACATGGATTTGGGATTTTTAACTGGCTAATATCAGCCTGCTGGATAGTTTGTCCATGTGCAGTACAGTGTGTACAGTACTTGGGTGGGGCTTCTTCTACTTGGACATAATTCGAGCTATATGTGGCGTAGCATGGAAATGATCAGCCGGACGTCTTCTTTCAGCCAGCTGACTGGCAGTGGAAAGCAAACAGTTTTACTCTGTGGAGCACATAGAAAAACCCCCAATCAGTCTGGGAATTTCTCTGGAATTGTATTATAATTACTTAAAACTGGAAGAAGAGTGTGCTGGAAAATTTGAGCGGTTTTGGAACTGTCACTTTTTAAATCATCGATTTTGTCACCTGTAACTCAAGCCAGTCTTCTCAGAGTACAATTATTAATACAATTTCTCATAATACAGCTTTTTGACACCAAATTGGATTATGATGGATTAAAATCTGAAACTTTTATACTGAAGTCATTTTATTCTTTATTTAAAATTAAATAAAACCAGCTTCCAGCTCGTGCTTTGACCATCTGCAGCAGCTCCACAGTCTGTTTGCAATAGTTGGCCTCTCCTTGTTAGCACACTAGAGATTAATTACAACCTGTTCTAGCTCAACAGAGACCCACTTTGTGGAGCAGAACAAATTGTAGCCCTTGGCATGTTCAGACATGAGAGCTGTACTGCAGGAGCTGGAGTCACTGACACCTTGCCCCTTCTCACTTTGCTGTTTTCAAAGACAATCACACTCTGTTGTATGATAATTCTGATTTTCTTTTTACACCAACCTGATGGCCGTGACATGATTGCACATTCATTTTTCTTAATTTTCTGCTTGATGAATTTACTCTGTGATTGACTTTGTGTTCATGCTTTTTTTTAAAAGTCCTTTGTGCTCACTCTTCAATACAACACTAGATTTTAGCACTGGAGCTATCTATTCAAACTTTAAAAAAAAAAAAGTTTTCTATCAAACCAATTTGAAACTTTTAAATGACAGATTTAATTAAGAGAGTATTGAAGCTCAGTTGTCTTTCATTTGTAGATACCAGTGCAATTAGATTATGTCTGGTAAGAAAAGATTGACGTCTGTCCAAGCAATGAAATATTTAGTGCAATGATAGTAACACCAGATTATAGTTGTTATTTTATCTACCTTTTTATCTAAATTACATCAGAATTTCTGCATCACACATTTATCTTCAAAAAAGCTGGGATGCAAAGACAATTTTGTTGAGTTGTTTGAGAATATATATATTTTTTGAATACAAGTTGAGATCAAATTTCAAATTTGTCTGAAGAGTCCGAGATTTATGTTGTGATTCTCATCAGGGATCCTGAATCATTATGTTCAAAGTCAATTTCATTCTTATATTGGTAAGATTGGGTTTTCAAGAGTATGTAGCCTTTACTCACCATTTTCTGTGGTCGTCTTACATCTTATAGAGTTTACTTTAATATTATGTCAAATCATTTAGCTTTTTAATATCAACCAAAAACATAACTATTCAAGATTTTACTGCCATCTTTGAATTATCACACTGCATCTGTAGGCTATTTTTGCTTCACTGCCAGTGTTTTAGTTTCAATGTAAAACATAAAAAAGTCACACAAAAAAAGCTATGAATAATCAAATGTCCATGTCAAAATTAAAGTCCTTCAGATTTCCCATGAGTTCGTATCTTGAGGATTCTCTCAAGTACAAACAACCACAAGGCAGCAAAAAAATCATGTTGAAATTTGTGAGTGGAATTCTTTACATTCGTATCAAGTAAAGCATTTAGTCTATATAAATGTTTTTGAAAGGATGTGTGCATGCCACAAACATGATCATTTGATGTTTTATTTAACAAATAAATTGTCTCATTAAAAGACACAGAAGTCGCAAATATTAATCATAGAAAGAGTTGTTTTTTTTATTTATTGTGGCATTTTATTTATAGTACAGCTTCTTGAAAAATACATTTTGAATAATAAGTGTTGGTCTAATTTTTGTTCCATATTTATCGATGGAGGCAAAAATTAAGTCTTTCTGTGCTGTTCCGTCTGCAGCTTTTATGTATGTTTTTTGATGTTTTGATGCAATATTTGCAGTTGTGCTTATGATTTAAGGTCATAGTAAATAACTTCAAAAATGGCTGTAATTGTTTGTGGAGTTGAAATATCTTTCTCTGATTATATTCCACTTGGTTACATGTTAACAACCATATTGGATATGTTCCAGCTGAGATCGATCGAGTCTATGCATATTAGACAAATAGCATGGCGATACCATGAAAGGCTTGTTTCTGTATGTGTTCGACTGGCTATAAGCTATGATTTGCACTCTGCTCCTCCTGAGTCAGTTACACACTCTGATCAATATCGGATCAATATGTTCTTTTACAGTTTTATAAATAAAACTTTTTCTTCTGAATTACCCTTTCTAATGGGCACTGTTTTGGATTATGCCACAGGCCATATTTGTGATCTCCACTGTCTTACGTTTCTCCGTTTGGCCGTGTTTTGGCATTTCCGGTAAGGCTAAGGGGACACAGTTTGCTGTGACATGAACCACGCCGCTGAGCTTGGCATGTTGTTGCAAGTTTAAGACACATTATATCAAGCAGTTAAATAGATGCTTCATTAATTGAAAACCCGAGCCTCATGTCTTGTTGATATGCCGTAGCTCTTTGCATTCGTCCCCTCGTGTAGAGCAGGTTAATAAAAGATTATGATGTACCTACATGGAACAATTGAGTGTCGTTCCGATGTTGTCGTTGTACCACCTTGTGTAGTTTGTTCATGCTATATGCCCTAAATAATGAGTTAGATTCTACATTAGTTAGGAATAGCAATGTGTACATCAATACATTTTTTACTCGTTGAGCCTTTTTATTCGTTCCCATTCAGAACACTTACATTGGAAGGGGGGGAGGTGTACGGTATGCAAACACTGTGCTTCCTCAGTTGAGTTTATTCAGTTTGAAGCCATTCGGTTTCCCCCAATCACATTTTCCTTTCCTCTGATCTACTTCATGATAATCTTCTTAGGATTTGAGAGAAAATTGAAATTCTGACGCTGTGCAAATTTGTTTGTTTTAAAAGTAATTTCATTCAGCTGTCAATTGACTCAGCGACAGGACGATAATGCATTTCCTTGTCCTCAGTCAAGGACAAGGTAAGGGATTGCACTTTTTTATGTTTTGCCCTGTCTGCAAATATTCTGTGTCTCTCTGAACATCCAAGATCAAGTGCATTTCAGTAGTAGTTTTATCTAAATGTTATTTAATTCAGATTAAATGAAAAATGGCCAAACGCATTTTGATCTCACTTCTCATATGCTATGCAATTTATTAGGTTGTTGTCAGTAGTTTAATCAAGTTTACCTTGAGTTTCAAAGCTCAGATATATTACTTATATTGAAGTGGAGATAAATTGTCTGTCAACCTGATTACATCAGCAAAAATATAGCTTTTGGGTACAGAATCTTTTGATTTAAGGATAACCATCAGTGCCTTTAGGAAATGCCGAAGAGTGAGGTCAGACGACTTTGCGAAAGCTGTAAGTCTGTTATCTTTGTTTTTCCCTTTGGTCTCGCTCCTCTCTTGCTATTCTCATTCGTTCTGCTCACTCATGCGTTCCTACCCCAGAGAGATGCCAATAGTATATTATTTGGCTGCTGCCTAAATTAGTGTCATGGCTCATCCCAGGAAGCATCTCCCAGCTCAGTGGGGGAATGTTGCTAAGAGAACAACTAACTCCTGGTTGTGGGAACTTTATGGGTTAAGACTTTTTTTTTTGTTTCTTGATAGAAATGTGCTGAAGCTCAGAGTGATGAAATATGTGAAAAGTCTTGCTGAAAGAGATGACAATAATATAGACTGACTTAAAGATAACACTGAGAATTAAATTTTTTATCTTTCTGCTTGATGTTTTGCATTTAAACCATTTATTCATAATGATTTTAGAATCTTCCCTTTTATCTGCATTTTTAATATTTGGTTGAAATATTTCCAAAAGCCCGTCTTCTGTTTTCTATCAAAGGATAGTCGGAGCATATGGGAGTCTTTTCAACAGAAATTTGTGCGAAAGTATGCTTGATTTATCAAAGCTCTTTTTGAGACATTAAAACACAGATTTTTAAAGAAAAAAATCAGTAAGGCAAAAGCAGTGGCAAGTATTCTTAAACTGGCACCATATTGTTTATCTGTAATGTATTCTGGCATATTAAAAACGCAGGAAAATGTGATATGCAATGGTAATGAATCATAATTACGATATGACTTGCAATGGACAAACAATGTCTTAGCTAAACATGGTTACTTTTTCTGCTTTTTTTTAATTTATTTTTTTTATAAACATAAAGCTCAAAGGTCTGGAAATCTTTCGATTCATTCCAAAAGAAAATGAACTCTTCATTCATTTCTATGTCAACAACATAGTTTTTGGCAATGATGCACTCTTGTTGTACTTTTAAGTTCTTTAACAGAACAGTTTAAATAGGTTCCTATGAAATCAGGTTTATTATTAGTTTTCTTTTTCTCCTAATTTATCTTTTTCCCAAATTCCATTATTTCAGCTTTTATTTTCCTGAATTTCACTTTTACCATTCTAACTACAGTGGCTCCAGCATATGTGCTTCAGTATTCATGATTGCACCTGTTTGCAGATTTTTCTGTGGAACGTAGATCCAAATTATTTGTGAAAAAATGCACCTTTTAGGAAGTAGAAATACCTAGGTGCTATGTGCTGACATTTGCAAAGCCATCCCAGGAGCAGTATTTATTTTCCTTGGCCCCGATTGGCTGTACAGCAAAGAGTGGAAATGTGGAAAACTGCTGCAATTTCTGTGTGTAAACTATGAAAATAGGCATTTATAGTGATTTTTTGAGGTGATCTCTAGTATTCGTGGACTTCAGCTATTCATGGGCAACCATGGTCTTTGTGAATACACTTAATCTAATAAATCTAAATTAAACTTAATCTAATATCAAATTCACTAACTAGTGTAATTCATCACATTTGTATCATTTTGATTTAGATTCCAGCTGACCAGATGCAAAAAGCAACGAAATTACAACTTTTGATATTTCACAAAACAAAGTTTTAAAAAGGTTTGCAAGTATTTTTAATCTATAATTAATGTCTGATAATTATCTGTTTCACATGCTAAGTATAATGCTTTTTAAATGGATGTAATTAGAAGTGGTCAAAAAAAGACCAAAAAAAGTAATGAAAGTGGCTTTTGTTTGTTGCCTTTGAACTTTGAATTCTTTTTGTTTTTGTTTGAAAGAATTCGAAGATCCAACAGTGTGTTAAATTAATGCCGATTGTGGGTAGGGGAGGAGAAACACTAAACCTGTCAACAAAAATATGCAAGATTATTTAAACTGGTATAATTTGGCTGTGTAAGTAGAATTTGGCTAAACCTCAGGCTACATACCATGTGTTGTCCTCCCCGTAGGCGTGAGGCCCACTATGCTCATTTCTATGGAGATGAGCTACATCTTAGATCATGCAAACCTAATTCATATTGCTTTATGCAGCAGATAGACAGCACTGCAGCAGGGCGTTTCCATCACTGTACAGACTGAACGCAAGCAAAGACAGCCTGACAACATCACACCGCTGGTGTAGATAACATTTCTGGGTATGTCACAATAACGGTATGTTTATAGAAATATAAACAGTTCCTTTATTATTTGCGTTTAGTAAATGTGTGAATTTTATAATTGACTGAAAAAGGTAAATGTAAAATATGGGGAAACTATAATATTTATACGGAAGCCAAACAAATATAGTGAATGTTGCAGGGATTGCTTTTGAAAGTGTTTGCTAAATGAAAATGTATGTATGGAAGTAAATTTCCTTTATACTGTTTTTAGGATAACAGTGTTCTGTTCTCAGTTACTCCACTTTTTTTGGGGGGTCACTGATAAGGAATCACGAATCAGAAATGTTTACAGAGACGTCTGTTTGAAATGGTTGATGTATTAATTTTGAGCTCTTTCTGATTTATCCACTGGATCATTAAAATGGCAAGTTGTCATGTACATTTGCCTTTTTATTGCTCAAGGTTGGTGCAGTTTGTCAGTGAAAAGCCAGCAAAAGGATTATACTTATTTATTGTACTTTAATTGGTTGAACGTAAAATACTTGACTTATGCTTTTGTGCCGTGTTTTCGCCTGCCTGTGTCCTCTCCAGTCTAGAAGACCCAGCAAGTCATTACATTTCTGAAAAGCTAACAGAGCACACAAGAGAACAATTCAGCAAACTGTTTGTCTGTACAAAGACTGGAATTTAATCACAACAGTTTTAAATGGAAAGCATTCCGGGGGTTCAAAATTAATGATTAAGGTTGCAAACTTTGTTCTTTATGGAACATTGGATGCAATATGTTAAACATGGACACAGAACAGCAAAGGAGCAGCAATAGGCTTTAGAATATATCTACAAAATGGAAAATGTTGTTTTGTTTGTCTTGTGCAAAAATGCGATCACACTGCTCTGCTACATGGCATCACTTTCATAGTGGATTCTCAGCAAAGAAGGCAGAACATTTGTTCTTCCTGTGTCAGAACACATGCAAAAGAAGAAAGCCAACTCAACTGGTGCACCGTGAGGCATGAGGTCCATATTAAAGGGACTGACAGATTTATCCTCCTCTCTGGCACATGAGCCACTAGGCAGTTAATGATGTGTGCTGTGAATACAGATTTCTGTATTATTCCTGACAAAGCAGGCATTGTTGATAGCATGATTCTGCTTTGAATATGTTTTCATTTACACTTCGGTCCCTGTAGTTTTTACGTGCTATTCCTTCTTTGCCTGCCTGTGCTTTTATATCAGTTGATGCTAAAGGACATCCGAGTTCATCCTGTTTCGGCTACCTATTGAAATCAAGTGAGGGCTTTAGTGTTTATAATTGAGCATACATTCTCAAATTTATTCGCCGCAGCATAGCTGGGATGTTTCTGTTTCTTGCCGATATTGAAGCCTATGTTCTCTTTAAGAGTGTGATCATGCACATACTTAATGTAGCTGAAATAGAAGGGAGATAATGAAGGGTTTAGTAAGAATTGGGGATTTGGATTACAATTAATACTGAGATATCAGCTTGATAAATGAAGACACCGTTTATACCTCCCATCTCCCTTGACACATTCCACCAGGACACTTATTTTTGTCACATAACATCTGCTCATTTTTCCATTATTGGAGTTTAATACGGAAAATCCATCTTTTTGCTTATCAAATATATTCTCAACTGCAGAGTAAAGGACTTACCTTTATCTCATCTAAAGAATCTTATCAACCTAAGTAAACACCCGTTTTTTAATTTCAAATATACAGAGACTGTGTTCTGTCTACTCGATGAGCTCATCTTGGAAAAAACAAACAAATGGTTAGATATATTTGCCAGATGGTTTCTTACACAGAGCCATCTGTGTAGTCTGTGTAGAAAACCAAAAGAAAAAGGACATGTAAGGCATGTGGATAAAAAATATATCCTCATCTTCCTTAACTGGCAGTCTTCAAAATGACGTGAACAAATAAGAGCCTGTTCAAAATACAAATCATGCAAAGACTACACTTGAAGAGGGGAACATTATTTTTCCAGAAAATATTTGTTGTCTCCAACCTAAGTAATACACTAACTTTTATCAGATTAGGATACCACAAACTGATCTGTGGCGCAAACTGGTATCCATATTTAGCTGAATGCCTTTCCTGATGACTGGCAGTGTGAATTATCAAGAATTTTGCCCCTGAATCTGAATCTTTACCATACACTAGGGCAATTTGTTTTCTTTACTGTTTGTTGAATTGCTTACTCTTTAATCATTTAGCATTAACTAGACAATAAAAATACAATCATAGTGCTATTGATTGTTTTTCTTGATTTGTTTTGGGAAAGCATCCTAAAAGAAAGAACAAAAATAAATAAATCTTGCAGCATTTTAGTTTTATGAAATCAATGCTACTAAATTTTGCAAGCATATTTCAAAGTTGCTACAAAGTCCCGCTGGAATTTTATTATACTTTGCCAATAAATCTATGGCTACCAGTGATTCCCAGAGGTCCCACTATGTTTGGTGTAGTGTCAGATTCCCAAAGAGTCTATGCCGTACCATTAAACTGTAGAAACAGAAGGCAGAAAATCAAATGTGTGAACATGACATAACGAGAGAAACCTGGTTGGTTTTACAGTCTTGAATAAAACCAAAGCATAAAGAGAGGATTGTAGGAAATATTTATTTATTTATTTTGTTTACAACTTCACCTTCCTTTCTAATTGAGGCTCCTAGCAGAAGCCTTCAGGGACTGCAATGAATCCAGAACTCTACTCCTAAAATCCAGATGAGTGCGCAGAAACATTAACACTCACAACCTATTCCAAACTCACTCCGTTGGTTTTCTGAGTAGATCTCCTTGTCATCTGACGGCGCATTTACAAAAATGTTTCGCCCCCCTGTCGACACATTTCTCACCCCACAAACCTGTACATCTTCCCTTTACTTGAGTCGGTCGCCTCCTTCCCACCAGCACAAAACTCACCAGTATGGGCAATTGAGCACACCGTGCTGCTGGCCTTTGGCTGTGGAATGCTCTCTCTCTAACACTTAGAGGAGCAAAGCGGCTTCAGGCAGTTTTAAACATAGTTAAATGGAACATTTGTTGGTTCCTTTAACAGTATGCTTTGAAATGCTTCTTTTTTATATAAAGTTATGAGGTCGACTTTAGATAAAATTACCATTAGTATCATAGATTTTGATTTTTATCAAATATTAACCAATATGAGGGAGTTTAGGTCTACAGAGAAGGGAGAAACTGTGATTGCTGATAATGTAATCTGGGTATGGTATATGTAGCCTTGGTGTACGCTGCAGAGCTCATCTCCTATGTTGCTTTGAGGATTCAGTCCTGGCTGTGTGTTGTGCCTACAAGCGTACTGAAGCCGATTGTCAAGCAATGTTTAGATGTGTGTCCCTGGCTAATGCTATTACTTGTGAGAGCTGGACTGCTTTGAAAGAAACATCTGGATGGAGAGCCTCACTGTTTCCTTGGAGTCTGAGGCAGAGACAGATTACTGCTGTACCATTTGGTTGATAATGATTCAGCATGGAATTAGATGCTCTATATGGAACAGCTTGGCTAGTGTGATAGTCTTATTGCTGCTGCTAAAATGAATACAGGGTTTTAGGAGTGGCTGTGAAGATTTCTAAGTCTATGTATCACGAGTTTGATAAAATAAGCTCTGATAAATGTTTCAACACTTTATCACATTCCCTGCTGCTGGGCAGAAAATTCACACTGCATCAAACTCATACTTAATGCTTATGCATAAGTTTTGAAAGTCAACACAGCTGTTAAAATGTCAGATTTTTGAAACGTAAACAATTTGATTAAAATCAATAAAACTTTTTTTCACATTTAGCGTAACTGAACTAAAAACTAATTTTAGCTAAAATTGTGTGATTTGGCCGTTTTTACCCACTTCTTACAAATATTCTTCAAGTCATATTGTGAGGATATCTCCTGCTCAAAGCCTTCCACAGGTACCAACAAGTTTTCTATTGAATTTTTGTTCTATATCTGACTTAGCTGATCCATAACCTTAGTTTTCTACTTGCAAAGCAAGTTCTTTGTTCTTGAGAGAGAATAACCCTCATCATCTCTATCAGTCGCCTGAAAGGTCTGAGTCACAATGGATATTTTGAAGTCTTCAACCACTACTTCCAGAGAGATGTTATGAAAATAGGCCAACACTGGGGTTAAGAGTTTTTACCAGTCTCTTTTGTTCTCTGTGTGCAGTTCAGTACTTGTTATCCATCCATGGTCTGGCCCAACACATTGTTTAGAGGAAACTCCTACAACTACTTATCTTTTGCTGTTTATTGATGAGTTTTGCTGAGCCACATAATGCTGTTGCTGTTTTTTCCACTCTAACCCTGACTGACACCTTTGTGCAATGTGATATCTTGGATTTTTGTTTTCTCAGCAATGAGAAAATGCAAAAGAGTAACTGTCAAAAAAATCCATAGTAAGTATTCTGCTTGATCTAACCTTTGCTCTTGGTACATTTGTTCATAGCTTTTTTGTTATCAGGTTTTTTTGTTAATCTGGAATGTAGCTTATATATCAGGTGTGACTGTAGAGGAGTATCACTTTAACTTTCTGTATTGAACATTCAATGTCTTTGGCAAACCAAACTGAGTCAGACTGCAAGAGCCCATGTAAGTACTTTGAGCTGCTCTCTTTCTCTTATATTTACCCACCAGTGACGGATAGTTTCTGGATGTGCTCAATCATTTGTATCATGCTCTATCATTCTTTTAAACTTGCTGAATATTGGAAGGTATCTTTGTAAGATGCCTTCCTTTGTAAAATGCCTTACGAGGATGAAACGGTGGCTTTGTGGCACTGTTTGGTCAGGGATCAGACATAATCATTGCCGCTGTGATCTATATATGTATCAGAAATAGCCTTTGTTCCACTAAGATATTCCAAACTTTGAACTCTGCAGACAAAAGCTGAATTGGATATCATTATTCATACTTGTATTTAACCTATTCTTGATTGTTTTAAGAGTCCTTTAATGTGTCTAATGGATCTTGGCGATCTCCAGACAGTACAGAATGCAGCTGTCTGTTTCTTGTGGAGTTTAACTACAAGAAAGAGACGGCACATTACTCCAGTTTTAGTCTCTTTAAATTGGCTGCTTTTGTCCTCACTTTTAGAGCCCTGTGCGGACAAGCTCCAGCTTATTTCTCCACATCACAGTTTGCGATCTGGTCAATGGATGTTAATGGTTTTAGGAACGACATAAGAGGGGGGAAAAAAATCTTATAGTGATAGCCCCAAGTTGTTGAATTTGTTGCTTCATGCTTGACACTGTATTTATTCTTTGAGTCTTTTAAGACTTATTTATTTAGACAAGCTTTTACATTTGGGTTGTCTAAAATTTTCTTTGCTCTTGTGTATGCCATTCTATTTGTACCATTTATGATTTTTTGTTTCATGCAAATATTTTATAGTAAAGCAAATATAAGGTAAAGGTGTAATATGACGCTATGCAGAAGTCATTGACCTCTATGTTGTACTATTTAGATATAAAGTTTACTTATTTACTTCTAGGACAGATGCAATTCATTTACAGTTAATCAGATTTTCTGTCACTAATGGCAGGTGTGTACAGTACTCAAGGAGAAAGGTGGTTCAACAAACTATTAGTTAAAGGGTCAAGGTATATATAAAGGTTATGCCCTTTCTTCCCCTTTTTTCCAGTTACATTGTATATAATATTATGTCAAATCAAAGGTGGCAAATGGTTTGTTCTACTCTCATTTTTGACATCACAATAACCTAGCACTAAACGTAAGATTTTATGCCTGCACTTGACTTTCTATAATCTCTTAATATATCTTTCCTTGGTAAGAAGTCTTGTGTACATATTGGAAAAACTTCAAAACTAAAATACCATCTGTTAAAACCTACAATTGTTGACAGCATCCTGCACTGACCGTCAATTTGCAAGTCTTTACATGTTGACCATCCGGCTCTCAAACACATTTATGAAATTGTCCATATTCCCACAGTGACCTAGATGGAATATTTATACTGAAGAAGTTAATTACATTTCAACATGTAGATTACAGCACTTACTGTGCTGCCATTTCCATTCAAATTGCTATTTCAAGTAGAGCAGACCACATGACTTGTGCAGCTATGCCTTTTCAGAAGAGGATTAAAATCCGAAGTGAGGAGAATTGCTCTGTATCCCAAGTGTATGATTTTGGAAGTAGTATATTTTTGGCATCACAGTCATTTTGTAGCTCACAATTCTGTATAGCACAGTTAAAAAAAAAAACCTGAACTTCTGGGTTCGTGTACAGAATACAGCGTAAAATGTGTTTTGCTGGTGTCTCAGTGGTATATGAAGCTAGTGAGTTTGTCATTGAGCACTGCTGCTGATTTTCAGTCTCAGCAGGGCTAAAATTGCTTGCAGTAGATGTCCTCCAGTGGAACTGTGTCAGTATGTTTAAACTGGATGACTGAGTTGATTGGAAACTAACAACCCTGTTTTTCAGAGATGGAATTGCAATTGGCAGATAAATTGAGCATTATCGTTTATCCATCACTCTCTACATATGCACAGTGTGGTTGAATATGAAGTGTAATTGACTATGAACATCCATCACATTTTAACAGATTGTACAGGTGTGACAGGTAATGCCTTTTCCCAGTAATTCAAAAATGAACTAGATGTAATTACACTTGGAATGATATTTGTCAAGCATTTGTTTTTGTTTATTTTGATGTTTATGGCTCACAACAAATGGAAATCCAAATCCCCCTTCCAACTGCAAAAAGGATTTTAAATACAGAAATCCTGTCATGCTGGGAGTCTGTCCATGTGCCTTTATGGTATATGTACTCAATTCTCGGTTGGGGACTCTTCTTTTCGCATGAATTTTTGCGTCAGTACAGCATGGCATGGCAGTGACTAGCCTATGGCTCTGCAGGGGTGTAAAGTAAGTAATTTTCCTCTTAAGAATATGTCACACATTCTTTATAGGGCTTTGGTTGCACTTTTCTGGCCAATCAAGCACATTGATACCAAGTTGCCAGAAAGAGAGAGGGAATTTATAACCACAACTGAAAATGTATTTAATGACCAACAGCACCAATTCAAGAACATTTGTATAAGCATTGTAGTACTAACAATAAGATTCATCCAAAAAGTTGCACAATGACTTAAACCTCTGGAAATGAAGAAAAATGAAAGCTGGGAGACGGCCAATGGTCTGCATACGGCCAACAACTCACAGTGGAGGTGTCCAACACCTAGCAATCTTTCTCATGTTTTTCCCCCCCCATTTTCTAAGCATTGCTGATCCTGAAAACAAAACCAGCTGACCCAGCCAAGATTCTCAATGTGCTGTAATGGCAAGAAGACAGTTGTCAAATTAGGCGTTACACTGTGGTGGCCCCAATGTGTTCTTATTCCCTAATCCCCCTAATTTAGTGTGAGCACACAGCCCATGATGCTTCTGTCAGTGCTCAAATACTGTAGTAGTAGATTACCATTTTGCTCTGTGTGCCTTTGACTTGCTAGTTGCCAACATTGCTGGGAGCCAAAACTGTCTCCTTAGTTTCTGCTGGTGCACTCCGGGTATAAAAACTAGACTATTCCACATAAATCGTTGACAACATATGGTTTTGCAAAATTTTCAATGACTTCTTTAGTTATTGTAGATTAATCATTGCAGCTCCAATGGGCAGGTGCAATCCTGAGCATTTTCATTTAATCTCAGGATTGCACCTATATTTGGCCCTGTTTGCTTGTGCAGCTTTTTTAACCAT
Source organism: Poecilia reticulata (assembly GCF_904066995.2). Taxonomy (NCBI): domain Eukaryota; kingdom Metazoa; phylum Chordata; class Actinopteri; order Cyprinodontiformes; family Poeciliidae; genus Poecilia; species Poecilia reticulata. The sequence continues at coordinate 26,443,350 of NC_088842.1, forward strand.
GTCTTCCTTCTACCTAACTTTACATTGATATGTTTGGAAAGAGCACTTTGAATGGCTTTATTCTAAAGGTGATTGCCTGAGTATTGTCAAGTTAATGTTGGCCTTCCTCTTGAACAGGATGGAGTATAACATGGCCAATAACATACACACTTGGTAATACAAATATTTTGTTTTCTTATGTTGCATTCTAGTTTATTGTAGTCTCTATATACATAAAAATAAACAGTAATAAACACTTGAAATAAATCACCGTGTATTGCACACATGAATTATGGGTTTCTCTCTTTTTTTTTTCCCTAGCATTTTTTGCAACATGTGTGTTGTGTGTTTTTCTTAAGATTTATGTGGCCAGCAGTGGCTGATGCAAGCCTCTTTAAACTTTGGAGAAATCAGTGTTAAGCCACGTGAAACATAGACCTCATTTCACCTGGGTGAATGTGACTGAAATATTTTATAAATGGGTTCAAATTTATAGACAGAAAGAAATACTTCATTCAAGTCTGAAATCTGTGCAAATATTTTCACAATGTGTCATGTTTGATCAAAAAACAGATCAGTTTTCTGTAACTTCAAATACACAGCATTTGTTTTACATTACCTGCTGACTGTTTGACTATCTGTCTCTGACACAAACATATTTCAGATAAAGAGAGTGTGCACACTGTTTTAAATAATTTCTGGCACAGTGGTAGTTTTCTTTTTTTTTATAGTAAAAAGTTGCGAGACGGGCAGGTGGTGCAGGATGATGTGGAGAAAAAAGTTGTCTTCATTGCTGTTTATTCACAAAATGTCTTCGTCAAGAAAGCAGCTTTTTGGCTCACTGAATTTGAAACACTAATCACATCAGTTGAATATAAAATTAGACTCCAAATAACAAATACTAAAACTCAATTAAATGAAATGGGTTCACAATAAAACAAATTAAAATAAACTGTATATTATGAAAAACGGTTGCAAAAAAATATTCCGCCTTCTAACTTAATCGATAAGATCTATTCTTAGAACTGAACCATTCATCAGATTAAAAGAAAAATGCATTTAAAGTTTATATGCCATTTTATTAGCAGGGCTGCAGGGAGTAAAAAGAGCAGGAGTAGAGAAGATGGAAGATTGTAAAAGATAAGAGCAAGACAGATGGGCAAGAGGAGAGGAACAGATGAGACATGCAGTTAGCACTTTATAACTGCTCTAAGCAACACGTGCAAAAAACGCAGAGATGTAACCTGGTCTACTAAACTTAAATCAAGGCATACCAACATCATTATTCCATCTGTGGAAAAACTATAATCTAATAAAACTCAGAATTTTATACCTTCTAGCACCAAAAGTTTTGTTGATGGAAACTTAAGCTGTTTTAGTTTTGATTTCAAATTAAGTCAGTTGAAGTATAAAACTGATACAACTATTTGTATATACATTTTACTTTTAAATCATGCAAAAGGGAAGAAAAATAGCTTTGAGCTAAGTGTTATCTTAGTTAGTTGTTGGACTTCCTGGTATTTTATGACCCTGTGGCTTAAATGCTGCGGTGCTCAAATTGTATATTTCCAATATATGATGCAGCCTTTTGTTGGCATAACTAAGAGTTGCAGGTGTGATGGAATATTAATAGATTTAATTTTCTCTAGGCTTTTTATGCAACCTATCTTATGCTTACTGCTCGCTTGTAACCCACAGGTGGATTTTTTATGCACTTATTTACCTGCTTTGTCTGAGCTACCTGTAAGAAAAGAGTTGTATTCCTATTGCTATAAGTCCCTTGTATCTGTTTTGGTTTTCATTAGTTTTTTTTGTAAGAAAAACATCACACATTTTCACAGACAGTGGTCACAAAGTTTTTCACAAGAAGCGTAAACCCAGTAATCTGACATGTAATGTACAGAAAACAAACACAATTCAATCACAAATTCATGTCATAGAAGCTCAAGTTTCTCTAAAAGCTTCTTGGATTAAAAATGTCCTTAGCTGCACTCTGTAGACAGAGTCCAAATCCCTTTGGAAGATGGGTAATGTATTCCACGGTATGGGTGCAATGGCTTGGGGGAATCAGTCTCCTCTGGTTTGGAAACGGGTGTGGGGGACCTCTAAAAGGTTTTGATTTGATGACCTCAGGCCACAGAAAGAGGTATGTACAGTATTTGAAGTACAAAATATATGAAGGAGCCTATCCATATGATGCTTTAAAAGTTATGACTAAAATATTAAAATGATCTGGCCTGATGGCCAGCCAGTTTAGTGACTTCAAAATCAGGATTTTATGATTTTCTGTGTTTGAACGATTGTGAGGTCTTGCACTGAGTATTGGAAAGCCTGAAGATGAGCCAGTCCAGTCTTGTTAAACCAATAAGCTGACCATTACAATAGTCCAGAGACAAAAACATGAATTATCATTGCATTTGTTCCTACTACTAGGACTCTTATGATGCGTCCAACAGAAATAGAAATTTACAAAATATTATGGGCCTAATGGATCCGAAAAGATTTTATTTTAGCATTTTCTGTTTTGTTTTATATGCAGTAGAGGTTTGACACATTTACAGACTGTTATAGCGAATTTGTAATTAGTGTAGAATAATGTGATGCAGATTAGTCCATTTATGGTAAGACATTATTCTTGTCTTACCATAATGTGGTACTAATGCATCTTTTTGTGTTCAGTTTAAAAAACATCAATTAAGGTTAATCAATCTACCGGTTTTCCATGTTGAAGTAGAAATTATTAAATTCAGTCCAGACTTATTGAGAACCTGCAGAAGAGCCTTTTAGTTTAATACCAATGAGAAGCTATTGCACAGATACAAACTTTAGGTAATTTTGGTGATATCTCATGAAACCCATGTTGACCTATCAAACACAGAAGAAATAAAGTTTAAGGTTGGCCATGCATGGTAGGAATGATTTACACAGTGGTTTTGTAGAAATGTATATCTTATCACTGCTAAAACGGAGATTCTAGACGATTTCTCTTTTGTGTTGTACCTTGTCTTTAAAATATATTTCTACAAAAAGTCTGTTGTTGGGACAGAATGTTGAAAAGTCTCTTAAGACTCTCAACACATTTTGTCAAGACTTAATGTTTTTGTCCTCTAAAGGATAAATCAAGTTCATCCCATCATCCTCATTACTGACTTGGCCATTGAACAGGGAGTTAAACATTTGTTAAACATGCTGATGTCTGTTATTTTGGCAATCTATGGACACTTAACAGCAACTTGGTAATGATCTGGATTACCCACTGTATTGCTCACACTATTGGGCTTCGGCACGTTCTAAAAACCTGTCTGCCAAAAACAGCTCAATGGTTGCAAATTGTGTTTCAGCCAGAAAAAGTTGGCTGATTTATTCAAAGCATCCACCGTCTAAACAAGGAATTCCTCCACCACTGTGAGGGTGATTCTAAAATGGCCTTTATATTGAGCTGTTCTTTGATTTCAGCTGCATGGAAGAAGGACTCTGAAGGGTTATTCCCATTATTTTAAAAGCTCCTAATTGGTCTAAACTGAGGGGTCTTTTCTTCTTTGCCAGAGGCAATTTTCCAAGTATAGTAATGGCCAAATTTCTAAAATGATTAATATTGATTTGTGAAGGATGAATTTAGCCACTGTATTTGTGTAACATAGTAATTATTTTTATTGAATTTGTTTCTGGTGAACATAAACACATCTCGGCATCTCATCAGCATAATCTGCCTGGCTTGTTCTGTCCGTTTCTTTGACAGCTGCCATATTGGTCACAACAAAAACAGTGTTAATGTTTTTCCCTCCAACAGACGGGCCAACTTGACATGTTCTGTAGTTACTTTGAGATGGATTATGAAAGCAATTAGAATGGAGATGATCTTGAGCTTGGCAGATAAAAAGACATGCGTTTACAAAAAAAAGAGGAGAAAATATGTAAATCAGCAAGTTTGTCATGTTTTGTTTTTTTTATAGATGGTTTTACATGCTGAAAGTTTTCAACGATTTCTTGTTTCTTTATTCATAGCTAGCAAATTATCATTATTAAAATAGTTTCTTGCAGTTCTACAGAATTCTTGAAGCTTTTGCATTTTAAACAAACAGATTCATGGAACTTTGAAGACTATGAAAGACATTTCCTGCAAAGATCCAACAGCTGAAATGTACTTCTTTAGAAAAACTTTTTTTATGGTTTCTTGAAACAGTTTATAGGGAAAACAAGAATTAAAGATATTAGTATTCTTCTCACTAAATATATTTCTATTAATATACAATTCAGTTGTATATTAATACGTCTGTCAAACAAGAGTACAAGAAATCAACAAATTCAAAGACATCACATCAAATATCCATGAATGCAAGATAACAGAATATGTATTGGAACACATGCAGCTATATTGATTTCTTAATGCTGTCAGGTCTCACCTATTTTTGCAGCCATTTTTCTTAAATCAGTGCCAAGTATTATTGTTTGATTTGGATCCAATTAATAGTGTGTAGAGACGTTTTTTCTATACCAAAGTATCACACAGAATATGTGGAGAAGCATAGAGCTTTCATAGTACCTTGATAAGTTTATTGTCATAAAACATAATGACATTAGTTGCAGAAATGACTAAACTTCTGAATGTTTCAGTAGGCACCATTGAAGTCATATTCCTGAAGTGGAAGAAACATTACATCACAAATCAGCAGTGACTCCTATAACGGTCTCCTATTATTTAGCTAGAGAGAAGTGAAAAAGGAAAAACAACAAAGGACTCCTTCAGAGAGCTGACAATGACATGAAAATGGCAGGAATAGTTTCTTCCTTGATCACTTAAGTGGGAGATGTACTGTGTGGTACCGGTACCGAAGGCCACACACATTCAAAGGAACTCAGCAGCAACATTGCATCTTGTCATAAAACACGGCTCAGGCTGGTCCTCAGTCATGTTTGTGCCCTGGTGAGGTTGATGTTTTATGTGCTGCAGTCTACCAGCCTAGTATTGGGGTGGATGACGCTATCATCTCCTACAACACGTTCTGACCCACCAGTCAAAGCCTGCAAGGTCTCTTAGAATCATGTTCTATGATTTTTCTGTTTTTTTTAAAACCATCCAGATGGATTTCCACCTCTCCCAGAGGATACTGGAGAACTTCACTGGCAAGTCACAGTATGTGCTGTACAGAGGCCCCACGGGGAGCTGTGCTGGCACTGTTCCTCTTTACCCTTTACACTGCACTGCAATAAAATGTATTTTGTGGTACTGACAAAGTGTCTTGTTTATTGTAAGATTGCTATTTTCTTCCTTGGATGAACACTTTAAAATGTTATGATTATGATATTAAATAAACCCATATTACATTTTAAGGTGACTGTCTTCACTGGGGCAGTTCAGTTCAATTAATCTAACTGGCTAATTAGTTTTTTGCTAAAATTAGCATCTCCGTTGGATTAAGGAATGGGGTAAACATATCTGCACTTAGTAATTCAATTGCCAAAGACCACATAAAAACTGCATTAGCTGAATAGGAAAAACTTTCCTGTGCCAAATAAACTGCAACTGTATTAAATTCAATAACACTTTGGGATTTTTTTTTCTTCTTTACAGCTTTATCTACCCTCTCTGTCTGCAGTATCCAGAGTAACATTTGAATTGGGATTTGGTGGTCCCTGTCGATACATTTATTCTTGCTTAGAGGTTAGCTGGGGCTTTCAGATCTGTCATGGAGTCAGTGGCGGTGTGGACAGCGCGCCTGTATTTCTGCACTGAGCCGTGTGATTGCCATGTGTTGGAGGATGTGGCCAAGTCTCACTCAGGGCATCTGCAGATTGGTGTGTGTGTGTTCCCTGTGTGGCCATGTTTCTTGGCTGAGCTATTGGTTGCTCTGATTCTAAACTGGCACGCAGTCAAATTGTGCTTGCCTTTTAGAGATCATTATAGTAATGATTAAGACTCTCCGATTTTGTTGTGCTCGGGCCACACAAAGCTCAGAGATAGTAATCGCACTGATGAATCTAGAGTATACCAGGAGTCTGCAAGTTGTGACTCTGTAACCATGTGTGAACATGTGAGCCCTCGGTTGATCCAGGATTTCAAATATTAAGGTGAATGAGGCTTGTTGTAGCATCTTTTTGTGTGATCGTTTTCTTCAACAAAATAACACTAATGGAGCAGAAAATAGTGTTATTTTCTGCTCCATAGAAATAACATTATTTCTATGGAAATAGAAATAGTGTTAACTAAAAAACCATGCTTTTTTAGTTAACCAAAAGCATGGTTAACTACATGCTTTTGTTAGCTTTATTTTTTAGAAACATGGATTAAATATTTATTTCATCAAAGTTTTTCTATGTTTAATCAAAACATTTTTTACATTATTTAGAAAATCAGTTTTTTTTCTAAAGGGTCACATAACTTTTACAGTTTTAGTCTACAATTTAAATTTCAATCGACTTCAAACTATTTCATAATCTGTGCTTTTTTGATATTTTGTTTAGGAGGACCAAGGGCAAAATTGGTACATTTGACGTTGACATGGTCACATAGACATTGTTTATAATACACTTTTTAACACAGAGAAAAGCTCTGCATTCCACTGAAACCCTTTTACTGTTCACCTCAGAAATGTACGTCTCTAATCAGATTTAAATCTGAGGATTTATTTAAAAGCTATTCTGCTAATCTGCTCTTTTGGTAAGCGAGCTCTGAGAAGTGCACCAACTCAAAACCTAATTGTATTATAGTAATTATTTGAAACAATTGCAATTATTCTGCATTACTTAGTTGATAATAAAAATATATCATGAGTCTACAGTGTTTTTCCTGCAAATCTGAGAATAGACTGACTAGAGTTTACACTCCTTAATTTATGCAACTTCTGTTTAATTGAAAGGCATGAATCAGGTTTTTTTAAATGGACTGCATTTATTTTTAACAAAGAATATTTGTAGTGATTAGATGAGATGTTTATTTTGTGTCTAAATGTCAGAAATTACAAATGTTTTGTCAGTTTTAAATATTTACACATTAACGTTTTTTTTCTCAATCATGTAAATGTCAACTTGAGTGTTAAATTAGCCTATTGAAGTTTTTGACCCTTAAAATTTCAGATTTTTTGTATTTGAGTTGAAACACTGACTTTCAGAGGATATTAAAATATACTTATTGGAATAAATAAATGTCAAAATTACATCAGCTTCAGGATTTTTATTATCTCATTAATACAAGATTAGATGTGGTGTTTTGTATTAGAAAATGGAGCATTTTTTTGTAGCCAAAGTTAAGCTAAATTACATTCGTTTAACTAGTAGTCTTTTATTTTATAATAAAAGGGCTCATTAGCTCTTTTTTAATTAATTCAGGAAGTAACTGCTCCTCGTGATTGTCATGTGAAAGGAATTCATGCTGTGCTCCAAGTCTAATGTGGTGTGACTTTTCTGTTTCAAAGCCATCTGGCTTCTTTTTCTGTCTGGACTCAGGTTGTTCAAACAAACCCCAGCTCATCTATAATTAATAATTGTCCACGTTTGCTTTTATCAATGAATTCACAGGCCTGTGCCTAATAATTGCATTTGGCATCTATCCTGCAGTATCAGTAATTGCTTTATTGGTGGGTATATTACCGTAATCAAAATTGTTCTGAGTTTCTTTCTAATTAAACATCTTATATTCATAATTCATAAATCTTATATGTAATAATGTCTGTATAATACTGCATTAGTTAGAGAACTCAGGACGTTGTGGGTTAGTGGGCAGTATACTTCGAAGACCTCGTCAATCCCACCAGCATATCTTCCATTGAGGAAACGGAGCCTGGTGACCTTGAGGTGGTGCTGAGTTCACGCAGATGGTTAAAAAATGGCAAGGACCCGGGTGATGAGATTCACCTGGAGTTCTTTAAATCTCTCTGGATATTGTGAGGTTGTCTTGGTCTGATCCAGGTTGGTTCGGGTTGACCGGGGTAGTGGTCCTCCTATTCAAAAAGGGGGACTGCAGAGTGTGTTCCAACTACAGGGGGATCACACTCTGCAGCCTCTCTTGTAAGATCTATTCAGGGGTTCTGCCGGATATTCAAATCTTGATTTCCATTTCTTTTCGCCAAGAAGAACCTTCACAGCATGATGCTTTCACAACCATGTTTCACAGTGGGAATGGTATGTTTATGATGATGTGCAGTGTTAATCTCCATTCCACTCAGTGTGAGTTTACTAGCATTGGTTGGCTGGACCTCTGTTGAATTAGGTCAGTCGCTTTAAAGGGGTTGAATATTTTAGTAGTCATTTATTTGATGTTACATATTCTTATTTAATTATTTAGTTTTGTCTCCTTGATTAGACTGTTGCCCCTGCCATCTTATCACCATGGTACAGTGCGACAGGAGTTTCTATCAAGATTTTATCCTATCGACCTTACAAAGTGCAAAAAGTTCAAGTCCTATTTTATTTTCAAAGTTTCACTGTGTGTGTTAACCTTGAGGCGCGTTTTGGGAAAAGAGTATTTAAATTTATCCATAAAGCTGCTGTATTAGCATTAAAGTTACTTGGTAATAATGTCATTTCACCTAAAGCGAACCTCTTCTCTGTGAAAGTTAATTATTTTTTCATGAGTGGATGTGATGTTATAACATGTGTGCAAATGTGAGACTGAGAGAAATAACAAACACCCTATTGAACTAGGTGAAGGATAAGAAGACCCTATAACTTGACATTTCCCCTCTCAGGCTGTGCGCAGTGTCACCTCCACTATAATGGGTTGCAGCAAAATAACCTTGTTTTCTTTACCGGAAAAGTGATAAGCTTGCTAGAGTTTATGTGTGTGTGTGTGTGGGGGGTGTGTGTGGGGGTGTGTGTGCGCGTGTGTGTGTGTGTGTGTGTGTGTGTGTGTGTGTTGTTTTGTATTTGACACATTGTAAGGCCCATTTTCCTTTGCTACATTGTGGAGACCAAATGCTACTTATGGGGCCCAAAACTCCAAAAAGAAGAAATACTGTTTTTGAGTAATGGTTAGGTTTAGGATGAATTCATGAACTGAGTTTCGGTTAGACATTATATGTCATGTTGTGTTCTGATAAGGGAAGGGAATCTTTAGGAACTTTATTATCAAGCACAATTAAAAAGTCAAGAATGTGATCTTCAATCTTTTATCTCTTTGCTACCTCCAGGCTGCTAAAATGACAGATTATTCATATTTCAGTGTAGATGTTGAAAGTTCAAGGGTATAAATTAAAAGAACTTGCTCTCTTTGATTTAACCCTTCCATTGCTGACAATGTTCCATACTGCTTCTCTGTAGCTCTCAGTTCTGCTACAGTTTTCTTTCCTCAGTTAGTACTGCTGTTGAATCCAGCAAAACTTCCACCCTCAAAATATTTGAATAACAAGCATAACAAATAGATGTCTTGTATTTGTTTTTAGCTTCACTTGGACATGTCTCAAAAGGCAGTCACTCTGATCAAGTAGACAGTTCACAGAGCAGCAGGCAGATAGTTTACCAAGGCCTTCAAAGTCCAAAGTAAAAAAATGCCAGACTTCACCAGCATCGTCACAGGACCATGTAGACTGATGGCCAAAGCTTGAAAACCATTTTTTTTAGAAGGATTCCTATATCAGGTGATATTGATACTGGGTCAACTCAGCTCAACCTCAACTCCTTTTTGTTCCATGCTTGGTCAAAAATGTCCCTATGGGACTTTGAAACATTTATTTAAACCCTTTTCCAAATAGTTGTTCTACACAATTTTGTTTCAGCTTCTTTTTTATACTTTAAAATCAGGACGCGATGTTTGCTGTTATATCTGGAAGTGATCAGCGTAGGAGAGTGGTATTAACAACTTCTCTTTCACAATTAGCAGCATTCTGCTTCACAGCCTCATGACGGCAGATTGAAGCTGACAGATTGTGTTGATGTAAGTAATTACACGGTAGATCAAATAAGACCATAAAAGACCCATTAATCACTCTGCTGTAAACTTCCACGCACAGTCATGCAGAGCACAAGTGCATACCCACATAAACACACATTAGGGATGCACTGGATAGATGGGTATCTGTTTCTTGTAACATTTTCCAAAAAATCTTTATTTTTTAAGACAAACGTCTGGTCACACATTATTTAAGTTTTGTTTTTTAGCTTTAACAGATTTAAAAAAAAATTTTTTTAAAGGCCAAGCGATTTGAATGGAAATCCTCTCTGCTACAGGTTCCACATTGTTTTTGGTCTTCATGAACTATGTGACATTTACAGAGAGAAGTGAAAAGCTATTTGTCTTTGCCATACATAAATTGGCTATAGCACTCTGTTGTGGCGCTTTTATACAATCTCAGTTCAGAAGAGCTTTCTGCTGAAAAAAAAAAAAATCTGTACTGCTGAAGATTGCTTCCCCTGCCTCTCTGTTTGCTATTTAATTCAATATATGTACCACTAAAAATCACTCATTCTGCTAACATTCTACTCTTAATGACAATTTGGTGTTTGAATGGTATTGACATATTTTTGATCTATGTTGTGTTCATATCTTCTTTTTTTTTTCAAATTCTCCACAAAGGACTTAGGCAGAATTTGAATTATTCATTTCCTTTTCACTTTCTCCCAGCGTGAACATGACGGTGAAGATTGAGATAGAGGTTGAAGAGCAGGCAAGCTGTAGAAACACTTGCCTTTTCTTCTCCTTTTCATTTTTGTACAGCCTGTCAGAGTGAATGGAGCAGCTTGGACTCTGTGCCTGAACTCACTAAGCATTTTTGTCCAGAGTAATTTAGGTTCACAGTATTGGTGTGGATCCATGTGATGGCTCCACAGACTGTTATTGTAAAGGAAACATTTCCCCAATCACAGTATAAATAGTTCACATTTGTTTTGTTTTTTGTTTTTCTCCTCCCTATCTTTGGGCATGTCAATTTTTAAAAGGATCTTATATTGTTTTAAGAAAAATCCTGGCTATGTAATGGCAAGGCAGCTATTTTTGCACAGCTCGTTTTCAATAGAATTCCAATTCAAATGCAGAATTCAATTAGAACTTTGAATATCAAGAAATGTCAGTGTTTGTAGAGAAACTATGTCTGAAGCTTTTTTTTAAATGCAGTTTGATGATGTAGCATGTCTAAGATGTTAAACTATTCCTGCCTTTAATTGTCATAAAAAAGTTGGTCTCACAATCTATAACAAATGAACATCAATGAGTTTTTGACCTTCATCGTGAGTGATTTTTATTGCGAAAAAACCCTGAATATTTCTTTTTATAAGTCTCAAAATACTGATTTAGTTTGGATTTTTGCAAAGACGTCTACACTTAAGCTGAGGATTATATTGAAAATTGACAGGGGTTATTATTAAATGTTAAATTGAATATGTATAGCACATTTAAAAAGAATAGTTGACCAAAATCCTTCACAATTTACACCAACTATCTCAATATAACACACAGAATGAAACAGAAAAAATAAAAATCTGATGTAAAATGTAGAAAAAAAAGTTAATCAGAATCATCAGTAGAACTTACAACTCACAGTGTTAACACACCAGTGAAGACAGGTGTGTTTTAATAGAAATTTGAATACAGGGAACAAAAAAGCCTGTTTAATGTTGGAGGGCAGATTATTCCAAAGTTCAGGAGCAACATGTTAAAAAGCCTCCTGAGCTTCATCCTGGTTCCTGGGACAACCAAAAGCAGCTGATCAGTGTAATCAGGAATTAAAATTATTGATGTTGTTATATGTTTTTGATTTTTTTTTAAAAGTAAAACAACACCAAGATAAAAACAAAAACAAAGTTGCTTCCTCTAATTGTACTGTGTAGGCTATTTGTAAAAGGGAGAGATTATGAATTGAGAATAAACTTCAAGGAATTAATACATATGATTAAAGTTTTCAATTTATCAGTAAAAGAAACATTCTGAGAGTGAGAATGGGGGTGAGGGAGGAGGAATTTAAGGTATTTTTGAAACGGTCTTAATCTGTGCATTTTCTGCAGCATACTGCTTTAAAAATTAGCCTCTTACTGTGCAGGCATGTGTGTTTATTGCTTTACCTTATGAGAAACTCTTGGCAGGTAATCTCAACCAATAGTAAGGTATGACACACTGCGTAGCTGGTTGGTTTTTATATTGATTGTGTCAGATTCTGACACAGTGAGATACTTTGTAGTATCAAGTATTTGGTTTGTATTTAAACAAACTAAATAGTAGTTAGTACTCCAGAGTAGTCTACTTTTAATTTCTTAAATTTGGATTTAGGTGGGAGTCACTCCCTAATTTTGTTGATGTTCTAACTGCCTCTTTACTTTGCAATGTTTAAGGCTCTTTACTGTCAGTTTTAAACTCTCAATGGAGAAGGAAAAAAAAAATTATATATATATATATATATATATATATATATATATATATATACACAGTGGGGCAAAAAAGTATTTAGTCAGCCACCAATTGTGCAAGTTCTCCCACTTAAAAAGATGAGAGAGGCCTGTAATTTTCATCATAGATGTACCTCAACTATAAGAGACAAAAGGAGAAAAAAAATCCAGAAAATCACATTTTGTGATTTATAAAGAATTTATTTGCAAAATATGGTGGAAAATAAGTATTTGGTCAATAACAAAAGTTCATCTCAATACTTTGCTATATACCCTTTGTTGGCAATGACAGAGATCAAACGTTTTCTGTAAGTCTTCACAAGGTTTTCACACACTGTTGCTGGTATTTTGGCCCATTCCTCCATGCAGATCTTCTCTAGAGCTGTGATGTTCTGGGGCTGTCGCTGGACAACACGGACTTTCAACTCCCTCCACAGATTTTCTATGGGGTTGACATCTGGAGACTGGCTAGGCCACTCCAGGACCTTGAAATGCTTCTTACGAAGCCACTCCTTCGTTACCCGGGTGGTGTGTTTGGGATCATCGTCCTGCTGAAAGACCCAGCCACGTTTCACCTTCAATGCCCTTGTTGATGGAAGGAGGTTTTCACTCAAAATGTGACGATACATGGCCCCATTCATTCTTTCCTTTACACGGATTAGTCGTCCTGGTCCCTTGGTAGAAAAACAGCCCTAAAGCATGATGTTTCCACCCCCATGCTTCACAGTAGGCATGGTGTTCTTTGGATGCAACTCAGCATTCATTCTCCTCCAAACACGACGAGTAGAGTTTTGACCAAAAAGTTCTACTTTGGTTTCATCTGACCATCTGATATTCTCCCAGTCATCTTCTGGATCATCCAAATGCTCTCTAGCAAACTTGAGACGGGCCTTGACATGTACTGTCTTAAGCAGGGGGACACGTCTGGCACTGCAGGATTGAGTCCCTGGCGGCGTAGTGTGTTACTGATGGTAGCCTTTGTTACTTTGGTTCCAGCTCTCTGCAGGTCATTCACTAGGTTCCCCCGTGTGGTTCTGGATTTTTGCTCACCGTTCTTGTGATCATTTTGACCCCACGGGGTGTGATCTTGCGTGGAGCCCCAGATCGAGGGAGATTATCAGTGGTCTTGTATGTGTTCCATTTTCTAATAATTGATCCAACAGTTGATTTCTTTACACCAAGCTGTTTACCTATTGCAGATTCAGTATTCCCAGCTAGGTGCAGGTTTATAATTTTGTTTCGGGTGTCCTTTGACAGCTCTCTAGTTTTGGCCATGGTGGAGTTTAGAGTGTGACTGTTTGAGGTTGTGGACAGGTGTGTTTTATACTGATAACGAGTTCAAATAGGTGCCATTAATACAGGTAACAAGTGGAGGACAGAAGAGCCTCTTACAGAAGAAGTTACACGGCTGTGAAAGCCTGAAATCTTGCTTGTTTGTAGCTCACCAAATACATATTTTCCACCATATAGTGCCAATAAATTCTTTAAAAATCAGAAAATGTGATTTTCTGGATTTTTTTTCTCCTTTTGTCTCATAGTTGAGGTATATATCTATGATGAAAATTACAGGCCTCTCTCATCTTTTTAAGTGGGAGAACTTGCACAATTGGTGGCTGACTAAATACTTTTTTGCCCCACTGTGTATATATATATATATATATATATATATATATATATATATATATGTAGTAAAAACCTTCTCTGATCTATTGGCTGGTGAATAAGATGGCTGGTGAAAGTGTTCAGATGAAATTGATCTGGGTCCAGATCCAGATCACAACCCACTCCTTGGAGACCTCTGCTTCAAACGGAAAAGCTCTCTTTGGCATAGCAGACTTTTTTTTTTTTTAGTTGAGGATTATGTTCCCCCTTTTTGTCCCAGATTGTGTTGATCTTTAAATTTTGCATGTACATGCAATTTATCACTTTTATTTCATATACAGTTAGTGGATGTGTGGTCGTTGGTAGATTTCAAATAAAAATTAAATTTGAACGAATAAAGAGTGAGGATTTAAAACTGGATGCCCTAGGCGAGGATCTCCAACTGAGGGAATTAAAGATGAAAAGGTTTTTTTTGTTTGTTTGTTTTTTTAATCTTATGCATGTGCGTTGTGCTTACAGATCTGGTATTACAAGTGTTTCTTTTGAGAGCAAGTGGTCTAAAGATGTTTTCTTCCTTCATTTATTTTAATGTGAACTTGGCTAACTGTAAATTGTAAAACGGAGAAATAAGTTATTTCTCAGAAGTTCTGATTAAATATTTCCATCACTGCTGTGAGAGGAAGCTTTGATTTTAGTTTTCAGCCTCAAGTATATGATTGCAGATTTGTGAAAGAAACTAGCATATCTTGCTGTCGGGGTGTGATGAATAGTCTGTGTGGAAATGGCATCATCAGTGTCGTGGCCACACAGAGGAACTGAGGAATAGCTGCAGTAAACACCGTGGACTGTCTCTGCTACTTTCCTCATCTCCTCTCTTCAGATTTGTGAGCTGCATACTGATCTCCAGTTTTAACCTAGAGGACATCATGTCCCAGTCCCTTCCTGGTAAGAGTTGTGACACTTTGATGATCTGGAGAGGACTGACTCCAGAGCTCTCAGCTGCCATAGTCTTTTCATCATTCACTGTTTTTTGTCCTCTGAAGGTCCGTCTCAAGCCTTTCTGCTTCCTGTCTGTGCTCCCGGTGTCTGCATTGCAGCGTACTTTTCGGCTCTCTATCAGCAAAGACGTGTTTGTATTGGTACCAGGCATCTTTCTGCTCAGCTTAATGGAAAGTAGGAATCATACAGTGTTTGAATGAGCATGCTTTGCATTGTTTCAGATATCAGGAAAGCATTTTTCTTGACATGCTTATTCAGTGGGAGGTGAGTACAGAGGCTCAACTATCACAAAACAGAAAATGTCCCTCCCTACCTTTCTGTTTTCCACAGTGGAGGTGAAAACAATGCATTTAAATTAAGTTTTTACTTTTAGCAGACTATTTTTTAAACTTAGGGCTTGGGACTTAGGGTTTATATTGATTTCATTATCACTTAATTGACAGTCTATAATGCAGGACTATATATTAAACATCTTTATCACCATACAAGCCAAGATTATATCAGAAAAAGTTGATTTAATTTGTTTCATTTTGTGTTACCAATTCACAACAAATTATCATGTTGGGGCATTTCACATCAGCCAAGTTCAACCTCTGTCACATGGAAATTAGTTCAAAAATCTGTTAATTCCAATACGAAGGAACAATGACTCAATCCGATTCAGTCAAATTCAAGAATGGTCACCTATAGACTAATGCAATCAGTCCATCGATCGGCTGTGCCCTCTGGTCACACAGGGACATGACAGGGCTGGTTCCACTCTCCTGCTGTCAAAGGGTAAAAGGTGGAGTATACCTTGGAAAGGCTGCTAGTCTTTCCAAGACTAGCAGCCTTGGAAAGACTGCAAGTTGGAGTCTTTCCAACTCCAACTTGCATAGAAACTCCAGTGAGTTTCTATGCAACATAGAAACTCACTGGATTGCCACAGTACAGCAGTTTTACTGTCATCGTAAAACTGCGATGACAGTTTTACTGAATTAATACTCAGTCAAGTATTAATTCCCACGACATATCTGTGGATGCCACAAATGTTCCTACCACCATTTGGCTTAGTTTTTACTTAATACACCAAGACTCAGAAATATGCAATCTGCTCATCTCAAGTATCCCAGTTTCAATAATTGCTTAGGAAAACTTTCTTAGTTTTGACTACCAGCAAGGACAAACAGGCATTTATCCTGTAACCACAAAAAGAGGCCTGTGCTCATAACAGCCTAAAAAAGTCTCTAATACTGCAGTAAACAACATATTACCATTTGGAGAGGCTCTTTTATAAAGTTTACATTGTTAAAAAATTTTTTTTACATCATTTGAATTTAGTACCATCTATTCGTATAGGTTTTGTAGAAATTGTATTGTAGTATTTACTGTTTTATATTGATTGTATTTATTAAAAGATTTTGCAGTCATTTTCACATTGTTTTGTACACCTTTGTTTTTGGCAAGACAAATTTCTCATTTGTCCAAGGAAATAGATTAATGATAATTGATGTTAATTAATGTCCATTGTCTCAGCCAAATAAATTAATACATTTCAAATATAATGCCATGAGTAGTTGAAGTCAGTGGTCGCATAAGAAAACTTGTGAGTTCTCTAAAAAAATAGTTGCCATTTATAAATGTCCAAAACTGGTGCAAATATCATAAAATTAGGGCTTTCCTTTCTTTCCCACTTAAGACAGAGCACCAGAGGAATGACCACCAGAATAGTAAATAAGCCTGCGGTTTGGTGCCACTCCACAGATTGTTAATAGAAGACAGAAACCACAGAGGCTTTAGGTGCTTTTCCTCTTTTTAAGATTCACTGTGGCAGTCGGTGGGAAAGCCACATGTGTGTAGCAACGTAAAAAGTGTGATTAATTACTCGAGTGCAACAAAGGCAAAGTGGTCTCAAGCTACGCTTTTTTTTAAGTGCCATTTAAAAGCAAACAGACTGGAATTAATCAGCTGTGATCCCCATTTTAGTAGCTATTTGCCAGGTTAAAATGCAAGGCTGGGTTCTGGTCACCTTTCTCCTGTGTTGACAGGCGGCTGCATGAGACAGAATTTGGCATGAAACAGAGGAACTATGGGTAGGTGTAAAGACACTGAATAAAAGCTTGTGCTCTCGCCCAGAGAGTGAGAAGGCTGTGTTACAAAGCTAGACCTGTCAGTTTGGCTTGTCAGAAGTCTAGTGATGATCTCCACTGGTTTTCACCTAAAGGGAGCTGTCTTTAGTGCTGAAACCAAGGCACTCAGATTGTCCAACAGACAGGAGCAGAGAGAATCTATGTAACTGGCTCTTTATCTTTATGAGGTTCTGCAGTAATCCAGAACCTCATAGCCTCCAGGTGCCAGAAATCTGTCTTTGCCCTGCTACTTTATAGTTGTACAATTTTGTAGGCTTTGTATATTGAGGGTTTTAGATGTCATCACAATGATAGTCATTTGAATATTTAAGTTTTGTGAAGCATAATTTAAAATGAATCAAACAAAACAAGACTTCTATATTCTGCTTTTTTGAAGATATTCCTTTTAAATTAGTCAACCTTTTTTGTGCTTAACTGGTAAAATCCTGATGGATATTAAATACCGGCTTGACTTTTATAATTTTCAGATTTTCTTTTACTACTTTGCTAGTAAAGTGCATATTTTATAAAACTTTTGAACAGTGAGTATCACTATTACAGATTTTACCTTGACTTGAAACCAGCAGCTCAGCCCAGGAAGTCTTTGGACAACAAGAGAAGTTCCTCCACAGGTTACACCGTCATTATGAACAGTGAGGTGTCTGTTACCAAATGAGTTAGAAGAGGAAGCCTGGGTAAAGGAGGTTTGGGATTCTCTGATCAGACTGCTGCCCTTTTGACTGAGTCCTGAATAAGCGGTTGAAAATGATGAATGGATGGATTCACTGAGTGTGACTTTGTGAGACAAAGTGGGTTCATCACTCTTGACATATTTCTATTTATTTCATCTTTCTCGAGACGGGAGTAGGAGTTATTCTACAAATACAGCCAAACCATTTTAGTGCAATTGGAAGCACTTAGAAAAATGGGACTTTTAGTGCTTTTTGGGATTTGGCACATTTTCTTTTCTACTTTAATTTACTGGCAAAGAAGATAAGAAGAGCACATTCCTACTGTCCTTTGGATGCAAGTGGGGAAGGAGCTTTACACATTCAAGATATTTTTCTGATTTACATTTTTTTTTATTTTGCTCAGTACATCACGGCCTTTTTTTTTTTTAAGGACTTCTAATTTGATGTACTCTTTAGGCTTAAGAGCACTTTAGTCATTAAGGACATTAGGGATTGACTAAAGTGTTTACATTATTTGAACATCTGACTGTTTTGACACACACATTACAGCATTACAAACATCAACTATATCATGTATAACTGTTTTTATGTGATTGACTTCCTTCAATTGTGCAAGGATCAAGGATGGATGCTTTAGATGGAATTAGAAGTCCAAATAAATAAACTTCCATCTTTTTTGAAATTCAATGTCAGTGTAAAAGCACGTGCTGTGTGAAAACCTTGGGTTTGTTGACATGGGTGGATAAAATGCATTGCAATGATGAAGGAACACAACAGGTCAGCAATTTTGGAGGCTTTTGTTGCAGTCTTAGGTTTGACGCAATGTCTTGAACATCATACAGAGGATTGTTCGACAAATGCTTTGTATGCCATTGATACACTAAATCCTGTTTCATAACCTGACACAGGACTTAGTAATCAAGATGCTGAAGTTCTCAGAAAATTTGAGGACATTGTTATGATGGAAGAGATGGAAATGAATGAGAAAATTGCTAGCTATATTGCAAAATTCCACAGTAATACCAGGCAAAAAATATTCACCTTGGAAGAGTCCAGTAAGAATCCAGATCAAAATCTGATTGAGTCTGTTCCAAGATCTGATCTGAACACAGATGGTTTTTGATGCTCTTCCTCCAGTGTGACTGAACTACTTTCAGCCTAAACATGAGCAAAAACAATAAGGTTATAAGTTTGAAAAAATAGGAGAAGCATACCATTAAAGACTCACATCTGCAGTTGGAGCAGAAAAGAAATCTGCAGAGTATTGACTAACTGGGGTGAATACATATCACATATTTTAATACAAAAGAAAATAGGAAAAATAGAAAATGTAAAATTTTTCTTCCTCTTAAGCTATAAATTGTATCATCCTATTTAAAAAAAACATCAAAGAACTCCAGTAAGAAGCATGATTAATAACATGAGAAGCTCTCTAAAGTGTAAATAGGTAAATGAGAGAGAATTATAAAATGGTTTTATCAAACAAAGTATGCTTAAGATATCACACTACAATTCTCAACCAATTCACGTTTTCAGCCTGGAGAGAGAGATTAGAAGAGATTTTTTTTCTCTCTACCCATTCATAAATCTCCCAGGGCACATCTGTATTTTTATAGCCCGAGGTCAAAATTAAATTTTGTTTTGAATTTGTTCAACTGATACTGAAGTTTGAGTTCTGCACAGTTTATTGGTTTTTTGTACATTTCAGATGGGGGTTTATGATGGAATGTTCTTTCAATAAAATAAGACATTTTTATATTGCGGTAGAGAGAAGTTTACAGAACATCTAAGCGGCAGCCTGTTTGATGCTTGCTGAATCCAGATCACTGGTGTGATCATACAACAGGATCCGTGGATCTCTGCCAGCTGCATCTTGGACTTAAATTATTTAAGTTTTTCATCTCACCTTTGAACAGCATGAAGTTTTATGTATAGCAACAATAGGCATGCTGCTCAACAGTCACATCAAGAGTTGTTGGCAGTGGTTCAACAAATCATAAAGCTGATCATTTTGTTCACAGTATACAACATCTTGTTTTTTCAGTGGTTGATCATTTTCTTTGTAATTAACTTCTTTAAAGATACCAAAAGAAGATAGATATCATTCCATGTGTCAGATACTGACACATTGTTCTCTTAATCCTAGTCTGGTCTATTTGTAAAGTCTGGATTTTTTTTTTCTGCTTTTGGCACTCCCTTCTTTTCAGCGGCAGTTTTCCACTCTTTAATGCACCAAGGCTCAGCAGTTCCCACTCTGAGGAGACGGTAAACTCTATAAGACCCCTGTTGTTGTGCTGTCAGCTTTACTAGTAATGAAATCTACTCAGTGAATGCATCGGCCCATGCTACACTACACCAGCTTTCGCTGTGAAACAATGTGCGTGTCTATCTTCTCCATTCTGATCTTAGACCACATAACAGAACGGTTAAGATATAAAGCAGGAGTGGGGAACTTACATCCTCCATGCTCTATGCAGTCCTAAATACTTTCTCCTCTAGCCTGCTACACAATTTAGAACCATTAAGAAACCTATTTAAAATCTCAGAGCTATTGATGAACAATAGTGTATCTTTGATGAAATTGTCAGCATTTCATATAAATTCATACCAGGATGGAGATCAGTTAAACCAATGAGTAGTAAAAGGTTGGTGCCAGATGTGCTTGATATACAGCTGTTGATCATGGTGACTGTGGAAAAGAGAGTGAATCGATGCCAAGTGCGTCATTTTTCAGCAAAATGGCCGGGCCGTTTGCTTGAGAAGTGGCCAGGCCAACTTGAGAAGTTGCTTTTGGTAACTTCTCCTTCTTCTCTGACCATTCATATGAAAAAAAGTGTTTTAATCTACACAACAAACAGTAACTGAATATTTTCTTTTTTTTGTGCCATTCTCTATAAATCTAAAAGCGGATGGTGGATGAAAAACCTCATAGATCAGCATTTTCTGAGATACGCAAACAAGCAGGGCATCTTCAAAGTCACCTAAATTCACGTTCTTCCCCATCCTGATTCTCAGTTTAAACTCTAGTGAGTCATCTTCACTTTATCTAGATGCATAAATACATTAAGTTGGTGCCATGTGATTGACTGAGTCATTGTTTGAAAGGCATTCCTAATGAAGGGACCTATGGGTTTAGTTATTTAGAAAGAGGTCGAGATGTAACTGGGAAAAGACTTTCATAGACTATTCTTCTGACTTTGCAACTGTTTTTTTATATTGATCAAAGAACGCGCACAGGGAAGTAAGAGTTTGGATTAGATTAAATCAATGGTCATGAATACAAATTTTAAAATGAGATTCAAAGTTCAGCATTCAGTTAATTGAAACATTTTTAATGACAGAGACAATTTAAACAAAACAATGTTGCTTTAATTTGTTTTCCTGTGTTCTGCATGCTTTTATGTCCTGGAGTAAAAATCAAAATGGGTGTTTTCCTTAATGAAATTAGCTTTTCTTTGTTTCTAACATAAGATAAATTATTTCCTAATGAAATTAGGACAGCAGTGGAGTGGTTAGGATAGCTGCATTGAGGTAAAATTGTTTCTGGGTTCAAGTGTCAGCTTAATCCATCCATCCATCCTCTTTACACCCTTGTCCCTTAGCAGGGTCAGGAGGGGTGCTGGTGCCTATCTCCAGCTAACGTTCCAGGCGAGAGGTGGGGTCACCCTGGACAGGTTGCCAATCTGTCGCAAGGCGACACAGAGACAGCCAGGACACACAACCATGCACACACACACACATTCACACCTAGGGACAATTTAGACAGACCAATTAACCTAACAGTCATGTTTTTTGGACTGTGGGAGGAAACCGGAGTACCCGGAGAAAACCCACTCATGCATGCAAACTCCATGCAGAAAGACCGGGGCCGGGCATTGAACCTAGAACCTTCTTGCTGCAAGGCAACAGCTCTACCAACTGCGCCACTGTGCAGCCCGTCAGCTTAATCTTTGAAACTTATTTCCAGTTTGTCTCTGGATTTATTTTTTTTTTTTTTCTGGCTTATTTAACTTCCCACGAGTATTCAAAGACTGATCTTGTTTGATTTTTTTTTTTTTGTATTACATTCACTCAGTAAACATGAGTAGTTCATGTAACAACTAAAATAAATCATGAATGAAAAGGAGCAGCAAGAATTATACACTTACATCTCCCCACCATGATGCTCGCAGGATTAACTACTACTTCTATATTAGCAATAAAACTTTACCCTCCTCTCTGTTGGTCCTGTGATAATCTGGTGCTGTGTCCTTCATATTTCAGCTGGGATCCTCCCCTCTCCCTTGTGACACTGTTTAGGGCATCAAGCAAAGCAAATTCATGAGTCGACAAAGGCTTGTATGCTGTAGTTAGGAAAAGAGCAGAAATACAACATGCCTGTGTTAACAGAATACATACTGATGAGCTCCTTGTTTGAGAAGACTGATTGGAAAGACACCTTTCATTTTTAGCTTCCTGAAGCCTTGCTAACCTAATTTGTAAGCTGAAGGTGTCTAATGTCTGTGTGAAACATAAACAGTGTCATCTTGAAATGTTTGCTAGTATTATCACAGACAATACACCTCTCCTGATGTCTCACTTTCAGTCTGCTCACATGCTGAAAGTTATTAATTCGGATCACATTTCTCCCACACCTCCCAGTTGTTGCTGGTAGTTTTATGCTAATCTCTGAGGAAATGCAGTCAAACAGTGAACCCTTCTTAGTTTCTTGGAATCAAATCTGCTTTTATATAAGTGGTTTCAACATTTAATGTACACAGGGAGACTGTAATTGTTGGAGGATGACATTTAGAGTACGGTTTCCTGGCAACTTCAAATGCTTGTCCTTTAAGTTTGATTTAATCATTTATATATTTTCATCTTTTTATGCATATTCTCTGCATTCCACTACATGACGCTGTGAATTTCTGTTGCCAGAATACTGTTGCCAGAAATTCACATTGTCATGTAGCCATATAAGGCAATGCTCCTGGGTAGTCAGTGCACCTTCCCCACCCGTCACCCCCCATTTTATCATTCAAGTCAATCCATGGAGTGTGCCAAAGGGGATTACATTGTATGCGGTCTGTATTCTCCGTTTATGTCTTCCTACTAATTAAGAGCTGCTCATCTGTTTCAAAGTGTGGGTAAAGACAGACTTCTGATTTGAAACCTTAGTTTAAAAGTAGCAGCCTTCTATGACATCATATGCATGAAAGCGTAAAGTTACCATCAAGAACATTAACATGATTGGTTCTCAATACAAGGATACAAACTTTGAGAGAAATAATAGTCTTTGGAATTCATTGTAGTGATTCAAACAAAGTCTTTAATATCTCAGTTGCTATTGTTTAGAACCACTGATAAACGGTGATAAAGTTCTAATCATGTTCTTAATACAAGGGATAATGCCTGTGTTTTCTAGGCATATAATGCCTTTTTATTACACAGTCCAGTAACTATTACCTTCAATTGTTATAAAAATTATTGATGTAATAAATAGCTTGGCTGAAATTTGTCTTTGGAATTTGATACTTGGAAATTGTCCCTCTGTCTCAAGAACTGAGTGTTGGACTGAAAAGTAGTTCATACAATAAGCTAAGCAGACCTGCAGACTTTGACCTGTCGATTCTGGTTTTAATTGATTCTGATATTTTCTTAACCCTAAGAATTAAATATGAAAGAAACTAACAAAGTGCAATAAGATGCATTTCACAAATGGAGAGAAACATTATCAGATTTTTTTTTTGTTTTATTTCTAATACTTGACCTGTGAATCCCCAATCAGATCTGAAAAAGGAGAAAGTCGCAAATAATTATCTAATTCGTGTTGATGGATGCCTCTGTACCTTAGTTGTTCTTGAAGGTTTTTATTCCAAATACAAAACGCATCAGTAATCAATCACTCTCAGTATTTTAAGAATCTTTTTCAATGGAAAACTGTGTTTTGCCATTGAAAAACGCAGTTTTTCAAATCAGTGAATCAGGGTGGATAGTCTGTAGCTTTGTGGGTCTTTAGCAAAGCTCAGCATCAATATAAAGGCCATTCATCAAATTCACTGAAACCACAGCAGCAATAAACTGATTTGAACCTTTCCTGATGTGTTTTCTTCTTGAATAGAAAAGATGTTTATCTTATTTTGTCTCCTTTTGCTGTTTAACTTAATCATTGGATCATTTAAGTATTTTCTACATTTTTTGTGTTGTTTTGTGGAACTCAAGTCTGGTAAAGTCTTTGGCTGCTGAATGATCACTGTTGTAAAATATTTTCTGCTTACCTCATTTTTTATATTTTTTTTGCAATGAGTGTTTTGTTTCTGCAGCAAAAAGATGCAAACAAATTCTGGAATTTTTCTGTTCTTGTCCTTCAACCTCTTCTGGTGAATTTGCAAGTAAAGCCCTATAGTCTTTCTTTGTTGTATGCACTTATTTCTGTCAGGGATTCCTGCTTGAACAGTGCCTTGCACTAAATACAATAATTTGTAGAGCCAACCGTTGAAGCAATTACAGATGGAAGTTTCTTTGGATAAGTCTATAACCTCGCCACAGGGATTTTTACCCATTTCTTACGGCAAAGCGCTCCAGTGGTAGTTGGATGGCTTTCGCTGGTGAACAGCACTTTTCAAATCCAACTGCAAATTCTCAATTAGATTGAGGTTTGGCCTTTAATATGCCATTCAAATACTCTTACACATATCCCCTTAAAACACTCGGGTATTGCTTCAGCAGTATGCTGTGGGTCATTGTACTGTTGGAGAGCTTCAAATCACTGAAGCAGGTTTTGCTCAATGATGTCCCTAAATGTAGCACCATCTGTCTTCCCCACTACTCGGACCAGTTTCCCAGTCCCTGCTGCAGAAAAACATCTCCATAGCATGATGCTGCCACCGCCATGTTTCAAATCAAAGATCAAATCAAATTTTGATTTGTATAGCACATTTCAGCAGCAAGGCATTTCAAAGTGCTTTACATAATTAAAATAAAAACAGCATGTGACATTGAATAAACAGTGAGAAAGAGAAAGAGATAAAAAAAAACAGTGACAGTGAGAAAAAATAAATTAATTAATTAAAAACATTAAAGACATAAAAACATTGAAGACATCAAAACCCGCACTCTAACCCTAATTTAGCCATAAGCAACTCTAAACAGGTGGGTTTTAAGTTGAGATTTAAAGGCACCCAGTGTTTCAGCTGTTTCACAGTTTTCTGGAAGTTTGTTCCAAATCTGTGGTGCATAGAAACTGAATGCTGCTTCTCCTCGTCTGGTTCTGGTTCTGGGGATGCAGAGCAGACCAGAACCAGAAGACCTGAGGGGTCTAGACGGTTGGTACAACAATAACAGATCTTTAAGGTATTGTGGTGCCAAACCGTTCAGTGATTTATAAACTAACATCAGTATTTTAAAGTCTATTCTCTGAGCCACAGGGAGCCAGTGTAGGGACTTTAAAACTGGTGTTATGTGCTCTATCTTCCTGGTTTTAGTGAGAACCCGAGCAGCAGCATCTGGATCAGCTGCAGCTGTTTGATTGATTTGTTAGTCAGACCTGTGAAGACGCTGTTGCAGTAATCAATGCGGCTAAAGATAAACGCATGGATGAGTTTCTCTAGATTGTGCTGAGACATAAGTCCTCTAATCCTGGAGATGTTCTTCAGGTGATAGAAGGCCAACTTTGTGACTGTCTTAATGTGGCTCTGAAGGTTCAGGTCAGAGTTCATCACTGCTCCCAGGTTTCGGGCTGGTCGCTGGTTTTTAGTTGTAATAACTGAAGCTGTGCATTGATTCTGGTTTGCTCCTCTTTAGGTCCAAAGATAATAACTTCAGTTTTGTTTCTGTTCAGCTGGAGAAAGTTTTGGCACATCCACACATTGATCTGTTCTAAGCATCTATTCAGTGATTGGATGGGTTCAGAGTCACCTGGTGACATCGTGATGTAGAGCTGTGTATCATCTTCATAGTTATGGTAGCTAATCTTATTTCCTGTTATAACCTGAGCCAGTGGGAGCATATAAATATTGAAAAGAAGGGGTCCTACGATTGAACCTTGGGGTACCCCACATGTGACCTTTTACCTCTCTGATGAGAGGTTTTCGATTGAAACAAAGAAATCCCTGTTCTTTATGTAAGATTTAAACCAGTTGAGCACTGGACCGGAGAGTCCGACCCAACTCTCCAGTTGATTCAGTAAAATGT
The DNA here is from genome assembly GCF_904066995.2 of Poecilia reticulata. Taxonomy (NCBI): domain Eukaryota; kingdom Metazoa; phylum Chordata; class Actinopteri; order Cyprinodontiformes; family Poeciliidae; genus Poecilia; species Poecilia reticulata. Next base: position 26,469,211 of record NC_088842.1, read on the forward strand.
CATGTCAGTGTCGAAAGCTGCACTGAGGTCCAACAGAACCAGCACTGTGGTTCTCCCACAGTCGGTATTTATATGGATATCATTGAACACTTTTACAAGGGCCGTCTCCGTGCTGTGGTGAGCACGAAAACCAGACTGGAAGGAGTCAAAGCGATTGATTATTGTTAGGAAGTTATTCAATTGTTTAAAAACTGCTCTTTCAATAATTTTGCTGATTAATGGGAGGTTTCACTGTGGTGATGGTTTTCTTGGGTGAGATGAATTGGTTTGGTACAGACATATACCACTAAGTCTTGGCCAAAATCAAAAAGTTAAAAGTTCAATTTTGGTCTCATCCAACCAAAGCACCTTCCTCCATATTTGGGGAATGTTTCACATTCCTTTGGAAAACTCCATATGAGCCTTCCTTGTCATTGTTTTCATAAGGCCAAGCTCTATTGTTTGGACATATATTCTGGTCTGCTTGAGAACTCTGCAGCTCCTGCAGGGTTAGCTTTGGTCTCTGCTTTGCATCTCTGATTAACGCCTTCCTTTCCCATCAGAGAGTTTTGGTGCGCAGTCTTCTCTAGCCGGGTTTGTAGTGGTACCATGTTGTTTCTATTTGCTCCAGCAAATCATCAAATATTTACATATATATATATTTTCTAACAAAATGCTGATTTGCAGTTTTGAACAACTTTGTCTGGAGGTCCCCTCAGTCTTTGTGGTGGTATTTGGAAGCTCATAGAGTCTGCAACACCACCACTAACCAGAGAAGTTGTGTATATGCTGACAGATCTGGCAGGTGGATGTAATTTCACTAAGCATGTGAGTTCAAACGGTATTAAGTTACATCAGATGTTTTTAGAAGCTTCATAGCAGGGAGGCTCTTTATATGCAGTATATACACATGCCAATTTTCAGTTTTTTATTGAAATGGTTTTTTTTTTTTTGTTTTGTTTTACTTCGCCAGCTTAAGATATATTGTCCCGATGCATTATATACAATTTAGATGTTTAAAAAATAGATTGTAATGTAACAAAATACAAAAAATGGCACTGTCTTTAACATCAAAAGGTAATATCATGTTGGTCTTTAAAAGGTCTCTGAACCAGTTGCTAGGCATTCATTATGTTAGATTCTATATGACCGTATTGTAGAATTAGCTGTAATTGACTTTAACCCCCATAAGTGCAGCACATTTTCTGCTTCTGTTTAGCAGACCACGTGAATCAGACACTCTGAGTTTAAATAGACATCTTCCCAAAGAGTTTTCCTCCTATTGAGATTTGTTTGTCCTTTTTCTAATGTTTATACAACATATTCAGAATTGTAAATATAATATAACATATTCATTCTCATTCAGTTTAGATGCCACTGTAGCCCTCCTCTTGAAAACAAAAGTCCAGTTTATGGGGCTGGTCACCATGCCAACGGCAGGACTTCAGCCCTGGCTTAATCAGAAGCGGTTGATTGTTGGGGGATTTTTGACTGCTCTTAATTCACTATCCCATGGCAATAACACATAATTGTGCTCTTTCTTGGGGGGGGAATAAACAAACTTAATTGAGACTTAATAACCTTGCTCTAGTAAAATGGTATTGACTGAGATGAATAATAGGCTCTGACAAAATTTAAATATGTTTCAGTGAAGGATTCTTTTTATCTTAGCTACTCATGAAGATGGATATCTGCTTTCTTAAAACCCAAAGTGCAAACTTTATATTTAAGAGAGAGAGAAAGAGAGAGAGTTTCATACCTCAAAGCCTTTGTTCATCTGAAAAATCTGAAAATCACATTTAAGCCTGTATTCTGGGGTATAAGTGCTCTGATGGAACATTATGCCACTTTGGTGCCATGGAAATAGAAAGAAGTTTGTCTATTAAGAAGTTATAAAAGTTTTGTTTCTGACACTTAGAGGGAGCCGTTAAGTAAATTGTCATTTTAGCATAAGCAAAACTTTCTGTAGCATTTTAATAGTGTGAAGCTTTTCAGGGGTTTTCTTTAGCCTTTTTGTAAATACTGGGAAATGTTTTATCATGTTTAACATAACTGTGAGAAATCAAAGATCGCTGGTCATTATCTGACCTCTGGGTTTTGTAGATTTGTTCTACTGACACCAACTTCAGCCCATTTTCAGAAAATGAGGAATGGTAATTAATATTCAAATATTTTTTTTCAAGCTCTGGCTATGAGTGGTCATTAATTGTCTATACTAGGTGCAGAGGTGTGTGAGACGTTACTCACTCACTGTTTGCCTAATTTTGCTTTAGGGCTTCTTTTGTAATTGTAATTACAAATAAGCTGCTGCCGGCCACACCCTCACAACTCAGCATTTTATGCACATGCAAACGGCTGCAAATAGATGGGTAATTGTACAGTGGTACATCTTTGACTCAGAGTCAGACTCAGAATCAGAAAAAAATTGCATCTCCTCCACAGTCATTAAAGTTGCAGTAAGTGGTTTCTGAAAAAGTCAATGACAAAACACTTGCTTATTCTAGCAGCCATTGCACAGTGCATACAGTGGTAAAACTGTGACAGGTTGTGCTTGGTTGAGGTTGCTAGGGTAAGGAGGCGGTGCCCACTGATGGTGACTTAATAATGGGGAGATTTTTGTGATGGCTAGTTTTCCAGACACCAAAAAATATTATTTCCAGTAAATGGATGTGAGTTTTTTTTAAGCATTTGTATTGTTTCTTGAAGCAGTAGAGGCCCAAGCATTTGTATTGTTTCTTGAAGCAGTAGAGGCCCAAGCAGTTGTATTGTTTCTTGAAGCAGTAGAGGCCCAAGTGAAAATACAAAAATATGCAAAAGGAATTTTGCATAATAAGTCCTCTTTAACAGCCTCTTTCCCTGAAACTATAGGGCCAAACATTAGTTAGTTTTCCTCCTGAAAGAAAAAAAACAGCTCCACATCATAATTCTCCTTTGTCCATTGTTGCACTTGACACAATGGAGTCGGAAAAGAGCTGTTGTCCTGACAACTGCCAGACCCAGAGTCTGATAAAAACCCAGAGGTGGATAAGAACACCTCTCCACTGCTATAGAATCCAGCAGCGGCATGCTTTATACCACTGATGCTTTGGATTGCACTTGGTGATGTAAGATTTGGCAAAGCACGTTCCCAAATCTACCTCTGTCATGGCAGCCTGAATGAACTGCTTACATGCATATGTAGGGTATACAGTTTTCCTTTTAAATGGCTTACTGTACCTGTTTTGTATCTTTCTCAGACTGCATTTTTAGACTCCTCGCTGGTACTGAAAATAACATGCTAAATCGTGTTGGGGTTTGTACACCCCTTTAACACGTACGTATGATTTTTTACTGATCTGAAAAAGATTTAATTAGTGCATTTGCAAAAAGCTGGTCACAGCCTGGTCAGGGTAGAGAAAAATGTCATCTATGAATTTTTCAGCTTATGCCCAGTCATGAATTACGTGCATCTTTTCTTAATATAGAAAAGATAGACTTTTTGATTTGTATAGCACATTTCAGATGTGATAACCAAAATAAATAAATAACCCAAAAAATAGACTTTTCTTCATAGAGCAGTTGTAACAAATTTGAGGAAACTTTTCTAAATTCATTATCCAGTTCAAATATGCTTTTTTTGGATTCTTAACTTGGCTTTACAACTTAATACAGCATTGTTTATCACTTGTGACTGCATGTTTTCCTGATCATATTCAAGAAACCATGCAGAAAGGCTGCCCAGCAACTTACTAGTACCACCTCTGATTTTAAAATGCAGTGGGTCTCTGTTTGAAGCTCATCAGATCAAGACTGACATTTTATGACATTTTCTTAGCAAAAAAAAAAAAAAAGTCAACTAAGGCACCAAAAAAAGGAAAAAAATGAAGCATTGATTACAAATTAAATGTGCTTGTAACAGTAAAATGAATCCCACCGTATTTCGCGCAGCAGAGCACCTTTAGTTTAATGAACAATGAACACAAACACAAGAAAAATAAAACCCTATTAGAATACCTAAAGCTTGATTCATGAATCGATGTTCAATCAATGCAGAGAGTACACTGTGAGGCAAGCTTTTCTTTGTATTAATACTTTTGTGTGCTGCATACTTTCACCTCCAATTAGACCACCACAATGCTGCTTTACAGAAAGCCTTCTGTAGCATTGAGTCACTATGTGCTTCAAACAATGCAATTTAAAAGCCGAGGTAAATGGATGCAACTCAAGGCCTGCACATGTGGAGCTATAAATGTTCCACAGAAGCTGTTTTTTTCTGAAAATGTTGTGAAGATGCTCGAAGGCGTAGTTATTAATCAACACTGGGTTCACTGATTGTAGAGATAATTGGAAATATTAAATGATAGAGATGCAGTATGCACATATATAATTTAATTAATTGCTCAAATTAGTTTATTTTCTCACACTAACATTCTTTTAGAACAAAACTCCAATTTTAACAAAGCAAACCCAGTGGTGCAATCAGTGGTGGCATGCTGTAGCTTCAATGTCAAAGAGACTCAAATGCACACATTTCTACTTCTCTGAAGGTTCAGGTCAAGTTCATCACTACACCCAGATTTGAGGTCTGACCAGCAAAAGCTGATGCTGTGTGCTGGCTCTTGATCATTCCTCTTTTGGTCCAAAAGTAATAATTTTAGTTTCGTTTCTATTCAGCTGAAGAAAGTTACAACACATCCATGCATTGATTTGCTCCATACATCTGGTAAATCCCTCAATGGGTTTATAGCTACCTGGTGACATTGTAATGTAGAGCTGTGCATCATCTGGAAAATAAATGATGCTCCCACATTGACTGCTTTGCAAATGGAAACCAGTGGTGTGCCAAGAATTGTATTTTAGCTTTCTTTTGAAGATTTTAGAAAAGAAAAATCTGTTTATTTAAAGTATTTGCCATTAAAATTTTTGTTACTGCTGTTGTCAGTATCAGCATCAGAAGTACATTGATCTTTATGGCAAACAGTCCTACTAGATGACATTGAAAAATTGAAAGATGACTTGTAATAACAGCTGCAGATTTAGGAGCAGAAGAGACGATGAACGAAATTAAGGGCTTGACTATCTCCACTCTACGGCATCAACATAAAGATCTCATGACAAAGTTGAAGCAAAGCACAGTTTTTCCTGCAGTGGACTAGTCTCCTCTGAGTATTTCTCTCTGCTCTTTGCTTTCACCTTACTACCTGTCAGTCACAGTAATGTGCAGTGGGTGCAGTGGTTCCAGGGCCATTTGCTGCCTCTTTGCTTTGATGCCCACCAGCGAGTTGTTTTCGGTGTGCTTTCATGTACACAGTGCACTTCTTTAGAGAGCTAATTTCATGCTTTTTGGTCTTGAAGAAGAGCACTATTGATTGTTGTTTTCTACTTTCTTTAAAGTGATTTTCATTTGTAATTTAAATTGGTGGTAGTGGTGGTGGTGGGGGAGCAGAAGAAATAATGTGTCTATTTCCCGCCTTTTCATTAAAAACCAGACAGTTTTATTGTCATGGATGCTTAAATTCTCATTATAATCAGTGTGTAGGAAGATAAACCTCACTTGCATCTGTTGAGAGCTATTTACCATCAGAGCAGTGATCTGAAACATGCTAGGCAGAAGTATGCCATTAGTTAATTGTATTCCGTTAGGAAGATCCAGGTCAAGATGGCTTATAGCTGGATCAAACAAAATATATCTTAAGTTCATTACAATTCAAATTGCATTCATGCCGAGCATTACATAAGCGTGACAGAATATAAATCAAAAACCTGCTTGTGGCTTCTATAATAAAAATGCTTTCTACTGGGACATTTTCTGTTTCTCTCTCTTGTAGCTGGTGGGGGGAGAGTTTGACCTGGAGACAAACTTCATTATTCAGGATGCTGAGAGCATCGGCTGCATGGTGGAGCTGCTGGAACACTGCGATGTCACCTGCCAGGCTGAGATCTGGAGCATGTTCACTGCCATTCTTCGAAAAAGTGTTCGAAATCTGCAGACGAGCACTGAAGTGGGGCTCATCCAACAGGTGCTGCTCAAAATGAGCTCAGTGGATGACATGATTGCAGGTACGTTGATGATATGAGTAGACATATAATTTGAGCTCTGCTGTTTTAAATGTAAATTTTGAGCAGATTGTCATTTTAATGCCTGGTTACTATACGAGTTAAGCTCTCTTCACTCAGTCGGCAAAATCATTTGCAAGTTGATCTTTTTTTTTTTTTTTTTTTCAAAATGCAAATAATGTGGCCGCATAGAATTTGATGGAAAATCTGATTTCCATCTACATTGTTGTTTATTGTTCAGGAATGAGGGAGATTTGGTCTGATGTTTTCTTTAAATTACAATAAAGTAAATATGTAAAAGAATACAGCAGTGTAACCTTTAGAGGCTGAGCAACTGAAGCAGTGGAATAAAGGTAAACTAGAAAAATGTGTTACTGGAGGAACTTTTTGGTTCAATTTACATAATTTATTTTTAATCAGTATCTTAATCACTTACTTCATTTTAGACATCAATTAGGGATCACAAGTGGTTCTTGGGGGACAGGTCTTCAGCACTTATCCACCGCGTTAAAACGAGTGAGAGCATTGAATACCACTGACAGGTTGCCACTTAAATTTAGATCCTTATTTGAGAAACTGTCCTCGTCTTGTTGATGTTTATACAGAGGCTTCCTAAAAAAGAGAGAAAAAAAAGTGTTGAACTGAGGGACTACAAGACTTCTGGACTCCAAGTCCAAATCCTAACAAAGCTGACTTATTTATTCACAGCCCTGCCAGCATCCTCAGAACATTAATAGGAAAATCTGATTTGGCTAAATTAAACAGTAACAGGTTCCACTGCCCGTCTTTTGCAGCTGCCACTGATCTGTTCATGTTAAAACGGCCATCTCCAATTATTTTTCTGAGGAATTCATCTCAGATACACAATTTGGTGTGCGTCTCCTTATCGACAAAGATTTGCCTTATTTGTACTCTGGAATTGCTAAAAGAGGAAGACATACAACATTTCAGTTGTGATGAAAATACCAGTTTTTTAGCCTGAATGAGAGCACATTTTCAGCAAGGGTGATGGCAAAATACGCTTTAGATTTTCAAAAGACATGTTAATGCTGTCAGAATTTCAGATTACTCTCTCATTCGGTGCTTCGTTCACGTAGGAGTTTCAGCTTGTTGTCAAAATAAAAACAAGCCTGTAAGAGCTGCTAGTTTATGACATCTGGTCCCTTGATGGGTACAAATGATCAAGGTGGCTGTTCATTTTTAAGAAAAATATAACAATTGGACACATGCAGACATGACAAGTCAGTCAGGATAGGGATGTCTTAGCATTTGCACAAATAATGTACTCAAAAACTTCAATGCAGGCAGATAAGGTTTGCTTTTCTTGACAATGGAAAAATAAAGCTTGGATTTATGGAGTAAGTTTTCATGATCTTGGAAAAAGAAATATTTTACTCGCATGAAAGGCTTTTTGTGTGTCTTTTTTATTGACCCTGCCTGACTCCTGTCCTCAGTGCACTCAGTCATTTACCTCCAGAGCAATGAATCTCACAATTGAGTTGTTTCCAATGGTCATCTTTGAGATGTTTCTACTGGCTAAATCGAGTCCACCTGTTTTAAATTTAGTTGATTGGACTCAATTTGAAAGGACACACACCTGTCTATATACAATTGACAGTACAGGTCAGAGGTCATTCACCAAGCAAGAAATCAAAGGAATTGTCTGTAGACCTCAGAGACTGTCTTGAGGTAGAAATATTTCTGCTGCTTCAAATGTCCCAGTGAGGTCAGTGGCCTCTATCATTGGTAAATAAATAACGTTTGGAAGTAGCTAGACTCTTCATAGACCGGGCCAGCCGTCTAAATGGATCAACCAGGGAGGAGGGCTTTAGTCATGCGGGTGACCAAGAACTCTCTGGTTTGAATTCCAGGCGTCATGTTTGGAAGAAACGAGATACGGCTCATCACCAGGTCAAGACTATCCCTGAGGTGAAACATGGTAGTGGCAGCATCATGGTTAGTTGATGTCATGCAGCAGCAGGAACTGGCAGACTAGTCAGGATAAAGGGAAAGATGAACGCTGCTATGTGCAGGATAAAAAGCTGCTCCAGACCACTCCTGACCTCAGGATGGGGCGACAGTTCAGCAGAAAAATGACCCAAAGTCCATGGCCAAGATCTCAATGGAGTGGCTTCAGAACCACTCTGTAGATGTCCTGGAGTGACCAAGCAAGAGTCCAGACTTGAATCTGATTGAACATCTCTGGAGAGAACTGAAAATGACGCTGCACAGACATCTCATCCAACTTTATGAAGCTGAAGAAGCACTGCAAAAATATACATGCTATTCAAAAAGACGATGCAGTAATTGCTGCCAAATGTGGAGCAACAGGTGATTTATTGGTTTTCTGTTTATAATTTCAAAAGTTTCCCCCCAAATTGTCCACATCGTCATAATGGGGTATTTGTGAGTAGAAGAGACTAATTTAATACAATTGGGAATAAGACTGTATGTAATGATCAGAACTGAGGACCCAAAATTTCAGTCAGACAAGATGTAAAAATCAGAAAATTCTTTATTGAAGACCAGGGTAAGGAGAGGCAAGCACGAGCAAGGAACAGGAACCTCTGAGGACAGAGAAACGGGTTAGGGATGGTTCTAGGGAGGGGAGGCCAAAGGTAAAAAATAGAAAGAGGATCACTAACCTTCCTTGTGTAGTGGGGAAAGAGAGGTCCAGGTAATACAGTGGTAGCGGCCCGTAGCACACCCAGGGATGGACAGAGCTTGGAGGGCAAGGGATGGGGGGCAGACAGATCAAGGCAACAACTCTCAGAGGGTCAGACGAGGAGCAGTGGTCAGGGTGCGGAAAAAGGGTCAGACACTTGCAGGTAATATCAGGCAGACTGAATCCAAGGGCAAGGCAGGAGGCAGAAGTCAAAAGACAGAAACGGGGTCGAGACCAGAAGACCGAGGCCAGTGGAGGATCTGACGTGGGCAAGGCAAGGCAGGAAAATCCAAGGGACAAAAAAGAGTTCGAGGTCGTGGTCAGGTCAGGAAGGAATGCTGGATGTCTACTCACTCTAAGGCTTTCAAAAATCTGGCACTGTCTGCCTGCCGAGAGCTGAATATAACAGTTTGTGAGCAGGTGGAGGACATGAGCCTGACTGTGCTCCAGCAGCAGCATGCAGGTGAGCCAGATGAGCTTGATGAGAGGAGTAATGAGGAGAAGAGCATAGCAGGCAGACAGGCCAGAAACATGACACTGTAAGGTATCAAAAAATGTGGAAAAAGGGAAGAGCTGTGAATACTTTCTTGATCCTCTGTGAAATAAATGGAAATTGCTTCTTTTGTGTTAGCTGAAATGTGTTTAAGATCTGAAATAAAACTAGACTTCCTCTGCAATGTTACTTTAACTTTTAATTAGGGAGTTTATCACATTGATACAGGCACTGTGTGTGATTTTTCCTGATAGGTATTGTGTTTTATGTAATTTAATTTCACCGACAAAGTCCAACAGCAAATTAAAGAGGAGCCATGTCTCAGGATGAGCAGCATTAGCACATCCCCTGGAGGATCCCCTGTCCAACGTGGATTAGTTGTATCTTTAAAATTCAACTGCATTTTTGATGATTTTTCCTTTTGTTTGTGTGTCTGCTTGCATTGTCTTTTGCAAGACTTACTGGTGGATATGCTGGGTGTATTGGCCAGCTACAGCATCACAGTGAAGGAGCTGAAGATGCTCTTCAGCATGCTCCGAGGAGAAGGTGGCCTTTGGGTAAGTGACATGGCAACTGAAGGGCTTGATGAATCTGCCTTGTTTTGTCGGGGCTAGTTAAATTTCCAGTCGCCTGGTATAATCTGTTACAATAAAAGTTGTAATTCTCTCTTTTGACACCCGTACAGCCAAAGCATGCAATCAAAATGCTGTCGGTGTTAAATCAGATGCCGCAGAGACATGGCCCGGACATCTTCTTCAACTTTCCTGGCCGCAGCGCAGCAGTAAGCATCATCATTATATGATTTCATTGCATGTTGTCTTTTGAAAAATGTTCGTTAAAAGTATTTTAGCAATGTAGGGTGTGGAGAAATATTATTGTGCCTCAATGATAAGAAGCTAAATATGGCAGCAGTGGAACCATCAGTTAAACTGTGAGAACGTTGAATATTAGCTATTTTATTTCTCTTGCTTTGTGCGTTTGTGTTTGACCTAAAGAAATAAGCAGATAAAATATTAAGAATCTGTTTTATGACGCTCTTGAAAATCTTAAAGATTAGCGGCAAAGTTTGTTTTAGTCATGCTCCAGTGCTGCAGTTATTTTAACAGACTAAAACTTGGCTGCAGTATTCATTTATATAATTTCCCTTTGGGATTAATGTTTTGCAATTGAATTTGAATTGCATTAAACATCTGGATGATTTGATTAAATTTTCTCTACAGTTCTGGTGAGGTCATTTTGTATTTTTTAAATTGAGAAGTTATTTTCCTGAAAAGAAAAAAATTACTTGAACAATGTGTTCTTACCATTATACCATAAAAAATTTTTTTTTTTTTACACCTGGATTTGACATTTGACAGTTCGCTTTATTGTAAAGCGCCTCAGTACTTTTGTACTGCAGAGGCTTATTTATATTGACCCAAGAGTGCTACTGTTGCAAAATATATATTCTGAATAGCTTGGTATGGAGGAACACCAAATCACTTTAAATAGCTTTCCTGGCTACTTCATGGTGTTTTTTTATCATGTTTCTTCTAGGCAATTGCTTTACCTCCCATTGCTAAGTGGCCTTATCAGAGCGGGTTTACATTCAACACTTGGTTCAGAATGGATCCTCTGAATAATATCAATGTAGACAAGGACAAACCATATCTCTACTGGTAAGAGCACACTTGTGCTTTTTTATTTCACCTTAATAGTTTTGCCGTTGCAGAGGCTTATGAAGCTAACAGCAGCTTTATTGACAAAGCCTTATTCTGTCTGATGCTTTGTGACTAACACTGATTGTCTAATCTAACCAGTTTATGACTGAATATTGTATTCCAAGATTAAAATAGTTCTCAACGTTATTTGTCACTTGTGCAACGTCTTTATAATGTCTTTAGGAAAACGGCCTTGTTTTTCCCAGATAATGCCACACATTCTGATGTAGAAATGTAGCACTGCAGCTGGATTACTGAGGGCTTAGACACTGCGGAGGTAATCATTTAGATGTGAATAATTGCCACAAAGCTCTCGCATACCAGCTTCTGCTGAAGATTTAGGTAATTATTGTAAAAATCAATGATCCAAAATTGCTGCACTGTCTGGCTCTTTCTCTTTGTTTGTAGAAGAGCCTTTCATTAAAGTCAAAGAGTGTAATTTATGATGGCGAGTAAGAGAATCGGAATGGACGGAAAAGGTGGAAAGATTCAACTGTCTGACAGCGAAGACTGATTAGGCAGAGATAATCGTCACTTCGGTCCTTATCACCTCTTGGCTGTCGTCGGCGATTGGGGATCTAAGTGTTTTACCGAAATAAACTCTTCGCCTTAGTAGATCTCTGTTTCTCTGATGTGGCAAATCCAAAAGGGAAGAAGACATGGAGCATTGCACTAGCAAAGGTTTTCATATGTGCCTCCTATTCTACACTGACGGTCACAAAAGAGTTAGATCTGCCAAGCTAATCCTGTTTATGCATTGCTCTGAGTGCCTCGCAGCTCAGCAGCAGGCTTGTAAATAACCAAAAAAAATAATTGCATCTTTAGAGGCGGACCGAGCTTCTCCAGCAGAGTTTCCAAGCTCTGTGACAGAAAGGTGTGGAGATCCATATGTCTTTATGTACGAAACACAGCTGTGGTTGGATGCCTTTGAGGATGGGTCTCTTTGTTTTTCGATCTTTACAGTGGGTATTTGAGCCGAGAGTAACAGCTTTAGGCCTTAAGACTATAAAAGTAAATTTAGCACGTGTCAGCTGAATAAAAGATGTGCAAAAGGAATCTGTTTGCATCTGCACAGAGTGGCCTGTGCACTTTGTTTTTATATGCAGTTTGCACTTCCAGTCAAATGATCTGGTGATGTTTGATTGAAAAGATCAGGCAAAATATTACTACAACCATAATTATCATCACATAATTCAGATGCATGCAAGATGTACCTTCTGGAAGGGACACGCTGTCACATTTAAAAATAATTCTAATATGATTTGAGCAGAAAACCCCAAAAAGCCCTCAGAAATTCTTAGAAATTTTTCCCCTTTAAAACGGTTCTAATACCAGATTTCAATTATTGTTTGCTGTGTGCTTGATTTCAAATAGAGAACAGTCTACTAAGTCTCAAAACGTAACTGTGCGCTATATTGTACATTTTTGCCAAAAAAGAACACAGTGAATGACAAAAGGTGTAATTTTGTCTAAGCTTCCTCTTAGATTTCAGATGGTTTAAATTGGCTTAATATTCTTTTTGAGCATAAAATAAGTTTTGAAATGTTTTCTTGCAGCTTTCGCACCAGCAAAGGCATTGGCTATTCTGCACATTTTGTCGGGAATTGTTTGATTGTCACATCGCTGAAGTCTAAAGGGAAAGGCTTCCAGCACTGTGTGAAGTATGACTTCCAGCCCAGGAAGGTACGTTTGTTTCTATGCTTATTTGAGTAGTAACTTTGAAATAAATACGTTCTTTATTGCAGTAGCATAGTTTCACAGTGAAAAATTAAAAAAAGAAACCAACCTTTAATTTGTGTGCATTTATTCTCTAGAGAATAATAAACACTGTTTTCAACTAAAAATTGCTACCAGAGTTATTGACATTTAAGCTTTTCAACACATGCAACAATAGCAGTTTTTAATTTATGCTTTATTTCTTGAATCTGTTTCTGGACTCTTCTAATTTCTTTGGGGAAATAATTTGGGGACTTCAATTAAAATTTTAAATAGGTATAAAAGAAAAGGGAAAGAAAAACCTCCTCAGCATTTTAAGCATATTTTGCTGGTTGTTTTAACCCAGCGGTTTTTGCTACATTTATTATCACTTTTCCTAAATCTATTTTTTTTTTTTTTAATTAGTACCAGTTTAATTATCACCTGAATTGTTTAAAACTCAGGAGTCTTACACATGCAAATGTGGATTAGACATTCAAACCTAATTTATTGTGGTGTGTTTCGGTGGTGTAGCCGTCCCTGTGGAGCAGAAAAACTCACCTGACACATGTGAAACAATTAGAGGCTTCACATAACACTCGAGGAAAGCCATTTGTCTCATACCAGGAGTCAGTGCAGATATTGTATTGTTGAAGCTGTTCAAAGATAAAGTGCATTAATTAACTTTTTAATTGATTTTTGGGTTCAGACATTAGTGAATAAGTGCGTTTCTGAATGATGTCCAGACAACCTTCACTTTTCTGCTCAACCATGAATCTTCTTTAACACAATTTTACCTTTATACAAAGACGGCTCCTTTCTTCAGTCGAACCAATAAATAATTGACTTGAGTTGGTTTTACCATCTGTTCACTTCTAATGCAGTAAGTAAGTACAGTTTAGGTTTCCTGCGGAAGTAGTCCAAAGAAAGGCTTGTAGAGTGAAGAAGCAAACAGCCCCTAAGTATTAAAATACAAATTTTCAAAATCAGTATCTACTGAATTTTGTTTTCATTCACACTTAAATTGTGAAGTTCATATATTTATTTTATCTTTATTGTTTTTTCAAAACACATACATATTCTTCACATTGTGAGCTTATGAGATTATTTATGTTTTTCTGTTTTCTTTTTTTTAATTTTATTGGAGCTGTGTGGTATGTGGTGAAGAAGACAACATATTGTTGAACATTGCAATTACAATTTTCAAAATTGAAATGTGTTATTAATTCATTGTTCTCACTTTTCCTCTTGTTTTTCCTTCAGAACAAATTTCTCGCCACTTAAAATTCAAACATTTCTCATCTGAAATCTTCAGCATGTTTTTTGTCGTGATGTCAGTGAAAGTCCATTCAAATGGCCATTTGCATTCAGAGCATTAACAAACATCCCCTGACATCCAAACAGTCTTTTGTAATTGCAATATTCTGCATGCTGACATTTCCCCGATGACAGCAATTTAAAATACGGCAGAGCTCTATACAAAGCTAAAATAATGGCTTAAGCCTAAAGAAATCAAGGTTCAGAGTCACCCTGTTGTTTCTTTCCTAAAGATGGAGTCTCAGGATCCCTCTCCACTGTATTATTTCAATTGTGCAAAGGAAAAATGAGAACGGTTGATGTGTTTTTTGAAAATGAACACCTCTGGAGCTCATTTCCTTTCTATCTGACTCACTCTTCACCTCCAGTGGTATATGATCAGCATAGTTCACATCTACAGCCGCTGGAGGAACAGTGAAATCAGATGCTACGTAAACGGACAGCTCGTTTCTTATGGCGACATGGCGTGGCACGTCAACACAAATGATGTAAGTGCTCCTTACTTGTAGCACATTTTAACACATAGTTGACAGGGACTTACACATTGACACTTTGCATTTCCAGTCATTCTCATTATGAAAAGCTCATTTTCACTCCTTTAGCAATATGACATGGTCTACTTTCCATTCAGTCATCATACAATTAGGCAGATTTTAATGTTGAAGATGGATTTTTAAACACAAAGGCCCCAAAGAACCTACAGTAAGACTGGTTTAAAAATGTATTACTTTTTTGCAAAAGAAGGAATGAAGTGTTTTTTGGGTTGTTTTTTTTTTAATGTGCGTTTTAAACTATCTGTATGCATTCACACTTTTCAGTTCAGGAAATAGTCTGCTCCGCTTATTGCAGATCTCTGTTGTTTTGTGGTGAAGATATTTTTCATTTGAGTGGAAAAAATCAATGAGTCATAATTATTCCATGCAGCACGATATTTTTAATGTGCTGGTAACAGAGAATAAAGCTATTTAAACTGAGAAATGAAGGGCTAAATTCAGGATTTTCCTTTCTAATCTTTTACACTTTTCTAGACATTTTACTATTTATACCATGTGTACTAGTATTTAAGGATTTGTATAGTCCACAAATCTGAAATTGACTTCTGAATATGCTGATTCATGAAGAGCTTTTTGACATTTGGACTAATTTGGATCTCCTGTATTTCTACATGTGTTCCACTTCTACTTTTTAAATGCAGTCTTTGTACTTGTTTCTAAGTATAATTTGTGTTACCTTTCATTTATTTCTGCAGAAAGGAAAAAAACTAGTTTCAGTGGTTTCATTTTGATGGAATGTTGTAAGCTTTGCTGGTTACACATTTTAAGAAGAAACTAAGGAAATTGGCTATAGTAAAGACATAAATCCTAATTGTAAAATAGTCCACATATTTTGCACTTTGCTGTAATCATTAATGCGGCTGTGGTTTTTTTTTTCCCCTGTGATTCTGTCTATTCTGAAGGTGCATTTTTCTAATTTACAGACTAAATTGCTACAAGTTTCTTTCTTTATGTAATAATCTATTTGAAAATGTTCCTAACTGCCCTTTCCTTTACGTTCCCTTCTTTCAGAGCTATGATAAGTGCTTCCTGGGGTCTTCAGAAACAGCCGATGCAAACAGAGTGTTCTGTGGGCAGCTAGGAGCTGTCTACGTATTCAGTGAAGCTCTCAATCCGGCACAGATTTTTGCAATTCATCAGCTGGGACCAGGCTATAAGGTATGTGCTTGTGGGTGACTAAATTAGATTACATATAAGCAGTCTGAATCATCCATCCATTTGTGTAATCAATGAGAAGCGCTGCCCCGTAGTTCCTTGCTTTATGTCCTGCTTTTCCTGCCAGATAAACGGCTGCATAAATTACCTATTCCTTGGGAATAATAGCGCGACACGCTGGGGGAAAGCTGCAGGAACTCGGTAAAGCGACTGAGTCCTGAGCCAACTTATATCAGCTGCAGCAATGCTGCCTAAAAAGCATCAAATCATTAATGTGAATAGAGAAACTTTGACTTGCCGTAAAAGGAGCTGCAAATGTTTTTTACACCATGACAGTTTTAGCTCGTTTAATATGAGGAGTAATTCAATGTTGTTTTATTTGTTTTTAAATGTCTGCCAAGATTGTTCAGTTTACGTCTTCTCTTTACACTCTCATTTTTATCCCTGATATTTGGAGAATTGAGCTTCTTTAAACTCAACACTTGCACTCTGTCATAAAAAGTCAATAAAAGGCACTGCAAAACCGTCTCCAAACATAATGTCTCACACAGTTTATATCAGAGGGGATTTTTTTTGGACGCTGAAATTTCTGTCTTGTTACAAAAGCAAAAGCAATGTTCTTTAATTCAATCTAAAGCTTTAAAAATAGATTATAGGTATGTAGGCATTCCTTTCATTAATGGGATCATCTTTTTTCACTAGTCTATTTAAAACTGCTTCTTGAAAGAAGAAACTGCACTACATTTTCCTTTTGTGTTGTTAATGTCAAAATGTCACATTTATTTGTTAAATCAATACAATGTTTGCACAGATGACTTAAATGTGAATCTTTTGATGGAAAAAATCAGGCCGTTCCTCAAAATGTTTGTCTATTAAGAGTTGAGTTGGTGAAATCTAGTTTCAGAGATATATAGTTTTCTTTTCTTTTTTTCAAAAATTTGACTTTCAGCCAAATAATGTAAAACCAAGCAGTGTTTGAACTACACACTAATACTAGAGAGAAAATGAGGCAATTGTTCAAAATTCTTAAGTGGTGACCGGGGTCCATAAAGAAAATTACCTGTAAGTGATGGAGCTCTGATAAGTAATGGAGAATATAATAAATCTACCCTAGTGGGTTGCTATAATTAGGAAGTTGTCCAGCTGTCAGGAATCCTTCCTGTTTTAATTAAGAGCTGCAGGGATATGCGTTAATGCAGGAGATTACAGCACACATTTACTGCTGTACATCGACAGTTTGGCTCAGTCTTTGGAAAGAAATCTCTACACTGATGTGGGAGTATTTTTTATTTTATTTTTTTAATCTCTGCTTACCTCATCTGTGTTTGATCTTTGACAAGCTTTTCCTCGCTCATACAATGCTTTGAATGCAACTGTAACTTCTCTAGCTTTTCAGAACATATAGATTATTGCTTCAGTGGGTCAACATTTTCTTGCATTTTATGATTTGTGGCCATGAAGCTCAAAAAAGCTGTCTACAAAATAATCTACAAGTTCTCTTTAAAATCCCGCTTACTAGATTTGATTTTGACCTGGAAAACTTCTGCGCATTTCATTATGAGCATATTTACGGCTGTGTTTTTTCATTTGTTCCAAGGATGTAGAACAACCTTAGAAATGTACTGACGATTTAAAGAGAAAATGTTGAAAATATATGTACTAAAATTGACAGAAGCATGCTCGAAAATATTCCTTACAATATGTTGCTGCAGTTTTCTTAGAATGTATTTTCATACCCCAAAGAGTTTGACGCTGCTGATCCAGATGGTACAATAAAAATAAATATCAACACTTTAAAAGACGTCTTTACTTGTAAGTTCTCGATCCATCATAAGTTTCCACTGGCAGATTTACTGCACACTAAGTATTAATCATTGATTGGACTCGTCAAAGCAATTAAGCCATGACTTTGCATGTTTTCAAATGATGCACTCGGTTATTTCTGTCCTTACCCTCTATCTCTGTTGCCATACGTGGGCTACAATAGGCAGATTAGCCCTCTGAATTTGTGCCAGCGCTGCTCTGCAGAATGCACCACAAAGTGCCCTAGAAGAGACCGACTTGCACAGCTCTGTTTCTCCTTTCAGGAAAACGAAATGCAACGTCAGTGTAGGCTACGGATCAGAAGGTGTAATCTATAACCCTAGTGCAGATACAGAACAGCCATGACACCAGAAGTTGAAAACAAAGAATAATCTATACAGAAAAAAAATAAAAATTTTAATAAATCTGATTGACCAGGTTTATTATCCTTTGCAGGAGTTCCTGTTCTGGAAGCTGAATCTTTATTTTTGCTTTAGTTTCTATGTTTACAGTTCAATTTGCTTTTCTGTTAAGTGATTATGATACTGATCTGATGTGTCTCTAATGGTTCTGTGGGAGGCTGAATCTACTTACATCTAAAGAGCCTAAAACACTTTACATCTGCAAGTATTGACCTAGTTTTTTGCTGGTATGGGAGTAATTGTATTGTCTTATTCTTAATTAAGCGAGTTCATTAAGCCACCTACACTGGGACTGGTAATGATGTCTTTTTGAATATACATTGCAGTACTGAAACCATACATTTTTTTAACACTTCCTGTTACACTCGGACCACAGAAAACACTCGAGGTTTTGAACCTTTTCAGTGCTTGTCCTTGCTCAGGGATGGCCTTTTGCTCTTAGAGCAAAAGGGAGAACTGTTCCCTAATTCTTTTATATGACTGGCTGGTCTGTGGAATGATGCTGTCATGGCACAAGGTTTTATAGTCAAAACCCATGCGATCTATATTTTCACACTGCGGCAGTGCCCGCACAGAAGTGGAAGCGCTGGAGCTTGTTATTTTTGGTCACTTGGGTTCCATGAGTAAAAAACTACCCAAGGATGTTAGAGACTACATGATGAGATGCATAATAGCTGCTGTGTGGACTTGATCATAGCAAATGAGGAGAATATGTATATGTACGGGTTTTTTTTTTAGAAACAAAGTAAGAAGTGGTGTAGCAGAAGTTGTAGTTCATCCTTACTGTTTCTGATGTTCTTTACTGGAGAAATATGTGCAGGGCTGTAGTGCTGGGTGACGGCATCCATTGCAACGTTCCTGCAAGTAGATGTTTCACATTAATACACATTTAATGAGCAACAGCTTTGTTTGAAATGGTACAAATAGCAAATAAATCATTTAAAATTCTTTTGCTAGTAACTTAGTTAGCTTTTCTTCCTAAGACTAATTAACTTGTCACTGAGCACAAGTATCAAACGGTTATTTGCATTTCTCGCGATTCATGTTTCATTAAATTGTACGAACGCATAGAACTGTCCAACCATTGTTGAATAGTAGATTCATTTAGCATGCATAAAATGCTAATAATTTAGTTTGTCTCTGAACATGCCCATCAGAATCTCCCGCTGGTTTTCAGATTTGAATCTCGGTCATGCTTAAATTCGGTTTTCAGATCCACACTCCGACTTCAGAGGTAGTAACTAGTCACCGCAATTGTTCTTGGTTAAGTGCCTACTTCTCTCTTATACAGGGTGCTCCCAAAATACGCATAGGTGTTTCTTCTTATTAGCTCGACATAACAGGTCATTAGTTTTTGTGTTTTTTTTTGTATAGTTCATGCCAAATCAAAGTACCACCAGTGGTTAGAATCCTGGGAACATGGACCCCTATTGAAGTTCCAACAGTCTCAGCCAGTAGCCCTCTTTATGTTTTTACTTCAGCTAAAAATAACAGATTTTGATGTATTTTAGGCAGGTGCATGATGCTGTGAGAAGCTTTTTTTTTTTTTTTACAAATCTTCTGGGACCATATGGTTGTTTCCTCGCCGCAGAGCTCTATCTCTCTCTTATCACCACATGCTTGCTGCCCATAATTCCGAGAAAGATGGAAAACATTTCTCGCATTCATTAATAATTCAGCTCTACTGATTAGAGGAATCGATTTAAGTATTAAGCATAGTCCATTCTCACAGCTTTGACAGATTATTTTAGCTCATCTGTCAACAAATAATTGATTGAGTAAATTAAGACTACTCTGTCATTGATAAGCAATTTGTTATGTTAATTATATTAAATCTCCTATTGAACCATTAACTAGTTGGACTCGTGCTTTCATGAGGCGATCAAAGTGTCTTCAGACAGCAGAAGGTAATATGGCAATGGTCAAACCTGAAATATTAAAGAAGGGAAATCCCCCACTTGTACTTTAGAGATAATTAAAAGTGGCATCATAAATTAACAAGAAGTTTGATGGGGCAAAAAAAAAAAAAAATTCTCTAAAAAGGACAAATGACTTGATTTAACTTTTGTAGTTTTTCCCTCTAATTGTCAGGTTGTGAAATGACGGTAATTCAGAACTTAATTGCACACTGCCAGGTTTTATTTGATTGTGTTTTCAATCATATCTGATAACCCTTAATTTACTTCTTTTGCACAAGCACATTTAAACCCATGCACACATGACCCATTCAGTCCTAGCAGGAGAGTGAAAATGCCCACATGTTCAGTTGGTAGCCATTTCAGAGTGAGCACACGAGAACTCACAGTGACAGTGCTTTGTTGGATACAATTCAAGAAATAAGTTTGGCATAAATGGTCTAGTTAAATTAAAACAAGTAAGCAATCATTTAAGATTTCAAAGGAACCTTAATCCATTTGGCCAGGCTGTGTTCCTCCTCATCGTTGCTCTCTGTTGTAGAAGCTGCAGAAAACCAAGTGATGTTGTTCCAGGGAGAAAAAAGGGAAAGAGAGCAACATAAAATATTTAGCAACCTAAAAGAGCAAAAAGTACTTTGTTTTTGTAAAATACATGTTAATGTAATTGGTGTAATGTGTTTTTAGAAGATATACAAGTGAGATTAAATTCAATTTTTTTTTTTTTTGCAAAAGATAATGACATTAAGGTGAAGTCATGAAATGTTGTACCTTACACAGTTTCTTTACGCTATTTTGCTGCTTTCGAGTTAATTGTGCCAAGAACGGTTTGCATCACTGAAATGTTAAATTGTGTTGCACTTTGTGGCTGATTACACTAATAAAGATTGATAAAAATTAAAAAAGACAGTTCTAATCAGTGTAGAAATTGCATTTTCAAAATGTTGCCTTTTTCGCGCAGCTTTGATCAGCTCATTCTCAAATAATTTTTTTTCCATCAAGTCATAATTAAGATAGCACCACAGAGAAAGTGATAAGGGGCTTCTGCAGAAAATAACTTTGCATTTTGTCCCGTGTTTCCTTTTATCTCCTAATTCCCTGATTTGCTCTAGTTTTTTTTTTTTTTCTTTTGCAGAGTACGTTTAAGTTCAAGTCGGAGAGTGATATCCACTTAGCAGAGCATCACAAGCAGGTGTTGTACGATGGTAAATTGGCAGGCTCCATCGCCTTCACCTACAACGCCAAGGCCACCGACGCACAGCTCTGCCTGGAGTCCTCCCCTCGTGAAAACGCCTCTATCTTTGTGCACTCACCGCACGCCCTTATGCTTCAGGTCAAATGCATTGCTCGTAATCTGTACACACCACCTGAGGCGATGATGAATTCATTTATGTTTTTTTTTTTTTTCTTTTTTATTCAGTCAACATGAATATTGTTTTTATTTTTTCTTAATTCTGACTTTGTCTATTCGCAGATATTGTACCAAACATGGCATTTGTTTCTGTTTTGCTTTTATCCTCACAGGATGTGAAAGCCACAGTTACGCACTCCATCCACAGTGCCATCCACTCTGTTGGTGGTATCCAGGTACTCTTTCCACTTTTTGCTCAGTTGGACTTTCATCAGTCGAAGGACAGCCAGGTGGAAACCACAGTCTGGTAGGTTAATATGTTGTGTTACCATGCAGAGCACAACCTTGTTTGATGCAGTAGATGGTAAACACTTGACACTATGGCAGGTGACAAAGCTCTCTGGTTGGATCCGTTAATGGCAGGTTTCCCTCCAGCGTTCTTTTAGGAATAGTTTGTGCAGCTGTCTGAGTCTGAACAGCTCATTTCTGGGTCTTTACAAGGGAAAAGAGTTGCAATAATTTATTTGCATCTAAATTATTAAATTGATTAAAGTAGGACTAGGAGTATCTCATGCATGTCGATTTGTAATAAGAATATTTAAATATGTCCCTCCAAGATAGCACTTATTGCAATATACCCCATTTAAGCTTAAAATTCTGACTAGTAAGGGCTTTCCTGGCTGGTTTGCAACTGGATTGCAAAAACTTGTAACCAGCATTAATGTCTGATATGATCATCCATATACTGTTGTCTTTGATCAGCGTACAGTTGGAATTTAAGAAGTTCTTGATTTCATGCTGGCAAGATGTTGCATTAATGTTGAAAGTATTTTGTTTTCACCATAAAAGTAACCGTTCATACATCTAACCAGTAAGTTGTTGTGCTTAGACGTATGAAAAAGGGAAGTTGCATAATGCAAAGCACACAGCAAATATTGCTCTCAGTACCTATAAACCGAGGCAATTGAGCAAGTAATCTGTTAAAGAAGTTTTATTAGTCTGAATCCTGTAATGGTGTTTATAAAGCTGTAGTGCATTTTTCATTATTATCTCTACTCTCATTCCTCTTATCCTGAGCTTGTCTTCCCAAAGCTTTGCGGCTTGTGTGCTGCTTGGATTCTTAGCTCTGCTTTTATACTGCAATAGTTTAATAACATGGATGGATGCAGGAGTGGCCACATAGGAGCACAAATCCCTGATCCCCAAAGCTCTCTGCGTCCAAAGACTCCAGTCCTCTCTGCTCTCCATCCCTCTTCTCCTCTCGCCAGCGTGCGTTCCTCTTTGGTTCACAGTGTGCACCCCTACCAAACACGGCACTTTGTCGTTGCTTTAAGACTTAGTCCCTCTAAAGCCTGCTGGGCATTGGAGTTCAAAGCTTTTTCAGCAATTAACTTCCTATTTGGCCTGAGGGTTTGCTGTTCCCAACAGCATGCACAGATAGTGATTTTAAAAAAAAATATCCTTTTAATAATAATTTTCTCTGATACTTCCTGTTTCCAACCTGAATGCAAAGCAGGAGTGAAAACACATCAGTCAGCTGTGTTCTACCACACTGGAAGAAGGCTGGTTACTTGTTAATTATCTGAACCAAGGAAGCACAAAGTTGATTGTCACACATTTCTATTTTTGCTTTGCTTTGTCTGTAATAGTGAAGGTGAATTACTGGAGAAAAGGGAACTTCGAACTGACTATGCACCAACATACTAGATACACATCAGACTGGATGAGTATGTATGCTGTGTGCACACTATATGGGCGAGTCTGTGCAGCGGTGATTGTGGCCTTGTTTTTGTTGAGCTGGAGTGGAAACCATTGGAGGATGTGCGGGAAAGCCGATTAAGAAGTGTCACCGAGCACCACTGTCTTTCAGCCAAAAGGCTTCAGCAGAAAAGCTGTACAACAAAGAAACATTTTCTTCACTGCGACGCCTTGGTCCTTTGAATCCCCACTCCTGTATGAACACACACACACACACACGCACACCCCCACACAGACACACACTCTGTTAGAGTTCACCTCAAAGACCACCCCTTGCTCCCTTGAGGACTCAAACAAAACCCCAACTTTCCTTTCTGAATTTGAGAGGGATAAAAAAGGCTGGGCTTGATTCCCCAGCTGATTGCTGACATCCTCTGAAAATGACCTTGTTGTTTTCCCTTGGCTGCACTGTCTTCCTATGCTGCAAGAGTTAATTTATTATCCTTTTGCTATTTTTACCACCACAACAATGCAAATGGAACTACCACAACAATCTAATTTTCTGTATGACTATTAGATTTAATTCCTGCTAAGAAGTCTTGTGAAAGCCGATGAGTTTTTACCTTTTCTTCTCTCTTTTTTTTTTTTTTTTTTTGCAGTGCCACTCTCCTAGCCTTTTTGGTTGAGCTGCTGAAGAGTTCTGTGGCCATGCAGGAGCAGATGCTGGGAGGAAAAGGCTTTTTAGTGATTGGGTACCTGCTGGAGAAGGTATGGAGCCAATCTCATCAAAGTTTCACCGACAAACCCATTAAGGGTCTATATCATTAAATTAAAATGTTAATGAAAAGTTAATTTATCTCAGCCATTCAATTGATTATAAGGGGAACTCGTATAATGTGCAGTCTTTAACAAATAGAGAAATTTCGAGGCTGAATTACTTTTAATTTTGGTTATTGAGATTTACAACCGATTAAAATTCTAAATGATCTTCCTCATGAAATTTGAATATTAGACCAATTAGATTTTTAGACAAGTCACACCGTAATGCGTCAGACTGCTGATTTGACAGTTGTCTCTAAATAGCATTTGAGTCTCACAAGGAGAATAAAAACAAAAAATCTGTCTGCTTAAGGTGCCACATCCAAACATAGCACTGGAAAGTTAAGTGGAAGGAAAAAATGTGGTAGAAATGTGTGCACACACTATAGAAAGAACCACTATCTTGATTGCAACTATTGAAAAGCAACTGTTGCAATCTTGAAACAATGCTTGATTGCTAATCAAGAATTAGCAAGAGATCCAAATTTTGATTGTCTTCATCTTAAATGCATTGATGCAGCAATTCATCCAAAAGAAGCCATGACCAAGTAACAAGTGCTTCCATTGCATGGACTTCCTTTCTACTACGAAGTCCACATTTATTAAAAATATTTTCTAATGTTAAAACTTCTGAGAAACTTATTTTCAGCTCGCAGTTACGAAGCAAGTCACGAAGTAAAAAGGAAATAAACTTTAAAAATGTAGCTTATATCTGTGTAACAGCAAAAGGTTTGAATACTTATGGACATAATTTAAAATTATTACTCTTCTTATTAAAAAATGTGCATTATTGATTCTTATGTAGATTAAAAAGAAAACTTGATTTAAACAGTTAAAGAATAAGCCAAAGTGAACAAATATTGGAAAACGTGAAGCGCTTTTAATATATACAGGTTTCACTTTTTGAGTTGAATTACTGTAACTTTTACATTGCATTCCTTATTTATTGAGGTCCTCTAATTCTATCAAGTTCCAATTGAAAAAGTCTCGCATCAGCTTTAAAAATCTTTTTTTGCACATTTGCTTTCATTAAAGTGTTTGAACGATATGCGATTTCATGTAGAAAAACTGTCTGCGAGTTTCCAGCTGAACACCCCATTTGCTATCTCTCATTGTCCAGGTACACTGTGTCTTGTCTGCGTCTTGTTCTATCAAGGTGCACAGTGTTTTGTCTGTACTCTCAAAGCCCTGTCAGTAGTCTAATCTTCTATTGCCTGTGGCAAAGTCCTGTACGTTTCTTTGAACCGAACAGAGGAACATGTCCCCCACTTTCTGCATCAGTCTTTATTTACCCATTTTGTGATTCAGATCTAGCAGCCAGCATCCCCAGAGTGCTGTCTCTTTCAGAGCACTGAGATATGACTCCACTTTGTCACTCAGTGACTCGCCTGCCTACTGGCTTCAGATGCTGTAAACTAACAGCCAGGCATAGTCGGCACCTGAGAGCTGCTGTTTTTTCTCCCTTCCCTCTTGCTGCCAGGTTTCACACTTTCACATATCGCACCATCTGTTCATGATCTGTTTATGCCACAACTTCCCTCCTCCTTTGGCCTTCATTTTTCTTTCTTCCCATCTCAAAGTCCCCACCTGGAATGACAATAAGCACCAGGCGTGAGTTGTAATGGCACTTGTCACATGCAGAATTGCCTGTAAAAGTGTCCATTATATCCTTATTTTTGTTTTATTATATAATAATGAGGTAAACTAGCTGAGTAGATCGATTTCTCACCAATGTTATAATGACAAATTGATACCGCAGTGTTTAAGACTTGAGACCAGATTTTTTATTTATTTATATTGTGACCAAGAAACCTCCATTAGTTACCCCGGAAGCATTTATAAATTTTGTGTTTTGCCAGGTATGAGTTTGTCTGAGAGTCTCACAGTATGATAAACAAGAAGAAAAATAGTTTGCTATTCTTTTAGGTGAATTTGTCTTTCTTGTAAGAAAGGGAAAAGCCTTCCTACAGCCGGGTGATTAGCAGTGTGCAGCAACAGGTGAAGGGGGGCAGACACTGCTATGCTTTGCTCCACACAGCTGTAGAAAACTCTGGTCATGCTGACATTTTCTCTGCCATCTCTTCAAAACAACTTTAATTTGTGAAAATGGTATGATGGAAAATTTAAGAAGTTCTGAAACTGGCTCTTTTTAAAACCTTGATGTGCCTTTTCTTTCAGTAAAAGGTTAACTGGTACCAGTGCATTAAAGAGAAAATTTAGCATGTGCAAGTTTAGAAATTATATTGCATATTATGAGCTTAATTTGTTTCCAGGTCATCTATAATAGTCTTATAGGTCAGATTTGTTAAAATGTTCATCTACAACTAAATAGATTTTCAAAATGCAGTGACCATATTAATATGCCATCATGAATGTGTTTTTTATTGTGATTTTGCGGCTCTGTTTTTCCAGTCTTCTCGTGCACACATCAGCAGGGCTGTTTTAGAGCAGTTCCTCTCCTTTGCAAAGTATCTTGACAGTCTGCCACACGGAGCGCCGCTGCTGAAGCAGCTGTGCGATCACATCCTGTTTAATGCAGCCATTTGGATCTACACCCCAGCCAAGGTGAGCCACTGCAAACGGCAAGACGAGCAACCAGAGATTCAAACTCGACTGTTTGTCACCGCTGCCTTTGTAAAAATGTGAAGACAAATTTGTGTTGATCAAATGTTCTTTTGTGGAAGCAAGTAGACATTTTCTTTGTGACAATCTCGGGAAGCTTTCAAAGGCAGCAGATAAAACTACTGGTGAAATACGTGCAAATGAGAATAAATATTTAAATGAAGGAACAAAAGAACAAGTAAAATCTAACCGTAACCTGTTCTCAGTATCTAAATGAAAGCTATTAAACCACACCACAACTAACACAACAAAAGGTGTTACGGCAATTCGCAGCATGAGGAAGAATGCTTTTTTTTCTTCTTCCCCCCCCAATTACAAGTTGTATACATTTCTCTCAAAGTGGTGGCGCGTCCTAAATTGGACACTGTAAACTGTTTTGTTCCCGTGCGACACATTTTTAAATTGCATACAACATTGAAATGTTGCCATTATGCTCCAATTTCACTGGTCTCAAATACATTTTTTAAACGTTTTGGTGTTTTTCCAGTCCTACATTTAAATAATTACCCATAAAATGAAATCAGACGTACTAAATAAATAGTGTGTGTGTGAGTGTGTGCGTGGGTGTGCGTGTGTGTGTGTGTGTGTGTGTGTGTGTGTGTGTGTGTGTGTGTGTGTGTGTGTGTGTGTGTGTGTGTGTGGTGTGTGTGTGTGTGTGTGCGCGTGTGCATGTGCGTGTGTGTGTGTGGCAAATGTGTTTTTTTTTTCATTGGTAGGCAGCACACAAATATATAAATAGAAGTATGAAAGAAATACTAAACTGCCCAGAGGCATGCCAGTGACACTTCAAAATGGAGCGATCAGAAAGGATGGATGAAAAATGAGAGAAATGGCTTGGTAATGAAAGGAGTTGGAGCACTTTGAGCGTCTCTGAGGCCAGCTGCTTGGGTGCACTTTCCTAGGTGGCCAACGTGGTAAAATTCATTTACCTGTCCCTTTCTGCTACCAACTTATAGCATGCTGCAAGCTGTGTGACTTGCATTAAAGCAGGAGACTTCTGGCATTACCTTGTGAATAAATTGTATTTTATAGCTGCATTTCTTTGTGTTTATGTAAAGGTGAATTTCCACTGCAGGAATCCTTTAGGAACTCGAATCATTTTTTGGGGGGTAGTTTTTTTTTTTTTCCTCTCATTTCCAGTATAAGAACCTGGGCCAAATCAGACAAAAGGTGGGTTGAAATCTGCTCTGAAAATGGCCAAGATAAAGAGAAAGAGCTTTTTGGATGGACCCTGGACTGAAGGTTAAGCTTTGTAATGGAATAATTTTTTTCCTGGCTAAAACTCCACTGCATTTTGTTTGTCATTTCCCAGTTTATTATTTTTCAGGAAATCATCTTTTTGTATTAACTAAGATTGCTATTTTAATCCCAGCCATTCAGCCTGAACATTGAATGGAGTAGAATATCACCAACCCACAGTTGGGGAACACAGTGTATCAGAAGCAAAGTAACGGGCAAATGGGAAGCACACAGTTACAACTCCAAATTTGTAATAATAATAATAAAAAAATAAACGATAGCATTTATTCCACAGTTATGTCAAATGTACAAAAGCTAAACAGCCATGAAATTAATCTACAGATGGCTCTGCTGGCACAAGTCCATACAATCTCAACTCCATGTCGTTCTTGGCTGTAATTAGGCCGACTATAGGAAGGATGTGGAAACTTTTGGAGATAACATCCAGGAGAGTTGATGGAGAAGTTTATTGTAACATTTATTACAAAGAAGCTTTGTTGCAACAAAAGAATAATCACAAGTGTCCTTCCTTTTTGTAAGGGCGCCTTTCTAAAGTTTGTGTTTTGAAATGTCACGCAGCATATAAAATAGCTAAAGCTTGCATACTCTACCACTCATAAGGGAATTTAGGAACTACCCTAGATATGGTGTTTCTTTAGAGTATTTTTCCTATAGCTAAAATAATTTGAAATCATACCAGTAATGGTCCTAAACTCCAGCGTTGTCCATTTTTTCCTGGTGCAAGGAAAATCTGGTTTTCAGAGTTGTATAACTGCATTTCATTGCAATAGACAGCAATAAATAACAGAAAAGTGCTCTAAATCATCGGCTGTCAAAGAAAAAGTTGGGTACATAAAAACCAAGACTGCAAAAGCACCCGCTGACATTGATGACAAAAAATTTGACTGACCTCATCAAAAACAGGAATTGAAACGTACTTTTCCACTTCCATTTAAAAATCCATCTTTTAGATTCACTGTGCACTTCGACTTCAGGTTTATCTCTTTGCTCTGCTTCCAGTTTGGGGGGATTTGCCACCTGTTAATTTCCACTCCTCGTCTAGTCGATTATGCTGTTATCTGCCTTTAATGATTATTTCACTGTGCTGTTGGTAATATGAATACATATATTTGTTTTTCTCATTCCAGGTTCAGCTTTCACTATACACATATCTTTCTGCTGAGTTCATTGGCACAGCTACCATCTACAACACAATCCGTCGAGTTGGTACAGTCCTTCAGCTCATGCATATGCTGAAATACTACTACTGGGCCTCCAATCCCGCAGACAGCAGTGGCATCGCTCCAAAGGGATTAGGTGAGCATATTTAATTTTAATTCATCTGGATGTTGAGTTACTTTTTTTTTTTTTTTTGCATTAACCATAATTTGATTTATACGGGTTGTTGTAGGCTTCTCATCTATCTCAGGATGAATCCAAACCACCCTTAGAATTTTAGAAAGGAAATCACTGGGAGTGAACCAAAAAACAGTCTTGTGTGCGGTCCCAAGGCTGTTATCAAAGCGACGACAGAAATTGAAGCAGCTCCACCACTTTTTAAATGACTCATCTCCACACAGAAAGGTTTGTCTGTCAGCTGTTGGGACTGTGGCCGAGAGATGGCAGTTTAAGCAGACGCGCTATATCATCTATTGTCATCCCAGTAAGGTGCTTGCTGTGGGTGTTGAGTCTATGAAACGTGGCCCAGTCTACTGACTGGCACACTGAGTCTGTGAAACAGCACATCACCAAGCGAGCTGTAAAGGAAACGAAAGTGTCCTTGAACTGTCATTTCCTTTTTGCTATCCATTATTCTTTTCAGAAACTACCCACTTTCTAATATAGGGGCTGTTTTATATTGGTTTCGAGACCCCACTTTATGCTGCACCAAGGCCCAATAAAATTTACGTGCTGAAGGTTGGAGCTTGACAGCATTGATGTAATACTCCTCACACAATCAAAGGTCAGTTAATCCAAAATAGATTTTTTTTCTTTCTATGCTTCTGCTTGAATTGTTCCTACAGGTAATTCTCATTTGTATTAATACTGAAGGTAGAATAATGAATCCCAGAGTGTAAGTACTGGAAGAATATTGCAGATTCTTTTATGAAGTTCATTCTTCTTCTGATTTGTTAGAATGGGATCGTAATGAATTGCCTTCTGATAGTTGTAATTATTCCTATGCTTGATTTATCAGGGGTTATTTTGACTTATGGATTCCACTGGGCCTTCATCTTTACTTCTCATCTCTCCAGTCAGATGTTTAACCCACTGTCTTGTTTTCAGTGTGGAGATGCATCAACCAGGCTTTCGTTTTCTGATACAGATTTCAGTTTTCCTGGAGGTCTGACCTGTTGTCTTACAATTTTGACAGGTTGAGTTTTTTTTATTTTATTTTATTTTATCTTTTTTTTTTTTTTTTTTTTTTCAAAATTGAAGTACTATAACACACACAAAAAATTGCTATGCAGGTTTGTTGATATAGGCGGTAGTTTTAAGTCAACACAACACAAAGGAATCACAAGACAATTAGCATTTATGTATCAGTGTATCCTTCTAATCTTCATCCAATTTAAATACAGCAAAAATTGTCATGTTGGGAAAAAAAACAAAAAAAACATGGTGATTGTTGTGGTTTTTCAGAATTTGTATCTGAGATGAGAGCTGATCAAGGAAAATTATTCAGTTCCTCTCTTTAGCTCATTTACTTGTGCATCACTGATGATAGTGCACCACTGTCACTTATGCTATATGATATGCAAGAATGGTTTGTAAAGTATGCTTTATAGAAAAACTGGATGCGTTATTCAGAAGATTGTACTTTATCATCAGTGTGTGTATTAAGGACATGTGAGTAAGTCACAGTCAAATCAGACTATTTTACCAAATCAACCTTGGTAAAATAGGAGGAAATATGCTTTTAAAAAAAGAAATTGCTTGTCTTTTCCATTATTATATTGCAGTTTTCTTGCTTTTACCATTATTAAATAGTATGAGTTGAAATCAGTCATTTGTGTAAAGCCTAGAGATAGAGCAAGACCTCTGGATTGTCTTGAGCCATGAGTAATGGCCCAGGGTTTATTATATTGCTATAACTGATTGAATACATCAGTGAGAGTATTTTCTCAGCAATGTGCATGCATTAAAATAAAACTAAGAACAAGGTGGGACGCTGTAAAAGTTTGTGTAAGGAAGTATATCACTATTGAATTAAAAGTTGACAATAGTTATTTGTTTGATTTTTCTTTTAATTGCAAAGACTTGCAAAAATGTGCCCTTCCCAAATTGTGCTACCCATTTGTTAATCACAAATGTCCATTAAGTTCCCTTTTCTCTTCTCCAAATGAAGACCTTTGAATAGAAGACAAATTACACCTCTGATTTTAAAGGAAGGTGAAAGGAACTACAGCTGGGGATGCATCTTAAAATGGATCACATTCATGGTGTACATTAGTCTCAGGCTCCCCGGTTTCATTTGTCTTTGCTTGCCTGGGCAGCTCACTTTTTCTCTCTGTCCTTCTGAACAGAAGAATGACCAAACAAACACAAAAGTAAAAAAAAGAGAGAGAACCAAGTAGATAATGAAGTGTTGAGTTATGGGAACTCAACTATGGGAACATTTAAAACAGATCTCACTTGCTACATGTTCTTTATCTCAAGGCAAATCATCTTTTTAGTTTCTTGTTTTTTTGCAGGTCTTAATAGAGAATGCTCTCATATTAAAGCCATTCGGTTATAGTACAGAATCTGTCCCAGCTGTTGGGCAGATGCTCAGTTTCTCTCAGACTGAGACTTGAATCCACGGCTAACATATTAGCTTTTTCTTTTCTTATCTATTCAGTCTCTGTGCTGGCTTCATTTTTACCAAATGGTGTGTAATGAGGTGGGCAGCAAAGCTTCTTGGCCAGTCAGCACATCCAGTTCAAGCTTGTTTTGTCTCTCATTTAAAGGACAGATCATTAACAGAGATAATGGACTTTAGACGTTTTGGGTTCTTACATCATGGCGGAGCCTCCTTCACTGTGCAGAACTTAAAAAACACCACCATTGGAAAGATTAACTATTTCTCCTCAGAAAATAAAACCTTTCATTGTGTCATGTTCTGTGGTCCATTACAAAGTCCAAATGGGCAAGTTTGTGTGGTGAAAGGAGAACAAAACGCCTCTGTTCACTTCCTTCTCTGCCATTGCCAAAACTAATGAGACTATAATTCTACAACAGCGAAGAAAAATGACATCATTATTCACAACTTCTCCTTCTGTTCGCTGATTGGCCAGGTTGAAGTTCTACCGGGAGAATCCAAGTCAGTAGGAGAATGCCCAGATTGTGCTGTGAAGTGTGATTAGAATCAAGTAGAATTGCACAGGAAGGAAATAGCCAGGCTAGTGACCAAAACTTTACAGGGGTTGTTAGGCCCTGTTTCCAAATGGCTGACTTTTAGGACACAGAGACGCTCGAACTTCAGTGTTTGAACCTCGAATTTGCTCATGAGAACTCAATAACGTCTCTTAGTTACATGCAAGATAAGTTTTAAAAATGGTGTTTTCAACAACAAGGTATACGGCAGTTCACTGCTGACAAGAGTTGTATAGTGCTTATTATGCCTTAGGACTCACCTGAATTGTTAGTGACTGTTAATGAGGCAGAAGAAAGAAAAAAAAAAGCTTCTATTTAATGCTTCTTTCTTTGTCCACCATCACTAAAGTTCACTAAGGAACCAGAATGTTCACAAACATTAGACTGCAGTGAAAATGGTGGGTGTTCAGTCTCTGAATTGTCTGTCCTCTTTGATTTTATTTTCTGTTTTGTTTTGTCACTTCATATGCTAATGTTTAAAAGTTGAATGCCAGAATGTAAAATTCCTCTCATAAATGGCCTGAATGTGAGCAGATTTAAAACGGCACTGGAGTTTTTTCTGTATATTATCACAATATGACTAAAAAGCTCATACCCACACCTGTCAACAAAACAGATGTACCATTGTTACACTCCAGCCGAATACCTGCTAACGCTGCTTCAAACGTAAAAACAAGGGTTTCTGTTATCAAGGACACAGGGAGTTAATCTGTAATAAATCATTTTTATGTGCAAAGGTTTGTGCAACTATAACGGACGCATGTTATTGTCTTGACTTTATTATCATTCATAAGCTGCAATAAAATTCCAGCAATAATCACATGGACAGAAATTGTTTTTCAATAAACTCATTCTTCTTGTGCCTTTGGGACGCAGGAATTAAAGCAGTCTGTGAATGAGAAACAAGGGCCGTGCAGGGTTGGTGAGCATAATTGGTTGTGAATAACTTAGATGTGGTGGCTGTGGTAATAATGTTCTTATCATCCCTTTTATGTTCGGCTCTATCCCTTTGGTGGAGTTTCCTCTCTACTGCTATTAATCAGTGTCAGGATGCAGAGGCACTTACCTTCCTCCACCTTCCTCAGGGAGCCTCATCATTGATTACATTGACTGGCTGAAGTAGCAGGATGGTCAGGTGTCTGCTGCCATTATATTGGTTCCCATTTCAAATAAACATGTGTTCAGCCAAGGCAGAGGTTGGAGTTTATCAGTGCAGGGAAGGAGAGGGGGGGGAGCATTGGGCAAAGTGACCAATTTTCTCTGAACTTCCTCTTGTTATTGTATTTAACCCAGCTGGTGCTATATAATAGTGCCGTAGTGGCAGAGGATTTTCTCTGTCCTAGTGCTTTGCTTTTTGCACGGGATAAACAACAAATGGGTTAACACGACTGAAACTTTGACAAACCTTTAGTGTAACAGCAGGAGTTCTGCTAGCACAACAAGGTCAGCGCATTCTATATATGTATTGTGATTTCTGCTGTGTCCTAATGAATACTCTTGGGTTTTATTGATCTGGCTGTAGCTGCAGCTTATTAACTCTGTGTACATAAAAACAGGCTGGGCTTTCAAAAACCAGGGAATTTTGAATAAAATCTGATATAAAAAAAAAAAAAAGATTCCTGTGCAAAACAGATCTGTGACATGGCGATAAATCAATGTATCCTGATATTCCTCTTAATGTTTACAAGGTGTATACTCCTGGTAACAAAATGTATCAGATATTGTTAATTTTGGTGGATATTTTATGAAGAGATGAGAAATAAATTACAATATGAGGTCATCGTCAGAATGCCAAAGTGATTTGAAGTTATCAGAGGAATCCAGTGCTGTTATAATGTGTTGTTGTCCGGTTTGATGGCCATGTGTGAATAAGGTGACCTTACACTGGCAGCCTGGACCCCATGTTGCGGCCAAGGTTACTTGGGAGACTGAGTTTAGACGCAGCAGGAAATGATGGATACATTTGGAAGGAATATTCCAGATGACCTTTCCTTTCCAGCTTATTGTATTCACTGCAAATCTCAAAATTCCTCTCTTTTATCCAAAAAAAAAAAAAACTGCTATGTTGCTGTTGAAATCGGTTAAAACTTAAGCTTATACACCCAAGGTTTTAGAGCGTTCATAGTGTGTCAATTCTCTCACATGCTCAAAGACAACTCAGAAACAAGACTTAAAAATTGACAGCAGAAGAAAGATGATATCTGCTTTTCTTTTTTATCCTTGCTTCATTTTTTTTTTTTTTTTTTAAACCACAGATGGGCCGAGGCCAACCCAGAAAGAGGTAATCTCTCTGCGGGCGTTCATGCTTCTCTTCCTCAAACAACTCATTCTGAAGGTATATCCCACCTGTCTTCATACATCAGATTCCCTACACGACTGCACTGAGAAAATCTAGAGATTCTGCCTTTATCCTTTGAAATGGTCTACTGTTGTGCTCCTTATGAAGTTAGCTGTGCTGAGAAGGGGATCATTTTATGTATATCTTAAAATTAAATATTAAGTAAAAATACAATATATGTCTGGTTCCAGTACGACGTGAGGTTTTTGCTCTTTGTACTGTTTTGGCATATATTGACTCTAACAGGAGTTTTTTTTGTCCCAAAAGATTTATGTAATTTAAAAATAAGGCTAAATCAGTAGCTTCATTTGTTTTTAAGGCTATTTTTGAATCAACCCATACAGCTCAGTTTTCAATAAACTACATCTTAATATGTTTCCACCCATATCTCGTTAAGTGGCATTCTACTGTTGGCATGCTGATTTTAATGTGACTGCAGTTAATTGTGTGCAGACAGAACTTACAAGAAAAGTTGCTTTTTCTAAAATGTAATAGTGTTAAACACAACTGCCTCGGTTACACAAGAGCTGCCTGTGCTCACTGGAGTCCAGCTAGCAGGATAGGATCGGTCACATGACAGACAGCCAGCCCTCGAAGCTACATTATCTCTCTCATTGTGAATGTCTTAGTAAAGTCACTCAACAAAATTGTATGCACAAGCTATACAGCGCAGTCTTATGAGTCAATCCAAAGGCAACGGTCCAGAATTGTTAAAAACTGGACCCTTAAAAGTGTCTGCTGGCGTTTGGGCCGACATAATTACTAGCATCCAAACAGATTGTTCCAGCATAAACAATCTGTTTGGATATTTGTTCCACTACAATACATTTCAAAAACATTTCATTCTCCGTTTCACTGGAGAATAATATAACAGCTGGAAAACCTAGTCAGATCTTAGTGAGAATTCACGACATGGAAAGTTTCTTTCTAAAAAAAAAAACCGCCTGAACAAAGAAAATAATCAGCACCTGAAACGCTTGTGTCAGATTATTAGTGTACATGTCTTTTATGCTTTCTTCCCCTTCTGAATGATTCAATGTGTTATTATTTTGTTTTCTTTCAGGATCGAGGTGTGAAGGAGGATGAATTGCAGAGCATCCTCAACTATTTGCTAACAATGCAGGAGGTACACGTCTCTTTCTATCCTCTAAGGGAATTCACTCAGCGATTTTATGCCACTGTCCTGCCCTTCGCTGCATTGTCACAAATCCTCCTCAGAATTTTTCTTCTATCAGCAGTTTGTTTTAACTAGCAACTCAATTTTTGTCTGCAATGCACAAGTCCAACTATTCTCCATTAGCTGATGTGGGGGTAAGGAGTCTGCAACTACTTATAATACTGCAATTCCCTTATTTTTCTGGACCTCTACAGATTAGGGTGTTTCTTAATCCCAAGGACCTCTAATGATAAGGGGATTAAGAAAGCATTTGCCTGCCCAGAACATGAAAGCTGCAACCTACCTCTGGAGCTAAAGCCATGAGGTAGAGATCTTTCCCGAGTACCAGATGGTGAAGTGCAAGCAAGATATTTTGGAGTTTGGTTCATTATCTGACTGGTGACAATTAGGATTCTATCTTCCAACTGAACTGGAAGCATCTGAGGAAGCTTAAGAAATTGACTTAGCTGCTTATGTTGCTTCTGCAGCTCTGCATTTATACTGGAATATTTTGTGGGCAAATTCACAATTCCAAGAGAGATGGACGATGCATTTACATAAAAAAAAAACCCTCCTGTTTCTGTCTCTTCTGTGTTTCTATAATGGTGTGCCTGCAGGATGAAAACCTGCATGATGTGTTGCAGTTGGTGGTAGCTCTCATGTCTGAGCATCCAGCTTCCATGATCCCTGCTTTTGACCAGAGAAATGGAATACGGTAAAGAGCGTGCAGAACATACGATTATGGCACAAATGGTGATTTCCTGACAAAAATTAACATACCTCATTGCATTAATGTCTGTTCGATAAATGAATAATAATTTTTAAAAAATCAGCAGGATATAAAAGTACATAAAACAATGGGATTGCAATATTAAATGATCACATTTGCCTCATGTCAGCTGTGAAGTTGCAGATACGTTAAAATGACTTTGGTTTCTTCAAACGAAAAGATTACTGATTTTATCCAGACCTCTACATATGCAAATTTGTTCCAAAAGAAAGAGGCTGTCAGCCAGCCAGTGAAGTGCCTCTTCATCAATGGGACTACAGTTAATTCTCTGAAGACCATGCTTCTTGGCTAATTTGCATCGTGTTTCTATTCCAGGGTAGTCTACAAGCTCTTGGCCTCTAAGAGTGAAAATATTCGTGTGCAATCCCTCAAAGTACTTGGATATTTTCTGAAGCACTTGGGACACAAGTAAGTAACCAATTCCATTTGCTATGATTGAGATCAGCAATGATAAATAATTTTAATGAATTGAAACTGGTGTACGGTAGTGTTTGTAACCTTGCTTTCATCACAATGTATGCAGGGGTAGATTAGAAAGTTGTGCATCATAAAGTTTGACCTTAAAATTTTATTCGGCGAGAAAAAGTCCAGTGAAAATCTGACATGAGGCCAGTTTTGTGAATTGGGGTGCTCCACTTTTCTGAATAGCTTCAGATCCTACAAAATAGTGGCTAACGAGGAGGAGGAGCAGCAATGATCTTTCATTCAGGATTATTGATTCCTCCCAGGCCAGTTGTTTATTACACTTTCTTTGAATATCTAATCTTGAGGTTTACTTATCTACATTTTTTTTGCCACAATAAGTTTTTTCTTGCTTTAGTTTTGTATTGCAACTTTTAGATCAAATCTCAAACCTGGGGTTTTTATTTAATTGCTTATTCCACAACTGATATCAAATTTTGTAGATAAAATAGATTTTCATCTGACAATACCACAGCAACCTTTAAAGAATCTCTACATGTTTACGGTTTCCTTATTGCAGAACATGGCAGCAGTGGGTAGCTACCTAATTTCTACAAATTTTTTTATTGATATTTTCACAAGCTCAGTGATTGTAGCACTGAACAATATAAATAAGGTGGAAAAAAATGAGTTCTAATTTTGAAAAAAAAAAAAAAGTATGACTCTTGCACTCAACGACTGCAACATTCAGCCGACATATTTGCTTAAAAGGAGCAAGTCAAAGAGTCAAACTAAAATCTGTTATTTCAACCGGCATTATAAACTCAACTTGAATTTACTGTACTATGACTTGGATGCATATAGTTAATTTTGAAAGTGCATAAGTGGATTCTTTTAGAATGATTTGAGTATTTATTTGTGGACATGAGTTGAACCTGTTTGTCTCCTGAAGTGAAGTCTTTGCACCATGCCTTTTCTCAGTATGATAGGAAGAGGCCCAAGATGGAGTTAAGAAAGAAAAAAAACAAACTAAAGTGTTAGAACATCATGTCAAGACAGATAATAAGAAACTCTTTTGGATGGACAGCTTACAGTTTTAAATGCAGGTTGCAGGGTGAGCAGAGAGGATAAATGGTGATGCTATGCTCACAGCGGTGGAGTGCCAGGGAGTGGTAATGCCGAATGGGAAATAAGGTTAGGCATAAGGCCAAGTTATGCTACTGCCGGCAGAAATAAAGCCTTGTAAATCTCAGCTCTTTCCCACAGTATTTTATTTCCAGGTTGCTTTTGCAGACAAATGTGTAAAACACACTGTTTGGGTAGCAGTGATCAGTGTTTGTTCTTGCTTAAGTCAAAACATACCGTTTGTATCTGTATACCACTTGGTTTTGGAAGCCATGTAAAGAGCAAAAGTTACATAGTTTAAAATTTTGGTCAGATTAGTCTGTCTTTCTCTCTCCTCTGCAAATACAGACATTGGAATTAATACAAACTATTTTTTTACATTAAATTTTGGAACAAAGTCTTCAGTGGTTTGTAACTAAATTACCTTCATTCAGTTCAGTGGAAATATATTCCGTCGGAAAAATCTTGACATTTTCTATAGTCTCATGAAAGCAAAGCTCGTCTGTTTCTCTTCATTCTTTTAACATTTGTGCTTTACTGTTCAGTAGGCAATACATCATCAGTCTGCTCTCATTTCAAATTTCCATATTTATGCAGCTGAAAGAAAAGGTGCTCTTTTTCTAAGTGCCCAATTTCCAAGCTTTACAACGTGAAAGGGAAAAAAAAAAAAAGTCGAACAAAGAAGCTCTGGCTGACAGCATTTCTTATTCAGTTTGTCACTGTTGAACCTATTCACCTGTAGTATGCCTCGGTATCTTGAGCCACTCCTGGTGACAGGCTAACTTCTTTATCCTATACACACCTCTGACAAAATTCACCCAATTTATGACAGCAGGCGGTTTTCCTGACACTTGTCTCTAGAGCCTGGCTCCCTGTGGATGAGCATAGGGAGGCAAGCTGATGGCACTCACTGATTTGAGTGGCTTAGGAAGTTCCAAACACACCACTTCACCGTTCTGCGTGTGTGTACGTGTGTGTGTGTGTGTATTAACAGAAGGAAGGTGGAAATCATGCACACACACAGCCTTTTTACTCTTCTGGGCGAGAGGCTTATGCTGCACACCAACACTGTGTCTGTTACAACTTACAACGCCCTTTATGAGGTAACTGCATTGTTTGTTTTTCCCCATAAATGCTCAATTATTATGAACCGTGTGAGTATGATGGAAATCTTTTCACTGCTCCTCAACCCAGATTTTGACAGAGCAGGTGTGCACACAGGTAGTTCACAAACCTCACCCTGAGCCTGACTCCACTGTCAAGATTCAGAATCCAAGTAAGCCTGCTTGATGTCAAGTTGCTCTGCCTTCCACAGTAATTGATTGCTGGAATTAACAAAGTGTGTATTTTTTATTTTATTTTTTGTAAATGTATTTCAGTGATTCTCAAGGTTGTAGCAAATTTACTGAAGAGCTCCGCCCACGGCACAGAACTGATGGAGGTTCGGCGGCTCTTCCTTTCAGATATGATCAAACTCTTCAGCAGCAGTCGAGACAACAGACGGCAAGTAGACTTAGACCACATTTTTCTCACTTGCTTTATTAAATATCTGACAGATCAATGAATGAATCCAGGGGAGAAGGCAGAGAATCCACAAAACCTATATATAATTACCCTGTAAGAGAAGGAAGTATCCGTAGTCATGACATTTATGAAGGGGAAATACGACAAGACATATTTTTGTTTTTGGTACTAGTTATTTAATTGGTTGTCAAACTAATTTATCTAATAAATATATCCAATGTTTCTAACTACTGAGGTGTCAACAAAAGCTTTAAAAAGGGAATAGATTCAAAGGAATAGACTGAAACAAAATTCAAATGAACAAATTTCATTATGAAGCCTATTTTGTTCATTTAAAATGCCAAATAATGTTCAGTTACTGAAGGAAATGAAGAATTACACTTCAACCTCACAAAACCTTGTACTAGGATGTTGAAGCCGTGGAGTTTATAGGGCTAAGTTAAACTATTTAACTTAAATAGACTAATATCTGGTTAAGGCAAGACGATTCTAACATACAGAAGCTGACAAGTTTGTTGGCATGTCAAATGGCAGAAGGCTCTTTAATAAAGTATCATCTAATATTTACTAGGCATAAACTTGTCAATGTTTTATCCAGTTTACATGAAGCAGATTTGTTTTCACTGTTTGAATTTTACAGGTGTCTGTTGCAGTGCTCTGTATGGCAAGACTGGATGTTTTCTCTCGGCTACATTAACCCCAAAAACTCAGAAGAACAGAAAATGACTGAGATGATGTACAACATATTCCGTATTCTGCTTTATCATGCCATCAAGTATGAATGGGGAGGATGGCGTGTGTGGGTGGACACTCTCTCTATAGCCCACTCTAAGGTGAGTGCAGCACAAAAGAGAGAAACACTGACCTCTGCTGCTGAGGCAGGCAGACCTTTTAAGTAACCTGCCAATCATTTAAATAATATTCAGAGGATTACAGCATATCCTATATGTATTTCGTAAAATTTTCTCTACAGGTGACGTATGAGGCGCACAAAGAATATTTAGCAAAGATGTATGAAGAGTACCAACGTCAGGAGGAGGAGAACATAAAGAAAGGGAAGAAGGGTTTGGTCAGCACCATCTGTGGTCTCTCTGCTCAGACCTCAAACATCAAAGGTGTGATTGAGATCGGAGAAATTGATGATCATTCCCAAACTCCCGACAGCGATGCAGACTATGAGAGTTCCGATTCGCGCAACTTGCTGACTGAAGGGAAGGGGCCTGAGGGAGACTTCGGGGGATCTGAGAATACATTAGATGGGGTCAGAGTTGCAGTTCATGACCTTCTTGTGGACATCAAAGCTGAAAAGGTGGAAGCTACAGAGGTGAAGATGGATGACACAGAGCTGTCTTCTGAGACAGTGGGAGTATCTGAGAACGGGCCTCTGGTTGAGGTGGAGTCTCTGTTGGATAATGTTTACTGTGCCGCTGTAAGGAAGCTCGACAATAATGTCAGCAGTATGTTGATGCCAAAGGGCAGCATGAATGACCAGAATGCTGCCCCTCTCATTACACTGGATGATGAGAAGGACGACATCCCTCACAATAACAATTTCCTGTTTGGCAAGGTGAGGGGCAGTATTGAGGACAATCTCCTACCGGATCTCAGCCTAGCTGAGCCTCTGGTCCTGCCGAGTTCAGACCTTCCCGATCACACTGGATCCAGGGATGAAATTGGCCTTCTGGCTCACATGACAGGCAGCTCCTTACCCAGCATCTTGGTAAAGGAGGAGTTTGAACTCAAAAAAGTACTTGAAAACATAAACTCAGAAACTGAAGGCTTTTCCAAAATCCCACAGACCTCTGATGGTGCAACAGAATTTGAAGGGGAATTGCTGGCTGATAAGACGAATGGTGCAATGGAGACGAGGAGCAACGCCTCTGAGACTGCAAGGTCAGATGATGGCAAAGACAAGGAGATGAAAAAGATTCAGACAACAGCCACAACACAGGTTAGTCTTGTCCTGCATTTAATCACACAAAAAACATTTAATATACAGATTTGTTCAAAAATGATAGAAGCTGAACATTACCAACCATTGCAAATAACATACTAATAGGGGCAGACTCCCCCATCCCCCTTCTCCCACAAAAAAACAGACCCAACAATAATGATGCTGATTCATTCTAATTCAATACTTAATTGAAAGGGGATATTTAATATGATAGCTGTGTGGAGTTCGAGATCATTCATGCTATGAACAAAAACAAACGTTTTCCGAATCCATAGTGATTGTCTATATAGTTTTGAAAATACGAGTAAAATGGGTCATTCAAGATGTTAAAGAACATTGTAATTTTATTAAAATTGATTGGTTAATTGATTGTTATACTCCACAAAGCCTGCAGTTGGAAGGATTACCTTAAGGGCTTTCCAGAAGTTATGCAGATTTGAAGGATGGGTCCGGTGTATCCTTCATGGCCCACGATATCCCATAATTCATTGCGGGTTCCACTGGGCATTCAGGCAGAGCGTCAATGGCGGTGAATAGCGACAAATTATTTAGCTATATAAAACTTTAAATGACACAACGTGATTTGGTACAATGTTTTTAGGTGAGAATGTAAGTGTGTAAATCTCAAATATCTGCTTGGTTCATTAATACATCACCTAATTGCAATATTGCTCTGACATTTTCAGACCTGTCTGCTACTGCTGCGTTAACAGCCAGCTCCCCGCCAGCTGTCAGGGTGCTCCAGGTTCGGTACACCGAGAGAAAACGCTTAACTCCTGGCACATTGTTATAAAAACTCCCGCTAGCTTTCCCCAATGAGTGGGAGTTAAATACCGATATTATTCAGACAGGTCTGGTTGAAAAATGTTTGATTTATAAAGTATTTCAAAGCAGAGCACATCAGTTTGATTGATTAATTACAATTAAGCCTTCAAACATAATAGGTTTATTTAACCGTAATGTCCTATCTGCGATGTGGAGAGTATTATATTTGTAAATGAATAATTTGTGTTCCTTGTAGAAAAGTGCAGTACACATTTGAACATCTTAGAATCAAACTAAGAGATTTTCATTTTACTATGGAACATCCTTTACTATAAAAAGTGAAGAATAATATAGAAATCAGTAATACATGACTGAAAAACAAACTTTCCGTTTTTTTTCCCTCCGCTCTTTGCTTCACGCTGTCACGGTTGCTAGGCAACATAAGTTACGCTGAGGTGGGGGCGGGGACAGTTGGTGAAGGCTAGACCTGTCCGAATCCACAGATATTTTTCTTCCGGTCTTAGTTTATTCCCGGCCTTCGAAGGACCTGTCCTTCGTAGACCAGTCCTTCGAAGGATGCAGACCCTGAATTCGGACATAGCTTTGAATTCTACCGTCATAACCATTGCAGAACCGGGAGAGCAAGTAGAAGGATTGTGTCCTAACAAGAGACTGAAAACGATGAGTCAGAGTAGTAAGACTTCGACTTCTGATTCCGAGGAAGAAAGAGCACGACAGATCTTAGTAAGGGAGAGACAGAAGCTCCATGACATCTTGGAAGAAGTCGGCAGGATGTCCTTTGAGAGTCATTCACTGATGAAAGCAAATGAGGAGTTAAAAATTGAAGTTATAAACTTGGAACAAGCAGCATTTGAAAAAGACAAGCTTGTTCGGGAGAAAGATGAAGAATTTAAAAAGCTGGTTGACATGAACATGACTTTAGAAGAGGATAACGCCACACTGGAGAAGATGAACTCTGCCATTGAGAAGAAAAACACTGACTATGACAAGGAAATCGCCGCCCTGAAGCAGAAATTCAGGGCTCTGGAGCAGGAGAACATCAACCTGACGCTGAAAACCAACACTCTGGAGGAGAAAAACACCACCCTGGAGCAGGTAAACTACCTCTTGGAGAGTGAAAACACAGTTAATGTCAAGGAAAACTCCGACCTGAGGCAGGAAAGCAAGGCTCTGGAGAAGAAAAACACCGCCCTGGAGGAGAAAAACACTGCCCTGCAGCAGGAAAACTTCATCGTGGAGGGGGAAAACAAAGTATATGCCGAGAAAGTCTCCAACCTGAGGCAGGAAAGGAAGGTTCTGTATAAGAAAACCACCGTCTTGGAGAAAGAAAACACAACGCTGAAGGAGGAAAACGCCACCCTGGAGGAGAAAAACACCGTCCTGCAGCAGGAAAACTTCATCTTGGAGGGGGAAAACTACCTCTTGGAGGAGGAAAACACCAACTTGGAGCTTGACATGGAACAGCTGAACAAAAGGCTGAGGGAATTAGTGGAACAGCAAAACCAGCAGCCATCTGATGAGGAAACCCACAAAGACAGCTGGTCGGTTTCAGACCAGCCACAGAAGAAGCCACATCCATTCAGACGTGTGATCGGAGGCTTCTGCAATACACTTCTGAAAATGTATCAAACAGGCACTCTAAGGTATTGGGTTGAAAGATGTTACTTCGCAATAAAGAAGTGAACCTCCAGGGGCTGTGTAGCGAGTCCTGTTGGTCTCCCAGCCTGCTTCCGTGGCTTGATAGCGAGTCCTGTTGGTCTCCAGGCTGACCTCTAGGGTTCATAGCGAGTCCTGTTGGTCTCCCGGCCTGCTTTTGTGACTTGGTAGCGAGTCCTGTTGGTCTTCAGTCTGACCTCTAGGGTTCACAGCGAGTCCTTTTGGTCTCCGGGCTAACAGCAAGTCCTGTCGGTCTCCCGGCCTGCTTCCAGGGCTTCATAGCAAGTCCTGTCGGTCTCCAGGCTGACCTCCAGGGCTTCGTAGCAAGTCCTGTCGTTCTCCCGACCTTCTTCCAGGGCTTCATAGCAAGTCCTGTCGGTCTCCAGGCTGACCTCCAGGGCTTCGTAGCAAGTCCTGTCGTTCTCCCGACCTTCTTCCAGGGCTTCATGGTGAGTCCCGTTGGTCTCCGGGCTGGCCTTCAGGGCTTCATAGTGAGTCCCGTTGGTCTCCTGTCCTGTTAATTAAGGTAAAACTAAAGAACACTACAGAAAGTCAAACTGTTTCTTTGTGATCAGAAAGGTGTTTGGTACTGAAATTATGATAGACCCACTTCATAAACTGAACTGAAAAAATAAAACTCTGACTCATAACTTCTACTTTTCCTTAGATGAACATACATTCTTGTTTAAAGAAAGAAAAAACTACAACAGCCACATAACGTTCAGATAAAAATCAGGGTAATGCAATTTCTACATATGATTTTCAAATAGAGTTTTGGTGTGGAGTGGTCACCCATTCCACTCAGCGTTGTACATTTGAGGCACAATTAAGTGTTAATCGCATTTTATTAATTATAAATCGCTAAATCCTAAACAGAATTTCACGCTTTTTTACTAGAAACCTTATTCAAACAACTATCATAGCTACATTTATGAGGAAATTAATCTTTTAGAAGTATTTTTAAATTGGATTAATACATGGGTCAGCATATTTAAATATTAGTGGAGACTACTGATGTTAAGGCTATCGGTCGGTCGTCATTGAGGCCTGTCATTGTGGAGCTCTTGGAGACAGGGACAATAGTGGTGGTCTTTAAGCTGGAAAGGACAAGTGCCAGTAACGGTGAGGTGTTGAAGATGTCTCAGACAGTTGATGTGCACA
Organism: Poecilia reticulata; assembly: GCF_904066995.2. Taxonomy (NCBI): domain Eukaryota; kingdom Metazoa; phylum Chordata; class Actinopteri; order Cyprinodontiformes; family Poeciliidae; genus Poecilia; species Poecilia reticulata. The sequence goes on from NC_088842.1 coordinate 26,513,920, forward strand.
GTCCCTCAGAACCCGCCCTGGGATATTGTCAGGGCCAGCAGCCTTACAGGTCACACAGAGAGGCGTGTCACCAGGAGGTGGTGCTGAGGGAGGTGTTAGGATGCTCCAAGCGGGAATAGAGCTTAAGTGCATCTGGCAATGAGGGGGTTGTGTGTGATGAATTTTGAGACTCCCCTGATTTCTCAATCCACAAATGTCGTTTTTTAATAAATGTTTTAGCTGATTGGATCATCAGCAACCAATCAGATAGCTTCCTTGTTTCAGCCAATCACATGAACGGACCCCACCTTGGGGGGTACCTTATGTTTCAACCAATCACATTAACCCATTCCAACACCGCTGTAGCCATGTCAGAGCACAGACAGTTTAGACCTCAGCCTGGCTTCTGGCAGCGACAGAGGAGCGGTAAGTGGAATCTTAACATATTTAGCCATTTATCCCCATGTTATGATTATTAATGTTAAGCAATTTATTTGTGCAACTATCAACACTAGCTAGCGATTTTAGTGAGAAAGCTGTGCTACCAATTCTGCATGCTAATAGAGCCAGGCTAGCGTCTTTTCAAGCTGCCCATCTCCAGCTAACGTTCCGGGCGAGAGGCGGGATACACCCTGGACAGGTCGCCAGTCTGTCGCAGGACAACACAGAGACACACAACCATGCACACACACACTCACACCTAGGGGCAATTTGGAGAGGCCAATTAACCTGACAGTCATGTCTTTGGACTGTGGGAGGAAGCCGGAGTACCTGGAGAAAACCCACGCATGCACAGGGAGAACATGCAAACTCCATCCAGAAAGACCGGGGCCGGGAATCGAACCTAGAACCCCCTTGCTGCAAGGCTTTGTTATAAAGTCCTTGTCCTTAAATAATAAATTATAGCAATGTAATAATTCACTAAAGTCACGATTTTCAGAAACAAGAAGTGCTTTTTTTTTTTTTTATTTACACAAGGCTGAACAATCTGCCAAAATATGCTACGCACCGTGCTCTCTCCCTCCTTCTTTTCCCTTGGAAATATAGAAAGTTTTGATTGGTAGTTCAGGGGTGTGTACATTCCTGAATATAATAATAATTTAAAAAAATTTAAAAGAAAATATTTTCTTCCTTAGGAATCACTTAGGCATAAAATCAGATCGTGAGAACGACTCCTGCATCCTGTGAAAGAATGTGATCCACCAAGACATTGTTTTCCATAGAAAGACCATGTCCATGTATACGCTCATGAGTGTGAAAGCTCACAAGAATTGTGCAGTTGGTGAATTTTGCAGAAAAGTTTTTTTTTTTTTTTTTGTCATTGGTGGTAAATAGATTATAAAACAGACATTTGACATAAAAGTACAAATATGATTTATCCACCTTATTCCTAGCCCCATGAGGTGCTACATGATTTATGGGCACGACTTCTGCCGCAAACTGGAACCGCCATTTGTTTACATGTTAGCAACTGGCTTACCAGCTTTCGTCAGAGGTTTTAGGCTATAAAATATGTGGGAACACCAGCTATCAAAGCTTAAATGTGGCAATATTGGTTTACCGCAATATTGGTTTACCGCAACCTACAGCTATTGCGGGGAGGGATGGCAACTTGAAGAAATGGCCGCATTTCTTCAAGTAGCACTAGCATATGTAGCTGCCCGCACTAGCATTTGTATCTACTTCACTGACTGAGTTGCTTCGGATGCAGATGCGGGTTTTCTTCCTTTGGCTTTTTGTCCACACAATGAAATGAGCACACATAAAGCATTTTAGGTTCTCTCTTCAAGTTTAGAAATTTTAGCCAAATTCTTTTTGTTTGCTTATCTATGGGTAGTCAATGAAAACTACCGCTCTTGTTTTGGGAGCATGTTTAAAACACTTGCAGCCACAAACTAAACGTGGTCTGTTTATTAGAATACAACCACAAACAGCACAACAGTTACCCGAGCTCCACAAGGGCATCTTACGACGCTTTCCAGAGGCAAGTTGCTCTCTATAACAGGTTAATGTGTGATTCGGTTCGGTTCCAGTGGGAATTTCTCCCTATTACTTCTGGAGCCCAACGACTGAGGTTATTTCTCCGCTGCGACACTCGGCAACGTAGAACCTTGAGGTTCTAGTTGTGATCTACTACATAATCCCAGATATTTTATTTTGTCTTATAAATTTTAGTGGTCCAATCATAATGATAAAGATTCATATCATGAACTTTATTTTTTTTTTTCAATTCAAACGAAAAATAAAATTCACAACACACCAAGCTAATATTATGTAGTTCTGGTGTTTTATACTGTCGGCACAAACCTGCAGAACAGATCTCTGACCAGCTTCTCTGCTTTTACTGTCAGTTCTTCAGAGAAAAGAGCTGCTAGCAGCGCTGCTAATTCACGGCCTTTCTGTTACAAAACTTAACGATCGTGTTCCTGTTGCTCCCCGTGATTAAACTCACAATTACGATAATCTGTACTGAGAAGCTCTCGGATAGCAGATGGTGTGTCTGTAAACAAGTTTTACTAAATATTGTATTATGACCGAAAAGAGAGATGTAAATTCTATCATGAATATAGACTAGCAAAAAACCCTACAAATTAAAATGAAATACTGTTGGGTCTTACTTCCGGTGGGCGCCGGAAGTAAAACCCATTATTGTTTCTCCAGTAAGCCTCCCAGGAATAACTGCTACTCTGTGGCAGTTACCAGAAAAAAAACCCCGCTCATCTCTTAACACCAAATTAATAACAATTTACAGTTGGTAAATTTTGCACAGGTAAGGATCGGGGGGGTGGGGGGGGAGACAATTTAGAGAGGCCAATTAACCCGACAGTCATGTTTTTGGACTGTGGGAGGAAACCGGAGTACCCGGAGAAGACCCACGCATGCACAGGGAGAACATGCAAACTCCATGCAGAAAGACCGGGGCCGGGAATCGAACCCAGAACCTTCTTGCTGCAAGGCAACAGCTCTACCAACTGCGCCACTGTGCAGCCCTTTTGCCCCTAGTTGTGAGTGTGTGTCTCTGTGTTGCCCTGTGACAGACTGGCGACCTGTCCAGGGTGAACCCCGCCTCTCGCCTGGAACGTTAGCTGGAGATCGGCACCGGCACCTCCCGACCCCACTAAGGGCCAAGGGTGTATAGAAAATGGATGGATGGATAAAAATCAGATGTTTACTTTGTAGTATTTAGTTACCAGAAAACACGTTTACTTGTTGTTAATCTGTATAGATTAAGCAACAAATATTATTGTTCAAAAGAGATTTCGTTCTTTCTCTCTTATACTAAACAAGAATTGTGCAGTTGGTGAATTTTTTAGAAAAGTGAAAATGTTACTTTTTTTGTAATTGATGGTGAGTATATTATATTATAAAACAGGCAATCGATGCAAAAGTTAAAATCTGATTTTGCTTCGTGGCAGTCTTGAGGATTTACTCGGTGTTGAGGCGATCCACATAACTAACTACCTGGAGCTACAGACCTCTTATTATACAATCAGCTAGAAGAAAGCTTTCAAAAGCCTGGAGAATACAATCATTTAGTTTCAAGTTGGGTCAAGAATTTAGGATCAAAAGCAGCATTAGATGGCTGTCGACTTGTTTTTGTAGAGTGAGTAGTGAATTGTGCCATTTTTAAGTAATTAGTCTATGATAACGATGCTATCACTAACAACAAACTAACCCATGTTAGTTTATGAGCTTGAATCTCTTGGTAAATTTATTTAGCTAAACAAAAAATTCATGCTGGAGATGTACGTTAATGTTGAGTCGCTGTTAGGACCCTGGATTCAGGTCCAATGTAGGTCAACGATTCGCACCGATCTACAGAAACCCCCGTATTCGTGTCTGGCCAGTATAGTTCGTGGCCAGACATGAAGCATGTGGGGGAATAGTAACAGCTCATGCCGGCTGTATGGCTGGATAGGTTATGTTTAATTTAGTTAGCTTTTTTATTTTTTTAGCATTAAAGTCCCACTGAATAAACATATTTTCTGTCCGTGACTTGGCACTGAGCTAGCTGCTAACATTAGCACTTTGAGGACAACCACGCTAGGCATAAAAATATAGCTTACCTTACATATGAATGCTTGTCTTTCTAAGTAACTGTCCAATAAGATATCTGAAAATACAATTTAAACGAAAAACAATGTGGGGATTTTTTTTTTCTAGTCAGTATTTTATGTACTCAACAGTTGTTTGTGTATGAAATGATCAATAACAGAGGAACAGCACTGATTAGGCGCCCCTCACCTCCTGCCAGCCGCTCTCCCCTCCCACACAGGTAGGTTGGTCGACCCTTCGAGAACGCGCTGAGGCATGATTTTTTTCTTTTAAATTTGTAAATAAATTTCTTATGAATTCTGCAGCGAGGTACTTCTCAAATAACAAGGTAATGGTGGGTAACCATGGCAACCAGTGACGGTTTAAAAGCCCACCTACTCTTTGTGCAGTCAGGTTGCGCGCGCATCCGCCGTGTTAATAAAAAATACATCAGACAAGCCCGCTCTGAATATCAAATGAAACTCTGACATCACCAGCGATTATATAAGCTCGTCACATCGATCTACTTTCATCACAATCTGTTAGCAGCCGTTGTTGATACGTTTCTCTTCAGAATTTACTTAGCAGTTCAAAGTAGGATATTCAACTTTGTTTGGTGCACATTTCTTTTGGAGATTTATATCAAACTTAACGTGAAATCTTTACTAAGTTTCTAGAGAAGTGATTTTATCTTAGAACCTGAAACAAACAAAGATTACCATGCAGTCCAACCAACCTAGAGTCGAAGAGGTTGCATCCGACAACATTGTCGAAAGGGAATTACAGTCACCTAAGTCCCCCAAGCGCAAGAAGAATGTGTCATTTGCAGACTGGTTGGAGCTGCATGCACCTGAGGAGCTAAAGTTGTCTGCTGAAAATATCGATCAGCAGGACGCTTCACTGGTGATTGAAAATGAATCAATTGCCAAAGCACAGGAGACAGTGGATCAAAAAGGGGACAGACCAACACCTGAGAGTGAGTCCAACCAGGTACCATTTAAAACCTGGTCACAGGAACACGTCCTCATTGACCAAGACATTTCTGCTGGAAATATTGAAAAGCAGAATGATTCACTGGTCAGTGAAGAAGAGTCCTTCGCTGGAGTGCAGGAGACAATCGATATAGCAGAGAAGGAACAAAAAGGGGAGACGCATCCATTTCCGGGTAAGCCCATGGAAGCAGTTACCTTGTCACTGGAATCGGATGCGGCATGGGGAGGCTTCTAGGGACCGTAATCGACGGAAGCAAAGAGAGGCGTCATGAGGCCGGGACCGATGGAGGCACAGAGAGGCAAGACACTATTGGCCCTCATTTAGTGAAATAGCGTCTCGTGGTATTACCAGCACTAGAAAAGCAACCTTGTAACAAAGGTGCCCCTCTTTTTCTGGTGCTTTTTCAGGTGACTTTCCAGACACGACAAAATGACATTGTCATGGTGCTCTATGAAAGACACCGTCTTTCATGGAGATGTTCTTGGGCTGTTCTGTTCCAGCAGAAGAGCCCAAGGTTTTAGTGATATCACTGAAAACCTTTTTGGTCAGGGCAGGAGTCTATCTCAGAAAGGCTCTTCGTTGTTGGCAGATTTGGTCAACAATGCGTTCTTGTGTCTTTCTCAGGTAGCTAAGACAGCAACATGTCTTAGACTCCCTGCTTCCTCGACACATCAATGACTTTACAAAAAGCCGTATCGTGTCTTTTCTCTCTCCCTCGAATTTTAAGCCTCATTGTTACCAGTTCCTGGACAAACGTGATAACAGAATTTACCAAAGAACTGAATCCTAACCCCACCTTGAGCAACTCGATGGGGTCCTCGTCATCCGAGGGAGATGGCACCATCAATATAACATGCTTTATAAAAAAATCCTTGTAACAAAGCTACTTCTTTCTTTGAGGTGAAATCTCCGTGCACTCATCTTGAATGGTCTCTTGGCAAAGGCCTGAGAAACTATATTCTCAAATGTGACTTTGAAGTCTCGATATTTGAACTGCTGGTTCTCAACCAGGTCCAAAACCACACCTGAAAAGACGTCCGTCAGATGTCTCAAGAGATATTTGGTCCTCTCTTTGATGCCCTCATATATATATCCCAATGCCAAATCCTCCCAATCTTCCTCCGGGATTGGACTGATGTATTCCTCAATCGCAGGAATTGTGTAGTCATCCACTAAAACCCGGAGATCTCCTCTTATTAAATCTATCAGAGCCGTTAATGCTGTATTAAACGCAGATCCTTTTCTTCTTGAACTGACGTGGAATGAGGTAGAATTTTATCAACGAGAGTAGTTACACAACAAAGCGCTAGTCACAACACAAATTATGACAGATCAGCACAGGAGTACATGCAGAGCTATGATGTAATTGGCCTACACGTGTTCTGACAATCTGTGCTACCTCGTCACATTGTCTTATCTGACCACTTCTTTCAGTAAAGAGTAATCTAATGCGTTACTATTTCAAATCCAGTAACCAGATAAAAGTTACTTATCCAAATCATTGTGCGTTACTATTTTCTTTAGTAATTTAATTTTATTTCCTCTGCGCATCTTGGGGAGTGACCGCCATTTCTACGCAACATTTATCAGCTGATCATCAACAAACAATTGAGGGAGGAGGGAAATGCACATTTTGTTGCTGGAAAATCAGGAACTATTTTGAGTTTCTGTCAAGTCTGATTATTATAAGTGACTTTGGGCTTGTTTTTTTTCTAAAGTTGCTAGTAAACTTAATGAGTCGCAGGTTGTGGTTTTCTGGGCTTGTTTTTAAACATGAAGTTGCTCATTTGGGCTTGGAAATAAGCAGAGACACATAAGACCCAAAAGTTGTCCAACATCCGGGTAGTTTTAGTCAGGCTCTCCATTGACAAAATATAAGAGTAGACCTTGCATTGGCTGTTCCGGCGCAGGAAATATGGCGGTTATCTTGGAGCGGTCGTCCCTCCTACTTTGCTCAACCAAAACAGCAGAAGAAGCCTCAGCACTGCGGGATATTGTTGTTCGGATCGACGACCTATTGATGTGAGGGCTCGACAGACAACATTTCACAAGTAAGATGGACATATTATTGTGTATGTTGTGTGATTAGAATATTACTATAATTTATATATGTCGACTGGCAAGATACCAGCTAATATTAGCTGTAGTGCTTAGTGTAATACTGGGGTTCAGCCCCTGCTATGAAGGCTAACCGAGAATCTGTAAATCTAAAAAAAAAGAAAAAAGAAATAAAATCATTATTTTCTAACATTGACTTAGATTATCTGACACAAAGTCCCATACATTAGAAATGAAACAATGTAACATACATTATAAAACTTATATTACTTGTTATAACATTCATGAGCAAAGTTGACACCGGTGGTAAAGACTATTATTTATAAATAATTCTTGCACTCTGTCAAAAGTAAATCTTTTGACAGTAAATCTTCTGTTTTTGTTTTGAAGGTTTCCTAAAGACAAGATGTGAGGAAGAATTGGGAAATGTCATTAAGGAGAGACGGATTCACTGTACAGCACGGATGAATGTCTCGCATCGGATTTTGGACTCAATCTCAGCTGTTGAATCACTCTTAAACTAGAACTTGTCAGCTCGAAAACGGCCAATGAGTAATGTATATTAGTCTATACATGTTTTTATGTATATAAAGATATATTATTCAGTATTAATCCTTATTTATTTGTGTCATTAATCATTATTTATTATATAAATATGTATTAGTATTACTAAATTTATTTAAAAAATTATGAAAGGCTGTGTGCTTTGTAAAATGCTCATCATACATCAATATCAGAATATTCTATTCCTACTCTATTGTTATCCCCACTACGCGTATTTAAATATGTATCAATACAATAATAAAGAAAAATACAGTTCTTTGTAGATGTAGCTTTGATGGCTGTTTGAATAAGATTTCCAGTAACAAAAATGTGTGTTATGATCGATTAAATGCGGAGATAGTTAATTGCGCATGCCAAACATATAACTGAATGAAGAGGTGGACCGCTCCAACATGGCCACCCTAAATCTCGTTTCAGATGACAAAGCACCGACTTCACCCAATACAGATGGAGGGAGCACTTTTTAACAGTAAACAATCGCATAGTTTAAATTGTATTTTCAGGTATTTTATTGGACATTTACTTAGAAAGACAAGCATTCATATATAATATATGCCCTAGCTTGGTTGTCCCCAGAGTGCTAATGTTAGCAGCTAGCTCAGTGCCGAGTGACGGACAGAAAATGTGTTTGTTCAGCGGGACTTTCATGCTAAAAAAAAAAAAAGCTAAATAATTTAAAATAACCTACCCTGTCATACAATTCACCCACATGGTTCGTGTCTGTAGATCGAATCGAATAGTTGACCTACGTCGCACCTGAATCCAGCGTTTTACAACGACTCGACATTAACATACAACTCCAGCATGAACTTGGGTTCACAGAAGCTAAATAAATGATTAACCAGAAGATCCAAGCACATAGAAATAGCATGGGTTAGTACGTTGGTCGCGATAGCATCGCTATCATATATTAATTAAAACAGCACAATTCACTACTCACCCGACAGAAACAAGTCGACAGTCATTTAATGCTTCTTTTGATCCTAAATGCTTGTCCCAACATGAAACTAAATAACTGTATGCTCCAGGCTTTTGAAAACTTTCTTCTGGCTCGTCGTATAATATGAACTCGGCAGCTCCAGATAGTTATGTGGATCTCCTCCTCGACACCTGATAAATCCTCAAAATTACAAGATAAGTCGTTTTCTTACCGAGATATTACGTCTCATATCCTAAATATACGCGTGTTTTTTTCGAGACGCCTCATCTGTTCCAGCTTATTTAGGGCATTAGGGTGCTCGTGATCAATTTTGCTTTGTTTTGAACCGGAGAAATCCCCTTCCGGTGTTATAGATCAACTGGTGGCTAAATCAACTGGTTGAAACCTACGCGCACCGCAGATGTTTCCAAATTGTAGGTGGCTGTGTCGATGCCTGTTGAAAAATGCCACTTACGTGAAAAAAACCGTTTGCAAATCTTTACTATAAATCCTATTTGACGCAAATATGTTTAATTTTGCATGTGAAAATTATGTTTCAAAACAATTTTCTAAAGAACAGCATTCATTGCGCTTCGAAAACACCGCATTTGAGCATAACCAGATCAATGAATAACACAATCTCATTCACGTTCAGGTTCACCAGAATAAATTAATTCTAACTCATAGCAATAGCCGCAATGTAAACCTAAGTAAATAGTTTCTGCTTTTTGCAACCAGCACTGATCAGAAAGACACTGGAATTGACTCTCAAGTACTTGTTATGCGAGTTGCTTACATTGCAGGTAAGCAAAAGGTAAATGGTAAGTGTCGCATTGTTTAGCGACACTTACTGTGCGTAGTAAGTGTCATTTTATTTTTAATCCCAAGGCTCTTTAACATTTATGTCGGCTTTCAGGGATTAATCTTTGCTCTGAGATCTGGTCATGCCACATCGAGATCTATTTCGATCTTCCTTTGACGAGTTTCAACCTCTGACGCAACACATAAGTCAGGACAAGTTCTAAGTAATTTACATGTTTTGATGGTTTTGAAGATTAACTAAAAAAAAAGGCAACATACCATATTAGACCAATAAAGTCTTTCTAATTAGTTATTCCCAGATCTTAATGGTTGTTTTACGGAATCGGATAATATTTTTGCAAAGATTTGTAGTTCTTTAAGCTTATCGCATTGTTTACTTCATGGTTCGGGAAAGGGGTCCTAAAAAGCCACGCCCTCAGAAACATCAGTCTTTTCCAGCTGCCACCACCAGTTGATTTAGCCACCAGTTGATCGATAACACCTTCTCTATTTACTGCTGCTGGTGGCGCATTGCATTGTCGGATATCTTGCTGCCTCAAGTCCGCAGAAGGATGCTTTGATACATCCTTGATAAAATGGGCGGAGCAAGAACACATCCGGGTACTTTGAGCGTTCTTGTCTGGATGTGTACTTTGAATTGGAACATTACTTGGGCCGCTGTCGATGACGTTTCACGAGTGCGAGAACACAAGTACAGACAAGAACGCATAGCTTACTTTCCCCGCCCCCACTTCAGCGTTACGCATGTGGCCTAGCAACCGTGACAGCGCGAAGCAGAGAGTGGCCAAGAAAAAAACGACAAACTTTGGGGCCTGTTCATATTATTGGTTGAAAAAAGGAAGCTATTTGATTGGTTGTTGATCAGCCAATCAGGTGGACCATTTATAAAAAATAAAAAAAAATCATTTGTGGATTGAGACATCAGGGGAGTCTCAAAATTCACTCACAAATGCAGGGCAAGTCACGGGCCAGAAGCAGATGGTAAAGATATATTTGTGTTTTCATCAAAAATACAAGTGTGAATCTTGTTCTGTGTATTTGTGGATATCCTCCTGTGCATTTCTGGATCTCATTCTGTGCATTTGTGAATCTTGATCGGTGCATTTGTAAATTATGAGGCTGTTTTAGGCCACAGGGCAAATGAGGCAACATTTATTAGACTGATGAAAGCAAGTCCTATTTGTGTATAGGTAGTTTCTGAGGTGAAGAATGGTGACTCTGGCATCAAATTAAGAAGATGTTTCTCATGTGGTTGTGTTCAATTGATCCTACAGAGATTATAGATTCATTTTTAACACATTAAACTACTTGAAAAGAATGTTTTTAAAGACGGACAATACCAAAACCCAACAAGAGAGCCGCATGATCAGACAAACAAGTCTAAGTAAGTTTTCTTTTTTCTAAGGAAAAAAAACAAGAAATGCAGAAAACTTGTAGAATGTAGTCCAATTGTACTGGGCTGGAATGTCTGTCCACAAGTGTCAAAGGTTTGTTAAGTTTATGCAACACAGATGTGAAACAGTTCTCAGAAAAAGACGTATTACAACCACAGTTTAGTGATTCACAGAAAAGCTAAATCTTAAGGCATTTCTTAGTTTAGAAAGTAATTGTTTGCGAAAAGAAAATGTAGACATAGCTAATATCTCCTTTACCTTACTTTTTGTAGATTTGCAACAAATGATCAAATTAGACAGTCAACTTCTTAAACATAGGGAAACAAAAAATAACATAGCAGCCCAGGAAGAGGAAGGTGAAAAGGAGGTTGCTACTGTTTGGCCCCAAGTGCACTGTTCTGTATCAACAGAGCCACAGAGATCATTTTCTCGCTGCACTGTGGATGTAATGGGGACAGGAAGGCCTGGTGCACATAAGGCATCATCCCTTTGAGACTCGGGAATCTGGGTTGCTGGAATAGTTAACTGAGGCAATATAAGGGAGGAAGAGACAACACGTTATTCTACAACAGTTGCTCGGGGTTTGCTCTTTTTCCCCCACCTCCTCTGTGCTATTTTTCTTTTCTTTTTTTTAGAGGTTAGACTCTTTCTCTAGATTGGGTCACTGACAGTGGGTGAGCAACACGCAGCTTTCACTTTTAAGGCCATTTTTCTCTCGTTCCGGTTACATAATTGCTTATGTTGAATGCATTGTTTCTGATTCTAAAACTGTTTTTATGTTGCATCTTGCTGACTCATTCATCTTATGTTAGAAGTCTCATTGAGCATATAAAATACTTTTTTTGCACCAGCGAGCAGAAAGAGGTTACATAACTAAATACTTTAAACCGTCAGTTTTTGTTTTTCATGGTGAATGATCTGACAATTTCTCTTTATTTTACGATCATGGTCATGATCAGAGCTATTGGATTAGCATCTATGCTCCACATTCTACAAGCATCACACTGCATGTGCCTTCCAGGCTGTATTTGTTTTGGTGATAAATTGCTCTCCCATCAGAGTGTGCATGGACGCCCAGTCTCTCAGCTGGAAAAGGACATACGGGCGGACCTTGGCTTTAGGGCCGTCCCCATAACAGAGGAACAGCGACATCAGTTCAGCCCTGGTCCCCGCACTACAATGTTCCGCATTCCAGAGTTCAAATGGTCACCCATGCACCAGCGACTGCTCACTGACCTGCTATTTGCTCTGGAGAGTGATGTCCATGCCTGGAGAAGGTGTGTTAAGTGTATTATGTGAACTGAAGTAATTGTAGAGGGAGTTTAAACATGATCAAAGGGAGGGGAGTTTCTGCGTAGCGATTGCTGATCGGATAACAATGGTTCAGACTAAATACTGTATATGCAAACCCCCCCCCCCAAAAGAACTGTCATGACGATAACTTTGTCCCCATGTCTCTCTGCAGCCACTGCACCAAATCTGTCATGGACTTTGTTAACAGCAATGAAAACATCATTTTTGTCCACAACACCATCCATCTCATCTCCCAAATGGTAGATAACATAATCATCGCCTGTGGAGGGATTTTGCCCCTTCTTTCTGCGGCCACCTCTCCCTCCGTAAGTGCATCTGTATCGCACTCTAGGGAAAGGAAATATTGCCATCTAGTGGATCTTAAATGTAACTGCTGTGCTCTATATTTGTCTTGCATTTACAGCAATAACATATGCATGTGCATGCAGTGGTACTTTTTCAATCCAAAATGTGTTTTTTATTCAGATTACACGTAGTGACATATGCAAAATGTTTGGGACTTTGAATTTAAAAGTGTAATGCAAATTTTACTTACAGCTTAAAAATGACTTTTCCACCACTGAGCAACAGCCCAGTCTTTTTCTCGTAAGCAAGCCTCTTCATTGGTTATTAGTTGTCTCTGGTTCAGGAGTAGTTTAATCATATCCTGATATCTCTCTGTGCTGTGGCTTTTGAAGAGCTGACATTAGTTCAAGTCCTTGTCTCTGGAATCTGCTCCAAACTTATAAATCAACTTGTTTTCCAATTTACTCAAAGCTGCTCTTATCACTGTTGCTGGTACATCTTTTTCAACCAATCTATATCCTTCTGCTATACTTTCCATTAATATGTCTGGATATAACACTTGGGGAGCGGTCAACTTCTTTAGCAATGAATTTCTGTGGCTTACCCTCCTTGTGAAGGGTGAAAAACTGTCAAGTCAGCTTCTCCATTATGGGATATGCCACTATACTTTTTATTTTATTTTATTTTATTTTTTTATTAAAAATGTCTCTTTCTGAAATTTTCTGAAAAACTAAACTTGGGGGTTTTATCAGCTGTCAGAATGATCAAAATTCATAAAAAGAAAATCCTATATATTACTCTTTGTGTAATTAGACTATGCAATAAATATGTTTCACCTTTTGAATTACTGATTTTAAAGTTTTGATAATCTTTTGAAATTCACCAGCATGTCCACAGATAGTTGTTCTGTGATCATTTTGTGATCATCCTGATTTTGAGTTCGTTGTAGATACTCTTGTTCACTTCGATAACTTTTACCTTTCAAGAACCTTGTCATTTTTGTTTGACTTGTATCCCCATTTCACAAATAGTTTTATGGCAAAATGGATTTTAATAATATTTTTTCTTTATCTTTTTTGGCACTCAACTAGACTGTCAAGGTCAGTACTTATGCCATTTAAAATACTTTCTTTTAATGTTGCCCCCTATTGATGTTTTCTTTTAGAAAAACCTCTTAAATTCCCACTGGTTTGTCTTGTTTGGAATATTTTGTCCGCTCTGTCAGAGAGCCCATCTATCACCATAACCATGGTAATGAACTATGTAGTTCCTAATTTTCCATGACATGCATTGACGAGCCACTCTATTTCAGTACTAAATATTTCCATACTTACATCCTTGCTTTTGTTAAAGACTACTGGTTCAATTGAAAACCTGTCAACTAAATGTTTTACATTTAATTCTCTTGTTTAATCACTCAAGACTGAGTTGGAGAACATTGAGGCGACGCAGGGCATGTCCTCAGAGACGGCCATCACTTTCTTGTCTCGTCTCATGGTTATGGTGGACGTTCTGGTGTTTTCGAGCTCCTTGAACTTCAGCGAGATCGAGGCTGAGAAGAACATGTCTTCTGGTGGTTTGATGCGCCAGTGCCTCCGACTGGGTAGGTTCTGTTTGCCTGAGACGGTTTCCTGCTGACTGAATGTCAGTGCAACGGAGGGGATGGAAAATTACAGTATTATTAATTCATGCATGTACAACAGAAATTGAATTGAGTTGGAAGATACAATAGTGTTCGCTTCACATAATATTAATTCCTCTAATCCCTTTAAATCCCCTGTTTGATCAGCAGAGCTAATTAATTTAAGGATCCTTTGGTAATTGTGTAGTAAATTGTAGAATGCAGAGGGTTTCTTTGCGGTTTTTATTTTTAAATTCCCAGAGAGCAGGGAGACTGATCTGCAGTGCAGTCGTGTTCTCTCCACAAATGCCTTTTGTGTTTCTGTTAGATGTGGGAATCTGAGGTTTCCTCTGTCTTTCTGTATATCTGTTTTTCAGTGAATGTAATCAAGCAATAGTGAATTGTACTCAAACAAAAACAAATAATTGCTACATTCGAAATTAAGTCATTCTCGAGTCAGCTGTTTTTTTTGGCTGTATAAAGTCTCATCTTTATCCTTGTGTTTGTGCCTGTGGGTTTGTGTATTTGTAAGTTCACATTTGGTTGATTGTTGCCGTCCCCAACTTGCAGTTAGGGGACGCCAAATAGCCTTCAGACTTCAGTGTCCTTTTTCCAAACATACAATTTCTCATCACTGCTTTAGTGTGAAATCAGTCTGGCTGCTGATTTTCCTCCTGCTCCCCTTGCCGTCAGCCTGGAACAAATAGTCATCAGAGATAACTGATTAGGTTTAAAGAGGTCATGCATGTTATCAACATTTAATTTTCATTTGATTCTGAAATAGGACCCTGCTTGTGTGCTTGGTGTGTCCTTTGTGTACAGTCTGCTGTGTGGCTGTAAGGAACTGTCTGGAGTTTAGACAGAGGCACAACAACAGGACTCAGGAAATCTTGCAGAATGCTGTGACCTGCAAGGTATGATATAATGAAACATTTCACATATTGCAAATCTAAATTCTGTTACTTCAGCTAGTTAAATATTTCATGATCATTTTCAAAATTTTCAATGAGGTTCTTGTTTTGATTTTAGTTCTTGCGCATCTGCCTTTTTATGTTTCCAAAACCCCCCCTTTTTTTTTCTTCTTTTTTTTTTTTTTTTAATAATTTCAAAGCGAGTGATGATGAATTTCTCTTTTAGACATCTGGGGAGGCTGGCCCTACTAACCTGTCTCCAATCAAAGACCCTGATCGGCTGCTGCAGGATGTGGACATCAACAGACTGCGAGCTGTTGTGTTTCGTGACGTGGTGAGCCTGATCAAACTATCACAATGGTGTTCAAAGTCAGTTCAACCCACCCAAATCAGGTCTGCTAATATGTTTAAGAAACCACATCTTAAACATAGATGACACTGACCCTTGAGGATTGAAGTTGGACACCTTTGGTTTGACCCTTTCCAGAAGACACACAAATGTTTGTCACAATTTAGAGAGGTATCAATCAGTTTTGTGACACATTATCAGTTATTGTTTTTTGCAAGTGTTTGACCTGATGAAGCTTTCAGTTTAGCA
Organism: Poecilia reticulata; assembly: GCF_904066995.2. Lineage (NCBI taxonomy): Eukaryota > Metazoa > Chordata > Actinopteri > Cyprinodontiformes > Poeciliidae > Poecilia > Poecilia reticulata. The sequence goes on from NC_088842.1 coordinate 26,529,413, forward strand.
GAAGCTAATTTCTTTGTAGGAACTGTTGGATTCCTGATAATGTTTTTCTAGTCTTATTGCCATCAATGGTAATTAATTATGTAGACAATATGAGGCAAGCATATGCTGCTGGCCAAAACCCCCCAAAAACTATAAAAAGTTGCTAAATTTGTTGCTCGCTTCTTCTAAAAAAAAGTGTGTTCTGAAGACTTGCCTTTTGTGACAAAGTTTATGACTAAGCAACATTGTAACTGCTTTTCTTCACTCGTTCATGGCTGAAATAAACCAGTCGCTTCTTGGTGTGGACAAACTAGCTTTTATAAAATAACTTACACCTTTTATGCTTTCCCTGTCTTCACTTACTGACACCATAAACCAGTGGTCCCCAACCTTTGTCCTCAGGGCCCACTGTCCTGCATGTTTTCGGTGTTTCCCTGCCGCTACACATCTGGCTTAAATTAATGGGTGATTAACAGGCTTCTGCAGCAATTGAAGGCATGCCAAGGAGGTAAAGCAGTCATTTGAATCAACTGGGCTTCAGTGGGGAAACGGCTGAAACATGCAGTAGAGTGAGCCCTGAGGACCTGGGTTGGGGATCAGTTAAGGTTAATGAAGCACAATATTGTCTGGTTTCTGTCACTAACTGATTTCTTGGTAAATACTTTCACATTTTTGAGTTTTAAGTGCAATAAGTCTTACTTACTGGAAAACAATAGGAATATTTTGTTAGTATGTTGAATAACTATTCTGCAAAGATGGATGTTTTTAGTTAAACCTATTTTTGGAAAGTTGTGGCATTGTATTTTTATGTACTTTTGTGCTTGTAGGAAAATCCAGCCATTTGAATAGAAAGCTAGATGACTATTGTGATGTCTTCCCACAGGATGACAGTAAACAAGCCCAGTTCTTGGCTTTGGCTGTGGTGTACTTCATCTCTGTCCTCATGGTTTCCAAGTACCGCGACATCCTTGAGCCTCAGTGTGAGCCTGGGAAGATGAGCTGTCAGTTAGGCCGCAGCGTACGCCAGGAGATCAACTCACCGACCAGCAAAGGTGCTACGCCCCTTTCTGTCGTTGCGTCCGTTCTTCTGCTCATCTAATCTTAGTTTGAAGTGACTGTGCCTGATTAACAAAATGCTAAGTATCCAGAGTGTTTTCTCTTGTTCTGTTGCCAGCTTGTAGGAGCTGAGTGCTCATTCACTGTAACAACAGGGATACCCCTGCCTGTGTTCCACCAGCTCAATATGATTTATTCATGAGTTCTGCTAATTGCACTGCACACAATTCAGTGTGGAAGCAAATAGACTTGTGCTGAAGTCTGAAGTTAGAAACTTGAATAGGCATCAACATCCACTCTGAAATAAAAGGTAGAAAGTGCCTGGCGTCATAAATCATACATTAAGTCACATGAAAGGAAATCATTGGCTGCCCTCAAAGGTTTAACACAATGTCTGCAGCAGTGGAAATTGGTTTTGTGAAATGTGCGAGTGAACATACCTTATCAACTTTCATTGAGATAAAAGGTGAAGTGAATAAAAGAAAATAGAAGTAGGGGAGAGCGGCCAAAGGGAATATGTAAGTGTAATTTAAAGAGCTGAGACCACGTAAAGAAGATAAGCAGCGAGAAGTTAAGAGATAAAAAAGCTGTGGGTTTTTGGGGCAGTGGAGCCAGGCTTGCTATTTTCAGCCCCATCTGTCAGTGCCCATTAGGCAAGCAATCCACCAGAGGAGAATGGGATCATAGAGGTTGCTGGGAGGAGAAAGGCACACTGCCGCCTTCATAAATTTCACCAGAAAATAGGGGAATTTTCCAGACGGCATGTGGCAGACGATTGTCTGATGGACCAGGAAGCTCGTCGACTTGCAGGCTAAATCAGGCCCTGCTGACCGCGTTAGGGGGGCATGTGATGAATATTAATATATTTGCCCTTGCATTTTAGCAGCCACTGGGTCGGGATAAACTACAATCAAAACGACAAGGAGATTCTGGAGGTCTTCAAAAATAATTGGAGAACTAGATAAACTTTCTTAGCTTCACCTTATGTGTTTTTTTTTGTTGCAATATGTATTAAAATGTTATTTATTATGCTAATAATATTAATAAAAACAAATATAGATATGTAGAAAAAAATGAATCATGTTTTTTTTAACACAGAAGGAGAAAAAAAGCCAAGTTAATCTCACTAGAAAATCAGATCCTCTGGAAAGAGATCTTAGAGCCTCCCTCGGCATGTGGCGTACTCTGCAAATGCGATATTTGCTCTTTGGCTCTGAATGTAAAGCTGTCTCTCGCATGCATTCTTTCTGTTAATAATTTAGATGGTGCTGAATTCATCTTTCTCCATTTTATTAAACAAACACAGTGCCTTGCAAAAGTATGAATGCCGGTTGATCTTTTCCACATTGCAACCACAGACTACAATGTGTTTCATTAGGAGGTTTAGAATACAGACCAACACAAAGTTATTATGTGGCTATGGATTCAATGATAAAGATATGAAAGCTGTGATATGCATTTTTTATCCAACCACTACCATTCACTGCAGTAACAGTATGTTTCAACTCACTATGCTCGTCTAAACACTGATATTTGAGTCCTTTGCAAAATAGCTCAAGCTCAGTGATATTGAATGGAGGCCATCTGATAAACAATATGGACCAAAATCTTTATAACAATGTGTTGTGGCATTTATTACAATACTCATCATAGTGACAATAAAAAGTATTTGCTACAGTATTTTTTATAAACGCTGTTTGCCATTGTATTCACACTTATAAACACAAATACAGGTTCAAAAATGATCAAATTGTTGTTATTAAATGGGCTGCTTTGGTACATCAGTTACATATAGTAATGCATTTTACAGCTAAACAGCATTTAATCATATTTTTGAATGTTTTTATATTTAGGGAGGGTCTCATAGAACCAAAGGCAGTAAAATTAATAAGTGGAACTAGGTTTTGGCCACGTTTGGAGGTTTGCAGTTAAATTTTACTATTAGTATGATAAGAAACAGAAAAAAGCACAAAAATTATTCATCAACATGGTAGACATTAATTCTCAGATTTTGCCACAGATTCAAATTTGAATGTAAGTCTTGATTTCATCTGGACCCTTCTAACATTATAAAGATGTTTTAATTTAAACCAGTCCAGGTGAATATCTGCTCTTTCTACTGATTGGTTGACACCTAATGCAGATGGTTGCATTTAAGGTATCGGGTTAAAGGGCGCAAATTCACAACACAGTGCACATCAACCCTGTATTATTTATTTTAGAAATAAAATTAATTTCAGAAAATCAAACCTAAAAAGAAAGCATTTGAAATTTGTTGTTGTAATGCTTCGACATCTGTAAAAAATAAATAAAAGTTCAACGGGCAGCAATGCTTTTGCAATACACTTCTTGTTACCATTAGATTGTACTCTGTATGCATCAACGACACATTTCTTGGCTGTTATTTATTTTATGTATGCATGTCAGTGCCTGAAACTCCCTAATTTGTGTCTTTCTTCTGCAGAAACTCCACTGTCATTCACAAGCAGTAAGGACATTTTTTTGCCATCTGAAGACCTTCACATAGAAACCTCTTTACCCCACACAGACTCTGGGATTGGGGACGAGCAGGTAGCCAGCATCCTTAATGGGTCTGGCCTGGATCATAAAGTGGGAGGAGTTAGTGCTGTGAACGAGCTCATTTCCACACTTTCCTCTGAGGTGAAGAAGTCCCAGGAGATTCTGTCTGAACCCTCTAATGTCGAGGTGCTCAAATCGTCCTCCTCCGTCCTCAGCATTAGTCAGTCCAAGAAGGGCATCAATGTCAAGGAGATTTTGAAGAGCTTGGTTGCCGCCCCGCTGGAGGGCGTGGAGGCTGGACTTGAGCCAGTGTCCTTCCCAGACTCTGCTGCAAAGGCCCAGGCTGTGCTGCCGGTGCAGTTTCAGTCCTTTGACAGGTGAGATGTTGAGTCGGTTACTAATATGTAACTACCTGAAAATAACTGCCATGGATCATTATTGCAAATGTGTTTTCTTTTTTTTTTATTGATTTCAGAGTAAGAAGGTCACAGCCTGAGTTTTTTTAGAGCAGGCATTAAACACCATGTATATTCTCCCACTCATCACTCCGTTTTGGAACTCTGATCTAATACTTTGGATTTTATATTTAAATTCAAGCATTATTTTCTACCCACACATTTGCACCAGTTATTAGCTACTTCCAAACTTAAAAAAAAAAAAAAATGGGGTGCAAATTGTCATGTTTACGTAACGGTTTTACTTGGTGTATGCTTAGAATTCACTTTTTTAAAAATGTTTCTAGTGGCCTTTATTCATCTAACTGGACAGGAGAAAGGACAGAGAGAAAAGGGGAAAACATGTGTTGAGAATTGTAACCTCTGCTCAACCAAGTGGTGCCCCAAATTTGATCATGTTTTTGAGATCTAAACTGATCTTTGACTAAGATAGAAGAAAAATGATAGAATTTGGTATAAATATGTTTAAAACAATGGTGTCAAACTCTGGCCTTCACCAATCAGGGCCCTGCATCATGTTTTAGATGTACCCCTGCTCCAGCACTGCTGTATCAAATGACTGAATTAGCTCTTCAGCAATATCATCAAGTTCTATAGAGGCCTGATGATGAACTATTTCTGAGTAAGTTTTTTGATCCAGGGGGGAAAAAGAACTACAAAAAAAAAAGCAGGACTAGTTGGTTTAAAGTATAAGCATCATGCTTTTCTTTAGCTGGTGGCAATCTAGGAAACATGTAAATCAAAAAGAGATTTGTGGTTGTTGATGAACCTGGATGCATGTGGTCTCTCAAGTAACCGTAAAATTGTTATCTTAATCCATCAGGATTATCTCAGGTATGCAGGATGGCAGTAATGGTTTCCAAGATGACTGGAGCACATTATTTATTTCAAGCCCACTTGTTTTGTGCTCTTTCTCTTCACCAGGAATTTTTTGTGTGTTTGAAATGGTCTCTCAAGCACTGTCGTGGTGTTTGAGTTTATTTACATTCCTGGATTAGATTGAACCGCACAGTAATCTGTCTGGATCTGACTGTTTACAAACCTGCTGCTGGAGGGATTTCAAGCTTGAGCTCCCCCTGATCCCAGATTCCTTCTGGCTGTTTTTTTTAGCTGCTTTTGCACAAATGTTCTATTTGTGCCACTAATTTCACATTGTTTATGACAAATTCAGCAAATGCACACCCTTGAAGGGTGAGCAAAACACATTCTGAAATGAGAGCAACAATGGACACTTCTTTGTCCCTAATGTATTCTGTTGTTGAGCTTGGGCTAGGTGATGCTGATGAATGGAGGGGGAAACATGGAGGAGTATGTGGAGAAAGGACAGCTGACAGGACAGGGGTCTCCTGGGTGTTGATGACAGATTGAACAGAAGCGGCCACAGAACACGCCATGGCCGGCCATCGTCCTCACAGCTCGCATCCATAATGGAAGCTGGCAGCCTCAAATTAGTCACCGCAGCAAAGTGTATTATTTTTGAAATGCTTTCACACAAAACCTCCTGACCACATTTACAACTTTGTCTAATGCTTTTCATGTCGCCCCTCCCCCCCCTCCTGCTTCTATTTGTGTGCCACCTGCCAGTGAAATGAGCTGCCAACCATGGAAAGGTCTTTCATTTGTCTGTCAGGGAAAAAGAAGATTGAGAGTGACAATATCAAAAAAGGAGGGAAAAAATGCCTTAAAGTGGAGTGCATGGGGGCCGTCTGTCATGTAGAGGACAGGTTTAAACAGCACGGCAACCAGACTTCCACTTGACCTGCAAGAAATACAGTAAAGGCATACTTCAGTAATCCTCCACTTCCTTCCTTTTGTCTCCCAACCTTCCAGATTAGATATATACTGTTGGTCCTTTAATAACTCATGAGAGGATATATATATATATATATATATATATATATAAATGAAATGTAAATGAAATGTTTAGTTTCGTGCGTCACATAGCTGCCAAAGTTCCTGCCAACGATATATATATATATATATATATATATATATATATATATATATATATATATATATATATTGTGTGCGAGTGAAATGTAGTGCCTTGGATTCATGCCCTTTGTACATGTTCTCATTTCAAATTTAATTTGTTTTATGTGGCAGACCAACACAAATTAGTGCGTTATTGAAGTAGAAGAAAAGAAATATATCTTTTTGTTTCTGAAGAAAGGTATCCCCACAGCATGATGATACCTCCTCTTTGCTCCTCTGTGGGGATGATGACGTATTCTTTTTGTTCATAACAGTCCAAAAGTCAATTCTGGCCTCATCTTTGGCATGGCCCATATGTCACTTCTGGCAGACTTTTAAACTGGACTTTTTAGGGCTTCTCAATTTCTTTCTTTCAAAAATGTCTTTTTTCCTTGCTCCTCCTCCATAGCCACCAGATTCGTGGAGGGCATGACTAATAGTTGAACAGATTCTCCCTCCTCTGTATTTTCTCCAGAATTACCATAAGCCTTTTGGCTTCTTCTCTCATTAATGTTTTGCAGCCTGTCAGTTTAGTTGCATGACTGGTAGATTTGCAGTAATGCCCTGAAATTGTTTTTTTGGATGCAGCTAGTTCTCGATAATGTTCAAAGCTTGGGATATTGTCATAATCTAACCTTGTTTAAAACCTCTCCACAACTTTATCACTGACCTGTTGGGTGTGTTTCTTAAACTTCATAATACTATTTGACTTTTGTCACTTCTGATCCAGTGTTGTTTGGTCATTCTTTATCTGGCTGTGATTTCTCTTTGTGCAACTATCACTGAATTATTTTAAGATTTTTACCTCAGTTAGTTCCCTACTTATTGGTACTAATTAGACTCATATGGACTCAGTTTTTACTCCTTTCTCATCAGTTCCCTCCTTTCTTTTTCCTTACATGTTCCCTTTATTTTAGGTCCTTCCTATGTTTTGTTGGACGTCTTTGTCATTGCTGAGTTTCTATTTAAATGAAATATTCACTGAGATTGACCCTCCTGGTTTGTTGTCTGCACTTGGCTCTCCACAATCAGTCGTGACGAAATGTGAAATAGTTTGCTAGGTGTGAATACTTTTGTAAGCGCAGTGCTTTACATTTTCTTGACGTTTCTTAATAAAGCCCTTTAGATTAGAATCTTATCTGGGATTTATAAAGGGAATATTTCTTTGGTTACACTTTCAGTTGCCGTGGACTTCATTAATATTCATCCTGAGATTAATCCTTGCTTTATTCTCTGCAACTCAATTAAGACAATCCTATTAATAAAATATGTACTAGATAATCTATACATGATTCATGAGCACTAGACTTATGAATTATTCATGAAAAGAGGTCTATGTTTTAGCAACATCCTGCTGATCTAATCCAACATCTCAGCCGGGCAGAAAGAGAGGCTCGTTTCTCCCATGACTTTGGGAAGCAATAATAAATTCACACACGGTTTCTACAATTAATAACATGCCGGTGTTGGTCTGAAATCTGTCAATTTAACAGAGTATAACTGTAGATAGCTGTACTAAATAAATAACACTTGTCATCAGTGTTCTTCAGAGCACAGCCTTATCCCTGATGGTATCAATATTTTAGTAAGCTCCCAAGCACTTGAATATTTCTTCTTTATTATTCAGTGGATTTTGATCCAAGTTTCAAATAATTTGCTTTACTGCTGTTGTATGTATAAGATACATATTTGGCTGTCCACTGGGCAGCCAAATATGTTCACTGTATATGCATTTTTTGTAGCTCATCTACAAAAAAAAAAAAAAAAAAAACTTTGATAAATAAAATATCAATGTTTTAACAAGCTTGGGCAAAATGTGCAGTGTAGTAGAGGAGAATATGGGAAAGTGGTAAAAAACCACCCATAAATGGTTTGCTTCTAGCTCTGCGTGCTTCTTGCTCGTGATCTGGGAGATGGAGTGTGGATATAAAACAGCCACAAAAGACGACAAAAGTGCGTGTTGTTTTGCAGACCGAGGATATCTGGGGATTTGCTTCAGATGACAACAGGCTTAGCTTGTGACAGTGCAAAGGCCTGGCCTTTGTCACCCAGAGTAACTGCAGGATATTGAACGAGACATTATCTGGCACCTTCACAAACTCAAAGGCCAACTGCAGACCCGATAAGGACAAGCTTCTCCTCACTGTCAGGGAGCTGCAGCAGACCCAAAGTCACTCTACCCTTTTTTTTTTAAAGTCCTTGGCAAGAAAAAGACAGCATGCGAACAGTACTTTGAGTTACTGGGCTGCCTGTTTTCTTTTCAAAGGTCATGTGCAAGTTTTATTTTGATCTTCCACATGCTTTCTGTCACATTTTTTTGTAAATGACCTGTCCTTTTCCATTTTTAGCAGTATGTGATGTATAGTGTAGTACCTTCTGTATAGAGAAAGGAAACTTTAATTAATTTCCTTAGAGGTAATTGAGGTAAATATAATTTAATTTTCTACGGCCTTAACCGTGGGAACTAAAAATAAACTAATTTAATTTACAAGTAAGATGAATTATTTTTATTTTTAGAGCAAAGACTTATGTGCAGGGTAAAATACAGCACCTCTGTGAAGCAACTCATTTGGTACATACCTTATTTATTTATAGCAGCCTTCGCACTTATTGGTACATCTAGGAAATGTGTGTAAAAGTCTGGAAATAAATTATATTTTAATTCAGAAGCATACGCTTAAAATACCAAAAGGTTTTTGAAAAAATGGTGAGATTGAATGGGGACAACAGTGAGAGCAAATTAAAATTTATAGTGAGAATTTGCTGAGATAGATCACAAAACCACGAACCTCTTTTTAGAGAGCTTTTAGTTGGGGACGTTTCAAGTTTAACATGTTAAAGATCAAAACTCATCTTCATTACTTATTTTTTAGTTTTGATTTGTTTTTCCATTTTATTTATTTTTCTTGGCTGGGGTGAATCCATAGTCTTGGAATTACTTTTTTTTTAGTTTTTTGTTTTTGGTTACTGTTTTCAGTGAAACAAAATGTATTTAATTCTAAATCTAAGAACATACATTTAGGTTTACCCTATTTAAAAAAAAAAAAAAACATTAAAAAAAAAGCCTCCTATCCAAAGTCCTGTTAGTAATATTCTCACAGTTGCTCTTTTGGAGTCTCTCGAATGTTTTTCTTTCTTTCTTTCTTTCTTTTTTTTTCTTTTTTTTTTTTACTGTCACAGAAGGACGCCGGTAGCAAAAAGCAGATGTAGAGGAAAGGGAGTAGCTCAAAAGCAGATCCTTACATTTATTTACTTATGTCTCTTGTGTATAAGCAAGTGTATTTTTTTAAATGCTACAGGTTAAAAGATGCGGTTACAAGTCAGGATGTTTACCTTTCACATGCCCTGCCTAATGAGTGGGCATGCTCAGGCGGTCTGACTCGAAAAGCAGTAAGACATGAAAAACAAAACTACTTTCTTCTGTTTCTTACATCACCTAACCATAATTTGTTTATTCCTATTTCATATAAAATTTTGCCCTTTTTGGAACAAAAGTTAAGAAATTTAAGTCATCTTTAAAGGTTCCATGTCCTATGTCCTAAGTTGTTTAGTAATTATTTTATTTGTATGAAAAGGACACTGTTCATACGAAGCACCTCACAGTAAATAAGTACCTAAAAAAACAACAAAAACTGAACTAAACACGATAAAGTACAGAAATGTATAGGAGGTAGAGCTGAAATTAGTTTGAGGGACAGGAAATGCAATTAGAAACATAAAAATTTTTACCATTAAAAGTAAAACCACAATTAAATAAAAAAAAAAGTTATACTAAAATATTGGACTGGAAGATGCTTGAAAAGCTTTCTATCTAAAAAAAAAAAGTTTAATCATTCTTTGGCCATTTTTTTTGTATATTAATTTAGTATTTTTTATTTATTTATTTATTTTTTCTTGTAAAACATGTTAGTTTCACAAAAAGTCAGCTTAGCCCTTTTTTCATCCAGTGTGTGGCACAAGTTAAACCACGTGAATATTTCAGTCGTGTTTTACAGTTTGAGTTTTGCCTCTTTCTCTCCTGTATTATAATAGGTGCTTTATGTTTTCAATCAGCAGAGATTAGACCTGCAAATTTCATTCTACGTGAAGTATTTATTCAACGTCCACACTCCTTTGTTCTTGTTTGTGTGAACTGCACACATTCCTTGTGTTCCCTGTAGGAGTGTGGTGGTTCCCGTGAAGAAAACCTCCCCTGGCAGCTTTGCGGTCAACACACTGGGCTCCAGCAGCACCAGCACCTCCCCTGGGCTTTCGAGCTGCAGCACCCCCAACATCTTTGCCGCTGCCTCTGCGACCCCTAAAAGCATGATCAACACCACCGGTGGGCATAACAAAAGGGACTTGAAGTACACGTACAAAATTGAATAAATCTACATTCCATATTTGATAGTTAATTTTAGATGATTGTCACTTTAGGTGTGCTTTTCATCCTGGTTACCCCGTGATTTTTTTTTTTTTGGTTCTCTTTAGGCCACAGCAAGGATAGAAACAAAACTGGCCATTTTGATCTTTTGACCCTGTCTTTGCTTTCTAAAACCACTAGATGGCTCTCTTTGCTTTCTGTTCCCAATCATCCTCCACTGTCCACAACCAACTTCTTCAAAAATACCGTTCTTCACACAATACTGTACCTCATCGTGCTCCAGATTGAATCCGTTTGTAATACGCTGTAAACTGAAGCCTTTCTAAAAGTGAGAATGAATCTACACGCATATATTTGAAATGTAAAATGTGCCTGATTTCATTACCTGCCTCTCTTGCTGTCATGGTGATTCTCCTGGCCCTCTTCTCTGGTGAACTGGTTTCACCTTAGGGCTTATGTTGTCTGCTGGTCTCAAAGAATCCTTTTAACACCCAAAACATTCAGAGCTTCCCCACAAGTTCAGTGTGCTAATTTTAGAAATAAAGCGTCCCTCTCCTTTTTGAGCCCCTGGCTCAGGAATGTGAGAAATGTATCCAAATGAAAATGCGCTTTGCTTTTAGCTAAAACCCGCACATTGACACCCAGACCTCGTGATCTGCTTTTGCCTGATTGTTGCCTGTTAGTCAGAAAAGTTTAAAGGTGACCATCTGCTCTGGTATAAATGTGATGTTTCACATTTGAATAGGTGTCCTGATAATCACTGCTTTCATAAAAGGTAATTTAGGATAGGAAATAGTTTTAGAAAATATATTATTTTTACAAATTGAATCTTTGACACATTTTGACTTGGCTACAGACAAGAGGGGAAACTAATAATTTTAACTGTTGAAATTTGAACTTTTGAAAATTGAGCCGAAGTCTACAGCGTGCCAAAATTAGATTTTATTGGAGCTACATATATGTATATAGGTTTTGTGTTTCGTGTTTTACAGTATTAGGCTATTAAAATGTGGTTTTAACATTTAAAATTTAAAAGTTTACATTTAAAACATCCATCCGTTTGTCCATGTTTGCTTCACTTTGCAGATGGGACATCTGAAACCAGACATCTAAAACCTATTACATTTATTTACATTGAATATAGCTAGGAATACTTCTGCTCTTCATAAATGTTGAATACGTTTTTGTTCCCCTGCAGGCGCCGCTGAGGCGGCCTCTGCCTCTGCATCATCCTCCACCAGTTTTGTCAACGGCGTGACGAGTAAAAGTCTTCCCGCCGTGCAAACCGTGGCCCCCATGCCTGAAGACACAGTCGAAAATATGAGGTACAACTCGTCTTCTTGACCTTTTTGCCGTCCTGTGTTGCTTACTCAGTTTGTGTCACTGACGGACTACAAGGCTGGGTGTGTGTAATGAATTTTGTATATGTATTTATTTATCCTAATTGTGTGCTTTTATGTATTTAGAAATCCCCACTCATGTTTATCAAGCCGGACATGTGCATAGCTTTGCACATATATCTGGTTAGGACCTTGTCTCACCTCCACACATTCATACATACAAAACAAGATCTTTCTCCACAGTCCGTCTTTGTCCAAGTGTTGTGCCGGAGGAATACATTTTGGTTTCCATGGCTGCAGTAACTAACATCACTTAGGCAGACTCTGAAATCGATCATATTATTTTCGTGCTGCAGATTGAGAGGAGAGTAAAGCGCCTATGCTAAAATATGTGCTCCACAAAATAAATGTTAAAAAAAAAATAATTTCTTATATGAATATATATAGTTTTTCTAAGATAATCTTTATTTGTTGATGAAGCATTTTATCTTACAAGGGCTGCATCTTCTCTTTCCATCTTTACCTTTTGTGAAATGGACCATAATCCACTACCTAAAGGACTGACACCTTCTGAGCCCAAACCCTTTAGCTCTCTGACAGGATTACAGGCAGCCTACGGAGAAGCAGGCCCATCTGTGCGAGTCACCTAAACCTTCGGCTTGCATCCTCCGTTTTATGCCAATGTGTTATGCCTATGCTGTGTTTTCTCAGCTGGGGCTGTGGGGCAGATTACACTACACATCCATCCAAATCCTACACCAAGCCTTGCTGTCTCTCTCTGTCTATCTGCTTTTTGCTCGTCTTAGGAAAAGAAAACAAGCTACAGCTCTCCTCAGGTTGCCTTTTTTTTTTCTTCTTTTTTTTTTATCTTTGCGTGTACACATAAGAGCACAGAGATAAGCTGAGGCTCAACTCGCATCTCCTCCTGTATTCAGTCTGAGTTGAATAGCTGCGATTTTCTGAAGGTGTTCAGATAACGTCAGGCGGACTCATGCGGTGACTACTGTACGGCTCTTCTTCTCCAGTCCTGTATTACTGTGATCTCCCTTGTAGCCCTGGCCACATGTCTCTCTCTAAAAAGAAAAGAAAAATCAGCCAGCTCCTTACAGCTTGTTATTGACATTTCTGTTGATGGCAACCACAGTTGTGATATTTGCCTCCTCCTCAACCCTGGGAAGCTGACTAACTGCTGGCAGCATTGTGCTTGTTGTCTTTCTGACTATAGTATGGTATGATCTTACAACATTATGTTCATTTTGTTACAGTTTAACTGTACTTTTTTTTTTTTTTACATATTTTGGTGTTCATTTTACAGCATTACTACAAAATTAGAGAGAGCATTGGAGAAGGTGGCTCCCTTGTTGAGAGAGATCTTTGTGGACTTTGCACCCTTCCTGTCACGGACTCTGTTGGGCAGCCATGGACAGGAGTTACTAATCGAAGGTATGGCTGTTGTATTTTAAATGCTGTCTGCTTTCATGTCTCTGTTGTACAGCGTCCTGTTGTACAGTATTAATTTGACTGGCTGCTCTATCGATGTGTGCACCCTCAGCAGAAACCTTGGACAAGAAAGTCAGTTTTTGCACACAAGCAGGAGTTCCTAACATTTTCATCTCCTGCAAATGTTTGGTTTTCTTTGTTGGTTTTCTCCCTGGATGCAATAGTTTTAAACAAACTGGTTAATTTTTAAAACCAAACAAATAAATCCAGAAGTATGTTTTTTTTTTGTTTGGGCTTTTGTATAATTTTCTTATAACTTTCTGCAAGAAAATTGGGGTTAGCAGTCAGGGATTGTTATTGTTATATTTTTAATGGTCAAAAAAATGTAGGTATAAACTTATTGTTGACACTAAAAAAATAAAAAAATAGAATGTTTTTTTTTTTAAAGAAAAATAAGATTACTTTTATTTACCACAAAAAGACAAAAAATACAGTTTTTATGTAAAATGATACGTTTTTGAAAAGCTGTGTATCATAATAGTTTAGCAGTGCTTACTGGTCATACTGGTCTTACTGAGCAAAGACTGGGAGTTGATGTTAGCTGGATAACAAGCTGCACTATCTGCTTGAGTAACCAGGTTGCAGTTAGCTGCTTTAATAGCTTTACGTCAGTGAGTGATAGATTTCACACTGCTGTCACTGTGAGTTATGCGTGTGGAAAATTTTCCTAACAGCCGAATTTGAATGTATGAGCTTCCTTTCAGCCAGCTGACCAGTATGCAGCAACAGGTTGGGGAAAGCCTGTGGTGCTGTGTTGCTCTGTGCTACATCCAACCATTGAAAACGTATGTCATATATTTTCTGGCAAGTCATTAAATAAACTTTAAACATTATGAATGAAAATATTTAGCTTTTTGTGTGCGTAATGCTTACGGATTTGAAGGTATCTCAACAATTTTCAATTGTCCCTAACCTTCAGTTTCAGTTGTTCACTGCAAAATTACACAGAAAAAAAAACACATCTATGCCATTTCACGGCAGCTTTAGCTTGAAATCACGTCGGAACTTTCTGTGCCTAACCTCATGAACTCGTATGAGAGAGCGTTTACACGCTGCTCCCCAGGCTTTGGCTTGCATTCACAAGATCACGATGGCACTTCAGTCGGCATGCACATGTGCGACACTCCGTCTGCAAAATGTTTGCCTGGGTGTGCACAGTGCAAATTATATTTGTGGACTTTTTTTTTTTTTTTTTTTTGCCTTTTAACTTACAAGCCAAAATAAGTTTTGATTATATTTCATTTTCAAGCTGTTTTCTCGTAGAAGTAAACTTAAACCACTCGTGCTCTCAGCAGTAGATGCAGTGGAGTGAAGCCCACTGAAACAGTGCGCTCTCTTGACGTTTTTAGAATTCCTTTGACAAAGCATGTGTGCTTTATCTAAATCATAAATTAAAATATTTCTATGATTTTTTTTTTAAATCTGTATTTTTTTTTATTTCAGTTTGTTGTTGACTCCGAAAATCGAAAAGTAATCCCCTTTACCGAACCAAACCTCATTTCAAAGATTGCACCAACCAGACGTTTTACTCTCGCACAACATGGTTGCACCGCAAACACGTTGAGAAGATGTCTTGGATTGACGTTTGGCTGAGGCTTCTTGCTCAATGTCAAGAGGGAGGAAAGAAAACTCAGGTAGCAAAGCCTTGACAAGTGTGAATATGTCTGTTACCCTTTCACTCACAGTCTGTCAGCAGACTGACCAAGCTGACAAACCAAGGCTGATCTCGGGCTGCAGACTGTAACCCCACAAACAAGGTCGTAGATAGACAGCTGGGTCCTCTGCGCTCTTCACCAGACATGTTTAACCCTGTCTGAGTCTCTGAAAAGCACTTTCTGTTCTGGATTAAAACAACGTTGTCTGAAATAAGAAGCACACACTTACACTTGGACGCTTACAGAACGCTTAGCTGTGTTGTGAGCCACCTCTGAGTGAATTCGCCGCGGTCTGTTTGTGCTCACGCTGATTTTGTACTTTCTGTTTCTCTCTCTACTTTTCTTCCTGGACCTTCCCAGGCACACAGTTGAAATACTGTGCTGCAGTGCAAAGGCGCTCCATTTACCAGTAATTACCGCCCATCCATCACTCTTTTGATTGCCTTGGGTCAAGCCCTCCTGTGCCCCCTGTGCCCCGTTCCCTCACCCTGTTCCTTCACCCCCTTTTCAGATGCGTGGTCACTGCAGCAATTATGTTGAGTGCACTAAGAGCTTCACACTTGGAGTTGGTGGGTAAGGGCTGTGCACGAACACTGCTGCTGTTGTGATGCCTGCCGCCTGCTTCTCGCTGTCCCTTGAGTGGCCCAGCCTGCCGCCACATCACCCCACAATGCCACATTCACCCGTGCCTCAACCCTGCGCTGTTTACAGGAAAGGACTGGCAGGGAGTGTTTAAATAGAATGCATTTAGTTTGTCTACCAGCACAAGGCCAGGGTCAGTCGGCCACCTGACTCCCTTGTCAGGCCGGACTGACTTATGGCTCGCATGTCACTGCTATAACAAGGGGTCAAACGTGGCACTCCATGTACAAGAGAAGGGTCACTTCCTCTTAGAGTACTTGCAATATGTTCCTTTGGGTAGTTTCCGCTGTTAAACGGAACAAGAAAAAGACACCTCTAAATGATCAATCCGTTTTTATTTTGCTATTTTTTCGTATTAAAAGCGACTGTATTCATAGGAAACTTTAACTCCGTATTAATTTAGCATCTTCAACTGCAAAAAAATTTCAAAAGGAGTTTTCGAGGATGTAAAGTGTCATTGCAGTGCTACTCTCTCTTTTTTTCTTCTACTTTATTTTCCACTTAGCCGACACAGATTAGCCCTTTTGGATATTTAAATTTACATGTAGTTTAAACTTTAATGTCCTTTTTTGCGAGGCAGATTATTTTTTATCAGATTTTTTACCTTGCACTTATTCAACTTAAGCACAATGAAGTCCAAACAGTTCCTAAATATTTTGCAATTGCAAAAGTGAAGCTAAGAATCGAGTGCCTTGCAAATGTATTCGTACACCTTGATTTTGTATTTCACAATTTGCCGTGTTACAACAACAATAATATGTTTGGATGATGGGTGAAATACTAACGGAAAACATTGCATAATTGTGAAATGGAAAGAAAGAAATACAACTTGTTAGTGTGGTATGTATATGTGTTTAGCCCAACTGAACTAAGTTCTTTTTAGGACCGCTTTTAAAACTGTAATTGCAGCTGCAAATAATTTTGGGTATATTTCTACCATTTTTTCACATCTAGAGACCCAAAATATGCTCTTGTATGTTAACCAGGACCCAATCATATTGAAGGAGAGAGTTTGTAACAGCAATTCTCAAGACGTGACACAGATTCTCAATTGTATCCCCCTCTGAACTTTGACTGGACCATTCCAGTACATGAAAATACTTTGATCAAAATTCTTCCATTGTAGTTCTTGCTGTGATTTTTAGAGAGTTTTGTTGTTCTGGAACATGAATTTCCATCCCATTCTCAGGTTTATGCAGAGTGAGTTACATAAAGACAAAAAAAAAGCTATGTGTCACACATACAATTTAGCATGTAGCCCAAAAATGGCCCAAAAATGCCAAAAGATTTTAGTCTCAACCTCATTTTCTGTCTTCCCTGCATTACTGGTGCAAAATTGCAAACAGGACTTTTTATGGCTTTCTTTCAGTAACGGCTTTCTTCTTTCAGTTGTCGTGTCGACAGATTCGCCCACTTGAGATGTGGGTCTCCTCGGCTCCTTTAGAGCCGCCACAGGCTTCTTGGCGTGTTTTCTGGTTAATGCTCTCTCTGCCCGGTCTGTCGGTTTACGTGGGTGGCCATGTCCTGGTAGGTTTGCAGTTGTGCCATACTCTTTCCATTTTTGGATGATGGACGGAACCTAATATTATGTTACATAATGTAGCCCTGCTTTAAACTTGTTCACAACCTTTTCTCTCCCCAGTCTGATGTTTTGCTCTGCCCAGTCTGATGTTTCATGGTGCTTTTTCCTCCATAACGTTCTTGCGTAGACATCTGAGGCTTTCACAGTTGCGTTTACTCAGAAAATATATTATTAATAAAGTGACTTCTTTTGGTAATTGGTTACAGTGGATTTTTATTTAGGGGGATGGCAGTGATGGGGATTGAAAGCAAATGCAAATGTTTTTTTTTTTTTTGCAATAGGTGTTTTTAAAGCCATCCATCACTTTCCTTCCACTTGAAAACTCTGTTCTACTTTTTACAGAAAATTGGTAACAGACTCTAAAGCTTTGGCTGTAACAAACTGTGAAAATGTTCAAGGGATATGGACACTTTTGCAAGGCTTTGTAGTCTCTTTTATCACCCCAACCCCATCTTTTGAACCAAAGCACGGGTACAATATTGAGTTTTAGTCTGCCTCATCTTTAATTAGTCCTTGAGAGTTACTTTCACTGCTGATTGCACCTCTCATGATTCTCTCCAGGTGCAGCAGAAAGGCGCAGAATATAAAGCCAGTTGCAGGCGCCGTTTCTACAAATGAGCTTTTCACACCTGTCCATGTTTCATTAGAGTTGTCTGCTTCGGTGGCTCACCGTCTGCAGGACGGAGGCTGGGGGAAGAAGCCGTGAATGTCTGCTGTGAGCGTGCGGAATGTGTAAATGTAGATGTGGTCGTGTGAAGAATGCTTATCTGTTGCAGATGTTGCTTAAACAGTTTAATAGCAAATTGGAAACACAGCTAAGAGTTTGGAGCCAGATCCGGTGACGGATCCAGGTGAAATTTTAATGTCTGTGCTGCATTGTTTATCTTTATGACACCATCTTCTGTCTTAACTAATACAGTAAATATTGATCCTCAAAGATTCTCTGTTTGAAACACGTCTGCCTACACTCCTGGTTCACATCTATTCTTTTCATCTGCTGTCTTGATAGGTCTCGTATGTATGAAGTCAAGCACCTCTGTAGTGGAGCTCGTCATGCTTCTTTGTTCTCAGGTAAAAAAAATATATATATATGTGTGTATATATTCCCCCCATCATCCCTTGAAAGCCTTTCTTTTTTTTCTCTTTTTTTTTTTCCTTGTAGTGCAAGTTGTCTTATTTATCTTGGAGCTTAAGCTTTCACGTGCATATCATTTTAGCTCGCTTTCTCCAAGCAAACTGCCCAAGCCAATCAGAGACATACAGCTTTCTGACAACCCAATGACTTTCTCGCTACACCCGGGAGCACTAATCCCAAACCTTCCTTTAAGAAAATGAGCCCCGCCTCATGTCCCTGCAAGTGACTGATCACCTCTGAGCTGACCCTCTGAATCCCTTGTTAAGCCCATGTTTTAGAGAAGGTCAGAGCCCTGATGTAGCAGTTACAACAGGAGATATTTAACATACCTTTTGTCAGCCCATCAGTCTTGCATCAGGAGCCCATAAGGAAGCCATTACTTGGTGCCTCTCTGTGGATCCAGACTGCAGGGCCTGAGACTGGAGGAGGTAGATCGCCACTGTGCTCGCTCCGTGGCATCCAAAATCCAAAGTGCCGTGCAGCAGGGAGCTCAACCTATGTTATATGGAGGCTATTATTCAGAAGATTTCCTGAAAAAAAAAAAAGCAAAAGTGCATAGATGGGGCAGCCAGAACTGAAATATTGTTGCTCTTGTGATAGGTTTTGAAGGGCTACTTTTTGTGATGTTTCTTGGTCTGTGGAGTATCTATGGTGAGCTGTCTTTCCAGCTCTAGGATTTATTGCAGATGAAAGCGTCAGCATGCTGTTAAGGGCCTGAGTCCATCCCCCCTTTTAAACAGATAGCATTACTGAGGCTCCAGAGGTTCCTGCCATTAGGGGCTCTGGGGATGAAACCCAGGCTGAGATATTGATCAGACCATGAGACCTTGAAACTGGACTATATAGCTGGGTGTCTACAGCCTTTCAACTAGGGATGAGGTATTACCTCCTAACTCTCCTCTGTTCATAATCAATCTACTTATCTTAGCAGCTAATATGATTGAAAAATAATAATGCTGTAATGGCTATTTTTTTCTGCTTCTTTAGGCTGTGACTCAGGGGAAAGCTAGCTGGTTAAATGCACTGCTTTTTCTACATTTTGAAGGGTGATTTGGCAAGACATTGACTCCAGTTTATCAGCTTGTGATTATGTGTGTGGCAAGTAATCTTTACTCAGTCTCAAACAAGAAAATTACCACAAAAAGTGAAGCAGAAGAGACCTTGACATGTGGAGAAACAGTAAATACAGCTGTGGTAATGACGTAGGGATATTAGAGGTAGACATAAAAATTAAGAAGCACAGAGAATCCTAATAAGTGGTATGGCTAAGATCACAAAGAGGAAAAAATATATATATATAGTCAAAAAGGTTAACTCAACAAAGGCATAAAACCAAACAAGAGTAGGAAATAAAATGACTTAAATTTGTTACAAAACTAACCTAATGCAACAAAAATTTAAATTAGTTTAAATGAGGAAGAAATATTCCAAATTTCTAAAAGTCAGATAAAAAATTCAGAAGAGAGAATGAGCTGGACTTGACTGGCCTTTGTTCTTCACAAAAGTTTTTCCCACAGGTAAGGGGAGCAATCAGAATATTCTTACTTTGGGTTAAAAACATTCTCCAGAAGACCTGCATGGATGATCTACACAAAATCAGATGAATATAAGACTATAAAAAGCTATGGAAATCATTGAAAGCACCAGATAACCAGATAACCCTTTTCTCATATTTTAACACCTGAAGTGTAAGAAACTAAACAGTCCTGAACAAATATTTGTGTTAATACTTGATTACAGCTTTTGATGGAGTAAAAAAATCTTTTACTGTCAAACATTTACCAGTTGCACAACATTTCATAATAATTTGAACACTTTTCATGGTGAGATGGCTTGTATTGACTCAAAAGGACTTTGGAAAAGGCCCTTAATTAATATCTTTGGGATCATCTCAGGTGATTTTTTAAACAGCGCAGCAGGTTTCTCTGATGCAGTCTGAGTGTTGGCTGACACCTCCTCGACATGCCAGCTTTGACACATTCCTTACATATTTCAGCTTTAATGTTTTAGGACAGCCAGGAGGGCATTTAGCTGACCTTTAGTCCTTCTCTGTTTTGTGGACTGTCAGATTTATGAATAAATTAGTGCTAATGATCTGCCTTTTCTTATTTATGCATACTAATCATGGCAATCATGGCGTGGCTGGCCTCGTCTGCAGACACGGTGTGTCTCTCCTCAGCCTGGGCAGCTGAATGAAAAGGTCAAGCAGCTCTGTTTTTTGTAACAGCTTAAACATATAGAGGGGTTTGGGGGGGTTCTAGAGTGGAGCCACAGAGATTTACTGATGGAAGGCCCCCAGATGTGGAGACTATAACAGTGAAAAGCTGAGCAGATAAAAGCAAAGGCTCCCACATACTGACAGGTTGGATTGAAACACCACAAATACTTAAAGCCCTGCTGAATTTCAGGAAGATGAAAGTGGGAGGAGAGTGATTCTTCTAAAGACCTAAAAGCTGTTTACTGGGATGGGAGTTTAGGGATTTTAGGCGATTTTGTTTTTTTTCTCAAAGCTTAGACCAAAGAATGGCAAAATATATCCTAGTAATGCCAGAATATGATTGTTCTTTATTGCTGGCAATTTTATTAAATTTTGTACTATTAGTATATTTTCTGATTTAAATATTCTTTGTAGAGTAAGTTTAATTAGAGGCGCCATATTCTGGTCAGGCTCTGCAAGGGCTGCATCTTTTTTTTTTTTTTTTTTAAGGGGGAGCATGTCAGCCCTGATTCACTTCAAATGGGCACCAGAGGACTTTTTTTTTTTTAAATATCTGCAATCAAAGACAGCCTCTATTGCGAGTTTTTCTCTCTTGTAAAAGAGAGAGAGGAAGAGAGAGGGAGAGAAAAAAAGTAGAAAGTCTCTGAAGTGCTATCTCAGCTGTCAACATGCATTCCTTAGACAAGATAGCAAATTTGACTCGCTCACGCCTTACCTCCACTGACCTGCTGCCACTTTCCTGGCATCTCCCCAAATGTCACATCTGCCTCCATTTCCGTATTTATTTTTGTCACGTGAGCGCGGCGAGAGGGAAACCTTGGACGACTGGGCATACATGATCCCTGTCTAAATCAACAACAGCCCGCTTCTAGGCAGATACTGTATGTGAAGAAAGGAGGTCATGGAGAACATTTGGAGCCCAGATGCTCAGCAGTTTGTCAGCACCATATCGCTGACTTAAAGCATCATGGGGTCAGACTGTGTAGTCTTGCATGAACCAGAATGTGTCAGTCACGACAACTGTTCACAAAAGCATTTGCCCATACATAATAATGTCAGTGTCAGTTATTCTGATGTACACAAGGAAGGCTGCTAACCGTGTACAGACAGGGTAAAGAGTTTGTCACTGTTTTGCATCTGTTGTATTTTAGATCTGCGAATAATTGCTCCACTTACAGTTCTGCTGGTTTGTTTTCCTGCCACACTTAAATAGCTTAGAAGTGCACACCAGCATTCATTTTAGACATAGATCAGTAGAAAAAGTAGTTTTCAAGTGATTTCATTCACTAAGGGGCAAAAGCGTGACGCTGTAATCACTTGTTTTTAAATCGTGAATCACCTTTTTCTAAACTACATTCTTTGGAAATCTGAATTCAATTTCATCTCATCCCGTAATTACTACCAGACCTGTGGAATCAGGAAGTTGCATAAATACAACTAGTCTAACAGCATGAATTAGGCTAAAAGATCCCAAAAGGCAGCACCTCAAGCTCTGATGTAAAGGAATTTAGGAACAGATGAGATACTAATTCAGCAACATCTATCAGTCTGGAAAGAGCTACTAGGCCATTGTTGGAACTTTAGTGAAACACAGTAAGAGTCGCTTTTCACTAAGAACTGGAGAACCTTTCCTGAAATTTCTGTCCTGGCAAAACTACCATGAGTCTAGTAAGTCATAATAGAACCCAGAATAACATCTGAAGAAACTACAAGCCTCACTTTACTCTGTAAAGGTCAGAGTTCATTATTCAAAAATAGGAAAAAACAGCAAAACTGGCGTCTATGGGAGATTTCTCAGGCAAAAAAACACAAAGCTGAATTTTTAGAAGATGTTACATCTGGAGAAAAACTGACAGCATTTCAGAAAATTAACAAAAGACCAACAGTCACAAATCTTAGGATTTGGGATGGTTTGGTACTACTTTTACTCATGATCTCATCATCGCCCACACATTACTGCAGTAATGCAAAGGGGATTTTTGATCTCTACCACAAAGTGCTGAAAGACAGTCAGCCATCAGTGTAAGGCTTTAAGCTCAAATACACATGAGTTATGTGACAGGACAACACACCAGTGAGTTTACTTCCTAATGGCTCAAAGAAAACAAAATCAAAGTTAGTTAGAAGTGGTCTAGTCAAACTTTGGACTTAATCAAATTGAGGTCCTGTTCCAAGATCCTAAACAGGCCGTTTCTATTAATTGCCACCTTTTCAAAAAGCAGGAATTAAGTCATGGTTAAAAAAAGGTGGACAATACCCTTCAAACAGGACCAAGTTTGTGGTTACCGGTAATTCTTTTTTTTCCTCAATATATGAAATTGTTTGAAAATTGCATTTTCTACCAACTCTTGTTATACTAATATAGCATATAGGTGTTGTAATGATCTAAAATATTTAAGCATGACAAAATAGCAAAGCACAAAAAATAGCTAGGGGAAAAAAATATTCATTGTATAGTGTTTATGGCGATTAAATTACTCGGTGTGATGCTGAGCATGAATAGAGCTTCTTATCTTCAGATACTCTTGAATTACGTATTTGCTTAAAACCTTTGGGAACGCAAAGATTTTCTTTTTATTTTCCGCCTGCCCCCCTCTCTCCCCCCTCCCCTCCCCTTTCGTGAACCGCGGCCTTCTCTGTTTTCTCTTTCATTTGCACCTCAGAAAAGGTTACAGGAAAGCTGAGTTTCCCACAGTGAAAGGCACACTCTCAAACTGCTTTTTAATCATTTCCAGAGCCTGTTGTGAGACGGCAAGTGCTGGCACTCCAGCCGGGCCGTGGCTCGGATCCGTTCCAGGAGCACACTTCAGGGCTCACTGAGCCTGCTCAGTAATCTGTCACTGTAAGGGACGGAGGAAATGGCTGTATTTAAGCGAGAGGATACAATTTCATCCCACAATTACATCTCTCCTGTGTTTACAGATCTTTTCACAGAGGAAGAAAATGTTGCCTCACATGTGGTGCAGAATTTCAACTTTTTATAGAAATCACTTTTTTTTTTTTTTTTTTCCTCGAAGGATATATCAACTAGATGCTTTCTTTACCCGCTTGAATTTCAAGCTATGGGATGTAATCTAAATTACACTTGAAATATGCATAAAAAAAAAAAAACAGATTTAGTTACATAGTGGATCAAAATAGTACCTCATCATCTACTTTAGCATTATAGGATTTGACTTTATAGTAGACTTTTACTTTATTGTAATTATGCAATTATGCTGGTTTGAATGACTGTCTCTGTTTGTTTCAGGAGTGGCAGAACTCCATTCAGAAGAATGCTGGCCTCGCTTTCATCGAGCTAATAAATGAAGGAAGGTAACTCAGCCATTCATTTCAAAATCACACAGCCCAGCAGCGGTTTTACGTTGACATTTATTATCAAAATGTACAGTTTATCATTTTCTTCTTGGCAGACATAAAGAGGTCGTTAAGCTAAGTGGAGCAGTGTAGCTTAGCCCTAAATCTCTGATCTCTTAGTGAGGACTAAAGGCAAATAAGCTGTTTTACTTGAATTACGAATAACAACACTGCAGAGCATCTCTTGCGCTGTCTACCTCTTCATTTCTTCTTCCTCCTCTCTTTCCGTGTTTGGGTGTGGCCAGACTCAGAGTTTTTCTGAGCAGATCAGGGGCAGCTCAGCGTCCTTGTCCATCTGTTGACCCATCTGGCCCGTCCTCCTGCATGCCCAGGCTCTAGGCTCGGTCCGAGCAGGTTTCTCCCTGTCCCCTGCTGGCCCTAGAACAAAGAAGTTCAGTTGGTGGGGCCACACGGCGCTGTCCAGGGTGCTGCTGACAGACGCATAATTTTCCAGTCTTACACTAGACTGTGTCCACCTAACCTGCTTAACTAGACAGATCTGCAGGACCCGGCTGGTAAATCTGTTTGCTTTACAAGGCGTGGCTGACACCGATGTTGTTCCTGCTGTATGTACAAAGACACATTACGCATGTAGATGGGATTTTTTCTTTTTTTTTTTTTTTTTTTCTTCTTCATAACGCAGCTGCTCATATCAAACACTGAAAATACACCTTAAATAGGTGGGTTAGATGGTTATTTTATAATCCAAATATGTCCATTTGAAAAAGTCAGATCTGGAACTTTTTCAGCAGGTTTTTTTTGTGAGAGGTTTTATAGTAACTGAAAAATATCAGTAGTAAATGGAAAATTAATCCATGCATGTCATCTTTCTGCAGCTATTTTATAAGATGCAGGGATCTGAAGTGCACTTCAGCCAGTGACAAATCAATACAAACATTAACAATAAAAAAACACCTTTGCCTTTTCAAAGCTACAAGCAAACATAGAAACAACGTTAGTTGTGAAATCTTCACTTTCACCTTTTTTTCAGTTTTTTGTGTGTTCTGCTTTTTTATTGTTCTTTATGTGCATGTAGCAAAAATACCTGGTAGATAACTGATATCTATTTTCCATCTCCAACTGGAACTTGTCAACTGACTTTCTCATCTATTCTTGGTTCCGAAACAAAGCTTCACGTTGTCAGCTTCTCTCTTTGAACTGTGAACTCCTGTCTGTTAATGAGTGCTTGTCAACAGTTAAAGAGGCGAGAGCAGCTGATGACTGTAGTCTCCAGATTAATGACTCTCTTTGGGGACAGAAGGCAATAGTAAAATCTGTGTGAGGCTCTGGAGAAGAACAAGATCTGTTTTAATTAAAACAAAACTTGCCTAATGGTGTGTGAAATAGGTTGTAATCTTCCAACATATCCGCAGTGAATTTATTTGTTGAAGTTGTTTTTTTTTTTTTTTAAGATGGTACAATTTAAATGTTAAAAGCTGTTACCCAGGAAAGTCTAGATTAGCTTTCTCAGTTATGCAGGCGCCAGGCGGGCTCTTTGAATATTTTTTCTTTTTTTCTTTCAAAAGACAAAACTGTGCAGAACAGGGTTCAGTGGTGACTTCTGTTGTTAATGGTACAGAAGGCTCAATCACTGACTTTCACTGTTGCGGCACAACACAGACAAATCAGCCCAATTATTTACAGTGTTTGTCGGCTATATTCTCACCCCTTTGGTCTCATCTGACCAAAGAACTTTCTGGCAGGTTTCATGTATTCTTTGCATGACTTGTAGCAAACTGCATATGGGACTTCTTATTTCTATAGTTAATGCTCTCTTTGTCAGATATTGGTATAATTCAGCTATGACTTGAAATGTGTGTTTCTTGGTCTTGGTGATGCAGTTTATTTACTAATGTTCTCTAACAAACTACTGATGCCTTTACAGAACAGCTGTAATAATATCGAGTTTGAATTTTGACTGTATTTCTCACATTTCCTCTCATAAATTGCATTTGTAAAAAGTGTCTGTTGCTATGCAATGTTAAAGGCTGCTGTGCCATGCCATGAAGGACCACATTGTTCGCGTTGCCAACGAGGCTGAATTCATCCTGAACAGACAGCGAGCTGAGGACGTCCACAAACATGCAGAGTTTGAGGTATCAGCTTTTATTCCACCTCAAGTTAAATGCCAACATCATCAATGGTTTTCATGTAATTGTACCAAAACATGACTTTTATTATTAATGGTTCTTTTCTAAACTACAGCTACTTCAAATTATTAGATTTTTTTTGTTGTCTGCTGTGAAAATACAATTTTATTTTGAGCACTTTCTGATGAGCACTTGACAAATTCCATTAAAGCGAAACAGCTATTCAACTTTACAGTCTCAGTAATAGTGGTCTTTTTCACTGTTACAATTTTCATAGCGTTAGCCAAGCGATACCCAAGCAATAATATTTTATTACTGGTGACCAGCTAACTCCAGGGATTACTATTAAGAGTGCATTCAACCCGTTTCCCTCAAATTACAGTTGAAATGTATCAAATGTATCAAACTGGAGCCTCATTTAAACACAATATGGCAAAAGTGTCTAAGTTGGATAGTAACATGTTACAAAAAACAGAATTTATTTACAGAGCCTTGCAAAAATGTTCATACCCTTTTATTTTTTCCACACTTTGCCACATTACAACCACAAACTTTGATGTATTTATTGGAATTTTATGGGATAAAATGAAAGAAAAAAGAAAATTTTCACAGAGGGTTTTTTTTTTTTCAAATAAACATCCAAAATGTCTCATGGATTTGTCTTTAGTCTTGTCCTGCTGTAAGGTGAACCTCCTCTGACCCTAATTTTTGTTCAAGATTGTCCTGAATTTAACCTCCTCACTAAACTAACCAGCTTTCCAGGCCCTGCTAAAGAAAAGCATCCCCGCAGTATGACACTGCCGCCATCATTATTTTTCCCCCGATGGTTTGTTCAGGAAATAAAACTTAAAATATATCCAAAGGCAATTGGTTGCACTGGATTATACTTTTAGAGAACCCGAGTAAACACAACTGAATAAAATGTTTTTTTTTTCTGTTTTTGTTTTTTTCTCTACTTTATTGGTATAAAATCATCAAAATCACGCACTGTTCTTTTTTCCCACTTCACAATTTGGACCATTTAGACCTTTTTTAAATCACATAAACGTCCCAACAAAAATCATTATAGTTTTAAAGTGACAAGAGCTGGGAAAGTTGTGAATATAGGTGTGAATACTTTGCAAGACATCAGAATATAAGTATTTCTTTTTTTGCATCTCTACAAGCCTCAACTCAAACACTTCATTCACCTCTGTTAACAGCGTGTACATGTGAGCGATGACATGTTTCTTATCTTAGAAAAGCAGCCAGCCACAAGCAGCTTTTTGATATACAGTTCTTGAGGATCCTTGACCCGCTAGATAAACTGGAAGAGACGACTAGATACGTGGTGTCAAGGGAACGGGGGCGGTGGGGAGAAGTGTACCTGGCCCTATCCGTCCTGTCTGCCAACTCCAGACAGCTTACACTTTTCATCTGGGGCTGACATTACTTTATTACCCACTCTCCATGATTGAAGATTCAGGTTACAGATAAGACATTTTTACAATTAAGCTGGTGTCAAGGAGAAGCGTCATATGCTTTAAAGTGATAAATAATGTTTGATATTTGTCACAGAGTCACGTGGTAATGCAGGGTGACAGGCAGCGATTGAGTTATTTGCTTTATGAGGAATATGTTGAAGTATAGTGTCTGACAGAATTCAAATTTAAAGCAGGAAATTCAATTAACTCCCAGCTTCTGTTAGCAAATTAGATTGTGAATATTAGCAAGAGTCGCCTCAGGGTGGAAGAGTAAGACAATCTTATTTCAGAAGCAAAGACAAGAGCTGTTCTAGTTTACTTTCAACCACCTGGAACCCTTCTACTGCCCCTAAATCAGGACAATTATTTTACACTAATATGCCAGTTTATTTTAGATTTATTTTTTTAATTTAAGTAATATTTTAATAGCATTCTTGCTTTAGAAAATGGCTTTATTTCTATATTTTGCATGATTCCTGTACAGCGAGACATTTCACTTTTCATATTGTCAATGTAGCTTTTTAAATGGCGATGTACCAATTTTTTGCGGAACCATTAACATTTTTTTCCTCTAATAGCAGCGTCCGCAGCTACCTAGCAGGGAACCTCATCTGTCTGCAGTTTGGGAATGAACTACCTCCATGTGCTCTCTTTGATTTATAACACTCCTCCAAGGGAACAGAAATACATCTCTCAACTGTCCGCTAATATCTTTATGCACTCAAGTGTGGTGAATGAAGCCATAACATTGCTCATCGTGACAAATGCTCTATTAGGAGAAATATATTATTCTGACTTTATTCAAATGGAACCTTTTTGAATGGTGTTAGTTCAATGTCAGGCATGGCTTTTTGGGGAAAGGACACCGTGCAAACAAGGTTAACGCTGTTCTTTTGTTCTTTATGTGCATCAGTCCGGCTGTGCACAGTATGCTGCAGACAGGAAAGAGGAGGAGAAGATGTGTGACCACCTGATAAGTGCTGCTAAGCATAGAGATCATGTCACAGCCAATCAACTGAAGCAGAAGATTGTCAACATCCTCACCAACAAGCATGGGGCCTGGGGTATACCATGCCAGAGGTACGTTTTTTTTTACCTGCGGGTCATGTTAAGTCTTAAACATCTGCCATGTTAGGTCCTATCTTCAGGAGCATCAGAAGTTACCTGCTTACAGTGATCTTCAGTCGATTGATGGGAGCACCGGTTAATATAATTTTCCCAGGATTCGATAGGGTTAGCAGTTGGGTCAGCAAACGCAATTACAGTGTGGAGAGGCCTAATCCCCAGGGGACAGTTGATTGGCTAGTCATCCTACATACATGGGTGGAAGCAATTTGGATGGGGGGTGGGGTTTCTTTTTTTGTTACCATTGCCCAGGTTTCCGTTGACATTTTGCAAAACAAAGCGCATGACCTGGTGGAAGCAGCTGGACGTCCCCATACGAACCTTGATACAATAACAAGTGGCTCTTCTGATCTGAAACTTACCTGTCTGGTTTTCCTACATAAAATTCAGTGGTGAAAAAAACCAATTATAATCGAAACTTTAAGCTTGATCTTATCCACTTAGCCAAAGACTGTATAATTAATCTTGTTAAAATGGATTAATTATACATTTCAATTAATCCATTTAATTGAAATTAAATGGATCTTCTGATCAGGGATGCACTGAACAGAAGATTTTGGCTGTTTGGCTGATTCTAGTTTATCTGCAAAAAACTTTAAAATATAACATATGAACAGCACTGAAAAACTGATGAACATTGTAAGCGGTTATTAATTTTCACATGAGCAACACAACGTCACGCTGTGTGTGTAAGAGATGACAGAGAGCAAAAATGAAATGATCTTATTTTAGACACTTTTTAGCATCTTCTATTATCATTGTCTAACTTTTTTCAAAATAATAATTCTGCACCGTTGAATGTTGTTGTCAGTTTAATCTGTTTCCTGTGTTCACTGACAAATTTTTCTGTTCTGACCGTTCAATCACATGGAGAAAGCTAAAATCTGTCCAGTGTTGATTACAAGCTGACTTTTTGTTTCATTTTCTGACAAGTTTCCATGCAATAGCTGACATGTTTTAGTTGGTTAACGTTGAAGCTTAGCTCACAGTTGTGTGATTGAGATTTTTAGCTATACATACATGCTTATGTGTTTCTGTTCTTTGTGCTAGCACCAGAACAACAGTAGCAAAAATGAAAGGAATGGCACTTTAACACTTTGCTGAAACAGTAACTTTGATTGTATTATTCAGTCTGAAGATGCATTGCAGACACCCTGCATTGTTTTTTCTATCTTAAATCAAGTTTATCAAATCCAGGAAGCTTTACAGTGTCATTTTGTCTTGGATGTCGTAGGTAGATTTTTTAATTCATATTCAAATGCTATATATACTGGCATTGTTTATGCTAGTTTTTTCTGCTAGCATTTGAGTATTTAGGAGAGCGTTCAAATATTACAAATTATTTAAAAATGGTGCCAAAGCAATAATGTAGACAAAATTACATTTATTGTTGTGCTAATAATTTGAGTGTAAAATTTTTGCAGCGTCTAAGTGCAATTTTTTTTTTTCTAAATCTGACTAAACCTTAGCAACCCATAAAAATGTGCTGGGTTGAATTTGGGGCTCTTGTTCAAATATTTATGGAGCCCCACCCGGAGGCACAGCATTTGCATTGAAACAAAAGGTTATTGAGCGTGGGTGCATTGTAAATGATACAACAAAACTTCCAACAAATTCAAATTTAATGGTAACCTGCTGGTGAAGAAAAATGATGCAATATGCTCACAAGCTCAAGGCAGTGTTGCAGTTCAGCAGCTTATTCTTATTCACTGCTACATTAACTTTCCCATTTATGCTGCCCTTGTAAAATATAAAGCCCCCAGGCTCTGTGAATGGCTGACCGTGTGTGTGTGTGTGTGTGTGCGTGTCCGTGTGTGTGAGGAGCCTTTACTTGGTTATGTTTTCATCCTCATACACATAAACTGTTTTACCTTTTTATTGCTAAATCCTGTCTGGAGATATGCCAAAGAATATTTATCATTAGCACAGAATATCACCAATTAAATTATTCTTAGGACATCAACTGAATGAAACTTGTGACTTGTTTGTGTTGCTTATCCACCAGTGTGTGTTTGCAGCTGATCTCATTAGATGGATAAGAATTAGATTAATCTGTTTCGTCTTCTTCTACAGACATTTGCAGGTTGCCTCTCTGTGAGCCACTTTATTTTGTGCCGTTCTTATTGCTCCAAACACCATTAGGAAAGTGTGCTGCAGCATAAACGACAACAGGCAGCTACGAGGTAATAATCTCTACAAGCTTTGAAAACAGCTGCTACAGTCATGCGATTAGACTGAAGAAAAGGCAGATCAGACCCTACGGTGGCCTGTTTGATCATACTATATGCTTGCCTGATGATGAATGTTCCCTTGTATAGAGCCAGCATAGAAAAATCAATACTCCTCAAATTGAAACAGTATAGGGTTGTATTGATCCACTGTGCTAAATCAAAATGAGGAGACTTTGATACATCTCTCCAAGACAGCTCTCTGCTCAGTAATGACACACTATCAATTTTAGCTTTACACTGATAAATCAAGTTGAAAATTGGATGTCAGAATTTTTCCCAGCAAGAGAGTGATTTCCTCTGCCCCCTGGTACCCTCTGCTGTTGACCTTTGAACCCTTGCAGCAGATTATAAAGTTCAGACTTATCCGAAGTGAAAGTAGATGTCAAGGCAAGACTGATGAATACACTGACGGCTAATGTCCGCCACTTTTTCAGCAGAGGACATTAAAGTCGCATTACTATAAATCCTGTCCCTGTAAAAATAAAAGAGGGTCGATTGAATTGCAACTTTATTTGATGGAGCACATATTTTCTGGCATTCTCAAGTACTTTTCCAGCACACTAGATAAATTTTAAACAAACCCGAAACAAGCAAACCTCTTCCGTCCCACCTGAGAATCACTGACAGCTGACAGAGGAGCCTCTGCTACCCTCCATGGCAGCCCTTAACCCTACCTGACTAGTCTATTGATTGTCAACATTTCTTCTGTATAATTACTTTTTTGTAGCAAAGGAGAAAGGAAAATGGCAGCACATATTGATCTGTGGCAAGGCAGTGAAACAGCCGTTTCCCTTGACTAACAGCGAGTTTCATCTCTTGCACGTGATGAATGGTAACAATCTGCCCGTGGATAATAACTTTGTGATGGAATGAACCTCTTTACTCACTATGTGCCCAGAGTCTTTGGTCTTGCCTGAAAGGGTTATCAATTCTAATAGAACTGAAGTGTCCTACTGCGTGGGGGGTGGGGACCTTTAGAGGGCCTTAAAGCCTCTGAGGGCTTTGGGTCTGATGTCCCTTTTGGGGCAGAAAACAAAGGTCACGGTCTCCGGTTGAGTCTAACAAGATAAACAAACTTTAACTTGGTGATAAAAATGATAGCAGTAACAACATCTAGACAAGCGGGATGTATAATGTTTTCTCACATCTGGATCTGGACCCATCGTGGGCATTTTTTCTTAAACAAACAAAGCAAAAGAATCCTCATTTGAAAGCAAACTGAAGCAAAATCTTTTTTGATGTAGTTTTTCCAACTCTAAATCAAAAATGAATTTGCTTTTAAATGAGGATTTTTTTTTTTTTTTTTTTGCTTTGTCTAGGAAAAAAAATAACAGAAATCTTGTTGGTATCTTAAAGTATTTTGCAAACACCTTTAAACTTCATCCAAATTGTGTCCTAATTTTGAGCAAAATGTTTCAAAGGAACACACCACAAAACACATAAAGGCAAGAAATTTAACGATGTATGCACCTTAAGTAAAAAGTATCCTATCGGTATTGGTAATACAGGTCCTGTATTTACTTAGTATTGGCTCAATATCAAAATGCGCAGCATTACGCATTTATATATATTATATTTGCAGAGACTGGTATGGGTATAGCAAAGTTAAATATATAGTTGAACTGTTTCTGTTTGAGCCACTACTTCACTCATCACTTCTTAAAAAATATGCAACTTCTTTAAAAACACCCTGCAATTACAAATGTTTGCTCTTTGTTAACTGAACCTTATCTTAAACATGATGGTCCTTTTGTTCTGGCTTCCCTATATATTCATTTTCTTTGCCCTTGGGCCACACTTAACCTTGTACACTGTGCTAATTATATCTGGAAAGGGGCCCATTCACATAATCATCAATTTCATTGGGTGTTGAAATTGAGCTGGGCATTGCTCGAACGTGCCACATCTTCTGTAAAAGATTGTTGCTGGAAAGCTGGTGATCCTGGGGAGTTTTCTAACGTTACAGTGTGGTTCCTCATCCCTCGCCGAACCTCGCGTGTCTGTCTTCATTAAACCTGATGAGCTCGAGTTAATCTTGTTGCCGCTGTGGTGTTTCCTTTTGTCTTTTTTTTCCCTAGAGCAAATTCTTCACTCTATCTCTTAATCTGCAAAAGAAGAGTCAAGAAACAAAAAACAGAAACATTTGGATCTTGGTGTTCTTTTGTTTGAAGTGGTGTTGAGAGATGTAAATATATGAAATAGCAAAATTAAAGGGATGAAAGTCTTAAGTATCATTTGCAGCCGTCTGCGATAATAAAATCATGATGGTGACCATATAGCCACTGACGATTTGGAATCCCAAAGACACATGAAATTTATTGGGGTTTTTTTTGCTTTTGTTTATATATTTTTTACTTTATAAGTCGCTTTGAAAGATATGAGTTCATCACCATATGGTTGCCAGTGACCACTTTTGATGAATTGCATTTTTGTTGCCTTTTTATCACAGCAGTATAGAGAAATGTTGTATAAGAATGCATAAAATAACGCACTGGTCTGTCAAACAGTTATTTTTTCCTTCTGTCTGGTTTCCATGTTTATTATATAAAGGAATCGGTTCTAAGAATAGTTACTTCGCAGAGACTGGTGGTTCTTCTAAACTGTCGAGACAGGAATTTGTCAGTAAATATGTATATGGAATAGCCAATTTATTTGTCAAACCGTATTTAAGAAATGTTTTAAGAGTCAGTGGAGCTTGTACCTTCTACAGATTCCCCTGAAGTTCACTACCTCACAATGAGAGACTGTTAGGACAGCTTAAAATGAAAGAAAAGCCTATTTGTCCTCAGAATGTCACTAAAAACGGATGTGTTCTAAGTAGTGTGGCCGTGCGACAGAAACCAGTTGCTTCGTCTTTGAATAGAATTGTCACTGATTACTGGTATTTATTATAATTACCCCCGACTCATGTCACCAGTGCAGGATTTTAAAAAGAGTATAATGGTGTTTTATTGAATCAGTATGTGCCTGACCTTCCCCCTTACCGCTCCGCATAAATCTCTACAGAGAATAAATTGGATGAAAAAGGAAATCTTGAACCATGAAAATATGATCCGTCTTCAGTCCAACCCTGTCTGTTTGTGAGTCAGTATGGTTAAGTGACTTAAAAGACATGCGGTTGACTATAAGCACTTACCAAAAATAAATAACAAATACTGGTGCAGCGATTAATCTAGAAATGTTGTGTTTGTGTCCTTTTTAGACACCAACTGATCAAGTTACTGATTTGTATTTATTTTAGTATCCATTTACTCGTTCATCTGTGTTATTACACCTGAGCAAGGGATTACTAAAAAGCATATTAACAAAGTTAAGGTTCATTTAACCACTGCAATTAGTGTAGATTTCACTTATTATTTCTGACGATGAATCACTTCATTTTAACAGCTTAAACACTTAAGAAAATGTGTGACTTTCAACATAGTTTTAAACCTTCATAGCTAAATGAATTACACTATAACCATTTTACATTGTCTGAATCTCAAGACACAACAGGTACATCTTTGTAGCCTAACTGATCTACACAGTATCTGTACACTCAGTTTAGTTTATAACAGTTTAATGGAATCTCTTCAAACTTCTTAAGCCTGAATCTTCTTAAATATACCCATTTTAATCCACTTCAAATACACTTGCTTGCTAAAATTGCTGTTTCAAAGCTACTCTTATTTGCACCCAATTGGGCTGTATGGATGCAGAGGATAAGGTCTGTCACAGAGACACTTCTGTTTGGTGCTTCTTGGCAGTGGAACCATGACTAATAAGCACCTCCACTGTTTGTGTCATGAAGTCATTTAGTTCTCTTTGTTTAAAAAGAAACAAAAGTGTTGGTGATTTGGAAACATGTTGAGTGTTTAAATTTTTACAAGATGACTAATCTTTTTTTCCATCCCCCAAAGCTAAGACGCCATTAACTGGGAATGACTCCACCATTAAGAAGCTGAACTGGCTTGAAAGTATAACTTTAGTGTTAGCAAAATCGCCAATATAGCGTAAGATGGATGCAAAGAGAAGGCAGAGGAGCTGGTTTTGTTTCCACAAATGATCTGTCCCATACCATACTGGCACAACATAGTGACAATTTCAACAAACATCTAAAAAAAATACATATATATTTTTCAAAGTTACATACTATAACTTTAATGAACTGTTAGGATCGATTGGAATATATGTGTGACTGAATTGAAATTGTGAATTGACACTACATAAATAAACTAAATTGAATTAGATAGGTTCTGCAACATTTAAAACTATAACACCTCATGTGAAATCAATATGAGCCTTAAGAGTTGATTTTTCTGTTGTTTTTTTTCAACCAATATTATGCAGTTGGCAATAAAGTGTATCAATCCTTTTGACCACACTGGATTGATACACTTTTTTTTAATAAACATTAAAATGATGTTTATTTTTTCTATTGTAAATAAAACCCTACTGGATGAGTGTTAGATCTGGCACTTCACACACCTCAGCAAGGCCCGCTGGTGGAAAAATGTGCTTTAAATATCCATTTAAAAGGGGATAGATAATAGACAATAGTTCTCTTATACATTTATCCTGCTACACTTAGCAAGTCTTAAAACCTTCATAAATAATGGTGCTCTGTTTCCTGTAGGTTATCAGTGTTGGAAAATTAGCTTTTAAAATGCGGTTTGAAATCCATTTGGCTGATTGATGGGTGATGGGACTAATAAATTTTGCCAGTTTCTAGCGGGTCGGCTCAAAGCCATTCTTTATGGTTGTCATGAGGCCAGACACATTCGATGTGTGAAATAAGGATGTCAAACCAACTCTGATGAAAGGATTTCATTGGGTGGACAATTTGCTACAAAAAGAAAACAGACTATTATCTTTGCATTAATAATTATAAACAGGAGTTTTATATTTAACAGACTCTTTATTACCTAAATTGTACATTAATCTTTATTGTATTGTGTGGATCTTAGCATTGGTGGTCTGCTGCCAGAGTAAAAACAGTTAGCAGATTTTAAATACTGCTACTAGGGGCATGTGATCACCCAGGTTTACATTGCCATTAGTCTAACCAAGTAGAAAGCAGTCTTCAAAATATGTCATAATGTTCTGATCCACTGACTCTGCATGGTTGGTTAAAGGGTGTAGCTTAATTTTTCTCAAAAGGTTGAGGGAGATATTATGGAAAATCAACTTTTTGAGTGTTGCTTTGACTCAATTATGCATGATTGAGAATTGCTTGAATCTCCCATGGCAGCCATTCGGGGGTGCCTTAGCACGTGCTCATACAATGCGCTGCTTATTTACCCAAAGCTCTAACTTGGAGCTTCAGTTCTCCACCAAGCTTCTGGCCTACAGAGAAGATTTCTGTCACATTTTCCCAGTATCTTGTTCTACTGGCCATCCATATCACACGATTACAGCGGAGCACCAGTATTCATGGGTACTACAGCCACCCACGAACATCTGAAATCCGCAAACACTTGAGACCACATCTAAAAAATTCTATAACTGCATATTTGAATAGTTCAAACACCAAATGCACATGCATTAATACACAGAGTGGACATTGCCTTAGCACTACCATAGAAGCTAACATCCACAGTGTTCCTTATGCTGCTGTTGGGAGTACAGCCGATCACCAAATGCAATCCAATAGCTTGTCAAGTTGCATTTGGCCTACATGTCTCAGCTTCCCGAGTTGGATTTTCTTTTGACTATTTCAGATATGCTCTACAGAATAATCAGTGAAAGGCAGATTTTCCAAAAAAATAAATACATAAATAAAATCAGCAAATATTGAACGACAAATAGGCCAGGGTCCAATGTAAAGTACAAGTCAGAAATTAGATGGGCTGTGTTTTAGCAAAGACTTTGCTCCACAAAACCATCCAGATTAGCACCTCAATTGTTGCAAAGAAAGCCCAATTTTCTCATTGTTAGCTTTATCCTATCATCCCTATGATATTTGAAGTCCTCGACTTTGGTCAAAGGCTGACCCTCAACACAGAGGAAGCAATCATCTTTTTCCCAGTTGACATTCATTTAGAAGAACTGACTCGTGTTTTACCTATCAACAACATTAATAACTTCTTCTGAATAGGCCACCCATGTACCACAAGTGCTGAGAGGCTGTGTTTCATTCAAAGTTGCTCTGTGTTCCTGTCTGAATGTGTGAATGTTTTGTTCAGAAATATAAATTTGACTTTTATTGTAAAACACCTTCATGTGGTTAGCATAACTACAAAACAAATTCAGTCCAGACCATTGACCATACAGTTCATTTAACTATATATATTACCAGTTGAAACAGCTTGAAAGCCATGGATTTAGAATGTCACCGGTCTTACTCGTTGTTGCAAAAAGTCGACTTGAAGTTATATTATATATTTAAGTCCTGTTTTTTATTTAAACGTTTGCACGTTTTTTGTTGTACTCTTGTGTTTAGGCACTCTGACTTAAACTGTAATGAGCAACCTCAAGCAAACCACTTGAAAGCATTTTATAATGGTTAATACTGTAATAAGGAAATCTTCAAAGAAGGGATTTATCCCCCACTGGCATCTGCTCTCTCTACTTCCACAATAATCACCCAGTTGCCTACAGTGGATTTACATTTTTTACACTGTGTAATCTTGCATTTACAATATCATTTACGTGGGTGTCTCCTTTCCACCCACTGACATCTGTCTTCTTCTCAGTTAAGCTTTGAGGGAGATTGGCAGGGGACAAGCTCAAGGCATTCAGTGTTACTTTGCATATACCGGCTCATGATACTTTGTGACTGCAACATCCGCAGTTGCATGGACACACTCGCCGCTCATACCCGCTTTTGATTGATATTTAACTGAAACTGAGCCCTTGTTGCTGTCAGGACTCGGCTAATTCTCCTGAGTCTTTTGATTTCTTACACTGGTGAATATTATGTTCATGGAACAAGGAGGGTCTATTTTGTGATGTGATCCCCTCTAACACTTTAATCTGTTTAGACTGATTCAGAACTGTGTGGCTGAGAAAGGGGGCGAAAATCGAACAAAATACAAGGCTGCCTGCCAAGGCCTTACAGCAACTGACGCACACTGACAAATCACCTCCTGAATTTAAAAACATATTTTTTACCTGATTCAAGGGTGTTTTTGAGCTTTGGGTTTCCTAATTGTTAGCTCCAACAAGATGTGCTTTATTTTGATGAGATTGAAAGATATTGTCCGTTTTATTCCAACTGCTACAGTGTTGGAATGTGCAGTTTTTAATGTGATTGACCAAATGAATCAAGATAGTGCCCAATCTCTTCACATATAAGCAAAAAGATAGATGCAAAACGCAGCTGTATTTTCTGTGGAGTGCACAGGCTTAAAACCGGCATCAGCTAGTACACATTTGGAAAGCTGTGTACTTAAAACCCTAATGCTTGTCCCCATGCTTAATGGTTTGCATTAGCTGCAAGCCATAAAATTATCCATAGGTCCTCACTTATGTTGGAATAATCATTTACAAAGATGGCAACCACATGCTGGTACTGTTTTCTTTTTTTTTTCTTCTTTATGGCTTTAATTCACTGTTATTAATAATGAATAAAAATGCAGTTTTCAATTGGTTTGCTCCAGGGCCCTGGGAATCATTTCAATGAATATTTCAGCACATTATTTTAATCATGGCTCTACATATGCAGTGGGGGGAGGGTTTGTTTTATAGGCTCATGCTTCAACCGCCCCAAGACCCTGATCATTAAACTCCACGCTGTCTGCATTGAGGTTCCTACCTTTGATTTACAAGACTTGTTAAAAAACATTGTAAAAAAAGAAGGCAAGCTGTGCCATTTATACTTGTAATTTGAAGCCGTATTTGTAAATGGGGGTGCCTAAGATTTATGTATGTCGGGTTTGCTGGTGCTCCCCGCTGTTATGCTATTGGCTTTTGCAGAGGTAGCATTACTTAGGCCTCTAGAGAGCTTGGCAGCATTCACCCTAATAAAGTCCACCATATCTGGTTTGATTTTTCTCCCCCAGATGTTTTTTTTAAATGTGGCTGCTGTAATCAGGCCATCATTGAGGAGTGTGCTCTCTGTCTAATCTTCCCATCGTTTTGTCTCTTTCGTAGTCAGCTGCATGACTTCTGGCGTCTCGACTACTGGGAAGACGACCTGCGGCGGAGGAGGAGGTTTGTCCGAAACCCATTTGGCTCCACCCACTTGGATGTAGCATGCAAGTCCTCACAAGAGTATGGTAGGTGCTTCTTTTATTTGTGGAAAATATAAAACAAACTGCGTTCAATTTTTTTTTGGTCATGGAGTTTGTTACCATTTTCTCCTTGACTGTAACTTTTCATTGTTTAGTTTTGCCTACCGCCTAGAGTCACGTCTGCGTAAAACCTTACACCCCAGGCTTTTACAATAAAGCTGTCTTGTCAAAATGAAATTCTCCAGTCCTTCTGCCTGTAACTGAACAGCAGGGTGAATGTTTAATGGGTTTAAGTTTAATGGGTTGATCGCAAAATTATTAGAAGCACCAACCACAGTGACTACAGTTACCTTTAATTATTCCCCTTGTGGGATTTTGAATCTTGATGGTGTCCTCTCTTTATTTCTATGTTGAGTTACTTAAGACAACAGTTGCTTCAGTCTGTGTGTCTTATGGTTACCTTAGACTTTTTCTTCAATATAATGCGCTCTAGATGAGCACCTGGCAGCTGCTGAAGAAGCAGGTGGTCCCATTTTTAAGATACTTGCAGTAATTACAGCTTCTGCTCCTGATGTTGATTTGTTGTTCATTTTTGTAATGTTTTTTTGAATTTTCCAAGTTACCAGGTTGCTCTGCCATTAAAGAATAGTCGTAAAAAGCTAGCCGTTCGGATTTGCACTGGGAAAAATAAAAGGAATTTCCTAATTTAGTCATTCACCACAGATGTGAGAGGTAAAATGTAACGTATTAAGATAACAAGCCTGTAAATACTTGCACACCTGTTTAACCTATAAAGCATAAGCAATAATATTGCATATTGAATATATTGAATCTTCCTAATTCAAGCCAACAGTTATAGATTGTCCAGATAAAATGAGAAAAAAAATCTCAAACATTTATCAATATTTTAACACAAATTTTTAAAGATGAATTTGAGTTTGTGAATTTCCGCCCACAAAATGAATATGTTCTCATTTGCTTTGCATCAGAATGTGACTGTGATCATTTATATTCAAAATGGTTTTTGAGTCCCTGCACGTCACCACGTTTTCTCTTCAGCTCATTGTAATGCAACCATTAAAAGTATTAGGCCTGTTTTGCCTGTTTATTTTACGACCTTGTGAAGTTCAGCTGCCCGCTGGACTCCTTCATCTGTGGCACAGAACTCCAATGTTATTTTTATTTTATTTTTTTTAATTCCATTATTTATATTTTTCTGCTTCTATCAAAGTAACTGACTAAAGACTTGTTGAGATCCTGCTAGCATGCTCTAGTTTTAATGAGCGGAATAATGTATAAACTTGTCAGCTGAAAGGGATTGCCTGCAGTCTGATGCTCACTATCAAAGGTGAGTTGCTTTTTCAAGCTTATTTTAACTGACTTTGATGGAATGGGGCTGTGTAGCAAAGGCTTTTATCAAGAGTTAAAATAAAAATGCTTTTTTTTTTTTTCATCTTTGTGAGACCTTCAGCAGATTTTGGGGGAGCCGGGACAATTGGCAGTTACAATTTTTGTTTTTTACTGCCATGATATTGGCAATAGCTGTCCTAGCAGATCACCCTGCTGTGAAATCTCAAGCGTTTATTATTCAACAAATATGGCATCCTCATATTGTACTGTGATAGAATATGTCCAGCAGAACCAGATGGAGGCCCAGAGGTAATACAATTTCAAATGAGCAAAGCTGATGAGAAAGAATATCTGTAAGAAAAAGAAAACAGACAATGTTTACTCATTGTTGTTCCTCAAGGATATGTATTGGACCAGTATCTTTTTTTTCAATTGACATATCTTAACATGTTGATTAATAATCTTTAAGTTCAGTCTTATAATAAACACTTCAAAATTCTTGTTTTCCAAAGTTTACGCTATTTTAGTTTCAAATTGGCAGAGTTTACAGACCATTTTGGCGTATCTTTTACATTATAAATACAACAGGTCAAAATGAATCTATTGCATATAATCCTAAAGGTAAAGCTGTTCAAAAACCTGAAATATTTTTGACTGAGAATGAACTGGACTGGGAATATATAGAATGAAAATACAAATATGTTTTAGCCTTTATTTCTCTAGTTATTCAGATCTGGAAAATATTTAATCAAGTTAAAATTTGGGGGAAAAAAAGAAAAAGAAAAAGGGAGGTGGGGGGACCTGGGGAACATAGCAGCTCTCAAAGAAACCAAAGAACAGACCCAACAGACTAAAGATTGCAATAGTCTGGTATTTGACAGAAGTCTCTGTTTATCCCAGCGTCTTAGCCAGCAAAGTAAACATTACAGTTGTAAATTAAGCTCTATGCAGCTGCAGTGGAGGGAGGTGTTTGAAAAGTGCAAGATTTTTTTATTACTACTTTGTTTTCTGGAAGAAGTAAAGTGTTTGTGTTTCCCACAAGAAGTGAGTTCTTGTGAACTCACTTAATCAGCTGAGTCATATATTTTGACTTTAAAATGGAATTAGTATTTTTTAAACTTAATTGGTATTGTTTTTTTGTTTTGTTTTGTTTTTTAAACCACGTGATGGATTTGTGTGTACGAGATGACCTTAGAGTCATCACAGTACTACAGATTATTAATGGCAATGGGAAAACTAGTTTTGCTTCGTAAGAGTTGGAATGTTTTTTTGGGTTTCTTTGTCCATTTTGTGTCTGTGCTTTAAAGGATGTAGACTCTGATGGTTGAACTCTACCTTAAACTCTGCCTCATTGTCTATTAGTAGTGCTGACAGCTTAGCTAGCACAATCGGTCTCTGGCCTTTGCCTGTAATAACCTGCCTTGGTCCAGCCAGCCTCTGCCCAGAATCAGACTATATTGTTAGGTGATTGGAATTGGGCAAGCATGAAATGGAAGTCACGTTAATATTGATCCAAATGTTTAACGGGGTGTTTTACCTCCTGGTGTCCTTGCTGTCTCATTTCAGGCGAGCGGCGTCTCTTGAAGCTGATTGCACCAGGCGGAGATCTTTATAGCCTTTTACTTCAGCAGGCATAGCCTCATGATGTGATATTAACCTTTACCAACATCATAATTAAAGGCATTATTCTGTGGCAAACGACGTCGCAGTACTTTCCGACATACATATTCAGATATTTAAATGTGGGTTTTAAGAAAATGCAGTGAGAAACGAAAGTAATGATCATGTCAGCATTTTCTGAATGTATTTCTTGAGGGTTTGATGAAGAAATCCACTCATAAAAATAAATAAAAATTATTTAATCCATAAAATGAATTGTCAAGACTGAGAGAAAAAAATGAAACCTAGCTGCTAAAAGGGATAGGAAGCCAAAAATGCTGATCTGCTTATTTATCCCTGATTAATAGTCTTATGAAAAAGTTTTTTTTTTATTTCCAGTATATTTGACAAGAAACATTGTATAAAGGTTCTTAAGGTTTTTGGCTCAATTTTTTTTTTCAAACCATGCTGATGGAATTGGCTGCAGATTCATTTCTAAACTACTGAATGTTCCAGCCAACACCAAAAAGCTGGAAGTGTGAAGCACATATTTTCAGAATTGCATGATTTATGACACAACAGGAACTTGAAAAGTAGTAGCACAGAGCCAAACATTACTTGCAGAAAGCTCTAGGAAAGACTTAGAATTTTTATGAGAACAATAAGTAATACACTCAACCACAAGGTCTTTGTATACATTCATCCCACAAGATTTCATTGTTGAAAAAAAAAACGATTAACGCTCATTTAATGTTTGTTGCAGAACATTTGAAATAAAAAAGAACAAATAAGTCCAACTGGTCTGGTGAGATGAGGCTGAAATCCTTCACCCTGTAGATGTAATTTCACAGAAGTGTCACTGCACATCACTAAAAAACACCACCACTAACGTATCCGACTGGCAGACTTCATATAACTGAATAAAACATTAATAGAGAAATTTACTGAAATGTTCTTGGCAAGAATCTAAAGTACATAGAAGAGACTCCCTGAAGCATCAGAATTTGACGACCGTTTGTGTGGAGCAGTGGCTCAACATGACTCTTGAGCAGTGCATGAAACTCATTTCTCCATACAGGAGTAGACAACTTGAACCTTTCATTGGAACTGGAGGCTTTTCTACTAAGTATTTCACAAATTACAGTCTTTTCAGTGATTATCCCCTGTGCTCTTCCACTTTTACACAATTTTATGGGCTGACTTGTTTTGATTTCTCTGTATGTGTGAATTATTGGGGTTGTTGCTAACATATAACATATGGGGTTAATTTTGTGTCAGCAGCCCTATTGGAAATGTATTCGCTGAGAAAGACATTAACATGCTTAATACTTTGCTATGAACAGCACATTTTTAAGTAAAGATGCAGGATTATCACCTTTTGCCTTTGCAGTTTTTCTTTTT
This sequence comes from Poecilia reticulata, assembly GCF_904066995.2. Taxonomy (NCBI): domain Eukaryota; kingdom Metazoa; phylum Chordata; class Actinopteri; order Cyprinodontiformes; family Poeciliidae; genus Poecilia; species Poecilia reticulata. Next base: position 26,572,601 of record NC_088842.1, read on the forward strand.
TTTTTTTTTGCAGAGATGGAGACTGTTGCGTGACAACGAAGTTGACACGCAAAGCACTTAACCACAATATTGGATAAAGATCACTCCTAGAGGAAGCGTCTGTACTGTGTAAACCACTCTACATCAAAAGTTGCCTTGCTTACTTTTACAGCCTCGAAAAATTTACAAATGTCTTGTGTCACAGGAAGTATGAAACTGTCATTTTCCCCCTCATTTATTTTTCCTCAGTGCGGATTAAATAAAGGTTAAGAGACAGAGGGAAGAACTGCATCGCCTTCGTGATCCCATGAATAGGACTTTTTCTCTCCTTGTGGAATGTCGAGACAGCGGAGGGGGAAGTCTAGAGTGTAGTGCTGGATCAGAAACAGAGTCTGGAAAAAAAGTAGCTAAGCCATTCTATAAACCTCATTTTATATACATTTAAAAAATATATGTAGAGAGTTGTTATTTTTCAAAACTCAGGTTTTGCTCTGGAGCGTTCGCAAACTCAAAAATCTTTGGAGGGGGAGCGACGGGGGGTTTCTGTGTTTATTAAACAGGAGAAACTGCAACATATAATGAAATTAACAAACTGATGTCAATTTATTTCTGTGGTATAACACTTAGTATTTTTAACACAGCTTATGTGTTATGTAATGTTCATACAGAAGCAGCTTGTAAACGCACCTTTGACCACAGTTGCTTAAGTTCTGAACTGAACCTCTGGGCCAGGCTTTTTATGTGCTTCACATTTATATCTATTCTCCAGCTGGTATGCTGCTTTTTTGGAAACAATGCCAAGTATCTCTGTCCCACTGATGCATATGTGTTATGTATATTTTATACCTTTTAGATAATGCTAAAACTCTATGTGAAGATAAGAGGCAAATTATCTACTTAAAATTGTGAATATAGTATCAAGTGTTGACAGGAGCAAATCTTGATACCATTTTATTCCATGGAGTTTCTTTAAAAGATTAATTGACCTGTGGATCAGTGTTATTTTTATTTATTTTTTGTTGTTTCAGTTTTGTGTTGATTCTCGAGAGACCAATTCATCTTTTGTTTTTTTCTGTCAATATAAAACTAAATTTGGTTTATTTGAATGTTTTGCCTTTTTTTTTGTTTGTTGTAACTTGTAAATTATAATTTGAAATGATGGTGGATCTGAACTGCAGTCAGTCCAGTTTTATAGCCGAAACCCCATAATGAAGACATGTAGATTTAATGACAAAAACGTAGTTTATTTTTCTCTTCAACAGATTGCCTGAACAACATATTGTCTTGAAGTATTTTTCACAGATGCTTAAATGACTAACAATCTTCCTCAGCATTTTATTTCTCCCATTTTTAGCCCTTCTGGGGTCTTTTGTTTCGAACTACTTAGTTGTAGCTCGTTGTCAATTTGTCTGGTTACTTTCTCTTACGTATTCAAGGATTTAACTGAAAGTGTCTACTGTTTCAAACTTTTTGGAGAGCAGAGATTCCCAAGTACCCTGTAAGGAACTGTAAGGACCTTGCTGACCCCCAGCTATGAGTGCTACAAGACCGCCTCCTTTGGTGACAGCCGGCAGATCTTCATCAGCCTTCAATGTGGGCATCAAAGCTCTGCAGTGCACTTTACGGAGTGTAATTAGTGCACTCTGAGGCAGTTTCAGCTCAGTGATTGAACAAGAGGACCCATGAGACTGGCTTATAGGTGACTTCTCTTGGCACTGTTACTGAAGAGCTCAAAAGCAAACAAGAAATAAAACTGCTGTCTCACGAGAAAGCCAGCGACCAACTTTTGCTTTGTATTTTTTTTTTACCTGTTTGACAGATGACTTGGCACTATTATTATTATAATACATCTTGTATTATTTTTCTGCAAAGCCTTAAATCCTCCACTGTTCATCACTTACTGCTGTGTAAGTGATCACACTTACCAAACCTTTTCTTAAAACACTTTTAGCACAATAGTTTTTTCATAGTCTCATTAGTTCTGTTCATCTCAACAGATGTTTTACTCTTGACACTTTATTTGTTGTTTTATTTGTAATCACGCTTTCTCTAAGAACGGAAGTCCGTTCCGGTGGTTGGAGGGTCATGCTGACTCACAAACACATGCCTCACCTAATGTTGATTTTACATGCTGAAATCACCACGGTTTATTTGGTCTTCTAAAACCCTTCCAGAACTACCAGTCAGAGCCTCCGTGCGTCTGTTGAGTTCTCCTTCATTTACTTGAGGCGTAATGATGGTTTACAGAAATCCAGTTTTAGGTTTCACTCTTCCTGCTTTGATTTCTGACCACTGGCAGGCTTTTTCCATGTAACATTGCACAGAATTCATTTCCGAAACACTCCAACTTCTTCCCCTCGTCTGATGAAAGAACGCCAGATATGAGACAGAGCAGGAAGCAAGGTTTTTTTTTCACCCACCCCCCTCCTCAGTAGCAGTGTTGACAACAGTCAAATGTGACCTCTTCAAGACAAGGTACATGTTCCTTAAGGGAGGGAAAGGTGAATTAAGAACTGTGGTGAAAGGAAACATGTCAGACATATGTCAACCACCTCCCTTACCTTGATATGTGTTCTTCCCTTAGCTCACAAGTTTCTCCACTGGTTATTTCCAACACTGGACTTCGGGTGGGGGGAATCACAGAAGTGTTTCGAGCCGCCGTATGACAGGCACATGTTCAAGCTGGCCACATTTAAGATGATCAATGCACTGTGAGGCTTTTGTTTTTGCACTGTGTAAGAACACATCCTGTTCGATTTCCACTTTATACCATCGCCATATGATGACGTCCGGCTATAAACAGGCTCCTAATTGAGCTGTCTGCTCAGTCCCACTCTTGTCACGTCTCCAAAAGCAGCTAATATTATCTCTAATCTACACCGAGCGTGATATGTATCCCCCCGACTCTGCTTTTGGTCTTTTAAGATAAAGATTGTCTTTTATTGTTGACCTAAAAATAAAAGCTGGCACACTTCTCAAGTTAAACCGCTCAGAATATATTCGGTGCAGAATCCCACGAAGAGCCTGAGCAGTCTCTCATATGCAGATAGATTGGTGTGTAAATAAAATCAGGGTCATTGTGTTTAGTTGCCTTAGTTTTCTCTATTTTGTGTGATAAAGACTAAAACACAGAGCCTAGGAAATCATTATTTTATTGTCTATGACCAAATGGTTTATTCATATTATCTAACAATACAAAAAGGTGTCTACTATATTGTTATATTGCCTTTTCTTTTTTTTTTTTTCTCCTAATTTCAGAATTTATATATACTTTGCAACTGACATAAATGGTGATAGTCTGGTGGAGCATCTTCTAGGGTACTGATATTGAGAGACATTTCTTTTATACAAATAACATCATTCCAACAAAAATATGTAGTTGAATTGGATGTATGCAGTGATGCTTGGCTATCGAACACAATTTAATTCTCAGCTGCAGATTTAAAAGTTTAAGGATAGCAAGTTTTACTTTTTTTTTTTTTAACCAAATACTTGTATTTGAATCCAGGATGTTTAAAACGAGTGTTTCCATTTTGTTTTGCAGTAACTTAATTGGTTAGTTTAAATTGATGGCAGTGCCCAAATCTAAATAGTATAGATGATCTGGTTCTGTGTCCTCTCACTGTTTGGGAGTTCAGTTTCAGAAAGCAAGTAAAATGTTTGGAAAATATTTTTAGATGGAGCTTTTCCACATCTGTCTCTACTTAGCTCTTATGTCGACAAGTAAAATCAGCTAAAAGATGATTGGTTGGTACTAGTCTCTTTTCCCACATAAAAGGCAGACACTTCTACTTCACACTTTTACTTATTCTGTCTGCCTAGAATATGAAAAGATTCAGGTGTTTATACATTAGTTGCTCTTTCATATTCATAAAAACTATAATGGATATAAGTCCAGCCTTCTAACCCAACCGTATTAGTATTTCAGAGATGACAGATTACATTTCGAGATGTCTCATTTGTTGTTTTTTTTTGTGTTTTTTACAGCCTTAAAGGAAGAAAAGGTCGTGAAGTCCAAGATAGTTTTCCGGAGCCCAACTTTGGCCAGTCAGAACCCAGAGACGGAACTGGTCCTGGATGGAGAAGACGATAACGTCAGCCTGCTTCATGAGAAGGAGATGGACAATGTTGGCGGTACATCAGCATTTCAAATACCCCAGACATTACTGCACCTCTTTTTTTTTCTTTTTTTTTTAATCACTTTGAATTCATTGATTGCGTTGTTGATGTTGTGTTTTAACTATGCATGTTCATTGTTGTCCACAGTGAAACATCATCACAGAAGACTGTCATGAAACCATCGTGTTTTCTTATATTTCCAGGTGCATCTCAATAAATTAGAATATTAATGAAAATATTATTTCTTTCAGTAAGTCACTAAGTGAAACGCAATATTTACGTAGATCAGACTGATGTTTTCTAGCCGTCATGATGGTAAAGTCGGTTTTAAAGCAAATTAAACTACATTTAGTTTATTAGGTTAAGATATTGTCTGATAAACAGTAAACACATTTAATAAAATAATTTGGTTTAATGAAGTGTGTTAAATACCTGCTTGAAATGTCTTCAGAGAGTATTTTAATCCCACAATTGAGCCTGACCAGAATATTCCAGTTTACTGAGATGCACCTTCATCTGCAGTGTTTGAAGTTTGAGTTTACCACCGTACCATTTTGCTGACTTTTGACATATGCTTCACACCTCTTTGGGTCTTTCATGCTTAAGACCTTTTTTTTTCTTTTCTTTCTTGCAAGGATCAAGCTTAGCAAACATGAATCAGTATCTAAATGATAATAAACCAACAGTCGTCTGTTTCTGTTTGGACCTTTTCAGAGGAGAAAGTCATGAAGTGGATCTGAAAAGAGGGTTGTTTATGCTTATCTAAACATCAGCCTGAACCTAATGTTATTACCGCTGTAACGGCGGACACAATTGAAAAGGACTTGGATTTAATTATGAAGTTACAATATACTGCTAAACTCATTTTATGCTTACTTAAATAATAACAAGTAATTTATATGTAACAAATTCTTTTCAATAGCTATTATTTGTTATTTATGTATATTAGAGCTCCAGTTCATGGCGACATGTTGTGAAGACATGGTTAAAGCTGAAAGCTTGATTTTGTCAAAGCTTGATTTTTATTTTTATTTTTTTGAAATTCTAGTTGAACCAGCTGTAATGTAAGGTATCCTCCAGTAAAACAAGCCTCCAATCTTCAGAACTACAATCTGCATAGAAGTTCCACAACAGAATGAAAGCACAAATAATATTCCATTCACATGAAAACTATGTGCTTTTGTTTGGAAAATACGAGCAAATAATCTTATTTTCCTAAGGTTAAGATAAATAGTTCTTTATACTTTTACATTCCTCTGCTAGTAGACTGTCGCTGGATATTTCTAATTTAATGAGTTTCTCTATAGTAGAACTTTGAATTGCAGATGTGCATATTTTGCAAATGCAACTCACAAACAAATGTTATACTTATGTGCATTCCAGGCTTACATTATTTGCCAGGAAGTAAGGAGTAAACGTTGATCATTAAAAATATGTTTCAAAGCCCTGTGGTGCTAATATTTCGATGTGTGAGTGTAAACCGAAGCAGGGCGCTTCTGAGCAGCGAAATCCCTTTAAGATCTCACAGATGAGACTAACCCCTCCTCTCTGACCCAGGGCCAGCAGGCAGCCAAACGCTTCATGTCTGTCAGATGAACCCTTCATCGGCCAATCTAAAGCACATAGCAGAGACTAGTACACGACGAGCAGCTTTTCTCCGGGGAAAACTACATGTGACCTTGCAAACGCAGCATTGTTGAGTTCGGTAGTTGTAATATGTTTATAACGTGAGTACTAAGCTAAGATTATTAGCTGGGATTTCTTTTCTATGCCAAGTGTGTGTTAAGTTCTTGTTTTTGTCAATAGGGGGGGGCTTCGGTGTGCCGCAGCAGTGAGATTATGCTATTCAGATGAACGATCTGAGTTTGTCCTGCATATATAATCCCAGGCATGAACAGTCTTAATGAGAGATCTGGGACTAGATCCTTGTCAACAACAGTCCTCCTCCTGCCAGGCGCTGGGTCAGTGCCTGCTGCTGCTGCTGCTGCTGCCAAAGGGGCGGCGCTTGCACTCATGAGCTCAGGCAGTTGTGGTTACTCAACCTATGATTAGTTTTTCTCCCCCACAAACACTGAAAACGCTGCCTGTGCTCAAGCTGGCATTAAATGAATTTCTTTTGTTTGCACATATTTATCCAGAACTGAGTAAAACAGACGTGTGCGTGTGTGTGTATGTGTGTGAGAGAGAGAAAACGAGTATCCGGTCAGACCATTCCTCACGTTAAGGAGTAGTCTGTTGTTATGACTCTTCTGCCAGCATACCGGAAGCTTGTTAGCACACCACCAAGTGTGGCTTAGCCGCCACAACCATTTTGTTTTGCTTTAATTTTGCCCATTTTTTGTATCTGGTTTAAGACCTCATTCGAAATAAAAATCACTCGAGTGGTGACATGTTTATAAAAGAGTAAAGTAAATCCACATTTCTTAATAGATCAACTCTGTTTGCCAGAAAAGTGCAACACTTTGTTTTTTTTTTTGTCATTTGCAAAGTGTGTTTCTGCAAACCGTCTAAAATCTGTTCGAGTAGCCCACCTTCCTTTTACACAAACATTAGTCAAACACGGCATTATCTTCCGTAAATGGTGGCTAAGATCAAACTCTTCCTCTAAGCACTTCTCCCAAATGTCCACCTCATTGGTATTAGACATTTTCCGAGTTTGTTTGAGGCGTGTTTTATTTTTCATTTAATAAAAACAAGCCCCAGCAGTTTGCCATTACGGCCTTTACCCCGTACAGATCCGTCACCCCATGTAACTTGCCCTTAATTTTATTATTCTTATGTAAACATTTAATGTTATAGCCTAATTATGAGGATCCCTGAGGGGATTACTTCATAATCCTCTTCTGCCGATGAGCAATAGATACTTAATGCTTCAGGCTGCGGTGTGTTTCTCTTGGTGTAGCTCTTTTGGGACAGATTACAATGCCTTGCCCAGAAGTGTTATTTCTTCTTTTCATTATACTTTGGGGACTTGGATGACATTAAAGACCTCAACTTTTATTGCTGCTAAGCCAAGCAAGAAATAAAATAAAATTAGGAAATTCATAGAAATAAGGTGGGGGGGGGGGGGGGGTGGGAGGTATGTTTGTATGTCTGACAATGATTCTTAATCTCCTGTAAATAATGCTGCAAATGCAGCTAAAAGAGCTTGAGGTTATTGGTTACCTATGTGAAGCTTGTAAGCACTGTGTAAAATTTGCTCTGATAGCATCAGCAGATAGGATCAACGTTAATGGAGCCGAGCAATGCTGAGAAGGGAAAAAAATATATATATATACACACGTATCCAGGGGAGGATGGTTTTACTGTGCAGCCTGCAAGAGCGATGAAGGGACGCTCTGGGAGCTCCAACCGAAATCCACTTGTATTTCTGTAACACTATCTCCCATAATTGGCTGAGGAACGCAGATTAAGATTGACGAGACATTAAAGTGGCTCTTTGGAGTTTAAGGGATCGATAAATATCCCGATTTTCGAGGGCTTTCGCTTGAGAGCAGACAAATCACTGTAACGGGGCTCTACAGCGACACTGATCTGACAACATGAAGGAGGAAGAGGAGGGGGGGGGGGGGGGACTGGAATAAGAAAATGCGATCACTATCAGCCCACCGTGTTCAGAATCCGGCCTAATGGGTGATCATTTGCTCCTGAAATCTTTCTGTAGGTCTTGGCTTGTGCTGTTTTACTTTACCTTACTGAGACAAATTCAAAGAATTGCCGTCTTAATTAATGGCCTTCATTTTCTCACTTCAGAATCACACACTATCGTGAAGAATTAGAAAGTTGACCTTTCTACTCGGTGGCAACACTTTAGTCGATTAGCATTTTATTTTTAGCTGGTTCTTAAAAGCAGATTTTAACAAAAAAACAATTACGTTTTGGTTTTTAAACGACGCCGAATTGCACATTTTCCGCACCGCTATTGAGCAAATCTTCGTAGGGACAAAAACAAAGCATTGACGCTATAAGACTAAAAATATATATATATATTTTCTCTCATTTTTATTGAAACTTTTTATTTTTATAAATATAAATATAAATCCAATGAGAATGCTAACAAAAAGCGCCATCATAATTATTAAAGATGATCTACAGGTCGGGACTGAATCCGCCGTCTTGTGGAAATAAGGCTCCTTCACAATCTAAATAGAAATATCATCTGGGTAATGTCCCCGTGTGTCCGTCCTATTTCACCCTCCCCAGGTCCGGTGGTCCTGAGCAGCTCGGCCCAGCTTGTCGCCCCTGTCCTGGTCGCCCGCGGAACTCTGTCCATCACCACCTCTGAGATCTACTTTGAGGTGGACGAGGATGACCCTGCCTTCAAACGGGTCGACCCGGAGGTAAGTGACCTGCATGGAGCGGGCGGAATGCTTTCTGTTGTTCTTCCTGTGAAGGAAACACAAATCCTGCTGCACGTGATTATTGATTCGCCGTTTTGACGATATTCTGTTTTGCAGAGAGAAATCCGAGTTTGTGTGTGTGTGTGTTTTTTTTAAAATTATGATTATTATTTGTACTTTTTTTGGTTTACGTGCGCTTTAAATTTGTACAATTACTAGGTTGCTCTTCAGATATCTTCTCAAGCGCATATTTTTAAGCCAGCTATGGTTTATTATTTAAAGGGGTTTGCATTTTAAAGAAAACATACACGGGTTTACAAATATTACAATTTTTGATGTATTGTAATTTTTTCCACACTATTCATATTTATTTTTTAATAAATGTTTAAATATTAATCGCTGTGCATTATGCCTTTGCATCAGGCCTTCTAGTCTACCGTTCAGTTGGTATTTTTTAAAAAGTGGGGGACACAAGTATATGAAACAGCTCGTTTTATTATCTCTTTAAATTAGATCAAAGACAGAAATAATAATAATAATAATAAAAAAACAGATCACAGATGTTATAATCCAGTGTATTTCAAGTGCATTTTTTTTCGAATTAAACTGTAATATATATATAATATATTCTATATATAGGCTATCATTTTCTGTTTTCTTTTTTTTTTTTTTTAAATCACGTTGGCCTATAAGAATGATGAAGGAAAAACAACTCGAGTACTTTTAAATAATCATTCAAGTAACGCGATGGAATGTTTTAGATGTAACAAATGTCGCACGCTTACCATCAAAATGTAAACTCTTTAAAATAAAATAAAAAAAATAGAAAATGTCCATTGAAACAGGTGAGTCAGACTACCACTGATGCAAGAATAAATTAAAAACGTTTCTAGCAGATAAAGAAAAAGTTCAGGTTTAAACAGGTGGATCCTATTTACTTGTCACAGAACAACATTCACAATCTCAGATCACTTGATTCACAATCTATGAATGTATTTACAGTATAATAAAATGTACAGATGTGGTTTTTTTTTTATTTATTCATAGTTTGTTATGGGGTTGTTTTCTAAAGCATTTGGGAAAATGTTGGATTTTATCAGTCGTGTGGTGCGGAAAAGGAATTATAATAATTATAATTTTTAAAAAAAAATCTGTGGCCTTCCGGATTAACTAACAATACTTTGAACTTGCTTCTGAAAAGTCTAATAACACCTCCAAAGATGAACAGGAATAATTACAATTGATACTGTTAGAAAAGAAAGACCGTAGTGAAAAAAGCTATAGGCCAAAAATATTTTAACACAACAGTCACATTTCACAACAACTGTTTGGCAAATTTTCTCTGTCCGTTTATGAGCTCTTTAGACCTCTGACACATTTTTAAAAGGAAGTAAATCAACATATATATATATATTTATTTTTGTCTTTTGTGTTACCTCAGAGTTTCTCCAAGCTTTTGGGGTTGGTCAGTATTTCTCTTGCCAGTCGCCAAGTCTGTTTGGCTGCGTTCTCTAGAGCTGAGTGCGGTTTTCCTTGAAACAGGTCTAAATTAGGCAGAAAATAATGCGGGCACCTCCTGCACTGCAAACACGAAATAAGCTGCAATAGTATCCCGTTCAGGCGGTCGCCCAGGCAGTTTTCGTCCCAGTCCGACTCCCGGGGATGTTTCTCACACTCGTAGGAAACCAAAGTTTTCATGTGGTAGTTGTTCAGAGGCTGTCCCGGCAGCTCCAGGTGACGGTCTCGCAACGCCTTGAGGACCGACAAGCATTTCTTCCTGCACCCGCCCAGGAGGAGCCGGTTCTCGGCCTCGGCGAACTGCAACACCCAGGCGTCGCTCTCTGCCGAGCTCTGCTTGCCGTTCAGCGAGTAGCATTCTTTGGATAACAAATTGAAACCCTCCGCCTTGACTTCTGCAACTCGGTTGGGTCCCGGCCAGGGTATGTGCGGCAGAGGCCAGTGCGCAGCGCTTCGCGGCCAGATGCCAGTGCACTTGAAAGCAGGCGTTATTTGCACAACGTATCTGTCTCTTATGCGCAGCTTTACCTCGCTCGTGTCAGCGACCATTTTCACAACATCTCTATAGCTGCATTTATCCACAGCCTGAGCCACCAGCGTCTGAAATCTCGACCGGATCTTGCGCGCAGAGAGGTAGCCGGAGGCGGTGATGAACTCGACCCACAGAGACATGCTTCTCTTGCGGCCGTCGCTGAGCTTGAGGACGGCGCAGCCCGGCAGAGAGCCGTCATCTACGAAGTTGAATACTCCCATCTGATTCAGATAGAGGACGACCTCAAACTCGGTGGGGGAGATGACCTCCAGTCCCTCGAAGCGGTTATCCATCTCGCTGAGGGAGCTGATGAAGCGCGGCTCCTGCACCTCCACCTCCTTCAACACATCCGACACCACCTTGCACACCTCGCGGATGGTCTTGGAGATGGCCGCCTTCCGAGATTGACATTTCTCGTTGTAGTATTTGTTGAGGTGATATACTAACTTTGCCTGGGCGGCTATCATATTAGGGCAGAGATCCGGGTTATACACCGGAGTCTCGCAGTAAGCCGAGGGATCCAACGCGGCTGTTTGTACGGGAGCCAATTTTAGAGAAGAAGGAAAGCAATCTAAAAAGAAAAAAAAAAAAGTCAGTTTATTAAATGGCGATGTGCTCAGAGCACATGCGTTTTAATCATAACAGTCACAGCTGTTGTGCCGTAAACTGCATTGAAGTGCTCAAAACAAGTTCTCAAAATGATCCGAATGACGTGATTTAAAGTCCATTTGCACTTCGGTCAATAGCGGGAAAATGTCTCTTTTTGCTCTGACCGCCGTGCCAGTTTGGAGTCCGCGTAATTGCGCTGAGTGCAGTGTGCCCTCTCGACGCAGATGGCTGGCGTTGCTGTGTTTTACAACAAGGAGACACACACACACGCACACTCTTTATGATGAGGGAGGAGTTGAGATCAGGACGTCCAATCGCTTTCCAAAGCGTCACAGCAGTTTATGGGAAACAAATTCATCCCCGACTGTTACCCTATATACAAATGAACAAACAGTACAGTTACTGATTTAAAAGCGAGGGGCGGTCGAACACCTACACGTTTGGATTTATCGATATGAATATTATTTATTTATTCATTTATTTTACTAGTCCGGCATTAATCCGGTTTTTTTTAAAAAAAAAACCTCTGTATTAAAAATAACAAAGAGTGGATGTGCTTAGGTTGTTTAATACCGCTAACAAAATTATTAATGCAATTTAAAAAAAAAACAACAACTTTAATTTCCAGCCGTGTACGAATTAAAAATTTTCCGCTGAAGGATTTGTAACTAAATATGATAAGGGAGATTATTCTAAAGTATGTGGCCTTAAAAATACGTTTTTCAAAAATTAAGTATTCACTATAATGTTTATTCCCTCTTAAATGTTTTAAGCACTAAAGGTAAAAGTGTTTTTGTAGTTTAAATTTATTTCTAATTCTTGATTTAGTAATTTATCGAACAGCCTGGGGATGAACGGGATTTTCTAACTTGGGCTATAAGCCGCTAAATTTCTTACTATCTTTGGTGAATTTTTTTTTTCTTCGCTTTTTTGAATGTTTTTAAAACACTTAACATTTTGTTTAAAAGAGCGTATTCATGAGGCTGATTTCGTTTTTGTGTTGTTCAATGAGAAGCAGTGTTACTGTATTAACATGCAACTATGCAACTGTATTTTGCACAGTTACAATTTTATTTACTAAAATGGAAATTTGTAATTTAAATATTTTTGTTAAAATGATCTGATTTTAGTAGCATGAGAAAAAAACAATGTAAAATAATTTATCAGCAAACTATTTGAAACTAAATGAAATCTTTATTTTATTGTGAAAATGTCATTGCAAAATTGAAGTATGTATATATATATATATATATATATATATATATATATATATATATATATATATATATATATATACATATAATTTATTATTAGGCAGTTTCGAAACAATGAAACAGGTTTAGCAGTAATTCTAGCGTTTAACAGTTGCATGGCTGAATATTTTAATAAGTACCCAATGATTCACCATGAGGACGCCATGCATCTCCACTTACACTAAATTGAAGAGATGCCTTCCATGGCTCTCATCAGTGCACTGACACACCATCTCACAGTGTACTGTTCATGCTTTGAAGAGGACTTCAAAAAGATGATGCTGCTGCACAGATCAGATAAGGAACACAAAGGCATTTACACCCATCTCTGCCCTCGTCAGAGCTGCACACAAGCAGACATTATGAGGGCAATCCGCTGCTGTTCAGCCTCTGCTCTCACCACACGGATGCGGCTGAGGAGAGGCGTGGTGTGTGAGGAAGGACCTTGATAGATAGGTGACTCCCATTATCATCACAGCCTGTCATGAGCACATTGCTGGTAGCTGTTTGGCAAGTGCAGTTGTAATTTTACACTGTTACCGGGCAGAAATTACAGATTTGCGGTATGAAATTTAATTGTGTGATATGCCAGAGGTTATAGCTTTTTTTTTTTTTTTTCTTTTGTAACGTGATAATGCATTTTATTTCTTCAACTGTATCACATTTAGGACAAATTAAATTTCACAGTCATACATTTCGACTCCTACTGACATATACGGGCAGCATTTATTTAGGATACAGAGGGAAGGTTTCCGTGCAGTGAGAGGTAGCTAAAATCCAGTTCCCCTCTCTGGCTTTAATAGTCTTTTCCTCTGTCTGTAGCTCAGCAGGTACTTGGCTTTTATTGAAACCAGACTGGCCTCACTTCCCAGACTATCATGCTCTAAGTCAGATACCTCAGAGTCAAGTTGCACCTCTTGAATTTATTCCTCAGCCTTTGACCATCCCTATACGTGATAGAAGTGTGGTGTGGGGGTGGGAGGGGGGGGATTTTCATTGAGATTATCGCCTCTTAATCTGAACCATGTGGCTGCATGGTTCCCAGTGCAACTCAACCTGCTCCACAGTCCCATGACTCGAGTTGTCAAGTCTGGCCCCGGACATTCATGTCTTCTTACTCATACCATTGCAACGCTGCAGTCTTGGTTGCTCTGTGTCCCGTCCTGCCAGGCTTTTGGGGGCTCCCCGGTTTGATAAATGGGATTGCGATATTAGTGCACTTCTGTTTCTGAACCAGCAAAATGCACGCACGATTGTGCAAATCAATACAATGACTTCTACTTCCTGGCCATGTGACACTGTTTTGAAGGCCTCTTTGTTTTTGGAGCATTCCTCTGCACTTGTTCAGCCTTTCTCTCTGTTCTTCTGTTTTCTTTGAGTAGGACTATGAGCGTGGACATGGAACAGTTCTGTTGGTCTTATGACTTAAATACCTTCTGATGATGACTGCTTGGACTTTTAATATTGTACTTTCTGCTGCTGAGCAGTAATATCCAATAAGAATTACTGCCAATCCAATATTAACTGGTGAAATTAACCAATATGACTCGCTACCTCTTCGGATTTATCTATATTAATTTGACAAAATTGTATCAAAAATTATTTGGAGGACATCATTAATTTGTTTCCTCTGTAAAAGCACTATTAAACAGCGATGTCAGTAACGCTCTGCTGTAAGAGATTTGAACTAATTCTCTGGATTAAGTCATCTCCTCAGCAATCTTAAAAATATCCATTACAGATGATCTTTCGTAATTTTAATAATCCTATTACAGAAGAACAAATAATGTCCATTCCGTGTTTTTCCATTAAACTGCTGTGGTTCTTTCTAGCCACTTAAGACCATTCACCAGAGCTACAAAGTTCATGTGAAGATTAGTCTAAATGGATTAAAAAAAAATAAATCTAAAATATATTTCTGTATAAATCAAACTTAAAAAGTATGCAATTTAGAGATGTGGCACTTCGGAGACTCAAACCGTGAAAAATAATATACTCATGGGATTTCTACCGTTGACACAATTGTCTGTAATTGTGTTTATGAGATTGTCAGAGAGAATTTTATTAATAGAGCATTATTATTCCATGCAATATGGTATCTCTGTAGGAGACCAGCTAATTTTTGAGCCTGGAGCCTCAATGGGGGGACCCCCTTCAGATTTTGCCCATTCATTTATTTCCTTCTCTGCTGTTTTGTAATTGCAAACTCATTTGTGTAAGTCAGGAGAGCCAGTTTCCTGACGCCACTTAACTGGAAGTTCTCTCAGATCCTCTGGGATTCACCTCAATAGGGCACTCTTCTGAAACTTGTGTGTGCGCTTCTGCAAAATAAATACATTTTATAATTTTATTTTTTTATTAAAGAAATGAACAAAAGAACCATTTTATTAAATACGTTTAAAACTTAATTGATTGTCTAATTTTCATTTGGCCCTTCACCCCTCCTCTCTGCAATATGGTACGCTTGTCAGCCTGGTGATAGATTACATGCATGCATTTGCATGAATTTAGCATGAGTACAATTTTGTTTTGTTTGTCAATGTAACAATCCAGAAAATATTTGGAGCGATCACAAAAAAAAAAAACAAACAAAAAAAAAACTTGACATTTAAAGCAGCTTTTTCTGCACAGGTTGGAAAAATCCCATTGAGGTTAAGTTTGCTGCCTTTCAACTTTTCTATTAGCACAACATTTAGCTCTGCTTTTTTTTGTAAAGTTTCTTGTTTTTAGGTTTAAAATGATCTTGATGGTTTTGTGAGAATTATTCTATTTATTTTCTTTCCTTTTTGCAATATTTAATGTTACCGTTTGTGTTCTTTTTCAAGGTTTTCACAGTTCTCATCGCTGAAAGCAATCAAACAATTGCAAAGTGATTAATCTTAATTCCAAAATGTCTACCACGTAAAAGTGGGCGCTGTAATCATCTGCCCACTGACCCCTTGATGCTCATATTCAGGCCTCTCTGCAGCACTTATTCCTGATGAATAATTTCAATTCTCAGGTCGATCAGGCAACAAAGTAAATGAAAGTATTTGGAGTTTATTGTTAACATTTGCACAGTCAGTAACAAAATGGTTTTTTGGGGGAAAATCTGCAACAAAAGTAGGTGATGTTGCCTAAATAAGGGATGAAGGGTTCATAATTGCCAGTCCTGGAGATCTGAGGTGCGGGGTGCCAACTGTCAGTGCAGGGCTAATGATGACAAATGTCTCTCTATGCAGATTGCTGCAGCAGTGTGAGAGTGCAGCTGAGACTGGAGGAGCAAAGAAAATGCAAGGGGCTTAACAAGCAAAAGCTTGTGTGCACATTTTTTATTGACCTACATGGAAGCAAACCTCCACAACTGGAGAGATGACTTTAAAAATAAAACAGCTTGATGCTGTTTAAAGCCACAGTCCCGTCAACAATGCCTGTAAGGTATCTCAATGGTGTTCAGGTCTGTAAGAAATCACTGCGTCTGTAAATGTCAGTTCAACACATACAGACAAAAGAAAAGTGAACCAAAGATATTTTATCACTTTTTAAACCTTTTAGAGGAATTTACTGATGAGATATATATATATATATATATATATATATATATATATATATATATATATATATATATATATATATATATATATATATAAATATAAAAATAAACGTTTTTAGTAATGTATACAGGCGCCTCTAGAAAGCAATCATATTTTGGGTAACAGAACCAAACTGTTATTAACTTTTTTTTTTCATTAAACTGCTTTGCAACAAAGGCCATAAATCTGATTTCACTTACTGTGACGTAAGGTTCATGCTAATAAAAGAGCAAACCCGGAGTGCTTCATGGCCAGCTTTCCCCAATTTGTTGCATGAATGGCTTTTGAAAGGGGTCCCTCTCTGTACAAAGGGAGTCTCGTCTTTGTTTGGTTTTGCCCCATCTGTGTCATCTGGTGGTCTTTGCAACGGGGTGGTGTCTCGGGGTGCTCCCCAACGGCGTTGCCAGTTGTTTTATGGACTCGCTGGAGTGGTGCGGGGAGTTCATAAGTTGGCTGGGCCATTGTGAGCTGAGCCCAGCTGACACGTGTGAATTGACTCCAGCATATTGACAGATCATTTCCATTAATGAATCGCTGGAGTCTGTCTTGTTTCACTCTGTGATTTACGCCCCTGCTTCATCATCGTCTGAGGTTGGGGTTAACTAATAACACCCTGAATGGCTTAACTCTTAATTGCTGGATGAAGGGAGTCACCCCTTTTCGCCAGCATTGGGAACTTTAAAGGTTATTCAAGTGCCAACCTTTTTGTTACATGCGATCTTGTTATGGTCATTTTTAAAGTGCTAAATTACGAGTTCTAGCCGAGATTGTCCTGATTAGTATGAATTAGCTTCTTGTCTTTAGGAAACCATGTTAACATAACAACAAAGAAGTCAGACAGCAATACTCCTCCATAAAGTCCATGCTTACTGTATTTAACATGTAGTTTTCAGCAGGACTTAGTGAGCTTGTTTTCCATTTGATAGTGAGCTGCTTTTGTTTGTAACCACTAGCGTCTCATAAGCTTCGCCCTGGTCTTCCCATGGCGACCATCCAACTTGTTCAAAGCAACAGCCATACACAGCTGATTGCGCTGGCCACAGTCTGGCCTGTCTCCCCCACCACTGCTGTCACATGGAAGCCACATTTGCTCGCCACCATTTTATGCTGCTGTCACCCTCCCTTCAAAAGCGGAGGGGGAGAGAGGGGAGGTGAAAAGGAGAGGAGGGAAAGAGGAAGGCTCACCCTGAGCGGATGCTAGACAAAGATGGCAGCAGAGACATTTTGTCTACTTTCATTAGTTCTGCTTGTGGTGAGCTGTGCTGAATATTAGCCCGTTACTAGCAGAGCCACACATTGTGGAGTGCAGACAGAGAATGTGTCACAATCATATCCAGCCCACCTTATTTCCATCATTCTCACCTAAAAAGTGGGACACGCTGGGTATGGTGCCAATTGCTCTTTTTTTTATGGTAATTATCATTCTTCAAACCGTGTTATGTGGTAAGTGTGACAAACTTTATCACATAAATTTACATAAATGTTCCCGTTAGGGTCAGATGCTTTAGGATCAGCTCAGATCACAAAAGCAGCTGTAAGTCATTCAGATGGGAACTTTATAAACATATTTCAGAAGATTTTTGAGACAGTCTCATATTTTAAACCAGTTTAAATTAGAGCTGCCTTTTCATTTCCCCTATCAACCCTGTGGTATCAGTAAGCTAATATTCTGACCCTGTTTAAAAAACAAAGCAAAACATTTTTAATATCTATTTATGAATTTTTATTTCTTCTGCTGTTTTCTTTATACATCCATTCATTTATTGTTCCAGCTTAATAAATGCATAACAGAGTTGTGGTTATTGGTTGTTCAGTGTAAATAATTTAAAAATAAAAATAATGTTTCATGCTCTGTGTCAGTTCACCCCTTTCCCAGTTTCCCAATTATTTCCCAATTTCTAACCACTGGGCTGACATTTGTCCCTTCATGTTTCAACTCCTGTATTGATTAGGAATCCTAATTAAACCAAAGTAACTTCAATAAACTTTTCATAGAATCGATCAACAGTCATTTAACCAAACCTTTTCTTACGATGAACAAGTTATACTTTTATATTTTAAACATCTTTACTGAGAGCAAAGCGAAATCAAAGTAACATTTCCTGCTTGTGTGGACAAACTTGACTATTTTTGATTCTGAATAAGTAATGTCAAAGGTCAAGATAAATTAGCACTTTCTCCAATTTGTACCTCTAATTTGTCTTGCCCTATTTGACGTTTATTTTGGTTCTGATTTTATTTGGCTTGTTAACTTCTATGAAATATTACAGATTATCGCAACAGATCAAACTATATTAAGCTGCTGCTGCTAGATATTAGTTATTAGACTCACATAGTGACATTTTTTCACAGCATCATGTCAGACTGCTCAATTTCATACACTAAAAAGAATTTAGAAACAAGTTGACTAAATCTGTAAAGGTATGAAATCATGAATAACCAAAACCCAAAGTCTCACAATTCACCAGAAAAGCCAGTATATCAAATATCTTTTATTCAATTGTTTTCTGTTGACATTTTAAGCATGTCCACATCTACTTTTTTGAAGTTCTGCCAAAATACAGATGCTTCCTTTGGTTCCATCACTCTAAGTCCAGTGTTTTTGTTTACCTAAATAAAACGCTCACACTGGGAGCCTCAGACTGTTGCTCCGAAGTGTTTGTGTGCAGACGGATCTGAATGTTGCCTTGTCCTGCTGGGCTTTCATCTGTTGGACTCATTATAGTTGTCATCTCACTGGGCTCTATTAGAGAATTTCAGGAGACTGGGTCCCCATGAAAGAGTCATGATGGGCAGAGAAGTGCTGATGTGCAGGTTCCTGCCTCCAGGCTTTCTCCTGCTCATGAACAGCCTGGAGGCATATAAAACAGGCCTCCCAGGCCAGCCGATGAAACATTCAAGAGTGAATGTCATGACTTTCCTGGTGGTTCTCAGTGAACTGGGCCTGAAACTGGCGCTGGGAAAAAAAAAAAAGAAAAAAAAAAAGAGAGAAGTTGTTAAGTTATTATGAAGGGAGCTTCCGGAATATTTTCTTAATGATTAAGAAAAATATGCCAAAAAGGTGGATGAAAGTAGCGCAGAAACGGATGAAGTTGTGCCGTTCTACCTTGTTAAATTTCAAATGATTTTATTAGTGTCAGTTCTGTGGTCTTGGCAGGGCTTTGGATGTGTCTGAGCGGGGAGTTCGGCAGCAGGGTGAGAGCATGTCGGCTGTTGACACCATCTAACGAAGGGAGGATTAGGAGTTTACAGAGGCAGTAATATGATAGGTCAAAAAGAGGAGGCACTCCTCCACAGTACTTGGCTCTGTAATGAATGATTGACTGGAAAAGGAGAAGCTGCCACTCGCTGGCTGAGTGCTCATCTTGACGTCTGCCGCACCGCTCCACGGCTCCCCTTGATCACGTTTCGCTGCTCCCTTCTCATCTAAGGCACCAGTCTGCAGGGAAAAGCAGCTTTTCCCTCTTATTTTTCTCTCTAATTTACACATTTAAGACATTTTTGTTTGCTCATTTCAATTCCTTTTTTGTCAGTGAGCCTCTCTCTATCAGTCCTGCTCACAGCCCTGAAACCAGCCCCCCCACAACCCACACACACGCGCACACACGCACACACACACATACACACACACACACACAAACCCTTCCCTCTCCTTTCTGTCTGCCTTGAGGCAATGAACTAATTTCAGGTTCAGTAATTGCGGTGTGTTGTACACCTGTCTGCTATTAATTCTCCCCTGCCTCTTACTCCTTTTTTTAATGAGATATTATTGTAATTATCATCATTATGCTGTTTTTTATAATTAACTTGATGAATGTTGGTGTTATGGAAGTATTTACTCTCTATAATCAGTGTAAATGTGTTGGGAACTTCTGAGGACTAATGCTTTCAGACTTTGGTCATAAGTGAACTTGGTGCTTCATTCGCTCGTCCTCAGAAACAAGAGCTCCCGCCTAAAGCACAGTTTGCTCTGGATCAGATGAGGAGAAGTGGGAAGCCTGGTCACTGCTGAAAAGGACCCTGCTTGTAGCCGTTTTAAAACCATTACAGCAGTGAAAGGCTTTACAATGGTCAGTGCTAGGCTTTGTTTCAGCCTGTCACAGGCACCCTGTGAAAATCAAATAGTCCCTTTTCCTTAAATGAAAAGGTGAAAAAGGGTTTGTCCACACTCCCATCTTTGAAAAATCTGGTTGCAGGTTTTTTTGGGGGGGTGTTTGTATTCACAGACATGATTTTGAATGTTATTGTTGAGGAGGCAAACTATTGGGAGGGATGTAAAAAAAATCTTGACTGAATGAATAATGTGTCCCCCACTACCCCCTCTTAGCTTTCAATCCAATTAGAAGTTTAATAAGGGTCATGCATAGGGACTTCACGCTCTATATTGGTTTCTTTAAGAGTGAGACTGGGGAAAATGACAGGGTTGAATGTCCTAGAGGTCCAGATGGAAGGGCTGAGCACTTCGATATGTATTGAAGGGTCTTGTGCCACGTTGTGGTATTTGAAAATGTTTGGGGAAGACAGATGATGACTTCCTGTAAATCTCAAGGCTGGGGCGCTGGATAACTGGACATCAACTTCTCAGGTGGTAGCAATTACCTGATCTTTGCCCTCCTGACTCCTTTGTTTTTCCTTTAAGCTGCATTGGTGTTGTCTCATTAATTTTTAAATGTATTTTGGTTAAGACTTCTTTTACAATAGTCTTTATTTTTTCAATCACAATATAACAATGTGTGTCCACTAAAATGAAAGCCTGTGCAACAAGGTAACTACCATCGAGGCTTGAGTGTGTGTAAACATGCACAAAAGCTATATATTTGAGCTTTAATCCTGCTGTTGGAAGGAAAGTGGGTAGGAGGGTCCAAGAAAAGAACCCATGAAGCCTTTGTGAGTTTGTCCACATGCTGCTCCACTTTCAGCATCTGACAGCCATTTAACTCCACACGACCTGGTTTGCAAGTGCTATCGTTTTGGCGCTCTTGAATCCTGTTAAGAATCGTAATTACAATTTATGTGCCCCCTGTGTTTCTTTGAAGAGGCATTGAGTGAGGAAAACAAATCTGGTAATGAAGGACTTTCACTTGTGTGTCAGCGTATTGCTACTTTAAGATAAAACAAAGAGACATTTCAGTCCTTTAAAAGTATAAAATGTTTACCCGGTGGTTTCCGTGCTTAGAAAGCGGTTTCTTGTAACGCTGATAAAACGATGCATCTTGCAGGACGTATTTCTTAGACTGGGTCTCTTTAAAGTATAGAAATGGCATGAATAGTGGTGCGAGTGATGTGAAGCACGTTCAATGACTTTCAAAGAGAAAAAGAAGAAAGGGTGAGCATAATGCCTAATAGGTGCTTTAGTAATTTCTGAGTTTTCATAGCTTAATCCGTTCTGAAAAGCTCAAGAGAAGAAAGGCTGCAAATGGCCCTCAGTATTAATTTGATGTGACTTCTGTACAATAAGGGCTCTGGATCCCAGAGCCCATTTTCAGGCTTACCTTCTTTTATCATTCTTAGCCTTTGGAACTTTTGCCTAAATGTTTCATGAAACTAAGGCAGTAAGCCTCTTTGGTATTCTGTCTTTATAAAGCCTGGTTTAGGACTATTGTTACACTGTGTTCAAGGCAAAGGAATGCAACACTGAAGCCACCTCTCCATTCTGGGACATTCAAATTCATTTAGTGCAACTGGGAGAGTTCTTGTGTTAAAACACACATGTACTATGCCTCATTTCACCTCTTTCATTTTAAGGGGTCTAACCACACACTCACCTTATGAGAGAAGATGATGTACAAAATCGTGTTTACAAGAAGGAATGAACGACTTTAGCATCAATTTTGGATCCACATTTTTATTTTCAGAAAAAAGAGTAAAACTTTCACACAAACACAGTTAATTAAAGAAGGCAGAATAATTCAGCCTATGCTTACTTAATTCTAAGACTCCTGATGTAGAAGAAAAAAAGTGTAAAAATAGACTTTTCACATCATTGCAAGCAGAATAATTTGTAAACAAACTTATTCTGAAGAATATCAGTTCAGTATAGAACTATCTATACTGTTTAATGATTTATTGACATAGTGTGCTTTGAATTACAATGCAGCTCACACTGAACCTTCAGTCCGGTGCCAATAGAAAGCACATTTTAACTTCATGGTCATTACTATTTCTGTCATTTTTGTCACTGTTTCTTTTTTTTTTTTTTGTACCCCCAAATACTTCTACACAAAAGATGAAAGAGGTGGTGGCACTTTAAATGCTAATATAACTAAATGCTTCCAGCAAGTCCAGGTGAACAATCTTTTAGTCGATCCTATAAACGCAACATGGCAACTCAAGATTTGCTTTTCCTCTTGCTTCAAAATAAAAGCCTCAAACAGAGACACTGTGTGTCGAGATTAAAGCCCTCCCCTTCATCTCCAGGGCTCATAATTATTACTTTTCACAACGTATAGGAAATATTTCAACATTTTTATATGTTTTTTGCCTATTTGTTGTCAACACATTGACATCTTCTTGTGATCTTTCCATATGTTGGGCTTAATAAAAAAATAATCAGAACCTCTAAAGCTTGACATTTATGAAGCTGCTCTGAAGCTTGGAAAAGAAGGCAAGAAATGTTGTAACAGCATGTAGTTCTGACGGCTATGAATGCTGCTTTAAAATATATAGAGCTTTTTTTTCCATCAGGAAAAGCATATTTTCTTTGTATGCTTTTAAATTAACATTGTGAAAACCAGCAATGCACATACTCGTTGGGTCAGTGACCCTGGAGAAAACAGCTTGCATTAATATGCTTTAATCCAGTGTAATTAGTCAAATTACAGCACACCAAGCAGCTTGTGTGAAGCTGCTGGATTTGGCAGCCACACAACAGGGCTTGGAGTCCCACTGGACTACGAGGGAGACCTCAAAAGCACAGTAAATCCTGCTCTTACACCCCTCCACTTCGTTTTCCCATTATCTTCTATCTTTTTTTTTAGCAGTACTAAAGTGTTTAACCTGTTTTGCATACAAGTGCCATTTCCCCTGGTTGCTATATTTGCTGGTTTTTTTTTATTAATGAAAGACTGTAAAAGACTCATAACAGCATGAGACAACTCAAATATCACATGCACATCGCTCAGTCTTATGCAAGGTCAGATGTATGACATCTAGGAATGCAATGGTAAGAACCACAGACACAGTTAAGGCACTCAGATGGTAGCATTAGCATTAATAAAATGATTTCAGCTGTATAATTACATGAGGATAAAGTGCAAATTATTTAGCGCACTCAACAACCAGATTATCATCCAAACCAAACCCTGTTCAGCCTACAGGGGTGAGCCTGTATGACAAAAGGCTCTCATTAGCATAAATTTACAAGCCCTCTTCTTCAGAGAAGCCGATAAGAACCTGTTCCACCTTTCCTTTGGCCCTGAATGGCTTGTTGTGCTTTTGGCAGTGACAGATAAGTCTGGGTAATTCCACTCTATGCGTGGAAAAAAAAAAAGAAAAAAAAGAAAAATGCTCCAGATTCTGGCTGCATCCCGAAGGTGTCACCCACTATAATCCTCAAACTGTGCCCAATAGAAAGGGCGATGTGTGTTTTCCTGATGATATACTGCGAATGACATACAGAATTATACGAAGGTGGACAAATCTGTAACATGTTATTAGGCAATTCCCTCTGAATAACAAGGATAAAAAGGATAATGGATGAGGGTGTCATTATTACCTTGGTTCCAAAGAGGCGTCCAACCAAAAGGTTGAGAGACAAGATTAATTGAAGACGAGTGAGGCGCTCATTGCTCATCAGGCCTACTCGTCTAACCACTTGCTCTTTCTGGCCCTCTCCTCCTCTCTGCCTCTCCATCCTCATCTCTTTCTTTCTCTCCTTCTCTGTCCGTTTGCTCTGAACCCATATTCCGCCCACACATGACTTTAAAAAAAGAGAGAGAAAAAATGTGGGATTTAAAATGATCAGCTTGGCAGTTTTAGCAGCAGCAAGAAGCTAGTTCTCAGGCCAGGAAGATTTCAGTCATCTTAAGGCTGACAAGTCGCTGAATGTATCCCATTAGGAAAAGCTTTCTGGCAAAAAAAACACAAACCTCAAGACTAAATGATGGCATTCCTTTCGCTAAAACTGCTTGGAGATGGCATCCTCAAGCCGTTTATCTGGGGGATGTACTTAACATGTATTTTTGCCACATTGTTGTCAGCTCTTTTGTTTGATTTTTCAATAGGTTGCCCACAAAAATGTGAAATTTTGTTTTAAAAAAGGTTTTGTATTGTAACAGTTATGCAAAGGGTGCTTGGTTTCACTTGAATTTGGTGCAATTCTGCTCTGAAAGGGTTTTAAAATGCACTTTCTGAACGTGTTTGTCAGAAGCAAAAGACAACTGGCACTGCAACAGAAATGACCAAAGGTGGCACATGCACTCTATTTGCATTCTTGTTTTTTTAGAGAGGGTTACCACTTATAATATTTTCTTGTATGACTAAACACATCGTCTTGCAAAATCACTACCCCTTGTGCTGCTTCAGATTTTTACTGTTGTCACATTATTACTGCAACTCTTGACAGACCAACACATATCTGAAATGTGTGAAGTGGAAACGGTATGCTTATGTCTCCGTTATTTTGCAAATAAAAATCTGAAAGTTGTTCCACACATCTGAACAACTTCTATTTTCCAAAGACGCACGTTCTGAAGAATGTCTGAAAATACCTCGCAAAATAGCTAAAGGTCAGTTTTATTGGATGTGAAGATACATTTTCAAGTCTTGCTACGCATTCTCAATTGGATTCAGGTGTGAACTTTGATTGGACCACTCTAGCAAATGAATATGCTCTAATCTAAAGCATTACGTTGTAACTCTGGCCGTATAATTGGGTTCGTTGTCCTGATGCAGGGCGACTCTCTGCCTCAGTCCAAGTCTTTTGCTGACATGTTTTCTTTCAGGACTGTGCTGCACTTACCTCTATCCATCTTCCTATAACTCTGATTAGCTTCTTTGCCCATTTCAGTATAAAATTGAAAAGTTGAATTCAACTGTGCTTCATGAAATTGTCAAATATTCTTAGATATTGTTTTGTAACCTGACCCAAATCGTCTGCTGTGTTTCTTGGTCACTATGATGTTGTTTCTTTGATAATGTTCTCTAGCAAATCTCGGATACTTTAAAAGAACACGTCTTCATACTGAGCTTAAGCTCTGTTTATTAATTCACTGAATTATGTAGACAGTTGGTTGCACTCTGTTTTATTCAGAGTATCAATATAGACAAACACAAATTCAGGTCACACTTTTAAGATCTTTATTTATAAAAATTTTGAAGATTATGTATCATTTTTCTTCCACTTTGCTGTTATGCATTATGTTTTGCTGGTCTATAATGTTTCGTCCAGTGAAATTGATGTCAGAGATTACAGTTGTACTGTGACAAAATATGAAAAGTGTTTGCATTTACACTTTGAAATTAGTTGATTAAAAATAAACTGTTTTGTAGTTTTATTTTTGGTCTTTAATGCTTATGTAGAAATTAAGACAGATATGATCTGCAGTTTGATTGTTCATGTCAATATGCAAAAGTTTTGTGCAAGTTTATAAGAGACATTAATTTATAGTGCAAATAAAGTGCATACATATGCTATTTATAAGCCAAATATCATCTCTAAATAAATGAACACACACAAAGTGCAACTTTGTAGACTTTGTAGTTATTTTATAATTATATTTTTGCTTCTTCTCTCCTCTTGGATTTCTTCCTTTTTTTAATGACATGGTTTAACGCCAGACTTCATATCAACAAGAAAACCAAGTTTAAGTCCTGTTTGGATTTTTTTCCTGGCATATTTTAGGACTCTAAAGTCTTACATCCACAGAATCTTTTTTTTTTTAAGGTGATTGCATATTAGGACCGCTCCTCCCACCCGTCCTACCATGGCAGCTTTGAGGACAGAGCTGCAGGGTTTGCTAATGTGCGTGAAATACTATCCTTGACATGAATGTTATTGACAAACCTGGCTGGACATTTGGGGCAGTGAACTGTCAGTGTATTTAATGCATATTCATCTCCTTTATCCCACTGGTCTTTCTAGAGCACTGGAGCTGTGTCATCTTGCCACACTCCAGCTACCACCCAAATATATAGTGACACTGATTATGCAAATCTGTATCTTGTTTTCCTCCAATACCTGCATTAGGAGCCTGCTACATTATTGAAGTTGAGATACGGGCCCTTCAGAGAGGAACCAAGTGGAAATCTGGGGAAATCTTTTACATATTTTCATTTCTACACATCACAACAGTTGTCACATTAAGTGAGAATCAGATGAGAAAAAGCTTTGATGTTTAGGCATACATTATAAATCTTTGCGGGGTGTAAAAGGATTAAAGTGTAAATAAAAGTGCAGATTTGGGCATGTCTTTGGTCACACAGTTGAGATTTTTCTCCGCATGGCTTTGCGAATTTAAACAGTCACATATTACTTTTATTTCACAGTGCGTGGGCACACCTGAGTGTTTGACAAAACAAGAAAACATCAACGGTGTCCTACTTTTTTTTCAAAGGACATAATCCTTAAATTAAAACTAGACCAAACTTTCTTTGCAAAATATTATGTAGTAACTGTTTCATTTTGTTGCCTCTAAGTTTCTCAGAAAGATTCAGTTTCTTTTCAGTAACATTGGAGTTCTTTTCCTCATGCCTTTGCTAACATGGAAGCTTTTGCATGTATGTAGTTGAATACCTAATCTGAGGATATTGTCTTTAATATTTTTACTTATGTTGTCTAATTTCCCTTCTGTAAACAGAGGTACATTCAATGTAATTTGTCTTGGTTTCGAAGGAGTCCCTTGTTCTAAACTTTGCTTTGTACAAAGGATCTGGATCCTCAGCTATTGAGAAATGATTGTTTGCTGGAGGCGTGTACTCTGATGGATTTTTGAACAATTTGATCTGATTACACCCAGTTGCTAATGTTTCCCGTGATGTGTGTAATACATCAGCTCGATGAAGCTTTCAGAAATTGCGTGGACTTTATACAACCTCATGGGGAGAGCAGCCATGACATCTTTGTAGCAATAAAATATCTTATTTATTCCTCTGGCTCCGACTTAACCAGCTCAATATATGGAAGTATGACCAACACAGATTGATTAGCTTCGTTCACGTTTTTCTGCTGCCATTACCAAACTACAGGCAGGCTATAATTCTCAATAAGCACAGAGACTGACTGTTGGTCATTCACAACTCCTCCTTCTTTCCGCTGATTGGAAACTCAACTGGAGAAATCCAAGGAGAAAACCCAGACAGACCAGCCAGGATAGTTTAAAATATAAACCTTTTGGGCGTAATGGTGATGCCGAGGTAAAAGCACCCAACTCCCTTATTGACATGGCCCTCACAAGTTTGAGTACTAGCCATTTCACCTTTGTAGCAATTGTTCCCCTTTTATGTCTGTATAAAATAAAGGCCACTAGAATAGAATCAGAAAAGAAATCTTTAGCAACCATATATATAAAAGTGAGGAAATGAAAAAGATTTTGTGGAACATCAAGTTCTTTCGCCTCTTTGCAGAATGTGTTGCTTTCAAACTGCTCCATTTTGAATAGTGCATGCATATTAGGCTGAAGGGTGTGAAATTCAGTTTTCTGCTGCATGTGGATGGAACACATCACTGCCCTGATGTCACCACCTTATTGTTTTCCATTTCACACACAACCAACTTTCCTGTCTAACCACTCTCAAATAAAAGTAACTAGACTCTAGTTACTAGAGCCAAGAAAACCTAAAAAAGAATCAGATGATCATCTGGGAGTAAAACTTCGAGGTTGTGACTGTCCTAGGTGGCTGATAACTACTTGTCCAAATAAACAGAAATTAGGTTAAGTCATCAGTTTAACTTTTAGCTTCAAATATTCGGTGTGCCCAAAGTAAGTAGATTTTCATCAATGCCAGCAGCTTAGCTCAGCCTGAAAGTAATTAATATTATTTGGCCATTGCTGTAGTCGTTTAAAACCATTTCATCAGTTCTGTACCAGTGGCACAGCAGTGTGGTTTAAATTGTGTGTGAGAGAAGATTTGACCCTGCAGCAGAACTTTTCAACATGTGGCAGCTTGGCTTAAAAATGAAAGATACACAACGGTGTGACACATGTATTGTAGCATTTAGCTCCATGCTTCTCAAATTGTGTTATGAGTACTAATGGTGGTACTTGGAAGATATTCAGTGGTTTACAATATAACTCTGTGTATTGATTATAAGTTAATTACAAAGCAAATTAACCATTGCAAATTAAGCACAAATGTAAATCAATAAGATCACTAAGAATAGAGTACAATGAAAGGTGCGTGACTTATTCACATAAAAATAAAACATATTTCAAGTACAAAAAAAACACAGAAACATAAACATATTCAATGTCATATCACTTCATCATAATAATTTTCTGATTTCTTAAAAACATTGTTCTGACACCTTTAATTGAGTGTTGTTGCTTTTTAGATAACATTACATTTGTGATGTTTCTCACCTTGCTCTATGTGGCTTCAATGTTCTTCCACTTAACTCGGGTTTCTTCCCTGCCCATTTTGTTACCAGGCTTCATTCTTTCCCTTTCGGATTCCCTGATTGCTCAACCTCTTCACAGATTTGGCCCATATTGCCCTGGGTCAGCCATTGAATACAGTATACGCAGTGTGTGCTGATCCTCCAAATTGCCATGTGTGAAATCCATCCCACTTGCTCCTGAGGGAGTAGTCATATCATTCAAAATGAAACGGGCCTCCTGTATCCTCCCCTTATTCTTCGACTCCGCCGTTCCTCTATGGCCGCCTGGGACTGTGCAGTTGTGAGGCTTTATAGTGGAAGCCTATTAGACAAATCTGAGAAGAATGCTGCAGAGGTGCTATGGTACCAGGTTGTCAGTGTGCCCCACACTCTTATATAAACATATCAGTCATGCTGACTTGGAGGTCTCGCTGAATTGTATTATTGTCCTATTTTGGTATAAATGCACTGAAGGGGGGATTGCATCTTTCCATATGGAAGAAAATTGCATCAGGTTTTAGGGAGACTGCTTCGTTAGATTTATTAATAACATCTGTCATTGTGTCTCAGTCAATGTGGAGGTAAAAGCTATTCGGAAGTCAAATATGATTAGAATCTATTTCCATGCATGAAGTGGCACCCTGCTGCTTATAAGCATATTGCCCCCCATTTGAGCATCTGCACATTATTATATATGAGTTTAAACCTAAGCACCACTGTCACAATATGCTTGCCCTCGTCTCATCTGTCACAATATTCTTCATTTCTACTCTGGAAAGTTCTGAAATGGAGCCAGTACGTCAAGTCAGCGATGTAAGAAAAACAAAATAGCGAAAAGAGGGGGCCGAGATGTTAAATTGCTTTAAGGCTGTTACAATGGAGGTGTATCCTCTTGCAGCTGGCGGAGCGGCGCATGCGCTCGTTGTCCTCTAATGAGCTTGCATTGAGGGACCCGTGTGGAAACAAAAGGCTGCGCTTGTCGACCACACCAGACTCCCTTCACCCACCCTCTTCCTGCTCCCCCAGCACTGAGCGTGACAGACCAAGAGCAGAGCGCCGGTCCCTTCCTGGTGGTGTGATTAGATTGGGGCCGAAGTCTCCAGCTGGCAGGCCTGTCTGTGACTGGAGGCGGCCGTCCCCAGCGCTTGTCACTGCCTGACACCTCTGACAGGCAGGGGACAGCTTCAGCAGACAGGTTCATTAAATGGCATTTTTTACAGCTGGGCCTCTAAAAAATGAGGGCTGGGCTTTGTCAAATCCCCAAGTCTACAGGGGCCTGTGCGTGTTAGTTTAGACCAAAGCTTTGTTGTTATGACATTTTCTTTTTTTTTTTTTTTTTTTTTGATCTGGGCAGTTTACAATAAGCTTTTTTTTCTCTCCTCTTTAGCCTCTCTTCTTTGACAGCAAGCCTTTTACCCTGTACTTTGTCACAGCATCAAACTGTTCACATTATCAGTATACAAAGAAAATTTTGCCGGAATACTAGTCAGGTTAATGCTTGATCAATTCGTTTGCCATGTTTTGGCTGTAAAAAAAACATTTAAAGCAGGGTCTGACTGTGCCTCTCTATTATTATCCTGCTTGTTTTAACGTAGAAATGTATTGCAAAATAAAGTCTTGACCACTGACATCAACAAATAATTCAGTCTCCAAACAGCTTGATGCGTCTTGAGTGAGTAAATTGTGGCCTTCTAATGATTGCACATCTGTGTGCTTTGCTGTAAAGCATTGTGTTCAAGAGTGCAGAACATCTGGCTGCAGATGAAACGTGAGGGGGGGAAGAAAAGCTGCCTTCCCTACGAAAGTGGCTGCTGGCCCTCAACAAAATGCCTGCAGCTCTGCAGCCATCCCAACATCACCTCCCTCTCTCTGTTTCTCCTCCACTCTGCATGCTGCCTCCTCGGGGCTCTGCTGTCTCTATGACAACTGTTTGAGTAGGGGGTTGCAGAGGTGTCAAGCAGGGGCATTACTAGTAGAAGAGCACCAGAGATGCTGTGCTGTACATTCAGTATCTCCACCTAATCCAATTTTAATTGAGCTCAAGAGATTTTGGCTGTGGCACGGAGGTCGGGCATGAGCTATTCCATGGAGAAATTAAGGCAGCCCAGCTTGGGCTGCACTCTTCCAGTCTGTCACTATTTTAAATGAGCATTAGCATCAGACCTAACCCAGCGCACCATCTCGGTTGCTTATTTCCTTCCCCTTGCCCACTCCACCTTAGTCACACCACCTCACACACACACACACACACACACACACACACACACACACACACACACACGCAGTCACTAATGTGGTGTAGAGTTTCACTCGCCTGTTATATCTTTATTCTTCCACACATTGATTGTCTGTGAAGTGCACCAATGTGTGATTATAACCCGGGAATCCGATGATGCTTCTCCACAGCTCGCTGTACAGAATTGTTGAGTGAGAAGGAGGGAAGGTGGAAAGATGTGTGTGTGTGAGGGAATCATTCTCACCTGTCAGAATATCTGTCTTGATTTGTGTGTCTGTGTGTGGACCGATTTGTCCTCTGGTGCTGCATACACTAATGATTCTTTGTCTGCTCTTTCTTTCTCTACATGTTATGGTTTTTATTGATCATGTACGTGTCACTAACCCCACGGGGCTGTTTTGGTGACCACTTCTTTTTGGTCCAGTGAATGGTGCACACCAACAGATAAGTGTGAAAGAGAATCTGTTGACAGCTGCAGTTTTTGTTGAAACTTGCCTTAAGTTATGTTATATTGTCTCTTTAAATATTTTTCACAAGTTGAAATGAGAATCAACTGAAATAGAGCTCTTCTGATTATCCCAGTCTGTGCTACACTTACATTTGGCAAACAGCTTTTAGATCTACTTATATGTTGGTAGCAGCTTGAGAAGAAGAAATATCATACTTTGTTTAATTTCTGTTACTCTCTTGGATCCACTTTTGCCTTCTGAGCTGCCTTCTTGATTTACATCAATATGTCAGTAAAAGGTACTCAATAGGATTAAGATCTAGAAACTGTAAACGCCATTGGAGTAAGCTATCTCATTGTCATATTCAAGAAACTGGTTTGAAACTGGTTTGAGCATGAAAACATCATGTATTATTATCCTGTGCAAGTAACAATCAAAATATGGATACTCTGTTGTCAAAAAGGATAACATGATGCTAAGTGATGATCAAGAGGCCCAAATGTGCCTGGAAATGATCCCTTGAATTTTATACCACTATCACCAGCCTGATGGAGGACAGATCTCTGTTTTCCTGTTGTTCACACTAAAGTCTGAACCTTATACTTGAATATTGCAGCCAAAATTGAGACTGATGAGCTCAGGTAACATTCACCAGTCTGTTGTTGTGCAATTTGTTGGGTCAGAGTTGGTGTTCCAGATGGTTATAATAGGTGCTTATTTAAGCCACTGTTGATGTTCTGTCATTTTGAACCAGTCATAGTTCAGTTGTCTGGAAAGTAATTGTTTTTAAAACAACACCTTGGTGCAGGAAACTAGTGGAATAAATGAGGCAGGAAAAAAAAGGGGAGTGTGTGAGCCTTTTTAATTAAATGTACCTGCATACCTGCACTGAAAAAACAATGGCTTTGCAAACACTCACTTTTTTGATTTGTGTTTAATGCGCTATTTAAACGCTAAATTTATAATGCTGGAAAAACTGTCAACAGTCTGACATGTACCTTCTGCACATTTGTTTCAAATAAATAGCTTCTCCTTTCATCTCCCAGGTCTTGGTGTACACAGATGGTTTGCACGGCAAATGGATGTTCAGTGAGATCCGGGCAGTCTTTTCCAGGCACTACCTTCTGCAAAACACTGCAATGGAGGTTTTCATGGCTAATAGAAGTAAGGAAAGTAGCAAATAAACCATTTTATTTTTTTTTTTAAAATTATTTAACAGTAATCACATATTTTTATGCCTGCAGCGTCTGTCATGTTCAACTTTCTGGACCAAGCCACAGTAAAAAAGGTTGTCTATTGTCTCCCTCGAGTAGGAGTGGGCACTAGCTACGGACTTCCACAAGCAAGGTAGGATAAGAGATGTCAAGTAAAATTAAACAAAACCTTGTTGGCATTATAATTCATATCTGTAATGAGTTGTATTTTGGTACTTTGTGGTATCGAGGTGCATCCATTCAGCCAGGAACAAATGAGTTTATTTGAAGTCCCATTGCTCCAGACACTGAAGTGGATGTTCACTGACCCTGACTGAACTGACCTAATTCTCCAACTGAAAACTCAATGTAGCCATGCCAATGGCCACAGAGGGGAAAAAAAAAAAAGAAACAGATTCTCTTTAGGCTTTCAGCTTTCATGGCGCTAACAGGCTTTTTAAATTACTGCTCTAAAACAAACGGCCCCACGTTCAGAGGATATAATACAACTGACATCGTTGCAGAATCTGAATTAGCATCTTGCTTAGAGACCATGCAACACTGCATTCATTTTTTGTTTGGCATTGCGGGTTCATTGTTCTCAGTTTCATAATTTGTGGAGCTTTGGAATGCAATTTTTAAAAAGGATATGTTTTTTTTTTTACATATTTGTTCAAACTGTCACCATGTTGCGACAGTAGGGCATGAGACAGATAATCATTCCTCTGGTTTCTCCCTGTGATTCCACTGCCACCTGCAGAAATGCACCGCTTTCGGCCAGAAACAACCAATCAGAGCCAGGAGTGTTTCAGTGCAGTCAGTCCAGCTTGCATATCCGTCCCACACCTTCCCTTTTGCTCTCTTCTACACTACCACTAGTTCCCCACAACACAACTTGCCGTAAATGCGTATGCTAGTTAGCATGGCCACCAATGATTGCAAATAAACACTTTTCCTGTAACAGTAAGCTGTTTCCCTGTCATTAATACAGCAGCTGTGCGTACACCAGCATGGAGTCCTCCTCCTGACTCTGATTGGTTGTTTCTGACCAAGAGAACCGCATTCCTGCACATGGCAGTAGGACTGCAGCGAGAAGGCTAGATTTTTTTCAGATTATCTGTTTCATGTAATATTGTCACAACATGGTGATAGTTTTAAAAAATATGTAAAAAAAAAAAGTGATTTACTGCTGCTTTAAAGCACAGGTCCTCATCTCCAGTCTTTGAGAGCTACTGTCCTGCAACTTCTAGAGGCGTCGCTTCTCCAAACACACCTGCATCAAATAGCTGAATTCCCTCAGTTCTCCAGTGGGATCTAGTTAACGTCATCACCTCGTGCTGGAGAAAGGATGCATCTTAAAGACGCAGGACCTAAAGGCCCGGACCTGGGCGCTCATCATTTAAAGCATTGATTAAGCTTATAGCATTTTGAGGGACATAAAATGTGTTCAGAAATATCTGACGTTGTGAAGAACGTCGTCTCCAATTCTTTTTTGATTGCTTTTAGACGGATCTCCCTGGCAACCCCTCGGCAGCTTTTCAAATCCTCAAACATGACCCAGCGCTGGCAGAGAAGAGAAATCTCCAACTTTGAGTATCTGATGTTTCTCAACACCATAGCTGGTAAAGTTTTAATGAAAGCACTTACCTGTTTTCCAAGTGAGATTTGTTATTTGAAACTGTGAAGTAGCTGGAAGTACAGAAATAATAAATCTGTTCTTTTTTTTGCAGCCATCAGTTACATTTATAGGTTCTGATTTGTTTTCTCCCTTGCCCAGGTAAACTTAATGACCTGTGATAGTTTTAGGTTTTAATCTATTATTTGTGTGAATCTTTCCACAGCAAGTCGTTATAGTTAGCTAGCAGGATCAATACATTTTATGTGTCAGTGGTGTTGGAAGCACTAACACTAAGTGGGCTCAGGTATGTCGTATTTGTTTAAGAATCCATGGTGGCTTTAGGCGAGACTCAACACAGTAAACTTCACTGTTCGTGAGTATCTGCCGTTTGAAGCAAAAGCAGGCGCGGTGGATTTTTGCCGGATAATTAGTGCCTGGTTTTGTGAAAGTGTACCCGAGTGTCTGCAGAGTTGAAAGGTTCTGTTGTCGACTCTCTGATCTGAACCGCGACTAACAGGGAAGGCAAGAACAACTGCACGCTACTCTGCTCAGAGAGGTGTCATCCTCTCTGTCGCTGCATATTCATGCATATTTATATTTAGCTTGCGCTCGAGAGTCGATACATTATTGTCAGCTAATTAGATGTAAGGCAGACACAAAAACATGCCCAAAATTCATTAAAAATCCCTAGTAATGACCTAAGCTGCCAGATATGTCAGAATAGTGTGGAGCAGGAGACAGGCGGGGGGTGAAGTGCTGGGTGGAGGCGCGAACAGGAAGACTTCTTCTAATTAAACACTATTCCACTGTTATTAACATCCTGCCACCCTAACTCAGGACTCAGCACCACTAGGTCTCACCACACCAACGCCCGACCCCATCCTCTGTGCTCAGCCTGCTGTTTCCTTCCCAGTGTGTGCCATTAACCTTGATAATTATGCTCTCTAGCTTCCCCCAAACCTTTCTAGCGACTCTGAAGAAACATTCTCAGTGACTAGCCTGTCAGGAACTTAGATGGCTTTGGCACATTTAGAATCTCTCGCGAACTTGCTGCAAAAACACAGCCTCTCTCTACTGGTTCAATTTTAAAATACTTTGTGCTTATCATTAAAGTCTTTCAACATTTGAAGGAACATCTTTTTAATGAAGAAATCATATCTTGTTGCAAATGGTCAAAGAAATAACTTTGAATCATAACATGTTAATATAAATCATGCGTTAATGTTTTGTGAACTAGGATTTTGTTGAATGTGCATAAATGTATTGATTTTGAGGACAAGAGTAGGACAATAAAAATCTAGTTATATTTGATTTTTTTTGTTTGAGTCCCTTTGAAAGAGCCAGAGAGTCTGGTAATCTTATGGAATTACGTTAGAGGGTAGGTTTTTTTTTTTACATTGGCTAATTTATCTACATTTCTGCTCAATCGTTTTCCATCCAATACATTCTTATTATTCACACAAAGACATGTGTCTATAAGCCCCTAATTATGATTGTTCACGTTTAGTTTGTGGAAAAAAATTGGGTGTCCCTAAGAAATAGGGAAATCATTTCTAAATAGTTGACACGATCTGTGAGAATTATACAAATTTGGCTACATGTAGATAATTTATGAACTAATATAAAAGTAGTTGTATTTTCCCATAGGACTTGATTGGTTTGGAAAGAGTTTTTTCCTTAATGTAGTCTTTTGTCTGGTTTAAACATTTGTTTGATGATTAGATTTATGAAAGTCTAACATAAAAGCTCACAGATTAATTTTGAGGGGACTAATACTTTTCATAGTGCTGAATGTAATGTGGCTGTCAGGCTCTGGTACTTAGAATTGTATGTAATCAGCACCAACAATATGTTGTAAACGGTTTTTTAGAGTGCTAAAACAATTTTTGCAGAAGTAGGTTGAATTTATTTGACTTGATGCATCTATTCATAAGAAGAATGTTGAGACATAAAAGCTGTTATGCTTGAGGTCACATTACAATCAGTGATGTTGAGGATCAAATCACATTCATTTGTTTATTTAAACATATAATCAGCTACGCAGTGCTGATTCTAGTAAACGTCTTATTCGTAAAGTTTACATATTTTGGAAGCAGATTACCAATGCAGTAAAAGCAAAAGTTCACAAAAATAGAAAACCTTATGTTGTTTCATGTTGTTTCAGCCTCTCGGGCTAAAGAAAGTTCTTTTTGCTAATTCAAGTAGCATTTAGCTGTTCACACTACCTGTTGGTAGGCAGCTGGGGGGTTTGGTGTTTTGTGGCAGGGGGAAATCTGGAATCAGTCTAAACCTTCCCAATTATCAGATGACTAATCTTCCCCACCGAGTCACAGCCACTGTTTTCTATTTCTACTGCCTGTTTATCTCTTTTTTAAATCTAAAATTCATTTCAAAGTAAAGCAGGACTGACAATGCTGAATTTACTCTTAATTTTTCCCAGGAGTTCCTGACACATGTTTTCCCTCTGAAAATATTTTCTCCCTTTATTGAACATAAAGGAAGCTGACATCCAGCAAATCAGCCGTTCAACACTGAAATGACATCAAAGATATTTAGTAGCTAGATTCTGTAGCTCTGCAATTACAACTGCTCCACTTGCAGACAGGCTTTATGCGACTTTCACCTTTTATTGACAACTCACACTCAGCAGCTCCTGTCATGGGAAACAAAGAAAACATTCTCACGTGTTCTGGTTTGCAGTGCCTTCCAACACCACTTAGAGCCCTTCAACCTTTTCACATTTTGTTACATTGCAGACAAAATTTCCATAGCATTTTCTTGGAATCCTTTGTGTTTACAGAACAACACAAAGTTTTATAAAGTTATAGGAAGAGAGGAAGAGAGATTCTACTTAGGATATTCTTTTATAATCAAATTTTGTATTACACTTCTTTTCCACATGACCCCTGAACTGTGTGTGTTCCATTGTCTTCATGTCGCTCCTTGTTTGTTTGCTAATCTTTATTAAAGATTATTTTTTATTAGATAAACATTTTTAAAATCATGTTGGCATCTACTTATGTGCTTTTTTATGTTTGTCTATCATTTAATATCTCAATCATTTACATTGAAGTTTGTTTGTAACATGACATAATGTGAACATGTTCAAGGGTCATGGATACTTTATAGTAGAACGGAATGAAATCTGTGAGCTCTGAGATCAGGGTAATACTGCATACTTATCCACACAAAGCCCCACATGTGCCCTACACTCCACCCCTTGTTTTTCTTTCAGTCTGTCATCACTCACAGATTTTTGTCTGCCAACTGTTCCTAGGGAGGACGTATAATGACCTGAACCAGTACCCGGTCTTTCCCTGGGTTCTCACCAACTATGACTCGGAGGAGCTGGACTTGACCCTTCCAGGGAACTTCAGAGATCTCTCCAAGGTATGAGGACCTCTTGGCCATGAAACTTAAAATCTTTTACATAAAATGTTCATTTATTGATTGGCGATACGCTTATTTAGATTTAAATTGCAAAAATGTTATGTGTCAGAAGATCACTTCACATTCTAAAATTGGAAGTTGATAAGAGTCCTTTAAAAATCTTAACAAATATGAATATTTGATGTCTACATTTTATAGGCTCTGTTATGCATGACAACCTTTTGAGCAGGAATCGGATGTGGCATTAATCACTATATCTCAGTTATTTTCAGTACACGTACATCATGACTTTATCATACTTTTTCAGATGCTAAAGAAAAATCTGCACTGAGACAAAAGAACACTTCTGGAAAAAGTTTACAGTTTGGCAATTTTTCTTGCTTGTAAAGAACAGCCATTAACATCTAATAAGTGCATATATGAGACAGTATATGAACTTGAAAGGTAAATATACTGCAACAGCACTCATACAAAGTCCACTTTAGCTGTATAGTATGGGTCTAATGGTGATGTTGAGTTGACTGAGTCCTGCAGAAACAAAGTATCCCCAAACTATTACACTTTTACCTCAGTGCTACACAGATGTTATGGTTTATTTTTTTCCAGACAGCTGTATTTGATGTATGCCAGCCATGACAGTTTTCTCTTGTCCGAATAGTTAAATTTTAGACTTTGCTCAAATTAATTATTCAAAAAGTGCTGCCCTTTGACTTTGGCAGTCATTTCGAATTCCTTGTATTGCAGACCATTTTCTGCACATAGCAAAGTCTGGTGTATATTAAGCTGAGACATTTAAATCCCTTCCCACACGTAAATCGCCTCAGATAGCTCTTTTAACGATAAGTCTGGTGTTAACTCTCACTTCAGCAAGCAGGAGGACGGATAAATTGATAGATGGATAGATCGAAGGATGTGTTGCAGTGAACTCTGACAATTACAAAGCGCATAAATCTGCGTAATAACAGGATCCTTACTAATGCTACCCAGCTACAGCAGCTCAGACACAATGTGGCCAATGCCCCGCAGCCCTGATAAATAAATGTCAAGGTTTTCTGTAACTGAAGGGGAGAAGGCAGCAGATCACTCTACCACGAACCACGGCCCGGTTTACTGGTTTTCTACCCCCCTTCTGTCTCTATATCTCGCTCTTGCACGCTGCTGCTCACTGACCTGAAAACAGTCGCATTCCTGTCTGAGCGCTCTCACTCACTCCAGTGCTGCCTTATCCTCTCGTTTCCCTTGGAGCACCACCGTTCTAGCTTGGAGACAAGTTTTCCAGTCTCACTTCTCTACAGTTTGCATCAATTATTAGGTATTCGATCAACATTATCATCAACTTAAAAATAAAAGAAGTAACTAAAAAGTCAATCAATGCAACAGTCTCAATTTCACCAACCCAGAACATGTTGAGCTACAGAGAGAGTTCTTATCTTGCTGTGGTCAACTCAGCAACTTTCATCTTTACCTGTTGGGTGTCCCAGGTGGACTGAGAACACCGCCGTGTGTGTGTGTGTGTGTGTGGATGTGTGTTTGAGGGCGGTTGAGCAGAGCTGAGCCACATGCAACCCAACTGCCCTGGGGAGACAGTTATTTATTGTAATGTATTCCAGTGACATCCTCCCATGCTGTTTACAGGCCTGAGCTGCCTTCATTAGCATGAGTTCACAGCCCATGTCTCCTGACAGTTGTCCTTGGAACCCCGGGGCTTATTCCTCCAAAAGTTCACTGATACTATTGCAGAGCAGGACAGAGGCCTGCACTCGTGTCCTCTCTTCTTGGTCTGCTTTTTTGTTCCATTATGGATTAGTAGTAGTGCTAGTGTCTCTGGAGACCTGTTCATTGTATAGTTAGTCTGAGTGTCTTCCTCAGATAGATTTCCAGTGCATGTGGTTTTACTTTAAGAAGGTGATGTCTGTGTTGGCAGTGGTCTGGTACTTCCCTGTTTAATTCACTCCAAGTCAAACGAGTTCATTTGCGTGGAAAGTCCAGTTCGTTTGGTAAGGCGTGAATGAACTCTGATGTGGACCAAAATAGCAAACTTTGCTCTGCCTACAAACCGAGGCCACTAAAATCTGATGCCACTCAATTTTTGCGAAGAAGGAAGTTGTGCTCAGTGTTTTCTTCAGAAGTTTTCATGTTGTTTCCTTCAGCGGTTCTGGATGCAACTCTACCACAGGCGAGAGTTTGGTTCGTTTGACACAGTGCAGTGTGAACGCATACAGCACCAGCTGAAGATGTAACAAATGTAGTATTCTTGCTCCCCAATTGATCAGGATCTCCCATACCAGTACCACTAGGTCTAGCAGTACTGTTTCAAATGCTTATGTACAGTTTTGATGTCATATTTTGGTTCAGGGGTCTAAAACATCAATATCTGTCTTACATTTGTAGAAGTCCTCAACACACCTGAATGAAATTTCTAAATTGCTATTAGTTTTGCTAATGACATAATCATTTGATTCAAGTGTGCTGAAGCAAATAGACATTGAAAAATTGCCCTGAGCTGATATTAGTTAGTTAATTACTGTAGTATTTAAGCAGCAGGCAAACAAAAATCTGGGCAAAGATATCCTTATAGTAAAAGTCTAAGACGAACACAAAAAAAATTCTGAGCAATATTTTCACAAGTTTATCAACAGGGGTTAACATTTTGAAAAAAAATTTAATTAATATTCACCACTCACACAACTTGGTTTTATATAATACACGTATTTATTTTTATTTTATATAGTATAGTTTTTTTTTGTTTTTTTTCAGTGAGTGCTGTCA
This sequence comes from Poecilia reticulata, assembly GCF_904066995.2. Taxonomy (NCBI): domain Eukaryota; kingdom Metazoa; phylum Chordata; class Actinopteri; order Cyprinodontiformes; family Poeciliidae; genus Poecilia; species Poecilia reticulata. The sequence continues at coordinate 26,612,713 of NC_088842.1, forward strand.
CTTGTCGTCTACTTGTTCTTGGACTGCAGTTTTTAAACTTTAAAATAAACATTCACCCTGTACAGATTTTGCAGTCAGAACATAAATGTTGAAGAGATAAGCAGCGTATTTATTTTTTCATTTTTAATTTACTACATGGTTGAAAACTGAAGCAGCCCATGTCATCTACTGACTCTTTAGAACGATGCACGTTTACAATAAAATCTCACGCTAGAGCTGCACATTGCACACTTTCCCACAGATAACTCATACCTGAAAGCTGCTTCTCACCTGAAATTGATTGATCCCTGGGCGGACACCATTGTTTAAGCTGCTCCAGGTTTGCCTCTCTAAATGGTATCCTCCCAAACCTGTACGCACCCACAATTACCTGCTGGTTGGGCATTCAGTGAGCTGTAAACAGTGTTATTGAACATTTCATCGTCGTGCCTCGAGGCCAAACTTCTGCATATTTGTATGTCAGAAATATTTACGCAGCCAAGTGTGTCATTTGATTCTAATGATTATTTCTCGATGGAGTGACAGGTCTGTGATAGATGAAGAGAAGTTTCCTCATAGTTGTTAAATGGTGCGATGAAGATTTAATTGCAAAAGAAAGCAGAAAGAAGCAGATGTCGTTCAACTCTGCTTTTTCTCACCCTCACTACAGTTTAAGGTATGCATATAATTTTAGAAAAGAATTTCAAAATATAGTCAAATAAATAGCTCAGAAGTTTGCATCCCTGAACCAGTGCACTAAAGTTCACCCAATTTTTCACCCAAATTGTATTTTTAAATTTCAGCCACCGGAAGGGAAACTTGGCTGCCCCAAATCTCCCTTTTCTGCACTTTATTCCCCACAACAGATTCTTATTCCTTCTCACTTTCATTCCAGCCAGGCTGTTTGTGAGCACATCTGCTTTATCTTGATTTGGAGCAACTTTATTGCATTAGACTGGAGCTCCATGCTGTGCTGCTTCTGTCAACGGAAGCAAAAATGACTGTGACTTGCCCTGACAGAGCACCATAGCAACATACAGTAATGTAATTTGTTTTGAAATATAAAATGCAATATGCTTCTCCTTGGGAGGTGGCTTGGATATAAGCAAACAAAAGGAGACACGTTCTTCACGTTCACTCACCAACAGCCACACTCGTTTCCAGTAGCCTTGGAGAGCAACACCAGCGCTGATCCTAATTGGATGTGAAGCCAGTCAAAGTTTTGATCATACTTTGCTTAGTTCTGTTGATGTGTTTCAGTGGGTCAGGTGTTATACAAGAAATGAACTCCGAAAAAAAAGTACGTGTGGAAGTGTCTGATGCAGTTGTTTTCATTGTCTCATAACTATGATCAGTGCAGGGAAAAGGAACAAGGTGCTTTTTCTTTGCTGCAGAGAGCTAACAGAGCCTGTACTGAACTTATCAACAGATGGTGAATATGACAGCATTAAAAGCACTAAAGTGCCACTGACATGCTTTTGTTATGTTATAAATGTTTGCTTTTATTTGATATGAAATCCCAATCATGCATTCTCCTCCTAAAAGTTATATATAGGTCTCCTCATTTGAACATTTGTTTTTTTGTCATTGATGCAAAGTGTAACTTTAAAGGTATTTATTTGGCTGTTAAGTAAGAAGTGACATTCATCTGACCAAGGAAGCACCCAGGCCATTTTGACTGTGTACAGTATTTATAATAGCCACAAAGTAGCATTTCAGAAACAACCATTTGGGCTCCTTCTTATGTAAAGCGTCCATGTTTCTGTGGCCCAATGTATTACCTGAGCTAGCATAGTGCTGAAATATACATTTTCTTGTGGCTACACTCAGTGAAAGATTATCTTTTTTTTTTTTCACTTGGAAATGTCAAGTCACAGAAAATATGTTGATGAAATCATATTTCTTTAATTATTGATTTTTATTAAACAGAGGTCACAGTTCACAATTGTGCTTTCTATAAGATAACAATGACAAAATAAAATAAACAAGGGTTTTGACATGGTAAATGTACAATGATTAAGTCTTTATGTTTATGAGGTTTGAGACATTTAGCTTTAGCCACCTTATTTCTTGAGGTGGTGTTGTAGGATTGATAATGGAGCTCACTGCAAATGAGTTTGTTTCGAAGGCTAATTGTATATACACAGCTATATATAGGCCATTCGTTTATTTTATTTTATTTTATTGAGGCTACAGGACAATGGCTCTCAAAGACTGAAGTTGTAAACCTCTGATTAAGCATATTTGCCATATGTAGCAATGGAGATAACCAAAAAGCTAAATATGCTAATACATTTAATTAATGACAATTTCTCTAGGTCATCCCTAAAACTTTTGAAAGATGAAGTGTGTTACATCTTTAAGGTGTAAAAGTTGATGTTTCCGTATCTGCTTTTCAAGAGACCAACTGTTTACATGGTGGCCCAGAGGCAGTGGCGCAACTACACATTATTCAGGTGGATGCGAAAACATAGATCGGCGCCCCCCACCACCCAACCTCTCGAGGGAAGGATCGTCAGGGTGAAGGAGCGACGCTCTCACCCCCCCCCCCCTCCCGAGGCGACGATACCCCCCCGAGGCGACGATACCCCCCCCCCGAGGCGACGATACGTGAAGGGTAAAACTCGCTACATTTACCTCGTTATGTGCGCGAGGTGAAGGAGCGTAAGGCGCGCCGAAGTGTATGGAAAAACAATCATCGGCGCGCCGCCCCCTCCAGACGGGGTTTTGGCGCCCCCTCTGGTGCTGCGCCCCTATGCGTTGCATACCCTGCATACCCACTTTTTGCGCCACTGCCCAGAGGTCCAGGTCTTAACTCATGCAAAGCATGATGGTTTTTAGTAATAAGGTGAATTCACTGCTTGTTTTGGACATAAAGATAGAAGAATACACCCAAGAATCACTAAAAACAAATGTATGTTCATCGTTTTTAGCCTCATGAATGGCGTCACTTGCTAAAACTATTCAGGCCCCATCAGTCAGGGGTACGCTCTGTTGTTTTCTGTAAATGTCTCTGCTTGCCAAAAACAAGTTTTGATAAGACAAAAAAAAGGGGTTATGCTTTTGTTTGTTTTTTTAACATCGGTCACACACAGGTAATGTTTCTTATTAGTTATGCTAACACAGCTGAACAACTTGGGAACACTGTAAGCATATTTTTTGTCTCATTGATTTACAGCCAAACACTGAATTAATAGGAAACACCTTGTCAACTTAATTGTTTTTGGATCTCTTCTGTGTAACTTGGAGCTTCTTGAAAATGTGTGTGTGGTTTGCTGTGCAAGAACACACGCACAGCAAAATTCAAGGTCACGTTTTGTATTTTTTTATTTTATAAAAACATATATTCATTCACTGCATGGCATTTTTAGCAGTAGACATCCAGTTAAATATTTAAGATGGTAAACATCAAAACAAACTACTTGACTTGACAAGATTAGTACTGATACAAAGTAGTACTAGCAGAGAACTTTTTCACCTTTGTTTTCCTTGTTTCAAATGTATTTCATTGACTTTTTTTGCATTGCTTTAAACTGCATTAGTCAAACTAGCAGTGGTTTGATGGAGTGTGTGACGTCTTGTGTCTCACACTCCAATCCATCTGGGCCAAGACGTCACATGCAAGGCTATTAGCACCCCATAAATCTATGCAGATCTCAATAAACTTCTCCTTCAGTCTTCTCGGTTGTGCTAACACTGATGTGGTTTGCCATTAAACTTAAAGGAAGAATGAAAACGTCTCCATTTAGTTAGGACTTTTTTCATTTTCATTTTTTTTTCTCCTGAGGAATGTGTTGTGTTCCACACAAAGATGTGACTGCAGAGATGCTTTGTCTGAGTTTGACAGAGATTTCCATTTGGATAAAGATTAGCAGCAGTTTTAATAATTCCAGGAAATTGCTTTCGTTTTACAATCCGGTCTCAAAATGTTTATAGTTGCAGTTTATTCCATTTCTTCTTAACCTGCTTTAAGGCAGAAAAAACAGTCATTGATTACATTACCAGTCTTCCTCCCCCTTTGTCACTGATTCAGTAGTACTGAGTATATTAATATTGACTGCTTATATGCCTCCAAGGCTCTTATATTGGATGTTGTGATTGAAAGCGCAGGAAAAGCAATTTATTCACCACTAAATGTGGGTTTAATGGGAGTCATTGTGTTGCATTAAGAACTCATGTAGATGAAAGCCTGAGTGGTGGTGTCGCAATAATACGTAAGATATTATAGAGGAGTTGGTTTAATTATTAACCAAACTATCAAAGCTTCCAACAGTGAAGTAAGTGTCTTAATGGTGAATGCATTTAGGAACATATTTTGTTTTTCTATCTTCATAATTATGTGCTTGCGGACATTTTACACCTGCATGTTCTTGTCCATAAATTGTAGTGTTTTATTAGTTGTTACAGCCATGTTTCATGGCTGTTCTTAAGTTTGTGAATGTTGATATTCATTCAGATCCCGATCTGCAGTATCTCTCCTTGTGTGTTAAGACCTGCTAACTTCCATCAGGACTGCAAAATAATAGAAAACATCTCTGAACACAGCAATAAAAGTAACATTTCTGAAATCTTGGCTTGAAAATGTTTTTGGATAAATTAGTTCTGACCTGCATGAATGAAAAACATTTTAGCCGGGAGAGTTTTTTTTTTTTCCCCTTTCTTGATCCTCACTATGCCATCCTCTGCCCTTTTGCTGTTCTACCCTTTAATTTTTGACAGAATTTAGGACAGCGGGACCTTTTAAACGACCAGGAAAATAAATGTGGTTTGACATAAAAAGTCTCACACATTGAAGCTCCATTTGTGCTTTAAGCTTTCCAGCAACCTGAGCTTGTTTTATTTCTGTTCACAACTTTATATCTGTAGTCCATATTTAAATTTTTTCACAATTATCCCAATGTGGACATATATTTTTTTATAGTTTGAAGCAGTAATTTATACTGTAAAGTTGTTCTGATTTTTTCTGACTGGTAAATCAAATTTGTGTTGTTTTTGTGAAAATGAGGTCAAGGCTGCTTTGTATTTTTTACAGCATCTTGTAAAGGTTTTTACTGGTTACATCTAAGAGAAATTGATTGCAGCGTGTTGAAGTTGAAGAAAACTTTTACATCGTGACTTGTACTCAAAGTTAGGCCATATGAAAGCCATGTTTAATTTTCCTTTCACTGCACAATTTCGTGTTAATTTGTGTTAATCTGTCACACAAAGTCTGAACAGAAATTCATAGAGGTTATTAGTTGTAATGTGACAAAAATGTGAAGATGTTCTGAATTCTTTTGCAAGGCTGTATGCTGTGTACTTGGATTTACTGACCTAGAAAGGTGACTACTCACCAAATACCTAAGCAAGCATTTCTGTCACTGGTCTTTTCTCATTATAGGATTTTCAGAACAGATTTATTCTCAAAGGAGGCAATGATATGCAAAGCAAAATGCACATATTTTGCAGTTTCACATAAGTTAAGGGTTTTTTTATTCCCCTCTGAGAAACTTTAGTTAATTTTAAGACTGGACGAGAAAGCAGTGAGAAAGAATTACCTACTACCACTGACATTTACTAACATGATTTACAGTAAATTGTAAAAGGAACATGACACACAAATAGAGACTTTGTTTTCTGAGCTAAAAATATTAAAGAATTTAATTTTTTTATTAGAAAATAATTTTTTTCTGAAATTTTTTGAAAGAAGCAGGAAAGGATTTATCCTTTATTTATGTAACCTGTAAGCTAGTTGGAGAATGCACAGATGTTCAAATAATCAGTCATTTGTTGCCTTCTTAAAGCAGATGATTTTTTTTTAAGTGTAAGAAAGTCCGTCAGGTTAGAAATATTGGTAAACTTAAATTAAGTAACCAAAACTGCCAGAACTAAGCTTTTTTCTGTCTGTTTTTCCAGCCTGTTGGCGGATTGAATCCAAAGCGTGCAGCATTTTACTCCGAACGCTATGAGTCAGGAGAAGAAGACCAGACACCTCCCTATCATTACGACTCCCACTACTCCACTGCTGCCACCACTCTGCATTGGCTCGTCAGAATAGTGAGTATGATCACTCCTTTCGCCGCCCTCCATTCCTGTTATTATTCTAATCGGAGAATTAGTCAAGAATGTGAATAGGAGTGAAGTCAAACCAGCGCCTCAGACAGCTTTTCGTTTCATTTTTTTTGTGTGTGTGCAGTGGTTGATTGTCACTTGTCAGACTTGATGATGCTGTTACTTTGAGGTCTGTCGGCTTCTGCACAGGACGCAGCTCAACATTTCAATTTGATTGGGGCTGAGTTGGACCAATGGCGCTCAGAAAACACATTTCACAGGCCAGTAAACCAGCATATGTGAACTAAATAAAGAGTGGCTGGGTAATGATTTACAGGGGCTGCTGTGACAGGTTTATGTGTTTCAGGCAACCCAGTGAGCGCCAGAGACATGTCCATCAAGGTTACTGAGCACTGTCCTCATTTACTGAGGAAGAGGAGCAGGAGGCACCTCACCTCCAGTATGGTTCCTATAAAATGGGCCTTTATAACCCGCAGAGCTTCTTTGGAACACTTTACACATGGCTTTGGAAAGCTTACAAAACTGGAACAGTTTTATGGAGAAAGTGCGGTTTAGCTATCCAATGGTCATTATTACTACAAAAGAGCTAATGAACTGAGGGAGTTTCCCTGAAATAAGCTAGAAAGGTTCCAGCGGGTTTGTGTCTTCCACATGGTGGCCGATCTGTTCTCTGAAACAGCCAATAGTCGAGATCAGGCTCTCTGAAATCCAAACTTTATTATTTGCTGCTCTCAGAAAGATCACAATAATTCTTTTTCTTCAGGTTTTAATAAAAAAAATTATTTCAGAGCTATTTTCTAGTGTTCAGCTGGAAGAAATAACAAGAAAAACTAGTGCAGATATTCTGAATAAGTGAGCAATTGCCTGTTTTGAAAAATTACATTTCTTTTTCAGCTAGCATGTCATGCCATGGTAGTCAACATGTCAAAAAACGTGGGAAAACTATCGTCTTTTTTTCCATTTGAGCTTCAATTGAATTGATGTCTCATTTTCGTTCTCTGTAGGAGCCCTTCACCACGTTCTTCCTCGGTGCCAACGATAACAAATTCGACCATCCTGATCGCACGTTTTCTGCCATCACACGCTCTTGGAGAAACTGTCAAAGAGACACGTCGGATGTAAAAGTGAGAAATATAACGGTGCCGGGTGTATGCTTTGCCCTTGCAACTGTAGAACCATCATGTGTTTGTGTTTGTGTATCGACGTGGTTCAGTGGTTTGGCTGTGAGACAAAAGTTCAACCCTGAAAATAACAAAACGATGTAACAATACTTTGTTTTCCTGCTGTTAGAATGCATGCAGAATTACACAAAACCTGCTTTCCTTCCTCAGTAAAGCTCTCAAGACTATAAAAATAAATAACATCCCATTAATTATAAATGTCTTATCTAAACAAAAAGAAATTGCAGCCCCGCAGTGTGCACATACTCTATGCATGTTTGATTTATCTCATGCAAAAAGCAAAGTATTTCAGAGGTAGACTGTTCTTGAACAAAGGCTGAATCTGAAAGGAAAACAAAGCCCTCTCTCTCTCTCTACAGATTCTCTGTGCACGCACTGAAAAACGCTGAACCCTGCTGATTTGCCTCCATTTTGCCCACTGCATAACACACAGCAGGGATACGCACTGACCTCAAAGTGTCATATATTTCTAGCACACCCTGCGTAGGATAGTGTTGCCTCAGGCAATTAATAAAGCATTAATGACAAAAGCTATTTAAAATGTAGTCTTTTATGTACAGACAGGGCTTTTACTTGCTGGGATCATGGGGAGAACCAGCAATCCATGTGAGGAAGAGGTATAACACTGCAAGCCGCTGAACGACTTGATAGTCAAATGCCACCCTGTTAACAAACACAGTCTACTTTTGGCCACTTGCATGTCTGCATGCATTTGTTGTTACACACGTAAGACGGTTGCTAAACTAATAGAGGCATTGTACTATGAAGGACAGGGCAGTATTCCTAAAAGGATTTCATAATTTAATAGAAAAGCGGAAATATTACACAAGAGCTACTTTGTTTGGGTTACTCATGGTTTCTAGCATCAGCAAGCTGCAGGAAATGGCACTATGTTAGCTTCTTGTTAGCCTCGTATTCAAGGATGTTCAGGTCCACAGCCTGTCGCAAATAGATAAAACCTGGGAATACCTAAGAGCTCCTCTAAAAAATGTACCTACTTATTTCAACAGATCAAGGTGTTGAATTGAACATGTTAAGTAGCATTGCAGCTATGTACATTAGCTTCCCAAAAAGCATTTTAAAAAACATATTTTACTTAAAATCTACGACAAAATCCAACAGTAGTTAAATTTTTCACAAATTATTTGCAGTTGCATTCTTAACGAAAAAATAAATAAATAAAAAAAATAAAAAAATAAAAATAAAAAAAATTATATATATATATATGTATATATATACATATGTATGTAGCTACCACCATCAATATATTTATATTTGCCAACACAAAGTATAAAAAAGAAGACAATTAATTGCTTTAATTTCTTTAAAATAACAATCTGAAAAGTGTGTCATGCGTTTGTATTCACCCCTTTGACGAAGTTTAAAGGAGGCATAGTGCGTGTGACACAACTGCAAAACCACCAATACATGTAGATGTACCTGAACTACCACAAGCTTGGCAAGCAGAGCGTTATTTAAAGATCATCAAAGAGACCCATTTAAATTCTAAAGCAGCTGCAAAAACACACATTTCAGATAAGAAAATCTGTTACGGAGATAACTTTACAATTATGTGCTAGTTTTAAAATACAATGCATTTTGTAGATTTAATGTGGGAAAAGTTCAATGCTAGTTACAGTATTTTATGCTTATGGATATATATAAAAAGAGCATCACCAATGATACAACCCGATACAAAATTACCCGTAAAATTGGATACAAATCCACCAAAGTGGGAAAGAAACAAAAGTAGTCGGCTTACAGGGTTAAGGTCAGTCTGGCTCAGACCACTGAGCAGTCCATTGGGCCTCTGATTTAAAGGGAGCTTGTTTTTAGCGGGGTCTCTCTTTCATTAACCCCAGCCTCCTCCTGTAGTAATGATGACAAGGCCAAGGGAGGCTGAACTCCTGAAGGGGATGACCCCTTAAAGGAGCAAGTCAAATGGAAACACCCCTGAAAAAAGAACCTCTCCTTCCTGAAAACACTGCAATTTATGTTAATTCTCTTCCATACCTCTCATTTATGTCTGTATGAACACGCAGTCAAGTTATGCTGGCACAGCTGCCCATTGACAAAGAGAGATATAGACTTTTCTTTAAAGTAGCGGGGACAAATCCACACACACGGAAACACACACACAAACTGCCAGTGTGTTGTCTGAAGGTATCCAGCAGCACTCTCCTGGTGACAGATTTTGACAAACATGTCATTAAGGTGACACAGTGTAAAGCAATGTAGGCTTGAGTGATTGACTTGTTAGCCCATTACAATGCTGTTGCAGAATTAATGGCTACCATGGGAGGGTGGCTTGAAAGCAGAGCTGGCAGTTTTAACAGCTTGGCAGTGAGTTACAGCAGCAAGTTTACAACCAAAAAAAAAAAAAAAGCGGAGGGAAAGTGTGCTTATGTGTATGTGGACGAAAAGAAGGAAACACAGATTATACTTTTTTTTTGTTTTTCTTTACTCCTTTTCCTGTCATGTGCAGAGGGTGAAATCTGACCAACAGCAGACCAGTAGTCTTATTGGCCTGTACCATGTCATGGCTACTCACTCTCTGAAAACCAAATGATTTATGGGCACCTAAAAGCTCTAAGCAGTAAGTTTCCCATAGGCAGGATTAAAGTCTTTATTACCACTGAATCTGACAAATGCTGCTTTTATAAAATAAAGAGAATTAGAGGAGCTAAAGTACTGACTTGATAATCTCAGCTTGAGAGAAAGACAATTATTCTTAAACTTTTCTGTGTGTCTAATGAGAACAGGGTGAAAGACCTACATTCCTAGAGTGCTTATGCCTGATTGCGCAATGGCTCTACTCCTTTATCCCTTCTTAGATCAAGAAGGTAAAGGATTAAAATGGAGGATGCATAAGTGCTGTCTCCTTTATTTCTATATTTTAATTAACCTTTCCTGGACAGTCTGTCCATTTAAACTGCATTCAGTTTTAACCATGCTGCAGTATTAAAATTGTTAATATATGTTTAGTCATTAAATTTTTAATTAAAGACAGTGTTCATGCCCTGCGACAGATTGGCGGCCTGTCCAGGGTGACCCCGCCTCTCGCCCGGAACGTTAGCTGGAGATGGGCACCAGCAACCCTCCCGACCCCACTGAGGGACAAGGGTGTAAAGAAGATGGATGGATGGATGGATAGTGTTCATACTACTTAAACTTGTAATGCATAATTGTGGAGTGGCAGGAAAACTATGTATGTTTTTCAAATTTCTTTCATAAATGAGTACCGTATTTTCCGCACTATAAGGCGCACCTAAAAACCTTCAATTTCCTCAAAAGCCGACAGTGAGCCTTATAATCCGGTGTGCCTTATATATGGACCAATATTGAGCCACGACAGGTCTAGCAACTACAGTAAGAAGCCGCCGACTTCATTTTCGCCCGTAGAAGAAAAAGCGCGCGGTGCATGCTGGGATAGATGTCAGAACACTGGTTTGTTAATAAAGTTTGGCTGACCTATCTACCTACCGACCTGATAATCAGGTCGTCTGCAGATCATTTAGCACCACGTTCTCCATGAACATGCTGTGCGCGAACGGAGAAGGGTGACCATCGTCCGGCCCGGCACAGTCGCTGAAGGCTCTCCTCGCCGACCAGAGTCGGACTGTTTTGTTGACATTCCATTTACTGCAGCTATTTCTAGTGGATGCATAACGCAACTCCAGCCTCTACTGTAGCATCTATTCTATGCGCCTTATGATGCGGTGCGCCTTATATATGAAAAAAGTTTTAAAATAGCCCATTCATTGATGGTGCCCCTTATAATCCAGTGCGCATTAAAGTGCGGAAAATACGGTACTTGGGAAAAATTGGCATTCATCTATATTTAGTTCCCTTTACTCTGGCATCCATTGATTAAATTCAGTGTTACCATTAACTTCCAAAGTAAGCTAATTGGTGAACTGAGTAGACATATCTGTAGTTTAATGTCGGTATAACTATTCTGTGAGTAACAATAATCAAAACCTTTGGCATAAGGAGCAAAATTCAATTCATTGGAATTTGGAAAAATGTTGGAGAGCTTCACAACTAACAAGATATAACTATCCATCTGACAGACCAGCTGGAGGAGCATTAATCTCAGAAACAAGCGGCCTTTGGTAAAACTGAAGGAGCTGCAGAAATTCATGGCTCAGATGGGAGAACCTGTCAACAGGACAATTTGATGTTGTGCGTTCCTTAAATCTGTCACTAGTGATATAGAGGCAAGAAGAAAGTCATAGCTAAAAGAAAGTCATAAGACATGTTGTTGCATATTGACACAAGCTATGTATGGGACTTTGCTAACATATGGAAGAAGATTCTCTGGTTTTGTGAGACCAAGCTTGTCCTTTTTGTGCATACAAAAAAAAAACATGACAGAAATTCTAACTAACTATTACAGCTAACTGACCATCCCCATGGTGAAACACAGTGTGGGTAGCATTGTGCATTATGAAGGCCTTTCTTCAGCTGAGACAGAGAAGCTGGTTAGGACTGATACAAATTTAGATGGAGCCAAATCCCTGAAATATCCAGAGTTGCAATGTTATGGTTTAGATAAAAATATATTTATGTAATTTTAATGGGGGATCTGTATCAAGAGGTGAAAACCGATGTTCACAGATGGTGTCCATCCAATCTGACCAAAGTAGAACTGTTTTGCAGACAAGAATGAACAAAAGTTTCAGCCTCTGAATTCACAAAGGTGTAAGAGACAAAACAATAAAGACACGCGGATGTAATAGCAGCGAAAGGTGGTTCTACCATGTATGAACACTAATGCATATCACATGTTTATTTACCAAATATTTTAATAACCATTAATCAATTTTCTTCCACTTCATATTTATTCAACTTGTGTTGGTTTATCACATAAAAGACAAATGAAATCTGCAAATGTTTGTGGTCACTGTGAGAAAAATGTGGCAAAAAAACCCAATGGGGTATGAATTTTCCAAGAAACTGTCAAACATATGGGATTTGCTCTTGTTTAAGTACAACAGAAAATCCTGTTGGGAAGCATGTTGTCTCAAAGCTCAGGTCAATATTTGCTCTCCCCTTGGTGTAAATCACACTCGGCTTTACATTAAGAGCTCTTTTACCAAGCTCACTTCCCCTCCACAGCAGGGTCCTGACCCCATCACAAGAACCTAGAGACTAGAGAGAAAAACCCAACTCAGTTCCAGTTTCATTTAACACACCTAACACCTCTGCCTGGAATAACTGGACTAGCGCCGCTCGACGACCCTCCCATGGCCTGCTGTTAAGTTTGTTTGTGTTACCTTTCCCCTTGAATTTTCACTTCTTCTCAGTGAGATTGTTTCTTATGGTTTTTTTGTCTTCTTTTTCCCACCTTTATATCCACAGACATATTTGTTTTCAGGCCTTCAGAATCACCCTGGGTAATATTATATGAACATTTCTCTTCTTTAGGAATTGATTCCCGAGTTCTACTATCTCCCAGAGATGTTTGTTAACAGCAATGGCTACCATTTAGGAATGAGGGAAGACGGAACCATGATCTGTGATGTGGACTTGCCAGCCTGGGCCAAGAAGCCTGAAGACTTTGTTCGGATAAACAGGATGGTAAGCTTTATGAGGATTGCCTGTTTAAACTCCACAGGAGTTTGATTGATTCCCGCAGGAGTTTAAACAGGAATAAAATGAGGTCTCACCATATAGAAAATTTTTTTATTTGTTAATAATGTACTTAGCAAAATACTTTTTTATACTATCTCATTCCTTTCAGTGAACTACATTACTCCCTGCTTAGGAAAATGTTTACCTTACTTGGTGAATATTGAATAATTTAAGTGATTTAAAATTATTTTATTTTGGTTTTTATAACTTTGAACTTATATTTAATTCATAAGTATAATGTATGTGACTTTATTGGTTTGCTTTAGAATTTGTGTTTATGTGTTGTTACACTATTTACATTGCGTTGCGCAAGCAAATTAAAATTGTGTCTTTTTCCTGCTCCATACTTATCTGTTAGTGATCAATTTAACAATTTTACAATATATTCTATAATAATTAATACTCAATTGTTACCCTCTAACTTTTCCTTATAATGTCTTGTTCAAATTGTGGATTATTAAACTCAGTACTATCCCTCCACCCTGAGTTCCTACAATGTCACTAGAGGAGAGGGCAAAGGGCAATTTTATCTTATAATGCTACCCTTTATGAAGCTGGGCCCCATCTCTTGGGTAGGGGGCAAAGGTCTTTATGTCTGAGAGTGTGTGTTTAAACACAGCGCACAGCATGGGACTCCCAACTTCCAACAGGTTTCAGGTATACAGCACCAAAACAGCAAATCAGGGTCATTTGTTACCATCAGATAAACTCAGTTTTTCCTTTAGTCTCAAATGACTTGGTGCAGAAACTCAGCAAGTCTGCTTTCTGCATTAACACAAAAACTACACACAAAGGCCACTTGATAAATAGCTTGATATACACTGCAGAACTAAGGGATTTTGGTCGCAAATGATTCTGTATACAAATATGAACAATCCTACTTGTGGGTCAGCAAAGATGAACAAAACGTCCTATTGTCCTTTTACGGCTTTGTGATAAAAGCAACTATTACAAATAGAAATCTGATTCCCACTGTTTTATATTTAAAGTCTTTTCATAGCATGTAGCGTGCTCATGTTTAACAAGCCAAACAACTGTGACTACTTTGTGCCAAAGGTGGAGCAAGGCAGCAAAAATGTACCTTATATTCCCACTAAAAGATTTTAATATGCCTCTGCTTTCTAATTTAGGCATAACGACCGACTTCCTCTATAAACGCAGAGCAACTTCTGCAACACAGCTGGGCAGAAACAATATACCCTGAGGTTAGGGGCCGCAGTGTTTTTGGACCTGAAGTAGAAGGACGCCATGGGAACACTCTTGACCTTTTCAGCAAGAGTGGCAGAGTTTGGCTGGTCTTATGCAGGTGACCTTTCCCCAAGCTCAACCCGCGCTGCCTGGTTGTGCTCCATCAGGCGCGTACACCAGCGGAGTGGGTGGGGGGGAGGCGGGGGTGGAACGGGGAAAATGAAAAATTGTTAATGGCATGTCCGCATCACCTAAACAGAAAAGGCGGTTGAATGGAAGAGAAAGGAACGGCTGCAGTGGAAATGTTGTCATGTTGATGGGATAAACATGCCTGACGTTACCTTGGATTTTTAAACTGTTCAAAAGAATCGTAGTGCAGTTCTTCTATTTTTGCTTTCTTTTGTTCTTTTTTTCCCCCCCATCTAGCCCACGTTTACTTCCTCTTTTATTTCCTCTTCTGTCGGTGAATCTTCTGGACTTGCATCCCTTTTCTCTCCGTCTCTTTTTTTCTTCCCTCCTCTCTCTGTTTCTTTTTTCCTCCCTCCCTTCCTCCTCCTCCCACTTCCCATCTTTGCATGTGCCACTTTCAATTGTCGTGATATGCCCTGTGGCAAACTCTGCCTCTGTGAGCTCGAGCAGGCTTTGTTGGTAATGGCTGTTATTCCTGACGTGAGGGGAGGAGTGTAAATTTCTCTTGCAAAGCTTCACCTCTGCCTGCATGGGAATTATGTTGTAGCACGCTGTGGAACAATGCTCCGACCCCCATTGCATGTTTTCTATAGGTGCTGTAGATTTGTAATGAGCTTTCTTAAAATTATACCCAGTGTCTCTCTCCAGTCCTCCCGCAAGAAATCTAGCTTGTTTTTCCACTAAAGCAATTATTCTTCCCTTTTGTTTTTTTAAATCTGCAGTTAGTTTTAAAGTGTGTTTGATCTTGGTATTAATAAGGGCATTTCTTTGTCTCCACAAAGAGACTGTGGTAAGTGGAGAGATGACCGTGATGGGAAGTTTGTCCTTTGTTAGATCGTTAAATTAAGGCAAACGTCTCCATTTAACCTATAATAAAACAGCAGTTATTTTTCTGTGGTTAAGTTACATAACCCTAACCTAATGGTACAGTTGGACTCTGAACTGCAAGCTAAATCCATAAAATTTCCCTCTAGGAAATGTGCTTTAAATTGTTTTGTTACTGTCTATTTCACAGAGACAATAATATATTCATGTGTTTTGGGAAATCATTCCAAAGAAGTTGAATTTCTTCAAATTCTGTTTCTTTGTGTATTTTCTGTTTTGTGTAGATGAATAAAAAAACACACTTTTACCCTTGTTGCTTTGGCTGAGCAGCAGCTCCACAGTCTATTTAGATCACAACGATAAGCCGGAACAATAAGAAAAAATAATATCTAATGAAAAGAGATATGATAGCTTCTCTCCACTAAGTTAATTATTGATCCTTAGTCTTACTCTTCCACAAAGCCTTTTTGAGTTCACAGTGATTATCCCCCTTACTGTAGAGTTGCAAAACTGAAGGACTGAAAGCAGCAACAACAGGAGCAAAAGCGGCTCCCACTTGTTTTTGAAATTTCCATGAAGATGCTTTAAGAGGCATGTCACAGTTTTCATTTTCATAATTTGCTATTCTGCTCCTTTTCTGTTAAGATTGAGGATGCTGTGTAAAGTTAGCTCAAACGGTGCTTTCCCAAATGATTCCTGTCTTTGTTTTCCTTCATCCTCTTGGTGCCAGTTTGTTTTGGCCATGGTTGCTGAATCTCACTAAGTCAGTGAGGCACCTAAGATGATGTATTTCATTCCACTGGCTCATTTCCTTATACAGAGTATGCACTGTATGAGTGAAAAGCAGGACTGTGAGCATAATTTGTTTTTATTTTTAATTCTGCATGTTGTGAGTGGGTTTGTGAATATGATGCATTTTGCAGCTCCTTGCAAAATTCTTCATCCTCCTTTAACTTCTTGGATATGTTTTTTTAAATATAAAACCCCCAAAACACTCAACGTATTTTATTTAACAGACCAACATAACAATCTGAACATGAATGTGAATAAAAGGAAAATTAAATATATTTTTTCCATTTCTTTTGTTTTACAATAAAACTTGAATCCTTGATGCAAGCACCTTCTGCTGCATTTCCAGGTGTTTGCCTTTTTGGATGTGTCTGTTCCAAGTTAGCACACACAGACCAGAAGCTTAAAGGCCATTTTTCTTCTCCAATTAGCACAAATTCACTTGGACTGGATCGAGAGCAACTGAGAGCAAACGTGTTCAAATCTTGCCACAGATTCTCGGTTGACTTAGGCGTGGACATTGACGTTATCCTTTTAGCACTTTTAACCATTATGTTGTAACTATGGTTATATGTTTAGGGCTGTTGACATTCTTACAAGTAAAGCTCTTCTAAACTCCCTGCCCTGCTAAAAATAAGCAAACCAAAAGCATGACGCTGCCAACGCCGTCTTTAGACTGTAGGTTTGGTACATTCAGGATGAAGTGAAGGGTGCTATCTCTAATAGCACCCACGTATTTCAGAATTTTACATTTAAAAAAGAAAAATGTTTACATCAGAATTTTGTGCAAATTTTGTGTTGGGCTATAACATATAATATCCATAAACTACATTGAAATTTGAAAGAAATAGGAGAAGGCTTAAGTGGTGTGAATATAACATAACACATGTCTACACCATCAGACTGGCTGCATTACATTTTCACCCAATCCTTTTGCTTCATAGCATTGTTTGAAATGTCTGTGACTAGGATTTAATGTTCTGCTTGTGCAATATCAAATTGTCGCCTTACTAAGTCACAAAAAGTGATTTTGGCAAAGAAAAAAAAAAAATAATAATTTTTGCGGCGGGGATGTTGCAACAAGATAAATTTGCCCAAAAACATGACTTTTGGCAAAAAAAAAAACCTCAGACCATTATTTCAGGAATTATCTCCACTCTGTTTGTGTTTTAAGTTGAGTTTGCCTTGTGACTTTTGGCTCCAGTGCTTTGTGTTCCTGGGGTCCCTCTCACCTCTAATTGCCCTGTGCTCCTCTGACAGGCCCTGGAAAGCGAGTTTGTGTCATGTCAGCTGCATCAGTGGATTGACCTTATTTTCGGCTACAAGCAGCGAGGGCCAGAAGCAGTGCGTGCCCTCAACGTATTTCACCACCTGACTTATGAGGGCTCCGTCAGCTTGGACAGTATTGCTGACCCTTTGCTCAGAGAGGTAACGCTCACAGACACACACACACACACACACACCCCCACACACACACACACACACACACACACACACACACACACACACACACACACACACACACACACACACACACATACGTATTCTCACGGTGATGAAGCCACCTTCTCTCTTACTCACCATGCATGCAACTTCCTGTGTGTATTTGTCCAGACATGCCTTGCAGTTCCTGGAGCGTTCATACCGTGCATCTGTCAGTCAATTAATATGTGATGCAAGTCTAACCCGTAGGGTAATCTGTCAGGGTTGCTGACTCTGCATGTTTACTACAAGATTGGAGTCATTTTTGTTGACATGAGATTTTAATTCTGTTGTTCGGTGAAGTCGTTTTCTTTGAATATCATTTCAAGTACATTTTTGACCTTGTTAACTTCATATTTCAGCGCCCTTACTTTGGAATATACCGAATGTCGCTTTTCCTAATCAGGTCAAAATATCTGTCTGAGCCCTTTGATCAGTCACAAGCAGTCACTCAATGAATAGATACATGACATAATCCTCTTATTTTAACAAATTAACTCAGTGACTATTAGGTGGATTGTTCCGTTTGCATAATTGCAAAGGGAAAGGGGACCAAAGACTGCAGCAGCTGGCATGCATTGTGGCACTTTCCAGTGTGAGCTCTCCTCTCCCTGTGATATTCACCATCTGCTGTCTGCAAAACAACTCATTTATATACTGTCACTTTCAGGGGCGCCTTTATTTATCAAGTGACCACTATGCAAATCACCTGCAGAAGATTTGGCTCATCTAATTACCAAACCATATCGTGAAAGGTTTGGTTTGTGTTATTCCAGGAAATAGTTTCGACGATGCCTTGTTTATTTTCCTTCAGACTGGAAGGTTTTTAGCTGTCTTCTGCTGTCACAGTTGTTACTTTGAGGGGTGACAGTACTCTTAGTTAGTCTCACATTAGGGAGTCAGATATTTAGAGTCCCTAATTATGCTCACATAGCTGAAAGTGTGAGATCTGAATTTAATTGTGCCAGAAACTGGATCTTTTAAATGATGTATTTTTTTTGTTTGTTTTTTATATGATGAGCACTAATTAAGACAAACTGTCCAGGTATGGTAATTCATTATATTTCATATTTTATGTTGTCATTTTTATTTTCACTTTTCTTTGCCCTTGAAATTAAAAACCTTTGTCAGATAATATATAGAAAAACACTTATTTAAAAGAAAAGAAAATAAATAATGGTTAATTAATTAATTAGGTGGCCTTGAGGTGTAATATTGACAACAAAATAAAATGACACATAAAAACATGTGTATCAAAAATACGTTTTGCTGAGAACAACAAAGATTTATGTACACTAATACATTTTTTTTTCCAGAAAGATTGCTCTATTTCTATATTTTATATTAGATGTTAGTTTGAGTTTGAAGTAAGTTTTTGTACAGACCCATTTCATTTGCTTGCCTTTTTACTACTTACTAAAGTACAAGTGTGTAGTAGATGTAAAGTTGTTCACAGGCATTAATCTAATGTAGTGTTTAAATGTCAGTTTATTGAAGCACACAACATTTATTGCCTTAGAGCGCTTAGACATTTGCTGTATACATATATTCCAAAATACAATTTTGTAAACATTCCTACTGTCTTAACAGTATGTGTGTATTAAAGTACAGCCGTTATTAACAGAATCTAATGTTGAATGAGCCATTCTAGCCTATTTCTGAAGCTGATTTGTGACAGAATGTATGTTTTTCTAATAATTTTCAATATGCTGTGTTTGGCATTTACAAGTTGATTTTATTCTGCATTCTAAAAACATCTGATTTCACTTTAATTTGAATCCCACAGAGAGAGAGGATATAGTACAACTAATGTAGAAAAATTTTAAGATACTATAGGATATTAATATTGCTGTATTTTCTATTTATTTCAGTCAGAGTTCACTAATTACTTCTACTACTCACCCCCCCCCAGGTCATTGTGTTACCTGCTTGGATGAGTCATTGAGGTGGAGGTGGAAGTGTGCCGAGTGTTCGTCTCACTAAGATTCGTTGATATGTGATGATTGACTCCTGGTATTGATTCATCCAGGGCCTGACAGGTGAAACTGCCGACCTGGCATTAGTCACAACAATTAAGGCATTTGAAACGTCAAGAAATTAGAGGTCACGAGAGATAATTTCCTTGTGCGTGTCAGATGAAAATGATGACACTTCCTGACATGCTGCCAGGCCTCTGGTCTGTGGTTGAGGAACAGTGACAGCTCTTCTGGGCATGCTGCCGGAACAGCAATCCTTCGCTGTGATGCCTCTCCTGACACCCTTTTCTTATGGAAAAACATGACAGCAACCCCTTGATTCAGACCCCACTGTGTCACTCACAAGTAAACAGACAAATTATTCATCAGTGGAACTCTATTGCTCCTCCTGCCACTGCCCCTCCTGCCACCTCTGCATCAACAAAGACGCCAAAGTGTGCTGCAGCAAGCCTCTGACAGCCTTTGAGCTTGTTGACATTCTTTAAATTGATTTCACCTTGATATTCTGATGTTGATGAAATACAAACGTTCAAATGGTTTGCATTACTGTCTCTATTGCGCATCATAAAGATTTTAATTCCCATTATATGTGATGAAAGCAGGATTAGACACAGGCACTTACCCGTGGACAAATTGTCTGAGACATATTTGCTCTCACTTAAAGTCATATAGATGTCCATTCCCAAGTAATCACTTGCTTGGGAATGAAAAAAGCTTCAGGGCGACTCTTTGTTTTACTTCAGGATTACATTCGTGACAAGATCGTCTGAAGCAGATTTCTGTCGACATGTAAAGAGTGTCATTACATGGGAAACTAACACTACTGCTGTGCATTCCTTTATGTGGTTTCTCTGGTGCGTTTTCTTGTATAAAATGTTTTTGTTCCCTGAAAGCCAAATTATTGGAAATAATTTGCTGTGTTGTCTTTGACCTCTGTCAAAAGGTGAAAAAGCTTGCTACAAATTTGTAGCTGCCATTTCTGGTCTTCAATGATTCAAAAGGATCTCAGCTTTCTGCTTTAGTCATCACAAGGGAATGTTTGCTTTTGTGTTGCTGCATGTGTGCTCTGGAGAGTGATACTAGTAGATCATCCTACACGTGCAGGTCAGTGCCGATAAAATAAAAGGTCATTGAAAAAAATGGATTTATCTCAGTAATTCAAGTCAAAAATGTAGCTTAACACGTAACTGAGTCCCTCAGTGAGGTTTAGGTCAGGCGAGTTTCTTGACCAATACGGACAGCAATACCACGGTCCATAAACCACACGGTGGTTCTGCTGTTATTGTGGGTAGATGTTACATCTTGTTTAAAAATAGCAGTGGGATTTTCTTGGTTTCTTCTGCACCGTTTTTCTGTTTCACTAAACAAGCAATCAGAATTTGTGAACACAGTCAGTTTGTTAGTCAAGCTCCTTTTATAGTTAACATTAACCCATTACATAACATTTCTCAAATAAAAAAAAAAACATTTATTTTATTGGTCTTATGTACGATTCACATCATTTTAGAAACCAAACACTGGCTTCCGGGTTTGGTATTAGCTGTAGGCTATGATTATCAAAGTTTTTTTTAAAGGGTTTGGTTTGTTTGATGCAGCGCAGTGTGGAAGTGAACTTCACCATCTGAACGTGTAGCAAATGTTGCAATTCTGTGCTCCAATCGAACTGAAGCTACCGGACTATCGGATATGAAATCACCTTTAGACAGGAGAACATATTGTTATGAGGAAGGCTATGTGCTGCTCACCCCAGCAAGACAGCTTTTACTTGGAGGGAAAATAATCTAAATGGTTGTAGTGAGCCACTTCTCAGTGGCTCACTACAACTAATGACTAATGACTTGCCTGTTTCGTTGTGCTACCTCAGAGTGGAATACAGACATGTTTTTGTCATCCATCTCTGGGGATCAGTGTCCAAGTGGCTGAGAAATATTGATGCGTTTTGATCAGCTTGTGAAATATCATATCAATGACTTAACCTTCAACAAGGTAAATCCTCACAAAAGGACTCAAATGTAAAGAAAACTAGCCAGAGATTCCTTTGAAAAATAATATTCTTCAAGACTATCATCGTTCAGCAGCCCAGTTTTCATCATTATGAGTAATTTGATGTTTTCCACATGACAGCTATCTCAGACTTTATGGTGTATGGATCGAGTTTCTTTATTTGAACAGACACCTTGACCCTGAACCTAACCTTAAATACCCATAATGTCAGTTGCTTCAGTTACTTGGCAGACTTTGTTGTAAAAAACACGCTAACGTCTAATGATTCCCAAATGTGCAAACCGGCTCACATGAAACTTTCACTGCTGCATGACAGCGCTCACCAGTGTGGACATTGCCTTTTTTGGAGCCGTGAAAGATCTGAAGTGACCAGGCGGTGTTGGGGGCGACTGTGTGCCTCGCAGGTGGCCTGTCCTAATTCGGCATCACCTCCAAAAGCCCTGCGCCACGTCTCTGACTGTGGCATTTGCTACCCAATGGGTCCTTTTTGATAGTGAGTGGTGTGTACAGGGGCAGGGAAATGAGGGCCAGTCACACAGGCAGTCGGGAGGGCAGACGAAAGGCTGAACGATGTATGTTTCATTGTGCACAATGGCATTGATGGACATCTACAAGCTCTTCTGATGGTGGAAAAGGCTTCAGTCACATCAATCACCTCCACCTCAGAGTGCCACGCTTTCAGTCAAGCTCAGCAGCTCTTACTGCTTCTGTTTAGTTTAGTTTTTTTTTCTTTTTTCTTGTTGCAAGCAGAGAAGCTCTTTTGTCTTTTTTCCCCCAAGTTTGTTTTCTAAAAATAGAAGAGCTCAGATTCTTGTGGTGGTGTTCTTTTTTTTCACTGTTCGTTATCTGACTTCAGTTGTATTTTCTCCCTGTTATTCTCATAGTTTCTCCTCCATAAATCATCCTTCATTGCGGTTGTACCTTTACCTAACTCACAAAGTCTATCTTGTGTGTTTGTGTGTGTGGTGTGTGTGTGTGTGTGTGTATGACTATACACACATGCTTTTGTGCTTTGTTTCAAGTACAATAACATCTAAAAGCACGCTGGCCTGCTGCAGTTCTATCTGGATGTCACTCCAGGTTAACGTTTGTGCAGTTGGGGCCCCTGCTCCTGGAAATGGGGAATGGTTAACTGAAGCATGTTAATAGGAAAAGGCTTGTCTCTTCCACACTAACACTTGGATGACTCTGCAGGCAGAGGGGGAAGGGGGAGCACCCAGGCGGATTGGGAGTGCACCCCTTTCCCTTTACCTCCCCCCTTCCTCAGAGGCACGGCTGAGTTAGGATTTGCTTGCATTGTCAAGTAACGCATTGACCCATCACTTTGATGCATATTGATTGTGACAGCCACTCTCTCACTCTCTCGCTCTCTCCCGCAGGCCACAGAGGCGCAGATCCAGAGCTTTGGACAGACGCCATCTCAGTTGCTTATCGAGCCACATCCTCCACGCAGCTCCGCCATGCACCTGGTGAGAACAGTGAGCATGCTGGGAACCTTCACTGCACCTCTGGATGTGTGTGTGCTTCAGGGAGGCTGGGTAGACCTTCGATATTTTGCTCTGTGTTTACAAGCAGTAATAAGTGTGTGAAAGATGATTTCCAATTTGGCATTCTTTTTTTTTTTTTAACAGCAGTTAAATATTTAACTTTTATCTTGTGTAGTCACAGGGCCCATGTTTAACTAACAGTTTTTAGGACCAGTATTCTGTGGTGTATCTTAACTGGTCATTTTCGAAAGTAGTGAAGTTTAATGAGAACACTGCTCCCTACTGGTCTAAAAGCCCTGTTTTTACAATTACATTTATGTATGGTGCCTTGCAGAAGCAAACAAACAAACAAAAGAAACATTAAATTTTTTTACATTTTGTCACGTAACAATGAACAGCATTTTATTGCTTTTTTTTTATGCACCAACACTTAGTAAGAGCGTTATTATGAAGAGGGAGAAAAATACATGATGATTTTATAAGTAACTTACAAATAAGACTCAAAAAGTTTTCTCATCCCCTTTTACTATGATACCCCTAAATACAATCCAACAAAACCAATTGCACAGTAAGTAAAACTGGATCGATATCAATGACCAACGTTTATTTCCTTCTTGCTGCCATTTGTGTAAATTTTAGGATTTGCGTATGTTAAGCGGAGAAAAAATGTTAGTGGTGTCGTCATTTTTGGTGATGTTGACAAGCAAAGATATGTATGTAATGTCATTAAATATTGGTTATCGGGAATAACAACAATATTAATACTGGATATCAAATTTTCACGTTAGTGTATCCCTACCTAAAGCTTTTTAAAAACCTTTGTCATATCTTAAAGTTTATGTTCAGATGCTACTCATCTAAGCTGAACATATAGACAGACCACAAATTTTAGATTTTAAAGTGTCTTTTAATTTTGAAAATCATGTATCATTTTTTGTCTTCTTTTCAATTACATAACAAAAAGTTGAATTAAAGATATTGAAGGTTGTGGTTCAATATCACATGACAAGAAATGTCATTTTTAGCTACTTTTACTTTTGAAAAACATCCAATGCCCGCTGAGATGATTATAAAACAATTTTATTAATTTAAGTCCGTTCTATTTATCTGCACTCCATGTCTAATAAAAGTAGTTCACCCTCAAAATATTATTTTGACAGGTTGTTGATTTATTCTACGTATGCAGAAGAAATGATAAAATTTTAACTATTTAACAATTTGTAACAAAATCAGCTGCAAAACCTTAATCCAAATTATTTCTTAATTTTTTTTGTTTTCTGTGAAACAGGCTGGACATTTCTGATGCACGTTTCTGTATCAACCATCTCCTGCGTCTCCAGCTTTCTTTGCCTCCTCTTGTTGTAATCCTTTGTCTAATTGCCAAATGGGGATGTTGCATGAAGTTCTCCTTTGTGTCTGAACCTTGTCTTTTTTTTTTCTTCCACACTAATTCTTCTTGCATTCTTTTCTTACATAATTTCATACCTCTTCTCGTCATCTTTTCTGCGCCCTCCTTTCTTGCTCTCAACCTTCATCGTCCCCAACCATCATGACGCCTCCATTTTTTCCCCTCCCCCATATTTTTGTCTTTTCTCTCTTCTACTCAATAGTGTTTCCTTCCGCAGAGTCCTCTCATGTTCAAGGACCAGATGCAGCAGGACGTCATCATGGTGTTAAAGTTTCCGTCCAATTCGCCGGTTACGCATGTGGCTGCCAACACCCTGCCCCATCTCACTATACCAGCCGTGGTCACCGTCACCTGCAGCCGCTTATTTGCCGTCAATCGATGGCACAACACTGTTGGTGAGCGAAGTCGATGTCGCGTAGGAGGTGCTAGAAGTTCAAACACAGACATATGCTGATGGGTGGGGGGGGGGGATGTGGCACACCACATGTGATACCTACCACAGCAGAGGTCCTGTAAAATCACTTCATCACAGTCACACAAGAAACCTCCCCACTGCTCATAATAGACTTGTTGCAAGCTGTCTATGAGAGCGACTAGCGCCTTCCAGGTAAGCTGACGATGAGTGTTTCCACATGTTCCTTCTCAGACATGTGTGAACAACATAACCCACGGAGCCCCTCCCTACGAACAAGCCTCACCTTGGGGTCAAAGGGTCAAAGCAATGGTTACTAGGAAATTAGGCCGCAACTGCACCACATTCTCCTCACACGTTTCCATCTGTCACTGCAGAAAGTACGCACCACTCAAGACCAAAGAGTACACAGTGTGCGGTTGCCCTTAATGAACACAGCTGCAGCGCCCTGACCATCCTGTTGGAGAGGAAGGAAATGTGGTCTCACTTTTTGAAATAAGAATGATAATAAGGTTTCCGTAATTTCAGACATGTCCCTGAATCAAAATGGTTTTAAGACGCCTATTCACATGAATGGAATGACATTTGACGGTGAAACTGAAAAGTCTAGCAAGACATAAATGAATTGTTATATCATGGAAAAATATGAGTGAATGGCTGCGTGACTGTGTATGAACGTGAAATTGTAATTGCACGTATGCTTACATGAATCCAGGTCTCCGAGGAGCACCAGGCTATTCTCTGGAACAGGCCCATCATCTCCCTATAGAGATGGATTCTCTGGTTGGTGAGTGAGCTCAAAGGAGAATACACAACTTCAAACTAGAAAAGGACATAAATATTTGTCCTTTGTCTATTTTAGAAAAAAAGGAGCTA
This sequence comes from Poecilia reticulata, assembly GCF_904066995.2. Lineage (NCBI taxonomy): Eukaryota > Metazoa > Chordata > Actinopteri > Cyprinodontiformes > Poeciliidae > Poecilia > Poecilia reticulata. The sequence goes on from NC_088842.1 coordinate 26,638,197, forward strand.
CACCTCGGGTATGGTACCGTTTTTCTTTTTGTGTCTTCCTCTCAGCCAACAATACTGGCAGCAACAAGCGTCAGATCACAGACCTAGTGGACCAAAGCATCCAAATCACCACACACTGTTTTGTGGTGACAGCTGACAACCGCTACATCCTGGTGTGTGGCTTCTGGGACAAGAGCTTCCGTGTGTACTCCTCTGAGACAGGTAGGTTATAGTGTAAACTCTGTTTCCTACAGGGCTGCGCGCTGATGTGTGGAGGACTGAATGCTATGACAGTAATGATACAGTATTGGTGCAACTGTCTCCTGACACACTTGGACACCAAAGTTGATACACAGTTATAATTATTAACTGCGATGAGAACAACGTATTGTCCCTGTAGTTCATTAAATATTTTTTATTGAATTCAGCTGGGACCTCATGCCATGGTTTGAGAATAAAGTGCTTTGACTCCTTGATGTTTTCATCTCTGAATGTCTCCCAATCCTTCATCCTAAAGCAGTATAATTTGCATAAAAATAATGCAGTTTTTAAATTGTGAGCAACATGATTTTGGTGTTTATAGTTGATTCATTTTTCCCTTAGAAGATATAAACCAAATAAAAAAAATCAACAATAGAAATCATCTTTGCTCTTTAATCTGTTTAGGCAAGCTGACCCAGATCATTTTTGGCCACTGGGATGTGGTGACATGTCTGGCCAGATCAGAGTCGTACATCGGAGGCGATTGCTACATTGTTTCTGGGTCTCGGGATGCTACCCTGCTGCTTTGGTACTGGAGTGGGCGGCACCATATTATTGGTGACAACCCCAATCACGGTGAGTTTGCACTTTTTCTAGGGTTTTTACAATTGGGGATAAACAAAGAAAAAAAGAAAAAAAAACACAAGTAACTGTCTTCTGTTCATTTGTCTTAGACAAATTACAATCCCCAGCCGTAACAGACAAGGCACAGAAAATTAAGTCTGTTATGTTTTCTTTTCTCTAAAGAAGACGCTTATTGTGAAGGTTTGAAGGAAGTTGTATCTCTGGAGCCAGCCAATCAGATTTCAGAGTAGATTTTAATGCACAGACAGAACCTTTTCGTCTTTTCCACAGCTTTATTTATGACTTTGAAGTTTATGTTGACTGAAATATTCTCACTTTATCTTTGCTACCTTCTGCTTCCCACCAAGACAATGCATTTCACTGACAATCAAACAATACTTCTATTTCAAGTTTAAAATGGTAGCTTGCAAAGCAAATAATAAAATTAATGAGCAAGAACAAACATGAAAATTGTCATTTCTCTTCTTCGGTGGATTATCAACACTTCCCTCCTTTCTGATATTTTCATATTACCAATCCCTGGTGTGCATTAGTCTCAAGTGCCGGATAAAATTGCAAAATTAGTTATATATTATTTAATTCAAACATGAAATTTGTTCTTTCTTTTGAAGTCATTTTCCATGAACTCTATCAAGGTACATCAGGCTGTTTTTCAACTGAAGCAGAGGGCTTTTGATCAACACAGGAACAAAAACGCTGTTCATCCCAAAAAATCTAAAAGTTAAGCAGAATAAATTATCTGCAGGGCAGCTGTTTGATTATTGATACCTAGTGGAACTGTTTTCAACAAGAGGACGCCAAGGGCAAGATTAATATATATATTTTTTCTTATTAATAGTACTCTAGGAAAACATTCACATTTCTGTCTGTATCATAGAGCTGTTTTACCAGTGAAAGCTATTTTTATTCCAGTAAAAAGTGACTGCATTACATTAACTTATATTTCTGGAATCATGACCTGAACAAAAACTGTGAATGGCATGAAAAAAATATTGTGCAATTTAAAGAAAGCCCCAAAACCAAAAGCTGATGAGTCACACATTTTGAGCTTATCTCGGTGCTCAGGAGAAGTTGTAATTTTTGTTCAGTGACAATGTATTCCCGAGGTATTCTCATTACATTAACTTTTTTTAAAAGTTTTGTTAGACCACCGTAATGGTTTGGAGTGAATTTGGGATTTTGTGTGGCAGACCAACAGGAAGCATTACATAGACGTGAATGGGACGGTTATGGTTTATTTACTTTTACAAATAAAAATCTGAAAAGTGTGGCATACATTAACCCCCTTTGGTACTCTCAATTAAAATCTTATTGCCTTTAGAAGTCCCCTCATCAGTAAACAGTCCACCTCTGTGTAAGAGAAGTTACACATTATTGACACAGGAGAGTCGAGTACAACCGCACACTTCAGATTTTGTGAAAATGTTAAAAAGCATCTCTCATTTTTCCTCAACACATCTGCATCTGCTACTTTGTTGGCCAGTCACATCATTTTGTTGAAATGTCTATAGGTTTGATGAATCCTTTTGTAAGGCACTTTTAAATGTCATGTCAAATGTGTTTTTGTTTTCTACTTCATCGTTGCTCTCAGACCTTGGCATCAGCATGTAATTACTGCTCCTGATTTGGTCTCCATTGGGGATTGGCAAAGCAATGATATCCAGCTTTAATTCATTATTACTGCATGCGAATGGAATTGAAAAATATTTAAAAAAAACAAATTTGTTTTTCAAAATATGATCTGGGTACTGCCTGTTACAACATGCGTACATTTTGAAAACTTGTGTTTTCAATTGTGAAAGATTTTAGGAGCTCGAGATTGGTTGCAAGCATCCTCTAATTAACTTCACTGAGGCTTTGACAGTTAATTAAGAATTTCAGCTTGGATGCCTCCAATTAGCAAGGGGCAACAATACTTGTTACTGCAGCAGGAAGAGAGTATTCCCCTGATATCCACATCACAAGTGCTTGCAATGCATCTTTAGTGGACAAAAAGAAAAGCTAAAGAAGGAATAGTGACTAGAAGATGATTTAGAATCACCCATGAAAAAATATACAGTGTAGATTTTTTTATATATACTTTTACCTCTGTTATATTTTACTTAATGCCTTATAATTTTATTTATTTATTTATTTTTTTGAATAAGCTGGTGTTCGCCGTCATTCTGAATGTGTGTTCCAGACTGGAAATTCACCTTCAAAAGGTTGCATGTGATCTAATGTGATTTAATTAAACCAAGCGCAGGTCCAACTCCACCATGGTTCAGTGTCTCAGTCTCATCCATTCACACTGATGGTAAAAGGTATTTTTACCATGTTAATTGTGGTGGCTGAATCTACCCATCCCAAGGGTCACCAAAAGAATGAGTGTATTCAAGGCCCAGTGATTGAATCTTTTGATGAGCAGGTGAGCTTGCTTTTACTCCCCAAGGACGTTTTTTTTGACACTCGTCCTATTCAGTTCCCTCTCAGCGACAGGTGTGGAGACTGACAGGGCAGAGCAGGTCCTGGTCTCTAAGGGACTATGATGCATCGATCATAGTCCATCTTGTTGACTGGACTGCTGCAGTTGTGCAGAGATGTATCAAGCTAGTGGTTTGTATTGATTGTTGGTTAAAACACATCTGCATAATCCTTCACAGAGATTACTTAAATTCAGATCCAGATTTATTCAGGTCCCAAATGGGCAATTAATGTTATAGCAAGTATGTGATTATAAAATTACATAAAAACTAAAAGACAAAGTAGCAAAAGTAAAAAAAACAAAACAATTTAACACCCCAAAACGGGCATCATATATAAATGAATACATAATGTACAACAGTGTACTTCCCTTTCTTTTTCAGCCATTCAGTTGGATTGACGCTGTGTTTAGGATCATTGTCATGTTTATGAATGAAGTTCTCCAATGTTTAGCTGTCTGACAGATAGCCTCACATTTCACCCTGGAATACTCTGGTATACTCAGGTCATCGTCAGCACAGTGAGTGCAAAGTGCTCAGATCCTGTGGCTGCAGGTACACTTAAACTATCAGACCTCCAGCATCATTTTTGCTTATTGGTACAGTTTGTTTGCATTGCTACACAAGTCTTGCAAAAAAATGATGATCAAAGAACTTAACTATTTTCTCATCTGTTGTGGGGTCTTTTTAAATACCTAACTAATGCAATATTCATTTTGGAGAGAAAATGCTTTGTACAGGGCTAGTGCCTGTCTCAGTCAATAGGTTAGCATAGGGATTTGGATGGGAGAGGATGCTTCTCCATCACAGGGCAACATAGATACACAACCATGCGTGGATACACTTATACATAATGGCAATTTTGAGTATTCGCTTAAACTAACTGCCTTTTTTTGGACTGTGATGGAGAAAGTTATCTGGAGTGAGAACCCATGGCTAAATTGGGTGAGCTTGCAAGCTTCAGAACTAGAGTCAGGGTTTGAACCCAGAACCTATTTGCTCCACCAGTGCTTACTGGGCAGCCGGGCATCAACCCTCTTTACATGCTCAGTCATCTCAGTCATTGCCAATATCGGTTCTTTTTGGCTGCCAATAGAAGCAGCAAAGCCCCCCCCCCGAAATGTGTAACATCATATGTTATTTAATTTAGTTTAATATTTCATTGCATGCTGGTAAGTACAACTTTTCAAAAAATTGGTGATCAGGTTATTTTTAGACAGATTACTTTCCTATGTAGCAAGATCACTGGGTCAGTGGCTCCAGGTGCCATGAATCACCCCTCAGTAACCTTTGCCCCTGCAATCATCAATCAAGAGGCGCATGGGAGTGAATCAAGCCATCTCTGCATTTGCATAACAATTCATAGGACTTTCCTTCCAGCAGATGTATGTCACAATCCCTGTGCTTTTATTTATACTTACTAAGAAATGTTAAATAGATTAAATCTATAAAACTAGTTTCACACAACTGTATTATTTAATAAACTGAACAGAACATTTGTTAAACTGAGCCTGTTAATTAGTTGATTGATGGTCCACATGTCTCATCCTTTAGGCGACTACCCAGCACCACGAGCAGTTCTGACTGGTCATGACCAGGAAGTTGTGTGTGTGTCAGTCTGCGCAGAGCTGGGCCTCGTCATCAGTGGAGCAAAAGGTCAGTGTTCTTCTTTGTCTATTCGTGTAGCCGTCATGGAAAAGTGGAGGACCAGAAATGTGTTAAATGTGGCTCTAAAGCAAAACTAATTCACAAGCAAACTGTACATTTATTACAACAGTAAACTCATCCCTGTTATCAGGTGTTTTCCACCAGGCATTAAAAACAGCAGTTGGCAAATCACTGATTAAAAAACAGTCTGGACAAGTTGCTATTGCAGAATTACAGGCCAACTTTTGACAGTGTCTCAACAGTTAAACAGCTTCCTTCTCTTCGCCAACTGCTTTGATGTCTTTCAGTCCGGTTTTCCAGCTTACCACAGTATTGAGACTGCCCTCGTCAAAGTGTTCTATGACATCCACCTAAATACAGACTGTGGAAAAACCACAGTGCTGGTTTTGTTGGCCCTCAGCACAATATTTGACACGGCTGACCATGACAAAAGCAACTGGAGATTTGGATGAGACTATCTGGACCAGTCCTTGACTTGCATAAACAACAGGGATTTCTTAGAACAGGGATTTCTTAGACATCTTCTCATCAGAGTGGACAGAAATTAAATGCATAGTACCCCAAGAGTCAATCCTGGGACCCCTCTGTTTAATATCTATATAGTCCTTTTTGCTCAGGTTATAACTTGTAATAAGATTAGTTACCATAATTATCCAGATGATCCACAGCTTTACTTTACAATGTCACCAAATAACTATGAGCCCATCCAAGCACTAAAGAAATGCTTGAGACAAATCAATGCGTGGATGTGTCATGACCATCTACAGCTGAACAGAAAATAAAACTTAAGTTATTATCTTTGGACATACAGAGGAACAATCAAGAGTTGTTTACTTAAAAAGGGACAATTTGCATCACATTATACGCCAGTTTTAGCCATAAAGGCTAGTTTTTTTTATCTGTAGTCCCTCAGGGGACAATTAATATTATTACAACCTAAAATCAAAATCAAAATAAAACACATTGTTGTATCAACCTTCCAGAATACTCGAGTCTTCTGGGTCTAGTTTACTCTGCATTCCCAGAACCAGAACCAAACATGGAGCAGTATTCAGCTTCTCTGCACCACAAATCTGGAACAAACTTCCAGAAAACTTCAAAACAGCCAAAACACTGAGTTCCCTTAAATTAAGACTTAAACCTGACCTTTTCAGAGTTGCCTTTGATTAATAACTGATTAATATATTTGATAATTATTAAATATAATAATTTTGATGGTGGCATTGGACAAAATGTAATGTTTGTTGACATGTTTCATAATTGGTATTTGTTTTTATCTTGTACAACACTGGCTGTTGCTGAAATATGTGATAAACATAATTATACTAATATTTGTATTCACAGCCTCACCGGTTAAAAACAATTAGAAATATGTCCAGCTCTTTTTGTTAACACAAGTACAGGTACCTCACACTGTGTTTTGGGTTTGACAGAGGGTCCTTGTCTGGTCCACACCATAACCGGGGACCTTCTACGGGCCCTAGAGGGGCCAGACAACTATCAGTGCCCCCGGCTCATCTCAGTGTCCAGTGAGGGTCACTGCATCATCTATTACGAGAGAGGCCGCTTCTGCAACTTCAGCATAAATGGAAAACTGCTGGCACAGATGGAGGTCAATGATTCCACCAGGGTAAAGAAAGTTGACATTAGCATACTTAATGAAAATATCCTTACATACACACAAAGCAATTCATATCTGGGCCAAATAGGAATATGCAATCATGTTTTCTTCCCTTACATGTCCTTCATACATTTTCACAATGACTAAGTGAAAAAAGAAAACTAAACACATGACCTCTTTGTTATTCTCATTGTGTACATTCTTTATTCGACTTTAGGGATTAAATTTAAAAAGAACAAAACTATTTAGTTGCATATTTTACATTCTTCAGTAAAACCGCAATTTTTCATAAGCCTCAGGTGGTGTGTTAAATTTCTCTGTATCCCTCCTTAAGGCAATTCTCCTGAGCAGTGATGGACACAACCTTGTGACAGGTGGAGACAACGGTGTGGTGGAAGTGTGGCAAGCTTGTGATTTTAGACAACTCTACATCTACCCCGGCTGTGATGCAGGCATCCGAGCCATGGATCTATCACATGATCAAAGGTTAGGTTTGGGCAGTTTCATGATGGTGTTTTACCTCAGAGGATGAGTTTCGTTTTAGTTTCTTTTAAAACAGATTTAAATCCTACTATCAAACATGTCATATGACCCATGAGAACTGTTTTGATACATTTCTCTACAGTGATGATGATGGCCGTTGGTATTCAAAGCTAGAGAAATAGAAAAAAATGTCAACCATATCCAATAGGTTCTAGGTTTCATTAAGATGCTCAATCTTTTATAAACTGAAAAACTTTCCTAGCTTTCTGTGCAAATTACTGACTTTTCTCACATCAAAATGATCAAACTAATGAAGAAAGCTTTTTAATTTAAGAAAACAATAGAACAGATAAATGTTGAGAGCAAATCCTGTCTAACTGGGAGTGCAAAGAATAATGCATATAAAGCAGAAGCTTTATGCTGGACTCAGGTCCATGCAACTATGGGCCAAATTTCTCAGAAATGTCATTTTTCCTCAAGTCCAAAACTTGTAAATAGTTAGAAATTAGTTTAAAATTATTTTACTGAGGACACAGCATTACCCTTGTTTTCCCTATGGTTCCATTTGCAACAACAGGTTCCTTGATAAAAGTTTGAACAATCTCTAGCATTTGGTTCAAATGCCTAAATTCTGAGTATTAACATGTGACTGTTTGGAATCCAGCCTCTAATTCACCAAATAGTTCAGTGAAGAAATACCTGCCCTCTTTACAAAATTCACTAGGTGTGTTGATGTTTTATGTGTAGAGGAGTAAAGTGCTTATTACTTCTTTTTTTTCTGTTGCCAATAATACACCAAGCATCTTTAAGATATTCTGCACAAAATTTTAATATATGGTAGCAGATGTCAATTTTTGTGTCTTTTTGTGTCTGAAAAGCGAGTTTTAGAACAATTTATCTGGTTTGAAAAACAATGGAACAGTAGATTTGATTCATACTTTTTGGATCTAAAATAGGATGTTTTATCTTTTATTTCTTTTAAGGAACTTCTGCTTTACTTAGTTCCACAACTTTGCCTTCACGAGTTCACTGCAAGTAAATGCAAAAGTAAAGTCAGGTTTATAACATGAGTTACAAAGAACCATTGTGCAGCGACTATTCACAATGCCTCAACGTTCAGAGCCTTGGGGTGAAGCAGTAAGAGGCTACCCTGATAAATCAGCAGCTTCAGTACATTCCAGCCAGACATGGACACAGAGGTTGCAGAAATACATTGAACTAGCTGTAACCCAGTAGTTTACCGATGATCTCTACATGTTTCTCCATATACTCTACATTACATGTTTTAAGGTATGTTCATTCCCTTCTGCTACCCTTTAGGACCTTGATCACTGGCATGGCATCTGGCAGCATTGTGGCATTCAACATAGATTTCAACAGATGGCACTATGAGCATCAAAACAGGTACTGACCAGATGAAAACTTCCAACATAAAGGTTAAGAGAAAACAAAACCTGCTAACCTGTGACTGTGGTGAGCAGAAGAGGATCCAAATAGCAAAGAAGGGATCAATCCGCAGGAGAACCTCAAATATTTTTATGTTCGTCTGACCTCAGAGGCAACCACATTCTGATTTATCTGCTGCTGTACAATCTGGACACATTGTTTTATTATTGTACCTTAACACCAGCTAATGTCGTCTCGAACTGAGACAAGTGGGACTGTTGTGATTATGGAGAAACTGAGGTGACGTATGCACAGATGTTAAATTCTAAATGTTTCCCTTTTAAACTGGAAAAAAGTAAAGCAACATATCAGCTGTTCACACATTTGACAGATATTTGGGAAAAGTGTAAAGAGAAAGATCTAAATGCTGGTGGCATACGATTTTTAACGGTAAAGGCTTAATATCTAAATGCTGTGGGACAAGCCAATGAAATGAGATGCCATTGTGCAAGCCATGAATTATTGTAGTCATCACCTTAAACATTTGTTAGCAACATGGGTAAAGCTGCTGTGTGCGCCTAGAGGTTAATTTGTATGTTTGTGAAAAGACTAAATGTTCATATATTTGTTGTTCGTTAATATGGAAAAGTGAGTTTTAATGTAATCTTAGTCCTTTGTGATAAATGTTTTTAATATGCCAGCAACATTTAAATGTGACATTGCCTTGTTTTTTTATGTTTTTAAGTAGGACTATTAGTTTACATTTTTCTGTTCAAAAGATGACTCAAAAAATTAAATGCCAAATTTGTTAGATGGTATCTTTTGATTTCAGTTTGTAGCAAAACTGACATTTTGGAAATGTCATTTTAATGACCATGTTATTAATGGTGCATTAGACATCAGTTCTGTTATTTAAAACCTTTGTATTTTGTATTCTTTTGCACAAATGTTTTTATCATGTCAATTCATAAACTGCACTTACTGTCAATCTGTACTCTCATAAGCAATATTTTGTTTCTGAATAGATTTAAGGAAGGCTTTCTGTTATTTGACATTAGTTATTGATGCAGATAAAGTGCTCTATTTTAGTATATTGATTAAAGCGATCAAAGCATTATTATGCTGTTTATCTGTCGATCTGTATGAACAAAAATATGCAAATTAACTTTTGGTTTGTTTCTAAGCACAGGTCTAACATAAAACCAATCTACCTAAAGCTATAATTTTGCATGCTAAGATATTAAGGCGGCACTGGGTTTACTATGTGTTCACATAAAACTCGTTTCAAAAAACAATCTTTTTAACTTATACAGCAGTGACTACATTCCATGCAGTGTTTTGATATTCCAGCTGTGCAGTATCATTTTCACATAATTTAATTTAAATGCAACATATTTGGAGATTGTAACTGCATTAAAAAAAATTATGGACCCGAGTCAACTTATGTAGTGTTTCTTTAAATAAATGTAAATTGTAAATCTGAAATACAAAGGGTGGATTTTTCTGGAATAGCGTTTGGTTATGCTGCCATCTGCTGTTTGAGCATGGACCTCCTGAGATCAGCAGTTTAAACATTTTTTTCTTCAGGTTTTTGTTTTTTCAGAACAAGTCTTTTTTGTTGTTGCTTTAATACAGTAATACTTTTCAGGTGGCAAGTCATGAGGCACCTAAATATTTTCACATGAGGAAAACCTATTCACCATTAATAAAAACCTTTCTTCACTAACTTGATTTCTTTGTGCTGTTTGGTACTTCCCCCAAAAAAGCCCTTTTGTGACCTTACATTAATGTCAACAAATGCGTTTTAATTTGATCAATTACCATGGACAGACACTATAATGCAAACTATTCATATAGAACAACAATTGCAGGAATTTGTTCATTTTTGTTTTACAGCAAGAGAGCAGAATAGTTCCATAGTATGCACTTTATCACATGCAGAAAAGAGCCTGGAAGACAAACATTCAAAACTTTTGTCTGAGCAAAATTAATCCCGTAATGAGAAAACATACAGGGGGTCTAAAAAAAAGCACTTGCATAAATCACATTAAAATGACTTAGTGGAAGCACTGTTGAATTCACTGAAGTGTGAAAAATAACTCATGTTGCACCATTTAACTCCGATAGGGAGGCGTGTCAGTTGTCTGTTAGAAATGCATTTGTTTTGGCATTCAAAATGGACATTTAGTATTGTGCGCTTTGTGCACCTAATTGCACTTGATTCCAGGTGTGCCAAGGCAATGCCTTAACAAAGGTGCAATTTTCAACATACTGTGCTCCACTGAGATTCATCTGCACCACCACCATTACAAGAACTAGTTTATTAACCCTCATTTCCTTTGTGAGACAATTTAATAGAAGTACTAGGTGTCTTTTTACAGTTCAATGATTTAATGATCCAGTGTAGCAGCATTTGTCAAATGTGTTTAGGAATTATGAGTCACATCTTTAGATCCCAAAGCACCATGCTTTCAAGAAATTTAACACTGCAAGATATTAAGCTAATAATGTGATATTTGAACTGAAAATGTTGAAATATGTATGAAACGTATCAAACAAGGTTATTCAGAAACAAGGGTTTAAATGCAAGAATTCAATAAACTTGTGAAAATTTAGGCAGTACTATGTTGTAACCATGAGAGGGCCCTAGTGAACTACCTCAGATGCCACCTTTCAACAAATTGAAGCTGCATTTGTGGCTTTTAAGAAAATATTTCCACAAGACTCCAATCAGCTAATTTGCCTTTTAAAATCTCTCTTTATTTTCCCCTTACAGTTAAGCTATAAACTCCATTATGGTGTAGTCACTCACTGAGCAAACTGATCATACACACAGATGTGGATTCTGCTCATCTTTGTACCCATGCATTACCATTTGGATAAGTACAACCACACCCCAAACTAAAATTTAAGAGAACTACATCAATGGTGAAATGATTGCAGTGCCCCTGCTAGTCCCAGTTTTTAAAGCACCAATGGAAAAAAATGAGAGAAGGTTACTGCCTGAATAAATAGGCCAAATTAGACAAACTTTTAAATTTTTTGCATGCTGTCAAGCTGTGTTCATTTTATTGGGCGGTCCTTCAATTTTACAAATGCATCTTAAATTAAGAAAGTGACCAGAAAAATGGGTACATTTAAGGACCAGAGACCCATTATTATTTTAAACACAAATCTCTCCAAACATTTTCCAAATAGGAACCTGGTGTGATTCTGGACACCTATTAGAATGGAGAAGTGGGTGAAAGAACGCTGTCAGCTGAACTTGGAGACAACTCTTCCAATTCTGGGGAGATGACGGGGTTGGCCATCACTGAGGTGGTGGTGGCACCACTGCTGGGCAACAGTTGGGTAGAAAGCTTTACATCCTGGTGGCGTCTTCCTCGGAAAACTTGCTTCTCTTTATCAAGTGGCGTGGTCTAAGAGGGGGTGAAACAGTAGTATATATCAGGTTCTTCTCAAATCAAAGAGGTAAGTTAAAAGTAAAAAAATAAATAAATTGTGACAAATTGATACAGAACAAAAGGTCCTTAGCTAATCAGGCACAATGTTAAAAATGTTTGTAACCTCTATGGAGCTACAAATATATTGTTTGCCAAGATATAAAACTTAAATGTTTCAGATTAAACTTTAATAAGGCAAGAATAATCTGAAAGCATAAAGCAGTTTTTAAATGATATTCAGTATATATTGGGGGGGACATATCCAAACTAAAGTAGCCTTCTGTGAATCAATTTACCCTCTTGCTGAAACATGATCTGCAAAATTACAGCACTTTGATTTTATTTCACTAGCCACACCAATGCCTGATCCCTGCAGAAATGTAGCGTAAAGAAAGAAAAAAAAAAAACTTAATTTGAACCAGTGACAACACAAAATAGGCTAAAATATCTAAAAATGACAATTCCCTAACCTAAAATGCAAGACATGGAGGAAATCCTCGACATCCATCAGGCTGGAAAGAGAAGCAAAGTAATTTGCTAGAGGCAGGTAGATTACCTACAAATTGTAGTCCAGAGTAAAGCTACAATATATTCAGACACCAAGTAAAAGGAAGGTATCCAATAAATTAATACAGCAAATAAGTACCAAGTAAGTGATCATAATAGCTGATCTAATAGTAATACAAATCATCAATTAGCAAAATTTAAGTAGGCACTTTTTTAACCCCCCTCACCCCATATAAACATTTAGATGTGTTAGAACAGGATAAAGTTCTTCCAGTTTCAATGTATAGACTTTATTATTCATTTATTTGATCTCCAAATGCCACAAATGCTTCAGCAGTTAAACATAGCAAAACAATAAAATGTGTTAAACAAGAGGTCTCATTTAATAAACTGTAGGTTCATGCTAAAGTTTATTCTTCATTCTATGAAGTTACTCACAGAGGTTAGACAATCCAGGAGCCACTTTGCTGCTTCTGGACATATTGTAGAAAATATTAAAAGCAGAAATTCCGTTCCAATAGAAATCCTTAAGCAGAATGTTTGCCTTAGAAAGCTGGGTTACGTAGCGTGACAAAAACCCAACCACTTAGGTTTATGGAGTTATTACTTTCAAAACTGCTTTTCAGGTATACTATAAAAATAGTTTGATCTAAAGAATTTAAGTGCAACAAAAAATGTAAAAACAAGATATAAGGGGGCAATGCATTTTTTGTGGCACTTTACAGCGCTTCTTGCGAACATAATTTAAACCACCACAGCAAGTTTTCTGAATCATTAAATTCAGTTTCTGTTGTAAAGGTAACTTAGTGTAATGTGAGAAAATATCACAGTAAACCGTGTAATGAAGAAGAACAGCTGCAGCCCAAACAGCCCAAATGAGATGAAGTAAACTGATGAGGTATGAAAATGATCAAGATGATGGGCGTGGGTCAAATCCATGGGGAATGGGAAATGGAGACTGCCAGCACTTTGCCATGGAAGCACTCACTGCACTTTAGCACTTTGCTGTGTCATACCTTATCCAACACAATCCTGGATTCTGGTTGTGATCCAAAGACCCTGACTTCTGGATGGTTAAGTCCTGGTCCAGCAAAGCAGAGGGAGATGAACTCAGTGGATCACCTTGAACTCAAAGCATCGCTGGCCAAATTGTCAGTAAGGTGTCCAACTTTAGTTTAGTACTAAAGTTACTACTTCACTGGCAAAATAATTACACGTAATCTATTTTTTCTTTATTTTACAACTTCACATGAAAACTCAAATTGTTCACTACATAAAACAATAAAAATACCATTCAGCATCTCTTCCATCAATAAATAAGTAGTTGAAAAATTCAGTAGTTTCCTATAAAGTAACATTTTGTACACCTAATGACTATAAGCATAATTTATGTGCAGGATGTCCAAGCAACAGTGCCGACAGTCCAGCTAGACAGGATGGCAGCATGAGGCGAAAAAAAAGAAGAAAGAAAAACATGGTAGCATGACTAGGATGGATGCTAATCTCAAGTAATGCTGAGAAAATGAGAGGGATCTGGCTATAGAGCCTGAATCTAGTGGAGCTGCTGTGGTAGGGGGAAATGAGTTCACTGCAGAGTAGAAATGCCATAATCTTCAACTTATTAATTCAAATTTAAAGTACATGGAGGTAAGAATGATATATAGTCAGAAGAAGAGCCGCAATCCAAAAAGAAAAATATACCATACAGCTAATAAGACGTAAAACAAACACTTTGGGTTGTCAGTAAGTTTACATTTCAGAGGCATTTAATATCAAGGCTTTCACAGATGGGGGCTGGGAGAGTATTAAGAGTACAAAGAGCAACGTTTTAAGTGAAATAATTATAAATTTTAAGATTACATTGAAATGGGGGGGAAATTTTATTTTTTAATGGAATTTATGAAAAAAATATTTAGCCAAAAGCTGTTTGCAATGTAATTCTTCATTTTCAACTGAAAAATCCCTTTGATAATGCAAATGTTAGAATTATAAGAAATCCAATAAAGTGAAAATGGGAATATCCATTTTCCATTTATATTCAGTATTAAAAAAGTCAAGTCTTTTCACCTACAAGCAGAGCTCTCCTAAAGGGAATGTCTGTAATCAGTGATATGAGAAATTTGTTTTAGCAAAAAATTTGAAAGATTCTGCTAAAAATTTAATTGCACCGTGAGGACCACTTTTGGACTACGTTGAATCCTAATGGTTTCCTTTTTGAATGGTAAAGCATGAAAAGCAAGGCAGCAAAAACGAAAAATCAAAATCAGCAAAAAAATTAAAATAAAAACACGCTCTCACTGAGAAAAAAAAATTACAAGCAAACTTTGCATTGAGTTTCTAATTAGTTCTTACTGTAATTACTGACACTCCTGCTGCAGTGCCGTTGAGCTTGGGTCCATAATTAAAATGCTTCTTGATTTTTCCAGCCACAGCAAGCTGGTGCCCCTTTTCTGACAGACCGTCACCCTGAAAAATACAAACACTGCTTAGCAACTTAGCTTGAGTTTCAGTTCTTTTTTACCTCTTTTGCTGTATACGTTTGCAGTGATTTACTGAACTTACTTTGACCCAGGGGTGATCCAGCACTTGTACAGCTGTGTATCTTTGATCCACAACTACCTGCAGCATGCCAGTGATCAGAGCCTAGAGATAAATGTGTTACCCATAAATATCTTGGAACATAATGAGAAAATCTGGTCTGACAGATTGTGAAGCATATTTATGGTAAAAGTCAACTTCCAGGCAACCTTGGCAGGCTCAGATACATTGTCCAAGTATGGTGCTGGAAATTCAAGATGGCCTTTTAGAATCTCTTCAAAGAGGGCCTCCTGGTCTTCACCACTGCTGCAAAAATAAAATGCAGTTAAAAAAAGAAAAACAGGGGGAAAATAATTTCACAACTGCAAAAGCATATATCAATTAGTGATTATTTTTACTTAATGCAATAATAATAAAAAAAGCACATACCCACGGAAAGGAGGAAAGCCACAGACCAGTATGTAAGTGATGACGCCCGCTGCCCAGATATCAACCTTGAGGCCATATCTGAAGTTATAAAATGAAACAGCAGAATGAAGAAAAACATACATTATACATTACAGTTTTTGCCCCACAAACCACATTCGACCTTACCCTGTTTCAGCAACAATCTCTGGTGCTACATAAGTTGGCGTTCCACAAACAGCATAAAGAGGACCATTGATAACAGTAGCCAAGCCAAAGTCTCCCAGTTTCAGAGATTTACTACCATCTTGATGTTCGTACACCTGTGTGACAAGAATGGGCAAAAATGATGAGCAAAGCCCCTACTTGGTGAGAGATTGAAGTAAAACAACCAAAAAATATTGCTTCTAAGCATGTTTAATATTTATACTTAATTTTGCATTGACATAAAAAGCTGTTTACCAGTTGTGAGAATATGCAGATGGATCTCAATAAGCTGCATTGAAAAGTTCAAGCGAATCTTAAAGATTCTTTTTGACAGAAACATTATCTGAGGTTAAACTGTAAGCTTCATGCATTACATCTCCAAAAAACTAGAGGTTTTTACACTGTTAAATCAAGGGAAAAAAAACAAACTTGTGTATATGCGGACTCCTGTTGGTTTAGAGATTGTGTTAAACAATTTTCAGCACAGAAAAAAAAATAAAAAAATAAAAAAATAATAATTATTTTAGGCTTGAATGAGAAAAAGGTAATCCAGTAATTCAATCCAAAAAGTTAAAACAAAGATACATTTACCAAAATGAGGTCCATTTCAGGTGTATTTTTTTAAATTAAAACCCCAGATTTCTTTCTTAGAAAATATTACATAACAATTTAAAAAGATTTTTAATCCACAATTTTTTACATTATAGATGACACATCCATGTGGAATAAAGCTGACTTGACAGCAGTCCAGCAGACAGTCAGTGACACATTCTCAAAGCAGGATAAGGTTTTTATAAATGCTTATTCCTTAGGATGTGTATTAAGACAGGCTTTATTAAGCACCACTTACCAAGAGATTTTCTGGTTTTATGTCTCTGTGCACAATATTGAGACTGTGGAGGTACTTGATGGCACTTGCCAAGTTGAACAGCATACAACTGGCATCTCGCTCTGTGTATCTGTTGGAGGAGGTAATGGCATCAAAGAGATCTCCTCCCTGGATAAAAGGTTTTTAAAATGCAAATAATTATTACATGATTATGTAAACTTTCTGAAAGTGATTAATCACATTCTAATCATAACATGTATCAATATAACCTTTCGGGGAAAGTAGCTTTGAACCTACATTTACTGATGTATTCACCTATAATCTATTTAACTTAGAAATGCAAAGTACCTTCACCAGCTCCATTACAAGATAGAGATCTCTGCGGGTGTCCATTTCTTCGATTAAGAGGACAATGTTTGGATGTTTCACACGCCTCAGAATGGACACTTCACTCTGTATCATGTGTTCCTGAATGATGCAGAAAAGGAAAGCACATAACTTAAGAATAATTCAGTATTTAAAACACATCAATTTCACAAAGATCTTTAATCCCTGTGCTCCAAACACACACACACAAACTAGAATACTAAATTCTAGATAAAGAAGAATGCCTACCTTTCCCTTACATTTGTCTTTGCTGATTATTTTTAAAGCGTACTCTCTTCCAGTTGATCTTTCTACACATTCACGAACCACAGCAAAGTTTCCATCCCCTAAAATCCTTCCAACTTTGTATCTGTCTGCTATGGAGGTAGGAACTGGGGAACATTCTTCCACTGGCTCAACTGAGTGAGAAAACATATCTATAATTTCTGAAACATATGGCATAATGACCCATGTGTAGTTGTTTCATGTCACTACCCCACCTTCACTGTTGGGACCATCTCCTTCATCCATGGAGCTGCATACCTTGGTAGAGGCTAACGAGAGTGAAGAGCCACTGTACTGGGATCCCTAAAAACCGGAGGGGGTGAAGGGGATCAAATTATTACATCATAAAAAATAATGGCAACACTTTCTAAAGGCTTTAAGAAGAAAAGCTTCACAAACTTAAATTACATCTAGTCCAAACACAGAAAAGACAAAAACGTGATGCAAAATTGATGCATAAGATCCCAATACAGAAATCTGATATAAGCAATAGAGGACAATTTCAAAAAAATATTTAACTACAATAGTATAAATAAAATTGTAATTTAAAGGATTTAGATTATATTCAAATGAAGTTACACACAAATACACAGAGCATGAAAAATTATATGTACTAATAACACCCTAGCATCCCTTTGCATTATGGTGGTAATTTGAACAATGTTGTAAATCTGCAGGCATGTGTGATTCTTGCAAAACAACAGTGACATGAATACAAATATATATATATATATTTTTTAAAGTTATGACATTTTAATGAGGCCATTTAAAGCTTGCATGTGAGCACTAAAGAAATGACCCCAATTCTTTAAATGTCCATAAATAAACATTTTTATTTAATTACATCCCCCTAATATTCACTTTAACGTTTTAAAACATTCAAGGGCCTACACAAAAACCTTACTGCTTTAATTAACTTATCCCAAATATTTTAGTGCCTAAAGCAAATGAATGTTGATTAGCACCGATGAAAATACAATAAACAGCAACTATGAAATGCCCATTTCGGACAAATGAGCATCTCTGGATGCAGTTTCTATGCTATCGCAAAGAAAACAGCAACGTGCAACAGTCTATCACTTTAGTACAACAGAAACCTGATAGTCTAAGACAAAAGAGCCCTTTCAAAGCATGAAATATGGCATAGTCAAATGGTTTAGACTCTGGACATAACATAAGCTCAAGACAAGAAAAAAAGGAAATATTCAATGACAGCACAGAAGTAGTTCTCTATTCTACAAACTTTGGCTGTTATTACCTGTCGTCTTCGGAGGCTAGCAGGACTGGTTAAAATGGGACTTGGAGATTTTCCAGAACGAGGTGTAGAAAGCGTACTGCCCGCTGTGCCATTTGCTGTTAAGATGGCAAAAAAAGACTAATAAGGAACCAAAACATGGGAAATTCAAGTTTTAATTATTAAACTTATAAACTCACATTTACCTGATCCGGCAGGTGAGGGAGACTTGCTTCTACGAGACATCCCACCAGTTCTTGGCAAGGAACGACCATGAACTGTGGGGAGTCGGCCATATGACGACGACTTCGTCACCCTGCATTCTGGTGAGGGAAAAACACTTTCATAGCATGAAATGTATTTTACCATTCAAGGTGATAAAGATTCTATTTAGAATAAGCAATCGTTCTGAGACATGAGGTGGAATCTGAACAAAAAGATTCAGCACAAAACTAGGCCAAAAATGGAGGGGGAAAAGTATTGCCTGCAGACACACACACCTCATTCCAAGTATAGAACTAGATCAGTCAGTGAAAATATCGTCTGCATTCAGAGGTTGGCATTTTTCCAGCACATTTCCTCAGACCAGATTAAATTACCTCTGAGCTGTGTTTAAGCAGCAAATATACTGTGCAAAGGTTAACATACTTTCCCACAACATAACTTAATATAAAACAATTTACAGTACAGTGAAAACGGTTAGACACAAGTTAGTGTAAGATGATTTGATGTGAGAAGAGGGAACACAATATTACAATGCTAAATAAAAGACACATTTAAGAATTATCTGGGAAATGGGGAAAAAAAAAAAAAAACTTTAGCTTACCAAGCATTTATATAGGACACAAACAAAGATACTTCAGCATTTTTATGAACTGAAATTCAATATCACATTTAGCCCACTCAAATCCTTATAGACATACTTACCATTTTCATCCAAATTGAAATCATCTTGATAGCGAAACTTTTCAGGACCACAAGCAATAAAAATGTCATCTTCTGCAAAAAAGTCCTGAAGACACGTGATCTGTCAAAAAGATTTAAAACAGGATTCTTAAAAACTACTCTTCAAAGAAAATACCCTATTTTCCATAGAGGTTAGTGTTTTTATTTCAACTGATTTTAGCTTTTGTCATTTCAAAATTAATTGCTCAGTTTAAATTGGTCAAATGGCTTTTTCAAGACTCAACTCGCATTCATCTCAGCACTTGCAAGCCTACCTTTGGACTCAAGTAGAAAGACTTTTGACTAGCAAAACACTCATTTGGTCCCACCTCTGGGTGATACAATGCACATTTAAATGCAGTAATTACCCTTTACTGCCTGGGATCATGTAAAAAAAACAAAATCTTGACATCCATACCGGATAATGTCAAAACAATATTGTTCTTAAGGTGAAAGCAAATAAAATGGCTCATGATTGAAGAGCTGTGAAATGTGTATTCTGAAATATCAGTAAGCACCAGTCACCCACTAAAAATAAAAAAAATAAAATAAACGAATAAATGCATGATTTTTCTGTTTTTAGCATTTCTAAATCAATCTAGCTGCACTTCACAAGAGTCTATTATGCACAATTTGTTGCACCCTAATTTCTGACAAGTCTGACAGTAAAAATATTGGTGACATATGACCAATAGATGCTTCTATTCATAAAAAAAGACACCATTCTGAGAGTTTGCAACCCATACACACACCCTTTATCAGCTCTGCTTTTTGAAATGTTACCATATTTCTGTTGTCCATTTTACTCTTTAAAACTAAATGATTTTCAGTTGATACACTTAGGAAAAATTAACATTTTTAAAGAGTTCATGCTAAAAGGCATTTCCCCTTTTGCAACTTTTCCTAAGTAGGATGGTTTGAGTCAAACTGTATAAGAGTTTGACAAAATGAAGTTGTTCATTGTCTAAATAGCTAGACATGCACAAGACATTAACCACTGGCTTAGATATTCCTTTTGAAATTTGTAAGAAAAATATAAAACCCAATAAATAAAGTGTGGGTATGCTAAGGCTGTCAACATGTAAATATAAACTATAAAGCATGAACTAAAATCTCCTCACCATCACATATTTCATGAATTTTAGAAACATCCAGTATGCATCAAAAGTATGACCTGTTTAAAGGTTAAAGAACCATAAAAACTCCCCCTTTGATGACAGCGGGTGATCATCTGGCCATCTGTTGGCACAACATGACAAAGCAAGCACTGAATAAAGAGCACAGAATGGCAGAGATCAAATTTACTAAACCCTGTTATTAAACCCACAAAGTGCTCACACCATTAGAGAAGCCTAGAAAAAAAAAATCTTAAAGAATCATAATTGTTTGCAAGACAAGTAGTTTCTTTGGGACTGAGGAGGGTGATTCTTGGGAATGACCCACTTCTCTAGGTACAATCTGCTAGTGCCTGGTTGGAATCCTTATTGCCTTCAGAACTGCCTTTTTTTTCCTTCATGGCATAGATTAAGAAAAAAAAAGATGTTGGAAACATCCTTCTTGAAAATGAGTGGCAGTCAACTATATATCCATAATGAAAATCTGCTGTACCAACCTTAAAGGTAACCTGTTTAAAATCAGCTGAC
The DNA here is from genome assembly GCF_904066995.2 of Poecilia reticulata. Lineage (NCBI taxonomy): Eukaryota > Metazoa > Chordata > Actinopteri > Cyprinodontiformes > Poeciliidae > Poecilia > Poecilia reticulata. The sequence continues at coordinate 26,659,044 of NC_088842.1, forward strand.
TGTAAAGGTCACTTACTTCCCTTTCATGACAAGGAGACCAGTTTGAGATGATTTGAGCTATGTGACATGGCGCTTGATCTCACTGAAAGTAGCCATCGGTAGCCCATCTGTTCCACTTTGTGTGCTCCAATATGGTATTCTTTATACCTTGGTTAGAACAGGTAATTATTTAAACCACATTTTCCTTTTAAATGTCTCAAAAAAAAAGAAATCTGTCAATTTTCCTCTGGCCACTGACATCCAGTGAGCACACAACTATTGCTCACTAGATATCTTCTCCATTTACAGTCAGTCCCTCTTGACTGACCATCATAAGAGATGGTTGTATGTCAAAAGCCAATAGCTCAGCAGTTTTTAAATGCTCAGATTAGCCAATCTGGCATCAACAACCAATCCATATTCAAAGTCTAGTTACCCCACTGCTCAATTTGAACTTCTGAAATGAGTCTTCATCACATTTAGATGATAAATGCTTTGAATTGCTGTTTCCAAAAGATTGAACAAGTGTATGTCAGGGACATTCAAGTTAATGGCAACAATAAAGTTAAATGGTTTAGTTCACTCCTGACTTTAAAAAGATGTGTCCCCAAGTATGTGCTATGACATTGCAAAACAAAAACTAAACATATTAATGACATAGTCATGCTGCCATATGCAGCATGACTATATGCACAAAACAGCAGAAAGTAAAACACTGATGAATCCCGTCACTAACTCACATGCTCACTGCTCTGCTGCAGAAACTGTTACTTAGCAACCACTTCAAGAAACCATTCATCCCAGTGTTACAGCTAATACAGAGCACAGGACAGAGTTTTTGAAGTGAATTGAAAAGAAGTTACTATTTTTATGGGATGCTTAATCAAGCTTTTAGTAGTTGCCACATTCCTTTCCCTTAAAAACAGGCAATCTCCTGGAATATTATAATTTCAAGAGCTTTCAATAGTAGTATTTGGGTATACTGTGGCTGGCTAATCAATCAATGCAAAATACATGTAAATAACTATTGTGCAAAAATTACTTTTCTGGAAATACTTCAATATTTAGGAGACTAATCTGAAATCAGATTACATGGTTCCATCCAACAGTGTTCTGTTGTTGTAGGAATATGGGATGGAGTCCTAGAAACCCATTTCTGGTAATACATTTAGCAATTATTCCCAGGTGATTTTTAACGTACTGTGCTCCATCTTTGAGTAAGAAAGAAACTGCAGGAGGGATGGCAGGGGAAAAAAATCCAGAAAACTTTCAGTACAGCAGTATTCCAAAGCTGTACTGAGCTTTGGACTACTGCTCCGTTTAGAAAATCAGAGTGGATCAAGCTCATCCCCACATCATTCAAGTAATGTAAATATCAATTTCCCATAGATCATAGCTTGGCAAAACTAAAAGAGGAGCAAACTAATGCACATAGGCCATTTACTCCCATTCAAGCAATTAATCTTTTAGACAGTAGACAAAAAAAAAAGCACAAGAGTACTCTACAATACAGAGCACTTAGTTGTTGGACTTTCTTGAGTACAACTTTAAATGCAAAACATCCAGAACTAACATATAGCTAGCTAAACTTAACAATATTGATAACGTTTTATGAAATTTATGTTTTTGATAATTCCATTAATGTCGATCATCAAAACCGAAGTTTCATAGACGATTGATTCCAGTGACCAGGAGGGTCAATATGCAACTTCTTCAACTTGAAATGTCAGACTAATATCGCTGAGTAACATTTTACAATCTTGAAGATGATAGTAACATAAATATTTAAATATCCACTGTAGGCAAGGAGAGCACTAAAACTGAGTACAAACATAACCAGTCATAAAGTAAAATATTTTTTTCAGAAACAAGAAAAATAAAAGAATGACTCATTGATGCCAAAGGGTTCCTAAGCTTTTGTGACTTTAAGGGTATACCCGTTTTACCCCGTTTGCAAATCCATATAAAATAACTCAATGAGCAAACTTAAAACTTGAGTTTTACAGAGCCAGAGAGAATTTTAACACCTACCATTTTGCCATCAACAGTATATAGTCTTTTGACGACCCCAGAGTCCAGCTTGATGGCATCTGTGATGTCACTCATGACTTGATCAAAAGAGTGTGCCGTCTTCCTGTTGAGCAAGACCCGAACAGCCTTGCGAGGTTTGACTCCACTGCGGACAATCGTCACCAGTTTGGGCTTTATGAAGTCTTTGGTCTCCCTGGTTTCTGGGGATCCAGCCATGGCGCTGCCAAGGGAAGAAGGATCGCGGACAGAAGCTGCAGTCCTGGCGCCAACTGCCCAGTTGGGATGTACATTCTTCATATAGTCTAGTTTCTTGAAAGGCTCTATAGATGCACAAACATAGCTCTCTCCTGCAGAAAATTGGAATAGAAAAGTTAATATACAAGTATGAAACATAATGCTAAAATGTGAGGATGATTGAATAAAGAGTCGAGTATGAGCACATGTTCTTTTTAAAAAACACAAAGGAGGTGGCCGTGCTATTTTGTTTACGTCATGCACTTTCTGACTTGGTTGGACTTTAATGTTTGCACTTAAGACAGCTGATATCACTCGCCTATGATTCAATATAAATTAAAATTTTTAAATAACGTTACAACAAAAGGACACAAACTCACCTTCCACCAGCTGTTCTATGTTGGTAATCTTGGTTACTCCATCAACAGTATATATGGTCCTTACTCCTTGGGGCAAGTTGACATTATCTGAGAGAGATCTTGTGAGATCTGCAAGGAGAGCATCTAGCGACCTAAATCTCTCCTGAGAAATGGCATACACAATCCCTTTAAAGTAGCGGTCACCGTTGCGGTAGAAACGAATCTTCTTGGCCTTCTTTTCTGAGCTCAGTGCTTGCAGTGTCCTGGTTCTGTAAAGGCTGCAGTGAGCACTATGAGTTGGACTAGGGAGACCATTCCCTCTGGAGCCCCTTCGGGTGTATCTCTGAGACTTGTCCCGCTCATCAAAATGCTCCAGGTCCATGACTGCTGAATTACCCCCTAAAATAAAAAAGGAACAAAAAAAAGAAAATCTTAGAAAAAAAAAGGAAAAAATCCTTCATCTGAAACTAAGTAAAACCCACCACATCAGAATCATGTTTTGTGACAGGCTATATTCTCTGATTTGTGCAAGCTCTAATGCTGCAACTGTTCCTAGTAAACACATAAAGAAGCATGTCACACCCATCTAATGCTCCCTGGTTTCTCATAATTTAAACAGTGTAAAATGGAATACATATTTTAGACAATTATTAAAAGGACATGACTACCCAAATTATTTTTCAGAAGAAAAATTATAGTTAACTAAACACAACAGCAAATAAATGGTAAAAATAAATAAATAAATTCTAATTTCATTGCAGTCCCTTACCTTGGAGGTGAGGACACAGAGGTAGGCAAAAAGGGTCTGTGCGGAAGTCTTAAATTGTCTTATTTATGTGATGCCTTGGAGGAAGCATACGTCCCTTTGTTGCCCTGTGATTGTCCTTAGCCGTCCCGCTGTGTCTGTTCTGTCGTGTGTGCTCACATGCAGACTGGAGGCAGGGCAGCCGGTGTCCTCTACCCTCCCCTGCTCTTATTCCATTGCGGTGATTTAGCAGACCGCTGCAAGAGCGTGCCGTCAGCATGGCTCGCGCACGTTTATGACGGAGCGCGCAAACGCAGGATGCGCGGTCACGTAAGCCATACAGTAAAATTGGATAAAACAGAGTAACATTGTGTAGATATGATAGTAAAAAGGAATACCAATCGCTCCTCCATTTTTCTTAACATTGTGAGTTGGTACATAGATGAAAAATTGTCATCACGTGTGAATGCGTGCACGATTGTATGTAGAAGAGTTTTGGGGTACACTGGTTGAAGCATAAGCGTAACACAATACAGGTCATTTACCCTAAAGGCTTATAGTTTAGTGTACCCGATTTCCATTAAATCCACTCTTATCTTTCCCGCAAATTTTTTTGTTGCTCTGATAATTTCATAATAATTTCATCTCGATTTAACAAATATCATTAAGTCACAACATGTACTATACACGAGTGAAAAGGCCCCGTTCTCAATAACTACAAAACATTTTCATGGCCGTATTCATCAAATTAATATATTGCAAATATTCTCAAAGTATAGGATTTGATATTTTTTTCTTACAGTGTGTTCAATTGATTTATATAGCTTTTCCCATTTAAAATTTTTTTTTCTCCAATTTTCCTCCATGCATCTTCCTCAAACATATGAATGATGAAAAAAACATGATGAATAACTGTTCAATTTATTCCCAAAGTTGCAGACAATCTGTGTATGTAACAAAACAAAGATAAGTATTGGTCAAATTAATGACGAAGATAGCCGAGAATGAGACTGGCATTTAAAGACATGCTTTAGCTACGACTTCGTACTTCATTTTAAAAAGGGGTCTGTGAAAAGATGACAGGCATCTCTTTGGGTAAATATTTAAAGCTAATATTTACCCTGTAATACTTCAGATTTGAAGAAGAGTTCTGAAATCCTTACCATTTGGAGCGCATGTCATACCGTCCATTACCAATCACTTTTACCTGTTTCACACAGGTGCAGGTGATATGTTTAATTAACTTCATCAGACAGATTTTTGTCACGTTAAAAGCACGTGACGGCTGGCTCTCTTATCTCCGGGTGAATGGTTTTCTCAAGGGTAACTAGGACTTAAATATATATTTATTAACCTTTTCAAAAGGGTGAAGATTTTGGATCCAGCTCCACTTTTATTAGTGATATTGTTTGCTCAACTATGCCAACACGAACATTAGGACTTGGCTTTAGTTCAAAAGCCTTGATAAATCCTTAGAATCTTGAAGAAGGCAAATTGCTGATCAGGCTAAACATCTAAAGGTTATTAACAACAGCAAAGAAAAAAAAGGTTGTTTCTTTGAACACTAGTATCATCTCTCTCTAATGTTTTTATTACTTTTTGTATAGCAGGCTAAACTGACTTATGAAGTTTATAATATCCAGAAATGATAATTGTTGAGCTTTGTTGATTCTTGCATTGCATTGTTATAGCAGCAGCTGACTTCAGAGAAGTGCTTGTGTACTCAACCAAGAGTTTGGGTTATGAGTCTCTTCCAATTTTATTTATTGGGCAAGAAGCAGACTTTCTTTTAGACACACCAGGGAAAGATGTTTGGATTAATTAAACTGAATCTCAATGTAGCTGTCAGAAAAGTACTGTTTCTGCAGAAGTGCTTAGGCCTTGCAACACTAAGCACAAACAGAACATTTATTAAGGTTCTAGGAATGTGTTTTTATTACAATTCAAAAAGTTTAACTCTTCCTGGTTTCTAAAACAAAATTAAGCAACACTATTTGTGTCATCATTGTAATCCTGGGATTTACCAGGGCAGTAGAGTCATAACACTGCACTAGGAATACATTTAATTACTATGTGTGTATTCTCATGCTTTTCATGAAGATGCTGGAGAAATCATTTATTTTTTTCGTCAGTCAAAAAGCCAGCAGGTGCTTACTGTCTTAATTATCTGTCTCGTGTAAATTGCAATATTAGCTGCACTGAGGTTCTGCTGTGAACGGCTATATTAACTAGAAAGAACATAGTTGACAAAGTAAAATCTATAGATGAAAAAGTGAATGTTACACTCCTTGAAAAACAAGATCAAGCAATATATGTTTTGGTTTATTAAATTAGTTTCATCAGTCCAGAGGAAGTACATATCATATTTAACCTGGTGTTTTCTTTCAGCCCTCATCACTGGAAGACTGTGAATCTGCAAGAAAAGTGGCCATCTACCACACTGACTGGTTCTCTGATGGATCAAACTTTGGTTCAAAGCTGGTAGTCTCAACCCAGTGCACCCGACCAATACTGTTGGGCAAATCGACGGTTCCACGGGGACAAATGCTACCAGTGCGCCAGGATCAATTTCTATCAGCCTCGTTTCAAATCATGGAAGACCATTCCCTAAACAAACCATCTGCATCTCAGGACTTCACTTCAACTGACCCTCTATTAGATGAAACTCCACAAGAATTAAACTGTGCCTTGAGAAATGTTGATTATTTAGACCATAGTGAATCACACCTCAGTGGTCAACATGCTGGGAGAGGAGGAGAGCATTTGGCAAACCAAAAATTCAGTGTCTCAAAATCAAACTTCACCTCCAGGTTCAAGTGATCCGTTTTTTGGTGACAGAATTAATCCACACTCAGTAGTAACTTGCAAGCCATTTGCCCTTGATGCTGTCAGTCACTTTGATGTGAGTCCCCAATGGCTAGATTTGTTTATGGATAACAGTGACAACTTGTGCTTTCGTGATGTTAAGAGTCTGCATTTTCACCTGAAGCAGGCCCTAATTAATCAACTGGCCTTTTTTGATAGAGATCTGTTTTTTTCTTTCAGGGCTCCACACTTGCTTAACAATCGTTATGTACGTTTTATAGTAGGGTAAGGGGAAAAAAAAGAAAAGAAATTAGTTTGAGGCCTTTGTAAAGCATAGCATTCATGTTTGCCACCTAAATTTCTTCAAAAGTCTTGCAGAGGTATAAAGGTTTTGAAGGCCATCATTTCTATGTGCACATAAACCCCATTTAATCCAAGACATTTTAGTTTTAACGCTCTAATCCTCAATTCAGATGATTCAGCAGTGAATTACCCATTTTTGTTCCATTAAAGCCAAGTGGATCTTGTAATTGTCTTTTTGTTAAAATAAGTGTATTGACTCCTAGAAATAAAATAAAATGACTTATTCTGCATCTACTTTGTGCCTGTTTTTGGAGTCCTTTACCATTTGGCATCTGTAATCCACTCAATATCAAGAATAATGAATTCTGTAGGAGAAATAGTTTAATTGAAAATCAATAAAGATTAGAACAGAAAACTGGCAATTGAACTTGCTGGACTTCCCATTTACTTAAATTTGTATACTTAAATTATTTAGTGTGATTTCTAATCTATATATATTTCACAGTTTGAAGTCAAGCTGAACAAATATTCTGAGTTTGGTCTAATATTCAGCACCTGAAATGTTAAATATCCATTAACATGGGAAAGGTGGTTGGTAATGACTAATAAATAGCAAGTGGAAATAAACTTTTCATTTGTCAAAAATATTTTTACCGAGGCTTTTCAGGTGAAAAATATGAGTGCCATTATTGATCTAAAGATTTTAATCATCAGCTGGCAGCCTAAAGCTAAAGCTGGACCATAAAGGGACACAACGTGATGCAGTTTCACAAAATGGGGGAACGATACCAAGTTAGGATCACACAAATTAATTTCCAATTTATTACTTGTTTTGTTCACCTCACACACACAGAAGAAACCTTTATCATTTAAAGTAAGGGTTTTAAGACAATTCTTCAGTAAAATTGCACAACAAAAGGCAGTATTACAGCTTGTATGTTAATACAAATATCAGAATTTATAGTTATACTTCATACCATCAAGTTAGGCAATATTTTAATCTCCTTAGTGGAATGTAGGAATCTTCTTTAAGGATGATTAAAGACAAATGAAAACTTCAAAACATTAAAGTTTCAATTTATCCAACATGTTAGACTTAACATTGTTTATAAGCACACTAAGAGATAAATTGTTAAACTTCACTGACAAAACCATTATATGTGATCATCAAAATTAAACGATACATTTTTCTTATAGACCAATTTAATCTGATAGGACAAAAATATTCAAGGTTTTTAAATATTTACCCCATTTGTAAAATATTGCCCTTAATTTAAATATGGAGAGCATATCAATGTGCTTCAAGTTTTGGTTTCCACTTTCTGGATGTTGATCCAGCCGCTGTATGTTTAAAGTGCTTGAGAGCTTTACCAATGTGCGGAGTATGCACATCACAGTAGCTACCTAGCAAATATAGAGCATGTTCTTATAAATAATGAGTATTAAATATAGACCTGATTAGTAAATAAGTTTTAAGGCATTGTTGAGAAAACGAGGCAGGATATCAACAGCTATTTGGTGAGTTTCTCCACTTCCTTCCCGTTTGGTGGTTTGTCCTGAAGCTTGTAGTCTTCCAAAATAGCCTGTGCCGTTTGCTTCCCAGTTCTTTTAACCACAGCTTTGATCCCCAGGTTGTCAATGTTGAAGGCAGTAATACCGACATTAATGGCAGAATTTACAGCGTTGTCCGTGGCTTGTCCCGCCGCTGTGCCGTACCTTCCAAGTTGGCAGCAGAGTCAAATTGGGTGAGAGGTCAGAGTAAGAGATAAGAGAATTAATTAGTATGCAGTGCAAGTACTGCAAAGATGCCATGCAGGAGTTCCACTTTACAATTACACCCAAGCAAGTTCACAAACCAAAAATAATTTTTTATTAGCAGAGGTTTTCTGCAGATATAGGAAATTAGGCAAATGCTTAAATTAATGCTGAAGCTCTTTAAATTCTCACCTTGCTTAATGAATCTTAGAATAGTTTAATACAACCAAAATTATTCAAAGTAGAAAGATGGGTAACACTTTGACGGAATGTGCATAAGACTCACATGACGCCTGTCATGAACATGAAGGAGTCTTTATGAATGTCCATGACTGTTGTTATGAAGTGTCATTCAGTAAATAATGACACTTTTAAAGCAAAGTTGTTTTAAGTTGCCTTGAAAGTCCATTAAAAGTCCCAACTTTGCATTATTTTGGAAATAATGACACTTTAATGTAAGGTTGGCACTTTTAAAGCAACTTTGCATTAAAAGTCTCATTATTTACCGAATGACACATCATGACAACATTCATAAAGACTCCATGTTCATGACAGGTGTTATTTCATGTTTATGACAGTGTCATGTCAGTCTTATGCACACCCCATCAAATAAAGCGTTACCAAAAGTAGCAAAACTCCAGTATTGAGCGTGTATTCATAATTTACAACAGAAATTTGAAATGGTTATGTTTAATTTGTATAAGACCCAACTTCAATTGATAGAGAATGGAGAGATGTCAGTCAACCAGAAATCAGTGAAGCAGCATACTGAGGAGAATGAGCACAAGTGGAAGGGAAGTAAAGTGAATCAGTGCTGAACAGGCCTGCAGAGTGGATTGTGAAAAAAAATTTTTGGGAAAAAAGGGGAACCATGTTTAATTAGTGTCGGAACAAGTTAAAAAGCTGTGTATTGTTAGAAAGAATTACTGTTCTTCTCATTAGATGTATCAAAGACGTTTTGTAGAGCTCTATATCTGAAAAGCAAGTTGAGGAGGAATACAAGTGAGCGTTTGATTTAGCTTCTCTTGTGCAAGAGGTTATTTGCAACATACAAAAAAAAAAAAAGTCTTGTAAACAGAGAATGGTGGAGAAAATCCTTTTCACAAAAACTTACTTATGTTTTATGGTGGTGACTGTTTCTGCTGCAACATTTGTGGTGATGTCCTTAGCAGCTGCTTCCAAACCATTCCAAACAGTTGCAAATCCTAGTAACAAGAAAAATAACTTTTTTCTTTCTTTCTTAAGAACACTTTTCTTGCTTTTTTTTAACAAGTCAAGCAAAAACAAACCTTTACAATGGTTGGATCCAAATAAATAGCCCAAATCTGGTTTTGTAATGTTATAGAACTATTTGGCACAAAAAGATGGAGCCGATTGCATCTTTTTGTACCTGCAAGACTCAACAAGTCTTCTGATTGTTTAAATTCAAAATTGAACAGGAAAAAGGGAGCTACAAAACTGCAAGCACGCTTTCGCCTGGGAAACCTTTTACCAATACTTTGTCAACCACAAACATCAGTGCATTTATAGTAAATTTATGTAACAAACAGAAAATGGTGCAGTACTATAGTAATCTTTAGATGAGGCACTAATCATTACCAATAAATAAAACGGCTTTAAAAATCATGCATCTTTTCCTTCTACTTTACAATATTGTCCTATCTTGAATTTCCCTACTGTAAAAAATACAATGACAATAAGGTTTGTTGTTGTAATGTTACAGGGTAATATCTGAACGAGTTAAAAGGCAATTAATACTTTCAGAGAGTATTCTATAAACTCCTTAGAGGCAACAGAAGTGTAGCTTGACCTTACCTTGCACTCCACTGGCAGCCACCACCATCGCTCCGTCCATGTTTGAGCGCCCGTCTTTGTCCTTCTTCATGGACTCAGGGATCAGTTTGCCTCCGTGTTTTTTCACATGAGGAGCCAACTCTCGACCAACACAGTTAGCCACAGTACACACACCGTCCACTGCACAGGAAGAGCGCCACTCAATTAGAGGCTCGCCACAAAACCCACTGGTCACACAAGGTCAGTAAAAAACATGCAGGCAGGAAGTCGTGTCAGTCACCTAGAAACTGGCTGACTTTAACAGCGCCTCCTGTTGCTTGCTTGGCCACGTAGAGGCTTTTGGTCACGGTGGGGCTCACATCAGTGGGCTTGTCCTCTGGAGTGATGTGTTCCCTGAGCTTAGACGCCCCTTTCTGAATAGCCTTGCCTGTGTACTCAGCCCCTTTGACCAAACCCCAGCTTAACCAGGAAGCACCTAAGAAGATCAAAGAGGGTCTGCCTCGATGCACTTCTGAGCACTGGAATTTCACACAAATAACAGTATGTAGATGTTGGGATTTAAGGACAGAACATGACCTCACCAGTTAAGATCCCACTCGCCACTTTTTCACTCCACTCAGGCAAAGATTTCTCCTCCTCGGTTTCTGCAGACGCCGCCTCATCAGCTGCAGGTGGTCTCTCCCTCTCCTCAGGTGCAGCAATGGATACCTTCTGACTGAGATTATCAGAGTCTCCAGCTTCATCTGGGGCCTGACCAAACACACACATGTATTGGTAAGCAACTGAAAAACGACTAAACAGTGTATGAAAATAATCTGTTTTCAGCCCAATTCGTTGGAAGAAAAAGAAATCTGGCTCCCAGTTAATCCAGTACAGAAAACAGAGAGCGCCACAGAACACAACAGCTCCTCTCATTCTGGGACTCTCATCACAAAGCGCCATCTGTTCACCCCAAACAGACGGCCGTTTAAAAAAAAAAAAAAAGGCAGACCAAAGTTGGAGCTGAAAATCTCAAGTCTTCTGCTTGTACTAAAAATAAAAATAATAAAAAGGGCTTACTCTTTGACAGGATACCACATCCATTAGAGAAGATATCTACCCTGACTGCATTCGTGGAACGTGACCTTGTCTGGCATTACTCTGAAGCGGCATCTCTCCTTCCACAAAGACTGAACTGACGTTTGTCTTTCAGCTGAGGCTCTGAGCTTGTTTGAAGTGCTGCAGATAAGAGCATTATGCCTGATTAATTCTCCTCACCTGCCAGTATCAAATCCCCCCACTGCTGAGGCAGGGGTAACTTCGGGAGGGACGCCAGATCAGAAGTAAGTAGGACCAGGCGTTTCTTGCTAGGTTAATGTGATTTAGAGAAAAATTGGGAATCGTCTTCGGTCAGCAGCCTTTACATGACCCGAGTACAACAAAAAAATCTTTGGCTCTTTTCCGTTAAGAGTCAATAAAATACAAGTAAATGCCAAAAATGCAATTATTTAGTAGCCTGATGACGTTCCTTCCAAAGTACCCTCAGGCTTTAATGTTTATTAGGATTTTATGTGATTAATGCAAAGTAATGATGCATACTCATACAAATCTGTATAGTGGTATGCATTTGTATAACCAAACCCTAAATAAAATCCAGAGAGCTTAACCGCCTTCAAAAGTCATAAGCTCATTAGTAAATAGAGTTAGCCTGCAAGTAATTTAATATCAGTACAAATCCAGCTGTTTTGTGGAGACCTCAGAGTGAACAAAGAGTCATAAAAACCCAGGAACATGGCATGTCAGGGATACAGTGGTGAGGAAGTTTATGAAAATTTGCTTCAGTGTCACCATCCTATATGAATATTGCCGTTGTGGCTGGTAACCAGTGTTCTTATACATTTCATTATCCTTTTGTCACCTTGGGGGGAAAAAAATGACCACACCGCTGACATCACCTCCCTGCTATCACACTCTTAGCTTGCCAGTGAGCAAGAGCAGACGCATTTTGGTGAACAAAGCTCAGAGTTGGGCTAGAAATTGTAACTAGTGATCAAAGTGTTGACTTTCAAAGTACAGAGATGAGAACATTTTAAATGCCCGTTGTCCTGTTGTGAGTCCAAGTTATGCGTCACTTTCCTAGAATAGCTCTCTGTGCCTCCCAGCAGCACAAGAGGATTTGCTAAAAGCAAATTGTGTAAATGTTCCCTAGTGACTTTCAACACTGAGAAGCACAACAGGAATAAATGACAGCAAGTTGGTGATGCACATCTAGAAATGAAACCTTGCCAGATTTGTGCATGTATTTTGAGAATATATGTATATTTTTAAATCATCAACTGGTGTTGATGCAGACATTACACTGACCTGAACCCTGAGGTCTGTCATCTGAGAGAGCAGGTTCTTAAACAAGGCTCGGTCTGCTGCAGGGAGCTCGGACGACAACACGACCCCGACGTAGTAACCCGGTGCCGGCGCCATCATGTCCGGAAACATAAAAACTCCGGTGTTGCACTCCAGCACTGGAGAGTTCACAGACATGAGAGGGTAGAGCCAGTCACACACCTGTCATGACGAAAAGGACAGTTAGGAAAACACCTGAAAGTGACACAAGAGATGGTGGTTTTCTGTGACACAACCATATTCTTTATGCCTAAACAACGTGCCTATGTATGGCAAAACACAACGGTGGGCAAATTTACACAGAAGTATTTATTAACAGGGAGAGGTTGTTTTTAGGGCTTTATTCAAGCTTGATTCAGAGAACACTGCCGTCTTTTGATTGTTGCATGTCTAACAAGGTTACAGGATAAGCTGGGTTTATTCCCTCCCACTCATGTGAATCACTGATGTCACAGAAGGACAACGGGGAAATTCCCCACTGAAGAGTAAAATTTCAGCCTCATGACCCAGCAGGAAGACAAAAAAAAACAAAAACAAAAAAAAAAAAAATCTGCAAAATATAATTTAACACAACATTACATTTATTCTGTCCTGGCTCGATCTGTGTTTTCAGTAATAAACTAATTTGTTGACATACTTTTGATTAGTTTGTCTTATCAGGGTGTAGTGCGCACACAGCCTCCACGTTAAACAAATCAATTTAGTGGTTCACAGACCAGACAACCACTAAAACAAACCAATAATGTTGGCTCTAGAGGCCCAAGCTTTGCTTAAATGTATTATTCCTTTTCATTGCCTCTGAATGCCATGTACCACTAATCAAAACTCTAAAACCTGGATTCAAAGCATTTAGTGATTAGGAACAGTGTGACAGGTCTAATCCTGACCAGGTATTCTCTGCTGGATGACATCATAGTCAAAGGGATTAAGGTACTCACGTGATTGTTTACACAAGGCAAGGAATATTGATTATTAACAAACCAATGTCCTCTCCCAGTCAAATAGATCTGGAGTCCATCTTAAAGTCAGATTAAAGGCCACAAGACTAAAATCAGATGGTGACACAGCAGTAAGAGTTGTTTAGACCTGTTGCATCACACAGGCCTAGGAAGGTGGCCTATAATCATCATCATCATCTGAGGCTCTGTATAAAGATGGCGTTCTGTCCTACCTGCAGAAATGCTGGTGGTCGACTTGGCATCCTGTCCGAGGGATCACTGGTGAACTTCACCAGCCGCAGGTAGCCGGGGTATGATGGGGCGCTTACTTGCCCCTCGGGTGTGACAAAGAATATCTGAACACCACTAGGGATGTAAAGCAGCTCTTCTCCGTCCTCACCCACACTCTGGGCAGATGAGGAGGAAGTAGACGTACGACTATAGAAATCATCCCCGACCACTGACATCTCTCCTGATTCTGTGCCATAAGAGATGGAGACATGGCCATCAGCAGCCTGAGGAGAGTAAGCTGGGGGTCGCTCAGCTGGAACCACCGCAGTATGGCTCGCAGCTTCGCCTCTTGCAGCTCCTGTGGCGAGGCATGGCGGGGCTGGTCTTTCTGGCTTTGCTTTGGTGTCGAGCTTTGGATAGAGACCTCCAGAAGACACGTGTGCACCACCACTAGCACTCTGCGTGGGTGCAGACTCGAGGTCAGAACTGGTCTCCAGCATGGCAAGGCGTGTGGTGATGTTGTTCAGCGTCTCCTGCATCTTCTGCTGCATTCGCCGGGCCGATTCCCAGGAGCTGCCAACGCACTCCTCGCCCCCAGAAGGCACGCTGATGCCCCTGAGGAGATGCTGTCGGCCTCGCTTGTAGAACTCCAGAGCCTCAGACTTTTCCCCAGCTTCATCTGCTGACAGTCCTTTATTGATGCACTCAAACCCTCTTTCATAGCCATCTTTGATCACTTGGAGTCTGGCATTATCAAATGCATCTTGTTTGGCCTTCTCCATGCCCTCTGTCACAAGGAATTTCAGACATTATAGAAGCAGAAGCAAGCAACAGCACTAGTGGTATTGAGATAACCTTTAAACTTTACTTTAAGGCAACAAGTTGCTCAATACTTTACTGGTACTACCTACGCGACTCAGGATATATAAAAGTCTAAAATGTTCTCATTAGCGTCCCAACATGCTAATCCTGATGGCTAAACCCGAGCCCACTACAACTAACATGTCAGTATAAACAAAATAGGCTTTAACTCCTGGATTTAAGAAGTCAGCACTTAATATTCCAAGAAAAGAGAGAAAGAACTCTGTTAACATTACACTGACAGCTAATAGTGACTTCATTAGCATGCGTAGCTTCTTACCTTAGCGGGTCAAGTATCTGTGAACAGCTCAACTAGCCGTCGTCTTATCTGTCTTTTATTTCAGGTACTGAATAGTATTAGCTCGACAGACACACCTGTTTGCTAAAGTTAAGTAGATTCTGCTGTTTGACGACTCCCACCAGTAAAGAGCTGTATTTTGATGTCGCAACACGTACCCATGACCCTTCGAAGCAAAACTGCAGTGACTGGAAAAGTGACGCTATCATTACATTTCCTAGTGGAACTGTGGTTTTATTGTGAAAGTATTACCAGGAAGTACTTGAAGTCACATGAATCGAGAACTGATTATTTTCGCAGTTCTTCATTGTGACCTCTGAAAGGCAGCAAAAAGTAACACTTTGAGTTGGATTGCCATCTGACATCTTTCTCTCTCACATACCATTATAGCAAGCAAACTAACTATATAAGGTTTTACGGCTCTATACAAAATTTATTGTGGCAAAAGTGGCTAAATTGGAAAGGGTGTTAGTCTCTGATGTCTGCCGCCATCTTGTGGTCATTATCTTAACTACAACACACCATTTGTTAGATTTTTTTAATTTTTAGTTTTTCTGTTTTAGGGAAATACTTTCAGAATAAATGCCTGAAACGCAGATGGACGGAAGTGAATGGACCTGCAGGTTTAATCTCATTGAATGCCTCACTCATGTCAAAGCTGGTTGTTCAGGAATTAAGTTGAATGAGTCAAGCCTCTATTACGGTGTACATTTTAGGACATCCTCGGGTTGCGAAGACTTTTTATTCTGATGCCCAGAGGTCCTGACAGATTTTTGAGGTCTTCCAGTAAACATATTGTTAGAATCAGCTGCAAGTCAATATGGCCGTGTCCACACAAATTCTCTCCCACGAGAGTATAACATAATATAAAACTCAAAAATCTAAATAATTCCCTCCCGCGCCTTTTTAAAGTCATATATTTTCTTTTCATGTTACCATACATATGCATGTCTTTCGAATCAAAATTGTTCTGTCAAAAAGAATTCGGTTTCTCTTTATTTTACTTTGTTTTCATGGTGAACAGGAAGTGCTAGTGAAACAACTTCAAATCAGAAGATAACTTAGGTAAAATTTGTTCTATGGTCTGTAATGAATGTTATTTTTTAGACACTTCAACATTTACTATGGAAGCCCATTTCCGCCATGAAAAAAAAAAAAAAAGCTAAACAGGAAGTCATAATTATGAGATTTAAAGTCATAATTTCGACTTTCAAAGTCATAATTATGAGATTTAAAGTCATAATTTCGACTTTCAAAGTCATAATTTCGACTTTCAAAGTCATAATTATGACTTTGAAAGTCATAATTTCGACTTTGAAAGTCATAATTATGAGATTTAAAGTCATAATTTCGACTTTCAAAGTCATAATTATGACTTTCAAAGTCATAATTTCGACTTTCAAAGTCATAATTATGAGATTTAAAGTAATAATTTCGACTTTCAAAGTCATAATTATGAGATTTAAAGTCATAATTTCGACTTTCAAAGTCATAATTATGACTTTCAAAGTCATAATTTCGACTTTCAAAGTCATAAATATGAGATTTAAAGTCATAATTTCGACTTTCAAAGTCATAATTTCGACTTTCAAAGTCATAATTATGAGATTTAAAGTCATAATTTCGACTTTCAAAGTCATAATTTCGACTTTCAAAGTCATAATTATGACTTTCAAAGTCATAATTTCGACTTTCAAAGTCATAATTATGACTTTCAAAGTCATAATTTCGACTTTCAAAGTCATAATTATGAGATTTAAAGTCATAATTTCGACTTTCAAAGTCATAATTTCGACTTTCAAAGTCATAATTATGAGATTTAAAGTCATAATTTCGACTTTCAAAGTCATAATTTCGACTTTCAAAGTCATAATTATGACTTTCAAAGTCATAATTTCGACTTTCAAAGTCATAATTATGACTTTCAAAGTCATAATTATGAGATTTAAAGTCATAATTTCGACTTTCAAAGTCATAATTTCGACTTTGAAAGTCATAATTATGAGATTTAAAGTCATAATTTCGACTTTCAAAGTCATAATTATGACTTTCAAAGTCATAATTTCGACTTTCAAAGTCATAATTATGAGATTTAAAGTCATAATTTCGACTTTCAAAGTCATAATTATGACTTTCAAAGTCATAATTATGAGATTTAAAGTCATAATTTCGACTTTCAAAGTCATAATTTCGACTTTCAAAGTCATAATTTCGACTTTCAAAGTCATAATTATGACTTTCAAAGTCATAATTTCGACTTTCAAAGTCATAATTATGAGATACCGGAGCAGTTGGAGAGAAGCCTCCTTAGGATAACAGCGTGCTCCAGCTCCCAGTTAATATGATCCTAAATCCAAGGTAAGCATAATTATAACTCATTATTCCGTAACATTTGCTATTGGGTTAAGAGTCAGTAAAAGGTCGGTTCGCCATTTTTTTATTTTATTTGGTTATAGTTGTGTTAGTTAGTTTTGTGTCGCCATGGAAACGCCTGCAGAACTGGCTTTATATGTAAACGAGTGAACTGTAAGTATCAGGAAAAAAGCTGCTGGATAGTTTCTGATTATATTCCTTCGTTTTAAATGCTTTTTCATCGTGTGGTGGTGTGTACATCGGTCGTTGTTTCAGCAAAGTGAGCTAGCTGCAGGTTAACCGTCAGAGCGTGCTAACTTTGTTAGCATATTTAACAGTGTTTTTTTTTTTATTAGATCGTTTTTATTTCAGTGCGATAAGAAGTTCGTTAATGTACTCGAAAAATTCAACAAGTTAATATGTATAATTATTTTGTGGCATAAATACAAGCACTAGCTAGTAGGTTAAAGCTCACTCCACAGCTTGTTGTATGCACGTTTTGTTATGCATAATGTGATTCACTATCTTTCCCGTTAAATTGTTTTTGTCGATATATAGACAAGAGTAAAATATGCAAGTACAATATGCATCAGTTTTCAAACTGTTTTCTTAGCAGTTTTATGTACTTAAGCTAATGCTGGAGATCTACAGCTTTAGATTGACAATATTTCTAAAAGCAATTAAAAATAAGAAAAATAGAAAAACAAGGAACTTAAAAAATCCCTAAAACAAGCAGGCCCTGTTGAAAATTTTAACTCTTTAACTTTACTCAACTTTCAGGATACCTACAAAAGAGACAGAGGAGGTTCCTTTGACCTGAACCTAAACCTAAACAGAGGTAAGTTGCAACTCTTGTGAAAATCCAATTCATAATATTGTCTGTTTAAATAAAAGTAATTAAGATCAAAACTAAAATCATTCTGATTATGTTCATGTATTTCACTGTTTTATAAAGATGAGAATTTCATTTTGAGAATTGATCAACCATTAAAATATTTTAGGGGAAAAATGTAAACAGAACTTTCAGACTTAAGCTCTACAATTTACCATTTAGTTGTGGAAACACTGGTAGAGTTTTCTTTATTACTTTTATGTAGTTTCTTTTTGTATTGGTTTATTATTGCAAATCTGCACAGCTGTTTGGTTGTCTATTATCTTGATTTTTTTAGCAGGAGCTTGAGTTTGAAATACAGTTTCTATCTGCCATGTAGGGTTGGAGAATAAATCAGTTATATGTATCACAACACACACGTGATCAATATCAATAGATAGTAAGTCTGATAGAATATTCAATATATAGAATATTCTCTGAACTCTGATCCGGAACCATATACCATTCTGGAGGATGTAGGCAGAGTCAATGCTACTCAACCTCTCAAGGCTAGCTCAGCTAGGTTGATGGCATCATTTAACTCTGGTGAACTAACAACAAGCTGTGGAGTAACTTGCGGAGCAGCAGTTTTATGTTTCACCACTGTGCCTCATAAATGTTTTTAAAAAACATTATGGTGTGAAAGCTGTGTATAAAATGGGAAAGGTCACATCACCAGTTTGGCTGTATTTCAGATACTTAAAAATAAAAAAAATATTAATATGAACTAATGTATCGTGAAATGTTTTTCAGTAATATCATCCAGCCCTACTATCATGTTCAAAATAAATCTTTTGCAATGTTATATTTTATTAGACATTATTCATTAGTTATTGTGTGTAATTCTCACAGGATGGATGAGATATATGACTTCTTAAAATCACGGGATGTTTCAGAGGAAGTCATACAACGACTGCAAAAGGATAAGGTAGCTAGATTGCTAAGGAAATCAGTACATTTAGAAGTTATCATACAACACTATTATAGAGACATGGTGAAGACAGATCAGTTTTATCATGTGACTGTTTTTACTGTTTTCCCCCCATTTTTATAGGTTAAATAACTGTTTTAACATTTTTTTTTCTAGATTGACTCCAGTGTCCTTCTGCTCATGACAGATGAGCAGCTTAAGGAGTATCTCCCATCTTATGGTGACCGACTGGCACTTCTCGGATATTGCAGACGAAGGGAAAATGATCCTGCTGGCCGGAAATCAAAACTTTTTGACCGATTGAGAGCCAAGATTTCAAGGAACAAAGGCAACAATCAAAAGCAGATCTCAGAAAATGTTAGCATCAGAAATGCTCAAAAAAGTGTTCGAAAAGTTGAGATAGGATGGATGAATTCTCGAGATGGGAAGTTTTTTCAAGTTCGGACAAAGAAAGGTGGTGGAACAAGAAAAATTGATGTGTCAAAGGACTGTAGAAAAAATGAATTAATTGAGAAGGCAGTGGGTTTGTTTTTTCCGTCTCAAAGAAATTCACAGGGAAGAATTACAGATTTTGAGGTTGACATGACAGATTTTCAGGAACATTCACTTGATGAACATATTACTGTTGGAGAACTTTATGAGCAGACAAAACTCCCGGTTTTGCGATTTTACCTAACAACCAAAAAGAAGGACACTGGCACTGACTCAGAACCAGACAACCTCAGTGGAAATGACCAAGACACTTTTAGTTTTTCTACTCGCTCTCAGTCTCAGTCTCTACTGACTCAATCCAAAGCACCAGACAGCATTGATGTCATATATGTTGGAACCAACAGTGTCCTGACAAACAGCAGCAGTGATAATGTTCACCTAGTTTACTCTACTGATGACATGGCTGATTTGTCCAATGTCCAAGAGCTACATGCAGGAATCAACGGGGACATTTTAGAAGACAGTGGCACTGTCACCTTTTTCACAGGACACATTTCTAACACAGATAGTCTCAGTCTTGATGACACCCTTCCTCTGTCTCCACAGCCATCTAGTCCAGTGCTTTCTTCTTCACTATTTGATTCTTTGAACGAGCCCATTGTTCAGAGAGAAGGGATTAAGAAAATCCTTGTTCTTCATCGTGGCCAGATCCTGAAAGAACTAATTTCACATTTTTGTGATCCAGGTGTCACTCAGGAGGACATATGCATTCAAGTGGTGCTTCCTGACGGAAGGCGAGAAAAGGCTATTGATGATGGAGGAGTTTTGAGGGATGTCCTCTCTGAGTTTTGGCAGGACTTTTATGAACAGTGCACAATGGGCAATAACTTTAAGGTGCCCTACTTGCGTCATGATTTTGGACAGCAACAATGGGAAAGCATTGGCCGAATTATTGCCTTTGGCTGGCAAAAACAGAAGTACCTGCCTATAAAACTTGCTCCAGTAATACTAGAACAAGCAGTTCTTGGTTCTATAAAGAGTCCTCTTGTTGATAGCTTTTTAAGGTATGTTACAGAGTACGATCGAATGATGTTTGAATCTTGCCTTTCAGATTTTCAGAGTGTTGACAGAGAAGAGCTTCTGGAAATCATGGATATCCATAACTGTCGAAGAGTACCAACAGGTGATAACATTGAGCTACTACTTGAGGAACTTGCCCACCAAAAGCTCATTCAGGAACCTGCCTTTGTTATTGAACAGTGGAGCACTGTCCTTTCCCCGCTGAAGTCAGAGATGGAAAGTATTACAGCTGCATATGAAAATCTCCAGCCAACATTAAGAAAGGTTATACAGTCAATTGTATACCCTGCAGTCATAAATGCACAGCAGAAAAACATCAGCAAATATTTAAGTTCTTATCTCAGAGAATCAGACTCACAACACCTGTCACTTTTTCTTCGGTTCTGCACAGGATCTGATTTGTTTCTTCAAAAAACTATCAGTGTTAGCTTCACTCAACTTCAAGGTATTCAGAGACGGCCAGTTGCCCACACATGCGGTTGCTACCTAGAGTTGCCAGTTAATTATGATAACTATCCAGAGTTTCGACACGAAATAAACAAGGTCCTAGAAAGTAGTGTATGGGTGATGGATATAGTGTAACAGACATCAGCTGAAGAACATATGAGTTTAAGGAATCTTTGGTAACACTTTATTTGAAGGGGTGTGCATAAGACTAACATGACACAGTCATAAACATGACATAACTCCTGTCATGAACATAATGAAGTCTTTATGAATGTTTATGACTGTTGTCATGAAGTGTCATTCGGTAAATAATGACACTTTTCATGCAAAGTTGCTCTAAAGGCTGCATTAAAAGTTCATTAAAAATGCCAACTTTGCATGATTTTGTAAATTATGATAATTTCATGCAAAGTTGGCATTTTTAATGGACTTTCAGTTTAACTTTTAGAGCAACTTTGCATTAAAAGTGTCGTTATTTACCGAATGACACTTCATGACAACAGTCATAAACATTCATAAAGACTTCATTATGTTCATGACAGGAGTTATGTCATGTTTATGACTGTGTCATGTTAGTCTTATGCACACCCCTTCAAATAAAGTGTTACCAAATCTTTTTGTATTAAACTTTCAAAGTTTAGCATTATCTTAACAGTTTTTTTCTACTTTTTGCAATTTATTTTTCTCTGGAGTATTTATAAGACCTGCAATGTCTCAGTAGGCACTTTCCTACTAGTGTTTATGTTTTTTTTTCTGTTTAAGTTCTCCAAAGTTAAAGTTTAAAGCATAAATTTAAGTTGGCCGTAAAATGTATTTTCTCAATATTTTGGGTTTAATAAATTTAAAGATTTTGTATTGTTACAAGAATTTTTTTACTTTTAATAATTTTACTTGAGGCTGAAAAAGCTGGTTTATTCCGCAATTAAAAATAAAATATGGCCGCCACGCTTGTAAACAAGCAGCTCTTAGTTGTATAAATAATTTATGAATAATTTCAGATGTTTTGTTTCTTATATTAGTCACAATTTAAATGTTCAGTGGATGAACATGTTGCTACTCTGTTTGAATGTGGTTCTGGGAGAAATGGAGTAAAGTGTTTTATTTACCCTTATTCCTGAAAACAGTTCTTTTGTTTACTCAGCATTTTATTAATATTTTTGTTATAAGTAAACATAACCTTAAAATATTTTCAGTAACAGATTGGTGCCATTACAGTTACTCAATATCAGATTTAACCAGAAAACTGAAAAAGAACACTTTTTTCTTTCTTTTTTTACACCTTGAAGCATTGTCATTATCTTAAAGAATTACTTAAAAAACTCAAAGGTGTCTGTAATGGCTATGTAGAGACTTTAATTTTGAAGTACAATAAACCACTTTTTCCAGTTTATATGTGTGATTTATTTGGGGTGGGGGAAGCTTTAAATCAGCATTGGGTTGCACACCTGAAAAATAATGAGGTTTCTACTGCAGTTCTCAATTCCTTTATTTCCTGTTTAAGAATCAGCATAATGTTAGAACTGTAATGCAATGATATTGATAATAAAGGGAAAATATCAAAACCAAAAATCATCTGACCATACTAGTGCAATGTATCAATATATTTTTCTAATGTCAGACTTATTTTATCAGCTCAGCATGCATTGATCTTATTTTAGTGTCTCCTTGTTTACAGATCTTGTGAATGGTTTTGACCCATATTTATTCTGGTGTAACAATGTGTTAAAGCAAATGCAGGCACTCTCAGAATGTCATCAAATATCTACTGAAGTCCAAATTAGTGATGAGGTAGCAAACTGTCAACGCAACAAAATGTTTTTACATTTATCACTGCAGCTCCAAATCTCTGGTAATCAGCTGTCTGAGTCTTATGTACAGATCAGTTGTTGCAAACACATCATCTGTGACATCCAGGTTATGCTCTGAAATCAGGTCCACACAAATACTGAAGACATCTTCATCGCATGGAAAGTCTTTGAAAACACAGTTTTCCAAGCAGGCTTCAACCCTGTTCAAGTCAATGCTGTGTAGATAGTCTCTGGTTCCATACGCCTGAGGTACTGTGTACATTATGAATGGTCGCCCATGAGGACTTCGTGAATTGTGTGCTGGACGTATCCTGTGGTGGTCCCAAGCTGAAGCAACTTCATTTAGTTCTTTCTAGAAGAAAACAAAAACCCGACTAAACTCATAGCTTTGAAATAAGCATTCAAAAGTAAAACGGAAGTGTGAATCTAGCATGACTGCTATTTATCCCAAAACAGGGAAGTTTAAGTCAAGCAACTACCCAAACATGCAATATTAAAATGTGCTATTAATTTAGTATCATACTCAGAAAATAAATCTTTGCACATTATAACCACTTTATAGCAATTATAAATATTTTCAATAGGTGAGAAGACAGAGCAGCTCAAATCAAGCTCACCTGTATTATGTGGAGAAAACAGAACTGAATCAAGGCTTTGTCCAAGAAGTTGTCCGAGAAGTGACCATCTGCTTTCAGTTTGTCAAAGAGGTCCATCCAGAACTGGATACATTCACTTCGCAGGGTCAACCACCATCTTTCAATCCGCTGATTTCCAGTGCTTGGACCAGATATTACATTATCACTTTCAGGTTGATCTTCTGTAAGATGCAAATATCTTTGCATGCCAGCTGCATTAACATTTTCTGTCCCTAAATCCACTCTCAGTCTTTCAGGACAACCCTCAGCATTAATCACTGCATCCATGAAGTATCCAGCAATGACTCTTGGATCATTATTTGTTTTGTATGCCTCAAGCCATATCAGCCTTCTGGAAAAACCGTCAATGCAACCATTGATCCCAATTCCAAATGGTTTCAGCTTATCATAGCCGTCCATATGCCAAACATAGTTTGGACCACGACTATAGTAAATCCGTCTCCTCAGTCGATTTCTTGACCTTAGGTCCACTCCTTCACCATCTAGTAAGCGTAAAAGGACTCGAACTGTTTCCCTGTCTGTAACAATACCATTCATCCAGCATTTTTGGTGCATCCATCGATATCCGTGACATTGTCCAGAGGTTTCAAGTTGCTGACGAATGAAAGCTGCCACTCCACTCACATCAGTTTTGTTCTTTCGGCGCCAAAGTTTCTTCTTATTAAGAATCCTTTCTAGTGTCCTCTTGCTAAGAATAACCCCATGAACCTCAGCCAGCAAAGCAAGAATTTCATCATTGGTTAAACCACATCTGAAATACTCCTCAATTTGTTTATAATCCATTAAAAGGAGAAAAATCTGTGTTTTACTGGTTAGACAAATCAAATGGAATACTGTGTAAATCTCATACAAGACAGCATGTCTACTTTTTTGGAAAAGTCGAAATTATGACTTTGAATCTCATAATTATGACTTTGAAAGTCGAAATTATGACTTTGAAAGTCATAATTATGACTTTGAAAGTCGAAATTATGACTTTAAATCTCATAATTATGACTTTGAAAGTCGAAATTATGACTTTAAATCTCATAATTATGACTTTGAAAGTCGAAATTATGACTTTAAATCTCATAATTATGACTTTGAAAGTCGAAATTATGACTTTGAAAGTCATAATTATGACTTTGAAAGTCGAAATTATGACTTTGAAAGTCGAAATTATGACTTTAAATCTCATAATTATGACTTTGAAAGTCGAAATTATGACTTTAAATCTCATAATTATGACTTTGAAAGTCGAAATTATGACTTTGAAAGTCATAATTATGACTTTGAAAGTCGAAATTATGACTTTGAAAGTCGAAATTATGACTTTAAATCTCATAATTATGACTTTGAAAGTCGAAATTATGACTTTGAAAGTCGAAATTATGACTTTAAATCTCATAATTATGACTTTGAAAGTCGAAATTATGACTTTGAAAGTCATAATTATGACTTTGAAAGTCGAAATTATGACTTTAAATCTCATAATTATGACTTTGAAAGTCGAAATTATGACTTTAAATCTCATAATTATGACTTTGAAAGTCGAAATTATGACTTTGAAAGTCATAATTATGACTTTGAAAGTCGAAATTATGACTTTAAATCTCATAATTATGACTTTCAAAGTCGAAATTATGACTTTGAAAGTCATAATTATGACTTTGAAAGTCGAAATTATGACTTTGAAAGTCATAATTATGACTTTGAAAGTCGAAATTATGACTTTGAAAGTCGAAATTATGACTTTAAATCTCATAATTATGACTTTGAAAGTCGAAATTATGACTTTAAATCTCATAATTATGACTTTGAAAGTCGAAATTATGACTTTGAAAGTCATAATTATGACTTTGAAAGTCGAAATTATGACTTTGAAAGTCGAAATTATGACTTTAAATCTCATAATTATGACTTTGAAAGTCGAAATTATGACTTTGAAAGTCGAAATTATGACTTTAAATCTCATAATTATGACTTTGAAAGTCGAAATTATGACTTTGAAAGTCATAATTATGACTTTGAAAGTCGAAATTATGACTTTAAATCTCATAATTATGACTTTGAAAGTCGAAATTATGACTTTAAATCTCATAATTATGACTTTGAAAGTCGAAATTATGACTTTGAAAGTCATAATTATGACTTTGAAAGTCGAAATTATGACTTTAAATCTCATAATTATGACTTTCAAAGTCGAAATTATGACTTTGAAAGTCATAATTATGACTTTGAAAGTCGAAATTATGACTTTGAAAGTCATAATTATGACTTTGAAAGTCGAAATTATGACTTTGAAAGTCGAAATTATGACTTTAAATCTCATAATTATGACTTTGAAAGTCGAAATTATGACTTTGAAAGTCGAAATTATGACTTTAAATCTCATAATTATGACTTTGAAAGTCGAAATTATGACTTTGAAAGTCATAATTATGACTTTGAAAGTCGAAATTATGACTTTAAATCTCATAATTATGACTTTGAAAGTCGAAATTATGACTTTAAATCTCATAATTATGACTTCCTGTTTAGCTTTTTTTTTTTTTCATGGCGGAAATGGGCTTCCATAATTTACAACTGAGCTTTTAGGGGGGAAAAAATCGCTTTAAGCCTTGAAGTACTCTTTTGACCTGAATTCAATCACTGCCCTCTTGCGGTCTTACATGTAACTGCAGCATTATTCGTTTCTTCAATGTATCTCTAACAGATTTGCTTCTTGCCATTATTACAGAGTGCTAATGGCAAACACATGAAGACACATAAATTATAATTTAAATATAAAATAGAAATAGTCTATCAGAGGTGTCAAACTTATTTTCATTTTAGGTCATACCAATCAAGATCATACATGTACAGAATGTATTGATGAACCCCATTAACAAACTGTTAAAATATTAATAAATTGTTGCTTCTGCATTCAATGAGTGTCTCACGAAATAAATAATACTGAACATCTTTTCACATAGATGCAATTTGGCAGTACAGATAAAAACAGTTTTAATTTGATTGATAGTATTTAAACACACAACTGATTTTTGAAGGTTATTTTTGCATCCCTCTACAGGTCCACACAAAAAAAAACACTATGGTGGGTAGGAGTTAGAACTTGAGTTTGACAAATATGTCATTTATTGTCTCACAGAGGGGAAATTCACCTCAATTAAGCTTTGTGTATACTGCCTTCAAGATCTGTAGAGGGTGCCAAATCCTATCTTAAATAAGGATGACTAGTCAAACATGGACAACATAAGGCTTGTGGTCATGTCAATATATTTAGTCTAAGCTTGTAAAAAATGCTATCTCCAACATTTCTGAAATGGCTACTAAATGACTTTTTTATAAGCAGATGGACATAAATTTGAGCAGGATAATAAAAGCAGCATGAATATTTAACCACTCAAGTGTTAGAAGTAATTGATCCAGCGCCTGCTTTACTCTCCTCATCGTCACCAGATTTTTTCTGTGATAGATGCTCTGAGCCTGAAGGCAATATGATAAACATCAGTCTCATCTCGCCTTCACTTTGACGGGTTTCCAACATTCATCATGCGCAGATACCACAGAGCTGGGACTGGACACGCTCTTCACACATGTGAAGTAGATACAGAAGGACCTTAGTTCACTTCTGTGTCCGGTTTAAATCTCTCAGGCCAAATATTGGACATTCTAATTTAAATATTCTTAGAATAAAATAGGCAGCTCCTAAAATTGTATTTCTCCTAAAATTGTATTTCTCTAAGATTTACATTACATGTGCATGAAATTAAACTGTTGTACAGAAAGTAGATGGCATGTCTCCCTGTTGTTGGTTGTATTAACAGACTTTTTATCAGAATCTTAAAGGAAGCTGTAGATTTACAACATTTTCTCATGGTGAGTAGAACAATGGTTAATGTGGGTAAGTGAAACAAGCTGCTAATACATGTACTGTGTTCTTGCTGTTAGTTGACATATGAGCTCCATATGTTCAGCTCAGCCTGTTGGGACACTAATCTCTTTACAGGAGAAGGTGCAGCTGGTCATCGCTATTTTCTTTATTTTCCTGTCCTCTCTTTTTTTTTAAATTCTTTATTCTCTCTGCAAATTGTTTAAATTTTAAAGAAATACTGATTTCATTACTCCAGCTATAATGCCTGCTACTGAAACAGATGATGAAACCCAGTGGGGAATGAGGAATGCAGCCAGTATTAAATGATGAGCAGGCGGTGTACTGCTGATGCTCAGTTGCTTGTCAGGAGTTTCAGAGTTGACCTTTTTCAAAATGTACACTGGGTTACAGATGAAGATATAATTAAATTGCAATAATGTTAATTTACTTTTGGATAATTATATGCAAAAACCCCAATATGAACTTGCAATGACAGTGAAGTTGTCCTCACTTTCATAAGCTGCTCTGAGGATTCTCTCCATGTGTTTACTGTTAGCTTTTACAGTGTCGATTTAGTACCATAAAAAAGTTCATAAAACTGTTTTTGCCACTGCCTCGCTTTTGCTGACTCTGTTTTCCCATATAACTAAAACCTCATTTTGGTGCCTTTTCAAATCAAATAATTTTAACAAGGACACTGTTATCTCATTCTTGTGTTGTGTTTACTTTTTGTGCACTTTCACTGTCTTATTTATTTAGCAGGATGGATTATAATGCCGTTAACCTCTTGCAGTTTCTTTGCTATTTTTTCTTCTGCGCGCTACATAGGATGAAAACAGCATGATCTCAAATGAAATCTTAAAAAGATTAATGGATTAATTTGCCAGATCATACAGCTTTAAGTTTGCCATTTCTTTGAAACCAGAGTACAGTATGGGTCAGAAGAAAATGAAAAGAGCTCAGGAAGAAGCATCATCCGTGTAAACCAGCTCCAGGTTCCATGCCAAAAATCAAACGCTTCATTTCTATCCAGTCCCTCTTAAAACTCTGCATGGGTAAATCCAAATGTCATCAGACATGAAAGAGACCCATTAGGTTCAAAGACTGCTGATATGCAGCTTTAATGCTCGTTAAACTTCGTGTGTACACCCATACACTTTGTGGTACGTTATGTATTTATAACTTCTTGGATGATATTAAACAAGCTAGCAGAGCATCAAGCAAGTTATGTCGGAGAAGTTCAGAATAATTACATTTAACACAGCAATCTATTGTGCTGACAGCAAGGCAGAGCAGTGCAGTACAAATGTTTTGTAATCGCTGCCATGCAAGAAAAAACAGTATTCGCAATATTTGTGAATGAGACTTATCATGACAACACACAGAATGAGATGAATACACACCAGACAAAGAGGAGAACGTAAATAATGAACACATGATTCCAATTAATGCAAGACCTCATTGTTCTCCCACAGATTTCTTTCCAGTCTGTGTTTAAGAAACCTGACAAATATACTGTGCAGACGTGTTCCCTGCAGCAGATTCGTCTAAGCCTAAGATGCAAAGATACAGCAAACTCCATGTGAGGTACAGCAGCTTGACATGCAGACGCAGTAAATCACAGTTTCAACTTGCCTCATGACCTGAGATCAATCCACGGCTCTCAGGTCATGAGAAGAAAAACACAAGACCTAAGATCAGTGGGCTGATGCTGTAGCAAACCTGTGCTAATATTCTGACACAGTCAAAAAGCAGATTCAGTTCTGTTAATTATTGTAAACTGTCTGACTGAAGAGACAAACTGAGATAAAGAGGCTTTTATTTCTAAATAAGACTGTGGCAAACCAGGTGAGTGGAATTGAAGCACTACAATTGAGTTTAACAAGAATTTTAAGAGGACAAGAAGCAAGTGGAGAGAATTTAAAATTGGTGTGACGTGAGCTCACTTTCTGACCCTTGTCAGTACTCTTGCAGCCCCGTCCTGAAGTAGCTGTAATGCAGCTAAAGTTCTTTTAGGAACACAAGAAAGTGGAACAATACAATAACCAGTTTATTGTGTTTTTAAGGCGTAAACTGAAATCTTTGCGTAGGACTGGGAGAGAAATGGTCACATAAAATTGTTGCTTAAATTGAATTTACAAGAGTAAATTTCCTTTTTTGACTAAAAGTTTTTGCACTAGGATGAGACGGATT
Organism: Poecilia reticulata; assembly: GCF_904066995.2. NCBI lineage: Eukaryota > Metazoa > Chordata > Actinopteri > Cyprinodontiformes > Poeciliidae > Poecilia > Poecilia reticulata. Next base: position 26,688,382 of record NC_088842.1, read on the forward strand.
TTCAGATATATTTCGCAAAACTTCAACGGAGACACTTTTTGTTCATCACACAAGTCACGTGATCAGCAGCTGGATGTTACTATTGACGAAAAAGACGACGGAAGTCGTAAGAGGTTTTTATCTTCTTCCAGACAACGTGCAGCTGGCTCCACCAGAGCTCTCACAGCATTGCAGAGTTCATAAAAAGTCATGTGACATTCGAACGTGTTGAATCCATTTTTCTGTGAAACAGGCAACTACAATTTCCCCAAAATGCTGCATGCATCACTGCTCCCAAGCATCAGAGCTTTGTCGCTCCAATGTCAAATAGGACATTGACGTCTCCTCTGATGCGGCTGATGGATGATGAGTGCGAGCACCATGGCTGAATTCTGAATATATTTCATGTAACTGTTCACATTTGTCCCTGCCATGATTTTTAATGGCTTATTGAGTGAACAAGCATGTGATTTCATTTAAATTTCTTATTTAATGGAAACAAACACAGTAATTGTGTTATTTAGACATTAGAAGAACGTCGAAATAACACATTCTGCTAGCGTGTTAGCGGAATGTGCAAACACATCATATTTTTCCACGATATGAAAGATTGGTTCACATTTATAATGGAAGAACAGCTCACAGAATGTGAGTTTTGAATGTCTGTGCCATAACTGAGACCTCGTTTTTATTCTGATGTGAAAGAAATTCTACGCTTTCTATGACATAATGTGCCGTTAGCAGGTGTGTCAGTGGGTTTGGCCTGGTCATGAGAAGAAAATCACAAGATCTTTGTGTTTGAGTTTGTAAAGGTTCTAGTGAGCTACATGGAAAAAAAAAAGTTGACTTCTTTGCAGGCTGGTCTTTGCCTGGAGAATGTGTTTATCGTTGTGGGGGCAGAACAGGGGTGCAGAGGGAGCCCTGCATAGGCCAGAAGCACCTCAGCCTGGAGCTTTCTGTCACTGTCAAATCACAACGCAGAGGCAGCAGAGAGGAAAAGCAGATGAGCATTGGAACAAATTTGCATATCTCCAAGGCTCAGTTTATGACTGAAGATGAACGGTAAATCGCTGAGATGAGTTTAGAAACAACGCTCTACTTTTTATTAAGAACATGCATTATCTATTGCCATCACCAACATAAATTAAACAAAGTTGGATTTAAAAAAGGATAAAAAAGTAAAAGGATGTCACCGTTGATCCCTTCTAAAATATGGAGCCGAGGAATTTGACTTATTTTAAGGCCAACAAGCTGCAAAGTTTTGAGTTGCAATGTCAAGGCCAAACTCAGCTCTTAAATAAAAAAAATAAAAAAGAAAAATCTGTTCTCATTTTCTTGAAATGGTTTTGAATTTGGATTACATATTAAAAGTTTTAGGTGATGCCCTGGAGAGAGAGAAACCCTCTCTCAAAATGGAAAGACCTTCATATGCCAAAAATCAGTGTTTGCTGGTTGTCAGGACGGAGATGTTGACAAACACTAGAACGGTTAGTCGAGAGCACCTGCAGAATGAAAGAATAAAAGGCAGAGGTTATACGACTACCATAATGACAAACACATGCACCAAGAATTTGAGAGGCAATGTGAGGAGAACTGCTCAGAGCTGGAGGCGCATCCTCTCAGAGCAACAGCCGTTATCATGGGGTTTTACATTAAAATCAATAACAGAAGAAAACCCTTGCAATGCATAGTGAAATGCTATCTATTAAGTCTGCACCTAACAGCGGTGGTTCCATTGTTGGAGGTTAAAACTTTGCCCTAACATGGCTTTCCATTCCACTTGCTTCTGTTCTTGTTTACTTGTCTTTTTTTTTTTTTTTTTTTAGTCACTTAATTACAATTAAAGGGAGTGGCAGTTTTAGTTTTGGCTGTGTTTTGCTCAGCTGCTAAATTGCAGTCATGTGGTTAAGAAACACTCTTATGCTGAACCACATATCTTCTGTGCAATAAATATGCCTAAAATATATTTAGATAACATGAGCCACCCTGCTGATTAATTAAACTCAGCAAAGCGGAGTACTACTAAAAAGTTTAAAAAGAACCTTGTTTTATAGACATCAGCTTAATGTTTAAACTTTCTTTTTTTTTTTTTAGCAGAGCTTTACACACAAGAAAAGAGCTTTATTGTGAACCAGGTTTTCATCTCATACATCAAATCCGAAGTCATGATAATTATGAATTATTCTATCTCCTGATGCTTTTCAGATAATGCCGTACCGCGCATGTTGCAAATAAACCCGGAAACTATCGAAACGTAAAAAACTTTTAAAGGATGAGCCATTCTAATGACAAAGCCAGGAATGGAAGACTCACAAACTCACGCAAGGTTTGCTGGGGCTGTTTCCCAGGACAATAAAATATTACTGACAGGAAAATGTAGGAGGAAGGCCAAAGATACTGGGTCTGCTACATCAACACAGAGACAGCCAACCACTGATCTAAGAGACAGAGATGAGAAACATTGTGAGTGTTTTACTAGAATTAAGCTTTTAACTCAAAGAAGTATTTATAATCCATGCGAGATATTATAAAAACATAGTAAAATTAGACGCAGTTAAGGAAATGCATCAAAGTTTGTAAATGTCATTTAAAATATACCCTGATTATTTTTTTTTTAGCTGAAGCATTTTAAATAAAAAGAAGCTAAACACAGTGAAGCATAATATTTACTTGCACTGCGTTATCCTAACAGGCTAATGCTGTCTCGTGTTCTTTGTTCTGGCAGATCATGACATACAAGCCTTTTGGCTAAATCTGTGGAAGATGTTCTCAACATGTCAGCACAGATGGAGGAATTTATCAGCTGCATTAAGGTGTGGATTCACTATAAGGTCTTACCTGAAGGCAATGATTGAAACAATACGTTTTCACACTAAAGTTTGAAAAATAAAATAAAATGCAGCGTTAATAATGTAATAAATTTGACGAATATGTGTTGGTTGATATTTTTAATCCCATTGTGCTCAATACATTATAATATTCAACCTGTTATTTGTAAATAAAATCATATCTACTTTGTGGTTGATAAACATAAAATGTCTTGCTTTAGAATTAAATAAAGATATGATTGCATAAAGTTTCTTTCAAACCTTAAAAGAACCTCTAAAAGTAACTCTGGTCCTGGTTAAACTCTTGTTCTTTCTGCGTAAATCTTCCTAAATTCTTGCCCTCCAGCAAAAAACGTACTTTTTTTTGTCAACTCGGGTGAGTGTTTGACCTTTACCACGAAGACGAAAGTATGTGCAAACTTTGACACAAGACTTGTCTTTTGAAACTTAATTATGAGGATGAAAAGTTTTCTTTGTTTTCGTTTTATATTTGAGTTTGAGGCATGTGCATGCAAGTGGGACGCGATATTCAAATGTGACAGAAAGGCAGAACAAAAACATGAAGCATTTGGTTATGAGCTGTCTCATGCTTAAGCAAACAACTTTTGCAAATACTTTCTCTTCTGTCCTTTCATTTTATTAATTAGTATGTTTCATGGACTAAATGTATCTGGAATTTTTCTACTTTAGAGGAGAAAAACTAAACTTGGCAGCAACTTGTATCGCTTGCAAATAGCCAATCACATGGCTGAAGCTAAATGCATTTAGGAATCTGTACAAGAAGTTGAAAGTTGAAAAAAGAATAGGATTTAGGTGCCTTTGAACATTGTGTGCTTGTTGGTGCCAGACAGGATTGTAAGTAATTTAAACACAGTTGATCTACTGGGATTTACACCATCTCATGAGTTTACAGAGAATAGTTTGAAAAGGAGAACAGAAAAATAAAGGCAGAGAGAAGTTTGGGTGGATAAAATTGTCTTTTTCATATCAGAAGTCAGAGAAAAATGAAAAACTGGACTTAGATGATAAAGGCAGCAGCAGGTCAAGAAACCATTCATTAAGACCAAGTATGCAGAGGACACACAACACCGTGGGCCAGAAAGCAAATGAACCACTGTGGCAGATAACCAACGGGGTACCAGTCCTGTTAGTCAAAAGCTGTAAACTGAGGCTACAATACACAGAGCTCACCAAAGTAACTTGGACTGTAACTTATTGGATTTTACCAACATAAAAACATGGCTATGTCCTGTCTTCAATAGGTCCAGCAATAGCTGTTTGTGGTGTAATAATGTGGGGAATATTTTCAAGGCTCATTTTAATCCCCTGAGTACTATGCTATTGCGCTATCTGAGAATTATTCATCACTGTACCTTTCATATTTAAGGGGAAAATAAGTTAAAGACTTGTGCTTGTAAAGTCAACAAATCTCCCTCTTTGTGTGCTGCTCCACAGAATTTTTCACCGTTTTCAATTTTTCCACAAACTGAGATGATCACTGGTTTTGTGTTGCATAAGTCAACAGGACAGAAGGCTTTCTAAAGTTTACCCCATATATAACAAATGTAAAAAAAAAAAAAAAAAAAAAAAAAAGTAACAAGGGTGTGATTAATGTCAATCAAACTCCAAAAAACACAGTTCAAGTGAAGTTTAACATGTCCCCATCTTTGAAAGCTTTACTTTGCCACTGGGTAGAATTTTAGGAATCCACAAAGCCATATTTTCAATTGTGCAAATTCTGATGTAACATTATGAAAAGTCCCCTAAGGTAAGGAAAATTCAACTATTACTGACACATTTATAATGAAACTGAAAACGTTTCTGCAGGACAAAAGAAAAGACAAACACATTTGTACAGCCATGTATTTTTTAAAGACTTACAAAAGCCATTGAAGTGCATTTAGATTTTGCTTGGAATTACACATACACGCACACACACACGCACGTACACACACACACACACACACACACACACACACACACACACACACACACACACACACACACACACACACACACACACACACACACACACACACACACGCACGGGCGCACACGCACACACACGCGCACACACATCTACACACACACACAAACAATCAGAATCTGTACTGTGCTCATAGGCTTTTCTCACAAACATACACTCTCTCACCACTGGTTTATCTGGTAAACTTACACATCTGATTAAATACATATGTTCAAATGTTTTTCTCAGTTTTAACATTTACTGTTTTGGAAAAAAAAACAAAACAGAAAGGAATACACATAACTCTGTGTTTTTGGAAACCACCTGCTGGAAGAAAGAGGGAAAGAAGAGTGGAAGAAAAAGCAGACGGGGGATCTGGACCAGAAAAGCACAGGGAATCCCATCTACGTGGCTGATGACTCTGGGAGAATGATTCAAAAGGGGACTGGGAGTAGCCGTCATTTCACTGATCTTGAAGGAAAATAAGATGTCTCTCTCCACCTACGTGCTCAGCAGCAACACTGACAATATTGACAATGAAGAAATGTAGAAGTTGACAAAAAGAGTTAACACTATATTGAATGTCAGCTTATTTGATTTGACCTAAAGTTAAAACGTGTTTCAAAATAAAATTCAACAATTGAAAATCGTTTCAAATGCTGCATTTAATAAAACATTCTGCGGCATAAAAACCACATATTTAAACGTTCAAAGAAATTATATTGTGTTCTCATGTTGCTTTTGGATGCTTGCAAAGGTAATGGAAAAAGACATAATCCACTTCTTTAATCATTCGAATAAAAAAACAAAAAACAACTCTTCAAGCATTTGGAACACTTTACTCTGATCACTTGAAACTGGAATTCTTAGATTTCTTTTTCATCTCTTCATAATTATTTTTGTGGATTTATTTAAACATACTTGATGGATGAACTGCCAAATTCCTATTTGAAAACATTTTTCAGAAGCACACACAAATGTTTAGTTGAAAACAATGTTTGTAATTGTTAATTTACTCATTCAGAGTGGTGAACTTTGCAACAACTTGACTTCTGAAGTGCTCGACCTCAGCCAGGATGCTATTTCTAAAGTGAATTACAGTATTGATCTCATGACAACTAATCTGACTAAAATATTTCATGAGGCAGACATCTGCAGTTTTATTTCACTGCATTTCCCATGTGCACAATAACAATCGCACTTGTGCTTTGGTAGCTGCAGAATGTTGTCTAAGCAGCGTACTGCACTCCTAAGACCCCGGCATGGACGTGGAATATCTTTGGAGGCATGATATCGACCCAAAGCAAATACACAAGTGTCTAATTAAGTTATAGAGCAACAATGAATGTATGTTATTGAGAACGTCAATTCAGCTCAAATACTTGTTGCCAAAAAAGATAAAGCTCACCTGTAATTTACCTTGGTGGTTTTACTCAAAACTCACAAGGCAATGGAATACATCTTACAACAAAACATGGATTCATATAAAGGCAATTGAGCTTTCCATAAAAGATTTGAAGATCTGAAAATCTGGACTGGATTGTGTCAGTTTTTTTGGCAACAAAATGCAGAGGGACATACCTTATGAAGGAAAGCAGAGGGTTCAGGAGAGTTGAAGTTCCTCACTGTCTGAGGAAACACTAAGTCAGAACTGTGTGGAGCTGGACCTGGTGCTTTTTGAACCTTTTCCATGGCAGTAGAGAGCAGAAAATGTTATTAGCAGGATGAACTGTTTCTTTAATGATTTTCAATCCAACACTAAGATAATCATTACATGCTTGCCAGAACTTTCTGGCTAAGTCAGAAAGTTCTAGACCAATAAATTTCTATGCTGTTTTTAAGGAAAATTGCGGCTTTTTTGGTTATAAAGATACTGAGATTAAGTTGGTTTAAGTGCACCAGATGTCTTTGAGGATAAGTCTGTTATATGAGACTTGGTCATTACAAGGTGGTTTCTCTGACATCATCAAATTCTAAAAGTCCCAGATGTGCAGCCATGTTGGAGGCATTCACAGTGATGGGAGCTCTGCATATACTGTGCACTTGCAGCTTCCTCCTTACTTATCCAGGTAGCTATGTGCTGTTCTTGTCATGTCGCTAACCCCCTCAGCACCCGAAGTCCTCTACAGAACTCTAAGACAGTTAAATTATAAATAGACAAATCAGAAACACAAAGTAAGAAATGTGTTGGGTGCAGTGTTTGTCATGGGAGTAATGAAGAACTGATCCACCTTGAGTAATGAAGAACTGATCCACCTTGGTTGGAGAAGGAAAACATAAAACCCAAGCAGGGCAATAGAACTGAGGACTTTGGTGGGAAACTGTCTTGCTACCGTAGCAGGGAATGCACCCCAACTAGCACTTCAAAAATAACTCACACATTACAAAAGAATACCTTTAAAAAACATAGGGGCAAAAAAGAAAATTAAATGGAAACTTGTTGACTAACTGGGTTCTGTTAGGGGAAAAATAGCCTGGTAAAACCCAGTCCCTTGTTCTACCCTTTCCTTCTTCCAGAGGGTCTGGACCTTTGGGTATTGAGAAATAATTGCTTGCTTGAGGCATGGAATCTGTTGAAGTTTTAAGCAATTGCCGGAAATTGCATGTACTGTTAACCCCCCCCCCAAAAAGATATCCCTCCCCCACTTCAAAGAGAAAAGTGACAAGCCAAACGAGATCATTGTTAAGAGAGCTGCAGGTTTTGCGAGGCAAATTTACTTTCCTTTGCAAAACTACAGTCATAATCAGACTGCAATTCAAAAACCTATTAGATGTTAATGTTCACAACTACTCCTACACTGATTGGCCAGGAATCAGATGAAATGAAATGCATCCTGAGAGAAATCCCAGATGAGTGGAATTGCGTAGCACAGTAATGGCCAGGCTAGGTGAAAAGTAGTGCTGGAATAGTCATAACACCGTGTTTGTGGAGTGACTGATTATAGAAAAAATAATCCATTAAAAGAATGAGTCATTTAATCTCACCATTCTTAGTTTCCTCAGATGGTGGGGATGTTGCTTTGAAAGTTGCGCAGTCAAGGCGAAAATTTAAAGGACCAGTACAACAGTGCTTTAAAACTGCAGTACAACCTTAATCCATCTAAACAAGAGGATACCGCCTACATTGCACTACATATAGCCCTGACACACTTACAGAATTATGACAATTACTATAGTTAGACTACTATCTGCGGACTAAAGGTCATTATTTCACATTATAACCCAATATTACCTGATAGTAAAGCTCTACAACCTGGGACTTTTAATATCAGTGTGCTTCTGTGTCGGTGAATTTCTCACCAACCAGCCTCAGGTGGTGAGAATAGGAGACCAAACATCATCTTTGCTGGTCCTGAACACAGGCACACCGCAGGACTGTGTACGCTGTTTCACACTACCCACACAAACACACTTCTGAACAAATTTTACAACAACAATGATGAGAACCACCACAGAAAAAAGATTCAGCAGCTGCCCAGCTGGTATTAGTCTAACAATCTGGTATTCAACACTAACAAGACTAAAGAGGTCATAGAAGATGTGAGGAAGGTCCAAGAGGTCAGACCACCCACCTCTCTTCATTCAGGAGGAGGTGGCAGAAGATGTGGACAACATCCTGGGCATCCACATCACCTCCACCCTGACCTGGTTGATGAACATCTCTTTTCATGTGAGGAAGTCTAGCAAAAATCTTCATCAGAAAATTGAAGGGGGTTGGATTTTCCCAGAATCCTTTTTTAAATTTAAAAACTTTGTTATATAGTAAGATATTGCCGTTTCATAAAAAATGTGATCAAAATATGATTGTGAGTTATTGATTACAAACATTTTATTTAATTTAGTATTTTCCATTGTGCCATATCAATAATAAAACTCAATGATCGATTATAGTTTTTGTAAATTCTAGTCCAAAAAGTTGTTCAGATTTATTAGTGTAAAGGCAAAGATGGGAAAAAAAGTGCTTATGCAGAGGGAAAGAACTATGTGTTCCATATCCAAGCAGGAATAGATTCAGGGACATTGTTTGCAAATAGGTAGCAACTGCTCTCTTAAACACCTGATACCCCAAGAGACTGGCTATAAATGCCTCTGAAACCTGTGGACAACTCATTGGCACGCCATCTGATTCCAGATGCAAACACCCAGCTGTCTTCCTGCCTAGTAATCAGAAAATTATGGTCGAGTTTGAATTTTACTGCTTGACTTTCTAAACTCCTGCTTAGACAAGAGACTAATTTTCTGTTGGATTTAAATCCCTCGTGAAAATCACCTGCCAGGTGTGTGAGGTTTTTACGGCAAGTAAAAAAAAAGGCAGCCTTAAAGTGAAGGAAATCTATAATTATGTCACTGACAAAATGAAGAAATGGAATACATTCAAAATGCAAAACAAGTAGAACGAAAGACTAGGTAAGGTCTGAAATGGTTAAATCTTCATGATGTCATGCAAGCTGCCCTGCAAGCCGGGGCTTATATAATGTTTCAGAGCATTTGGGTTGGCCCAGATAATGAAAGATGTTAAACCTGAGTGTGATATATGACTGAAGAAGGAAGGGATGTTGTATCCTCAGGTGTCCTTCCATCAGGAGTTGTCTTCTGATAGATTATAAATCAAAATAAGTTGTCAGGTCCAATGAAATGTTGTATGTGTTCAGAAAGGCCATGATGGGAATGAAAAAAACAAACTGTTCCAAAGTTTTGCTATAGGCTACATGTGCTTTGCAATGTACATTTTTGCAAGAGTGTTTGTTATGAAAATTGAAAAAAACATCCCTGTATTTGTTTGAGAAACGTTCATGGAAGTTGCTGCATGTCATTAATTCCTGTGAGACTGCAGCTGAAAGCGGTAAAACTTCCAAATATATTATTTTGTTTTTTATACTGATGTGAGATAGTTTTTACAATTTATTTATTTCAGACTCACATTAACAATTTGCACTCTGTATACCAGTTTGCCTGTTGACCAAGCCACTCTTAAATAAGAAAATTTAGCTCAAATCAAATATTATTTTAGTCCTATATATACGTTTTTAAAATACACATTAATATGATGAAATTATGTGAATTTGTATGTTTGCTTTTTGCAAAATTAAATGCATAATTGATACATTGCTGAAGATGCAGGGGTAAATTTAATTTTTTACAGTATCTATAGTTTCACCTGCTGTCAAAAATCCGGTCTACTCACAGTGACAGTTCAGTTTTATAAAACGAAGAAACTGTTAGCTAGCAAGCTAATGTTTAAACTAGAAACCAGCTTACTTTTGCCATGTTAGTATCTGTTAAGGACATGTTTTCTAGCTGAAATACAAAACACTGTTCTACTATCATTCTTTTTTTTTAAGAAGTGATTTCTCTGTGATGAACTGGTGACCTGTCCAGGGTGTACTCACTCGGCCTCTCGCCCGCTGACTGCCAAAGATAGACGCCAGCACCCCTCGCAACCCTACGAGGGATAAGCGTGTGAGATAATGGGTGGATGGATGGGAAATTATTTCTAATGATAGTTATTAACAAAGACAGAAGCGTGAAAGTAAATTTTTGGACTTTGAAGTTTTGGACTGATTGACTGAATTTGGCCAGACCTTTAAAAGGAGACATTACTCGTAGCAGAGAGTTGGAAAAGCAATTTTAAGCAGGGACTTGAATTCACTAAAATAAAATGTGAAAAGAAAGCACAAAGTCTACCGAGTCCTGAAACTTCCTCCTTATATGGGAAACTGTTAAATCCATTAAGGGTCTGCATTTAAAAAGAGTCCTATTTCTCTTGCAAGCAAGTCTAAATCTGCACTTGGTAAATATTTGAATGTTGTTTATGACTGCTTATACACACTTGATTTTATTGATGACGTGTTTGACTAAAGGAAAGCTTCACCTGCAGAGGTCACTTCGGTAAATATCAGCTGTGACATAGTTTGTAAACTCTTCTAGGGAGTAAAGGAAGTCTTGTGCTGGCAAACATTGGGATCTTTTGAAGAACTGTACAGAACAGCTGGTGAGCATTTTTTTTCAAATCTTATTTATGCTTCATTTAATCAGGAAAGATGTTGAGTTTTAAAATCTTACTCACAACACTGTTCTTACCGAGCTTGGCAGGACTCCAAAGAGTTCTTAATCTCTGAAAAGACCGTGTAAATCGCCAAAACACAAAATGACCATAATTGCAGAGTAGGCAGTTCCATTAAAAAACACTTTCTTCTTGGTGTAAGATGGCACGTCAAGATAGCAAGCAAAATGGTTCAAAATGAAGTGAAGTCACAAGTCTTTGGTGTGAAAGTCCGTTAAGTCCAAAGTATTTAATGATATTCTAAAGTTGAGTCTCAAGTCACAACATTTGTGACTCAAAACTGTCTCAATTCCAAGTCACATGACTTAAGTCCAAACATCTGGTATTAGGTAAAGAGTTCCTCAGATAAAGAAACACATAAAAATAATGTATAATTTTTTATTGTGTAATGGAAATCTACCAAAGCATATCTAGTTTTGTAGGGATAGTGTTAAATAGAATAAAAAGGAAAAGCTATGTCCAAAGCCCAACGCCTGCTTAAAGCCAAGCATTATGTATAGTGCACTTGTGTAATTGCTTTATTAAAGCAGTATTTATCACACATAAAAAGCTAAAAGTATGCAAAACTTAAATAACTATAGAATTGTCATGATGTGTGGTTGGGGGTGCGGTGGGGATGTACACCAAGGACCCAGGTAGTAGAAGGTAGGTGAAGGTTTATTAATAATTCAGCTCATATACAGTCCAGGAAGTTGGCAGCACGGCAGCTAGAGCTCAGCACCGGTAGCAACATTACAGCTGGAACGAGAGTTAGCGTCGACACAGGACTAACAGTTCAACTAAACTGAACAGACACTCTGGACTTCAGAGTTCTACTGAGATGACTGACATGCGACGCAGCGACTGTGAAAGACAAGTCACAACAAGGATCCGACGAGGAACAAAGGACACAGGTGGGTTTAAATACACAGGGAGGGTAATCAGGGAACGAGACACACCTGGAGAACAATCAAAGGAGGAAGAGACCGGACAACACAGGGACACACAGGAACACAGATCTAAATAAACACAGAAAACCTAGAATAAACACACTGAGAAAACAGATCACATCAATTGTAATGTTGTAAGTAGTCCAGGAGATGCTTTCTTAACATTTTGTGTACAGTGAATTATAGATTCAATCTCCTATATAATCAGAAGTTTATGCTTAAGTTTGAGTTCTCTGTGAATTGTTTGGACTTGCTATGCAACTATACAAGGTTAAGACATCCTTCTGACCTAAAACTGCCAGATCCTTTGAGTTCATAATGTTCATCTCCAAGCTTTCTGTGTAGTGAGTGAAATCCACTTTTATTTTATTGGCATTTTTCAGTTATGTTATAATAGAGCCCTGCAGAAAAAATAAAATAAAATCCTCCTTCATTGGGCACAAAACTATTGCTGGTACATGTTTGCATTTGGGAACCAAGAGTTTTTTTTTTATATCCATATGGCAGGTCACCAATAACTCTATCCAAAATAATCTCTTTAACACCGACTTAGGAAACCACAGATCACTCATAGGATGTAGGTATTCTGCACCATTAAAACTCAAATTCCATTTATGTAATAAGCACAGTTGTGAAATTTTCACTCTACAAATTATTCCATGGTAGTGGTACTTTCACAAAGTGAAATTAATTGGAAACAACATCAGATAGTGGTAGACCGTGTGAAATCAGAGTCAGATCAGTTGAATCCAAGCCTTACATCACAAAGTGTGACACAAATGTTCGGGTGCCGCACCACTTTAGGTTCACCACTAGACGCAAAGCAATCCAATGGATGAGCCTGGGTTTGGCAGGTACTTTGCTAACCTCATTGTGTCAAACGTAAAGTTTGACTCAGAACGGATTATGGTGTAACTCTATTTTCCTTAGTTTCAGTGAAAGGAGCTTTTATTGTTTTATTATACTAAGACCTTTTTGACAATCTTATGCTCACAGGTTTGTGGAAACATTTTGGGGTTGGCCCCATTCCTGTTTCTACATGACTGTCCTCCAGTGCCCAAGTCAAGATCCACAAAGAGTTGGATGTGAATGCTTACTGCGAAGGAACTCGATTAACCCACACAGAGAGTCCCGACCTCGGCCCGACAGAGTGACTCACACAAATTAGAGTGGGGATTGAGAGCCATGTTTTCTCTTCCAACATCATTGTGTGATTTCCCAAATGCACTGCTTGAAGCCTGGTCAAATGTTCCTAGAAACACACTTATAAACAATGTGGAAAGCCTTCCCAGAAAGGTTGATGCACTGCAGCTTAATGAGTTGGAACAATATCATATTAAACCCTCAGAAAAGGGGGAAAGTAGTTTATTTCCTTATTATTTATTAATAGAGACTTAATAGAGACATTTTTTTCTTTTGAAAAGAAGATGAATGCCAATCTTCTAACGGCTGTATGATTTCTCTTTTTAAAATAAATGTAGCAAATTTGTTTGTTTGGCAAGCAAATATAGCATGACATAGCATAAAACTAAACAACCTCTGCTGTGTATATTGTCATATAAACATTCATCAATGTTGCCTGTGAGCTCTGTGTCACTGGAACATGATGTGGTAGTATTCACTGGAAATGTTCAAGCAAGTGAGGTTTTACTTTACAACTTAACAGTTGAAAAAGCACAACTTCAAATGCAAAGGAGTTTTTCAACAAATTACAGAATTGTGGTCTTTTAATAAAAGTTATGGTACTTCATCTTGTATACAGAAATGCTAAAACAATATATGTGGCTAATTTACTGACAAGCAAATTATTTTTATACCACTGTCTATAGAAACATAAACATAGTTTACTTAAGAATTTGTTTAAATTAAGTTAAATTAAGTTGTCATTAATGACAACACTTTATTTGAAGGGGGTTGAATAAGACTGACATGGTACTGCCATATACATCTGTCATGAACATGAAAAAGCCTTCATGAATATTTATGACTGTTGTTATAAAGCGTCATTCGGTAAATTATGACACTTTTAATACAATGTTGACATTATTCAAAATGTCTTTGTTATGACAATTTGACATTAACCAAGAAATTATTACTGATATAAATTTGTTCTAAAAGTATTACTGATTGCACTTTAGAAATTAGGTAACTTTATGTTATTAAAGGTAAAGTTTAAACAGTAATGATTTCTTGGTTAATATCAAGTTGTCATAACAAAGACATTTTGAATAATGTCAACTTTTTATTAAAAGTGTCATAATTTACCGAATGACGCTTTATGACAACAGTCATAAATATTCATGAAGGCTTATTCATGTTCATGATAGGTGTTATGTCATGTTTATGACAGTGTCATGACAGTCTTATTCACCCCCCTTCAAATAAAGTGTTACCGATTTGAGGAACTGTTTGAATTTTATAGTTTTAACATATGAATTTGTCTTTTGATGCAACTTCCACTTGTTTGAGCTTACGGAGAGGAATGTTCCTTTCAACCCATAAATTTAGCTCTTAATGTAATTTTTACATGTTTGGCCACATGGAAAAGCATACCACTCTCAAGAAACATTCTTTCTTGGAGCTCGACTTCACCCTGTGTTACATCTGTTTGTAATATTTAGATAAACGGGTGGGCGAAATCTCCCATAAACCTATAAATGAACAATTGGTCCAGTGAACAGGAACACTTTTAAACTTTAGAGGACCTTGCTCTTACAAATACAAATGACAGACATAATATTTAGATCTAAGATCTTTTTTTATATAACATTAACAAATTGAGGAACTTTGCAAGGAAATAAAAATGACCATTTATGGTAATGCAGTTATCTCAACAGAAGCACTTTATTGTAGGATTTTTGGAAAACAAAAAGAGAGCATACCTGGATTTATCCATATCATTACAAATGACACAATCCACTAACCAAATGTACATGAAACCTTAAACCACTTAAAGTCGGAGATGTTAAAGTTACATAGCAGGTGAAATAAGAGAAAATATTTTAGGCCACTTTCGTACTGAGATATTTCTCAAAGCCCCTCATTAAGCACTCTTGCTCGAACATTTACCTCGATCAAAGTCAAAAGAGTTAGAAACAATATTTTTGTCCCTATATACTGACTTGATTTTCACTACTACAACCTTACTCATTTCAGTTCATTTTAACTGCTAACATACAATGAATTTCAAAATTCAATCTATGTACAAATAAAGCACCTTAAAATTTGAGAGTTTATGGAAACAGTTCTTTGTGTTTAGCAAGTGCTATCACAATATATTCAGGAAACAACACTCTGGATGTATCGTCTGTAAAACACCAGTTTCAGCCTCCATGTATAACTTCACCAGGAAGATATCCTCATCCGACCACTCTCAGTTCCTTCCCCTCCTCCTGTTGCCACCTAACAGAATAAATGGAAAAATGAATTACTGTTTGTTGCTTTGAACTTAACTTTGCTCAACTGGGAAACACAGTAAGTATTGCGTCGCAGCTCAGAAATCTTTATAGTCTGATCTCAGTTCTTTCCACATGACAGAACCAAGCTCAGCACAGCAAGAAGGTGGGAGTATGGCTGCCCCCGCAGAACCTCAAAACCTGTATGAATTATGGACCTCAGACAGACCTCACAAAAAAGTTGCACAAAATGCAGCTGCACAGACATAGTGAATGTCAGCTTAACATTTAGGTAAGCAATGTGCAGGCAAGCATGTTGAAATAAGCAAGAAGCCAAAGATGACATTAGAAATTGTTTGACTTTTTTTGGAAATATGCTCATGTGCTTCCTCACCGAGTTCAAAGAAAAAAAAAAAGACTGATACGATCCCTGCATCTGCATGGAAAATGTGATTCAGCACTCCACTGGCTTAACTTAGCTCATGAACTGGAAAGTGATGGAATCAGCCAGGGTGCACATCAGAAAGCACCTACCAGTAAACCCCAACTTTATTTAGTATTTATTCAATTTGTGTAGACTAACAAAAAACAAAGGTTTTGCAGTAGGTCTTACTATTTAGCTTTAACTGCTTTTCCCAGTGAAATTACAAGGCAACCTGGGGTGATACAAAAAGTTAATCTGCCTGCTCCTAAACAACTAAACATTCTTGCTTTGCTTTATTTTCTATTCTATGCTTCACATTTACCATGCACAAATGATTTTTCCCCAAGTAATTTTAAGGAAAAAGTAAGCACTTTGAGTTGATTTCTCAAAAAGTCAAACCATTCCATAAATAACACCCAGAAGGACTGATGGGACCCAGTACATATATGATGCAGGGCAATACAATCATGTGACACAGATGTAGGAACATACATGACATTACAGTCAACATTAACTCAAAGACGATGTTGGGGTTCCCATTTAGATTGGGTAAAATCTGTTTTTTTCCTTATTCTTTTTATTTATTTTACCTACAAGTCTTCTTGCATTAGGTCTTCCTATGAAAGGGAAGCAAGCATACACACTCCATATTAATAAATAACACATTTTTTGAGTTAGTGAGTTATGGGAGATAATAAAACTCACTTTGGATCAGTCCAGCAAGTTGCTCGGCGTCAAGGTCTGGGTTCCCTTCAAAGGTAATAATCCTTGAACGGTCAACTCCTGTTGGAAAAAAAGAAATTTTTATTTGAGTAATTATACCACTTAAGTCATAAAATTAATGTTTAACAGTCGCACTCCTGTACTTTCTAACTATCATGTTGTTGTAAAGATAAAGGCTAAAAAATACAGTAAATGTCCTTGGACATCTACGTTTACGTCCATTTACCTTCCAGGCCAATGTTTGTGGAGCCTGAACTGGTAACCCTGGAGCCTGAACTGGTAACCCTGGTGATTTTGCGGACAGAAGGTTCAATGACCCTGGTAATTGTAGTGGTGGGCCTCTCAATAACCCTGGTAATTGTAGTGGTGGGCTTGTCAATAACCCTTATCACTTTTTTCTCTCCAGGAGCTGCAAAAAAAGAGATTGTTTCATTACAATGAACTTTGATGAAAATATATTTATGCTTGTTTGAGTGCCATGATATTGTATCAGAACTTTTACCTTAGCTAAACTTTGGCATCACAAATTCTTATCATATTGTCTCCAGCGATTACTTTCCACAACATTTTAAACATCCATACATTGTGATGTGATTACACTTAGAGACGTCTTGATCGTATTCACTCAATGATTCAAGACTGTTTTTTTTGTTTTTTTTATCACATCTATCTGTTGTATGTATACTGTCAGTGATTTCATCAAGAGAAAAACACACTGACCCATGTGTCCACATTGCAATGAGCATGGTTTAAAACCTGTGCTAAGGGCCACAAGCTTTTCTTTAACATTATTTTTTTCCACCCTGTGTAATAACATTGATGGTAAGAGAGTTTGCCTCATCTTCCTGTGTTAAGAACTTCTGCATCAACAAGTCATATCAAAACAGAGATTAAATTTCCTAAATTTAACCTAACACTAACTAGTGTTGGAGGAGAATATTTAGGCTAACTTAAAGAAAAATAGGTTAAGCAAAAATATCTGTTGGATTAGTATTATGGCCCAAAAAATTCTAGCTAACATTAAAATATTGCTATTTAGTAAAAAAAAAATATATATATATATAAATATATATATATATTTATTTTTTTTTGGAATTAAAGATTACTTTCGTTTCTAGTTGCATTATAGATTTCTCTTTAAACAAAATGAATTACATGATAATAAAAGGGTTTTAAATCATAATTACATTGATTGACAACACGTGTGATGATCTTCTCTAAAACAAGAAAGAAAAAAAAATATTTATTTTAAGAAAAGACATTGAAAATTCAAAAATGTAAATAGTACTATAATATGTAAATATTATTACTCACTCATAAATGTAAGAGGTATTTCCTGATATCTGTATCCTGAAACAAACTGTAAAAATATGATACAACAACTGTATCAGAATAATATAAAAACAATCAATCCTAAGAGAAATTAAGTAAGGTGGTTCGGTACATTATAAAGCTTCAAGGCACATGTTTTCCTTACAAAAACCAACATACTGTCTTATTTAAACACTAAAGCTTTGATAAAATCTTAATTCACCTTGATTTGTATGTAAGTGATGAGCTTCTTGAGTATTGAAAGGAGTTCCTGATTCCCCACAGGGATGTCTGGAAGACAGCAGGGGTCGTTAACCACAATTAAGCTTTTGGAGAAAATAAAAAAAAAAAACATGTGCATGTCTTGACAAATAAATTAATGGAAGGGAAAGTTAATAAAGCTGAATAGACAAAATTCTCACCTTCGGGGTATAAGATTTTGTCGACAAAATGAATAACACCATTTGTGGCCATCTGATCGGTTTCTGGGAGAAGCACGGAATTCACTTGCACAGCGTTATTCACCTGAGACAAACAGTTGAAGCATACATAAACCAGAAGATTGTGGTATGATTGACAGAAAGTAACATTGATCTCCACGATAAGTCAATAGCTTGCTTGGCTGCGGTATCACAATTTAAAATGAGATTTTCTGAGATATGGAAATTTCCACAACGATAAAAACAACAACTGCTCAATATTCAGAACATTACTAAGATATGCTGTCCTTAAAATTATGCATAAAGGTCAAGTTTTCTTTCGTAAAATGGTCCAGTGCTAAATACCTACAAATTTTAGCTGAAGATTGCTTCCTTGGAGAGATTTTAGAAGATTTGTCACGCCGCCCTCCAAGCCACCTCCAATGACGATACCGTTACTTAAGTGATACAGAAGAATTGTCTGGAGTGCATTCATGTTACCTGAAATAAATAACGGCAAAACATTATTTGTTGAGGGATTTATGTGATTTTCAACTGCCAACATATGTGCTGGAGGGAGGTATAATAAATGGTAAAGTCATTACAGCAGATGTACCTTTCAACAGGTTCAACTCTCTTTCAGTCAAAGCAGCAAACGCCTTATCGCTGGGGGCAAACAAAGTAAAACCTCCCTCTTGTCTGAGCAGGTCCGTCAATCCAGCTGCTTCCATTAGAGACAAAAAGATCCTGTAGCACAAAGAAGAAAAAAGTTGGCTGGTGTAGAAACCACAGAGGGCTGATGAATTGCACTGACAGCACTATTTTCTTTTCCAAGAGTGCTTAGTGAATTAAGCGGAAAATAAAAAGTGGTTGAGGAAAATGCTTAATTTTAACACCAAAATCCACTTCTACCAAAATTGCCCAGGACTTACTTAAAATTTCCGTTTTCAGTCAGAATCTCGAACATAGATTTTTCTGCAGGCATCAACATGGTCCTCATGAGATGAAGGGCTCCGTTGCTCCCTTCTTTGCTGCCTCTTATCAGGCAGGAATTCTCAATGCACACAGCCTGCAGAGAAAATCCGCAGGATAAAACCAAAGGATTGATGGGGTTTCTCTAAAATACTGTGATTAATGGAAGTATGACATAAAGGATGATGTGTTTGACTAGTGGTCTAAAGCTCTCATTTTTGGGGAGGACTTTGGTGAAGATGACGCACCGTGCGGTAAATGAAGACCCTGAGGGTCTTTCCTCCAATAGTCTCCAGCTGCTGGCCATTATACAATTGTCCAAGACCAAACTTATTCTTTAGGACGTGGTTCTCCAGGATGATCTTAAGCTCGCTTTGATCCATGGACATCACTTCGTCTGCAATTGAAAGACATTTTCCCGTATGTAAATAAACACAATTCACAAGTGCAAGTAATATTTTTGCTAAATTTGCTCATCATCACCACAGCTTTCACTAACTTCATGGGTCTGTAGCCAAACAATTAGTCTGTTTGCTTTAATTTTAAAGAGCCTTGTTTGCTTCTGTTGAAGACTCGATTCACTGAGAGTTTGTCTTTGACAGAAACCTCATTTTGCCTGGATTGATATATGTAAAATATCTTAGAACTCTTGAGTGATGTTTATATTTTGATTTCAAATCTTTCCAAGTAGAGTCATTGCAAAGAGTTTTCTGATTAAAAAGAATCGACTGTTTGCTGTCCTATATTGTGCATCTGAACTATACGTTCTCTCGCTTTAAGAACATTTCTATGGACATGTCTCCATATCCATTTAAAAATGATCAACAAACTCGGAGGAAGAATGCAAGAAAGAAAACACTGTTGCTAAAGGAGGAGTTGTCACTTTAGACCTTTTAAGAACTGCAGAAGAAAGATGCCATACATGGTATAGCAAGCTGTTTGTGACTCACCAGTAAAGGCAGCATTGAAAGGAGCCAGCAATGTGTACTCAGCGTCTGCTCTCATTTCAGCGGAAAGGCCCAGCTCAGTGATCATGTCACCAAAGGTTGACTGTGAACTTCCCAACAGTTCCATTACCTGCTTAGCTTAAAAGCAAAAAATAAATAAATGAATACATAATTGAAACACAATTGAAATATAAAAAAAAATAGATAGAATAGGAATAAACAAAGTGTGCTAAAGTAAGCAGATTAGGGGAAATGTTGATCTAACCTGAGTCTGGAATCAGCACTTGGTCAATAAGGTGGATGACACCGTTGGTAGTGACAATGTCCTTCTTGAGTACCATCTTAATGCCGTTAACTGTTAAACTGTCTCCATCGCAACCTATTTCAATGTTGTTTCCTTCCAGGGTTTCATAAGAGGTTCCTGCCATGATGGCTTCAGAGCACTGGACTGAGCCCAGGAGATGGAAATTCAAGAGCGCTGAAAAAAAAGTTGGAAATTATTTCTTTAAGCAGTAAGACATTTACAGAATGGATGGAGATTCATATTAAGCTAAGCAGATAATACCCTAGAAACCTGTAGACCCTTTTGGACCTTGGATGTCTTTATAATTATAATTAGCTCACAATCAATTTGATGTCATTGGCAAAGTTAATGGGCAAGAGAGTTGTTGAGATATTTTGTCAAGTAGTTCCGTGTGCTCATTAAGACATCTGCTTCCTGCTACTCAGAGCCTTTACAAATCTTATGCCAAAAATGTTGAACAGCTCACTATGTAAAGCACATGTGTCAAACTCAAGATCCAGAAGACAAATCCGGCCTTTGTCTGTGGCCCAATAGACGGACATATAAATAGAGGCTTCAAGATAACGGTTGTCTGCTTAAATATTATTTTATCAATCAAATCAAAGCAGTTGTTATACTTCCAAGTTACATCAATCTGATGCTCAGTATTATTTAGTTTTAAGGATTACTAATAAAATGCAGAGACAACTGTTTATTAATATTTTAACGGTTTGTTAATGGTATTTTATCAATGCATTCTGTCTGCCCTTTGAGGACATCCATGACTTTGCTATAGCCCAAAATGAAAATGAGTTTCACACCCTAATCCGAAGGCTTTATATTATAATTACTGTAGTGCTTACTTTGTCACTGACAGAACTCCATAAATACTTCTAAAAAATAAATACAAGGCATTTAAATTTGAGGAAAAGTTTATTTCTTTTGATACTTTATAGCTAAATGACGTTCTGATCAGAAGTTTTTAGACATTCCTTACCAGCATAATGTTTTTACTATGGAATGAATGAGTGAAAAAGGCAATCAAATCCAATCATTTTTAAACAAGAATTTGGTGCATAAGTTTTAATTTGTTCTAGGTGTTCTTTTGTCCAAACAGCATAAATCATACTGGTTCAAATATGTACATGTAGCGAGGTGAGAACAAGCTGTTATAAGTAATGAAAACATCAAGTATAAAAATAAGCACCTCAACATGATTTTTTTTATCTTTAATTTCTCATTGTAATATTATGAACGTATTACTTCAGTTATTCGGTGCAATTCCATATTCAACCACTAGGGGGCCTGTCGTGTTGGCGGCATAGAGAAGGTTGGGCACACAGAAGAAGAATAAACTTTCCTAGCCTTGGTGGGTGTTTTCTTGGTTTTTTTATTGGAGTACATTTGCCTGTTTTCTTCAAATTGAGGGTGACAGGTTTTGTCAAATGTTTAACGGTTGGACACAACACAACAAATGATCCAAAACACATACAAAAAAAGTGGTTTTAGAAAGAATAAAACAGGCACATTTTTAGCTTGGGGTTTCCCTGAGTGTATTGTAAGCCTGGCAGGCCACCAGGCTTTACTTGCCTCCTCCCTCTCCCCATGAGGCCAAATGCTTGATTTTTTAAAGGGCTTTTCATACACCAGTAACAGTGTCAGTAAAGACGGATTAAGCTAGGTTTATAGTTGACTCATTGAAA
The DNA here is from genome assembly GCF_904066995.2 of Poecilia reticulata. Taxonomy (NCBI): domain Eukaryota; kingdom Metazoa; phylum Chordata; class Actinopteri; order Cyprinodontiformes; family Poeciliidae; genus Poecilia; species Poecilia reticulata. The sequence goes on from NC_088842.1 coordinate 26,710,325, forward strand.
TGTGAGAAGGTGCACAACATTTGCTCCATCCCTGCACCTACCCATTAGCCTAACATGCTATTATTTCCAAATTACAATACAGTACCTGTTCATCATGTACCTCCAAATTTTTGTAACTTCTCACGTTTTAACACAAACATGTTGGTGGAAAGCCTAAATGAATTTAAACAGTTATCTGCCAGAATCTTAATGGTTACAGAAAGTAAATTTATCTCAGTTGGAAAAATAAGTATTGTATTGAATCACCAAAGCTTTAATTAATGACATCCATGCCATTAACAGGTTTTTGTAAACCTCAGAGAACTGTATGCATATCACAGAACCAAAGTGGTTTTCCTTATTTGAAATGATCAAATTCAAGATTTTAAGTTCCTTTTCTGAAAACCATCCTTTCCATTAAATTATGCAGTTTAACTTGTTTCAGTTGACAATTGTTTAATTTACCTCTCAGGACATCTTTGTCACTTAAAAGTCTTTCCATGGTATCGCCACCAATCTTGTCAAAGGCATTGTTGGTTGGAGCGAAGAGGGTGTAGAATCCTGGCTGACCCAGTTTTTCCAGCAGTCCAGCAGTCTGAGCTACATCCTAACAAGTGGTTTCAGGAACAGAATTGGGATTTAAAAACTTCAACATAAATTTTTTTAGAAATATGTATAGTGTGTGCACTTACAGCTAGCGTTGTCAAATCTTCCTCAACCTCAATATAATCCTGGATAGTGCTTCCAACGCTAGTGATGACACGATCAATGACATGAACAACTCCATTGGTTGCAACCTGGTTGCCATAGATAATCCTAGCACAGTTTACAGTAACCACCTGTGAACAATGTCAGTTTTCTCAGTAAACCTCAGACAATCTGTTCCAATGCAAGACCTTGTCGCAATACTACGACATGTACTACATAGCAATACTCACCCCATTGGAATAATGGTTGACATAGAGACCAAGGTCATTGTACATAGAGGTCAATTTCAATCCATTCTTTAGATCTTTGGTTAGGAGGCGTTTGTTGACCATGTGGTAGTGCAGAGCATTGAAGAGTTCAATGTTGACGTTGCTGACCAGTGCATTCCTTATCGACTGTAAGATGAGGAAAACAAAGTGGTCAAAATGCGATAGAAAGGACAGCAAGTTAAATAACGTTTGCTTTTGTCCTTACTCACCTCATCCAACAGCTCCCAGGCATCATTGCTCAGAGCAAAGAAAGTGAAGGATCCTGGTCCCTCAATCTCAGGTCTGAGCTTAGAAATGTCCGCATAATTTTGGGTTGAAGTAGCCTGAACAAGAGCCAGACTCCCATACACGTGGTCGATTGGAGCAACTGAAAAACAAATTTACTTTTTTTGAAAGGACAATAAAAAGTTGCACAGTCACTCCCAATTAATTGAGTGTGATTTCAAAATTAATTCACATCTATTCTCCAAATAGATTAAGGACCTCCATCTAACTTTTATCCACCCAGTTAGTCCTATACCTGCAGGGCAGCCTGTCATGCCTTCAAGCTTGATATATCCTGGACAGCACTCATACAGCACAGTCCTGCAGAGAACGCAGACAAGCATACAAGTCTAAACCATGTGTATATCACATTCTTCAAAATAATGCTTGCAATTACTTTTTCTTTTTTTTTTTTTTTTACTTTTTTTTACTGAGTTATATAACAATTTTGAAAGCTGTAATGAGTTGTCTGTTTTGGATTAGGTTGTCTGTCTTTAAGAGGATTCTTCTGTGTTTGCAGATGTAACTCATTATCTACCGAATAATCTCAACACACAGTGCGATCCAGAAGTCTGAGCCAAAACCTCAGGGGAAGGGTGCCTTGAGGATACTGCTACCATTTCAGTTGTAGATTATTATTATTTTGTTATATTTATTTATTTTCTTGCCAAGCCTTTGAAGACAACCATTTATTTTGAACTTTTACTGACATTCGACTAACCTTATACATGTTGGAATGTTTGCCAATAAAAAGTACTTGTACGCATAAAAATGATTCTTTATAAGCTGTAAAAAATAATATAATGTTTAAAAAAGTGATCTCCATAGTTTTCCATTTTTTAATAAGTCTCAAATGAGACTTACGACATCTCAACACACAAAAGCACAAATAATTCACAGTAACCCTAACCCTAGCCCTGCCAAAGAAACAACGGATAATTTGTTTATTCCACACTCATTTTGCCTGACACTGCAATCCGAAGAGAACTGTAAAACTTAATGTGCAGCTGTGAGACAAATACGTGATTTACACCAACGCGATCAGTCATGTCGAAACTGCAACTCTGACTCCACCTACAGTAAAGCTACTATGTGATGATGTACATTTTACCCCACATAACTCCCAGGTATTCAACAATAAAAGGACCCTGAAGAAATGAGCACTCCGGATGCAGCTATTAAAGAATAAGCAATGCCACATGCTCCTAGGGATGGCTGAGGAGATCATTAGAAGAGATTTCTTAGGTTTATTGTGAGGGAAGATGATCTTTACCCAACTTCAGCTTGACATAATTAAAGTTATCATGACAAATACTAAGAACAATGTTAGGCTTTTATGTTTTAAAAATAAACCACTTGCTGTTGGATCAACAGACATATTTGTGATTCAGCAATGATTCAACAGAATTTAATTGGAGACATCAATTGCTCAAAATTAGGAGTTTTCTTTCAGGAAGTTGTTGAAAATGCGCATTCCATTAAAGCTCCACATGTGTTCTCCAGTTGTAGTGGACTTCTATAGCGAGTATTAAATTACAGTGCTGCACTCACGGTATGCAATGTTCAAAAAATGAACGAATAAACCAAAAAAAAAAAACATGTAATAAATGTCTGAAATGTTGCCCGCTAATATAATTTTATTAAATACATAACGATCAAATAGCTCAGAGTTTATAAGCATGGAGATTATTGAGGCACACTGCTTAATTCACTACAAATATTTTAAATCATGCAAAAACCACTGCTTTGAGATCATGGCCAACTGCATGTATATAACATCTGTATTTAAATCAAGGTTGAATAGAGTTGCAGGGACGGGGATGAGCTCATACAAGCCCCGACGGGGCAGAGTCAGCAAAACTTGTTATATTGCTTTCCCACACAAAGGGACTGTGCCTGGCAATGGGCCTGGAAACTTTTGACCATCAGCATCTTTAGGAAAATGCGGCACTACTTCAAATTATGATAACTTTATTGTAAAGTTTCCCCTCTTTAATGTATGTGTCAGTATTGTAATGTAATACATCACAGTCTGTCAGAGAGCTTGGTAGTAAAGTTTTCTTGGAATCAGACTCACTTTGAAAGCACAAATGTTCCCTTTGGGAAAAGAACAAATATTTTTGCTGGCCACAAGAGATTAAACCCAGTTGGAACAATATGAAAAGAACAATTTAAACCTTACTGCCTGGACTTCTGCTGTCCAGACAGCATTAGTCCTGATGCACAGTTGGTGTTAACATTTATTTAATCTCATGGAATAGCTGCTTTTGTTAAAATGTTGGGCTTTGCCAAATTTTCTTACACTTTCTATCCTATTCAGTTTCATTCCACTTTCAACAAACTTTGTGGTTCTCTATTTAAATAACTTGGTTCAGACCAGGATATGACTGAAACAATATTTTTAAAATAAGCAATGGTTTAAATTCAGATTTAAGTACGTTGGCAAAAAAAAAAAAAGAACACGCAAAAATGTGCTTAAATGTTTGAGTTTCTACTTTCTCACATTAGTCAGTGTACTTTTACTTCCAAAAGTTTCCAATTAAACTAATATACTCTAGTGAATGTAATGTACGTGGGGTTTCATATGGGTGAGTTTTCCTTTTCTTTGCAAGGAGGGCTTTGGTAAAGGATTAGATCTGTGGGGGTTGCCAGAAGGAGGGGCTCACCCAGGGTGCCATTCACATTAGGACCGCCTCTGTTAAGAACAGCTACCAACTATAAAATGAAATGTTTGGTAACTAGGGAAAACAAGTCTTTAAGATCCACCAAAACATAGCATGGCTTAGATTTAAGTTTAAGTTGCAATGTGCTGAGCCAGCAGGACTACTAACAAAAATAAAAAGGGGTTTTAATGACGGCGCTTGATGGGTTTCCATTCATGAATGCAGTCACTATTCTGCAGCCACATCATATCCTGGAATCAGTGGTTCACCGCTGTGGCACCCAGCGACCACCGGGCTTGTAACATTATGAAACCCCCATTGAAGTTTATGGGATCAAATAGGATTGTCTTTGAGGCGAAAGGTTTTAGGACTGTTTCTATAAATGTGTTGTTCATTCTACAAATCAGTGCAACTCAAAGTAACATAACAGATGTTGTGATCTGGTACTGTGAAGACATCCAAGTTTCCATGAAAACTACTGAAGATGAAACAGGAGAAGATGGGAGAGCAAGACGAAATGGCAAACATGTTTTCAGAAACAAACAGAGCAGGTAACTTTATTTCCTAAACTTGAATGTCATTTCTTTAAACAGGATAACCAACTTACGCTTTCTTTCCGCAGATGGACCCGTGGTACCAATTACGACAAGTACTAAAGTATTTCTTCTTTGTCCCCATAACTTGCTGAAGTGCACAGACATTGGGTCTGGTGAAATTTGTTGGAGAAAATGCGACAAGAATTATTAAGCACATTAGAGTAAAAGTTGTTTTTAAAACCAAAGTATTCATTTTGAGAATGTGGAGAAAAAAAAGAAACTGCTCTATATCAGACTTTCAAATATGAATATTTAAGTTGGAGTAGGTAAAACAAACATCAGTCTCTTTTCAGCAAAATTTTGATGCAGGAACAAATACGAGTTTACATTTAAAAAAAAAAATGACATTCTTTGACAGTATATGAAACTAAATTGTAAGAAAGTACATTTTCTTGAGAAACAAACATAAATGCACAAAAATGACTGGCCTCAAAAACTGAAGATTCATGCATGTGCAGTGAAAAATTGAGGTATCTGAGGTTAGCATTGCAAACAAGCAAAATTTAAACATTAAAAAAAACTATGTTGTTTGACTTACCCTTCTTTTCTTGCCCTAATGCGGCTGTGGGTAACTATTTTGTCATAAGCTGAGGAGTCAGCATGATCAAAGGTAGAGAGCACAAAGAGTGCGAAGGCAGCCACAAAGAGGAGCTTCATTCTTGATTCCTGAACTCCCCTCTAGCCCAGAGTAAAAGGAACACAGTCCAAGCTGGAGTTTATATAGCCTGAGTCTCACCCTCCACTCTAGGAGGATGGTTGGATTTCTGATATGCATGAGCAACACAAACCTTTCCAAATGCCATATCTCTCCAGTTTGGCACTACAAACCTTTCACTGTGGTCTATAAATTATTATTTGTAACATTGTTTGTAAAGGAATTATGGTATTTGTGGAGCAAAATTATCTACAAATCCAAAGTGCAGATGTTCTTTTTTCATTTAGAACTGACGTTTGTAAACTTTTTCAAAATCCAAATCAAGGCTTTAAAGGTATGAAACCACCAGCAAAAGCACACAAACCAAATCCTTTGGAGCAGTTATTTTACTTGCAATTAAGAATTTGTATTTACTTAGTCTATAAAAAATGTAATTTGTGAGGGAAGCAAAAATCAATGGAAGGGGAAAAACCCCAAACACTTCACATGCTGTTTGGAGAAACACCTCTAAGCTGAAATGTTTACTTACTTCAGAATGCAGTTTGTTCCCCCTGGTGGTAGAACAGAGTTTGAACACGTTACTTTTGCACAGAATTCTAGTGTTTTTTCTCCTGCCAGAATATTCAGAGAGAATATCAATTACAGGTTTCTATAATTACTTTGATCAAATTCAGAAGTGTGGTGCAATGCTGAGGGTCACTGCCAAAATCTATTATTTTTTATTTAAGGAAATAAAAACATTTTAATGATGACCATTCTAGATCAATTCCAGATCATTCTGCTCATCACAATTTCCACTGTAAAAGACACAGAGTCTTTGTAAAGTAAATCCAAAAGCGGCTAGGTCACATTTCAAAAGCAGGGTCAACACTGGCCTTTTTGTGTGAACAAATGACGTCTTAAGTACATCTGTTTTGATAAATCAAAACTCAGGAAATAACTGTCTGTGCAACAGCTCAGGTATGTAAAATCCCAATTTATGCACAGATTGAGAGCATGTGTCAAATGCCACGAAATGAGAAAACGTGTTGAATCAGAATATTTAAAAAGATTTGTTTCCCCACATTGCACTGGCATCATATGCTTAATATTTGACAAAACTTAGGAGTATTGATTTAGATATCACTATAGTTATAATTAATAGATTTGTGTAATCTAAATGAGATAGAATAAGCTGGTTTGAATTTAACTGTTTTGGACTTTTAAAATTTATTGCAAGGTACTCTAAGAAGGGGGTTCAAACTCAAATTTAACAAAATGAAAATAAATTTTGAGCTCCATTTATAATTAGAAAGTCCATTCTAGATCTTTCCATTTTCTGTTCTGAGGTAATTCATCAGATCATTTTTTCCATCCAATGAAAGTGTCCTTGCACTTCCCAGATACCTCAAATGTGTAAGACGGCAATTGTCCTGATGTGTGTGACATCGCACTAAACACAACTTTACATATACAGCGCAAAGCCATGAGTGAGAACTATTATTGGCCTAGCTTGTGTAGTACCCGTTTATCTTTAAAAATGAGCACATTACAATGCCAGAGTAATATTATTTTCTTCCGAGGTAAAATAAAAAAAAATACTGTTTTCTTATTTATATTTGCAATCCCACCGTACAATCCAACCACATAAAAACAGCAAGCTTTTCTTCTTAGAGGAAATAATAATACTTGGATCCCCATCTGTGTTAATTAAATGCAGGACACTATTTGTACTTGGTTTTGGAACATTCATTGTGTACATCAGTGACTTCTACGCTCTGGTTGACGCAGATATAAACACTGTATTTGTCACACAAGTATGTTTTTACCCAATTGAGGTTTCTTTTCTAAAAGATGAAAGAGGGATCAGTTGAAGAGAAAATAACTGGCAATTACAACGGCAACAGCAAATTAAAAAACAGCGAGACTATCAAGACCAAATCTGTGTGCTTTGAAAGTGACAGGAATGCAATGTTTCACATCTGAGCTTTCTTATCAAATTAGGGGCAAACACATATCAATAATCAAGCTTCAGTATCATAGCTTTCACGACGACCAGATTATTTCAGTAGCCATTTTACAATTTTATGATCACAGTGTACCCATCTCCTGTGGCTACATCCCGCAAAATAATAGAAAATGTCACAAAGCTCAGATCACATGAATCTGATTACTTAGTCATAAACATTAATTCACTGTACACCAGCTCCCTCTGGGACTCACTAAAGAATCTAAAGTTGTGGAAAGCTGAAGTGCTTCCACTTAGTATTAACAAAACATGCCAAATAAACTGTGTCTACACTCATTTACTTGTTATTTTCCACACCTGGAAATAACAAATGCAATTCAATGCTTTTTCACAGAGCTAAGAAACCACAGAATTCAGCTTTAAAAAACTGGAATCTAAAGCTAAAGAAACAAATAAAAAAATAATAATTTGTTTTAATCTTTTTAATATTCAATTCAGGCAATGTTAAAGGTAGTACCCGACTGAATAACATATCCTAATGGGGAACAAACAAGATGGGTACAAATTGGAACATTCACTTTGATGATGTTTGAAGCTGGATTGAGAAATTGATGTTTTCATTTTCTGCCATGTTATTCAAAAAAATAAAAATACACACACGTGTCTTTTGTATGATGAATTTGTATAATGTTAGAATGTTATGTGTAAAAGTGGCATTACTTCATTATTAGCCATTGCAAACAGTCATTATTAAAACATATCTTCACATCTAGCACAGAGGATACTTCATGCCTGGTGACCTAGATATGACACAAAAGCTCCTAATTAAGCCAACTGGATCTAATTATACATCAGAATAAGTTTTAAATCCTGAATTCTTCTTCATTCAGGCCTTAGTAGTTGTATACCATGACTATGCTAATGTGAGTTGTGAACACTGACAACACATCAATTCTTACATTATTTACCCTGGCCAGTAAGCACAAACTTGAATAAGTTAAGTGAAAAACATTTAGCTATGTTAAATTTTAAAATATGTACAACAGTTTTACAACAAACTGTCCTCCAATGTTCCTTTTACACCACACATTTTCAAATAAAGGCAACTTAGAAACCATAACATTTTGCTTCATTTTATTAGTGAGCATTTATAATGTTTTATCAATAGTAAAAGTTGTCAAAGCTCATTAGCCCGCAAGATATAAAACACAGATTTTTAGAAAGCAGATCCTGAAACCAGTCTCAAAATGTGCACACATCTTCTCTTCTTTAACATCACTGTTAAGATCGTTCCATCTCACAGCTTTACCATCTTTGGGGATGTAAACATGAAGTACAGGTAGCCTCTAATTTTCAAAGCTCTGTGATATTCAGAGGTAATGACTAAATTAAACAATACATTAGATTAAACAGTAGGCTGGGGACATATATAATTAGTGTTAATTTTCTAAATTAGATTCAGATTTTCTTGCACAATTACATAGAATCAAAAATAAACATTTTCAAGTGTATGACTATTTGTTTAGGTAGAAACAGTCTTTTGTTTTTTATAACAGTCAAACAGATGTTCAAAGTAAGAGATAAATAACATACCTGCTGAAAACTCACTTTCCTGAGCAGCAAGAGAGCAATCACATCGTTCGTAAAGAGGATATCTTATTGGGTCTTTATATAACTGATTGAACGTATTAATGCAAAAGCACAGTATGGTAGTATAGCTATTGTCTGTCACAAGCTATCTTTTTTTAAATATGAAGATTAAGTAAATAATGATTCTATTGTGTATTCCTTATTTGCAGACTCAGTTTTGCACTTTTGTTGGACTATTTGTCACTTCCTTAGAAAGGACAGTACAAGAAAGCCCCATTTCCTGAGTTTCTGTGTTCATATTCTGTGAGACTTCCACATCTGCTTTGCCACTCAGAGCTTTGTCTTCGTTTTCCCTGCCAGACGCCACAAAAAAGGAATCGTTTTCATCACATTTCAGAAAGGACGTTTGCTCCCGTTTCGGAGACCACTCACACTTTGACTGCTCTTTTGATATTTCAATCTCAGTCTTCTCTGCACTCCACACAACAACAGAGCAATTGTTCTGATCATTTGAGCCCGGAGAGTTGGTTGTGCTGGCAGCTTTATTTTGAAGTATATTGGGGGACTTTGCCTCGAACATGCGTGACTCTTTTTGACGTTCACTGGCAGCAGGTTTACGACAATATTTGAAGGAATTTCCAGGATAAGCCAATGTTGTGCTCGCAACTGGACTTGTTCCCCCGCTGTGAGGCTTACTCTTCATCATTCCCAAAACTTCATAGCGGAAGCTGGAGATATCTTGCTTAAGCTCCTGTTCGTTAAAGTAGAAATAGAGAAACAAAGAGCAGCAAAAGTTATACAGCAGTTCAAGATTATAGAAATCCAAGAGTGTATTTATTCTGTGATAAAAGGAGTCAAACAGTTTGCCAGAATTTAAAGGATGAAGGTAGCAAGTAATGTAAATGCAGTTTATAGTGGAGTCCTCCCTGAATATCAGAATAACGTGGTTCATTCTATACTTTGAATTTTCTTTGAGAAGGAAGCTTAGAAAAATGGAAGAAAATTATAGGTTGTGTAGCTAAACTGAACTCAAATGGTTTGGTATAAACTTGATATAAATGTACTCTTGATGTAGTTGCGTGTGCAGCAAGAAAATCAAAGTTTACATTACAATCATACGTACTTTAAAGTTTTCCTCCGTCAACCCTTCCTTGGTTTTGGCATCTCTGATCATTGCAGCAACATATCGCTTCACAAGGTTCTTCAATACCCCCTGAAATGCAAACTAGATTTTAGATAAATTCATACTCTTATTCATCCAAGTAAGATCAAAACTAAAATGTAACACTATGGTACTTGTTTGACAACAAACCTGATATTCATGGTTTAATCTGACATTTTCTGCTGCCCGCACCTGTGGTTAAAGGATAAGCAAAAGCAGCATATTACCCCTGTCTACTGCTGATACATTTTCTTTACACGCTCGTTCATAAAAAAAAAAAAAGAAGTTCTTATGATTCACGTTGAAATATCTATTATTAAATTTATGCCGAGCTCTTTGGGAGCGAAGATTTGAGGCACTGAAAACTCATCAGAGTAGACATCTTGCAACTCCTTACCCCTAATGTCTGAAATGTGTCCAGTGATTTTTTGCTTGGTTTCTTGAACACATTTGTTTTTATCCACCTCAGTAGATAAAACACAGATTTTGGACTCGGTATTATATTGAACGGAGATGGTAAAGTCCCGCCCTCTTCAAAATAGCTCATCCATAACTTTGTCCGTGCAAATTTCCATTCTATGTCTGCATGATCCTGGAAAAAAAAACAAGAAAATTATTGAAATTTTAGATAAGCTAATGTTAAGCCTATTAAAAAAACAGATGGCTTATCTATAGGACTTACAGCAATGTGCTGGTAGGAACTGTTCATCATTGCAATTAGCATGTTCAGAAGCACCACCAGGGAGATTATATTGTAAGTGCCGAACATAGTAGAGCCAACAAATGTGGTAATTGTATGGTTCGCTTTCACGTTGGTCACATAGAGAGAAATCAGGCCAAACACAGACCAGAATAATGATTGGAGTGTTTCAAACAACCTGAGAAGTGAACAACCAGTAATGTATAAAAAAATACTGTAACAAGTATGTTGAAAAATATTTCTGACTGTTAGAAATATCAGTGGTAAATAATGACTTGACTTACGTTGAAAAGGCATTATTTTGGGTTTGACATCGAATACCGTAGCAGTCCTTTTCACCCTCTGTTGTATAGTAATAATAGAGCTGGTTAAGGCCATTCGCAAAAGCCAAAAGCACGAGACAGTAGATGAACAGAAATTTGAGGATGTCCAGAAGCATTCGGCCAAGTGAAATCTGTAAGGGGCCCAAGTGTGAGTTGGCAGTGAAAAGACTGATCAGACGTAAGGTGCTGAAGATGTTAGCGATGGCAAACAAGGCCTCTGCTATCAACGTGGGGTGCAACATTTCCCAGCTGTCTCTCGGTCTGTAATCTCTGTACTGTTAAAAAAAAACACAAAAACCATTTCATTAGCACTCAATTTGTATTATTTCTGTGTAGTTGATGTAAAATCAACAACTAAGCTCATCTACACTTAAGGCTGTAAATTACCTTTGTATATGCAACAATTTTTAGAGAAATAGTTGCAAGATACAAGGAGTTCATTATGAAGTCCATTATGTTCCACCAGTCATCCATGTAGTCCTTTAAACCACTTTCCCACATTTGTTTGATTTCAGCCCATATGAAACCTTGGATAAAACAAGTAGCAGGTGTAAACTGGGGTTATCACATTATTGGTCACTACATATGGCCACCTGGGACAATACATGGTAAAAAAAAAAAAAAAAAAGCTAAAATTTGCTGAAATTTTTTGATACACATCCTTACACGTATTTACAGTAAGTTACAGTAGCTAAAGTTACAAGGTTCAATAATGTTACTTATTACAGATTAAATATAAACAACAACGAATGCATATGATGAACAACGGGAGGCATGTGTTGTTACCAATCACCCAGGGCAGGATAAACCATTCCACAGTGGTGGGTGCTGGGCCCTGGATGTAGGCAGCCCGGCATTCTGGGTCACCAGAGTCGATATGCTGTGAGGCCAAGAAGAGCAGGAGGAGGAAGGTCAAGTAGGAAGAAGTGTGGCAGATAAACTTGATGAAAGGTTTACGGATGAATTGGCCGTAGCGAGTCTTTGGAAAGAGCAGGTAGAAGACAGAAAGCAATGGAAAGAGGAGGCCGATGAAAGCACAGGTGATGAGCTTCACTGCCCAGTGACGCCTCCTCCAGCCTGGGAACTCATCATACCACCGAGACGCAAGAAGCTGCTGGCAGTTGGGTTGAGCAACAAACTGAGGAAAAGAAACATAGAAGACAAAGTAAAAGACTAAAACCTAAAATAAGCTCAACCTCTTTCTCTCTTTCAAATCTGTTTTTAAATCCATTTGCTTGTTAAAATACAACAGCAAAATATGGTTGAAATGATTCAACGTGATGAATCAATTATTGAAAATAATCGTTAGCTAATTTAGTAGTCAATCAATTAAACTGAATACAGACCCGAAAACATCGATTAATCATCAGAATGACTGACAGATTAATCAATTACTAAACTAATCTTTAGTTGCAGCCCCACAGCAAATGCTTAAAATGTGTAAAAAAAATGGCTTTGGGAAAATGATGCAGTTTTCAGCTCTGTTCACAATGGATTAAAGCTGCAAGATGGATACAACATGGATGCAGGGTTTTTTGAGGAGCGCATTTGGGTCACCGTTTCATGTCATAGAGAATTTGGGTTCTGGCTGCCCAGTAGATCAGGACTTGGTAGGGAGAAGAGTACACAAATAATACACTACCACTCAACGTCAGCTTTTCTGATTGCTGGGAAACTATAGGAAGGTCCCAGCATCAATATCAGAGTCGACGGGAGGAGAAGCTGTTTACAAATTTCAGTATTTAGTATTTACTCATAAATAAAACACATTACAATGTCTCAGTGCTTCTGAGGCATTGACTCATAATGATAAGTGAATAATACAATCTAAATTTTGTGTCCTAATTTCTAACCACTCATGCCGACTTATCCTCATAAATATTGCGATTACAGAGCACAATGACAGATTAAGTGGTGCAAAGAGTTTTCTGTTGAAACCTCCTTCAGCTGTTATGCATTTGATAAATACTGACATGATTTTGTCCTCAACAGGAAAGCAGAAGTTTAAAAAAAACTGTTTCACAAGGCCAAAGAAATATCCTTGTGACATTTTTTAACAATGCCTTGTGGTAGGATGGAAACCAGTAAGTGAAAATCTATTTGGTGACAACTCCAAACATATCAGCAGCCTCATGATTTCTATCACTTCAATGCTTTCCAAATTTCTCAAAGACAGTAACAAGGAGACCACAGGATGGTGTTAATTCAGAAGGATGGGGTCCTTACCAGCCTTAATAAAACAATAATAATTTTCTCAAAAAATAAAGAGCCTATACCTTAAACAGTTATTCAGTTTAAGAAATGCAACAACTGATTGCTGTAACTGGAATCCAAACTGAATCTCAAGTCTGTTTCCTACACTTATCCTCCAGTCTACTGAGATTTGATATAAATATTTGATGAACACTTGCAGACAGTAATAGATGTTAATTTCATTTTAGCAACATTGTAGTCAAATAGATCCTATACAGTCTGTTTAGTTGAATTTAACGGTCACACCCAAACTATTACATGTTAGCAAATGGTTCCATTAGGACACCAGAATCCTCATGAAATAGAGCATGAAATAAAGGGTGAATCTGACATTTTTCAACTGTTTTTACAAAATTTCAATAAATATTATACGAATGAAAAAAAGAACTATAAAGAGGAGTGCTAGAGGTTTGCTGGATGTTTCATCATGAATTAATGTTTCATTTTCCCCATTCCACAAAACATTAAAGCAAAGTAGAGCTGCCACACATTTTGTTCCTGAGTGAAAATAAAGACAGCATGACTGTGGCTAATACTGAGACCGAAAGAAATATTTAAATTTTAGAGATTCAAATAGCCCGAATCTTACGTCCTCCCTCTATTTTCTATTTTACTTCATTATTAAATTATTAGGTTCACAGATAAAATAGTTGAGAATATCGTTCCAGCACTTACTTTCCCTCACAAGGTGCTTTCTACAGGTCCACTGAAAAGCACAAATATAAAAACCTGTATTCTAAAGTATAATTTTAATTTCCTAATCCAAGATCTACCTCAGATAGTCAGAGTTGAAACTAGCAATTGCAAAAATCCACTACACATCACACACTATATCTAATACATTTTGCAGTCTGTTTGTTAATGATGTAGTGTTGTGTCTGGGATCACAGTCATTTAATCAGATTCACATTAAGTCATGTATCACACTGAAAACGTTGGTCACAGAAAACGTTGGTTTGCAAAGTAATTCATGGTCGACTCAATGACTTCAAAAGCACTTCAGTGCTATGGCTGCCAAAACAAACCCAAATCATCAGTCCTCTCCAACACAATGTTTGAGGCGTGGTTGCTGTGGTTGATAACTGATTTGCTCTGTGGATTTCTCTACAAGTGCTATTCTGCATTTTGACCAAACACCAGTGTTTGGTCTTATCTGTCCAAGGGAGAATGTTTATATCTATTCTAAACTTAGATACAACCTCACAATTACATGTGATTCCTAAGAAGTTACTGTATGAGCCCAGTCTTTGTAACTGGAATTTTTATTCATGTTTAACATACATATCACAATAGGGGCTGTATCTCAGGTTTTCCTTCTTATTTCATGGTATGTCCTTGCTGGGGCTTCCATGTTTTTTTTTAAGAATGGCAACTAGCTTTTCAAATTTTCACATGTAATGTTCCTTGTCACTATGAAATTCAGATCTGAAATTTGTTTTGGAAAAAGCTGTTAACCTCCCCAGATTTATTTCTCAACATCCGTTTCAACTAGCATCACATTAAGACCAGTACAGGGAGTGATCAAATCTTTAGCTTTTTTTTTAAAGGTGTAAATTGTTAAGAAAAGTGCTTTTGATTAGAATGACATGGTGCACAAGTGTACACAATGTCCCCTTTTAGGTTTTACTTTGCATGTGTTCTGCATGCCTCGAGAATCATCAGAAATAATAAACACACTAGAGTAACTTCTTTGATCCGCCTAGAGAAGTAATCTGAGAGCCAGTTTATATTTTATACTTATCACTTTCATTTCATGAACCTCCCATTTGCCTGAAAAATCCCAGCTACATGCTTCAAAAATAAGACAGAGCCTCTTGATCCCACCAAATCAACATGTGTGACTGTCTGTCTGGGGCTAAAGTTTTGCATGGTGCAATCAGAAGCTTGTTTGCCCCGTTGCACTGAGCAAAATCTAGTGAGTAGAGGAAGTGATTGATCAGAGATTCACAACGGGATGTTCACTGCTTGTTATTGTATGATAGTTGATTTTGTATTTTTGACTATTTGTTTTGTAATACCTACTCTCTGCCTCAATTGTGCTTTACATTCACTGTTTCTTGTAGCTTTACCTAAAAAAAATCCATGAATGCAAACCCAAAAGCAGATTTTAAAGACCATAAAATGTCCCTCCCTCATTAAAATGTCATGAGTTTGAATTTCAAGGAAATGGTCGTTGTATCTTCCATCATTATACCCAATTATCTAATCATCATGAGACTCACTAAAAGGGCCTACTGTAATGCATTGTTAAGAGGCAGACTGGCAATTACATGTTGCTCTAAAGTCCCAGAGGATGTCTCCACCCATCTCTGGCCGTTTACAGCCCATCTTGGCACTTTTCTTGTCCTTCACTCTTCCTTCACTCCACACTGATCAAATCAGACGACATCTAGTTTCTGCTTGTACTGGTTTAATTGTAAATAGTATCCCTTCCAAGTTTGCACACAAAGGTTACCACACTAAATACATCACTGTTGTTCCTTCTGACCAGACCGCCGATGTAGAATTTCAAATAGCCGCTATCAACGAAAGACACGTACCTCCTTCTGGGAGTATTTGATTGCCAGTTTCAAACGGGCTAGGTCATTGTTGTTCTCATCCATCAGAGGATCGATGTCATCACGGTAGTTGAGAATTATATCCAGCTCCTTGGAGCTTCGAGTCTGGTCCAGAAGGTCTTTTGCAAATTGTTTGCACATATGGGACAACTCTTCATACTCTGACTTGAACTCATTCTCCACTGTGCTGAGCTCCTTCAGCTCCCAGCTGAGCTGAAAAGCCGTCAGGAACGGATCTTCACTGGAGAGGGCAATGAGAGAGGGGCTGGCAAGGGCCTTGTAGAGGTTAAGACGAGAACGTGAGTGACGAAGACTGTCCACGTCTGTGTGGGACATGCAGTCCATGCAGTTGCAACGCACAGCATGTGGCTGAGGTACGGAAACGCCTCGTTGCAGAAGCAATTTGATGACCTCATAGTTGTTTGTCTGAGCTGCAAGGATGATTGGAGTAATGTCTGGAGTGAAGTCTGAAAACTGTTTGTCCAACAGAATTGGGGGGATCTTAGTGAGGAACCAAGAGAGAAATGCACAAATGAGTTGACAATGAACAAACCAAAGTAGATAACACAAGAATTGTGTAGCTTTAGAAGAACATTGCTTTCAAACTCCATACAGGATGCAAACAACAGTTTGAAAGGAACAAATTAATGCCTTTTGACTGAAAGCCCACAGCTAATGGCTTGTGGTTTAGCTGTTCTAAGAATGTTTGTCTGAAAATCAATCACATTTTATTTGGAAAATGCTTTGAAGACAAATTTTGACTTCCAAATTTGTCTTTTGAAGCTAAAAGACAAAGTTCATGGTTTGTCAAATAAAGTCCCAATAAAACACACATTGAGCTTTGTGATTGCAGCATGACAAAATATTCCACAATACACAGCAACTGCAAAAAATAAAAATAAAATCAATGAGATTCAATTTGTGTTATCACATTTAAAGTATCAAAAAAATTATCTTACTGAGAAGATCTGTAGCTAAATCGATCTGATATGACTAAAATGGCTGGCAGTAAGATTAAATCTACCAAAAAATAAATAAATCAGCTTTAAAAGTTTTGCTTTTCTTAACTTTTGAATAATGTCCAGGAACTGAGTCTTATATTAAAATAGACCAAACTAGAGCCACTTGAACAAGAGCCACTTGAACAAATGAGACTTTAAACTTAGTTTAAAAAAACACTAAAAGTTTAATATAGAAAAAAAAATAACTTTTTGAGGTTGATCTAAACAATATTTGCTTTCTGTTACCTGTTTTTCTCCACGTGGCCTCTTGTGATTGAGGAGCAACTCCACGGCCCCCACTACTTCCTTACGAATGGCGTGCAGCAGGGCATCACCCACATGGATGTTATAGCTGAGCAGGAGCTCTATGATCTCCAGGTTCTCGTTTTCGATGGCAATAAGGAGGGCCGTGCGTCCCAGCGAGTCGATGCAGTTGATATTGATTCTGAAGTAGATCTCAGCCTCCTCTAAGGCTTGCTTTACACTCGCGTAGTCCCCTCTTTCCACGGCCCCCAGGTAGACCTTCTCCATGGGAGAGAGCTCAGCCTCTGCCCGCACAATCCGCAGTGGGAGACGGTCATTGTATGTGGAGTTGTCAGTTCTCTTGTAAAATAGTTGAGCCATTTTTCTTTTTCTTTTCTTTTTTTTGCTACACTTGCCTGTAAGTCTGCTGGAAGATAGCAGAGAGGGAAGCTTTAGCATTTGCAGAGGGACACCTGTCATAAATCAATTAATCAAATTCTGAAACTAAAGCTCAAATATATAGACAGACATAATATATGGCACATAAAAACCCGCCCTTAGTTTCGCATTTAAAACTTTCAGTTTAAAATGAGTCCACTGTAAACATTCAACAGTTCACATTAAATATATTCTTAACCTTATAAAAGTTTTTTTTAAACTGTTTTTTTTTTGCGCTTAATTTTAAATGAATTGGCAAAGTGAATGTTTAATAAAAGAAAATACTTTACCGGTTTCCTGTTGCCTTCTGGGTGTGATTCAGATAAATCCCTGGTTAGAAAAACAGTTTCCAGATCAGGAAGTTCGAGGGTCGTTCTCGCATTGCTCAACCCTTCACCAAACCGCCTGTCGCATCCAATGTCCACTGCTCCTACCCAGCACTTCGGTCAAGTTACTAACTACATATATGTTGTTTTTCCTGTTACATTGATGCGTCAAGTGATGCCGAGTGGATCGAAGTGACACATCCGCTCCAGGATGCTGAAGATGAATGAGCTTTCACCAACGCCCCTGCTGTCTATTTTGATGCTGTTGTTAACCTGACGGAGGGTTTTCATTTGTTCTGTTTTGGCAAGTACGACGTAACTTAACGAGTGTTTTTTCTAATTACTTTATTGAATGTAAGTTTAATTCGTGTTTCTGCAGTCTGAATAAAATACATTGATTTGCTAAAATATTAAAATCCCGACACAAGTGCATGCTTACCTTATTATAGATATTCCTATAATTTTCGTAATTAAATTATTTCAGAAGAAATTAGAAGCATTGGTAACACTTTATTTGAAGGGGTGTGCATTAGACTGACATGACAATGTCATAAACATGACATAACACCTGTCATGAACATAAAGAAGTCTTTATGAATGCTTATGACAGTTGTCATGAAGTGTCATTTGGTAAATAATGACACTTTTAATCCAAAGTTGCTCTAAAAGTTGCGCTGAAAGTCCATTAAAAATGCTAACTTTGCATTAAATTATCATAATTTAAAAATTCATGCAAAGTTGGCACTTTTAATGGACTTTTAATGCGACCTTTAGAACAACTTTGCATTAAAAGTGTCATTATTTACCGAATGACACTTCATGACAACTGTCATAAACATTCATAAAGACTTCATGTTCATGACAAATGTTATGTCATGTTTATGACAGTGTCATGTCAGTCTTATGCACACCCCTTCAAATAGTGTTACCGAAGTATTTATTTATGGTAGGTTAATTTTTGGCTAGATAAACCTGTTATTTCCTATAAGTTTTAAGTTATCTACTAACGCAAACTCAAAACCACTTTTGAAATTGTACGTTTTTTGAAGATAGGAAACCAAAACATTTGAGCCTTAGAGGATAAGGAAAACATGCTTGTTTTTTTTTTTCATGCGACTCATATCCATACAGAGATAATAACAGGAATAATATTGATTCAGACTGAATTGTGGTCAAATAGACCAAGTGCAAAGACACACACGAGGATTTTCAACATATTTTTATAATAACCTCCTGATTCCAGAACTCAGCTCTCCTAAAAGTTATTGTGTAAAAGTAAATCATTGCATTTTGTCAACTTAAAAGACATAGTCAAAGCACAACAATGAAACGTCTCCACAACAGTAACTGTGTTGTGTATACACAAGGAGAGGTGCATGGAAAGGTATGTATAGAAAAATTGTGTAGTCATTGCTTTGTATTAAATAGCAAAAGTGCAAACAAGCTGCACATTTAAAATTAAAAAAATGGTACAGAAAAAAAAAAAATACTTGAGTTTTTAAATTTGGTTATTATGTGTAGCAGTGCATAAAATGTTACAATTATTAGGTGGACAGAAACCTTCCAACTAGCAAAACTGAGAGCGATGGTTAAATTCTTCCATCATAATGGACAAATTATGTCCAAAACATAATTTGTCCAAAATTATGCTTTGCTGTCCTTTCAGCAGCTTTTAATTGCTGAATGGACAGCCAAGAACTGGACAGTGAATCGAAGTAAAATATTTTATTTTTAAGGGCCGTAGTCTGTGGCAGAGAATTCCTCTACCAGTTTCCCCAGTGGCAGAGTTTTTGAAAGAGGGTTTGGAAAAACTAACACCTGCTAATCCTTAAATATTAATATGACTATAGTATAGACTTCTCTGGCTAGTCTGCTGACGGTTTTACATTAGGAGGTCATGTTGGTATAGGAGTGAGACTGATCCAGGAAAAAGTCACAAACACCAACAGATAGTTTGATAAACTAGGCTAACAACTCTGGTGAAGTAACTGGTTAACGTCTGATAATGGTTGATTTTATAATCAAATTATTATTTTTTTTTTACTTGACTCCAGATGAGCTCACTTTTGGACCCACCTGTCAGTCACACCCTGCAATGGGAGAAGGTAGGAGAGTCACACAAATAGCTAACTTCACACAGCTCTGGATATGACAGACTGCATGCTGTCATTGATTGTGCAGAAATCCCTTTAAAACAGAGACGGTGAAAAATGACAACACAGTTTTAGTATTAAGAAACCATCAACAGAACCTGGCTCAGTGTGAGCAGCCATTTGCCATGACCACTGTGTCAGAAGATAGAATAACCAAAACAAAAAACAAAAAAAAAAACACAAATTGATAACATTGTTGTAGAACAGGTTGAACTCTACCTGCTACCCACTGCTGAAGATGAGCACCAGCACCTGGAATTGGAAACCCTTCAAGGTGTAGAAGATGGATTGACGGGTGGACACATGTCCTTGAAGTTCATCCCAGGGTTTTTATTTGCTTAGAAACCTACAGCCTTTCACTAAAGTCGAAAGAATCCATGTGGATGCCAGACAGATTTACATAAATGCAGGATCACAGGTTGAGGTAACCAATATACTTTTATGTCTGTAGGTTCTGCAAAAATAGAGAATCCAGTGAACTCATACAACTGGTGTGGTACAAAGCAAACCTGTCAATTATGAGTGAGGGTTATGATAAAATAGATTATGTAATTAAAAGACTGTGACCAGATATGAGGGAGAAGTAGAATTGGATGTTAGACTGAATAGTAAATCCCTGCCTAGATTCTCCAACAGGTGTTCTGCATCACATTGATTGTACTCACCTTGTTTCCATCCTTTAATCACGTCTCCATAGTACTTAAACTATTCTTGTTAAATGTGAACTAACAATATTCCACCATTTAAAAGTAACCTAATCCAGAAATGTCTTATTTTATGTGTCAGATCAATGTCCTATCATTTCTACGAGACAGTGAACGGTCAGGTTTTTGCTTTTAAGCCCTTTGAGAGTTTCTGATGAAGGGACAACTGAACTGCTTAGCAAAATTATCTCCATTTATATATTGTTATGAAATATAATCTGGAATTTGACAAAACGTAAAACAACCAGCACTAATGAATTTCTGTCAAAATGCTGCAGTTTTTAAATTTTTCAAAGTTCTTAATTAGATGTTATCGTCCCCAATTCATGGGTACAACTTCCTATGTTGAACGTAAAAGGTCAATGGTATTTGAGCTAAGCAAAATAGCTTAAATTGGTATGCATTATTTGCCACATTTGCATAGGTCATGGTGTAAAATGTGTTTTGATGGATGTAGTTTTCTTATGAACAAGAAAAATGTATGAGAATTAAATCATGTTGAGCAGTTGCACTGCAAAGTGAGTACAAGTGTGTGGATTCGTCTTAAATGTTGTGGGTAGAAAATATATTTTTCAGAAGGGATGACCTTGGGTGAACGCACTCTTATTTTCTCCCTTAAGGCGGGAGAAAGCATATGTTTCTACAGTAATGAGAGGAATACTTTAAAATATTCTATTTTCTGCAGCAGTGGTTGTCAAAGAAAGAAGTCTGGTATGGCTAGTATGATCTTCACTTCTTTTCTGAGGCTTCTCTTTGATCATTTATACTTTGTTTTGCTGCTTAAAAACAGAGAAGATGATTTAGTAAGTCTTGATCTCAGGTGTTTACAGAACCTTCTTTAATAAAATCTTTAATCATTTACTTTTTTTTCCACACTGAAGTTGCTTGAAGCAACACACGAATGTCTGCTGCTCCACTCCAACTCCAAGATGACAAATGTTCTTTGATGATAATTGTAGTGTGGTCAGCTAACTTTATGATGTGGGTAATGTGAACACGTCAGAACAGTCACGTGTGTGTGCAAGCGCTGAGTACACACCCTCTAGCTGATCCGGTGTTCACTGGGAAGGATTTAGTTGTATTGTTGCCAGTTCTGACAGTCTGGCATCTGGGTATTAAAAAAGGTCCGGATCCAGTCACAGCTGTTAGGAGTCTGCTTCCAACGGCTGGAAAAGGAGGCAGCAGGGTTGTATCAAACACTAATTATCAGTGTCCTGGCATAGGTGGGGATCCAGACTCTTTGGGGGAGTCCAGGTTCATGAGGGAGGGATGTTTTGATCACAATAAATTGCTCAAAGCATATCATTACTGCATGAGTGATAACAGAGGGGGGCATTCAGGAAGTCAGTGAAGAGATCTTTCAGTTGCTCTGCACAGTTCTTTAGATGATGCCTTGGTACGCCGTCTGGTCCAGAGCTGGGGTTGATTAAAAAGGAAAAAAAGAAAGAAAGAAACTCTCAAACCAGACACACATCGGTGTCTTGAGTCTTTGTTGTCAGCAAAGTGACTCATGAGGTTTCAGTGCATCTATGCTTCCCTTCCAGATGAATTTTTTTTCTGCCATTTTCATTCCTCCATACGTTGCTGCTTTGTTGCCAAGTCTAAGGGCAGCAACAGAGATTTCAGACAGTGGGGTGGATTCTGCTGTCAACCAGGGGCTTTTGTTGCATGATACTTGGTACTTCTTACCGCAGCCACTTATGGGTTTTTCCTGTCACAGCCTTTGAGCAAACTTCCATACTATACTGCCAAACCTTTTTCATTCCGAATCTGTATGCAGACATCAGCATAATATCCAGTTATGAAACTTTACAATAGCTTTCTTTTCACTTATAGGTTGGCAGTATCTTCACATTTAAAGAAAATAAGCCTAATTTTACCTGAAGCTGATCTCCATTGCAGGAAACCTGCGTTATTTTGTACTTGATCTCTGTTTAACAAATTAATTCAATCAGTAGATCAAAGAACTCACTTGCCACTAGATGGCAGTAAGACATTTCCTTTTTTTGTTAAATTTGTAGGGTGATCACTTTTTCTCTTTTTTCTTTATATGTATTCAGATGACTTCTTGAGTCTCCTTTCCTGTACAAAAATAAATAGAGTTCCTTCAGACAGTTTAAAAACTAATTACAGCATAACTGTAAAAACATAAAGCATGTATGAGCTAGAACAAAATAAGTCCCTTTTCAGAACTAAACTGTGTGCATTACACAGGCTTGATTTCCTTGTTGGCCTTTGCTGTGCGAGTGGGAGGGAAATTCATTCAGCATCTCAGTCCTGTCAATTAGATGCAGTGTGTGTTGGCCAGATTTCATGCTTGCTTCTAAAAGCAAACGTTGATGCAATAGCCGAGCTAGCAGCACCGGTTCATAGTCATTAAATCAGGATTTGAGCTAATTAGGCCTGTCAGCATCAGTGATGACAGAACACAGCTGTTGTTTGCCAAATTTGACTCAAAAGTTACAAAATGTTTATGCACAGTTTTAAAAGTCAACAATGACTATAAAGTTCAATTCTGGACTATTAGCTGCATTTTAACGCTGTCTTGCTAAAGTATTTACACATTTTGCTCTTTTTTCTTCTTTGTCACATTATATTCAAACATGTTACTGCATTTCATTGAGATTTTATGTGATAAATAAAACATTAAACAGTACATAGAAAAAAACTAGTCAGTACTGCAGAATATGCTTTATCTATCTTTATAGTTAGTATTCTTTGCAAAATAAAACATCGATTTGCAAATCTTGCCATAGATTCTCAATTTGAATCTGAATCCTGGTCTGGTCTTTCAAACACTTGAATATAATTTGATCCGATCCATTAGTTTGTAATTCTGACCCCACGTGATTAGGACTCCAAATCATGTATCTGTTATCATGGCTAAGATTGTAAAACTCAAGGGATTTTTATTTATTTTTTTATCTGTTATATTATTAAATCGAATCAATAATGACGTTTTTAATAATCACATAATGCAAAACACAAAATGCTATGTTATTTTCGGGCAATGCAGAGATCAGTTACCTGTTTGATATCAGCGGAGGAAGCAGTGATGTGTGACGGGTTTGTTGATGTCTGTCTGCAGCTCAATCGGATTAATAAAACCAGCCATGTGACACAGCTGAGGTTTTTGTGCCTGTCAGCAGCACACATGTGTTTGTATGTGTCTGTGTGTGGTGCTGGCGGTCAGAGAGTTAAAAATCGCTTGGAAGTCATGTGGTCAAGAGGCAAGTCAGAAAGCATGAAAAGCCCCTTGTTACAGTTAACGTAAATGATGACAGTTCGTTTTGACAACTAGGGGCCAATGGAAAGTTTTAAGTCAATTATAGCTTGGCAGGGGACTCAGAAATATTTGAGACATTCTCTCAGAACAACCAGGACCCACACATGTACTTTTTGTTCTGTAGAAAATAAAAGGAAGAAATTGAATAAATGCATTTAAACATAACTAAAATATTGTACAATATGAAAAATGTTGTAGCTTTTTGTGATTTGGTTCAAAAGTGTTTGATTCCTTCTAATGTAGCACTTTCTAACCTTAATAATAAAAAAAAGTTTAAAACCTTTTGTTTCAGTTACAGTTGAATGGTAGAACATCTGCTGGTTGGTCTTAGCTTGCCAATGAAAGAGTTATGGTAGTCAGACTGTAAGGAAGCTTGTTTTGACAGAACCCTGGTGCCTCTACAGCTGCGTTTGCAATGTTTTATTGCTGAGACTTTCAGGCACAGCATTATACATCACATCCCATTAAGATCTTTTGGAAACAGGGTGTTCTCACAAGAGTACTGCCTCAGAAAACAATGAATTCCACATAGAGTTAGTTGTAGCTAATGAAACTTTTTCTATAGTAGAAAAGATAAGGTTGAAATCCCTGTTCTGTTAAATTTGTATTGTATATGTATTTTATTAAGTCTTACAAGAAGTGCTAACATGTTCAAGAGCTGCAGCATATATGCCAAGATGCATATCAGGTTACATGAGCCATTCTTTTTTTATGAGAAAAAATTATAAGGCGCACTGTCGGCTTATTGCCATCCTATTATGATCCTTTCCTATAGTGTAACTTTTATAGCTATAAATGTTGATCACCTTCTTCACCATAACCACAAACTGATGCCTGCCTAGATTACTAACTTGCCCACAATGATTGCGTATTTGTTGCAATTTTTGATGCTAATGTTCCTATTCCTTATAAATTCTGAATTACCAGCCACAACAGCATGCTTCTTTGGCATTTGCAGGCATCAAATAAAGTTTTGTTTTGCTTTTGTCCTCTGTGCTATCTTTCAGTCACTTTTTCCAGACTTCTGTGAAGACCTACTTCCTCTGTCTTTTCACACCATGCAGTCAAACCTTCTACAAAGTCAGTCATCTGAACCTGAGCACCTGTCGATACAACTGCTTCTCATTCTCTTTGGAAAAGGCCATAAAATGTACCTACTTTTCTCATGCCATGCCAGGTTGCCCCTTATTGAGTTATTTATCCCTAACAGGACTTTGTGTCAGCTAGATTCTCGTGAATCTCAAGACTTGGCTAGATTTAACTGAGAGTCAGTGAAATCTTCCTGTTCATGTTTGGATTCTGTTACTTGTAAGAAGCGACAAGTAATTAATAAATTAATAAATGCATAGTTTTATTATTTCTCAATCAAGTTGATGATCTTGCATATGCAACGTCTTATGGAAAATCAAATGCATTGCTATCACTGCAATGTAAATACGATATAATTTGATGTATTTAATTATGCAGACAGAAGATCTTGATCATATATTATCAATATCTGCAAAAACATCATTACTTATGATTCTAACCAGTTTGCCTCAGTAGTCATTACAAAATGATGTTTCTAACAATTTATTTCAAGGCCTTTGGAAAAATAGTTTGGACTATAGACTTGAGCCAGATCTTTAGAAATGACATTTTTCCCATCAGAGATTGACCATGAATCCTTTCATGATCATGAATACTAGAAATGTAGTTCTTACACTAGAAGAAGGTCTTTTGTAGTTTTCAAAAAGGAAACTAAAACCCCATAATTCTTCATTCTCTGACTTAGTAATTTAGGTAAGCATAGATTTCTGTAAAGCATTTTGCAAGACCCTTTATTGTCATAAACTTTCAGTAAATAGTTGAAAAAGCTTGACAAGTGCTTTGTTCTTACATTAGTTCCATAATACATTTCTCTCTATATTCCCTGGGAATTTGCAGCTACAGATAAAGAAAATGATTAAACTTGACTGGTTCTGCTGCCTTTTCGTTCTTTAATATCCCAGGAGGAACATAACCTGGGGAAGATGGATTTGGGTGCCGCCCGGCTGTGTGTTCAGCTTCTATAGAGTACATAATTTACTTTTATGGGGTTGGATTTCAGGGAAGTTGCTGCGATCATTTTACTGTACACGGCTTCTCTCGGGGTAGTAAATGATAAAGATGTAATAGCCAAAATATAGCCGTAATGAGGTCTGTGAGTGTGGCGTTGTGGCATCTCTTGAAAATAACCAAATGCAAAAATAGTCCTAAACACAAGCAGCTGTTAAGAAGGAATTGCTTTAGCAACACTAAGAGGAAGATTGGGGTAGCACATAGAAATACTGTTATCTAGAGCTATTCAGTTAGGAGAGTAGGATAATAGAACAGTGTCAGAAAGATAAGATATGGACTAGCTTTTAATTATGTGGAATAAAAATCAGCTTTGTATTAAAATTATACATAATGTCACATTTTATTGTGAGAATATACTCACTTTGAACTTTTTTATTTAATCAGTTCACATCATAACACCTTTCAAGTCAGATTGTCATACAGTTTTAATCAGCTTGAGTTAATATATGTTAGAAAAAGATAACACAAGCAGACCACAATTCACGAATTGACTTAAAGTCAGCATTCATATACAAAGGACTCCATTAGTGGGATTTGGTTGCAGATTTAACTCATGCTGAAGGAGATGGAACAATATGCAGCTCATTATAATACCAGCATCAGGTCAATTCTATGTCACTTCTCAGGACTCAAGGCTCATTACATGATGCACATTTCTATTAAGATTGTTATGATACCAGTGGTGCCACTGAAAGTTGGGAATTTAACTGTTGCAGTGCATGGTTGGCTCCTATTGTCCAATGATTAAAAAGATGGGAGATTCAGCTGAGGGCCATCAATGCAATGACCCTGCAAAACAAAATATTTGCAGATTACAAATATGAATAAGTATTTTTGCTCCATTTCTCCTAAGCAACTAGACTGGCAAGTTGAACTTAATAATTCAATTTACTATATGTTTAATAGCTAAAAGACATCTGATATATTTCTTTAATAGAAAGAATGTGCAAACTGTATTTATAATCAATATGTCATAACATGATAATACAATACATTTTAAATGTCTGTCTAGAATATTTGTCCTTAATTTACATTTAAAAGCTGCAAGCTCAGCTCGAGCAGCACAAAATACGGGTAAATGCAAATCTGGTTTAATCCTTCAGCATCATTTGTTTTTGCAAGGTAATTCAAATTGCTGAACAGGCTATCGTTTCACAGCTGCTACCATTAGTGTGCACAAGCAAGTTTTATAAGGAGGCAGTAGACAAGCTCCATCACAACAGACAGCTCTTGTGTGTCCTCTTTGGAAGAATCATAACAAACAAGAATTTTCACTTTTTTGTTGTCTAAATCATTTGGTTCATTCTGCACGATAGTACAAATGTTTGAACAAAGATTACTGAGATAGTAACTAACTTTTTAGATCTATTTCAACAACTTCCCCCCCAACCCTCCAACAGCCACTGCTGTAAGACTGCTAAGCTTAGCATGCTAGCAAGTTCCACTTTAGGATTAAAGTTGATAAACTAGTTGAAGCTTTATTTAAAAAGATTCTTTTTTTTCTCCAAGACATGATGTGAACTAACAATCTTGTGACAGTGGTGGAGAATTTCACTGCACTGTTGGTAGTATCAACATAATAATTGTGTTATTGTAAAAATACAATAACACAATTTATAGAATTTCAATGGCTAATATTCAATTCCCTTCAAAATTAATTTGTATAATGCTGTTTATCTGAAATGATAGATTTATGTAGTCTTTATTTGTGCCATCACATGCAAAGACAGAGCAGGTTTGTGAATGTTACACGGTGCAAAAACAAGAAAAACAGTCATTAGCATTCACTAGAACTGTGTAAATGAAATGGGGCAACCAACAACATTTTTTGTTGTTGATATAAATGATGTAAGATGGTTTGCTGAGCTGCAATATTGCAACCTCAGCCCCACCTGCGCCATATGTAACTGCTGAAGGATAAATCTTCTGCACCTCAGGTGTGCAATTACAAGCTTCAGTTCTTTATAGACTGACACTTCTATCTTCTAGCAAGGACTGGTCATTTACAATAAATTTGATATAAATGTACTATGACAGAATATCATCAAACTCCCCCTTGCTTGAAAAATAAGCTTGGAAAATTGGGTATGATCCAATTCCCTCTATGCAATCACTGCTGTCAGAAAATTCTCCTCATCTTCTTTTTCATTTTCTCTTGTAACTAGATGCTGTCAAGGCCCAGGGGCTTTGCTGCGCAGTTTGCTTGGCTGTATTTATAATTGGACCCTGTCAACAGTGTCCAGTGCAGCAGAAGTGCAAGGTTTTGTTATGGCATCTACTTTGTGCCAATTTCATCACATGGCAGCTGTGAGATGGTTTGTCTGTCATTAATGCATAAATATGGGACGGTGCGGACACAATAGTTGCTCCTACATGTTTGGGGAAGGAATGAACATGATCTAAGCACAGCTGAAGCTAAATTCTTGTTTGCAATGTAAAACTTTAGGGTTGTCTATTTACAAGAAAACACTGGTAGGTGTGTGTTTGTATACAAAAGAGTGGAAGATAAACCTAATAATGAGGCCTGCGGTTCCCGTCAAAACCAGAATGTCACTCTTTTTTTCTGTTGACATGATAATTGCATGTAATAGCAGTACAAATACCAGAAGGGATTTAGAATTCAGTGTGGCTCCATCTCTCTGCGGCAAGCCTCTGGGTTAGGCATGTTTCAATCCCCTCTGTTATTTCTACTTTTTCTATGTTCCTTTGTTCCTGATCAAATGTTCTGTTCATCAAATTGTGGGATTTGACCTGCTTTGCTATTTACTAAGTATCTGTGTGGGTGTTCTCCTAATCAGTGTGGGAGGAAGGGGGAAAGAAAAAAAAAAAAAAGAAGCCGGATCATGACTGAGCTTGTCAAGACGAAAACGCTCTGCATGGAAAAATGTCAGACACCTAGAGGACAGACGGGAAATGGGATAACATTGATGCCTGACTTCAAAACGACACTGTAGACCTTAGATCCGTTTAGAGAAGGGTGTGGGCAGGGTGAAAAACGCTGGCTGGCTGCAACGCAAAATTAGGAGATCACTTTTTTCTGATGAATATCCTTAGTATCATGGTGCCTTGTGCTATAAATATATTTTTATTTAATCAATCCATGAACTGTATGGGTACAATCTGTAGTATTACTATCTACATCCTGAGCTAAACCCACTATCTCCACAAGAAGTCATAGTAGGGTCAGCATCAAGCAGTAGGTTCACAACTGTTCATTATCCAATTGAAAAGAAGAATGCTAGTCTTTAGATGTTCAAAGCTAGTTCCTCAAGAGATGCAGCTGTAACTGAAGTGAAAATTGCATAATGAGTCTTAATGAACGCACTACACACTTTTCAAAAGTTTTGCTGAATTTTTTCAAACCATGTATTCTTTTATTTTTACTTCACAAATGTGCACCACTTTATGTTGGTCTATCAGTTAAAACCCCCAGTAAAATTCATTTAGGTCAGTGGAAGTGAAGTGACAACATGAGAAAAAGTTCAAGTAGTATGAACAATTTCACCAGGCGCTATTTACGCCCCTCCTCAACACTCCAGGAGGGGGAGACAAAGATCCACTTTGGTGCGGGATTGAATCCAGATTGTCTATCTACAGACCTGCTTATGGTTGCTTTTCTTTGTTGTTAGAGGCGTTGTAGGAATAGTTAGGTGACCTTGACTAAGGCATAGTTCCTTTTTTTATTTGTAAAACATGTGCAGGACGTGCTAAAAACACACCTCCCTTGACCTTGCACACAGACTTCAACCAATAAATCCACTTCTCACGCAAATGTAATTCCTACCCATTAAGAGTTTTGCTTAGTAAACCTCAAAGGTTTATCCTCCCCTCATCACTCTTTCTGTTCAGAATGACACAACCGCCGTCCATTTATCACCCGACAAACGCATTCCAGGGGAGACACTGGCCAATGGGTAAAGAGGAGGGCGTGACTTTCCTTTTACTCCAGCAAAGCAGGAGTATGAAGTTTCACCCAACAGTGCACAGCTGCTGGGAGAGAATGGTGCAGCTTCGCGCTCAGCTCAGGTGCGTGATATTTCCCAGCTCCGTTTTCATCTTCCCATAACTTTGACCGACGCTCACAGGAGTGCAGGCACAAAGTTTAGACGCCGCAGCTCCACTCCCCAAATGGCTTGGATTATTCCTTCGCATCTGCACGGGACTGGCGCTGCTTTGCTTCTGCTCGCACTGATTCTGACAGGTGATGCCGGAGCGAGTGTTTCTGACAGCTATGGATTATCATACGCCCTGAGGCCCGAGCTCTCGGAAGATACGATACTGGTCGCCAATAATGGGATCCGCGTGCCTTTCGGGAGATCAGTTTTTATTGATCCCATTAACGATTTGGTGGTCCAAGTTCAGCCCGGCGACAGATGCAGCATCACAGTTTTGGACAACGACCCGCTGTCTCAGAGACCCGGACACCTGTCTCCGAAAAAGTTTCCGTGTGAATTTGGCCCCAACGACGTGAAGTATTCACACTTTGGCTCCCGGAGTCCCCCGAGAGACAGAGTGAGATTGCAGCTCAGGTACGACACCCAAACGGATACAATAATAATACCGTTCATGATGGAGGTGGAGGTGATCTTCACACAGCTGGAAGTGCTGACGAAAAACATGCCCCTCGCTGTTGACAAACTGCTGGGCACCAGTAATCCCATCGATAGAGGGATTTTGGAGTTCACCCTTGACAGAAGCTCACAGCAATGCAAAATAGCTTCGCTCACCAGCGGCAACGTGATTCCTCGTTATGGGAAACTTGTGGATGAGGAGAGCCTCGGAACAATGGTAGATTGTGATGAATTCATTAGGATGAACATCCGTTATCAGCATACTTTTACTTCAAAGTCCCCGAACAGAGATTATATCCCCATGCTGGTGGAATTATATGATAAAGAAGGAAATGTGCTTAAGCAGGAATTTTTCCAGATTCTGGTGCGAATAAAAGACGGAGAGGACAACACGCCCCCTAAGCCCAGCTTTGTTGCCATGATGATGATGGAAGTCGACCAGTTTGTAATGACAGCAATAACCGTAGACATGCTGGCTGCTGAGGATGTGGAGTCTAATCCTGACGAATTAATTTTCAACATCACTTCCCCTCTCTCCTTTGAAGAGGGCTACATAGTCAGCACAGATGACAGGAATTTACCCATAACCTCATTTTACCAGGGAGACCTCAAAGAACTGAAAATTGCTTATAAACCTCCTGCTGTGGATTCAGACACTGAGAGGATTTTCCAGGTTGAGCTTGAAGTTGTGGACACAGAAGGGGCTGTGTCAGACACGTTTGAATTCATGATTGTTGTCAAGCCGATGAACACGTTGGCCCCTGTGGTTACAAGGAACACTGGTCAGCTGCTGTATGAAGGCCAGTCCAGGCCGTTGTCTAGTTCACAGAATCTAGAAATCAGTGACGAGGACAATTTAGACAAAGTCAGAATTAGTGTAATTGATGGCTTGAGGCATGGAGAGTTAACTGTTCTGGGCTCTAGGAGGAAATTTTTCACCCCATCTGACCTTGACGCTGGAGTAGTCATTTATCAGCATGATGGTAGCGATACATACAGTGATAACATTATCTTCAGGATGACGGATGGCACACATGAAGTGGAGTTTTTGTTTCCCATCACTGTCGTGCCTACAGATGATGAGGCGCCTATTATCAATGCCAACACTGGTTTGATTTTGTTCAAAAATCAAGTTATGCAGATTTTCCCGTCAATGCTCAGTGCTGCAGATATTGACTCAGAAGATTCTACAATAACGTTTGCGTTAGAGCTTCCCTTTCCAACAGTGGGGCAGGTGTTGCTGCGTCAGTCTGAGGCGCCAAAGGACCCATCTACCTGGAAGTTTAATACAGAGGATGAAATGTATGAGAAAGTAGTGACTGAGTGGCTGCAGCAGGACATTATCGATGGAAAACTGTTTTACAAGCACACAGGGCCTCACAGCACGAGCACAGTCTTGGATCAATTTGTGTTTAGAGTACAAGATGACAATGATCCCCCAAATCAGTCAGGTAAGAGCACATTCATAATCAAAATAATTCCCGTCGATGACCTCCCGCCTGAACTTTACCCTAGTACAACCTTACAAATGACTGTTCACGAGTACCAGCTGACGTATTTCCGGAAAAAATTCCTCCGCTACACCGACCTTGACTCAGAGGACCGAGATTTAAAATACACCATTATCCAACCGCCTACAGACACAGACGAGAACAGCCCTGTTATACTAGGAGCCCTGGTATTGACTGAAACCCCAAACACTGAAGTCACAACGTTCACACAGGCACAGATTAACCATCACAAAATAGCCTTCAAACCACCTGATCTTGAGCTTGGAATTACCACTCATGTTCTACAGTTCAGATACACTGTGGAAGATGTCTCTAGAAATAGTGTGGAGGGAGTTTTTACAATATTCTTAAAGCCTGTGGACAACAAGCCACCTGAAATAACGAACACCGGATTTACTGTGCTGGAACGTGGCAGACATATCCTCACCAGGGCCGAGCTGGACACCACAGACACAGACACAGACAGCAGCAAGATAATATTCACTATTACACAGCCTCCTCTTCATGGCCAGATCCAGTTCATATTCACTCACATGACAAAAGGAGATACCTTCAACCTTGAGAATATTGGAAATGGAATGATCTCGTACATCAACAATGGAGATGAATCAACAGTAGACTTGATAAAAATAGATGTCAGTGATGGGGTGCACGTTGTTCCAATTTCCATAAAAATTACAGTGAAGCCAATTGATGATGAGACTCCAACAATTGATCTGCCAGCAGGTACAATAGGCTCCTACATAGACGTACTAGAAAATGAAGCAACAGAAATCACAAGTAACGTAATTCAGGGAAGAGACGAGGACACAGATGACCTCCGTTTGACCTTCATCGTTGAAGACAAACCATCATTTGGAGAAATCTTAGTGAAAGGAGTTCCATCGAGCACGTTTACTCAAGCTGATATCATTAACGGCTTTGTGGTCTATGCCCATACAAGCGGAGAGATTGGCTTAAACACAAAGGAGGACTTTTTCAATCTCACTCTGACTGATATGTCTGATGAGTGGACTATAGGAGGAAATAAAATTACAGGTGTCAGAGTTCATGTAACTATTCTTCCCCTGGACAGCCAGGCTCCTGAGGTCTTTGTTGGGCCACAGTTTACTGTTACAGAGGGAGAAAAAAATGTCATTCAGATTCTTCATATAAGCGCTGATGATGTTGACACCCCTAATGATGACCTTCTTTGTACAATTATTGTTCAACCAACTTCAGGGTATGTGGAAAACATCTCTCCAGCACCAGGCTCAGAGAAGTCCAGGTCTGGGACAGCTATTAGTGCTTTCACCATCAAAGACATTAGACAGAATCACATTTACTACGTTCAAAGCATTCACAAAGGAGTTGAGCCAGTGGAGGACAGGTTTACCTTCAGATGCTCTGATGGCATCAATTTCTCTGAAAGGCACTTTTTTCCCATCTCCGTAATCCCCTCTAATGATGAAAAGCCAGAGATTTACATGAGAGAATTTGTGGTTATGGAGGGTATGAACATAGTTATTGACACTCCCATACTGAACGGTGCTGATGCGGACCTCCCGTCTGATCAGCTCACATTTTTCATCTCCAAACCCCCCAGACATGGATTTATTCTTAATCAGCTCACCACTGGAACTCTCCCTGTGTCAAACTTCACCTTGGAACAGATCAGGGATGGCTCCAGTATTGTGTATGAGCATGATGACACAGAGACAACAGAAGATAGCTTTGAAATTGTCCTCACAGATGGAAAATTCAGTGTAGAGAAAACAGTAATAGTTATGGTTATCCCTGTGGATGATGAAACCCCGAGGATGGCTATTAATGATGGCCTAGAAATTGAGATAGGTGATGTTAAAGTAATTAACAATAATGTTTTAAAAGCCACTGATCTGGACTCTGAGGATAGTACACTTACGTATATTGTAAGATACGGGCCTGGCCAGGGGTATTTGCAAAGAACAATGCCAACTGGTGAATTGCAAAATATCTCAGTTGGGATGAATTTTACACAAAATGAAGTAGATCAGGGTTTGATTTTGTACATCCACAATGGGCAAGAGGGAATCCGTGACCTCATTAAGTTTGATGTGACAGATGGAATCAACCCTTTAATTGACAGATACTTCTATGTATCTATTGGTGGGATTGACATAGTTTTCCCTGATGTAATCAATAAAGGAGTATCTCTTAAAGAGGGAGGTCGAGTTACCTTGACAACTGATCTTCTTAGTACAAGTGACCTGAACAGTCCAGACGAACACTTAGTTTTCACAATCACCCGTGCTCCTGTGAGAGGACACCTGGAATGCACAGACACACCTGGGATGCCAATCTCATCCTTTACTCAGCTCCAGCTGGCTGGTAGCAAAATCTACTACATTCACACAGCTGACGACGAGGTGAAAATGGATAGCTTTGAGTTTGAAGTGACTGATGGCTACAACCCTGTGTTCCGCACTTTCCGCATCTCCATCGCTGACGTGGACAACAAGAAACCTGTGGTTACGGTGCATGGCCTGGTGGTGACTGAGGGAGAGAATAAACTCATCACGCCTTTTGAAATAACAGTTGAAGACAGAGACACCGTTGACCGCCTGTTGAGATTCACAGTTACTCAAATCCCTGTTCACGGTCGCCTGCTCTTCAACAACAGTCGACCTGTCGCCTCTTTCACAAAGCAAGACCTAAATGAGAACATGATCAGCTACAAACATGATGGCACAGAGAGCGCAGAGGACAGTTTCTCCTTCACCGTCACTGATGGAACCCACACGGACTTTTATGTCTTCCCCGACACGGTTTTCGAGACCCGAAAACCCCAAGTGATGAAGATTACTGTTCTTGCTGTGGATAATGGGGTGCCTCACATCATAGTTAACAAAGGTGCCCAGACATTGAGGGTGATGGAGAGAGATCTCTTGGGGTTTGTGATCACAAGTAAGTGCCTCAAAGCAGAGGACAGAGACAGCATTCAGGATTCTGTGACTTTTAGGATTACTGTTGCCCCAGAACACGGTTACCTGATCAACCTTGGCAGAGGAAATGCAACTGTGTCCACATTCACACAAGGTAAGAGAGCTGATTTTAATATTTCTACTGTTCTTGCAACTTTTGTGTCATCCTTCACATACTCTCTCTGAAGACTTTGTAATTCTCAAAGATGTTTGATGCTAATCTTAAGTCTCTTTATATTTACCTCCTATGCCCATTTGGCATTATAAAAGCAACATTTCCTAACAAAGGTTTCATTAATATTTCACCCAAAGCTTCTTTTTTAGACAGAAAAGTCTGTTTTCAGGGCCCCAGGCTTACCAGATCTCCAGAGGAGTGTATTTTTTCAAGCAGTGCCTAGTGGGTTCACTTTTGGAAAGAGCTGGTGGAGATTTGTACATTACTGGAAAACTATTTTCAAAGAAAAACCAAGGGAAATATAGATATGGTGGTAAATAATACGAACTGCAAACACGTTGAAGGGAGACTGGCTCAAAGGAAATGACTAGTTTTGTAAACAACACAAGGCTGTGCCGAAGTTATACTTCAAACAAACCAGGGGGATGCCTTGGTTAATGGTAAATATAGGTGTAGCAGCACATCTGTTGTGTCAATGTCCATGTTATTTCTGCTTAGATTTATGGAGCCACTGTGCAAAGGGTATCCCCAGGTAATTAATATTTCAGCAGTTGTCACAAGCGTAAATAGACACAAGCTATGCACCACTAATACAATTTTCTAATGCACCATTCCATTCATTTGAAGATTTTTTTAAACTTAATTAACTGAAGGCATGAAGGGTTAAACTTTACAAACTACCTTATCAATGATTATGAAGGATTCTGTTTAACAATATGCAATGATGACGGCACACATTAGAATGATGGTGAATCACTTTATGTTATTTAGGATTTTGGATACAGTTGCAGCATTTTTATTCAAAATGTGTGAATATGTAAATATTCCAAGACTTTCAGCATGCATATTTTATCACACGGCCTGAGTCTGCATTAGAACGTAGCATTCAAAAGTTGTTTTTAAGAAGCATATCAAGGGGGGAAAAAAATAAATAAATCTGAATGTATTTTTCTCCTTGTCACCATTCAAGCCATGGCAGTGTTTGTTGTTCTGCTCATGCAAATTCTTTCTTTTTCAGCTGAAATCGATGACATGAACATATGCTACATTCTGAAGCCTGGTGACAATGCGACAAATGACATCTTCCATTTCTCCATTGAGGATAATGGTAAGTTTGTTTTCTGTCAATAAGATATTTGGAAAGTTTGATAAGAATCCTTCTCATGCTGATATTGGATTTGTCTCAGATTGAACTATGAGAATATTTTCTACATGTAGAAAAGCCTGCATGTACACTTAGATCACAGTATGTCTAAATAAGGCAGAGTTATGTGCAAAGATGATAAAGACTTCCAGGACAATATTTTCTCTCACACATGATGTAGAGGGGAAGCTATACTGTTTATATTGTGAAATAGATTTTGACTCCATTGTAATGTCTTGCCGTCTTGCTTATTACCATTTTATTTAAGCATTTGTGTTAGTTTTACTGCAAATTACCCAGTAGCTAGTTCTACCTTATGGTTCCAAACTATAATTACTGGTTATTTTTCAGCAAGTAATTATTCATTTAGCAAATGACTAATTAGTAAAGCAATTAGCGAAGACCTTCCCTCTAACTAAGATTTGTAATCAGGCGCAGGCTCAGTGAAAGGTTCGGGGCAATGATGTCGGTGTTGCCGATTAGCAGAAGCAGTGTGCCTTACAGTGTGTCCTTTTCTCTACCCTTCAGCTGTGATGAGTGAGCACAAAGAGCCGCTCTAATAGGGGCCCTCATTTCCCACAAGTATCTCCCCGGCCTTCATACTTATATTCTCATTTTGCATTTTTTTTGTTTTTCCAGGACAAATCTGTTGCTTCGGTTTAAATCAGTGGTAACAGGTGGACGGGGTGCTGATGAGTGATGACTTAAAAGTAGAAGCTGGTTCTGAATGATAGATTTTCACCTGAGCGGCTTGCTCGTTTAGAGCAAAGGAGAAACTTCTTTGTTGGTGAGGCTCCATCAGTCCCCCTGTTATTACCACACCTGAGTTATTTGTCAGGGATCTCTGCTGGTTTTCTCCCTCGCTGTCACTCTCTTAATGACACACTCAAATCCCACACCAGTAGTTTGTTTTCCAGAGCTGATAATTAGATTCACTTTCTCGGGTCTCACAATACTGCTTACGATGCTTTTACATTAAAAAAAAAAAAGGTGATTCTAAACAGCATGTTCTCTTCCGCATCAATTACGGCTTTGTCGCCGCTGACCATAATTGTCATTTTGTGACATTTGAATTAAAGTTTTTCTGCCTTTAAACATTTCTAAGAAGTTGGTCGGCCCATCCGCAAGGACTTGTCACGTACTGCAGTGCAGCTGGTGAGGCAGTCAGTGAACATTTTTTCAATGAGATTTGAGCTGCGCTGGTGGCAGCCCTGATTCCCCAGACGGCGCTTGCAGCTCTTTGAACAGCCGTGTTGTGGAGGAGCTGAATGGTGTTCTCCAGCACACAGCTGCACCATGTCGTGTTAAACAACGGAAAACATTCTCCTTCTCACTTCAACCTCATTTTGCCACTAAAACTTAGAAATGTTTCACCCCCCCTCCTCTCAGTAAATAGTTGCTTTTGATGGTGCAGCTGCTTGTGGTAATTTCAGCAGTTCGTGCCGACAGATGTGAACTACCCGTGTGTTTACTAATTGAAGGGCATATAGAGAAAGTGTTTTTGCTGCTGATTGCCAGTATCTCAGTATGCACGCTACCTTATTTGCACATGCCATTGTCATGTAAATAGTCGTCATCATAAAAAGCATGTACACCCTTGCTGATATCTGGTCTTTTTCGTATCTGGATATCATAAAAAATTATTTAGAGTACTGGCTTCTGTAAAAACAAAACCTTTAGATCTATGCTGTCAGGATTTATTCAACAAAGATCACACCAATTAGAAAAAGTAGAAAAAAAGTTTTTAACCCTCCTGTTATTTTTGTTTGTGAGATACAGCAATAATGTTCCTGGGTCAATTTGACCCGTGGAGTGTTTAATCATGCAACAGCGTCAGAAACCAAGAAAAATCCTCCAAAACATTTATGCATCTGATTATTAACTCCAATACTAACCATTTCAATCAACATTTTTTTATGCAATAATGTTTTTTTTTATTTCTCACAAATAGAGGATCAATGACGACAACTTACTCATCTACTCGTTTGGATGTAAGAATTGTATTTTTTTACGTCTACTCTCAAAAAACAATAATTTTTTGTAAATTTTTTTATATTACATTTAGATTTTTAATTTTTTTTCCCAAGGTGTGATCTTTGTAATTTAACTTGAGACACATATACTGTTCTGGGTCAAAGTGACCCACTGATTCAATTCAAGACAAATGAGTCATGCAGAAAGTATTCATGTTTCCCCCACTTCTGCTGAGTGTCCACTCAGTGTGGGTGGAGTTTGCCCACGGGAACCGATAAGGTTCCCATCAAAAGTTGTATGAACACCTGCTTTCTCGCAGTGAAGTAAAGAGAATAGCGAGAAAGTGGGCTTGTGTGTGTACATGTGTGCATGTATGTGTATGGTGTGGTGTGGTGCGTGTGTGTGTGTGTGTGTGTGCGTGTGTGTGTGTGTGTGTGTGTGTGTGTGTGTGTGTGCGTGCGTGTGCGTGTGCGTGTGTGTGTGTGTGTGTGTGTGTGTGTGTGTGTG
This sequence comes from Poecilia reticulata, assembly GCF_904066995.2. Taxonomy (NCBI): domain Eukaryota; kingdom Metazoa; phylum Chordata; class Actinopteri; order Cyprinodontiformes; family Poeciliidae; genus Poecilia; species Poecilia reticulata. The sequence goes on from NC_088842.1 coordinate 26,749,068, forward strand.
TGTGTGTGTGTGTGTGCGTTGGTATACATGGTTTAGCCTGCCTTTTGACCTGAATACGCACTTACGTTACGCGGACCTAAGGGTAATACAAGGACAATGCTGATGTCCTCATAAATCAAGGAGTGTATTTAAAATTTTGAGTATCTAAACAACACTTTTTCTCATAAATCTAAAGTTTTATAGCAACTATGCCAGTTTTTGCATGATGTGGACCATATATTTGTACTTTTCAGTGAATAAACAGCGTGATATCTCACTTTCTTTAATTGTCCTTTTATACCATGTGACCTGAGATTTGTGTATTCCAGTGTATAACACAGCGCTGCCTGATTTAAAGCGGCGGTGTGTATGAATTGCACTTTTACACACATTTTCCATAAACTACGCGCGCTTTTAGCCGGTCATCATCTGATTGGCTGAAAAAACTTGTGGGCGTGTCTGATTACTAAACAGTCCCAGACGCCAGGTTTTTAAAAATTAAATCCCCATTTGAAGCCGCAGCTCTCAATATGGACATGTTGGTGGAATAACTCTGCACAGGTAAGCATAAATTGTAAATTAAAAATACATTTTGCCTAGATAAAGTTATTTGCAAGTAAATAACTGCAAATGTAAGAGATTTTTGAGCAAAATGAATTATTTTAGATTTTAATTTAGGTGACATGAAAGCTAACCAACATATTTTGGATATTTACATCAAGTAACTTAGATATGTTTACTTTTATGACTGAAAAGACCTACCTGAAGCAGTATAGTTTTTATTCAGAGTGTTTTAAAGTAAGAGAGTAGCTTGACTAGGAGAGCTAGCTTCGTAGCTAGACGAAACGTGTTTGACAAGTTGACGATGTTTGGAGTAGATGGTATCTGTGTGGTACCATACCCCAAACAGGTACCACTTAGCTTTTAGTGGTAAAAACTGGGTGATAGACTAAGGTTTTCATCACTATATTTAACGATATTGGCAAATTGCTTGCTTTATGTTAGCTAACTGCGTAGTGACATTCTGCTTGTTAAGCTCGTTAAGCTTGATTGCCATCGGTCCTGCTGAAGAGCAAGCAGGAAATTAATAAGAAGTAAACCCACAGGTTTCTGTGAAACTTGTTAATCTTTTAGAAAAGCACTAATTGTTGAATGTTTGAATAAATGGATGCAATAGGGCAGGTGCACCGATGGCTTTAAAGCTGTGTACTGTAATCACTTCGCTGACTTCAGCAACTTAAATGCTGAAAGTATAAACCAGGAGTCCTCAAATTCAGGCAAACATAGTCGTTCTTCAATTTTTAAATGTGTATTTGTACCTTAATTAGCTGAATAACCTCACATGCAGCCAAATTCTCCAGATTTCTGACATTATTTGATTTAGGTGTGTTGAGGCAGAGATGCATTTAAAAGTTGGAGGGGATTGTACCTGGAGGACTGACTAAAAGATGAATAGGACTTAACAAAATTCATTTGTGCAAAAAAAAAACAGCCTTTTTCCTTAAATTATGGCTCAAGTATTCTTGTAAGGCTGTGCTACTGGCTGAACCTCAATATATTGAACACTGATCATTGTATGAACTATTTGTAGATGGTAAAGCACTTTTTTAAATCAGTGATTAAATAAATTATAGTGTTGGTGTTTTATCTGAGGTATGTGTCTTGCATGTATAACATGTTTCCATAGTGATAATTTAATTTTTAGCTTTAAAGCTTGTAGGAATTATAAAGAAGCCTGTAATTCCTTATTTGACTGTTATAACTTTTCATACATGCCAGTAAAACATGCAGAGGCGAAGACGCATAAAACCGAAGGAAGATGCCAAATATTATATTGATACCAAAACGGACAAAGTGGGGCTTGACGTCAAGTACATCAATGCCTTTAAAGGTATGGGTATTTTTGGGGGGTGGTTTAATTACAGTCAATCCTTTATACATTGTTTACTCTTTCTACTATTATTTTTGCTTTCTTCATTAGGCCGTGGTATTTTTGCCACAACCTCTTTTCAGAAAGGAGACTTTCTGTGTGAGTATCGAGGTGAACTGATAAGTAAAGAGGAATGTGAGAGGAGACAGAAAATTTACCATGACAACCTTAAAGTTTTCTTGTTTGAATTCTACTTTAATGGAAAACTCTGGTGGTGAGTATGTTTGTATCAGAAGTCTAATTAGAATGGCATATATGTAAATGAATATGTTTATATTTCAAATGCAATGTTATATATTTGCAGTGTTGATGCAGCAAAAGAAGATGGCTCTCTTGGAAGGCTTATAAACGATGACAATATCAGCCCAAATACCAAAATGAAGTATCTGACTGTGCAACAGAAGCCACATTTGTGTTTATTTGCAACTCGAGATATCAATCAGGGAGAAGAGATTACGTACAATTATGGGGACTCAGACTGGCCATGGCGACTCAAGGTACTAAAAAAATCAAAATTTATGAATCTTAAGATTATGTTCATTTAAGAAATGCGCTAATAATGATTATTTAAACCTGAACCTCCTTTGTTTTACCTTTCTTTTCACAAGAATAGATGGCTGACTGTACAAGACGTTGCAGTGCAAATTAACCAGTTACCCACAAATGTATAATAAATAATTACAATAGGATAGTATTTACGCCGTTTCCAGAATTCGAAATACTTAAGTCAACCATCAGACTATTTTCTCTGCTACATCACAGAAAATCTTCTGTGGGGAAAAATAATCAGTCTTTCTTCTTTTCACAGGAGTTGGAGAAAGAAACGTCTCAAAGTCCTGACTGTACTCATTCAACTTCTACAACTGACAACACAGAACAGGTACAGAAGTTGGGCTTTTATTTTGACTTTACCAAACATTTTGGCTGGATTTAAAACTAGTTACCTTTCATGGGTGTTTACTGTCATAGGGCACCATCACTTAATTGAGGATATCTCCGTAAATAAGTCAAAGGGAATATGGTGTTGACTTTTATTTATTTTCTGTTTCAGGTGAGAGCTGAAAATGACCAGGATCAGATGACAACCAGTGTCCCAAACGAGACAGATTCAGTTCTGGATTCACTTCCCAACAATTCAGAGGTATTTTATGATTAAAGTGTAGCTAAATGATGTCAGTCAGCCAACCTGTTCTACTTAAGTGTGTCTGTGTGTGGACCTGAATGCCATGTGGTTTATAAAGACATTGGTTTGTAAGGACAGTCTCATGTCATGGTTTTCAGTTTGTAAGCTCAGTGTGGTAAGCTCAGTGTGTGTATGTGTGTGTTTCATGGTCAACTGCCCCAATGTGATACAGGAGGACCATATTGTATATGGGGACCTGGCGTTATTGAATTGATAAAAACATTTGTTTTGGTTCTTGTGAGGTTGTTAATATTGGTTTGACCTCTGATAAATATTGACATGGCATCTCAGAAAATATTGGGAGAGTAAAGATTTTAATTTTTTTAAAAGTTAAAGAAAATGCATTAACTTTTTGGTGAAAATCTTTTGAATTTCACAACAGAATCAGACATCAGTTTGTCAATACTTGTGAAATTGTAGTATTTTGACTGTTAAAGTTTGCCATCATTCATCTTTTACGCTGTTTCCAGAATTCGAAACAATTAAGTCAACCATAAGACTATTGTTCTCTGCTAAGTCACAGAAAATCTTCTGAGGAAAAAAAAAGACAATCTTTTTTCTTTTTCACAGGAGTTGGAGAAAGAAACGTCTCAAAGTCCTGACTGTACTCATTCAACTTCTACAACTGACAACACAGAGCAGGTACAGAACTTGGGTTTTTATTTTGACTTTACCAAACATTTTGGCTGGATTTAAAACTAGTTACCTTTCATGGGTGTTTACTGTCATAGGGCACCATCACTTAATTGAGGATATGTCCGTAAATAAGTCAAAGGGAATATAGTGCTGAGTTGTATTTATTTTCTGTTTCAGATCAGAGCTGAAAATGACCAGGATCAGAAGACAACCAGTGTCCCAAACGAGACAGATTCAGTCCTGGATTCACTTCCCAACAACTCAGAGGTATTTTATGATTAAGGTGTAGCTAAATGATGTCAGTCAGCCAACCTGTTCTACTTAAGTGTGTCTGTGTGTGGACCTGAATGCCATGTGGTTTATGAAGACATTGGTTTGTAAGGACAGTCTCATGTCATGGTTTTCAGTTTGTAAGCTCAGTGTTGTAAGCTCAGTGTGTGTATGTGTGTGTTTCATGGTCAACTGCCCCAATGTGATACAGAAGGACCATATTGTAAATGGGGACCTGGCGTTATTGAATTGATAAAAACATTTGTTTTGGTTCTTGTGAGGTTGTTAATATTGGTTTGACCTTTGATAAATGTTGACTTGGCATCCCAGAACCTATTGGGAGAAAAAAGATTTAAATTTCTTAAAAGTTAAAGAAATACATTACATTTTGGTGAAATTTACTTTTAATTTAACCACAGAATCAGACTTCAATTTGGTCAGTGCTGCTGAAATTATAACATTTTGAATATTTGTTAATGTTTGCTATCATTCTACTTGTTTCTTAAGAGTTCGTCTGTCAAGTTGCTTCCAGAATTCAAAACGCTTTGGTCAAACATCAAACTATTGTTTCTGCAACATCGCAGAAATTCTTCTGTGGGAAAAAAAATCATTCTTTCTTCTTTTTCACAGGAGTTGGAGGAAGAAACATTTCAAAGTCCTGACTGTACTCATTCAACTTCTACAACTGACAACACAGAACAGGTACAGAAGTTGGGCTTTTATTTGACTTTACCAAACATTTTGGCTGGATTTAAAACTAGTTACCTTTCATGGGTGTTTGCTGTCATAGGGCACCATCACTTAATTGAGGATATCTCCGTAAATAAGTCAAAGGGAATATGGTGTTGACTTTTATTTATTTTCTGTTTCAGGTGAGAGCTGAAAATGACCAGGATCAGATGACAACCAGTGTCCCAAACGAGACAGATTCAGTCCTGGATTCACTTCCAATCAATTCAGAGGTATTTTATGATTAAGGTGTAGCTAAATGATGTCAGTCAGCCAACCTGTTCTACTTAAGTGTGTCTGTGTGTGGACCTGAATGCCATGTGGTTTATAAAGACATTGGTTTGTAAGGACAGTCTCATGTCATGGTTTTCAGTTTGTAAGCTCAGTGTGGTAAGCTCAGTGTGTGTATGTGTGTGTTTCATGGTCAACTGCCCCAATGTGATACAGGAGGACCATATTGTATATGGGACCTGGCGTTATTGAATTGATAAAAACATTTGTTTTGGTTCTTGTGAGGTTGTTAATATTGGTTTGTCCTCTGATATATGTTGACTTGGCATCCTAGAACATATTGGGAGAATAACGATTTAAATTTCTTAATAGTTAAGAAAATACATTACATTTTGGTGAAATTTACTTTAATTTAACCACAGAATCAGACTTCAATTTGGTCAGTGCTGCTGAAATTATAACATTTTAAATATTTGTTAATGTTTGCTATCATTCTACTTGTTTCTTAAGAGTTTGTCTGTCAAGCTGCTTCCAGAATTCAAAACGCTTTGGTCAAACATCAAACTATTGTTTCTACAACATCGCAGAAATTCTTCTGTGGGGAAAAATAATCATTCTTCCTTCTTTTTCACAGGAGTTGGAGAAAGAAATGTCTCAAAGTCCTGACTGTACTCATTCAACTTCTACAACTGACAACACAGAACAGGTACAGAATTTGTTTTTTTTATTTTGACTTTACCAAACATTTTTGGCTGGGTTCAAAACTAGTTACCTTTCATGGGTGTTTGCTGTCATAGGGCACCATCACTTAATTGAGGATATCTCCGTAAATAAGTCAAAGGGAATATGGTGTTGACTTTTATTTATTTTCTGTTTCAGGTGAGAGCTGAAAATGACCAGGATCAGATGACAACCAGTGTCCCAAACGAGACAGATTCAGTCCTGGATTCACTTCCAATCAATTCAGAGGTATTTTATGATTAAGGTGTAGCTAAATGATGTCAGTCAGCCAACCTGTTCTACTTAAGTGTGTCTGTGTGTGGACCTGAATGCCATGTGGTTTATAAAGACATTGGTTTGTAAGGACAGTCTCATGTCATGGTTTTCAGTTTGTAAGCTCAGTGTGTGTATGTGTGTGTTTCATGGTCAACTGCCCCAATGTGATACAGGAGGACCATATTGTATATGAGGACCTGGCGTTATTGAATTGATAAAAATATATTTTTTGGTTCCTGTGAGGTTGTTAATATTGGTTTGACCTCTGACAAATGTTGACTTGACATCCCAGAATATATTAGAATAAAATTTTAAATGTTGTCATACTTAGAAAAAATATATATATAAAGATTTTGTCTTCTCTGCGTCTTTACCACATAATATTTTTAATTTAACAATTTAAAAGTTTGCAGGAAAAGTTATTTTTTTATGATTTGCACCCTCTTTAAATATGTTCTCATTCATTACCCAATATTGAATATACTTTAAATAAATATCCCTAACTCTTATATATATTTATATGTGTGTGTTTAATCTTTTCCTTGTAGTGTCAAAAACATCACCTGATGTGCACAACATTATCTTCTTTGGAGAAGTGTATTCAGTGTTTTGGTCCTTGTACTTCATTCAAGTGGGTTGGCTACCAGTGTAAAGGTAAGATATTTAGTTAATTTGTATTTGAATTAAAAAGTGCTGCAAATAGGATCTATGTCTTTGTTGAACTGTCGACCATGAACAAATTTCATGGTCGACACTCACTTCAGCATTTTCAGAAGTGAGTATATAGATTTAAATACAATGAAATGTACATCATCATGGTGACTTTCAAAGCAGTGGAAGATTTCAAAGTACCTTAAAATCTTTACCCTTAATATTTTTTTAAAACGGAACATAAAATTTTACCCAAAAAGTTCAATTTTGCACATTTTAAAAAAATAATTGTTAATCCATATTTACCTTTTCTATGTGATCTTAAAATAAGGTGTAATGGCTTATTTGAGATTTTGATTTTTTTTTTGTCTTGTTTGTTTTTTTACATTTAAATTTCTTCACAGGTTGTTCAAAAGTCTGGCATTCATATTGCCTTAAACAAATTACAAATGACAGAACCCAGGTGAATGTCCACATAAGTTTTTTTTTAGCTTTGCCTTGTAAGTCTCAATTATAACATAAATTATATTTCCCACAATTTCAGGCAAAAGAACTTTTTAAATATTCCATGGCTCACTCCTCATCAGATGACGACAACAACACATCACCTTCCAAACAATGTGAAATGTCAGATGATGACCATGAGTCTGATATGGACTACATACCAAATTCAGAATCTGCAGAAACTGATGAAGACTCAGATATTAGCATCCCCTTTCAGCCCATCAAGTCTAAAGTTGGACAAATTCAAGGAAACCCAACAATACCAGATCTCGCTTCATTCTTGCCAGACTCAAGTTCTGTGGTTGAACCTAGCACATCAAATATCTGGCCTCCTTTTCACACAGATGATATGGGTGATGACACACTTGAAACATTCAGCCCAGTCAAGTCTACAAAAGACTCAAACAAAAAACCAAAAAGTCAAAAGGAGCCTCACAAACAGGAATCCTCACAGCATATTATGGGTGTTAAGAACTTCTGCTTTGTATGTGGTAGACCACAGAGCAAAATTTCACGCCATTTAAAAACCCACAAGACACATGCTGAAATTGCTTATGCTTTTTCCCTTCCGGAAGACTCAAAAGAACGCAAAGTTCTTCTAGAGAAAATTAGAAACAAGGGGAACTTCAAACATAACTCTGAGGTTTTACAAAGTGGGAAAGGATCATTGAAAGTAAAGAGAAAGCCAAAAGCGAAAGCAAAGACTGGAACATTTATACATTGTATGTACTGCCAAGGTATGTATATTCGAAAGGAACTATGGAGACATGTCCGAAGATGCCCCTGTAAGCCACAAAATGAAGATTTGAACCCAGGACCTGGAAGAACCAAAGTACTGGGTTTTGCTATGGCTCAAGAGTCTGCATTCTGTCAGGAGATTTCAAGTGGGGTTTGGAAGCTCCTTGGTCCCATGAAGCAGGATGATGTAGCCACAGTTGTGAGAAATGACCTGACCATTATTCAGTTGGCCCAGTCTCTCTACAACAGACATGGACAAGACCCTACCAAGTATGAGTACATTCGACAGAAGCTCCGTGAAATTGGACGTCTGTTAATATGTCTACGGTCTGAATTCTCTGTACATAACTTGGAGGAAGCTGTGAAACCTGCTAACTTCCAAAGAGTTGTCCAGGCAGTAAAGATTGTCTGCGGTTTTGATGAAGAAAAGCATTCATACCAAACACCAAGTCTTGCACTAAAACTAGGACATACACTACACAAAATCAGTGACATTATCCACTGCCGAGCGCTCATGGCAGAAGATGAAGAACTGATTAAGTCAACAGACGCTTTCAAAAAGCTGTATACATCCAAGTGGTCTGAGTTAGTGTCACATACTGCCTTGAACACTTTGAGTCATGACAAATATAATAAGCCATTAACCTTACCATTCACAGAAGATGTTCAGAGTCTTCATAGGTATCTTAAGAAATCTGGAGAAAATGCATTTTCTAACTTGAAAGATGAGGTCAGTCCCCAGAATTATGCAGAACTTGCAAAAGTTACTCTTGCACAGGTCATTGTGTTCAATCGAAGACGAGCTGGAGAAGTCTCAAAGATGCATCTCAGAGGTTTCCAGCAGAGGGATGACTCCAAGCTCCATGAAGATGTTGCTGCTGGGCTGTCCAAGGTTGAAAAAAAGCTCTGTAGCTACTTCAGTCGTGTTGAAATAATTGGAAAAAGAGGTCAAAAAGTTGCGGTTCTCCTTTCTCCAGATGTGGTGGATGCTCTGACTCTGCTGGTCAGCAAAAGAGAGCAATGTGGTGTTTGCTCCACAAACATCTTTCTTTTTGCCCGACCAAGATCTCAAAGTCACTACAGGGGCCAAGACTGTTTGCGTGTTTATGGAAGCCAATGTGGGGCGAAGCATCCCGAGTTCCTAAGGTCCACACAACTCAGGAAGCATGTTGCCACATTGTCACAAGTCCTCAACCTCAAAAATAACGAAATTGACCAGGTGGCTGACTTCCTGGGGCATGATATTCGTGTCCACAGGGAATTTTATCGCTTACCTGTGCCAACAACACAACTGGCAAAGATTTCTAAGCTCCTTTTGTCCATGGAGAAAGGACACATATGCACCCTGCAAGGGAAATCCCTTGATGACATTGAAATCGAAGGTTATTGCTTAAATTCTTTTTTTGTGATCTTTTTGCCATTAGTAGAACTTGTCTGACATTACCAATATTTGTAAAATTGATGGATGTAAATAAATTATTATTATTAGAAAATATTACAATAGTGATTCTCTAGGTTGGAACATATTACTAAATACAAAACGAGTTTTAAGCCTAATTTTGGTAGTGCTTAGATATAATTTTATGTATGGCATTCACTTTAGAAAGTATTCTAATAATGACTTTCAGATGAAATAGAACTAAGTGAGGATGAAGAAAAGGAGGATTTAAGTGACTCGGATGGTAGCGATTCTGTGGAACCCGAGGAATCTGTGGAACCCGAGGAACCTGTGGAACCCGAGGCACCTGTGGAACCCGAGGAACCTGTGGAACCTGTGAAACCTGAGGAACTTGTGGAACCTGAGCAAAGCAAGAATATGGATGATTTGTGTATGTTACTTGAATCCAAAGATGCTATTACTTTTTGTCTACCCATTTTTTTAACTTCTGTTCTATGTCTTAGTGGGAGCAGTGTCATCGACAGCAGAGAAAACTGTCCCTCCTGTTGAAGGCAAGTCAAGTTTCCTATTAATGCTGTGTTTTGATCCCAACTCCTAGCTACATTTAGTTAAAGCATGATTCTATTGAGCTGACCATATTAACTAGTTCATGCTTAAAGGCCATGCAGTCCAGATGACCTGGAACTATATGCCATTTGCTTGAGACATGTGCCAACCTAGTGAAGAGTGTTATGACCGGCTCTTTGAGCCATAATAAAAGATAGGGAGACATGGAGTTCAACAATAAATAAGCTCTTTATTGAGCACAAGCAAAGAATAAAGCTAAACTGAAGCAACTTGTTTTTGTCCACATGCCTCCCTTTGGAAGATTCCTTTTGTTTCTGCTTGGACATTTCTTATTGTCTTTCTTCTCCACTCAATTTCCAGTAATTTCACATTTTTGAAGCTTGGTATTCCAAATTTCTGTTCACTTTTTCAGTTAGTCGATTGTAGACAAACTTACAAACATGCTTGCCCAGCAGCCATCTTGATGCAACTGGCCACTAATAAGGCTCTCCATACATAGCTTATAACCCCTCTATGCTCTCTATCCATTAGAATGTGGTTAAGGTTATTACAAATTTGGAGTGCCATTTTCATAGATAGCAATCATGTCACTTATTACTTTTCATTGTCTGGTTTCATTTGGCTGTAGTTTGTTCTCACAAACTACAGCCAAACTACTTTCATGATTGGACAACATTTTTTCTAAACTTTGTAGTAAGGTTGTTATCCTGTGTAAAGGTAGCATGTTTTTTATTTTATATTTTAATAAACTGCTTTTCTCTTTACGTTTTTTTTTTCTTCAGAGACCTCCTCTGGCGCACCCAGAAGACAACCAAAAAACCCTTGGTCAAGTGCTGAGGTTTCTGCTGTTATGAGGCATTTTAAAGCTCACATAGGTAAAGGAAAACTTGCCACTAAAAATGAGTGCAATCACTGCAAGTTGGTTGAAGATCCTGTGCTGGCTCAAAGAACAGCACAAAATATCAGGGACCTTGTGAGAAACCGTGGAATAACTGCTAAAAGGCAGACACAAAAGAAAAAGTTCTAGATTTTATGTGAAGTAATCATTTATTCAAAAGGGTTCTGTTTTGTTCATGCTACTAAAACAGATTTTTTTGTTGCCTATCAAATAATATTATCTGTAAAGTCCCGTGACATAGAGGCTGTTTTCATGTAGTCGTGTTAATAGGCAGAAAAGCTTTTTTTCTAATGGTGAGACATTTTTTTGTTGTCCAGCATAAAGAAATATTGGAAAAAGTGGCAGAATTTTAATTTAACATTGTTTTACTTATTTATATTCAGAATACTTGGTAACACTCTGCACCCTAATTTTACTTTTCTGTATGTTTTGTTGCAGCACTTAAATTTTTAAATTTATTTATTTTCCTTTGGTCATTTCAATTTCAGGCTTACTTTTATTTTTTAAAGAAAAATAATTGAATTATTTGGTCATATTTACCGAATAAAATTATGTTCTGTTAATGCTGTATGCTGTCAGGTTGTGTGTTTATGCTAATCAGCAGGTTTTTAAATATGACGTAGTTGTCCCTTTAAAGTCCTCACATTACTTTGTTTTGTTCTCATAAACCACAATTTGCTGATGTCCATATAACCCACCATGGTGTCAGATTGCTGAAACAAAGGCTGTGTAGCTGCTATCTGAAACCTAAAGTGAGCTAAATTTTTTTCAGATTTTTTGCAGTGTTTTAAGCCATCTCTCGTTGCTCTAGCTACTTGGGAAAGGGTAGTCCATCTAAACCACCACCGGGCCTGTTTGGCGAAAAAGGCAGGCTAAACCACATATACCTGTATAGCTGTGTGTGTGTGTGTGTGTGTGTGTATGTGTGTGTGTATGTGTATAGGGAAATATGTCTCATAGTTGCAAGAAAATTTTTTGACCCTTTTTTACCCTTCAACTTGACTGCCTGGTCAAATTGACCCAAACAGTATCTATGTAATATGTAGACCCAGGGATTGGTGCCAATGTGGAAAATGAACCATTTTCAATATATATGCAGAGTGCACCTATAGAAGTAGAAAACGTTTCATGCAGAAAACATACTTCCAACTATTTTTAAACTTTAGCAGGGGTCAATTTTACCCGCAACATAACAGGAAGGTTGAGTAAGAATAAATTGCATATTTTAATTGAACCACCTATGGCAGCAATATGTTGAAATAATTGTTTTCTGTGTGTCTTTATCAGCCATTTATGTTGAGACCTCAACTTTGGTGGTAGTTGTTTATTTCTCCGCTGTTCTGTGTGCCTGAAATAGTTTTCTACCAACCATTTGTTGTACATTTTGACAACTAACTAAAGTAATTTTAGATATTCCAGTCATTGTCTGCCCTTAAGGTTGTGCAACTCAAATAAATCATACCTATTCTCACTTTTCAGTCATATTTAATGAGAACAGCTTAGACCAAATGGGGATCAGAACAGACATAAATCAAGAAAGAGTGTTATACTACTTTTCCAGCCTGCTGTGTCACATTTATTTATGCCATTGATTTGAGGAAATGGGAAAAAGAAGTAGTTACAGGCAAAGCGTCAATATGAAGTATGACATTTGAGTATGAGCGATCAGCCTCATTTGGGGCCATTGGACTACATTTAAAATGTGCAATTGTATCGCTTTTCTGAAACATGCAGATATTCATTTAGAAGTAGACCACAGCATCAATATGAATATTTTTCATTCATATCTCTGTCTAGATCTGTCTGAAAGAAGGAATTGTTTAAACTGAATTAATGAAACTAACCCTATCCAAAACATGCTTTATGCAGTTTTATGTTTTATGTGTATTCAAGGATTTAAATAAGCCAGCATTTAATTGATGTTTTCATTTTATAGGGGGTGTTTTATTATTTCAAATATGGATTTCCAGCATGAAAATGTCACTTTTATCTGTATTGGCCGATGTCAATATGGATTTAGCCAGGTTTATTTTGAAGCTTGAAAAATTTCCAGACTCATCACATCACATACGTCTAGAACACAGGATGGTGAATCAATGTGTCTTCAACATATGTTTATTTTGAGTCAGAGGAGGATGCCACTGTGACAAGCGAGGTTTGAAACTGAGCAGATTAATTAATTAATTAATATGCCAGAATTGAGTTTATATATATATATAACTTTATATATATAAAAATCAATAACAATTAAGGATCTATTGTGTACCTCTTTCATGTTACTTTTGATTGCCGTCCTCCCACACAAATACGTTACATATCCATGTTTTTATGTCCAGATGCATAAAGCTCTGGAATGAAAGGTTTCCCTCTGGGACTGTGCATGTAAATATTATTGCAAATGCATATGTATTCTCCTTTTTGGATGTGTTTACATCAGTGTGATAAAAGCAAAACAATTGCTATCAATCTACAAATGAAGCACTGAGTAAATAGATAGTGACAAGCCATTTATTATACTTCTTTTATGTACTTAGATTAATTGGACTGCAGTCCACAATGTTACTTCACTTTGTTGAAAGTGATATTACATTTTCTCTATTAGGCTTACTTGCCATTGACTTACTGTGACTTTGTTTTGTAATTGAACTGCCAGGGGCCGGGCTTCCTCTCTGTGGCAATTAATCTCCGGCTCTATACACTTTTTTTTTAGACTTACATGTTGTGTTAAGGGCCCAATTTAGAATTTCATTTCAATGTTTTATCAATTTAACTTAGCTGCATAAATCTTAAGATGTCTCTTTCACCTCCAATAAGCCACAATGTGTTATTAAGCATTAATATTTTTCCACAATATCAGGATGTAAATTATGATGTTTTATTTTGTTGAAGTCCAGAATCTATAGCAATAAATAGTATATTTATCCACCCTGCTGACAGATTCTTTTTTCTTAAAGCTAACTCATATGCCTTTAAACCTCTTTATTTTTTTCCAAAGAAGGGAAGACAAGGCTTAGACTACTGCTTTGAAGTAACTTAACACCTGCAAAGCAAAGGCACAAACACAGCTTTAAAGCAAAAAAATCTCCATAATTACCTGGAAAGTGTTTGGTTTGAAACCAAATTGGCATATGGATGTTTGTGTTTATACGTATGTGTGTTCACATGGAATGGGGCTGCTCTTGTCGTTTTAAATCAGTTAATTGATATGTTTTGGTGGACTCCAGCACTCCCCTTGTCTCCCGGGGATTCAGGTGCATTCAGGTGAGCTTACCTGAACACACACAAGCCCTGGCATTCCCAGGTCGTTGTTTGTCGAGTTGGATCCCTGTCTGCTTCCAGCCAGTCAGTCAACATTACAGATGTTCCTAATGACAGACACAACTGCTGTGGTCTTTGTTTTTCATTCCAGACTTTCGTCTATGTTGTTTTTCCCTTTTTCCTGGGGAACCTGGAGACTGAAATAGGTCATTAAGAGCTCAGTTCTTAAAAGAAGTCTGAAAGGAATTTGACTAAAAGATTTCAGTAGAGAGTCAAGTCAACAATTCAACAATTCAGATTTGTGGAGAAGTTATTGCGAATAATTACAAAATACAGATTTGTTTTAATGCAATGAAGTGTTCTTGTCATCAATGCACTTCTGCAAGCTTAAAAAAGTATGTTTTGCTTGTTATTTCTGCTCCATGAAATAAGGTAAGCTGAAGTCACTGAGTGCTTTCAGCTGATAAATCCTCTGAGCCATTTCAGGCCTCCAGTCATATCTGATATGTCGGTTGTCAACATCTTCCATGTTACCAGCGTGTAATCGCCTGTGACACAGAGCACACACTCCATCTCTCTTGTCCCTCATCCTGTTTAACTCTAGGTTTGGAGGGATTATCTTACTCCCAATAGCGTGCTAGAGTACAACAAAAGTAAGATGGAACATGCACTCACATGCAGTTGCAAGGTTAGTATACTATATTATTCCCATCACAGCTTAGGTGATGACTCTGCAGGTTTTTTTTCTTTTTTCTGTGCTTCTGTCCTGTTATTAATGAAACTGTCGGGGCTACACTTTTCTTGTGGAGTGTTACATTTCTCTGTCCTTGGAATCTGTATGGTATGAATCATATGCATAAGGCATGCTGTAAAACTCAGGAAATTACATAGCTGGTCATGTTGTCTTTTAAGGAGATTTTGGGGGGCATAAAGTTATTCTTCAGCTTCTGCCTGCGCTTGTTTCTTGTTTGTTTTTCACATTTTGTGATTAGAAACCTGACATTTGATTGCTGAGATTTTCCTGGGAAACAGCTGCTTCATGTTGGGGATAAAAACACACTCACACACACACATGAATTAGAGTGAGGATTTAGGCTAATCTTTTTAATTTGGTTAGTAATTTATGTCATTTCTTTGCTCCCTTGCTGTCTTTCTAATTTTCCATACCAGCCTCCGCTATAGCTATAGTACAGCATACTGCAATATATTAAAAGTTTATTCCCTAACATCTGGTTTTTATGTTGTAGAATATGTGACAAGCCTTACCGCAGCTAACCACAAACTGACAGATTATTGCAGCAATGATTAAATAGCTCTACTTCTAAACAAACAGTTTGAGCAAAAATGTTGAAACTTTGCCTGACTTTGACATGGATCGGCATACATCAGGTTTTTATGGCATCAAAATATGCAGAGAAAAAAATTAATTAATTAAATGATCTAATTAATTGTAGTTGAAACAGAAAAACAATAATTACTCCTATTGCTGCTAAAACAATGGAATAAATTGATTTCCTTTTTGCTTTTTGATGTAAGAACATAGACTTAGGCAAACATTTGTAATAATGGCCACTATCAACCTGCCACTTGGAGTTTTCCAGTAGTAGCTTCAGAAATAAATGTTTGGTGGTGGTCCTATAGTTTCCACACCATGACTGTCAGCGTTTTTTTCTGGAACTGGACATATTTCCCAGCAGCTGTGAAACTAAGACTATTTCCATCTAACCGACCCATGTCTACATTTTTGACAAGTGTGTGAATATAATAATAAGACTTTTCATTGTTGATAACTTTGTCATTGATTCAGTGTCTTTAAGAATTTGTGTTTTACTCTCATTTTACCTTGAGAAAAATAAAAGGTAACCCTGGATTTCCCTTTGCCTTAATGCACCATCAACAAGTATAGAGCCAAGGTTAACAAAGCAAAGACGAATTCCCAAAAGTATCAAAATCCCAGGCTCAGACTTGTCCTGTGAAAAGATAATATGTGTCGTCATGACTGCCTTAGGATATCAGTTTAGCAGAACTGAGGTTGTCTCAGGAGTCAAATGCTCCTTAGCTTAGGCTAGCTTTGGATTTTGACAGCTTCTTTATGGATTGTCCCAGTTCTCAAAACTGCAAAGGCTGACAAATGCATGTAAGAAAACACAAATGACATCAGCATCTGTAACAAAAAGAAACTCATCACAATTAAGTGCTGTGTACATTTTAATAGAAGCTAAATTAAAATGTTAGCCTCACACAGAAGAAGCGGTTTTTTAACATATTAAAAACAACTTTATAAGATAGTTTTGACAGAGTGGGTGTCATTAATACTAAAGCTGCTGAGGTCACATCTCCTTTTTTTTCCACATTTGCAAGGCTTTGTTGGTTTTGCTAAATCACTCTGGATAATGTGTTTTTTGGCCCCCAAATCCCAGCAGTGGAGCTTCTGGAGCTTCTCTTCTCAGCATTGCTGCATATTAAGCCCCTGACAGCTGGTCCGTAATGTCCCGGCTCTCTTCAGATGAGGCCCGGTTTAGCTATTTGAATCCAGTGCATGATACACCTCTTTTATGTGCACTTATTATGCAGATTCACAGTGGCACAATGAAAGGATCCATCCCAGGCCCATTGTGAGACCAGCTGCCTGATTCTTTAATCAGAGATCTAAAATCGTTCATCAGATTTCTTGGCTACATCTGCGGTTGATGAAAAACTGTTTTGTCACTGATTTCTTGTCATTTTCTCTCTTGTTTACAGCAACGTGAAAAACAGAGTTGTAATTTTAATTTTTTTTTTTCACTCAAATTTTCACCAAATAAGTATAACACTGGGGTGAATTATGAATATTGAGCAACTTGATGGAAACCTTCTAAGTATTGTTCATTTTCTAACTCGGGAGTATGTCTAGAGAATCTTTGAAAAGCCAATCTCATAAAAAATGCTGATGAAACCTTTAGAAGGTTTTCATTGTGGTTCAAGCTTCTGCTCTCCACCACATGCTTTCCATAAGTGTGGTCTGATAGACAGGATATAAGGTATCAGCTTGTCGAGAAATGGGAAGGGGGAAGAAACCGAGGAGTTGAAAGATAGAAGTGCTTTGTTGGTGCTGCTGTTGGTGAGAGCAAGGCGTCGAGTTGCTTCCTGTCGCCTGGAGTGATGACATGAATGTGCTGATGTGCAGTTCACTCCCCAAACACCACCTATGTTGGCAAGTAGTGAAATGTAGTAGAGTAGTAGTGGCTTCATCTGCATTTGAATAGAGCTCACCATTGACATGATTAGCTGTAAAGTAAGATGCATGTGAAGTAGAACCGTAGATCTCCACATTTCTGAGAATGCGTGCCTGCCTCAAAGGGTGAGAAATGAAATCAGTGATCTCTTCTAGTTTTGCTGTTTAGTGGTCAAAGATTATCTTTGTAATGCCAGCCTTTAACAAGGCATAAAAAAAGATGGTAGACCAGATTTAGACTAGGTCACTAAATCTTTGTGTGTTTTTTTTTAAATTATTTTATTTCAGATCACTCACCTATTGTATAAAACAAAGTTATTTTTAGCTTAAGGTCAAAAACTAATGGCTGGACATTCTATTTCAAGATTTCATGTGGAAAGCAGAATGTATAGTTCCATTTTTTACAGAAAATCACTTGGACCATGGAGAGTCAAAGCAGCCTCACATCTGGCTGTAGATAGTAAAATTGTTAAGTGATCTAAAATGTGACAAAAAATTGAAAAAGGAAAATATTCTAAAATGGGATAAAAATATTTTTCACAGCACTGTCAGTAGGGTTTGTTACAAATATGTAATTACTGTTAGAGTAATAAAACTAATGAAATTGAATCAAAAACCGTGTTTGATCAATTGCTTTTTTTTTTACCCAGCGCTTATTGGTTTTGGAAGCTTTTTCTCTATATGCAAATGAAAACATCAGTTGTTTTTACTTAGGTTAACTTTGTCGTATTTTAAAATGCGTTTTATGTATTAAGCAGTTACAAGAAATCTGATTAGGGGGAAATCCCGAATACCTTTTCACTGCACCATATATAATCATAAAAATACTTCCAAAACATTCAGCACAACATTTATTGTACTCAGTATGCAGTTGAAGTTTTGCATTGTTGAATGCTTCGATCTGCCGTCCCTAATCTTTTCTGTCTTTGTCACGGATGGGTAATAGAGAAACTTTAAGAAAAGCTAAACCCAAATCTAAAAACATGAAAACTGTGGAGAGTTTGAATGAACCCTTCCCCCATCAAGAAAACAGGAAGGTCTTACTGACAGAAATTAACTAGACCAAGCAGGGGCTTATCTTAGTTTTCCAGCAGTTGAGCTGGGAGTGAAGAGTTACATATTAGCAAGCAAATAGGAAGATGGAAAAAAAAGAAGCAGAGGGTGCAGGTCTAGACAACTGGGCAGTCTCATACTGTGCTCCAATCATTCTTTAAATCCCCAAATAATTGGCTTATGCATAATAGTTACCACTAAAATGCTCTGAAGGTTATTACTGGTCAATTTTTTTTTAAATTGGGGATTTTTGTGCCTGTCAGGCATTGTGAAAAAATCAGTATGCTAAAAGCAGTCATTTCCATTTTTAATTTAAAGGGCATATAACATATAACGTTTTGACTTAGATCCCGCAATTGTTGTATTAATTTCCATGTCCTAAAAAGGCAAAAACGTATGAAGGAAAATAAGCAAACACCAGGCAGCCAGGAACACAGCCAAAACTTGGAATACCAAACTGTGGTATCAATGCACAACACAATGGTCATTCAGGAGAAAAGTAGTTTTATCAAAGCATGAACTCAGCTTAATTTTGAATCCATAAAGTGGAGATTTATGCTGCGATCTATTAAGTGACCAGGAGGAAATCAGAAGAGTTGTTGTCTGAGTGCAGTAGATTGGAGACCAAACAAACCGGCTCCTTACAAAGGATTTTAAAACAATGTGGGGAACATTGTGGGCATGCAAGTAACCCAAGTAGTGAATGACTGCTTAACAAGAATTCTAAGCACTAAAAACACTAACATTTGGCTGCATTCAACTTGGATGTTAAAGTTTGTGCTCCAGTTCTGACCATCTCTGCTAAGTTTATTCCTGTGGCTGTCAGCTTTTTGGTTTCTCCAAACAAATCCATGATAAGAATACTTTATATAAGGTAATCATACAGGTATTGTGCAAGTCTTACTTTTTTCAGCATAACCAGTCCATGGTTTTACTTGTGATGGTTTAACTCCACTGTAGTAATTAAGCTGTTGTCATGTGGTTTTTTATATTCTAGTCTAATTCACCTTCTGTTAGCTCTTAGGAAGAAATTAGACCCAAAATGCTAAACAACTATTCCTGAGATGTATCAGTGATCTGGGTGTTGAGTCGTCAAAATAATCTTCTAGATTCCGCAAGGTGCAAGTAGGTGTATTTCAACATGTACAAATACAGGCTGAATATTGCAATGAGACCACCCCACAAGGCTGCACAGTGGTGCAGTTGGTAGAGCTGTTGCCTTGCAGCAAGAAGGTTCTGGGTTCGATTCCTGGCCCCGGTCTTTCTGCATGGAGTGGGTTTTCTTCGGGTACTCCGGTTTCCTCCCACTGTCAGGTTAATTGGCCTCTCCAAATTGTCACTAGGTATGAGTGTGTGTGCATGGTTGTTTGTCCTGTGTGTCTCTGTGTTGCCCTGCAACAGACTGGCGACCTGTCCAGGGTGACCCCGCCTCTCGCCCGGAATGTTAGCTGGAGATGGGCACCAGCAACCCTCCCAACCCCACTAAGGGACAAGGGTGTAAGAAAATGGATGGATGGATGGATGGACCACCCCATAACTGATGAACTCCATTTCAGCTTGTGTTTAAAGAAACAAAAGAGCTATCCCCTCCTCTCCCTCTATCTCTCATTTCATTATTATTACTCTATTGCTATTCTGCAGCGTCCTATTTCATCTTTGATTCCACAATTTTCACTTCATCTCCCACATTATCCGGCCATTTCCACTTTTCAGCTAATTTCTCAAATCTGTTAGCAGCTTCTGCTGCTCCCAAGACCCTCTCAGGAGCAGACATTCAACACCTGCTTGCTTAATTCACACACACAAAGATACAGTAATTACATTCCAGATTCAAGCAAATAGTGGCATACAGGTAATGCACTCAAAGGAGAACATGCATTTCCAGGGTTATTTTCATGGTTCACTAAACATTTTGAGGCTCTTTGACTGAATAAATATTTTTTACATCGATAAAAAAAAACCCATAAAAAGTCACTTTAACCCAATGCTATGAATGTTCTAGCTGAAGGAAAAGCTTAAATTGTCTGACAGAATCTGCAGTCAAAGACAACACTGCTACAGCTACACCTGGGTAAAATAGAGGATTTTCTTTCCTGATAAATTTAATGGTCACAAACAACTGTTGTCGCCTGGTGGTCTGAGCTATCTGTCCTAGGGGGGACATAAACTGTGTTATGTCCTCTTCCATCAGCTTTGTCTTGTTGCTTCTCTTACATCCAGTTGTTTCATAATCCTGGGGCAACACATGTTTCTGAACTAGTCATATTTTTGATGGGTGAGGAGAATTCTGTCCTTTGTTTGCCTCTGCTTAGCTCAACCAGGTATTCAGTGGGCTACTGTTAAAACAGTTTTTTTCTTTAAAAGGTAATCTATATTCTTACTTCTGCCAATATTTTGTTGTTCCAGATATGTCCAGAAAAGTGTGCTTTTAAAAGAATTATGTGCTTTAAAAACCAAATAAAAAGTCACTCAAGGCTCATTAATGTTTTGTACTTGCTTTCAAAGGTTTCAACCTCAGTTTAGGATGATATTATGCACTGCAAATGAAAGATATTTTAAAGGGCATTCATTGTACCTTAAAGACTCATTTCGATTAAGGCATTCCATAATAGATTGAGAAATAAATGACATTACCATACTGGCATGTGAACTGATATGCATTTTTTAACAGTCTTGTTGTGAACCAGGTTTTATTGCATATTAAATTAGGTTGTGATGTTCAGATTAGCCCGTGAAACAATAATGCAACTGTCTATCCACGTGAAAAACAAAATTGTTTGTTCAACATCTCAGTGCCACACTAACAATAATTTACATGCACAGGCTGAAATAAAACAAACAAACAAAAAAACAATCTATGGCATAAAATGTTCCAAGCATCCCTAGATGTGCTTTTAACATGCCAGTGGATATTTACATCCAAAGGTTTTTGTTCTGCTGCACAGACTAATCATCCGTCTAAGATTACAAGCAAGAGACAATAACAACAGTAAATGCTTAGAAAATTTCATTCCTCTTTTCATGAATGCAGAACAGCATTCTTATCTTTAACGTGCAGGTTTTTGCTGTTCAGCTGGATGTCTCCTTTTCGCCAGCTGTAAACAAAGGACAAAGAGTCATCCAACACCTATTAAAGAATTACCATTTTATTTTCACAAGGAGCATTTTCCTTTTCAGGCAAAAGCCCTTCCGCATGTTGGGGGATTTGCAAGTAACGACTGTGAAATGCAGCTGAAACATGTTCGTTCAAACGACTCCAGTGAAGGCCAACCTTGAGAACAGGCTCACCAAAATCCCAGCTTTATTAGTATGGTGCTCATGACTCTGTGGGACCGGGATGGGGTTTTTTATATTCTACGGCCTCACACTGTTGCTTTCAGCAAACAGTCCAGCATTATTCGGTCTGACAAGAGAGCAAACACTGTGCATTGAGGGGTCAAGAAATAGCTCGTCCTCTTTTGTCAGGTCCTCTCTTCCTGTATTCTCATGTTTCGTTGTTTTTTCCCCCCTGCATTTCCACACATAGCCATGTTGCTTTTTATCGTCTTTCTTTTCCTCCTTGGTGAACCGTCACACCATGAAAACATTAAGTTCAACAAATTTTTTTGTCTTCCTGATCTCATTCTCACAAACATTTTGAATAATATATGAAATGTTGGTTCATAGAATAGCTAAGGCCAACTACACCACATATACTAAGATGTTTTTTAAATATGTTTTTCCAAATCTTTTTCTCAAACAAGTATATCCACACACAGCACAATTTAAACAAATTCAATCTTTTCTTATAAGAAAAGTTGAAGTGCTGGCGGCCGTATGTGTCACAGGAGTGTTGACTTATGTGTTTCTCTTAATAAAACATTCTTCAGTGTGGCAAAGTTCAGCCCACCCATGGTAAAACTGTATTCACAGTCCCAATACAAACAGGGAAAGTTAGAACTAGAAGCAACAGAATGTATTAGGCTTCCCTTTAATTCATCTGCTTGTCTCTGTTGTATCTGTAACCTTGACTTAATCGCTGCCTGCAGCAGGCTCCCACACAAAAAAGACACAACTTCACATAACTTAAGTTTTTATTGCAAGGGAAAATCATTCATTGTATTTTGAAAGATTTAAAGTGACGGAAGAACCATACATTAAGCAGCAAGAGTAACAGATGGACAAAGAGAGTGGAAAAAAAAAATAAAAAAATGTGCTTAGCAGCTTGAACAGCGCTTCTGTGCAGATATATACACACAGAACAGACCTCTGTTTCGCTGAGTGGTAGGTGATAAACAGTATCATGAAATAGGTATAGCTTTCAAAATGCATTCCTTTGAAAACTAAAAAAAAATAAATAAATTACGCAACACATACTGTTCAAAATGCTGTTTCTACGCCAATACTAATAAACAAACGTTAAATAAAGTGCCTTTTGGACCTGTGTTTCTGCCAGCCTTATGAATCACAGAGAAACACAGAATACACCCCTTCTCCACCCATTGCTGCACACTACCAGTCAGCTGGCTAAACAAAGGCTAATATGTTTCTCATATGCGTACAAAAGGCACATTTGGCCATTTGAAAACATTTGTATTTGCTATAATCATGAACATTTTCAGCATGGAAACTAAACAATCAGCAAACATCACACTTATAAAGGTGATTCCTCTTTTGAAAATACAGTTGCTAAGTTGTTTTTTAAAGCAATTTGATTGTTAATACCATGACGCAATGAAAGCTGTGTTTTTATGAAGAAAACATGTAAAATATTCTGCTACTAATGTACTAATCCTGGCTGTTGCTGTACCAGCTGCAGTGAAGTTCTATACCATATATTGCCATTTGAAAATTAGTCAAATTTTGCAAATAAAACAAATCAATTTAAGCAAGAATGTGTATTGTGGTAAACATTTTTTGAAGAAAAGAAAAAAATGTATTAGCTTAAATCCATAGAAAAAAAATATTAAACACCGATGTTTTCTTGTAAATAAATCAGTTATTTATGTTTTAAGCCAAACCTTAAGGGGTTGAAATAGGAATTCACTTAAACCATTTAAAATTACTGTGGGTTTTTTTGCTCAAAGGCTGGCAGCGATTTGTCTTTTTTTCTCCTGTGTTTTTTAGTGGTGTGAAAATGGTTTGCCACAGCTGCTTGAGCAACCTGTGTGTTCATCCCATAAATAATTGACTGGTAAGAAGTGAGAAACTAAATCCACAATGACCTTTATGTGAGTGCTGAAAAAAGCCCTGTAGCTGCTAATTCAGCCTTTTGTTGGTACTCCCTTTTATATTGAGACTTGAGGCTTTTGCTTTTTAAACCTTGCAGTTCACTGTTAATTAAGACACTCGAGGCTGTGTCCTCTTTGATTGATGGGAATGTTAGTCAAGGACAATCAAGGAGTACTTTTTTCAGACCTTTTCTACCAATTCAAACATAACGAGGCCTTTATCGTTTGTTTTTATAGCTATTAGAGCCTTTATTTACAGCCTTTTTTTCTAACCTTTTTTATCTACATGTTTTTAAGTGCACTTGTCATTAAAATGATACAAGATGTGCCTTTAATTATACATTAAAATTCTTTCCAGAGTTTATAGTAATTATGACATTGCCAAAAGATTGGATCTGCCTGCTTGTGGAGGCTTGATCAGGAGCAGGTCCTGATCTTTAGTAAGTGACAGGGCATCTTCTGTACTTTGCGGGAAAACAGCAAACCAAGCAGAACCCTGAATTATCTGACAACTGTTTGCTAAATAATCATTCAACGGTTGCCTAGGTAAACATAAATCCAGCCTAATTAATGTGTTCTTAAAAATCCATCAGGTGTGTATGTAGACTTGTATAATCGTATTAAATAATTATCACCCTTTGAAAAGTCAGTAAGCATTCTTTGACGTATATTTTCAAAAAGAAATATTCCTTTGCATCCGTCAAACCAAATGTAATTAGTGTTTTCATGACTCTTATAGAAGTTGTAGTGACCATTTGTCTCTAAACTTAAATTCAAAAATCAAAAAACTCAAAACTCAAAGGTGATCTAAAGAAAAGGTGAATCAAACTCAAATAGTCACCGGATGCACTGTGGATTCTGGTTTACGCAGCAAAAAAGGATCAAAAGTCAAAATATAGTTCTTTGGGTTTATTTTTCAGATCAGGCAAAAGGTTACAGGCTTCTGCTCCTATTCCTGCACCTGCTCTCTGACTGACAATAGAAACCGATATGACTTATTGGCTGATTCTGTAGGCTGGTAAAAAACCTTATGACCACCCACGTGCATAATATGCTACCTAAGACCCACCTATTTATACCGTGAAATACCCACATCCCAACCTGAAATTAATTAACTAATTAAGTGAATTCCTAATCAAAGAACTTATTCTAAACAGCAAATTAAACAAAAATTCTAATGATAAATCAACTAGGAAATAAACAATAAGAATAAAACAATTTAAATTCTAAGATTTAACCAAAAGAAAAAAGGGGAAAATGGCTCCTACAGAAGTGTTGTTTTGCTATACACATCTGACGTCATAGCACTATGTGAAGACACTGAACCTTAAATCAGGTTCCCAGGACGCGAGTGACCTTTACGTATAATCAAATTGAACAGTGCTTCCTCTGCTGTGTTTTTCTCTCAGACCACAAATAAAAAGGGGTTTCATTAAAAAACAAAAAAAGAGCTTCCTGGATTCCTCTTTGCCTTAGTAGACATATGAGAGGCTCCTACTTTGTGAAGAAAAGGGACAGTCACAGTGTGGTTTCCACAGCAACCTCGAGTCAGAGTTAGAAAACAGAATGCATACATTCTGTTTTCTAACTCAAATAACTCAATCTAAGATAGAAATGATTAATGTTTTTGGTTTGTTTGTTTTTAATTTCTTTTTTTTTTGTCAATCATTTCTATCTTAGATTGAGTTATTTGTTAAAATTCTTGTAAAATCATGCAAATTTTTATCTTTCTTTTTATATAGGCATATTTCTGCACATGTCTCTACATGTGAGAAAAATGGATAGGGCTTTTTGAAACTTCAAGACCTGTCATCTAGTCAATGTTTTAAAAGTATATGTGTCACTTTTGATCTTCGTCTGTTTGCAATAGGGCATGTGTAACTGGATAAAAGGTATGATATTCGTTGTTGTGTCAGGATGGTGTTACTTTCAGCAGAACACCATCTCATTTAAGAATAAATTGACCATCTGAAACTACAAAGTACATATTCCAAGTGTCACCTGATGGTCTGATAATAACTGGGTGATTTAATCAGAAAGCATAGCAGGTTGTCAGTTTTACTTCAACTTCAAGCATCCAGCATGCTGAGGTGAGTGAATTTCAATCAGTGAAGACAACACGGCATGCCAAGAGATTCAGTGATGTCATTATCGAGTCCTTTTCAAAACATTTCAAGGAATCTTGCATCAGTTCTCTAGGAGTGGTGCACAAGTGTAGTGTTTTTCAGCTCATGGCCTCATGGCACTCAGTTTTAGCTGAGTATCAAATTATGTATGATATTGTCAAATTCATAGTAAGGTGGTATCAGGTCTTTCTACACAATTGAAATAAAAGTAAGATAAGCAGTGGTATGACAGGGTCTTAGTTTTATTTTGTTCTTCTGTTTCCCGACCCACATTGTCCTGTTCAGATTAGGGTAGATTAGGGTCCATACCTGCTGTTTTTATGCCAGAGTCGGAGCATTGCCAGCACAAATGAATTTATCACTATCAACAATTTATTAATAATATTGTCTTCATTAACAAAAGCATAACTAGACATTACATCCCACATTTAGAATGATCGGCAATAGTTTAATCACTTGTGTATTTGTTTTTTGAGATGGTAATCTCACAGGATTTTCCTGCTGAGAGCAAACCTCTTCTTGCCTTAAGCTTTGATGGGTTCTTTGACCCGGCACTTTTGTTCAGAAGTACCTCTGGCCTTTCTCTTGGGCTCCACAAATGTTGCCTGAGAGTGACCACAGTGCCAGAACCGCCGTGGTAGCAGAATGGGTTCTGAGGAGAGGTCAGATTTACTGCGGAGAAGTTCCCTGAGAGGGTACAAAAAGGTCTAGGGCTTGTGAAATAATAACTGTGCTAAATCTTTCGAACCGTAGCCAACTCTCCGCTTGTGACTGCAGAGACAAGGCTTAGGGTGATTAGACCATATCATGCTTTCTCTCTCTGCTTGGCCATGTGTTTTCCCCTTCAACAGGATTATTATATCCACTTTCCCTTAATTGGAGGGGCATAGAATATGCTGGTATAGTCTGGTACACTGAGGGAGAGGTCATGAAATAGATATACTATACCTAAATGTTCAGATGAAGATGAAGAAACATGTTTTCTATGACAGGAATGCATTCGTTTTACAAAGCAAAGCCATGCAGAGAGTCTTTCCATATTAAAATGGTCTTTAAATCTATGCATTTCCAAAGCAATATTGTTCCACCAACAAAAGTAAAATTGGAGAAAAAAACAACAAAAACAAACAAAGATTTGAAATATCTACCAACATTTGACATGCTACACAGTTAAACAGATTAGAGTCTCCCTGGCTAATATATTAACAGAAGACAAAGTACAGAGAAAGCAGAATTTCAAACCATATGAAATCCTCCCATATAATAGGTAAAGTTTTTCCTATTAGCATACTTTAACCTGCAATTCTATACAGCAGGTTATATAGTGACTTATATAACCCAAGATTTTAAAAAGTTACCTTTTCAAAACTTTTACCCTCGCATTGGTTATACTTTTTGAAGTATTTTTAATAACAGAGTGACGGCTAAGGTGAGTCTTTTCCAGCTGTATAAGGATTTAGTTATCCAATACCACCTCTCTCTCAGTCATTACATATTAATTTAATACATTTTTGTTTTAAATACTACATGAGTGTATCATAAGTTGGAGAATTGATACGGACTCATAATATACAGATACAAAATATAGGAAATAAGCATTGTTTTAAATTGAATAGTTGGATTTTTGTGAGTGAATTCCTGCAACCAAGATTTTTGCTGCTTGTATTCAAAGTAGATATAAAAGATGAGTCCTTGCTTGTAATTTGTCTAGCGTTTGCTGAGTTACTTAAATGTTTCAGTGCATCTATTTAAAATAAGTTGTTTAATAATAAAGTTGTTTCCTCAAGTTTAGTTTAAGATAGCAAAGAAATAGCTGACGTAAAGACTCTCTTGCAGCTATTATTAGTAATATAAAGCATATGCTTTACTAAGGCTTAGATTTTATGTGTTTATTAATAATTAAAGACCCTCTAAAGTAAAATAATCTTGCTGCTTTTACTGCCAATTTAGTCTCTTTTTATTGCTCATTAATAAATAACATTGCTACGGCATACTGGCTAGTAGTTTTTGTGCAAGGTAGTGTTTGTGCAGCTTTATGTTGCTTTCTATCTAAAAAGATCAGACAGATTATGTTTGAAAATTAATGGGGAATGAATGATACATGCATATTTTTAGGTGTGCCGTCATTTAATCAGCATTTACAGGTTGGTACCCGTTTATAGAGTCTGAGCGCTGTGATGCTATCTCTGTAGGTAAATGGCTGCCTGTCTGTCTGCCTTGCTGAATTAACAGATGGGGGTTCATGGGGCATTGCAGTTATACAATGCTTGATGGTACCCAAATAAGGCCTGACTGCAACATGTACAGTATGTAGGGAGGAGACGGGGGCTCTACGTTGGCAGAGTCAGGCCTCTCACATTCTTTAGCCTCTCTGAAAAGCCTTCTGTCTCTCATCACACAACCACCAGCATGTGAGCAGAGAGAAGTTGTACAGCTAAATAGACTGTTCATTTATTTGAGAAAAAAAAAACCGTTAAGGTTCAAGTGGTGAAAAAAAGGTTGAAACCTTTTGAAATTTGCTGAAAAACCTTGAATAAACCAGTCAGGCAAATCAGTTGATTGAACTAATAAAGTGTTCTCTGTAGAAATTGATATAATGAATAACAATTGTTAGCGTCCGTCAAGCACAAGTCAACAAAATGCAGTTCAGTAAAAAGGAGTGAAAAGAAGGGATTTTGATGTAGTTCAGCGCTTTAAGGCCGAGTTAAAGATTAACTCTGGTGTTTTCCTTGGGGTCTCTTTGAAGTGGACTTACTCCAGCCCCTTCTTATCTTAATTAGAAATAAATTTGGAGGAGTGAAGTGGTTCTTTCTAAACTGGCACCTCCACTTCCCCAGTTCCTTGAAGTCTGTACTAATGCAGTTTTACCAGGTTGAAGTGTTTTCTCATGTTATTTTAGTCTTATGGCATAAAACTGTTTTATGTATACTTGCTTCTGTGCAGTTTCTTGTGTTCCTAACTGGTCCTAACATCTAAATTGACACAGCTATTGATACCTAATTGATACCTAATTTATCTAAAGCACATTGACAGAGTGTTGTTTTTGGTCAAAGTGTTTTGCTGGTTCACCCGTTTCAAAATCTAAGTGAAGTTCATTTCACACCAGTAAAACTGAATGAATCCACTTTGATTGTTTATTGCCGAAGCAATCTGTAATGGCCCTCTATCTCAGTCCCAAAATGTACTATTCCTGGTTCAATGATGAGTTTTTTTAAATAAAATAGAGATTACCAACATTATGTTTCAGTTTGTATATCGATTCTGTCACTGCCTAATATTTGCTTCCTGGCCATTAAGATGGAGTTTTTAAAATTATTTCTGATTTTTCTGACTTTTCTTTTTTTTTTTTTTTTTTTTTTTACAATTTCCACCATTTTCTGTGCACTTTAGCACTTGACAGTCAATATACGTTTTCAAAAGTCTTCCAAAACATTGCTAAATTTCCAAACCCCCCTCAGTAAATGGTTTATAAAGCTGAGGAGTCAGGATCTCTCCTGAGTTATTACTGTAATGACAGAACACAACCTATGCTTCTCTAAATGTTTGCACAGAACCTGGAGCAGATAGATGCGTGTGGCATTTCTCTCTCAACACTAAGATATCTCCAAAAAAGGCCAGGCTGAGCGAGCTGAGTAACCACTCTGCAGCCAACAGACTGTCCACTGACAGTCTGGCCAATCTGAGAAATAAATCTGTTAATAAATCTAAAATATGTGTTTATTTGGAATTCATGACTGAACTATAATACAATATCCAACTTTCTGGCTGTAAATCTGAAACTTCAAAAATAATCCAAAATATGAAGTCTCAATTCAGTATCCAACTAGGTCGGATATTCCTTCCAAGAATGTGTCTGTTCCAGTGCTGACATTTGATGGGATCTGTTCCAACTCTACTCTTTGGAATCTGAAAATGCACCAAGGGAGGGATTGCCAACTTTTGATGGGAGCTTTAGAGTTTTAGGGTTTTGGGTGCAATCAGTAGCAATCAAAACACAGTATGAACAAATTTAAGTCAGAATACTACGCTGTGTTAAACACAAAACTGAATGATTTGTTGCATTGATGCTTACCGTGGCAGGAACCCTGCCAAAATTAACAATGTACAGTTTAAAAGACTGTTCTTAAAGTCACATCCAGTTTAAGCGACTCATATTGACACCAATATCCTGTTTTTATACACCACATTGTGTTTGGTCAGAAAACTGTGGATTGTTTTTGTTTTAAAACGAGAACATACCTCTTTGAGGTATGTTCTTAAAGAGGTATGTTCATGAACAAATTATGTCCTTGCTGTCATATAAGTAAGTTTTTGAAGCATAAAATTCATTGCCATAAAAACAAGATGGTTTATCGTTGCATTGGGACATTCTCAGCATAGGCGTCTGACAACAACTTATATAGTTTTTCTTTAAAGATGTTCTAAGTTTAAAATCATGGCCAAGATACCAGACAGATGGCCAAGACTTACTTTTTTGATGCCTTGGTGAGGGACAGGCTCAACAGCTTAGGGATCACACATGCAGTGTTTACCACTGGCATCAGTGCCACACTGCTGGCCTTAATCCAAGTGGTGCACTGAGGTCCTGTCATACAAAGGTCACCTGTCTTCAGAAGAATGATGTGGAACACACAGGAAGGAAAAATCCTGCTCTGTGGTAGACCTTAGGAAGGCATGACTCATGCAATGACTGGAGTCTTTTTACCAGCTACTGCAATCTAATACAACCCATTCTGCATATGCCTTTTTCAACTAAAACATTAAAGATGAAACAGGGAATTTTACTGTTTTTGTATTTTATTAAATTTAAAATTTGTGTCTCAATATGTGTTGCAAAAACCTTAAAAGTCAAGAGTCATTGCTCTTGTGTGATCATATACACTGTTACACAGGTGAAGGAAGATTTTATTAGATGTTCACACACACACACACACGCACACGCACACACACACGCACACACACACACACACACACGCACACAAACACACACGCACGCACACGCACGCACACGCACACACATACACACACACACACTTGTTTATATTTCTATCTATATCAAGACTTTGTGTTGACTTCCATTCAATTTAGTAACTACATTCATGCATAACCCAGACATTTTACTTAATCCTAACTATTACTAGTATATTCTTATCCCTAAGCTTCACCAAACCTCCATTCACACCTTAATGCTAAATATAATCCCTGAGCCTAAACAACGAGGCCCATCTCATATTGGCAGGATTAGGAACAGGCTTTCATCTCCACAAGGCAAATTGGTCTTCAGAAGGTTAGAACATATGCCAGAAGTGGTCCTAAGAATAGCTAAATAAGTACACACACACACACACACGCACACACACACACACACATGCACACACGCATATATATCATGTCAGGACTTTGCAGTGACTTCCATTTATTTTCCCTTCATTTCCATAACCTAACCCAGACTTTCACCCTAAACTGAACCACTACCGGTACTCCTAATCCTAACCCTAATCTAAACCAAATACACACCCTAATCTTAAACCTAATCCCTTACCCAAAAACATTAATTTTCCTAAAGGGGGCCTTATAAGATCTTACAAGGTGGGAATGCTAAGACACGCACATACACACACAAACTCCCACATACATCCTAACTTTCCTCACACATAATACAACACCCCACATAATACAACACCCCACATAATACAACACCCGTGGTGAAAGTGTAATGGCTCTACGGCGCTTAAAGAGAAAAGGAAATGAACGCAGCGAAGTGGTCGGCTGGAGGTGACAGATTTACTGACCATAACAATAAGGGTGGTGCTGTGCAGAGACTTTCACTTGTGCCCAACATAAACAACAGCAGCACTCTGAATTCTTTCTGCATTGTTCCTGAACCCTCCTGGCAGTTTTGCTTTTATCCCACCACTTTCTGTACTGTTAGCTGTTTAGTGGATCACTCATCTGAATCTCTCATGGCTCCTTCCTAATAGGAGGCTTACTGTGCAGGCTTTAGCTTTTATTAACCTGTGTCATTATTTACGCTGTTAGCTACTCCTGTGGCAATTAAAATATCAAAGTCTGATGCAGCTTCACAGCGTCACTGTGTGTGCTTGTTCCAGCGTTTTCTGGTGGAGTTTGTGTGTCCGTGCACGTTTGATGTCTGTTTTTGTGCCCGTGCTTTGAGTCTTTATGGTCAAATGGTAGCAGTCTTGCCTTTCAGTGTTTTGAGCTTATAGTCTTTGAATAGAACTTCAAAAGGGAAGAATAAAACATCTCAGTTCAGCCAGAAAACACACACCCTTCATCTTAATTAGAAATAAAGCAATTAGATTGCGCAAACTTTGTTCCTTTGACATACGGGTTTTGCACGCCGCACACCTCCCACTGAGTCCTGGCTAAGACTCAAAATCAACTTCCTAAGATGTCAAAGAAATCACTCTAATAAGGGATATTAAATTTTTGCTCCAAACTAAAAACAACCACCGTGCTTATTTCAAAAATATATCTTGAATGCTCAGTCCTGGCTAGATTATCTCACTATGTTTTCTTTTGCAGCTTTGTAAACTAAAGAACCTTCTTTCACTTCTATGTGCAGGAGGCAACAAGCTGAGAAACCAGCAGTTCAGGCTAAATTGGGCTTGGATTTCCTTGGAAAAGGAACACTATGTGGTGAACGAGGAGGTCAAGTTCCTGGAGGTGGTGCTGAAACGTCGTGGTTACCTGGGAGAGACTTCGTTTGTCAGTAAGTAGATTTTTTTCCTCAACCTGCCTTGTTTGGTAGTCAAAATTAAGTCAATGCAATCAAAGTTGTGGTCCTCAGATTTTATTTTACGACCATAACTTAAGATTCTAACAAAGAAGATATTGTTTGGCAAGCCATTATATTGAAAGACAAGCAGACCCTGTGATATATTTTGGGACAAAAGTAAGACTTGCTCAGAAATTCAGTAGGGTCACTCAGGTTACGACCTTCAACCTCTTTCCTCCGGCCAGTGTTTGCGTTTCAATCAGACAATAGCAAAGGACAATCCCATAATAGCTGTGCGTTCACATGCATAAGGCCTAAGTTAGTGACTATAAAGGATGAACTCAAACCGGGAATTTACTAGAACAAAACAATTTTTAAATCTTGTTTGTTCAAAGTCTCAAATTCTTTCTACTGTTGCCATTTTTTATTGTAATTAAAATGGCTTCTTGCTAAAGGTTAACCTGTTTCAGCTGGTTTTATATTTTATTTTCTAATGGCCCCAGAACTAATAGTAAAATTAAGTAAAATGTAAATGTTACAAAACATTCTGGTCTGCCTTTTACTGTGCGTGTATGCTCACAGACGCTTTTGAATTTTTTAAAGGTTTCATCTTTTAGTTTGACTCATACTCTATTGCTTCTTCCTATATAGGTGCCAGAAGCTTTTATTGGGCCATTTACTTACAAAAATAAAATGAGTACATCTTTGTTCTCTAGACATCGGGTGTCTTCTGTATCAATAAAGTTTAACTAGACATTTTCAGCAACAATGCTTAGTTTTTGTTCAGAAATACCTTAGAGAAAAATCTTATAGTTCAATAAAGTCTGCATTATTATAACATCTCTTGCAAAAACAAAAATGATCTTTGATTTTATATGCAAAAAAATCAAAGTGCCGCCATGACTTTCTCACTGCTCGCTGAGAAAGTTTCTCATAAAAACACCTTTTCATGAAAACTTAGGATAGCTTAATTTGACGTGCCATGCCAAACTCTGATCAAAGAATGCCCCCAGTGGTGGGCTATTGCCTCACTGCTCTGTGTACACAGTGAAGACTGCACCAGTTTGGAGGCTACAGTTAGCCCACCTGCCATGAATCCTTAGAAAACTGCTGTGATCAGGGCCATTCATCGCAGACCTCGTGTGGGGCATAGAATTCAGGCAAATTATATTTTCTCCTCTCATGGCTCTTTGAAGACTGGGGATCTTTTAAGCCCCATTGAGTGTGACTGTTTTATCTCGGCGTAGACGTGCAGAGGCATTTTCCCACTATCTCCGCTTGCGTATCAAAGTCCAGTTTCATTTTCATCAAATAATGAAACCGCAGTTTATAAGAATTTGCTAACTTTGCAATCCTCAACCTGAAAATTATTGAATATATTGTTTGTATTTACAAATTATAATAATAGTTTTCGTCGCCTTTTTTTCTGCAGTGTTTCACATTTTTTTATGCACAGCTTCCTAACGTCTTTACATGTTTTTTTATTGTTCCTGCTGCGTGCAGTCATGCTTATTGTCTTTTTTCCAAAGCTCTGATGCATGTTATGTAGTCAGTTAGCAAAGACAATGGAGGCGCTGTGTGACATTTCACTGGCCTCAGTGCTCCGACCCAACAGGAATCATGCCAGAGTCACCGCTATGGTGACTACGAGTACACAGCCAAACACTGGGCATACAAAAGGTCAGAAACTGCATAGCGGACTAAGACCATTTTTGCTGAGATCAGACTGGTTTCTATTTTTTGATTTTGTTCCTGCAAGGATGACTTAAAAATTGTCCAGATAAAAAATGTATCCCCCTTATCAGTTTTTTGGATTTCATAACTCAGCCGGTCATATTGGTCATCAAATATCAACTCAGTTTGATGACATAGAATCACTATTTTCATTTGAATAATAATAATAAAAAAAGTGATTTCTAATGTTTTTAGGACTACTGTTTAATCAGAAAAACTGGACAATAGCTTACAAAAAAAAAACTATGGAGGAAAAAATGAGTTGCATATCAAATAGTTAACGTCTTCTTGTTACTATCAAACAAG
Source organism: Poecilia reticulata (assembly GCF_904066995.2). NCBI lineage: Eukaryota > Metazoa > Chordata > Actinopteri > Cyprinodontiformes > Poeciliidae > Poecilia > Poecilia reticulata. The sequence goes on from NC_088842.1 coordinate 26,783,419, forward strand.
TAAAAGAATTCCACTATTATCAAAAGTTGTGTGCTGCTTTTATAAGAAAGAAATCTGATCAAAGAGCAAAATGTTATCAAAAGATGAATTGTTCAATGGTCTACTTTGGAGTTTTATCAGGCAGATAGATTAGAATTGGAAAAATGGTTAAGAAAAAGTAAAGTTCCAAGGTTATAAAACACCAGAGAATCCACCCTGATTAAACTTTACCACAGCTTCTGAAATAAGTAAAATGAAATTAAAAAGCTAAACCCTTTTGATCCTTTGTTTTTTCCCATAAAGGATACTCTATTAAAATTGTACATGACTCTCATGTAGACCGAACAACACAACAACAATTTAGTGGCTCACAAACACATCCTGTATCTAAACTAAGAGTAAATTTCGCCTAAATCATAAAATCCAGTGGGCACAGTAAAGTAGGCAAGAGAGCACAAAACCTCTGAAGGTGAAATGTGAAGATTAAAAATTCACATACATAGATTGTACAATATGATAATAAAAAAAAAGAAAATCCACGTCTTTCTTTAAGGCATCGGCACAAAGGATAATACTGCAGTGAAGGACAAAGACTTCCGTGGGAAGGCTCAGAAGCAGGTGCAGTTCAACCCAGGCCAGACCGCAGCTACCTGGAAAGTCAGAATCCTGTCAGACAGCGAGTATGAGGTGTCAGAAACCTTCCAAATTGTCCTGTCCGACCCGGTGATGGCTGCTCTCGAATTCCCAGAGGTTGCTACAGTGGAGATCCTGGACCCAGATGACGGTCAGTCACTATTTTGCTCAAAAATATGTTTGCAACTTAACTCATCGTGGTTTAAAGAGTCATATCTACTACTGCAGTTGTCTTTAATTTCTACTAAGCTCTTGTATGGTTTTGAAGCACACTCAGGAGTTTACTTTAACAGGCAAATATGTCAGCTATGGTTTTTGAAGAAGTGGCAACAAAAAAAAGCAAAATTACCACACGCTGTTTTTCTGACAAGCAGTATGTTCATATAGGTACTGTACAAAAATGGTTAAACCAGAAATTTTCTCGTAGTTTGTCTTTTAAGTAGTAGAGAAAAAAAAAAGTCCCTCAACCCTTATCAAAGCTAGCTTCATGTTTGGATTTGATCATGGAAATTCATCTTTCATCTGCCTGAGGGCATCAGAGCTCTATAAATACAGCGCTAATCCAGAAGATAAAAGAGGGCTGACAAAGTAAAAATACTGAGCACTACCGTATTATGAAGGCTGGTGCAGGTTCTAATTTTAGACAAGTAAGGGCTTTGAAGGTATTGTCTTTCCTCAAATGTCATGGAACGTTATTAGACAGATTGGTTATGAACTTCATGTGAAATGCTCATTATGATAATATGGAAGAAGCAGAGCTAGAACAGATAAAAAGGTGCTGATGAAAAAATAAAAAAGTTTACTCTTGTACAACTGGAATAGAGAAGAGCAAATGTTGATCCTATAGGTGTTTACTGAGCAGACATTTGTTGTAGACATTGTATAATAATTAACATGTTTACGAAAAGCTTGTTTTTAGGCAAACACTTGGAGATGGAGGCCAGTCAAGAAAAAAAAAATTTTAAATGTCAGCTGCCTTAAGTAAAAAGGCTTTGGGTTCTTTTTCCTCTTGCCCTGAGCAGCCTCTGTCATCCTACAGCTACATCGATTATTATTGCATTCTACTGTTTATAGTTTTAAAGTATTTTGGCTTGCCAAGGTCACATAAACTCCAAAGGCATAAAAACATTTCTTATATTTTCATTTTTTTTCTGAGAGCATATGCATAGAAAGGCCGCAGGACCTCTATGAAGAACCAGTGAGAATAAATTATTACAGACCAAGACCGACTACATTTGCTAAAATTTAGAAAAAACTAAGTATTGTGGAGAGAAGCTAGAATATTATGTGTTGTTTGCACTGGGCTAAGAAAGGACAACGCATTTATTTACTACCTGAGCAGTACAATGAGATTTTGTGACTGAAATGCTGCAAAATTACTAATGTTTTGAATGACCTACAAAACACAGGGGAGGAAACAAACAAAAACAAGAGTTGTCAAAAAATGTCCATTAAAGAAAATGTGATTTCTCAGCTTAGGAAGAGAAATTGAAACAAAAAATGTCTTGCAAGAAAACACTTCAATCAAATCGGAGTAGCAAAAAGCAAACTAGAAAGATGTTTTATTTTTATCTAAAAGCAAAAGTCACATGATATTTTCCACATTTAATAGGTCCAAACATCACAATTTCTCTTTTTCTGGTGTGTTGACCAAAAAAAGGTGGTAAATCTGTCGGTAAATATGGTAAATATGTTGTTCTGTTTGCATTCCTGTATTACAGTGCAAACAGATTGAACGTGACTATTTAACTTTTTCCAACATACAGAATCAACAGTGTTCATACCCTCAGCTGTATACAACATAGAGGAGGACGTTGGTGAGCTGCTCATCCCTGTACTCAGAAGTGGGGATGTGAATCAAGAGCTTATGGTTATTTGCTACACTCAGCAAGGTAACACCATACCTGTGTGTGTTAACATTAATGCTGTCTTAGTGGTTTTCATAAATCCTAATGCGTTTTAGTATTGCGTAACCAGTACAGGCGCTGCAGATTTCTTCTCACTTAGTTTTATAGAGCCTTGACAGATATAGTTGTACCCAATTCTATTTTTTCCTTGAAAAATTAAACATAAAAAGATATAAAAACAGCATTCAAAGTTTTTTTTTCTCTCTAGCCATCCTAAGAGGAGTCACTATACAGCATTTTTATGAAGAAAAGACAGACTGATCGATAACTAATTTTATCAATGAACCTGATTAGCAAGAACAGCATTACTAAACATTAACAAAAAGTGAAAAGTCACAGGATTGCCAGAGGGAACTGAATACTTGCTAAATCTAGTGGCAAAGTTGCTGAGTTGAAAATGCCTTCTTCACTCAGCAACAATTTCCTTCCTTTCCATCAGAGTGATCAGGTTCACTGTTTGGAAAAAGAATGTTTTTCTTTTTTTTTTTTTTTCCAGCTGGTCACAGGTTAGAACTGGTCAACCTAAACATTGTTGGTCAGGTCATCCATGAGCGCAGATCCTGTAATTAGTGTCTGTAAAGTATATACATGACGATGATGATTCTATTTAGATGTTAATTAAATAATCTGCTGGTTTGATTTTGTTGGATAAGATTTTGATCTGAAGTGTTAAGACTAGCAACGAGCTTCAATAAATATTTTACAGAAAATTAACTATTTTGTATTGAATTACTAATATTAGCTTTTTTCAGACGCACGGCAGACTTGATTGCTAAGCCAATAAGAGCTAAATATATTGTTAGAAAAAAAAGGCAAATTATACAACAGATTGTGCTTTGTATTGTGTCAAATTTCAACTCATTAAATTTGTATTCTGTAATTCTCTTTTCTGCCCGTTCAGTTTCCGCCACAGGCACCGTCCCCACCACTGTGCTGTCCTACTCTGATTACATCTCCAGGCCTGAGGACCATCACAGCGTCCTGCGCTTTGACAAGGGAGAGATAGAGAAATCCTGTCGGATAGTGATAATTGATGATTCCCTGTACGAAGATGAGGAAAGCTTCAATGTCACCCTCAGCATGCCCATGGGAGGACGCCTCAGCTCAGAGTTCCCCACAGCCAGAGTCATAATCATTCCAGATATGGATGACGGTAAGAGAGCATTTCACTGATTGTAGCTGTGCATTAAAATGCAATCAGTCCAATAAATTACAGGCCTGTGATTGTTCAGTGATTTCTTCGGCAATTTTTTTTCCTACTTTTTGACATTTTCAGAAATGTTTTAGGAATAAAAAAAATAAATAAAACCCAGCTTTTTCGTGATAATTGCCCTTCTTTTCTAGAAGTGTAAAAGTGCCTGAACTTGGATGTATTCTTACAGCAGAAACAATGACTTCAGGAAAAGTTCTGAAATTCTTTATCAACTCACCCATAAAATTGTCAAGGGACGCAGAACATGCCAATGTCAGTGCGCCGTCATGTTTTTGTATATTTTGTTTGTTTGTGTTTCACTGACTGTGTCTGTGAGAGAAAATGTTTGGGTGTGCAGTCTTCCTCCTTGGAGGTATAGTGTTTATCTCACATCTGCAGGCTCGCGTCGTTGGGCTGCTGGCTCCCATATCTTCCTGATTTCCTTTGTTCCGAACACCTGTCGGCCTCTCCTCACTCCCCTATCAATCCGGCAATCTGTGAAAGTCCGGCTGCAGTGAGGACTCTATAAGATCGCAGGCAGGTCACAGTGAAGCCTAAAAGACAAGCATAATAGCAAAATCATTCAAAATTTACCTAAAAAAAAAAAAAAATCACTTTTTTTTGTCATATAATTGACGTGATTAAACAATATGTGGTTATAAAAAAGATGTGTGTTGATTGTTTACTTTTAAAAGTAAAAAAATGACTACTGCCTCTATAGCTTGAACGCTCATGGACAAAATTGGATTTGCATGAACGTGCAATCGCAGACCAGTAGAATTGAGCCATCAGAAGATAACCGCTATTACATTTTTAAAAGACCAAACAGTAAGTTCATCTGATTATGTAAAATCTAGCACAGTAGATCTCATTAACAGAGCATTTCCTTTAAAACTACATGCAATCAAAAACTGAAAAGTAGACCTAGTCCTAGCTTTTAAATGTAGAAGATCTGCTTTTTAACAACTTCAGAGTTACAGTCTGAAAACGTCTGGATTTTCCTTTAAATATTTTCCTGTTAAGAATAAGTATGTAAAAAGAAAATAGCTTCAAACTTTATTCCTTCATCCTCCGGGACTCGTACTTCCGTTCGTCCATCTATTCGCCCTCTGGTTTTTCTCAGGGTTCCTATTTTAGTCCTTATTACAGTAGAAATATCATCCATAAATTTATGGAGAGGATTTTTTCCATTTATGCCTTAAAAAAATAGACAAAACAAGAGAAAACAATAAAAAACACAAAACAGATTTATTTACATAAAATCCTAAAAGAGCTTAAAACCACACAACAGACTGTCATTATTTATTAAACAAAGCCAAAATGAAAAAGCTATGTTTGGAAGGGGATTTTAATATAAACTTTTAGTTCTGATTCTTGTAAAGTTTATGCTCAATTAAAACCACACAACCTGTCAACCTGTGCTTTATTACTGACATATATAATAGATCAGAAGCCAGTTTATAATCCCACTGTAAGCAAAGTTTGGAAAAGGGTTAACACATTTGCTCCTTGCAGACATTTAGTATGGAAATTTTAGATGTAAGTCATGTATTTAATGAAGATCCATAGACTCATAACACTGCAGGGATCCAATCAATATGCTAAGAGCATAAAAAGAAGAGCTATCGAAATAAACATAAAGGGATCCACAGATTAATAGTTATTTCTTTTAGAGGCTTTTCTTCCTTAATTTCTTAACTTCTTTATTCACTGACCCGATGCTGAACTTTTCTCGTTTTCCTCCTCTGACTGGGTAATGTTTTCTATGGGATCCTGCTGCTGCAAATTAGCTTACAGATTCCTGAAGAAACTTGATTGCTAACTTTTTTAAAGGCCCTATGTCTTGGAGTGACTTTTCCTGCTTTGTATTTCTCTTATCAGTAAAGACTAACTGATTTCTGTAAGTTATGTTTGTACCAAGAGACTTTCCTATTTTACTCCACCTTTGTTGAAATCTGTAATTTCCCAGTAATGTTGATAAAAATTTGTTAAAAATCTGCAGCTTTCTTTAAAACCTACACCGTGAGGTTCTTATTTAGTCAGTTTCATTCTGTTTTATCCTTCCAATCTGCTTTGAAATGGAGGATGCTACATGTTTTAAAAAGTTAACAAATTGTTGTAGCCTGAAGTGTAACCTGAGACTGAGCTTGGGAGCTTTTCACCCGTACTACTCTGGAGTATTGACTGCAGCTGCTGAAAATGACTCCTTACAGCATTAAGTGTTCTTTTAAAAGGCGTCCCTCTCCATTGAAACTATTAAATTTCAATTTCATGGTCTTTACTGATGGCTTTAACTGTGACAGTGTCAGTCATGGGTGTCTTTTTAGCTCCCATGTTTAAAGGTGACACATTTTCTCCCAGAATGAAGAATAAATGGTGTTTGAAAATAAATTAAACGGTTAAATAAACACAAAGGTATGCTTTAGGCATTTCTCTGAAGCTGTACAAGGTGGACCAAATTTGCAGAGTCAGTCAGAGTATATGTGCTTACTGCTATGACCAGTTATCACCTGCGCAGAAAAATGGCGAGGCATTAAAAAGCACCGTATTAGAGTGGGGTAGAGAGTGTCTTACAAAAGTATTCGTACTCCTCAAACTTCTTTTTTTTATGTTACAAGAACAGTGGAAATATATAAAATTTTCTTCAATTTTTTTTTGTAAACAAAAATCCTAAAAGTGTGGTGTGTATGGATGTTTTGTTCTTCTGAGTCAGTACTTTGGGAAACTCTATTTCTGCAGATGTTTTTTTTTGTCTAAGTCTCTGCTGGTTTTGATCATGTTGAAAGCAAATCCTTTGAACACTCTTCTTTGAAATTTAGCTGACGCTCAGGCAGACTGGATAAACAGCAATTAAAATTGTTTTCTATCATTTTTTTTAATTTGCATACTTTTGCACTTTCATTCAGTCTACTGCTTCTAGAAATAGTTCTACAACAAGAACAACAAAAACAACAGCAACAAAGAAATCTAGATAAGCAAGGTGGGAGCATCGACTAACTCACTCACTCTTTGGTTACCTAGCAACCACCTGTTGAGTAACTTGTTGTTTTGCCACTGTGCCTCACAGCTACTTAAAAAAACAACAAAAAAAACCCACGTGTGTTGTCCTCTCAAGTGCATCAGCTCAAGAGGACAATGTGAATAAAACAGGAAAAGTCACACCACCAGTTTGCCAGTATTTCAAATATTTAAAGCAAAAAAAACCTCATCATTAATTATTGATATTGATTGATTTGAAGCACTTATGAAGATTGTGTTTGCGCTGTGACAAACTCCAGAGCGTGTGAATACAGAGCATTCTGAGTTGAAAATTAAACAGAATCTGTGACCATGCATCGTAGACTTACTATATTATTACTGCGTCCTTCTGGGCTTATGTCTGTTTCACTTTCCTAAGATGATGCAGATACATTGTAAATTGACAACAGTCATATTCAGTTCAGCTCGTTGTTAGTTTTGACCTTGTGGAAGCTGTCCAGGGCGTGCTGCACATCTCAGTCAGTGTCAGCCAAGACAGGTTCCAAAACTCCCACTGCCCTGAACATGGTGAGGTTGATATGGAAAATGAATTAATGTTGTCAAAACATGAAGAGTGAGGAGAAATAAGATCATGTCAACTCCTCGTGTCTCCCCAAAGGAGTTGATAATGAAAAAGGCTTGAGCACTGATGTTGAAGTAAACAGCTCTGAGGCAAGTGGAACAAAATTGATCTCCTGTCTAAAAGAGTAGAGAGGCAGCAAAAGATTCATTCCCGCTGTTAGTGCAGCTGTTCTGGCTACAGCCAAGGTTCTAATCCACTCTCTAGACTCTAAGTACACATATGAGTCTAAAGCAAATGGGGGCATCACATCCTTCTTTGTCATCTCTCTTCGAGAATAGCATTGAAGTGCAGCACTTACATGTGCAGAAAGATTCTGCGGCCAGCCAAGCACCTGGCCAAGCCTAAGATGTCTAGTCCCCACGAGGCTTTTCAGCAGCTTTGCAAGGTTGTTGGCTCCAATATTTATTAAAACAAAAACAAAAAAAACCACCAGCTACCGATTTAAGGAAAATGCTTTCAACAAGATTTTTTTTTTCACTTCCAGCAAGCAAACTAAGGCACCATTATGAAATTAGATGCAGGTCAATAATGTAAATTTTCCAAGCTTCGCATACAGAGTCCTTGCCAGCCTCTAATAAAGGCTGCAATAGGCATCAAAAGTGACGCTAAGGTGAGACTTTGTTTTGTAGCTTTACCTTCGCTGTAAATTAAAGCCAGCTGCTCTGATAATCAGCTTTGAGGGAAGGTAACACAGAGGTGAGGGTTTTTTTTTTTTTTCTTTTTTTTGCATTACTAGAAAAATATATTATTTCTTCTCTTGCATTCCAAGTTATCTAGAGAATAAAATAATATTATCAACATGCTGGGTCAAAGATGAACACGCTGGTATATGTTCCATGTTCCAGGAGACTCTTCCTACAGTATTATTGACTAGTTTGTTATCTTGCATTGTTGAATTAAATTTAGGGTTGACTGCTTGAAGATGAAGAAGTGTTATTAAACTTGATTTTTATATGATAGCAAAAATATATATATATTTTAAATTCTGTCAGAAATTTGGGAACATTCCACACAAACAGCAAACTTTCACCAGAGGGTCTTTGAACTTGACAGTTCTTTTATATTTCTATGCTGTTTTATCTTTTTTTCTTTTTTTTTTTTTTTTAGTTTGTCTTAAAGAGAAATATTTGTTAAAAACAATCTCACAGAGAGAATACATCTTTTCTCTTTTCTCTTTCAATAAGATTAAATTTTCTCTAATTTTGTGGTGCTTTGATCTAAGATTTTTGGGGTTCCAGTCCATTACCTACCTATATTTAAATATATGCTAATAGAAACTGTTCCCAATCCAAAGAGTTTTTTCTTAAATATTTAATGTTGTTTTTTTAAATGTGTCATGGTGCTGTAAAAGCCGATATGAATAAACCACACAGGTTATGCTGAGCTTCAGAAACACAACTTTTAGCCCATATCTTCTGTTATAGTTATATTTACATCAATATGAATATTCATCCTTGTGTCAAACTCTACTGACAGACTCTGAGCAACTCCAGATTCTCTATGTTGCATTCTCAGTTATTGTCACTGCAGCAGTCCAACATAACTACGCTGCCATGAACATTTGCATAAACATCTGTCTTGCGTTTTCACCTTTTTGTCACCAAACTATCCCAGCAGAAGAAGATGCTGAACAGCAGTCTGTTCTCTCTGCAGCGTGTTCGCTCTGACAGCACGCTTCGGCAACAAGTCTCCTGTATGTTTAAACTTTAATATGCCAAATCTAAAAGGCACATCTTTTGATATATTTGGAACATCAGTTTATCTAAATTTCATATTTCTCTGTATATTTTATTATTTAAGAATGCCACTTTTTCTTGGCTGAGAGCTTAAAAACCTGTCCAGAAATGAGCTCGAGCAGCTCAAGACCCTTCGGGTCGCATCTAGCGATCCAAAATGTCTTGTACAACAATGACATCACAATGGGTTCTGATACCGATAATCAAACTAGATTCATTTTGTCTATATAATTTTTGCACCTTTTCTAGCTTTTCTTCATCTTTTTAGCTTTTTTTCTTTTTTTATATATTGTAAAACAATTTTAATAACTGGAAAAACCTGGTTGATAAATTGGGACAAATTTTTTATTTTTTTTTTCTACTAAAAGGTGGATTTTTTGGTGCTGAAAGACTGGTAGATTTTCAATCTGTCCAGGTTTTCTGTGTTATTGCAGCCATCCTTACAACACCAGCTGTTTTCTCAGTCGCCGACAATAAGACAGCCAAATCCCTGTGATTTCCACCCCGTTTCTTTTGCCTGCTCCGCGGCTGGAGAAACTTGTCGTCTCTTGCGGAGGTAATTGCTGTTTGATATTGACTCCGCATCCGGGGGAAAATGTTTTGGTGGGTCGAAACTGTAAGACATGAGACTGCTTGTACAGGTGTATTTATAACCGTGTGTCAGTTGCCTGTATATTTGACTCTGGTTCTGGGGGTATGATTATAAACCATTTTAACGATGGACGGCGTGAATCAGGAGGGAAACTTCCAAACCCTGCCATCATAGCTCACCTGGACTCTTATTTCCTCACATACTAACAGATGTCTATAACACTTAAGTGTAGAAAAGCTGTCTTTAGACAGACTTTTTTTTGTTGTTGTTGTTTGAAAATTCAGATGTTTGTGCTTTTAGTCCCTACTGACAAAGGAAATGTACTTTTGCACTCTGCAGGCTTGGCTAGACTAGAGCGCGGTTGGCAGTAGAGCATTTACCTGAGCTTCAAATGAATCTTACCAATGGAGAAGCTACTTAGCGCTGTAGGAATTATATGCAAAGTTCAAGTGAAATTAAGCTACCAGAGGGAGTTTAACAATTTGCCAAGAGAAATCTGTGTCTCTCTCCGTGTCTCATCTTTTCGTTTATGCTCACATGAATATAACATAAATTATTTTCCTGGCTCTTTAATTTTGCAGAATAAGTGGACTTGCATAATAATTATCTGCAGCTGTTTTTTTTTTTTTAAATCAAAGTAGGAACAAAAAATAAAAACTATATGAATGTGATGCTTAGCAATTTTAAATAACTAAAACAAAACGTATAGCTAGTTTTGATTTGGCTCTTCATTACTGACATCCATGAAACTCTATAGCCTGTGTTATAGAGGCTGCTGCTGAACTGAAGGATATGGCTGATGGTTTACCTTTCAGTTAATGGGCCTCGAGTCTTTGAAGGGTTTTTTGTTTGTCTGGTGTGCAAACCTTATCTGATTACTGGACTAGTACAACTGTGCCTGAGTTCCTGGCTGCCAACCTCAGTCGTGTAGATCTTATTACTCCTCCAGGTAGTGTGTGTGCAGGCAGCCAAAACCATCTTTGTTTGGCTTCTCTGTGGGGAGAAATCCTGGCAGCTGCAAGCCTCTTGCTGCAGCATTTATTGTTCTGGCCATACTCTCATAACATATTAAAACATAAAAGTGTTCTGGCCTTTGCTTGCACTTAGGTTTAGTGCTTTTCTTAACCACGTGTTTGACTTCTCCAAGGGCGACAAAGTTGCTACGTTATTAGCTTCTTTTTCGCCCGAAGAACAAGTTTTTACTTCTAATGTCGAGATGCTGCAGCTCGGTCAGACCGCATCAGATAACATATAACATATATATCTCATCTGGATTTTGGAGTGGTTGCAGTACTGAGGCTGTCATCTATTACTATTTTATGTGTTTTCTATGTCACAGAACAGTGAGGTGGAAGTAAGAAGGAAAAGAATACCTGAAAAGTATGTCTTGTATCTTTATCTCCAAGTCTGTTGGGGTATTTCTGCTGACTTTGCACAATTAGAGACTGAAATTTTCTGTTTTTCTTTGCAAAACAGCTCAAGCTCAGATTAGATGTTGAGCCTCAACAAACCTCTTTTTTTATGTTTTACCTCAATTCGACTGACTTCGAACCTTTCTAACACATAAATATTCTTTGATTTAAACAGCTTCATCGTACTCTATGGTAAAACTCATTCTGAAACTTTTTGCAGCCCCTTACAGGTTTTCTTCCAGGATTGTCTTGTATTTAGCTCCATAAGTCCTCCAATTAATGTCCACAGCATGATGCGTTCACCACCATATGCTCAGACAGTTTTCTTTGCATGAAGGGTTCAGGGCGACAGAAACAGTAAAGATTTGAATTTCTTCTGAACAGAGCAATTTCTTCCACTTTTTACGGCTTGCTTTCAAAAGTGTCTGCTACTCTTCCATAAAGCTGCATTTCTAATAAAAGAAAACTGTATTAGATGGACTCTAATTACAAATACAGTGGTTTCTGATGACAGGTGGTTGCACTTGGTTTTATTTAAGGATATCAGAGTAAATAAAAAACACACTTTTCAAAATTGTATATGTAAAAAAAATAAATAATCATGCATCATTTGTTATCTTCTACCACTCAGTTATGCACTACTTTGACTAGGTCTATCACATAAAATATATTTAAATTTGTACTTACAATGTAATACAATGTAAAAATGTTAAAAATGTGGGAATGCTTTTGCAAGGAACCCTTAACCATTATTTATATCTATTGTGTAGGAATACACTCTTTTGCTTGCTGAAATTGCTGCTTGATTGATTTCAACCTTTGGCTCTCGCTGTTCTAGATTTGCTTGTCACTGGGCAAACGTCCCGAAAATAAACATCCCCCAGAGTCCAAGATCCTAAACCAACTATTTCACAAACAGCATGACATATTGGACACCACTAAAAAAAAGGAGTGTGGTTCTCTAACAGTTAAAAATCACAGCGGGTGAGTTTGGCTGCAGTTGAAACTCAGTTTATAGAAACGCTAATTGCAGTCAGACAGGCCTGGGCTGGCACTTGGAGCTTTTACATCCCCCAGACCTCCTGTCAGGCCTCCTGTCTGCCTCTCAGACCCATCACTATCAAAGTTAGCAGCTCCAGCAGACTCATCCCAAAGAGAACAAGGGAGTCTATTTTGCCTCAAGGTTGCTTTTCACCTATTAATCTTTGTTTCAACTCTAGAGATGCTTCAACATTGTGTCAGGAAGTTAGAAAGTACAATTACAGCGCTGCTAATTTGATGGAAGAGATCCTTCAGTTTTCCTGTAATTAGAGATAATGCATGTGTGCTGCTATTAAAGATTCAGCTGTGCAATTACATCAAAATTTAACAGCGTTTGTTGGAAGCGTTTAATGGACGCCGCACTCCTATTTCCCTTCCCGTATGCATTGCGTTTCACTCCTATCTCTTTTGTCATCCCTAGCTCCGGTTTTCTACTTTGGAAGTACGGACTACCACGTGGATGAGAGCGACGCCTTTGTGGAGGTGCAGGTGTGGAGGACGGGGTCTGATCTTTCCAAAGGAGCAACTGTGACGGTGCGTTCCAGAAGGACCGATCCGGTCTCAGCTGAGGGTAGGTTCCTCTGTTAAAGCCACAGATTCCTCCTGCACATGTTTACATTAATGCACACCAGACTGAATGACAGGCTTAAGTTGCTGTCCCGTCACTCTTTGGTTATGTTCACACATCAGGCAAACGCGACCCAAATCTGCTTTGTTTGCCCAAATGCGACCTACATGCGGCTTTTTCTCCGCAGTCTGAACGACCCAATTCCAATCTTTTCACCAAAAAATAAAAAAAAGAATTAAATAAACCTGATTTGTGCCACTTCCATAGGTGGTACTAATCTGGAAATGTATCAAATTGTTTTCAAAGTGTCTGCAGTCTGAACAGTCATGTGGTGTTTTATTCAGCTTTTATGTTATTGATGTGAGAAATATGTCTTAATTCTGTGCCAGAAAAAACCAGACATGGTAAATCAGGGCATCAACAATGACTGAAAGTTATGATTATGAAAATTCTGAACCTATGAAGGAAATCTGTGTCGCATCACAATCAGACCACATCCATTTCCTTACTGAAATTGCAGTCAATACAACTAAAGCCATCACTATTAGTTGTGCTTCCTTTTTATTATCTTCCTTGATGATCTTGTGATGTTGCCGTCTGGTCTCATTGATGAATAAACTTTTAAAGCGATCCATAAACGGCTCCATCCATTATCGCTTCCGTAAACAATGCGCCGCTGTGTGACGGCTGCGTTTTTCTTTTGCTTTGGGGATTTAAACTGTTCACAGAGAATTTTTATTGCGATCAGATTTAATTAGCAGTATGAACGACCATGAAAAAATAAAAATAAAAAATCACATTTTAGCAAAACATCGGAATTGAACCTCAAGACCTGCTGTGTGAGCGTTGCCTTTGTCTTACTGAGCTCTACTACAAAAGAAGATTTTTCACTCTGGATATGTTGAGTGGATGGCCTGGGGAATGTAAACGTTTTTAGCATGTACACATTGTTATGAATACAATGCAAATCTGACTGCGAACTGAGTTTCAGGCGAGCATGCTGATCGCTCTGCATATTGCCGCGCACTTCAGAGGATGGGACTGATTGCCGTTTCCCCAAGTCTTCCCTGTAGCTTCTATTATCTCTGACCCCCAGGCGGTTATCCTCTTAACAGCTGTCCTTCTACCTGTGCTACGGTTTTAAAAGGGACCTAGCATCTAATCATATGCAACAGAATGAAAATCCAAGACCACATATAGCTGGGTTATAAATATGTGAAAAATGGCCTGCAGGCAGAGGTTGAGCTTTCAGCACAAAAGGCTCTTTAGAGAATGCTAAAAGAAGAATCTGTCTGTGGTTGGAGAGCTGTCCAGTCCCTGACAATACCGTTTTATTTATTAAATAAACTCACACATCCATCAAATGCTCATTAGCTGTCATCTGTGTGATGAAATATTTTTGCCAAATGGTTGACGGTATTCTTTATTTGCCTGGTATGACTTTTCATCTTCTTCAATAAGTGACATTCACAAACCAGTTGGGATGTATTTTAAATCTACTGTCAAAATAAGATCAAGTATTGCCTCTATGGCTCTTTTTAGTTGTCTGTCTTTAAAGGACTGGTGTCAGGTTCCAGTCCTCGAGGAACTTGACACCAGTGCCTGAAGTTTTTAAATGTTTCTGTCTGTTAACACACCTGAATCACATCAACAGGACTATTCAGGTGTGTTTAACTTGGGACACACACACACAAAAAACAGGGATAGAGATTTTGCTTAGTGATGTTTTTATAACTTATATCCCCACTACATATAGCAGAAAATGAATGTGTGTTTGTAAAAATTTAATAAATCCTAATTCATGGTATTTAGTTTTCCATAAAAAGTCAATACATTGTGACATTTTTCTAATATGGGTAAGGGAACCATGGATGTTAATAAGATTTGCAGAAAAATAAACTTTTTAAAAAGTTCCTCTTTAAATGATATTTGAAAAATTGATGTAGCTGAGTCATAAGTGCAAGTGGATTCATGGATCACACACAAATCCAATATCGAGTGCAATATTTCCAAATGTTATGTGCGTACGAAATTTTTTCTCTAACACCATTCAAAACAGATTTGTAAAAAGAGAAAGCTGATACAACCTCAACGGAACTAAGATTCTGAAAAATAAAGATTTGGAACGGAAAGATGCATTTCAATTCAATGCATTATTGAACAATCTCAACAGTGAGCTAAAACATTTTAATCTGCATTTGAAAATAACTTTAATGAAGCAATATGACATTGAATAACCCGATATTTTGTTGTGTTTTTTTGTGTATGGTATAAAATATGTCTGTAATAATCTTCTAAGTTGAAATGCTAATTTCATTTTATGCGAATAAAGGGTTTATATGTCTTTCTGCTCCTTTTCATTCATGTTTTGTTTAGTTGAAATATTTATACTTATTGATTGAAAGAAACATAAAACAATATGAAAATATTTGAAAGATCTACATCGTGTGGTGTGCAGCTGGCGTGGATTATGTGGGGATCAGCCGGAATCTGGATTTTGCTCCGGGCGTCACCATGCAAACATTTCGCGTGACCATCCTGGATGATCTTGGTCAGCCGGTCCTGGAAGGTCCAGAAAAGTTTGAGCTGGTGCTGCGAATGCCGATGAACGGAATCCTCGGCGAGCCGAGCAAAACGTCCATCATCATCAATGACTCCATCTCTGACTGTGAGTTAAAACTCTTTGTTGAAATTCATCGCGGTGATTTTGAAAGTACTTGTGACTTCAGGATAAAATTATTTTTTGTTTCAGTGCCCAAAGTGCAGTTCCGGCATGCTGTGCATGTGGGGAGTGAAAGCTCAGGACAGATCTCAGCTATGGTGTACCGCAGTGGCGACATCAGCTACAAGTCAACAGTCCGCTGTTACAGCAGGCAGGGGACAGCCCAGGTGATGATGGACTTTAACGAACGGCCAAACACAGATGCGTCCATCATTACCTTCCTACCAGGTGGCGTTGCAGAGCCTGACATGTGTCTCCTTTTTTAGCTCCATATGTACTGATGTAAAGATATGTCAGGCTGAGTTTCAGCTTTACACTGTGATTTATTTTGCAGGAGAGATTGAAAAACCTTGTTTACTTGTGCTGGTTGATGACACGGAACACGAGGAGGAGGAAGAGCTTCGTCTCGTCTTGGGGAGTCCCAAGAGCGAGTCTCCGTTTGGAGCATCTATTGGAAAGCAAAATGAAACCCTCATTAAAATTAAAGATGATGCAGACAGTAAGACTATTTTGCTAATCTATTATATAAAAAATGCCTACAGTGATGCACATGATAGCCCAACTTAAAGTAATTACATGTAGAACTTTAGTAGCCATATTAAATATTCAAAATTAAATAATCAAATTAAATCAGGACTTTTATGTTTTTGGATTTGCACTGCTGGTGACATATTATGAGTCTCACTAATGGTGACTATAACGCAGCATTTGATTTCACAGTAACGTCTTTTCACAGGATCTGTCATTAGTTTTCAAGAAACCAAATTCAGCGTGAGCGAACCAAAGAAAAAAGGTCAAGTCTCGGTGGTAAAGATCTCAGTGTTGCGTGTCGGAGACACCTCCAAGATCTCTGTTGTTCGAGTGCACACCAAAGACGGATCTGCTACCTCAGGGGAGGACTACCATCCAATATCTGAGGGTAAATATTAATCTCAGCCTCTTTTATCAAGCTGCCAAGTTAGACCTGCTGAAAATACTTCTCAAACTTTCTCGTTTTCTTTTCTTCTTTTTTTTCTTGCAGAAATTGTGTTCAGACAGGGAGACGTGGAGCACCATGTGGAGGTGGAGGTTTTATATGATGGTGTCAGAGAAATGAGGGAGGCCTTCACCGTCCATCTTAAGCCTGACCAGAACATGGTGGCAGAAACAAAGGTCATACTTTAACCTTTTTATTATTATCACATGAAAAGTAACATTTGTTTCCTTGTAAGACACATTTTCTTGTTGGTCAATCAACAGATGAGCAAAGCCATCGTCTATATTGAAGAGAGCAACAGCATGGCAGATGTGACGTTTCCCTCCATTCCCATCGTGATTTCTCTGGTTAATTATGACGACATCGAACAAAACAGACCCTCCCTGCCTGTGGCTGGATACCCTGTCATTTGTGTCACTGTATGTGCTAAACAAATCTCAACTTTTCCTTTTCTTTTACAGTGTCAACTGAGTTTTAACTTTGTCTTATAGTTACTGAGGAAAATGTTTATCTGCTTTGAGTTGAATTGCAAAATTCAGCACCTGCCTTAACAAAATGAATTTGTCTTGGAAACAAACGTTTCTGTTTTTTCTCTTACACGCCTCTCCTTCCTCTTCCAGGCCTGTAACCCCAAGTTTCCAGACTACCACAAAACAGGGTCTATCTGCGTGAGCGAGAGCATCAACAACACGTTAACTCGCTATCGCTGGCTTGTTAGCGCCCCCACTGGCCCAGATGGTGTCACTAGCCCAATGAGGGAGGTAGACTTTGACACTTTCTTCACTTCCTCCAAACTCATAACTCTGGACTCAGTCTATTTCCAGGCCGGCTCCAGGGTCCAATGCGCTGCCAGGGCTGTGAACTCTAATGGGGATGAAGGACTAGAACAAACTAGCTCCATAGTGTCAATCAGCACAGATGAGGGTGAGCATTTCCTGTTAACTCTTTTAAAAGATATAGCAACATAAAAAAGGTTCTGGTGTGTTGTGTATTTCTGATTCCTCTATTAGACTTTTTTGGGTAAGGATATATATGTTTATTTTTTCATCTGTTGCACATTTTCAGGAATGTGTCAGCCTCGTGTTGTAGGCACGGTTGGGGCTGAGCCGTTTTCTGCCAGGCTGCGATACAGCGGAGCAGAAGAAACAGACCATCCAAACCTCATCAAATTAACCGTCACCATGCCTCACATTGATGGTAAGAGAAAAAGGTTTAGAAATTGTTTTTTAAGTGCCTCAAAGGCAAGGTATTCTCTGGGAGTCCAGCTGTGTGTGATTTAAACTTAGTATCAATACGTTTAATCTGTAAAGGCATCAAAGGTTTGTTTGAGAAGATTAGTGAACAAACATCATCAGAAGAGCAAAGAACACACCAGACAAGTGAGGGATAAAGTGGTGGAGATGTTTAAAAAAGGATTGAGTTATAAACATTATCCCGTGCTTTGAAGATCTCATTGAGGTCTGTTCAAAAATAGAACCATTTCAGAAAAGCTACGAGAGAAACAGCCAAAAGCTCCAGGGTAATTCTGAACTCTGAACAAAGCCCTCGCTGAAAGGAATGTTGAGAAGTTTTATTTGCACTTTGCCACAAGCCGTGTAAGAAGGGTAATGGTTTAAAATTTTGGAATTGCATACAAAATGCAATGTGTGATAGAAAACAAACACTCCACACGACATTCCTACATGTTGACGGCAGCATCATGTTGTAATAATGCTTTACAACATGGTTTGGTTGGGATGGGGGAGCTTATCAGGATGCTTCCAGAAAGAACCCTGCTTCTGCAAAAGACTTGAATCTGGGGGAGATGTTCACTTTTCAGCAGGATAAAGATGTATAACCATATGGTCAAAGTTAGATGGGAGTTATCTAGATTAAAGCATTTTTATGTGTCAAAATGAACCAGACAGAATACAGACAGAAATCACATGGAATATAAAACTTAAGATATTGCTTTTCATTTCAAATGTAATGGAGACGGAAAAGAAAGAGGGGGAAATGAGAGAAGTTTTAAAGAGAGAGAATGCGATAAGAGCAGATGAGAAAGAAGCACAGGAAGAATCCCAGTCAACACCCTACAAGTCTGCTTCTACACCTGCAGAAAGAGAGAAAAAAACAGAACTAAGACACTATGGCAAAAAACAACATGCATAATAATAACAATTATAGCATCACTGAACGTAGAGTGTTGAATATTTATGCTGTCTTTAGACACTACAGCATGTCATTACCCCCTGTTTGTATCCTCCAACAGGAATGTTGCCCGTCGTTTCCACCCGACCCCTTTCTAATTTTGAGCTGACGCTGAGCCCCGATGGGACCCGTGTCGGCCACCATCGCTGCTCCAATTTGTTGGACTACACTGAGGTCAAGACCCACTACGGCTTTTTAACTGAAGCCACCAAGAATCCAGAGATTATTGGTCAGACAGCGCCTTACCAATACAGCACTTCTCTGAGGGGATCCAGCACTCTACGGTTCTACAGAAACCTCAACCTGGAGGCTTGTCTGTGGGAATTCACCAGCTACTATGACATGTCAGAGCTTCTCAGTGACTGTGGAGGCACCATCGGGACTGATGGGCAGGTAAACACTACTGCTTTTGAGCTTCCGCTCACCCCTGAACTCTACTTTTGTCTCTAAAAATTTACTGGAGTTACTGATTCAAATTTATGATCTTTTATAAAAAAAACTTGCCTCTTTGATTGCCACCCAACCACCCAGTAATTCTAAACTGAGAACAAGCTTGTGGGAAGCCAATAATTGCTTGTAGGTTTGTCCCTGCTAGTAATGTCTAACCCAGCACCTGCTCCCCTTTGTTCCCAGTAGAGCAAGTTATTTGTCTTGTGAAAGTGGCAGTAAATGGCCGACAGTCTCATAAAAATCCAAATTCATCGTTTTTGCCACATGCACAGTGTGCTCGTTGCAGCAGCAGATGTTTTACACAGCACACGAGAGTCGAAATCTCCAATCTTCCCCTGGCCTTCTGGCACACATGCCTCTCAGGCTTCAACATTTGCATTCACCTTGGAAACTTGTTCTTAGTTCACATTGAGTTAATTAAGGCAGAGAGTTGATAAAAGAGGTCCATAAGAATTCAGAGGGCACCCCATGGTGAAAAACTTCAACTGCAATCCCCTCTGAGGATCAGTAATTTAACCCTGCAGCTCTGTGCCACTATATTCTGTGTTTCCCTGCCTGTTGGACTCCACCAATTTGTCGATTTTTCCAGTTTAATGTGAGATTTTCATTTTATATAGCTTCGGGTTTGTTTTAATAACAAAGCATCACCTCGGTGATAAGGACTTTTTTCAACAAGTGGAAATGTTTTGCCTGCAACCTCATAATTTGAATGTGAATGCGGCATTTGGGAACTTGTCTCGACAGGTAACCAGTCGGCTGCTTTGCAAAAGTATTTTTGCCCATTAAGCCTTTCCATATCTCCTCTACAATCACAAATGTCAATGAG
Source organism: Poecilia reticulata (assembly GCF_904066995.2). NCBI lineage: Eukaryota > Metazoa > Chordata > Actinopteri > Cyprinodontiformes > Poeciliidae > Poecilia > Poecilia reticulata. The sequence continues at coordinate 26,803,244 of NC_088842.1, forward strand.
ACTTTGAGGATTTTAGTATATAATTGTGACATGAACAGAAAATGATACAGGTTTAACTGAAAATCTTAAAAGTGTGAAGCGTGTTTGAATGAAACCATTTGAGTCAACACCATCTAAAGCCACATTTTTCTGCAGATACAATTGCGAGTCTTTTGTAGTGTGACATGCAATTGCCTTTTTCTTGTAGAGGGAGGGATTTTTTTTTCAAGTTTAGTCAGATCAGAGCATGTGTCTAAACAGGTCAGTTTTTCTCACAGATTTCTGTCTTGCCATCGATTCCCAATTTAAATCTGGACCTATTCTGGGCCATTCCAACTCATTATCTCAATATATCCATGCTTTTGTAACTCCAGCGAGCCATTTTTTTTTTCTTTTCTTCCAGGATTGTCACCTTCTTCCATGTTTTTGCTGTGTATCATTCATGACTTGCAACAAACTGCACCTAGGACTTCTTACGGCGTTGCTTTTATGTTTATTTTATTTTTGCTTATTATCCTATTGACAGATTTTTCTAGCTTAGCTGTGGATTTCTGCAGCTTCTCCTTGAGTCTCTTGCCTGCTTCTCTGATGTCCTCTTTGCCTGAGCTGTCACTTTAGGTGGAGTGAGTTGTTTTGTTAAGTTTGCAGTTGTGGAAAAGTTTGAAATGTTTTTAAACCTAACCCTGCTTTAAACATCTCAACAACTTTATCCTTGTACATTAGTTGTAGGTTAATTTTGTCTCTTTTTCCCAAGCGTATTAAGATATTTGCACCAGAAACTAAACCGAACACACTTAGTAAGATTCTGTGTTGTTGCAGTGTAGGTAAGTTATATACCTGACTTCTGCCACGAGCAGACGTATATGAGCATGTTGAACGCCTTTTCTTGGCTGATTGTGGAAAGACATATTAATATTTAGGCCAATGTTGATTTATTAGATGCACTGTGTGCTTTTGTTCATCCTCCTGTTTTTTTGTTTTTTTTTCAAAGACAGAACTACATGCATAGAATGAAGGTCCACCAGCACAGACTCGGGATGTACATGACAGCATGACTAGAAAAGAAAACAGCCTTTTCTTGCCGGTGCCCTGTGACCCAAGTTCTCCCCTAAGTGGGCCGGCAGGCTGATTGGAGACGGCTCAGTAGAAGCTCGCTTTAGTGTCATGTCACAGTGCAGGGCTTAGTGCCCAGCTTAACAAGACCGCAGGAATCTATTAAAACCCAGCAGGTTGTGTCAGAAGGCCATTCAGCAAATCATTCGGCTGAGCTCTAAATGCCCAAAGGCGTAGGCACGTCTCCACATGAACACAAAGCTAGTGCAGGCAGGTACCTCTCACAGGTCAGAGGAAAGTGCAGATACCAAAGAGCGCTCCCTCTGAGGATTTTGACCGTTTTAGGACAGCACTTTTTAGAGAATGAAACATTTAGTACAGCTGCCATGAGGCATTTGTGGAAATAGAAAATGCAGAACTAACTCTGTGGAGGCCCAGCTAAGCGATTCAAACACAGAATGCACTAAATATTTCAGCTATAGATCAGTTAGAGGAAACTTTTACTGCCATAAGGCATACTAAATGGTCTTTAAACATCCCTAAAGTATCGTCGTTTGACTATATCTGTTGCTTTTGTGCAACAGAACATTGATCGGACATAATACCGATATGTGGTTCAATAGTTGCTGTATCGCATGCATAACGAGCACACCATTAGCAATAGCACTCACAATTATGCTGTTTTCACCACAGGTGCTGAATCTCATCCAGTCCTTTGTGACCCTCCGAGTCCCACTGCATGTGTCCTACGTCTTCCATTCTCCTGTGGGAGCAGGAGGCTGGCAGCACTTTGACTTGCAGTCGGAGCTAAGGCTCACGTTTGTGTACGACACTGCCATCTTGTGGCGAGATGGCATTGGGAGTCCACCAGAGGCTGAACTGCAAGGCAAGTTTGGGGAAGGGGGTGGAGTTGTTAATATTTGACGTTTATAAAGTTGAATGTGTGCCAAGTTTGTTGAGAAGGATGTTTAAAATTTATGTAGTTAATAAATAATAGCAGTCTTTCTTCCACCGTCTCTGCAGGTGCCCTCTACCCAACCAGCATGCGTATAAACGGCCTGGGGCAACTAGTAGTTAACTTCCGCACAGAGGCTCGATTCAGAGGCCTGTTTGTGCTTGCACATCTAGGTACAGTGTCTATGATTAAATGTACCTTAATATAATAGGCGATTTTTACTTAATATGTCATTTTGAATAAAGATTATAACTAGATATTTATTTAAAAGAAATGTAAAACTTAGCTTTTAATGTGAAGTTTTGATACTTTTGATTGACAGTCCCTTTGTTTGCCAAATTTTTATATCCAGCTACTCTAATATTTACACTGATGTATATTATTTTTCCCTTAGTTTCACCTCTGACCTCAATGGTCATGTGTGCAGACCACCCTGGTTTAACATTTAACCTCAGCCTTGTTAGGAGTGAGCCAACCTACAGTCAGCCCATTCAACAGTGGACATTCATCTCTGATTTTGCTGTAAGTAAAAGTTTTGTTATGATTTGAGGAAACGAGAGAGAATCTTTTTTTTTTTTTGCTTGTTTTTGTTGTAATAATGCTTCCTGGCAGTAAATCTTATACTGTTGTGAAGGCTGTTCATTTCCCTGAAGACGGTGTCATATTTATAAGGAAAAATGCATTTGCAGGTCGAGAAGCAAGCTTTAATTTGTGGGTTGTGGCCATAAAAATTTTTTACATATTCCTCTTTGACATTTTCAAACAGCTTTTGGCATAGGCATCGCCCTCACTGAAATAACAGAACTAGTCATTGGAGAACTCCCAAGATGAGATTCTGGAGTGGCAATCCTATATTTCTAAACCTGTCAGAGCAGGGTCTGTCAGAGACAACTTCAGGAATTTAGGATGGGAGAGGACAAAATGTTCTGCCCGCAGTCATCACCGCAACCCTAATGTAAACCTCTGAGAACACATTGGGTGGTGACACAGCCATATTGGATGACTTGTGACAACTGATGACTGAAGAATGGAACACAATCCCCCAGCATTGGGCTGCACACAATTGGTTGTGTACAGTTTTCTCACTTTTGAGGTCCATTTTGTTGAATGAATAAGCTGCTAAATCGCCAGATTGTTTTGTTTCTTTAGGCACCAATAATCTAAACCAAGAAACCGCAACCAAAAAAACAGTCAAAAGTAGAATATGTTGTTTGGCAAGTGTATGTGGCAAGTTTTTCATGGGCAAATAGAAATACTCAGCTCTGCTTCCCAGCCCACAAAGGCATTTTATTAATTTTAAGGGAAAATATCAGCCTTTTCAGTCATAGCAAATGCACATATTCTGATTTTTAACAGTTTTCATCTGTTTAAACTTTTTTTTAACATATGGTTTCTCCTACCTCAGGTGCGTGACTACTCTGGTATGTACACAGTAAAGCTGATCCCCTGTACTTCCCCTCCGAGCTTGGAGTACACCCTTCCTCCTGTCTGCAGTCCCAGAGAGCCCCTCACCTTTGATTTGGATATCCGCTTTCAGCAGGTACATTCACCTTAATGAATTTCAATTTGAGGCAGCTTTTTTGAGAAACAAATTTTTAGAGCATTTTAAAGATAAACATACTCTGTATTGAATTTGGCCCATACAATCCCTAATTTTGATTTTCTCTATTTTTTTTATATTACCTGCGCTGAATCTTCTGTGTGATTCTAGGTTAGCGATCCAGTGGCTGCTGAATTCAGCTTAAACACGCAGATGATCCTGTTGTCCAAACGGACACTCTGGCTGTCAGATGGCTCCATGGGCTTCGGACAGGAGAGTGATACGGCTTTCTCACAGGGTAAAGTGTCACAAAAATCCCTGTAGCAAAAGTTTTATTTCCTTATGTTTTAACAGGGTATTTTCGATTGCTCAACACTGTGGGTTTTCTTCATTGAACTTAATAAAAACAAAAATGTCATATTTCATGAATCATTTTTTGTAGATTTAGCAGATCTGTCTCCCATTATTTTCTGACTTAGAAGAAAAATAAAAGGAAGCGAGGCCATATGAACTGTCTTTTTGACTTATTTGCTCTTCCTGAGAAAGGAAATTAAAAAAAATGAAGATCTTATTCCAAGTTGGAAATTTAATCCAGTTCTGGAATAACTTTAAATAGAATCAGTGTAATCCCCCCCCCTCAAGATTGAGTTTTATTTAATTTACTTAGTGACCAGGTCACTCTGTTCCTTACAAAGTTCATAGTCCTCTTTTGTTGCCATGCAGACTTTTCTTATTTCATACCCATGTACATTGCCTGTAAAAAGTATTCACCCCCTTAGATGTTTTACTTTTCCTGTTGCTCTTACAAATCAAACATAATCAACACTATCTGGCTTTTTTGACAAAAAAAAAAAACCTTAAATGTTGAAATGAAATCTGATTTCTGCAATGATTCCAGTAATGACGTAAAATACATAACTAGATAAATATGAATCTCCTTTTAGTATTACAAGGATCTTTAGCTACAGGCCTTGCTGGCCAATTTCTGCTTCAACACACCTTTGTCAAATAATGAGGTTATCAGCAAGTTTCTGGAGAGTTTGACAGCACACTGACGAGGTAACTCAGCCGTTTGATTCAGGTGTGTTGTACAAGGGACACATCTACAAGTTGCAGGACACTGGCCCTTGAGGACCGGAGCTGAAGACCCCTGAATTAGCAGCTGCACCTTTGGCTGCAGTCACAGCATGGAGTCTGTGTGAACAGGTCTCAATCAGCCTGGACAATGCAATTTCACTCCCTTCTTTTTTGGTAAAACTGTTCAAGCTCTGTGAGGTCGTGTGTGGATCTGCTGTGAACAGCCCTTTTCAAGTCTTGCCACAAATTCTCTATCGGATTCAGGTCTGGGCTTTGACTGGGCCACTCCAGAACATCCACCTTGTGTCCTTCCAACCATTTCAGTGTAGCTTTAGGTGGATGTCTTGATGAGAAATAAATATATACTGCACAGTAAGGGCAAAATTACAACATAAAACACTGTGCAGCTATCAAAAATAGAATACTCTGATTCTGATTTTAAAAATGCGCATATATTTTTGTGTATTGAGAAAACAACAAACTGTGAAAATACCAGCAGGTATATAAACACTTTTTTAGTTTATTGGGAAAATAACGTAAATCTATTTTTTTTATTTTAAAATTAGTTTTTCTTGTCTAAAAGCTCGAACAGTCCATTAAAACAGACAATTTCCCACCATTCTTTAGAATAAATACGACTAACATTTTCGTTTTTTGTTTAGGGGATACAATCTATGGCAGAGTGATGGTGGATCCAGTTCAGAACTTGGGCGACTCCTTTATTTGCAACATAGAGAAAGTGTTCCTGTGCACTGGTGCTGATGGATACGTCCCAAAGTACAACCCAGGCAACTTTGAGTTTGGCTGCCTGGCTGATGCTCCGTCCCTGCTGTACAGGTTCAAGATTATTGTGAGTAAAAAATAACAACCTCTCGTGTCAAGATGTGCGCTGTGTGGCCATTGGTACATTGGTGTTCATTTCATGAATTTGTCTCTATAGGACAAGGCCCAGCCAGAGACCCAGGCCCATTCCTTTGGCAATGTTGCTTTTAATGCTTTTCTGGCAGTGGACGACCCTGGTGCTTTGGTTCTGGTCAGACAGTCTGGGGCAGATGGTTTCAGAATGGATTCTGCAGCTCTCTTTCAGGTCAGTGTCCATCCTTTAAAAATCAGCATTTTATTTGGTCGCTTAAATCAGCCTCACAATTTCCATTAAAACTGGTATAATCACAACATTTCCCCTGTCCTGACAACCAATCTGTAAAGAATAAAATAGATAAGAGTCACACAAAGTGATTATATTATATTTTTCCCCACACATTTTTCTTTTAACAAGCTGTGAGAAAAAGAAAAGATTCACTATTTCCACTTAAAAGTTTCCAGCAAGTATATAATTCTGGCTTCTAATGGTCTTGAGCAGCACAGTCAAGTATGACTCAAAGTTTCAGCCTTTCATCATGTCTGCGTTGCTTCTTCTTCTAGCCACCAAATCAGTTTTTCTTGGCTTATTAGGAGGAAAAAGGATCATTTGGTTCACAGCTGGAAAGTGTTCTGCAACAGCCTGAACGCTTCTCTGGTTTAACTTAACCGCACAATTTATGGACTCTATAATGTGAAAAATCACATCGTATTGTTTATATTAACTATATAAATGGCTAATTAAATATTTATATTAGCAGAAGTCTACAATAATGTAGGAGAGTTCAGTAGGTTCTTCTGTAACAATTTCCATAGGTAAATATCAAACCCTATAAGAAGGCGAGACAAGGAAACATTGGTTTCTATAGCAACGTTGATACACAAGGGCTTTACTAAAAATTACAACTGCTGAAAACATAAAAAAAACATTGTAATACTCTATATTATGAGCATAGATATTGAACAGACTGTAGCCTTGAGAAACCCCACTTGCAGTATCTGCCAACTAATATTTTTATTTCTAACCTCATGAATTTACATTCCACTAACTTTATTTAATAGCATTAGTTGACTTCAATTTCAGGAATAACAGCGTTTCATTTAAAAAAATTATAATAATTAGGACCGATATTTCGGTTTGAGGTGACCATGTTAGTGCTTTTAATCTTTCCTTTTTCTTCACTGTTTTAGCATCTTGGTGGTTTATTGTGAGTATTTTGTACTAATGAGACAAACGTGTGACAGTATGCTCACAGAAAGGAAACATGTTGATAGTAAAGTTCTTTAAAAAAAGTTCAATATTTTCCCAATTGAAAATACATTTATTTTTATGCCTTTTTAAAATTTTTGATAAGTTGGGCCAGGAAGTTACTCGTGTAGGTAATGAAGCCAAAATGCAGTCAGGAATTTGAGCAGAGCATAGTGAAGATTCAGTTCCAGCTTGCAGAGCTTGCACAAAGAGAAGAGGACATGGAGTGCAGGGTTAGTAACAGGAACAACCAGGGAAGAACAGCAAAAAAAAAAAAAAAGGAAGCTTATATACAGAGGGAGAGGGTGGAGAATGACATTGACTGCAGGTGTGTTCATCAGGAGATTAGAAACAGCTGTACAAATTTCTATAATTGCTCAGACTTATTTTTGCAGGTTTTTTTTAGTGCTTTTTGCATGTTCTTTTTTGTCTTTAAGTAAAAATAAAAATGTGCACATTGAATTTATGACAGTTTCTATAAAATGAATGGATGGATGTGTAGTCGGGTACTTGCTAGGAGATTTTTTTTTTTTTGCAAGGGAATGAGATGTTTATTGTTCTAATGCTATGTTGAGATATTTGGTTAAGGAGTTGTGTACAAACTTGATTTTTTTGGAGTTGAACTCAAGAAGTTTTCTCCAAATTGTATCTAAAATATGTATTTAAATGCCCACAAGGGGGTGCTGCAACAATATTTTATATGATAAATGGTTGTTAAGTGTAATAATGTAACTCTATTCATGAAGACACATAAATGAATGACAAATTGAAGACTTTTTTTCTAAGTCCCTTATTTTGCTTTTGTCAGGTGGCTGCGGGGAGAGAGTGGTACATTCATACCATCTACACAGTCCGTTCCCGGGACAATGCGAATCGGGGGATAGGGAAGAGAAGCTTGGAATATCACTCGATCGGCCGTCACTTGGATCGTCTGCCTAAGAGTCACCATCGCACCAGAAGGTCTTCCAGCAATGAGCCTGACATAGTTGACGAAATCGGCGTGGAAAACAACCGTGGTACCAACATCTTGCACATCTCACTGGACCGTAGCAGCCAGCAGAAGGCAAGTCCAGAGAGGGAGATCTTCACCAAAGGAATCATCCCCCGCGAGCTCAACCAGAGAGACGGTGATGACAGGCTGGTGTTAATCATTGGGATCTTAGTTGGATTGCTCCTCACCGTGCTCCTCATTATTGTAGTGGTCTTACTGGTGCGGTCCAAGCAGGAGAAGAAAGAAGTACCCAGGAACTCCACCAGTACAGAACCCATGATTACTCAAAACCTCAGCAACAATGACAGTTCAGAGGTCTAACACGCCAATGATGGACAGACGTAGTTCATTTTTGTTTTGAAAGTGCCTCACAGTTAGCTGAAAAATAAGTTAAGATTTCACATGAAGCAACACAAGCAAAAGCTTTGATATTATTCAAAAAATGACTTGAAATATTTCTTCACTTCCAAAGACAGGGAGTGGACCGAGCACTAAGTAGGTGATGGACGTAATTAGTCAATGTCTCAAAGTACTTGTCAAGTTGTCAGCACTCACTTGCTGTTATTGATTGGCAATAAAGCCAATTGATCCAAAAAAAAGGGGTATTGTGTTTCCAAAGGTGCTACAGGAGATCCCCCCCCTTATGTGGAATGGCTTTAGCTGTTTTGCTGAGGAGGTAAGAAGAAGTTGAATATTACGCCGACGTTATTGTAAAAAGACTTTGTAGACACTGACCACGGCTTGCTTACACTGAAAAAAAAAAATCTTTTATCAAGAAAGAGTTGTCTTTAGATTCAGAGTGTGCCTAAGACATTCCCAAGACTTTGAGATTTTATGACGTAAAGTGTTTCTTCAGCATTATCAGCAAAACATGCATTTAAATTAAAACATTTTAATGGACATTTCTGTGTTCATGTGTGTGCATGCTTTTAAGTTTTGTATTTTAAGCAGTCTAACCACTTATTTGACTTTGTGAAAAAATGTGTCTGATCTGCTGTGTTTTCCACCACCTGTCGTCACACTGTATATCGAGTATTTATCCATAATTAGCTGTTTGCATTTCCCTTGATATTTTGCTGCTGAAACACTGTTTTAAAACAAATCTGGATTTTATGATTAATATATGGCACTAAATCAAAGAAGAGCATTTCTTTTGGTATTACAGCAGATTTTAAGACAGCTGGTCTGCAGTGGATAGCTATTACGAATGGTTCAAATCATCGTTTTGAAAGAGGAACCATTTTACACACTTGAAAGAACTTGTACACACTTTGTTTGTGTTGACTGGTTGGGTTTTGTGGCGATTACTGTGACACTGAACTTTTGTGTCAGCTGTGCTGTTTAGTTATTTTTGATCATATTTCACACAAAGGGTGTTAAATGTTTTCCTTCAATCGCTGTTGTTCACCTTAAAATATGATTTGCTACTATTAAATGTGTTAAGTTATTTTCAATGCGTTATGTCTAGGCATGAATCATTCATGCCTTTTGTTTTCTTCTTTTTGAGAATATTGAAACAGAGCATTCTGTTTCAATGAAAACAGAATGCTCTGTTTTCATTGAAACAAGGTTTACTGAGTTGAAACTTCATCTTTGCTCTTCCTCATATCCAGGCACCTGACTGCCACAAAGCCCATTTCCCCTTCATCCTGTTTTAAACGCTGACTTCATTCTATATTTTATAAACCTTCTGGCATTTGCAGTTTAATTTGAGATTGAAAACAGTTCTATGCAACATTGAATCTAATGCGTTTATTAAATGTCACTGTCAAGCCTTTTTTCATAGTATTGTTTCACAATCAGTTTGCAACTTTACATTTAACTCTGTATCTGTGTCTTGTTTTTAACATGTGCTTTGAGTGCATTGAGAGTTTTATGTATTTATGTATATACATATCCTGTATTTTACATTTAAATGTACTATTTGGAAGTTTTTGGGAATGGTTATTGTTTGAAAAAAAAATGGCATACTGTATTTGCTGTAAGAATTTGTAACATAGACCTGAAGTTCATCATGGTCTGCAAATAAAATAATTTTCCAAGAAAAATCTTTGAAATGTATGGGTTGCAATTATAGTAAAATATTGGCATGCTTGAGAAATTCTGCAAAGTCATACAACCAGTAATAAAAAAGAAAAACTTGAATATTATTGAAAAAGATGTTTCACCACAGTAATGAGACTGCCCTCATCAAAGTGTTTCAATGACATCCACATAAAGAGACTGTGGAAGAACCACAGTGTTGGTTCTGTTGGACCTCGGTAAAGCATTTGACAGGATTGACCATGACATTATTGAAGCGACTGGAGAGCTGGGCTGGACTCTGGTACAGTACTCAACTGGTTTTAATCTCACCCAAGGAACAGGAATTCATTTGTGTGGCTTACAGAAAATAACACAAAATTATAAACGGACTCAAAAAAAAACGTATAATAGAAGAGATTGCTGATTTGATTGTTGTCCGGCTTTACCTTCCTTTACTAAAGATAACAAAAGAAGCTGACTTTTCTTAGTGTTGCAGCTACGCATAGATATAGTAAGTTTAGTGGAAGACAGAACTGATATAAAAAGGGGCGAAATCTCTTTCATAATTTTGGGAGGAGATTGCAATATAACCAAAATACTGTTGATGGATATTGTCAAGAAATAGATGAGAAACATCCCAGCAGTGTCACAATGCTCATCACATCTATATCACTATTCATGCAAAAGGAGCCTCACCAAGAAGTTTTTGTTTTATAGTACACAAGCATTACAAATTATGAAAAAGATTTATTGCACCTTGAAACTCTCTTCACTACAGTAAGGAATAAGTTAATTGTACTAAAGGCAAAACAAACAGTCACATTCATTACCATAGTTCAGTAAACCATGTGCTTTTATTACCAGTGCATATTCATAGAGAAAACAAAAATATGGGTAAGGTGAAAAACCTGAAACACATTTAAAAAAAAAATTAAGTTAAAAAGGCGAGCATTTGACTCTTAAAAGATGTCACTGCTTCTGTTTGGCAACAGTTTAAACAACAGGTTAAGATTATAAAAAAAACCCCATTAGATTAAACTAGTGATATTTGAGCTCAGAAAGCACCACATAGTGAAAGACTAAATTCCGTGGTTGGATGATAAATAGCGCTGTGGATAACTGAGTGGAACCAGGAGCCCGTCTTGACTACGTCCTTCATCTCTGCTGCAGTACATCTGGCATTACAACAAATGAACAGCAGGAGCAGCACTAGCAGCAACAACAACCTCTGCGCACAACTCTTTGCTTTTGAATTTTAGTTTGGCATCATGAAGGCAGGAACTTGAGCAGAAAAGACAGGTAGCTTATAAAATCATCATTCTGAGTGAAGTCTTAAGAGTTGACTTGTACACTTGCCAATCCATCTAACAATGCACATAAATCATTTTTTATGAAAACACAAACATGTAAACATCTTAAAACAGAATTCAGATCCCATTTCCCAAATTTTTGTCATTTTAGCTGGCCAAATTTAAATTTTTGTGCATAAAACAATACAAATTCCTAATATTGTCTCACCAACACTTTTGTATAAACTTTGAGGGCTCTCCTGAGATTTGTGCAGTGTTATTGCCAGACAGCAGCGCTTAATAAAAAGGTATTAACTAGCTTATTAAAGGTCATAATTTTAATTCAAATGCTGAATGCGGATTTATTTCAAAGCAAATTTGCCATGGAAATAAGCGGCACTTCTGCACAAATCCTGGACCTGTGAATTCTGCTTCAAGTGGGAAATCTCCCTTAAAAGTTTAAGAAAAAAAAAAAAAAAGCAAAGGAAAAATTAGAAAAATAATTTGTAAAGACAGAGCTAGTAGAAAATGAAATAAATTAGCATTTTACATCAGTTTTCCCTTTAAAACAGCTATGGACGAACAAAACAAAGATAATTGTGCTGCTTAAATAAGCATTTATATGACACTCATCTCTAATGCATGTGCTGTGGATGCCGTTCAAAAGCTCCTTCAACAGCTGCCACACGTGTAAAAAAATCCGAAAATCCTTCATTGTTTACTGCGCTCTGAAAAGGCAAAAACACTGCGCGTTTCAAAATCAAACAGCACTTACATACAGAGTGGCTTAATATACACAATGTACATTCATGTACAGTATATACAGTACATACAGCAAAACCAATGCACGGATGGTGGTATTCATGATAGATGGTGGTAAGTGAGAAATGTTTACATTTCATTCCATTGCTAAAGAAGCAGAGCATTGTTCACTTCACTGTAAGCATTTTAAGGTAAAAACAGCTAATGTGCACTATCCCGTTGCCTAGAAACTGAGGGGGGGAAAAAAAGAAAGAAATTTCATGCATCAGGAAAGGTTTGAGCCGATTAAATATTTCAGTCTATATCTTAAAGTGTTACCGACAGCCTGGCTGAATAATATCACAACAATGCACATCCATAGATTTGTGTGACCATTTGTCCCGAGGATGCTACATTACCGAGTTTGAATAAAAAGGAGAACCAACCTTCAATACACATCGTAAAAGGTAAAACAAGTTGACGGTTATATCTGAGAAATATGCTGATGTGCACATCAAAAGGCTGTACTGGAAATATCATTGCACCCTGTGGATTACATTTGTTGTGTCGTCAGTGCTCCCAGTTGAGGAAATGGCCGTCCCGGGTCTCTACTGCAGGTAGCGGTAGACTTTAAAGCAGTGGTTCCCGGAGTCCGCCACCGCCACATGGCCGTCGGATGTTAGGGCCAAGCCCTGAGGGCCGTACAGCGGGTCAGCCGACGTGTTGATGTAGGAGAGGAAAGACCCTGAGCTGTCAAACACCTACAGCAAAGAGACCGCCCTTAAAACCAATATTCAACTGATATCATTTCCCCTTTTTGATTTTACAGTTTGTATTGTGAAGCAAACCTGGATGCGACTGTTGCCCCAGTCTGCAACAATGATGTTTCCATTGGCATCAACAGCCACGCCTGTCGGAGCGTTGAACTGGCCGTTCCCCTCACCGTGGGAGCCAAACTTGAACAGGAACTCGCCATCAGCATTGTACACCTGTCAGCGGGATTAAACGTGGAGAAGAAGAAGAAAAGAGAATCTCTGGGGTTTTTTAAATCAAAGGAAATGTGCACACGTAAGGAAGAATACAGAAACATACCAACATAATTTAAAAGAGCCCAACCGTTCAGGTTGGATAACTGCTGGACTAATGTTTTTATAAAGTACAACTTAAATACAAAAACAAGAATGGATAAGATAGGTTAACATTAAGCTCCTGAAATTGTCTAACCCTCAATCCTTTTCATCATTTCTGAACTATAATTAAAAGCCGTTTCCATTCTGGAAAAATAACCTATTTAAATTAGTTGTTTTTTTATTTATTATTTCTGATAAGAGTGATCAAACAGGCAGCAAGAATTGTGTAGGTAAGAGAAGCTCCACAAAAAAAACTGAAAATATAATCTGAAATATGCACCTGTCATATTATTTATTCAGTCCAACATGGAAATGGAACCATTTTCATGCTGCTGACGCATTTTCACAGACCCGACATCGACGTTAGTTTTTAGGTGAGGTTTTGTGTAACAAATATTGTTCTGACATACGAGTGCCTTACCTTGACTGAGTGGTTGTGAAAGTCTGTTACCACAATCTCATTTTTGTTGTTAACAGCCACAAAGTGAGGACCTAAAAACAGTACAGCAGACAAAAAGGGGAAAGAATAACTATGAGTCACTGACGAACAACACGCAAGAGGAAGTCCCACAAACTTTGAAAAACACAAAGAAGAGAGTCATCTCAGAGACAGCGGACGGTGTGAAATAGAAAAAGATGTGACGTGACAGAACTGATGAATGAACATGTAAAAGTTTGGGGGTTTTGTTGCAGTTCAGACTAATGTGGTATCCGTTACTTACTGAAAAGAGGACCAGATTTACTAAGCTTTGATTCCAGTGCAATGTTTGCACCACTTTTCTCTAAAAGAAAAAAAAAAAGAAGAAGTGAGAAATGAAATTTAAAGAACATGTGAGCGTCATCTTGAAATGCCCGATAGTTATCTTTGCAGCATCTCAGCGAGGCACAAACGCAGCATGCTGCTTCATGCTTTAGTATCTTTAAAATGTATGCCTTTTACTGGATTGGTTATGAGTTAGGAAAACAGAAGGCATAGGACTTACTAAATTATTTATACAACTTGAACTTTTCTACAGTGTTGTGTTACAACCACAAACATCAATATAGTTGTTTGGGATTTTACGTGATAGGTCAACACAAAGCAGTTTATAATGTGGAAAGAAGAAAATATACAGTTTTCAAAAATAGTTTTAAACTCCTTTCCCACTCATTAACTGCATGTCTTTAAGAGTACATCTTAACTAGAAACCAACTTTTTTGCCAATTTTTCTATGCAAAATAGTTCAACATCCATAAGATTGGATGGAAATCCACCTATGAACACCAGTTTTCAAGTCTTGCCACAGATTGGCTCAATAAGAATAAATCCATTCTTATTCTGTTTGATTAGTGCTGTTGTCGTGTGGGGAGGAAAACATTTGTCCCAGGTCTCAAACCTTTTCCAGAATTTTTCATGTTTTCTTCCAGAAGTGCTCCAATGATCATAATCCATTTTCTCCATCAAATTTGACCAGCCTCCCTGCCCCTTTTGGACCACAGAATGATGCCGCCACACACCCGAGCTGTGGCTCTTTACATCTCCTCAGAAGTCACCATGGGTCTCTTGGATGCTTCTGATTAATTTCTTAATAACTTCTCCATATACTATATAAGTGGATTACAGATGTTACCATTTAGTTGAGTTTTGAGGGTTGAACTTGATTTTACTTGGGGTATCCATAAACCACCATGAATACATTTTTTTCTTCCACTCCACAATCCTAAGCTACTTTGTGTTTGTCTATCACATAAAATCCCAATAAAAAGTAGTAGTTGGAAGCTATATTCAGGCAAAATTTGAAAACTTCAAGATGTATAAGCAGATTGTGGATATTTAGTACAAAAATTAAACATGTAGAAATCTACATCGACTCTAATCTTAAACAGCAGCATGCTGATCACTTAAGCACTTTTAATATGAAACTTTAGAGACATGCGTAAATCTGGCCCATATCATGCGGCTTCAGTTGACGTGCATTTCCTCCTGTAGTCATTTTTAAACAGCCACACTTTGCATATAACAGTAGAAAATACCTGCAAAGTGTCTCTCTGAGGTTCCTCTAGCTCCAAACTTTGTCACCAGCTTCCCATTTGATTGGAAGATGAAAACACAGCAGGCTTTGTTATCAACAGCGATTATGTGTCCATTTTTATCCACAGCCACACCTTTGGGTCCCATCAATCTTCCGGCACCGATTTTACTCTGCGGATGGGCGAGTAAGAGATATTTTTTTATCACTTAGCTTGTATTATTCACTCAAGTGTATAAAGAAAATAATAAAATATATATATATATATAGCTGTCAAACACTGCTCACCTTAAACTTCCCGTCAGAGGAGAAAATGCTAATCCATCTGTTGTCATAGTCGGCCACTATTATGTCTCCGTTCATGTCCACCGTTACTCCCGTGGGACGTTGCAGCTGTCCCGGAGATCGACCCCGGACACCAAACCTCATTTTAAACTGGCCATCGTTGGAGAATACCTACACAAATAAAAATATAACTCAGGGTTTCTGCAGGGGTGGGAGACAGAAGTAAGTCAGTGGCGAAAACGAACGTAGTCATGCCAACCGGCAATAAATTTACCCAAGATCGACGCAAAAAAAAAAACAAAAACAAAACAAAACAAAAAAAAACAAAACAAAAAAAAAAACAAGCCAGCTTGCTAGCAAGGCTATATTAGCACCTAGCTTCTATCTTTTCCTTTCACAAAACGCAATGATGTCTGCGCGCAATTTTGTTCCCGTTTTGCTGACAGAAAAGTCTCGCGGGAAAAAACAAAAATACAACCAAAAACAGAATATACGAGAACCACGCCACAACAAAATATCAGGCTTATAATTAATGTAGAGTAAGGTCAAATATTTCGGACATTTTAAGGCCTTGCTTTTAAATGCATGGATTTAAGACTTTTTAAGGATGTGGGGACACCCTGTAATTAAAAATTGCTTGATAACGGTGACGAATGGAAGTAGAAACACGGAGCTGGATTTGACGTCAGACCCGAGGTAACAGCATGATAGTTGGTCGGCATTTCAAAATGGCGTCACCCATATAAATTGTTTGTAATAGTTCTTAAACATCCTTGTAAGCTTTATTTTTCTTAAAGACCACTTTAAATTTTTAAGTTTAGAGTTGCAAGCGCTACTTATAACATTGATTTTAGATGCACTTTTATATGCGTCTTGTAAATCACGTTTTCACCACTTCTTACTAATGTTGATGGGAGCAGCGGCCACATTAAAACGTTAAGTTTGCTTCACAAGTTGTAACTGGGGGTAGGAATGCAGCATAACTACTTCAGGATTATAGTTAATGACCTGTATGCACTGGTTATTGCTGTCTGCCACTACGATGCGGCCATTACTGGAGGCTGAGATGCCCTGAAGATTTGTGAACTCTCCCTTGTCCCGCCCTCTCGTCCCTGCCACGAGAACAAAACCTTGGGTTATTTATGCACACTTCAAGCTGTACATTTCAATTCAGCTGCATGATGCTCAGATTATACAACTTTGTTCATATGTGTAAACCATCATGCAACAATAGAGCTAACAGTTTTCCAACCCACCAACTCTGTAGATCAGCTCGTCCTCTATTGGGTTCTCCTTTTTCTTGGTGGTGCTGTACATGCTGGAGGGCCTGCGTACAGCCTTCTGACGGACATGGCCCCCTCCTCCACTTGGGGACTTCACTCTTCTCTTCACGTCCTCCGGAGACTGCAGGACATCTGACGGTTTGACGGCCCGGAGGCGGAACGGACTCCCCCTCACAGGCTGTTCATATAGCAGCAGAGAGAAGGTGAATTCTCCCTCGGAGCGGAGGGAATACCCGACCTCGTAGGTGCCATTTTTGTTGTCCACCACCTCAGCTTCAGTGCAAACTCCATCTGCAGAAGCTATTTCTGCCTTCAGAACAGCATTCCCAGATTTCACCAGTTCTCCATCTTTGTCTTTGGTGGTGACGGTAATGGTGGTGTGCTGGCCGACCACTGCGTGTCGCAGGCCTTCGCCAGTGGCAACGCTTGTATGGCCCACGGCCCCCGTTGTGATGAGGACCCCCAGGTTCTGGATAGAGCGTCTCAGTCCGTCTGTCTCTACCTGACATTCCAGATGTCCATTTTCATGAGGATGCTCAGGAAAGCTGTGTCTCGCCAGAGCGCTGACCCGCTCGCCCATTTGCTTCTGAACCAGAAGGATCTCGGTGGCGCTGCCATGGCTAAGAGCATGTTCCGTGAAGCTGCAGCTGCTCTCAATGTTCTCTTTGCCCTGAAGCAAAGAAGTCAGCTGGGTTTGAAGCACCTAAAGATGAATCAACATGGACACATTTTAAGACGCAAGTCCATACAGTGCCCTGGATATGTTTTCAAATCACAAACATCAATGGATTTCAATGGGATTTTATCTTAAAAAAAACAGTGATTTCATAGTTACCTTGATTTCTTATTACACCTTGAAAAAATAACTTTAATGATTACTTGGTTTTTAAACATTTCTTGTGCAACCCATAAAGATTTTCTTTATGCAAGAGTGTCTAAAAGAAAGCTGATCAGAGCTGATGAAAAATGTAAATGAGATTCCAAGACGTAAACTCCTGAACCCATTTTCCATTTAATCCAACTGAGCTTGAGCTATTTTGCAAAAAAAAAAAAGTTAAAAAATGAGCAAAACCTTCAGTGTGAATAAGTATGACAGACTTTTAGCAGCTGAATGAGACTTTTAGACGTTTACTATCTATTTTTAGTTCTACTTAGCAATTCTGTGGAACTATAAATTCCCCCCCAAATACCCCAAAGTTTGTGGTTCTAATGAGACACAATCTGGGGAAAAAAAATCAAGTGGTGTGAACACTTCTGAAAAATGCTGCATTAGGGCACGTATTGCTTGAGCTAATGTGCTTAAAATTACAGCACGTCTTCTGCCCTGATGCAAATCACACTAATCATAGCTCTCTGACCTTCTGCTTGGTGCTGCAGATGTTTTCCACCTCTGTAATGAGAGCAGTCTTGCGTTGGTGCAATGCCTTCTCAAGCTCGTCAAAAGTATTACTGATATCAGTCACCGCCTCGTTTTTCCTCTCCATTAGCTGCTTGGAGATGTCATTGACCAGCCCGATGGCAGCTGTCAGCTGAGGTAATCTTCCAGAGAAAAAGATGAGCACAGGTTAAAAAGTTTCTGACTTAAAAGCATTTCTAAATTCTGAAGTAAATCTTGTGACATATCAAATCCCTTAAAATCCTACCTGTTGCGCACAGTGTCCAACTGATTTTTAAGAACAGACTTATGCTGCTCCAGCACATCCCTCAGAGGGACGGTCACATGTTCCCTGTGTTCCCCCTCTGTGCACTCCAGACACATGGCTGTCTCACATGATTCACAGTAAAACTCCATTACCTGCAGAGGGCGCAATAGAGCACAGGGACAAAATAGCAACAAGTTCCTCAAAGCCAATTTTACAAAAGTGGAAAGGTCCTGGTTTGGTCATTTTTATTGGGGTTTACCTTTCCTTCATGGTTGGGGCAAGAAAGGGGTTGACAGGTCGAGGCTGCGTTGGCTGACTCCAGTACGTTACACGCCTCGGCTCGACTGCATTCTGTGTCTCTCTGTAACACTTCCATTAGGTTTGTGATGAAGAAGTTGTTCTGAAGGGCCGCCACGCCCTTCTCCGGCAAGATAGACGTCTGTCTGCATACTGGACAGGACAGTGTCAAAGACTGGGGAGGGATGTAGTTCTGTAGACATCTGCAAGAAAAACAAAGACAGGAGGGACACCCAGACATGAATCATTGTTACTATTGTTTTTACCAATCTCAGAAGCTAAGCAATAAGCCATAAGGTAGTAACCTAGAGAACATAGTTTTATCTGTTAATCTTCAATAATTAAAGTGTTCCTAAAGTATTACATGACAAAACACCCAGACGTTTCCAGACACATGTCCAGAGCTCTCAGGTCTTAAGTCAAAAAAGAAAGCAAAAACACGGGAAAGGATCAAAGGAAAAAGTAAAACAAGGAAGGATAGGAGGAAGAACATTGGAAAAGCAAAAAAAAAAAAAAAAATCAGAGACAGAAGGAAGATAGAAGGAAACAAGAAAAGAAGAAAGGGAGAAAATGAACCATGAATATAAAATGCTTTTCTGTCATATTAATCACAGTTTACCAGTCACTTCAACATAAAAGTAAAATCGTATCTGAATGACGGAGATCTTACTTCTCACAGAACGTATGCAGGCAGGGCAGAACCTTGGGGTTGTGATACCGGTCCAAACAGATGCTGCAGACCAGGAACTGCTTGTCTATCTGCCTGACCACGGGGCTGGTGCTGCCGGTCTCACGCTTGGCCATGATGAGTGACATTCAAAGGTGAAGGGGGCAAGGGGAGACCACTTAACCTGCACACACAAAGAGGAAGAAACAGAGGAAATGTTAAGAAAAACCTTGAGGAAACATTCACACAGGGTCAGGAGGGAGTGTTTGCTTCAACAAACCGAGGAGGAAGTGACTCATGGTTATGCTGGGATTATAAATCCTCCCTTAAATACTGTACCAGCTGGCACTTTGTGCTCCTCCTCTCTAAACAAACTTTGTCAGACATTTCAGACTTTCAGTCAAAGGTCATTTGACTTGCAGTGTGAAAAATTCCAAAAAATTGAAAGCAGTAGCAGGAAAAAAAAAAAAAAAAAAGCATGTGATTTAAGCCACAGAGCACAACAATGACCTCAAACTGGTCTGCACAAATATGTTATGTAAAACTGTTACAATGCATCTCATGTTTGATTCCTGGTAATAATTTGCCATACGCTGTGCCAGTTTTATTATTTATATGAAGTTCAGATAAGAGGATGTCACGCTGGGTCTCTGCTCAGATGAAACCGCATCACTGGGTCAAGCACAGATTAACTCTGCATGTCTATGATGTGTTGTACATCTGTCATGTCGTACACAAGGTTCACAAGGGATTAAATCCAAACTGAAAACATACTGCTGTATCATGAGAACAGTTATGAAAGCATCAATCTATATTTCACATCTGAATCAGATTTCAGGTCACAGTTTTGGAGAAAAATCGAAGAAAAACAGGGATTAGTAACTATTTCCCCCCCTCATTCTTCCTTTTTCTTTAATATCAGTAGGACACGTCTCACTTTATTGCTCTCTAATGAAAGCAGCACAGTTTGGTAAATGTCCCACTTCTGATCTTTACTCATAGAAATACTCAAGACAACCTTAAAAATTAAAAATGACAACAACAAAAAACCACAACAAGCAGTTTCGGGTTTTTTAGTTCCCACATTATTAGAAAATATAGGAATTAAACTCATCTGGGAAAGTATTTGTGCAAAAACAAGGTATGTCAATACTAAAATGAACTATACATTACAAAATTATCATGGTTGACCTTATTCAGCATTATAAATGAAAACTAGACCCAAATAATATTCTGTTGTCATTACTTGCCCCACTAAAAATAAAACATGAAATTCCTCCATCTGACAGAAAATGACTTAATGGTTCAGAATGTAAAAATTATGACATTGTAAGGATATCGCCAAATACTATGATAATTGGTACCGATTGAAAGTAACCCATATATTCTTCATTAATCTCTCTTTTCCATCATCATCATGTGCCAACCACTTTCCCTGAGGTTTATGAGCTTGGTCACTAGGATCGATATCAGACACGGACCTGAATGATGGCGAAGGTCCAGTTCAATTGGCTAAATGCGTTACTGAGAAGCAGAGTTTTAATGCATGGAAGCTAAAATATAACAGCCTTCCAGATTTAAAGTCTAAGAAGTCATGTGTGCGATACTGCACACAATGCAAAAATCAAATGAGGTAAAATCTGCAGCGTTAGAGGAAATGAATAGAACAAGCCCATCCTGCTTACTGCGGTGCAACAGGATGAGTCCGGATCCATGACCTTACTCAATATTAGTTTCAATCTGATTTCTTGGTCAAATTTAAGTTGACGATTATTTATTTGACATCCCTGAAAATCTCATTTGGCTCATATCCAAGCAGAAAGTTAAATCTTGGTACACCTTTCCATCATACTTTTGCTTTAAATGCATGAGATCTTTTTCTTTGAGAGTAAGAAAAAGGAAGTTAAAAAAACCCAACAACAACAAAAAAAAAACGCCCTCCCCAAATTCCTTCCAGTTCCTTCCCCTGACTCGAAGCAGGCCGAGTTCAGGAACCACCTGTCTGCCTGCCGCGTTGACGGGGAAACGTACTGTGTGAACTGCGCTGCCTGTCTCACTCCAGCAAGCGGGCCTCCAATGCAGCTGTTCCTCCCTGCAGCAAAGGCAAAAACAGCCTCCAACAATGGCAGCAGCTCTGCTCACAGCTACGCTTCATACTTCATGTTTCATCACTGCCATTTTTTTCCCCAGTTATATAAATGCACTCAAGAGTCAGAAGGCTTCATCTTGGCCAGACATCTTGCAACTGGAGGATTTTCTCAGGCACTCTATTGTTTCTGCTTCCCAAGTGATTCGAAGCAGAGTCCCTTTCACTGTCCACACAACAAGACCTCGCCCAACCCTGTAAGACCCCCCCGCTTTCTTCGTTTCCCCTAGAAGACCTCCCCTCCCCGTTCTGTTTTCCCTGCAGCATGGACAGTGACATCAGGAGGAAGCTTGATGAGCCAAAGCCCTCCAGGCTCCTCCTCCCTCTCGGCTCGCTGGCCGCACAGCCTTTTGGACTGCGACCATCTCCCCCACCTTCGCTTCCCTTCCCTCGCTGCTCTTCGGTTCTCCCAGCAGCCCTTCTTGGCTCGGTTCCTCCCACTCGCCTCACCACAGAAAGATCATCTTTCTTTAAAAACAGTCTCTGCCTGACAGCAGGCCTTAGATGGTCCCAGTGTACTAAAAGAAAAGCTAAATACAAAATGTGAATAAACTAAAAATCAGTGCAAATGATTAAGTTTACAATCATTGTTCTAAGTGAGCTAGTAAATGACATTTCCAGATACATCTACAATGACACCAAAACAAACAAAAAAAAAAAACTAGAGTCGTAGTACTAGCAACATGTTTTTATAGACGAAAAATGTGTATACAGGCCTACTTTATTACTACAAATGCAAATTCACGTATGAGCTCTATTAGCATGCACAGAAGGCAAATGTTTGCCAATTCAGCTATTTGGATTGCAAAGTATTGTTTGGCACTCTCTCCCTGTATTTACAGTTAAGTGGCTTAACGCCCTCCTGCGGGGTCAGGTCCTGTCTGCCATCTGGATTACTGGGTCTAACACATTCAGATGACACCACTGAGTTCATTCAGCTTAAATCTGGGAAGAAGATAAACTCTTCATCTGCACAGAAAATGTTAAATAACACACAATGGTTCTCATCACACCAGATAAGGTCACCAGATCATCACAACAGACATGCTGAAAAGCTAGATTTTAGGGTGGTTTTGTCTGTGAAATAAGTTGTTTGTGTACTTGACACAGTTTTATTGAAACAGGGTTACTATCAGCTCTGAGAAAATTATTCCATAATCACCAAAAACAGGTCAACCTAAAGTGGCTGGACCTGCTTTGTCAGGCTGGACATGTAATCTTTAGTACTACAAAAATCTTAAGGATTTCTGTAGTATCTACATCAACTACTAAAACAAACATTTCCCTAGATTATCACTTTGTACACTACTCTGTGTAATATGTCTGTCATTTTTAATGGTAAATAACTCATTTTTAATTGCATTCATCTTATTTTGAGATTATGACTATGGAATAGGAAAAAGATACTGCAATTGAGGTAATTCACAAAAATAAAGCAAAAACATCCAAATTACTTTTATTTAAAAAATGACAAACGATTACCACCAACAACATTATATCTATTAAAGAAACCACGATGTTACCTATTACATGCATTTGCTATTTTGATACATGGAACTTAGTAAAACATATAAAACTATCACAAATAAAACAGGGTTGTAAGTGTTTATTGTGTAGATTTATACCATTTTGTCATTTTTTGAAAGCATCAATAATACTGTTTAGGTTTCAAAATGTGGTTGAACGCAATTATGGTTTTCTGTTAAGTAGAATAGTTGAACTACGGTAACTGGTATAATGAAGTAGCCTTTAGGTCATTCATTTCTAGACAAGAAAAGCTGTGTTTGAAAAGCTCTGACTGTATGTAGTAGACATGGAGCAGAGTTTCAAACTAAGATATTAACACAAACATTAAAATGGATAAATACTCAATAAGATCCATGTACTTTTATTTAAAGCTGCTTCCTGACCAGCCCCTATTCTATTAATGGCGTTTTCACACAGTTACATTAATAACAATATGAAATGAAGGAATGGTGGCTCTCTTTTTAGATTCCACAACGCAAGTAATTGTGTTCTTCTAGACCCGACATATGTCAAATGAATTTGTGTGCAAGAAAACCATGGAAGCCATATGTTTTCTACAATTACATTCAATGAGTAGTGTGTAATAATAAACAATAGGGACTAGCTGGCTAGATAGATAGTTAGCTACATATATATAGGATAGCTAGAATGATGGCTAGCTAGCTAGATTGATACAAAGCCAATTTTTAGTTATGTGACTGGCACTTTTTTGTTTAAAAGAAATTACTAACATTGGTGGACTCGGATGTTATTGTGCATCCCGAAATAAATATTTGAACATTTTACTACTTCCGTGTGGGACTACAAGCACTATGATATTTATCCTTGTTGTTGTGTAGCACAGCAGAACAGAAACCTGGGATAGTTTGTTTCAGCTGTCTGCTTTGTACTGGTCAAGCAAACTTTGCCAAAAGCCTCACTGACCTGAAATCAGAAGTGTTGGCCCTCTGTGATATGCTGTCAAGATGGGGCTTTAAAAATAGACTGCAGTTTATGTTTCAGCCACTTGCTCCCATGTCTTCATGCAGTAATTGTTCCTGCAGTCTGCTTGGATAGTTTCTAGGTATAAAGAAGGCTGCAGTGCATTACACAGCTAGCCAGGCAGATTAAAGTGGGGAAGGCAGTTCAGGAAGTGCTCTCTATATTATCTAAAGTCCCTTGTCAGCAGTAATGCTCTAACTATTTTGTTGGAGCTTTAAATCCCACTGTTTTAAAGCAAAGTATTAACTAAGCAGTAAATCCAGAAACGGGCAACCTCATTTAAACGCAGCTCTAGCGTACCGACTGCATTGTTTCATTTGTGATATTGACAATCCAGGGAACAGGAACTGTTGGTGATGTTGGAGAGTCGCCCACAGTTTTTTTTTTTTTCCTTCTTCCTTTTTTTTAAAAAGAGACGGCTGAGAGGGCATCAGGGGTGCTATAGCTCCATGATGACTCATCAGTCATTATCCACATAACACACAGTACCTTGGACAAAAACTAACTAGCCCTGCTGCTTCCGCTTGGCTGCACCAGTTGAAGGAATCTGTCTGAATACATCAGTCTCTGTCAGAAAGGCCACAGACATAAACTGCAGTATGAATGTTAGTTTTTCATTAAAAGGCAGAAAGCAACCTGTGGTGTGACAGGTCAAGGTCTCAAGACTGTGTGATAGTATAGACTTCTCTTTGTCAAATTATTTTCAAGTAGATCAATTTGAAAAGAAAAACTGAGCACAGAGCTTTTATTCACTAACTACAAGGACATTGAATGCATTATAAATTAGCTAAATACTGCCAATTTATGCTACGTATTCACTTTAAATTGTTACATTCTAAGTCATCTTCGCTGTAAGGTTGATAAACTGCAACAGCCTCTGAGTGGAGGTATGACAAAGTGACAGCTTCACATTGGCAAATATCACTCCACGCTACCCCACTATAAACAGTGGCAGAAGACAATGCGGCATGCTGGCCATGTGTCTGCAGACACAACATGCACTACAGACTCTAGAAAAGGTCAATCAATGCATCAGCAGTGCCTGCAACATTCATACACCTGTAGAAACAACAGAATTGTTGTGGGTCCTCCGATTGTGAGCCACATTTCAGTGTTTATAACATATTTTCTTCTGTGGGGAAAAAAAAGACAATTGATAGCCAAATTATTCAATTACAGAGGGTCAGTGTGTGAAGTGGATGAAAATATAATTTAAACTTTTGGATAAATGACTTCAGTGGCTGCATGATAAGAGGATGGTCAGAATCAAGGATGAAGAAATTAAAGATTTATTTGAAAATATATTTGCCTGGTGGTGTGGCAAAGTTGACCCAAAGTGAGAGGCATATTTTACAAAGCCTTTAACTTAAGATATTACATGTATCTGTTTTGTTTAATTTATCATAATCACAAATGTCAATTATCTTCATCAATAAATACTGTATGTTTCTTTTTATTGTTTTCATAACTCTTTATTATTCTTGATACTAGCCTTCACATCTAACTCTGGCATATTTTGTAATGAGCATTATGATTTTTTTAAATAAACAACTCACGCTGCCACAAGTTACAGAAGAATTATAAAACAAGTGCATGTTAAAATGATTTAGACAGGTCAAACGGCTTTTGATCAGGATAAAAACATTAAATCCTGACTTGATTTCCTTTAAATGTTAACTAATCCAGGTGATGTGATTGAAAGTCATTGTACAAATTTATGTAGTTTCTCCTTTGTTGTTACACACTCATTTTATTTAAATCAAGATAGCGACCTGGCTCTTGCAAGGAAAACCGGTATGTATGGATGGATGGACAGATGGAGTCCAGTTAAACTGAAATGAAGTTCAATCAAGGATTTATCAGTTATACAAGAGACAATGAGCATCTTAAAAGATCCAAACTTTTGTCTCAAAGCTATTAAAATCCTCAACTATGGTTCAAAAGTAATTTAATTACATTCCAGAGAAAGTGCTGGAGTGACCAGTGCCTTCTCTGATCACAGAGCAAAACGTGACAAAGCGGTGCCCCTCCCCCACCTGTTGCTACACACCATCAGTGAACTGCCTGAAAGAAGGCTTTTCCCCACTTACAAGAAAGACTAATCGACTTATTTAGAACCATGACTAACTTTCAAAAAATGACAAATCTCAGTTATGTTATAAAACATAAAATGGCACCACTCAAATTACTGCAATCATTGTACAGACACATTTACGCATCGTCTCCTCTGTTGTTACACACAGCACTCATATTACTGCTGCATTGCTTTAAAACTACATTGGTTAATGTCTTTGACTGCAGCTGTACTGGAACACACAATCCAACTACCTGTAATCAACCAGCTAATATTGACGTGTTTGTCTGCGTGTCACTCTGCTAAGAGCAGAAGAGCAAAAGGTGATAATAATCTGAAATTCTACATTTTTGCTAACGTATGTATAGTCAAAAACAAACACATTTTAAAGATATTATTAAACAATTTTCAGACTGAAACTATTTTTTTAAAGTTTTTTTGGATTTACTTAGTAAGTAGTCTTGCCCTAAACACTGAATTTATGGTTTGTTTTTGGTTAGTGTTATAACAGGGAGCACTGAATTAAAAAAAAAAAAAAAAAAAACAGAGTCCATGATTGATCTTTTTTTTTACTGCCACATGATCCAATCTGGGTTCAAAGGTCATCCTGGATCTGGCCAAACTGGACATAAAATGTTTAATCCATTTCAGAAGATGCACTTCTATCACTTTCCTTTGTATGTTTACAAACAAGAAGGCCGTCTAAAGATCATATTGAGTATGAAAACCAAGAGAAATCTGAATCCGTGACACAGACATGGAACAACTGCTAAGTATCTGCCCTCTGGCGCAGCATCCAGGACCGTCTGGCAACCTCTCAGTGACCCAGTGAAAGCAGCCAGAGAGAAAGAGGGAGGAAAAAAATAAATAAATCACCTCAACAATCTACTCTCATTAAAATAACCTTTTAACATAATTAAAGAAGCAACGACATCAAGGGATAAAAAGACCTATCGGCTCACTGTTTAGGCCAGAGGTGCAAGACTGATGCATCCCTCTCAGAGCTGTTGCTGCAGTGCAATCGCACAAGTAGTCATGGGCTGACATATTTAGACGAGCCTCTGAGAGCTGCCCAGCTGCAAAACTCTATACAAATTCAGATCAGACATGCAATCAAAGATCCCCCTAATCCTCGAAACAAAAGCGCATGTATGGCTGATTGCAGAGCCCAGCCCGGCCCTCAGACTGCAGCAGAGATGCCCACCTGCCACAGAGCCCAGCCGGCAGCCAGCTCAGAGCCAAAATGGAGAACTGAGTGGGCTGCTGGGGGAAGCAGCAAAGAATTGAAGCACAGCAGAATTTTTTTTTATGCATACACAGCTGAAATAAAAACCCTCAACGCATCCCCGCTGTCAGATAACGAAGAGAACATGTACTATAACAAAGAACGCCACATTATCACAAATAAAGAGGCCCTCTGTGATTTACCAGTGCACAGCAGCTGCTTCAGATGGGCCAATCAATTATTCATCTGCTTCCTCCCTCCCTGGTCATCGCATTATGGAGGACTCCAAACAAGATGAGAAAGCAGAAACGCGATCCCGCAAAAACAAATGACAAGCCCAGATTGGATTGTACTCACACACACACACACACACACTCTCCCAAGCAGGAGGAACCGGAGGGTCAGCACTGCAGGCGGTGGAGAAAGATTTCCATTGTCAAGTCTCCTCGATTCTCAACAGAACCCAACAGACAGGGCGACATAAAGGAAAGGGCAGGGTCTGTCTGGAAGAAGACGGGGACAGTAAGGAAGAGGACGCGGGAAAGGAGGAGAGAATGGGCGTGGATTACATGCAGCATTGGTCAAATCTCCAGTGGGAGGAGTTGAATGAGCCAATAGAAGAAGGAGGGGGCAGGGAATATGGAAATGAGCTGACATCTCAGGATCTGACTAAAAGGAAGAAGCCCGTCTGGTGCAAAGGGGCTTGGCTTTTTTAGCAACCACCCATTACCCTTAAAAGGACAAAGGATGCAGTTTGTTGCAATGAAAATTCAGATCGCTGGTATGCAAAGTATTGTTAGACTGTGAATACAACATGAATGTAGATCTAGATTAAGCAGTTCTGTACTAACTGGCTTGATTTGCCTACTTTAGAGTTTCATTTTACTCTGTTCTCCGTAGAGCGATTAAAAAAAAAAACTACAAAAGAAAAATTGTCAAATACTCAGAGTATGATGTCAGTGAGAGTCATCACCATGGCCGGAGGTAAGAGGTTGGGGGCCTGTGGGTTGGTAGTGGTGCCACCAAGAGGAAGGGGGTGAAGAGGGGCCACATAAATTCACATCCACAAAAAAAAACTGTGAAACTGGCCTGTCTTTCCAGATGATCTTCTATGCACAATATTATGTATGAATTTAAGACAGGGAATGAAAAATGTAAAATTACTTAAGTAATTATCTATGTTGTTAATGTCCTTCCCTGGGGCATTTTAATGTCCAAATACTGTATATTAAATCAGCATTATTTTTCTTGAAAACATTAACTTTTATAACATCCAACTTTCTTTCACGAAAGCAAAGTACAACAAATTGATGGATAAGTATAGGCTTTTGGCACTTAAAAACTTTTCATGAAATCATTTTTCATTTATTTATTTTTTTAAATTCCATAATTTCTAAAGTCATCTGTCCAAATAAACAAGCTCCCCCAACCCTAAAATTGTTTTAATACTTTTTCCAGGCCTGCAGAGTGGGAATGTGGCACAATTACTGAAATATCCTATAAATAAACAAACAAACAAAGGAAGAAAAAAGAACTGTGGAGGATTTGCTTGAAGAATTTGTTTATACATTTGATGGGCTCCAGGTCAAGGGTTAGGTTTGGAGACAGTGATAAGATATATGTGTTTTGAAAAGGTTGCATATTGGAATTAACTTTAAAAAGACATCTGAGTGTTTGCACTTTCTTGTAACTAAACAATACAGCTGAATTTTTTTTTTTTAACAAATACAGATCAGGTCATATTACTGGATGAGTCTGCTTTCACTAAGGAAAGAATAGTTTTTCATGCATACATACACAGTATAAAAAATATTGATTGCAGCTGTACTGGACATACTTCTCTTTACATGTTGAAGATTCAAAACTTCTAAAGAAAAAAAAATTGTGCACAACACCTTTGAATCTGAAGTTTTACTTCAGAAGATGGTCAAAATACTGTATCTTCTTTGGCAAACAGATGAATGTCAGAAGGTGGCGCTGCATGATGATGTACTCTACTGTGTCTGTGATGAGTGAGCCGATGCATTCAGTGGGGGATTTATTAGAGGGTGGGGTCTGAGGTAAAGGGCAAACACAGACTTCTACTCTCCAACTCGGTGTTGCCATAGAGACTGCCTCCAGCTTAGTCAAGATGGCTGCTGCAGTCTGACAGCAGCAGATCACCAGGACTGAGACAGCCTCACAATATACACACAAGGAAAGAACCCAGATTTCTGTTTACACGTTTTTAATAAATCAAACTCAATTTAAAAAAAAAATCACATATTATACATGGTATTAAATAATTATATTAACATTTTGAATGAAAGTACAAATCTGTGTGGAATTTCTGATCATAAATATACATAAATACAGTAAGCTGGACACTAGACATGACTCCTGTTTATTCATGCATACAGGTCCTATTTTCTAAATGACCTATTCATACATATAGAAAGAGTTTTAAAGATAAAATGGTACACAATGTTTTAATTTTTTTATAATTTTAAAGTTGATATGTCACAGTCATTTAAATAATTTCTTTCAAAGAAACAATAACAGCTATCAGTCTGATAATTCCAAAGATTTTACTCATTTTCATTGCGTCATTGCGCATAATTGGAACCAGCAAATAATAGTAGAGTTTCTATATTCTATGTTAAACAGTGAAATATCCAAAAAGGTTCAACATAAATTAGCAACTTCTATGTATGTCACAAAAGATTGGGGCTTCTGTGAGATTTTGTCTTTTTTTTTTTTCCAAATTAAAGGAGGACAACGGAGGTGTAATTTAGCTGTTCTGTATGACAACAGGTTCTGCTATAATTTAAACAGTGTCAAGTTTTTGTAACAATATTAAACATATCTTCTCCAGTTAGAGTCAGCATTCTTTTCTTTGACAAATACTGGCCCTCATTCAGCTCTGCTCAGATACAGACAGCCTTTGTAACACTGACCCATTTCACATAAAAACAATAGCTGAATTCAGCGTGACTGAGAGAAATGACAAGCAGCTGCTCCTTTGGTGAGCTTCAACAGCAACCAGAGGCTGAGAATCAGAGGAATGAGAGCTTGCAAATAAAACCACAATTGCACAACATAAAATTAACCAAACTGTAAACAAGCAGACATTACACACAATCACTACAGAAAAAAAAAAAAAAATCAAATAAAAATCCTAACATATATTCATTTCGCAATGTCATAATCTCTTATCTTTGACCTTCTCATCACTTTCTCTGCACTTTCTATTTGGTTACTGCTTTTTTTTTCCAGACCAAGACACACAATGCAAGCATTTTTTTAAATTATCCAACATGTAATTGAATGTAAATGACTTCAATAAAATAAAAATGTGACGAGTCTCTTTAATAGATGTTTATATCTCACAGTATGTGTGTCTCCCTCTCTTTTAGCAATCAACAACTTACAAACTACCTGCAAAGTTTCAATGAATCTGTATTCAACCCAATCACTGTTAACTCTCGCCACCTAGTGGTAAAACATGTGAAATGTCTTCTCTTAATAAAACATTCCCCTAACAATTTCTCACGACTTCCTTTCATACCTCTACTTTTCTATCAAAATCAAGAATTAAAAAGCTATACTACTATAACGTAACGACAAATCAACTATATTTACGTCTGATTAAGTAACACATAAGTTACATTTTAAATTAATACAACCGTTTCCCATCATTTTTTAATATAAAGCCTACACACTTGAATCTGTGCCTTCAGGAGCAGCTTCTTTGCTGCTCGGTGATTTGCTCATGTCTCCAAGGCGTCTTAAGAAACTGAAAAAATATCCAGAGCTCTCAGTCTTTAACCACACACTCCTGGGAAGAATGTTTTCAACATTAGTGTGTTGGTGGCTCTCTCTGCGCTCTATTGACTTCTGTCCTTTGTTTTCCTGAAGCCCTCTTTCTGAAACCTGGTCCAAGGAATCGCTTGGTTTACTTTTCTTTTCTGCCGATGGAGAATTCTGATCCAGAATATGAGATTTTTTTATCTTGTTTGAAATGTCAGAGAAATCAAATGCCTCTTTTGAAGGTGTGTGTTCAACACCCTGTTTTTGCTGGGGTTCCTTGATTTGGGCCAAAGGATTTGGACTTCTAGATGAAGACTGAGTCTGCTCATTTTCTTTCTCTTTTTGCGTTTTAGAAACTTTAGTAGGAATAGTGTGTCGGCGGCCAAGATTGCGTTTCGTTGAGGAGAGTGGGCCAAGCAAAAACTGAATCAAATCCTCATTGGTTGGGTCTCCAGGATATCTTTGCGTTTCCTCGTCAAAGGTGAACCGGCGAGCCAAGGTCTTCTTGACAGGAGGGCATTTCTGGTTTTCCAGAGAGTGATCCACAGAGGAAGAACTTCCATGACTGTTCTGGTACTTCAAAACCTTTCTAGCGGCTTCACGCAACTTCTGCGCCTCTTCCTCATTATTGTCTTGTATATCTTCCTCTTCATCATCTTCAGCAGTGGCTGAAGAGGTAGACCTAATTTTGGGAAGAGTGTGGGTTGTTTTAGATTGGCTCATAGAATCCTGGCAATACACTTTGCCCAACGGTTTTGTCTTTTCTTCAAAGGTAGCTATGTTTTTAGAGTCATTCTGTTGGAAATGTGACTGTTCTTGTTTTTGTGGAAAGTTCTCCGTGAGCTCAGATGCAGAATTCCACTCTTTTTTGACCATATCTTTGGCTCTGAAAGTGTTCCTGTGCTGTAGCGTTCCATTTGAAAAGTTTGTCTGAGAATTGATTTCTGACAGGCTCCCATTAACTGGACTCCCTCTTGTGGGGCTTCCATTGGTTGATGAAGGCTTCCCCAGTCTCCTCCTAGAGACGCGTTTAGTTAGGGCGTTCTGTAGAACATACTCTAATGCAACACCCTCCATTTCCTTGTCTCTACTTGAACAGGTTGCAGTGGAACGGCGCTTGGCTGCATTCTCTAATCTATCGATGTGTTTCCGTTTCATCTCTGCCATCTCTCTTGCCTTGTTTTCCTGCAGAAACATCTCCACGTTAATGAATCAGAGCAAGATTTGTATAGCAAATACAAGAGACATGCCAGTGTGTAGATTTACCTGCATAGCCCGGATAAACCTTTGGCAGAAAGAATGAAAGATAGAACAACATTCCTCCAGCTTAAAAGTCTTGGAGTCTTCACAGAAGTACTCAGCCACAGAGTCACTTACAGCCTGAAGTTCTTCAAAATGAGTCTCTACTTCTTCCAAAATAACATCAGCTTTCTAAATTGAACCCAAATAAGTAATTAGAAAATTGATTCATAGTTTTACGCATTAAGAATTAAGACAATGTTCAACATTTCCCACTGCTGAAGGCAACGGTTACCTTTAGAAAACCCTCCATCTGCTCTTTTAGTTCTTCCTGTTTCAAAGTGTCTGCTTTGGCGACTTGTACTTTCTTCTTTTGTCTTTCAATCTCAGCTTCAATGTCACCTTTAATTATCCTGAAATAATGTTGAAATATTCATCAACATTTTGACTGCATCCCAAATATAAGGACAAGAAGATTATTTTGCTCATTTTTACCTTGATCCAGCTTCAATGTGTTTGAGTTGGTCTGGAAATTTCAGCAGTGCCACATCTACCTTCTTTGCTTGCTGTGATAAACACACAATTAAGCTTAAGAATCACATTTCTTCAAAGATTTAATCACAGACCACTTTATTAGCTACATCTGTTTGGAAAGATTTAATGAATTAGCCAGTCACAAGGCATCACCTAATTATTTCAGAAACTGCTGATAGATCAGGATTTTCACATCATTTCTTGAGTTTACAGAGAATGGTTTAAAAAGGAAAAAAAAATTTTTTGATGCTCAGCTGTGTCGACTAAATGGTACGTTGATCTATTCCTCATCTTTGCACACTTATTTATCCTCGCAGAGTCTTGGGGTGTTGGGGCCTATCTTCAGAATTTGTCAGACAAAAGACAGGCTCAATCCTGGATAGGTCTACAGGCAATTCAATTTAGATTATCCAATTAACCTTCAGGTTTTGAATTTGAACTGTGTAAGGAAGCTGTAGAACTCAGCAAGAATGAGAACAGTGCTAGCAGCTGTTCAATTATGCAACCTTACAATAAAAAAACAACAACACAAAAAACTACTTACCATCACAACATAATGCATGAGATTCATTCCAGGTTTG
Source organism: Poecilia reticulata (assembly GCF_904066995.2). Taxonomy (NCBI): domain Eukaryota; kingdom Metazoa; phylum Chordata; class Actinopteri; order Cyprinodontiformes; family Poeciliidae; genus Poecilia; species Poecilia reticulata. The sequence continues at coordinate 26,836,411 of NC_088842.1, forward strand.
TTTGCTTTGGTATCTGCCAACTTCAGGAGAGATGACATACGGAAGCCAACTGCGCTGCCTGCGTAGCCCCCCTGCAAATAAACACAAATCTTCAGGTCAGTAATGCAAAACACAAAGGAAAGTTCTCCAATACATCAAGAGTTCAAATTAACTGCTCACAGCATTCATGTAATTTCCCGTTTTCAGCACCAAGCGAATGACAGAGTGTAAATTATCACACTCCAACAGCTCTAAAAAAGAAATGCAGTGTTAGCAGCGAAAGGGTTTCCAGTCCTACTTTATTAGTCATGTTTATTGTGAAATTAGCTCAAACAACAATACCTTTTCCAGCTTCTGTGAGAGCACCAATGAATCCTCTTATTTCCTTCATGAGAGTGAAGAATTCCTCCTTCAGCACCAAGCATCTCAGACGCTCTTCATAACTAACGGACCACATGTAAACCAACTGTTAGCCAGCTTTGAAAAAGTTCTTTGAACATTATAGCAACACACTTGTACTAATTTTACAAAGATTTTCTGTCATAAACCAACACAAAGTAGTGCATATTTTTAAATTTGCTGTTCATAGAGGTGTCATCTATCTGCTTACCTGGGCATCTTTATCAGCATTAGCATAAACAGATCAGCTTCAGGGAGGGCTGATGGGTCACCTTTAAAACCGACCAACTGCTTCATCTGAATAAATGAAAAATAAAGCACAAGTATTCAACCAAGTCATTTGCTTTCCCATTGGTATTATACCTTTATTAAAACTCTGCAAAATTAATCAAACAAATTTAAATAAATACCTCCCCCTCATCTGGCAGCAACTTGCACATTTCCCGCAGTTTTCCTGTGCCAAAACCGAGCCCATTTCCCGACTGAATGTCCTGAATCAGATCCTTCACAGGGCTGTGGGTGGAGGTGGAGAGATCACCAGTCATAACCAATCAGAGTGAAATTAATGCTTGTGTAGGCCTGTGACTGATGAGCTGTAAGTCCATGTTAAGATCATCCTTTTGTATGCATGAAAGACTTGAGTTCCTGACGCTTACAAGCCTCTACCTGTTCAAAATGGTTTGCAAAAACCTGACTTCAATTATAAAGAAGTGAAATGCAGTACAGGGCTAAGAAATGATGGATGAATCTGTGTTACAAAAATGCTTATGACACAACAAGCCTTCCACATTTTCTGTTTGCACTGGAGTAGAATAGCCTGTCGGTTTACTTACAGATGTTTTACAGGATAAACAACGATACAGTTCTGTTTCTTGCTGGGGCTGTTGTGGTTGCCAAACAGCCTCTGACAATACACGTACAAGACTTTCAGTTACCGTTCTGTACCGAATATCACAGGGAGGTCACAAAGCATGGATCAGACCTGTCTGGGCATGTTGTCTTTCAAAGGCTCGTAAGCGTCATGTAGCCATGTCAAGCACAAATTTATCTGTCTCATCGTGTTGTTTTTACCCTCGGTATGAAGAAATTGTTGAGCAAAAACACTTACACCCTAAAAGCACAGCCTCTGACTCACCGCTTGAACTGCTTCAGGAATATTCCAATGTTCATGCTCCTTTTGGAGCCAAGGATGGTAACCTGGAGATGGAAACAGACAAAGACACGGCAAACAATCAGTCGAGTCAGTTAAGATAATTTCACTATTGGCTTGAGAAGCATCTTTTTCTATCACATACATCTCTGTGTTCCAAAAAAAAGACGGCCGATTCCAAAGGTTAAGGTTTCTTTGAGTTGTTTCTATCGAACGGTCTGAGTAAAGATAGCCTTGTATTCTAAAACAACATTTACTTTAGGTTCTATTCCAAGAAGCTACATATGACAAAAGTCAAAGTTTGGGAACAAATTTCAGTCCATTTTATACAACAAAACTGGAATCCTTCAAATTAGTTTGATTATCTATAGACAGAGGAAATGTATGGCATAAGGTGGTCACTATAGGTTCTACTGTTCTCTAAAGAGACAATTATTCTTTCCTTTGGCAAACATGATCAATAGGGAGACTCCACCCTTGTACTGAGTGATCCTACAGCCATACACAATGTTCCTAAGATACTGTTTTCTAAACTTTTCATGGAAACAGCTAAAAGGCTTCAAAAATATGTTTTTAATTCTCATTTATTTGAACAAACTAAACAAGAGATAACTTCTATCCATTTCTAATAACTAATTTCCAGCACATGAGGCTGTAAGAATTTGAAGGTATGTTTTCTGTTTATAACCCTCCCAACCCCACTAAGGGACAAGGGTGTCAAGAAAATGGATGGATGGATGGTTTTCTGTTTATCTCACATGTAAGCCAAGGGGGAGAAAGAAAATCAATTGAGGTCAAAGGAACAAGTTTTCATATCTAAATGTTACACCGCAACAAAATCCCCAACATTTCAATGTATGGCTTCAACCCCTTGATCTCCAGTTTCTAAATGAGAACTTATCTAGCAGAACACCGTCTGGGTAAACTCACCATCTCTCCTCCAGTGCCAGAAGGTAGCTGCCCCCTCACACTTAAGCGGTTCAGGGCCCTTGGATGTTGCTGACCATGGCTGTGGCTAAACAACTCCTCCATGTGATCAGTGTCCAGCTCATACTGGCCATCAGTCTTATCTGATGTCCATATGTTGTGCTTTCCAATCACGCTGTGTTTAGGAAGAGCTTCCCAGTTAAAATTGCGCATCCTGGACCGCCGGCGGTCTCCCCAATCCATGAGGCCACCTCCATGCTGGGGAAGTCCAGGAGCTGGAGGTGGTGGTGGAGGAGGTGGTGGTGGTAGCAGTGGAGGAGGTGGTGGTGGTGGTGGAGCGGGGGGATTCGCTGCTTGCATCTTTGAGGGTCTCAGCAGGTTTAGGGAGCCTTAATGATCCTGGTTTAACACATGCATGATGTTATCTTATGTAGTACAATTGATTTAAGACTTGTTCCAAAATAGGAAAGTTGAGCTGAAACTGAATATAGAAATGATTTATAGCTATTAAAATCAAAAATCGCTTAATCTTTAGTTTTCTTCCAATACATTTAATTGCAATAACACAACTCTACTCCAAGAGGTCCCGTAGCATAAAATAAGTGATACAGCAGTTTGAGTCAGAGACTATATTCACAGGTCAGTCTCTTTTTTGGAAGAAAACACATGATCATGCTTCAAATAGACAAGATGGCGTGTTTGTTCGAAAACGAAAATATTGAATACAATCTTTTCACAAATTTTTCTCTGCATATTTCCGTTATCATAACTTCGGTAGGCGATTTAAAAAGTAAATCAAAGAACTTACATGTTTAGTGCCTATATGAAACTGTTCCATTATCCTTCCTTGTGGCCCTCCTGTTGAATCCTAAGGAGCACGAGTTGCATTAACTTGGATATGGCGAGGAGAGTGTCGAAATGTACTGCGTGTTTGACGACACGCCTAGGTAAGTCACTTCCATGATATCCCACGCCTTCCCAGCACAGCCAAGTCTGGCGTTTAGCCCGAAGTTGCAGTTGTTTTGGGCATGACGGCAGGAGTTGGCTATTCTCTGTCCAGCAGCCCGCGCGCAGCTCATGTGAGCAGACCGCTGGATTCCGGCTGCCTGATAGGTGTCCTATCTGAATTCCTATTGATTTTGTGAATTTCTGAACGATTATGCACCGCTGAGGTAAAGTCACAAGCTGTGAAAAGTAAAAAACAAAGTTCTTATTTTAATTTTTATTTTATTTACCATTTTCGCTTTCTTTGCTGTTTAGCTCTTGTATTCCCTTTCTTTATCTTCTCAGTTTTGCACGAAAGGTTTAAAATTATGACTCACACGTGACCTCAGTAAAATTACAAATGAATTATCTGTGATTAATCAAAAACTTTTTGTTTGTTTTTCTGAGTTCACTTTCACTAGCCTCACCCAGGTGATTACTGTTAGACCCAGTGGCGGCTCTAGACCATATTTAGTTGGGGTGGCCAAGGTGGGGCCAGTGTTTTTTTGTTAATTCATTTTACTATTATTATTTCAATGGTGGCACAGAACAAAAGGATTAAACACACACAAACTTCAATATTTTTGTTATATATTACTTGCAGCTTTGGAGCTGCAAATTCTCAATTTGTCTGAAGCTAAAAGTACACCTTAACTTTTAATTTGTTGCTAAAGCAGGAATATTATGTTAATTTTTTTAACATATGTTACAATGTGATTCCCTCATCAAAAGCAACATAGTGTTGCTTTGATTTCCCCATGTATGTTTGAGAAATCCTTTAATCTCCCATGGCAGCCATTTGGGGGTGCTTAAATGCTGATACAAAGTGCTGCTTTTCCCACAATGCTGCTCTCATCTACAACCGCCCATGGTTCTGCAGAAATCCAACAGATGAGAAACAAAGACACTGACATTCATCACTCTGAAACTATGAATTTGGGACTCCAGTGAACAGCAGTGAGAGTTATTACCCACAAGTGAAAATGCATTTGTTTCATATAAAAACATAATACACAGTAAGCTTTAGTTCTGAACAAATCTGAATGCAACAACAATAGATAACCACAAAGTTCAATGAAACTTATAACATCCAGCACTTTATTGGAAATGCAGACAGAGGAAAAATACAACCAGCCAACTACAACCTTAGAGAACCCTCAGTATTATACACTTATGTTACAAACAGGTGAATAAATAAAATATGAAAAAAGGTACGCTCTACATTCTGTCTTGGAAGGGACACTGACCTTTGTTTTTAAACTAAAGTGCATTCGTTATTGGGATTTTACTGTTTGTGTTCTATGGTTTGAGACTTTAAGAATAAGTCTCGCATCCTGTTCATAGCTTTATAGTCACTTGGTATTATACCAGTCAAAAATTAACTTGGGTGACACTGATTATTGATCTTTTTTAGTCTATGTAACTGAAATATATGCATTTACTGACAAAGGATCAAACAAATGCACTGATGCGAAATATGACAAAACACAGTAGGGTAAAGAAAGTTTGATAAAAAAAAAAGAAAGAAAAAAGAAAGAAATAATAAACCTGTAGTGTTGCTGCGCTCATTACAGCATATCTGAGGATAATCAAAAAATTAGAAGACCAAAGTGATAATGACTGTTTATCAGAGTAAAGAAAAAAAAGTAATTTCATTCCAAATATTAGTTCATTGTACAATGACCCTTCTGGAAGGCATTTCACAAAGTGACAGGAGAAACACGATAGGTTAATTTGAAGAACATGATTCAGAAAATAAATACCATTTAAGATGATATGTCATAACGTTATGTACACCATCTCAGGGATGTGATGTGCTGCTCCAACTTGTGGACTTCCTCAAATTTAATATACGCCAACATGTTACGTGTATCTTTAGGTAAAAATGAAAAATAATGTGCAAAACTGCCTGAGGGAACTTCCATACTAAACTACAACCTTGAACATAAATAGGTGACATGTCTGAAAATGATTGTGCCAACTATAAGAATAGCAAAATAAGAGGTTTGTAATGTAACAAAAAGAAAAAAAAGAATATTTTCATCTATGTCATAAATGATACTAAAAAAACATTACAAAAAGGTTTTTAATCTGGGTCCTAATCATTTAATATATATCCTTCGAACCACTCATCTGTTGCGTCACTGAAAATGTCAAGAAGCAGATGAACTTTGTGCGTCCATTACTGCTCCTCCAGCCAGGAAGGCTTGTCTGACCCTGGAGGCTTTAACTTTACATTGAACTGTATTAGAGTTTGTTCCAACTGCTGCTGGTTGCCAGCAAAGTAAGCTGAGATTGCATTATGGAAGAGAAGCAGCTGCTTGTGCATCACCTTTACCTAGGAAAAAAATAATAATAATGAGTAGGAACATTATGTTATTGCAAACAAAATGGAAAAAGGAATATTTAAAAATTCACAGAGAAACAGTCCTTTAAACTTTTTCATGTCATGTTCTATGAGAAGCACAGACTGTAATATATTTTAGTTCGATTTTATTACAGCCCAGTGCAAAATAGTGGAAAAAGTGAAGTCAAAGTGATAAGATTTTCATTTTTTTTTTTTTTTTTAACCACACACAAACAAAACAACCTTAAAAGTGTGATTTGGATATGTACTAGTTTCACTGTCATCTGAGCTTAACACAGTCTTGATATATTTGCAATGGTGCCATATTTTTTTTTTCATTTTCTCCTTGGGGGTTGGAACAGTGCTCTGTCTTATGTTTATAGATTGGTATATTATTTTATCCCTGACCCATCTGATGTGTTCTTTGGTCTTCATGGTGTTTGTTCACTAACGTCTGACAAAATAATAAGGTTAGGTTGAGTTATGTTGTAACTCAGGGGTCTTGAATTATAGTGGGACTAAATCACACACTAGTGGATGGACTCCATGTAATAATTAGATGACTTCTGAAAACAATGGTTGTGTTGAATTTTACAAGGCAGAGATAAGGAGGGGGGGCAAACAGAGTTTCTGAATGTTCCACCAAGTAAAATTTAAGATTTTTTAAAGAACATTAGGAAAAAAAATGTAAGACCTATATCACGACAAATGTTTAAAAGAAATGTTTTCTTTTCAGGGGTCTAAATATGTAAAATTTCTGGAGTCTTTTTGTGACTCTTGGCATGGGTTTTGTGCTTCTCACGTGGCATATGGCTCTCTGCAGCCTTAACCCCTGTAGTGCCAAGCTTATTTTACACAAATCACAGTGATACAGCTCTCTCCATTCTTCACATTATTTGTTTTAACTGTTTACTCAGTTTGTCATTATGTTGCGTCTCTCGTGTCTTTATGTCTGTCTTTGTGTTTTTTGGGGTTTTTTAACCTCTCAAGTGCTTTGTCTTACACTAGACTGCTTTTTTAATACTCAGCATTATTACAATCAACTAATTTCCAAGTGACATTTGAAAGAAGCACCTTATTCTTCTCCTTGGTTTGAAGCTTACGTGCTAGTTTCGGCTTAAACACCACATCAAGCATCAGTGATCTCAGAGTTTGGGTGTGGTCACATTTGTGCCCCTGCTTATGTGTAACCACAGCCAACAATGATGTCATGGCATAATCACTGAAGCATGGCGAGCTTCTAATGACTTGCATAAAAATGATCAAATTCCTATACAAAGACTTTTTTAAGAATTGAAAATGGAATGTTTTCAAGGTGAAGTAAAGGCTTTGTTCAAAGGTAAGTAATAATCAATAGTGTGTATATTTGGAAACTGGTGTGGACCAACTAAGTGTTGAGACCATTATTGCATTTATTGGACAAAAATGATAAAAAGAGAAACTGCACAAATTGTTAATTTCCTAGAATTTATCGCAACGTGTAATTACTAGAACTGGGACTTTAATGCGTTCATTTTGATATATTAGATAGATTTTAATTTGTTAAAAAAGTCATTTCAATTAATTGCGTTTATTTTATTTATTATTTTTACAAACAGATAGTTACATGAATGATCAGGGGTCCTGAAACACTTGAAAGCTAAATTGGAATAACAGCACTTTGCACCAATCGGATGGTTGAATAACCAAAATAAATAAATATTAAAAAAAAAACATCTGTTGTTGAGCTCATCTCTCTTTATCCAGTAATTTACAGTCAAAAAGGGTTTTTGAATCTAAAATGTTGCTTATGTTGCTTATTTTGTTGATGCATAGTTTTCAATTAAAATGTGACTAATTACAGACCTTGCAATCAACTCTTTTAAAGATTTTTATTCGAGTCCCACCACTAGTCAAAACAAGTTTATGACAGAAAATAAAATAGGAAGACGTATAAATCTGCAAAGCAAACCTTATTTTCCTCCAGAAATTTAAGTTTGATGGACACATCACTGCGAAGCCGCTCGTATTTCTCTCTGTAGGTGTGGTATTCCTGCTGAGCCATCTCGATGCGGACCATAGCAGCTGCATCCCTTGGACCCAAGCTTAGCTCCTCCAGATCAGAGCGATAGGCATCGAATTCAAGTCTGCACACATGACAGAAAGAACAGAAACAGTTCAAACTTTACACATGCTTTCCCCTTGCAAATATTTTATTTATGTTACTAAATCTCTCAAGTAAGGTGTCAACATTTTATACCTTGCATTTTCATAATGTCTGATTGTCATCAGAGTATCCTCCATGGTTTTATTGACCAGGGTGTTCACGCTGGACACAAAGAAGTTGATGGCACCCAGCAAAGCCTCACCATTCTTGCACAGCAGCTTTTGTGTTTCTGCATTATACCCAAATTCATCCTGCAGGAATACACACAAGTTTTAATCGCTTGTTTGACACCATCCAACGTGGACATTGAGTCATCGGTGCACCTGTAACTCAGGGGACTTCTGACTCAGGTCTGTGAACGTGTCCCCGAGAGCCTGCTGCGTTTGCACCATGCTTTGGAAATGAGTGATGAGCGCAGTCGCCAGTCTTAGGATGTTTTCGTATTTGCTCTTGGTGTCCCTCAAAACATCGATCTGGGCTTCCAATTCCAAGTCCACCGTTCGAGAGCCTCTGCCGAACTTCTCAGAGAACATCTGCTTTGTACACTAAAACCGCCACAAAGATAATATGGGTTTATTCCTAACAAGATGGCCAGTTAACATTACTTTCATTTCAGTAATTCAATACAAAAAGGGAAACTCATGCAGATTCATTGCAAAGAGCATAAATAATTTGTAGCTGTGACTGGAGTCAGTGATTCATGGGCCACCACTGGCACAGTCCTCGGGCTAAGCCACTCCTAAGTCAGGGACAACATCCAACGTCTCAAACTCAGGAGAAAAAGGAAAAAAATAAATCCAAAGTCCTCTTTGCATATGAAATCAACGTTTGCTTTTAATTTAGAAATCAAGGCCCCGCAGTTTGGATGAAGAGTGGAGAGATACTAAATGAAGGTTTGAGGAGGTCTAGTTTGAGTTTGTCCACAGTCAGACCTATGTGGAGCCATGTCAATTGCTGGCATTGGTCCACAATGTGTTATCAAGTAAAAAGTCAGTCCAGCCGTCTGCCAGGGGATTTTAGAGTACTTCATGCTTCCTTTCATGGATTATTCATCTATCATGAGGAAGATGAGTGACAGCAGAACCAAACAATGCAGATGAGCTGAAGACTGATATTTATTTACTGACATGCTGCACTGATAAAATGCAAAAGGAGCCCTAACCATGTACTGAGTGCATATACTGTGCAGTACATGGACATACAGTTTAGCATGGCAAATGTTTTCTACAGTTTAAACATGTAGCACACGACTGGCATTACCTTATACGTATTAATGCCCCATTTCTTTACACTGTCCAGTTTCTCCACTGCCACACCACGAGAAACTTCTTCAGTTGAATTAGTATGATTCAGTGACCCTTAGATGAGAAAAAAAGAAAGAAATATTGAGTATACTTTGGGACATTGTATTTTTTTTTTTTTAATTTGCAGGGTTGTGGTATATTTGATGGATCATGACAATAAGCGAGAATAAGATGGAGATAGTGAGGAGCCGGGTGATACCTGGATGCTGGTTTGTGTGATGAGCCAGTCGACTGGCTGAAGCATTATTATTAGCCAGGTTAACTCCCCTGGATTTCATGCGAATGTCTGAAATGAGCATGGTGGCGATGAAAAGCAAGAATGAGAAAAGGTCACAGATAATGAGGAAGCTTATGCACAGGAACTTGATAGTGAAATAACAAGCTGAAGGAACATATAGAAACTGGTTTTGGTGAAGATGATGTTGCAGTGCGTTTGAAGACATAACAGTCCACGATGCAGGTTTTTCATGCAAAAATAAAAGTCACTAAAAGAAAATAAGAAAATGCACAATTTTAGGGTCACAATGAAAGTGCAGCGTGACAACAAAACAGTCATCCAAAGCTCATTTTACAGCCCACAGGAGTAAACTGGACATGAGGTCAACATTTTAAGAGACAAAACTGTAATATCACGTTAGTACATCCCTAATTCTGAAGGTTGCAATACAGTCTTGTTTACCAATGCTGTGAGTCAATAGATACGAGCAGAGTTGCATACAATCCTTTTAGTCAAGCAATTTAAAAAAACTCTTAAAGAATGTCACAAATCCCAACATGTAAAAGGTTTAATTAAAAAAAAATTGTCATTAGAACACACAGCCACCTAGTCCTGGTGCAGGTGCCCGTCCTCTGTCCAGATACTCAGGGTTGTAGCGAACTCCAGGCCCTAAGGAATATGATGTTTGGAACATGAACCAGCAGCCTAGAGGTCACGAGTTCCTTAGAGGCACAATAACATACGAGGAGGAAGCGTTCTAGCTCTGCTATGGTTTCCTCAGGGCGCATTACATTAGTGAGCTGCTTGGAGTTCCTTTAAGGCATTCAACAACACTGACAGATCTCTGGCTAAGCTCAGAGCAGCCTGCTTCTGACAAGAGAGTGAAAACAGACAGTGGATGGAACAGTGTGCTACTTCAAATCATGTCTGCCTTGGAAAAGTACATAGAGCACATTTTTTAAAAATGAGATATGAAATGGTAACTAATAGTGCATCGTCAAATATGAGCTTTTAGAAGAAACAAAAGTCATCAAAATGAAGAAAAAAAACAACGCCTTTGATCTCCTGATAATACCTTTGATGGAGCTTGTTGGAATGATGCCCCCAGCCGGTCCTCCATAGCCTCCTGAGACGATACTGGTTTCATTCAGGTTGGGTCCAGACACCATCACCTGCTGCAGATCCTGAGGGATTTACATCCAAAAAGATTTCCACATATAGGGTTGAAAGGGCCAAAAACATAAAAAAAAGGCATAAAAAAAGAAAATGCATACAATCCTCCACGCATTGTTTTTCAGCCAGCTTTACTAAACGGGACATAAATTAGCAATGAGCCACCATTTTGAGACACCTTGAACAAAATTAAGTGTCATTTCAATAAAGTAAAAATCAGAAGCAAGCAATTTTCTCATGCCTACTTTAGATTCTGTTTGACTAAAACTAAAGAGGAAATATGAGTGTACTATTTATTTTCTTACTTAAATCATTATGTGCACATTGAAATGCTGCTTCACAAATAGTAAACTAAACTTGTATGATCTAAGCAGACCTAATCTGAGTCACAATGACAGATACCTTTCTGCTGAAGGGTGACAGAATTATGTTGCGTTTAGCCAATCCTAAGGTTTACACACCCCTTAAAATGACAATTGTTCTAGACATAGAAACAAAGAAGGGAGACCAGGGATAAGTCATGGTAAAACCTCAACAACTCAGCAACAAAAAAAGGAAAAGAAAAGTCTGTCTGGCCCACTGCTGGGTGCAGCATAATGCACCGGGGGTTCCTTCTGTCAACATTTTGTCAAAGTGGATGATATCATGAACAACTGAAACCCAATACTTCCATGTGGCTGCCAGAGCCCGGAAGATGATGAGGTATTTCATTAACGTGATTTTTCAGCATCACATTCAATCCAAAAGAACAAAATAATTGCTTAGACAGACAAAAAAAAAATGAAGTTCTGGCATAGCTAAAATCAGAGTTTATTACTTCTGCAAGTTTGTTGGGGCAACTAAATGCATAGTCAAGATGTTACATGCAGATAGCTTCCGACTGTAGAATGAATGCAAAAGTTAAATTAAACATTCCTGAACAAAGTCTTTGTTTAAAGGTGCTATGCAACCACGTTGATGTAGCTTTTCTTTTTTATTTCTTGCCTAAAATTTGTCTGTTTTATTGCATATTATTTTATCGTTACATTATATATAAAAGGTATGCATATGATTATCAATGACTGAAGCACAAAAAAATACTCTTTGGTGCCACCTTGGACAAACAAATCATGTATTCCATGCACATGCTCTTAACCAGCGGCTAATCTTAAACGTGACTTATTAATACTTTCACAACCCTGCAGGCTTTTGCAGGGTTAAGCTAACATTTGGCCTAATCAGTTTAAGACCTAAACACACAGCCAGGTAATATGTAAGAAAACAAAAACACCTCAGTGGCATCATGTATTAAAATATTATGAGGTGAAATAAAAGTTGACTCACCTGCTCCAGGCTATCATCTTCAGTCAGAGTCCCTGTATCCCCATTGCTATTAATGGGGATCTCCATGGTAGCAGCCTTGCTCATGATATTGTCTGCCATGATGAAATCTCTGCAAGAAACCAACACAGGATGATAAATTGTTTCTACCTTGGCAAAAGCTAATCCCAAGGCTCTTTAAATCCATGCGAAATCAAAACCAGCAGCTCGATAACTCAGATGCTAACGTGTGTGACTGGGAACAGCGGTGCTGATGTGGCTGCCTGCTGCTACCTGACGAGCTAGCCTCCAATCCTCACCACTGTGTGTTGAAAGGCAAATCCAGTCTTTCGAAAAGGAAACAAGTCGCGGTTAAACTGAAAGAAAATGTAAATGTAGAATTAATTCAACAGAAAAGCGCCATTGTTTTCAATTTAATATCTCCGAGAGCATACATTGTTAATCCTAAATCGTTCACATGATTTTCTGTCTGCACCCATAGAAAATCCCTGCATCTAGCCAGCTAACGGCTTTAATAAAATCCCTTCGAAATAAAAGTCTCCGGTATATTTATTTGATCACGCAGCTCGTTTAAAACATGCACATGAAAAAGAAATATGAAGTAAAAACCTGGGTTACTCTTTCAAGAGTGTGAGGTGTTGCAAAATAAGAGGGAGGGATCAGTAAAGTTAACCAGAAGCTCTTATTGTGAAATGTAATACCCTTTTCATAGCATCACCTCCACCCACAGCTTCATCTTCCACGTAGTACTGTTGACGTAGCCATAGAGCGTTTGCATCAGTTGCAGTTTTATGACAGTCCGCTAGATGTCATTCTAAGTTCGTGTTTATTTTAATGATGAGGCACATTTTCTTGGCTGCCCGTCGACTTGTAAATTAGATTTTATTAAATTTTTGTTGAACCCTATTGAATTAAGCTTTAAGATGAATTTACCACCTTTTTCTGATGACAACATCCCAATAAATTAAAATGTGCAGACAATCATTTATTTTGGGATGTTAACAGTCTGAGAGGCTTGGTAGTAAACTGACCACACTTCTAGATATTTGGCCAATTTATTTTAATCAGGGATGCATGGAAGTTGCACATGGTTTCCAAATGGGGAGGTTTTTCTGTAATTACTCAAGCTCTGAACAGAGAACCATTCCTAATGCAGATTAATGCACAAACACACAACGTTACGCTGATAGTTTCACTATGGTCGATCTTCCTTAATATACTCTTTTCCTTAACAACTGTTTCCCATTCCCTGCTCCCCTCACAAACTTCTAAAATTGCTTGTTGAGAGCAAATATATATATTAAAAAAAACTATTGTCAGATCAAAGCCAATAAAAAATCCCAAATACGAGAAGACAGGGTATTATTGTTTCAGCTCTAATCAACAAATAAGCATGTCAACAGATTTGCAGATTTATGTGAATCTGTTATGCTGCTGCCTCTGGTTTCAACATTCTAATGACAGTTGTTGCCTTTTTACTGTTGAAATTATTGCAGCGTCTCATCAAATTCAACCATGTAAATAGAAGAGTGAAAAGCCTGAGGATAGACCTCAGGCAAGTATAATTCCAACATCATCAATTGATTTCAACTTCTAATCATTGGCCCCGTTTGTTTTGATCAGTTTGTTTCAGTTCTAATCAAGATCTTTCTGACAGTTCAGCAGTCTTTTTGCATAGTGAAAGACTGTTAGACTGTTCAGCCAGGGAGAAAAGAAAAATAGATCCACATCATGTTAGCCATTAACAACTGTTTACATATAGGTTATGAAATAAAAATGGGACTATTTGAATTGAAAGAATAGACTTCATTTCAAATTCAAAGTTCAGATCTTCAATAGTTCATTTAGTGTAAATACAAAGAAAAATACACCTTTCAGTACCAAGGAATTTTAATAGATTTTTAATCAGCCCTCCTGAAAGTAGTTTCCTCTGATTCGGCAGTTTAGGGTCAGTGGATTCAAGGTTTTGTACCAACTAGGGATACAATGCCACTAGAAGAGACATTTTTTTGGTCATTGACCTTCACCTCAGATTCCAACATGGCTGCCTTGTGTTTAAAGGGGGTGTCATTATGTGTTTTCCAAGCACATGGTTACTTGATTGTGCTATAAAATGGCACTATGTGCCTGGAAGGAAAGACATAATACCACCCCTTTAAAGGAAATGTGACTTTGCGGTTTGACGCCTTAAAATTGGCCTTTTTTTCTTTGTCTCTGTGGTGAAAGCTCAGCTGGAGACTGCAGCTTCAAGGAGGAGCTTTGGGTAAATAGGTGGTGCTTTGTACTAGCAGGTGTTAGGGCACCTAGAATGGTTGCCACGGTAAATTCAAGGATTCCTTAAAACCTCTGTGAAAGAATCAAACCAACACTCCAGGTATGTGTTTTGTGATGGAACAACAATACAACATTGTGTAAAAAAAATGGACTTCACATACTTTCTCTTTAAAAGGAACAAACACAGTTTATTTGTACCAATGACAGCTTGTATCACATTTCACATTTTTCTCTTATGCATAGTGCTGTATAGCCACCGTAACTCAGAGTTTTGCATGTTCTTGTTAATTCATATTGGTAAAAGTATTTAGTTTATCACTGACTACAGTGTTGCACAGGATCCTCTGGATGATGCAGCTGTAGAATTTGGTAAACATGTTTAGACTTTTGTCCTTCTGCTTTAAGACTTTTTTTCCTCATTTCTACTTTAGCCCTCTGAAGGCTAAGGTGTGTTGCTTCTCACTCGTTTACTCTTCAAAATCACATCCTCGTCAACATTAAACTGAGAAAAGTTTTACTTTCAGACTTCTCTGATCCAACTGAACTAAAGGTAAAATATTTGATAGGGTTAGATGAATAAGACTGTGGAAGATAACATTTCTGTCTGCCATTTCTTGGTGTCATTTCAGTTTATTGTTCTGCTTGGTCACCAGGATTTTCATCATTTAATTACACTGCAATATTCTGCCCAAAACCCTCTGGTCTTGACATTCATATGAATGTCACCACATATTCCTTGCAGCCCAGCCTTTTATTAGAAGAACAGCTTTCTATTAAACTCTGAAAACTATTGCCCCTTTATGGCTCGGTTCAGAGACAGAAAATGATCAATTCTGAAATGATATCTCCCATGTGATGTCAGGTATATGTGTCACATGAAAAGGCAACAACTGTTATCCTTTCCTTGAGCAAGTGTTGCAAATGGCTCAAGTGAGTAATTATGACACTGGAATTAGCCATGGGATGAAAGCACACAACAGAAAGCACATGCACACAACTTATTAATGTATGTTGTCTATACAGAACCTATTTTTTCACGATCACGAGTAAAGATCATTATGTGGAAACACGTCTCGCGACACCTCAAAGACATCATTGAGGAGGTTAACGCTTTGGCACACGTGTCCTCCAAAAAGACAATGACCTTAAGCATACCATCCATTTAGTTAATGAGTGGCGGAGAGACAGCATTGTTTTGGAGGGGTCATCACAAACCTCTGTTATCAGCTCCTTTGAAAAGCTGGGGGTTGAGCTGTAAAGCTGTTCAAACAGACTGTTATGAGAAGTTTGTGGAGGATCATTTGACTTAAAACATAAAGTTTAAAGGGCAGCTCTACAAATGAAATGTCTATAAACTTTTGAGTTTGAGGAAAGTCATTATTCAGGGATTTAGCAATGAAAATCAGCTTTATCATGCTACCTGACACTAAAGAGGAAAGACTTAGTCTGAATTTAATGCCAGGCAATGTGGTTTAATCTGCAAATTCCTGCAAACAGATTGCTTGGGTTCTCCCAAGCGTTACCCTATTACCCTAAAGTGTTACCCTATTTGGTAACACTTTATTTGAAGTGTTACCAAAGACATTACATAAGACTGACATGACACTGTCACATGAAATAACACCTGTCATGAACATAAAGAAGTCTTTATAAATGTTTATAACAGTTGTCATGAAGTGTCATTCGGTAAATAATGACACTTTTAATGCAAAGCTGCTCTAAATGTTGCATTAAAAATCCACTTAAAGTGCCAACTTTCCATGATTTTGTAAATAATGACAATTTAATGCAAAGTTGGCATTTTCAATATTACTTTCAATGCAACTTTTAGAGCAACTTTGCATTAAAAGTGTCATTATTTATCGAATGACACTTCATGACAACTGTCAAAAACATTAATCAGAGCATATCATTAAAGTTTTAACCGTAGATTTAGCAGCATTGACATATCTTTTAGAACAAATACATTTCATGTTTAATTGTTGAGATTTTGAAAACAATAAAAGCAGCTATTCCACTCATCAGAGCAGAAAGAAAGGAAAATGTGTGTTACACTTTTAAATAAACCTGCACAAGGCTGCAGGTTGGACAAGTTGCAATTAAGGACAATTAAGACATAATTTAATTATAAATTCTCTCACAATTAAGCATGCTAAAGTGTTACCCATCACAGATGTAACTTTATAACAGCTGGATTTTTCAACAAGGGATTATTTGGGGTTGTGTAGTAAACCTTTATTTTCACCCTTGGATAGGAGCATTCATTTCTCACGCAGGAGAATATAAATTTAGTGTTGCCTATAAATTTAGGGCAAGTCCAAATTAAACTTTAAAGAGCGCAGGAGAAGTCTCCGCTGAGACCACACTGCTCGTCACAAACGCAGAATATAAAATCGGGGGGCAGGATGGGGGAAGCGTGAGACCTAGGCTGCAGTCTACCCCTCCCTGTGTCATTTTAGAAAATAGTTCATCTTGTTTTTCAGTGATCATTAAGCATGCTTCCAGATGTGGGGAGTGAACCTCATCTTCTCACAGTCGTCTGTTCTCTGTAGCAGAAAACAAGGCTCTGGAAACGGATAGTGAAGCGAAAAAGAAAACAATAGACAGCAATGCGGCTTGCATGAAGACTCCAGTAAAATTAACAGTGTTTCACAATTTTCACATGAGAGCATATGGAAGTGATTTTTTTTTGTAGTGTCTTTTAGATACCATTTAAAAACAGTCAATCAACCCCTTTTCCAACTGGCAGCTCAATCACCAAAGAGAGTAATTCATCATTATCTTGGATCTTTGAGTGCTGGGACTTTCACCAACTTTTTTAAAGAACCAGCACACCAACAACAGCACATTTGCTAAATGCTTTAACTTCAATACAACTCAAGGAACATAAAATACAGAAAGCGGTTTTCAAATAATGCATTCATTCATTTAAAAAAACCAAAAAACAAACTACCCCAACAAACTTTGGTGGGAACAACAGCCATATTGTTTCACAGTAACTGGAAGTGAGTCTTCTACATTCTTGTTTTGCAGAATTGTTTTTAATTTAGTCACACTGAAGTACTTTGGAGCATGAAACGTCTCCTGGCCACATCACACCATCTCAGTCAGGGTTAAGCCTGGATTTTGACTGGGCCAATTCAAAACCTTTAATTAGTTTTTTCTTTGTTTGTTTAAACCACCCAATCGCTAGTATTCCTCAGGTTTTTATCCTGCTTCATAAACCAAGTGCACTTGGATTATCTCAATGATATAATTTCTGTGAGGAACGTCTACATTCAAGAGGATAATTCAAGATGAAATAACAGAAAAATCATCCAGATGATGAAGCAGCAAAAGCTGTCCTGGACCATTAATCTGCCACCATCATATGGTATTCCTATTGTGCAATGGTTTGAAATATTGCTTTAACAAAGTTCAGTTTTTTTTTTCTTTTTCTCATCAATCCAGAAATCTTGGAGAGCATCAAGGGTTAGCCAATGTCATGATGGGTCTTAGAGTTTCTCTGACTGAAGCCTGCAGAGCCTTAGATGTGGTTTGGGGTTGTTTTTTTTCACCTTCTGAATGAGTCAAACAAAGGCACTCTCAGAAAAATTTCGGTAGGCCAGCATCCTGGAAGGTTCACCACTGTTCCTTTTTTCCCTCTCTATTTGTGAATAATGGCACTCACCGTGGTTTGCTGGAGTCCCAAAGATAAAGAAATGTCTTTGTAATGCTGTTGAGACAGATGGATTAGATGTCATGACTTTGTTTTTATCCATCCATCCATCCATTTTCTTGCACCCTTTTTCCCTCAGTGGGGTCGGGAGGGGTGCTGGTGCCCATCTCCAGCCAACGTTTCGGGCAAGAGGCGGGGTACACCCTGGACAGGTCGCCAGTCTGTCGCAGGGCAACACAGAGACACACAGGACACACAACCATGCACACACACACACTCACACTCACACTCACACCTAGGGGCAATTTGGAGAGGCCAATTAACCTGACAGTCATGTTTTTGGACTGTGGGAGGAAACCGGAGTACCCGGAGAAAACCCACGCACGCACAGGGAGAACATGCAAACTCCATGCAGAAAGACCCCAGGCCGGGAATCGAACCCAGAACCTTCTTGCTGCAAGGCAACAGCTCTACCAACTGCGCCACTGTGCAGCCCACTTTGTTTTTATACTCTGTCAAACTTCTTCAAACCGGCAGATTTGATTTTCTTGTTTTTTTTGCAGTCTGAGTTTTACTGCATGCAGGTTTTGTTTGAATTAATTCTTGATTTTTACAGGTCTGACAGTAATCTGCACAACTGAATGCAGTTGTCATTATGTAATCATTAACATTGCACCAAGTCTGTTTGATATTGTTGTTTTTATTACCTTAATAAATAAAATAATCATTTGAAAACAGTTTTTTTAGGTTTACCCTCATTATCTTTGTAAAATGATAATGTCTGTTTAAAAACGAAGATGTCTTTAATATTACACACATATTAAAACTTGTTTGACATTTCAGCATGACAAGAAAGTAAAAACAGAAAAATCTCTAAGAAGCAAATACTTTTGCATTTGCACTGTTTAAAAAGCAAACATCAAAAGAAGAAATAAATTATCTTGATTGGCAGATGTGCTTAGATGAATTATTGCTGCCACAAAGAAACTTTGTTTCATTTTTGAAGGTGTTAATTTAAGAAAAAAAAAACACAGGAGCTGTCACAAGTATTTTTTTTCCCATTATTTATTTAGGCAAAGTCCCAAACAACTCAGGAAAATCATATCGTAGTGCTCACAAATAAAAAGTCCACTGAATTATTTAGCATGTCAGCTTGAACAGTTTTCACCCTAAATTTCACAAGAGATTGCTTTATGAGCCTACAATTTGGGAGCAGGCAAAATTAACTTCACTATATGGCGTGAGAGCAGTGGCCCCCGTGAAATAAAGGCCTTGCTGTTGCTCTGATGTTTCCACTTAAATTCACCTGCATAATAAGAGGGACGACTTGTCAGCAGCCACAAATAAACTGTGAGAGCAATTTCAGAATCGTAAATCCCACTAGGAATTACTGGCACTTTCAGTTAAGTGTTAAAGTCACCATTATTTGTTTTCATGAATGCTACCTTTGGCAGGCCCACAGACGCTGTGGTTAGGACAAGCGCGGAAGCCAACGTCTCGTTTTCTTTTCCTTCTTCTTCTCCTTTGTATACTGTTTACTGACTTTCTCATGCAATTTTCTGATGCAGACTTCTAATTTCACAGTGCTTTTGGACGCATGCTCTTTTCCCAACATTGGAACAAAACCTCTGACAGCACATTTAAATGAAAGAACAGGGGAGGTTGATGAATATTCTTTGTACGGGTAATTGGCAATACATGCATATTGGGTAATGGTTTACATGATCCTAATTTTCCATTTTAAAACAAACATGATTTAAAGCTCACCGTTAGATAAGCTTACTTCTATGTCAACCCTTCCTAAAAAGGCTGGAGATGGAAAATATATGACAGCAAAATCTCTTAGCAATAAAACATGAGGACAGTTTTTATACCTGGATTAATACACCATTAGCCAACAAAATCAATGTTTTACCCTATTATTTACTATTTATTTATTTATTTATTTATTTATTTTTTACCACAAAGTTTCAAGACATAAACTGTCCTTCAAGGATGATATTAACATTTCATAAAAATGACTTAAGAACAAGTTTAAAATACAACTTACAAGGACAGAGCAAAAATTAAGACTTTCAATCCTTTTAAAAAGGATTATATAATAGCATCCATCCATCCATCCATCCATCCATCCATCCATCAAATAAACTCTTTAATTAAATAGCTTTTAAGAAGAAGCTGTTTGACTAAACAGCTTCTGTTTAGTCAAACAGTTTTTGTTTAAGAACAAATTTCTTCTTAAATTTGTTCAAGAAGAAAATAATTAAGAATTAATCATTTTTTAAAATTTATTAAAAGCACAAGTAACCTACCACTGGTGGTAAATATACAAGAAAATGCAAAAGTGGTCACTGTGATTGACTGCATGGTTGTGCAGCTGTTGGGTTCAAAACGCCTTTCTCAACAGTGAAAAAAGCCAAACAAAACAAGCCTGTTAGACTTAGTGGTCTCTTTAAGAACCACTGTGTGTTGCCCTCTGAAAGACTGGTAACCTGGACAGAGTGTATCTCACCTGTCGCCCAATAGCCACTGGAGGACCGTCTCGTCATTAACTCTGATGGATGTATAAACTATGAATGAAAAGACTGGTAATTGTGATGAACTGGATGACAGTTGGCCAGAAACAAGTGGTTGGTAGCAACATGTGCTGTGTTCCTTTTACTTTTAAAGTCCAAATCTGAATTTAGGAGTGTCTTCAAACCAGACCATGATCCAATTACCAGTTTGAAACACAAAGGGATTTAACCATTGATGCATTTATTCACCAGACTAACTTAGTATTTAAAAGTATTTATCTGCTCTTTGCACTCTTTATTCTTTGGTTTTCTGGTTTAAGCTTTGACCATCTCTGTGTTGTCAAATCAGTTTGCTGTATTTATTATTATTCAGTAGGTCTTGGCATATAAATGTAATTTGATTCCTTAATTCATGCTAGTGTTTGGTTCCTTATGTATGTTGGATGTAGTTATTTGTTCAATATATATTTTTTCTCTTTCTTTTGAGTCTCAGTTCTGCTCCTAATGTTAATCATTCAATTTTCCTCAGTCTACTTGTTTGCCTTCTTTCCCAGCAGCACCCTGTTTGTAATAAACCACCTGCCTCTTGTCAGCAATCCCACTTCACAGTATTTAAGCTTTTCTGTCTCTGCCATATTTTGATGGATTTGTATACTTTCCCTGCCTGATCCACTGCTCACGTATAAGCCCCAGCGCCATGATTATTTTTGTCATATAAGTTTATCATCTTTAAGTTCCTGTCTGTGTTTTATGGGACCGGTGAAACAAGTTCACCAAGTTGTATAGAATGTGAAGCTGAATGGAAGAAACCACTGACTTTCATTTTAATATTATTTAGAACTTCTGGGGAGATCTGATTTTTGTTTTTTTCTCCAACTTCAATTTTGAAAAATTTAATTTGCAAGTGAAATTATAACACACATCTAAAACTGTATTCATCCATGAATTATGTAGTTCATGAATCTAAATGTTTTTCTTTCTGCTTTTGTTTTATAAAAAAAATACGACACACTGAGAAAGTCTAACGCCACTACTATTTTAAACGCTCTGTAAATATAATGGTACTTGGGGGGAAAAAAAGTAACATTTTCATAAGTGGTTTTTGTGAAACCGCCGAGGTGGAGTCTAACTTTCAAGTACCATAACAAAGAGTTTTCTATAAAAGTCTGAGTCATGCCTAAAAGATTACTCACACACTGCACACTCCACTTTTACTGGCACCCCATAAAGATGTGTACAACACATTACAAGTAATTCATGTTTTATTGCAGTTGCAAACTCGTTCCCTGAAAAATTGCAACAGTTTTCTAACAGTGAGATTTTCAACCTACTTTTACGGTCTTCCTCTCTGTGTGTGGTGGCCGTATAAATACTATTCCTCGTCCAGTCTTTCTCATCACAGTTCCAATTGTACTGAACTTTTTATTACATCTAGGACTCTGGAGGAGTGTAATGATGAATAGGACTTTAAGTTTAGCTTTGTCATGTTTGGTCTTGACTGTTGGGGTATTTGTTTTTCTCGTTACATTTTGTCTTCTGTGTCATCTCTACTGTTTATACAGTTGGTCTTGTATTTTTCATTAACAGATCCATTCTTGAATTATTGTGTCTACTTCCTGAGTAGTATCCTCTGAAGCAATGTCTTATGACAATGTGGTCAAGATAGGGCAAGTAATTTCCAACACCTGCTTAAAGGTCATTTACTGACTCTCTGACGATCTAATTTCAGTTAAAGTCAAGAGAGCGTGGAGTAATAAGAGATAGTTGTTCACTTTGTCTCTGTGAAGTGGCTTCTATAAACATCTGAACAGAATTCTTCAACACTGAAGTGCTAGGAAAGCATTTCCGTCTAAACAATCTTAATCCAAGTCTGGAGCTCTACTTAGCCATAAGTTGGTTGGGTCTGCATTTCCTGGAGTTACCGTAATTAAAGTTGGTAACTACTTCTATCTTAAAAGTCCAGCTGGATTACTGGCACCTCAAAGTGGCTGGACGCAGAGCTCCTGTAGAAGAGCCAACAATGTCTGTGTTAGATGTGACTGGAAAGATCACAGTAAACACGCTCCAACACAGCACAACGTTCAGTCAGTTAGTCTTCCTGCAAATGTGAACTCTCTCTCTCTCTGCACACACACACACACACACACACACACACACACACACACACCCCCACACGCACACACACACACACACACGCACACACACACACACACACACGCACGCATGCACGCACGCACACACACACACACACACACACACACACACACACACTTAAAATCTGTGAGTAAATCCAATTACTAAAACTTTTTTAAGGTGTGCCAATTGGCCTGTCATCTTTTAGATGCAAAAGACTACTGGTGCAGCAATGATTCAGCTATGCCACACAAATCTAATGGAGGAGAAGTAAAAGAAATTAAAATGTTTCACCTTTCAAATGGTTAAAAAAAACATTAACATTCCAAAGTATAAAACATCGGACATTGCTCAGACGTCTCTATCATAATTTCTGTTTTTGCATTGCTTCTTTTCCTATTACATAGGACACAATTTGTATGCTGTGAAAAATATTACAGTGACATGTGAAGGGAATACTCACTAAATCACAGAACAAGTGAGAAAAGCGATGGAACCAGATGGCCTCTGATCTTTTTTACTCTGTCACCAATGCTTCAGACCCCCGGAGGCCCATGAAACTGCCGCTGTTTAACAGTCACATAGATAAAATAGTGCTGCAAATCTCAACTATTGTAGCACACTCTGTGTGGAAAATACCCTTATTCAGCAAATGGTCCAGCAGCAGAAAAAAACTCCTTTTTTTTTTAAGGTTCCCACACATTACATCATAATGTCAGAATGTCAGAGGATGATGAAAGTGATCCACAAATCTATTTGAAAGAGAAATCTTTGGCCCACTAATACAGTGTTTTTCAACCTTTTTTGAGCCAAGGTACAATATTTTAATTGAAAAAATCTCGAGATAATAGAAGACTGGACCCAGGAAAAGAGATCAGTCCTAGAAACAGATTGCTCTGATCTAAAAGAAACGTTCTGTAAACGTTCTAGGCCAATGCTCACGTGGGCAGGAGTTGAGTATGATGAAGACGATGAAGACTTTTTTGCCCCTGCTGTGACAAATAAGACAATAGACGACTACAGCCAGGACGACTTCAGCTATGATCTCAAAGAACACACTTCCTTGGATGGAGAATTTGACTGCGAAAACAATACAGTTGAATCAAAAAACTTAATTATTAATCTATCAAAAGCGGCTTTAGAAGATTGGACCTATGAGGCAAGATGTTTACTTAAAACATCTGAACTAAAAAAGCGGACTAAACCAAAAATGGCCAAAACTTTCTTTTTGGCCATTTTGAGTGATTTGAGCTGTGCTCCTCCTAATATTTAGAATGGCAGAAGTAATTACCACTGGTAAAACATATTTACCAGTGGTAATTACATTTCCTGTTTCAATTCAATTCAAAAATACTTTGTTGATCCCAAAGGGAAATTACATGTGTCACTCATCAAGATTCTTCAAAGAGCCATTGAAGAGCCATCCCAAGACAGTCTCGTCAAAGAGGATGGTCAGGATTGTCCCTAATTTTCTTGATCCTACGAAGAATCCTTCTTTGCATTAACATCTCCAGAGGTTGCAGTTGTTTCCAGAACAGAACCAGCCTTCTCTATCAGGCTGTTGAGCCTTTTTAGGTCCCTGTCTCTGATGCTGCTGCCCCAACAGATGACAGCAGAAAAGATGACACTATAAACAACAGATCTGCAGCATCTTGCTGCAAATCTTGAAGGATCTTAGCTTCCTCCAGTCTGCTCTGTCCCTTCTTATAGACGCTTCACTGACCCCAGTTCAGTCTTTTGTCTTGGGTTTGAATCCTGGCCTGGGTTCTTTATGCATGGGGTTTGCATGTTCTCCATGAGCATGAGTGGGTTTTCTCCGGGTGCTCCGGCTTCCTCCCACAGTACAAAAAGATTTTGTGCATATTAGATAATACATAGATGATGGAAGAAAATGTTATAATTTTATAACAATTATTATAAAATCATAATAATTAATATAATAATTTGTAATAGTAGCACTAATAATAATAATGAATATTAATATATTAGCTTATTAATCAATACACAATACACAATTAATTATACAGTGTATGATACTTAGTGATAAAGTTATTATTATATTACTATATTACATATAGTAATATAATTTTTACTAATTATATGACTAATTATATTAGTTATAGGACTAATTATATTTGTAATAATTTACTAATATAATTAGTATATTATATTAAAATAAATATAATATACTATATTTTATATATATATATATATATATATATATATATATATATATATATATATATATATATATATATATATATATATATATATAATTACAATAATATATATTGTGATAATATAAATATTATCACAATATATTATATATTATATTGTGATAATATATAATATAGTAAATAATACCATACTATGCTACAGTATTATACTATAGCATAATACTATAATACTGTAGTATTATAATATTTTATAATACTAAAATGATTATAATTAATCACACTAATTATTAACAATAATAATTAATGAATTAATAAACATTTGCTGGAGGTGGGCACCAGCATCCCTCCTGGTGTTAGAAAATGGATGGATGGATTATTTATGTTGATAATTATAATTATTACTATTGATAACAATAGTAGTAATAATATAATATAATAACATACATTTATTATAATTTAATATTGTTGTTGTGATTGTTTAATAATAATAATAGTAATAATAATAATAATAATAATAATAATAATAATAATAATAATAATAATAATAATAATATTATTATTATTATTATTATTATTATTATTATTATTATTATTATTATTATTATTATTATTTTCCTACACAGAAAACAGAATATTCAGTATGTTAAAATTTCATGTTTTTATGGCTTGATGTTTATTTTGCGATTATTAATAAGTGATTGCTGTGGTAGTTTAGCTACTGATGCTATCAGATAATCACACACCTGCTCAGCTGATGATCAGTCAAAGTTGGTGTTTAAGTCGCCTTTTTTTATTTTCTGACGGAACTGAAACACAGAATTTCATACCATATCTACGTGTTAAGGTTGTCAAAGTCAAGCTAGCATAACTGAACTATTTCCCTTTCCCTGGATATTTTTTCTAAATTAACTTTTTTCCTGACCTGTTCATCTAGTTGTCAGAGTGTAGCAAAGCACTGCATCCCTTTTTCTTTTATTGACAACCTATAGCTAAGTACTTCATTAAAGCTTTGCATTTTACATATTTTATAATATGTTTGGTAAAATACTGAGTTATTTTGTCCTCTAATTTTAAATAAGCATTTTAATAAATGAACTAAAGGTTTATAATAGTTAATTGTCACGCTAAGTGCAATTGTCTCTGTTATAGATCCAGATACGCACTTCACATTAGGAAAAATAGATTAATTATTCTTCTTCTACAGAAATGAATAATTAATCCCAGGTCTTTAGTCAAAACACCTAGAGATACTTATTTTCCTGGGTAATTTAAAACTTTTTAAATCTAACTCAATTTTGTCTGTCCCTGATAGGGTAGAAGAAAAGTACAGGAGGAGGCTCAATCTTACCCTGAATTCTGTACTTTTATTAGGGAACAAGTTAATTTTCTCATTTTAACAAATAGACCATCCGTTCCAAATATTTTTATTTCTTAGGAAATATTAAAAACATTTCTGAGGGGCCAAATTATATCATATACTAACAGACACATTTCTGACCTTGAGAAAACACACCAAATTGCCCCAACTAAGGACATAAACAGAGAACTGGTGAATCTGAAACTATAATACAACACTATGAATACATATCAAGCAGAGAGAGCAATAATTAGGTCCAAACAACAATTTTATGAACCTGGAGAAAAGGCACAGAAAGTTTTGGCATGGCAGCTTAAAACTGAGGAAAACAAACAAACAATTAACGCTACTGAAAACCCCATAAAAGTTATAGCGTATAATCCCTGAGGAATCAATGAGGCCTTTAAAAAGTACTATTCAGATCTTTATACATCACAATCTCAGGGGGATTTATATGAAATCAAGCCCTTTTTATCCTGTATTGATTTGCCTTGCTTATCGGAGGAGGACAGGGATAACTTAGACAAAACCTTTCTTAGGGCGGAATTACTCTATGTTATTGAGTCACACCCAGGAAATAAATCCCCTGGTGAGGATAGTTTTCCATCAGAGTTTTACAAAGAATTCCTAGACCTTCTAGCACCACTTTTGATGGATGTTCCCGAGGAAGATAGAAAAAAATGGGGGTTTCCAGACTCCTTTGCTCAAGCTGCTATAACAGTCATCTATAACAAGGGGAAAGATCTTCTAAAATGTTCTTCTTATAAACCAATCTCACTCCTCAATACCGATTATGAATTAGTTACAAAAATGATAGCAAAAAGTTTGGAAAGGTATCTACCCTTACTGATCAACCCCGATCAAACTGGGTTTATTCTAAATAGATTTTCCTCTAATAATTTGAGATGACTGTTTAACATGATACATATTGCTGACAAAAAAGATACCAAGTATAGCTGTATCATTTGATGCCAAAAAGGCTTTCGATATGGTTGTTAGGCAATATTTCTTAAGGCCCGAATTTCTTAACGAAATTCGGGCTTGGTGTTGGCTTTGTCAATTTGATACAATCTCTTTATAGATCTCCTCTAGCTAGAGTTGTCACCAATGGGATCACCTCTGATTCATTCTGGCTGTATAGAGGCAACAGACGGGGAGATCCAGTTAGTCCTGCCCTCTTTGTGCTCGCCATCGAGCCCCTGGCTGAGGCCATTAGAATAAATTCTAATATTAGTGGTTTTGAGATTGGTACTGACATACACAAAATTTTGCTTTTTGCGGACAACATTATTTTATTTTTAACCAATCCAGAAAGCTCTCTTTGTCACCTTCCAGAATTACTGAGTAAATACAGCTCATTTTCTGGATGCAAAGTTAACCTGGAAAAGAGTGAGGTTTTACGGATGTCTGTTTTTGACCACAGTAAAGTTAAAAACCTGTCTAATTTCAAATGGTCTCCTGGGGATTTCAAATATTTAGGGGGGTTTGCTGATAGTAACCTTAAAAACCTCTTTAAACTCAACTTAGCTATCTTCCTTCAGAAGGTGAGTGAGGATTTAGGAAAATGGATGGATTTACCTCTCACATTACTGGGCAGAATTAATGTCATAAAGATGAATATCCTTATGAATTCTGTACTTGTTTCAGTCACTCCCAATTCACATCCCAATAGCATTCTTTATCTCTCTTAAAAAATCAATTAGAAAATTTACATGGCACGGTAAGCCACCAAGAGTCAGCATGGATGAATTATTTCTCCGGTATGAGGATGGAGGTTTGAAGCTCCCTAATTTTTAATTGTACTATTATGCGGCTCAGTTTAAGTTCTTGGCACAGATGTTTGATTTGCAGACTCCTCTTTCATGGCTCAAAATTGAAACAGGGATAAAAGAAGAGATGGCAATAAATTTGCTTTATAAGTGGGATAATAAAACTATCGAAAATCTAACTGATAACCCTTTAATAATACAGTCAATCCAAATTTGGTATAAAAGTCGTGAACTGTTTAGGTTAGCAGGTTCCCTTTCTCCTAAAACCCCGGAATGGGGAAATGTACTACCAAAGATCTTTCAGTCTGGTAACTTTAGATCCTGGCAGGAAAAGGGAATTTGCCAATTGGAGCACTGCTACGAAAAGGAAGTATTTATGTCACTACAGCAGTTAAAAGAGAAGTTTAAGTTGTCAAATAAAAATTTCCTTGGCTATATCCAACTTTGCGACTTCATGAGAACTAATCAGAAAGGAAGTTGGAAGTTGCCATCCATGTCTCCCGTTGAGGAAATGTGTCATGCCAATCAGCCATTATGGAAAATCATCTCAAGGGTATATACAGCACTCATGTCAACTTTAACTATAATAACTGGTATAGAGAGTTCCAGAATCAAAAGGGAAAAGGATTTGGGAATATCTATTGAGAGGCAATTATGGAATAATTTGTGCAGAGAAGGTCTCACCTCTTCTCTAAATGCTTGATTTAGACTAGTACAATTCAATTTTTTATATCAGTTGTATGTTACCCCACAAAATTTACATAAATATAACTCCAATATATCTCCTCTTTGTTTTAGATGCGGCATGGAGGAAGGAACGTTCCTCCATTCCACCTGGCAGTGCTCTAAATTGTAGGGTTTTTGGAAGGCAGTTTGCGAAACGCTATCAGACATTCATGGCATCACGATTGATAAACTTCTGTTGTTTCATAAGTGACTACAGCCAGTCGTTTAATACATTCAAAAAGATGAAAGTAGATGAGATATTTCTTGGGAATACAATGAGAGCAGATGCTTTGGGGTGGGATGGGATACTGTGTCCATTACACTTTCAATAAATGGATATTCGTTGTGCATACCAGAAAGGGAACGCATACCCAGTCACATTTTTATTTAAATAGCATTTCGAAGCTTTGGTTTGGCGCCTTACATTTTTGCGTTCACGATTGCATTCTCACTGTGTATTTATCAGAAGGCAATATTTAAAATCTTAAATATTTTAGGACTCTAAATATTTATGAAATATTTAGGAATATTTAGAATTTTTCCTAAATATTCCTAAAATAAGAAATTCAGATTACAAGGGGGCATCATCAAAAACCTGATAGATGACTTACAAACAAAAGTAAAAAGAACGCAGTGCAAGAAATGCAGAAAATAGTAATTCACCAAAACACAGAGTTGAAGAAGGCACCCATCCATCTAGCTGTGCTCTTCGTATCCAGAATCGGGTCAGGGGTTACAAGGCCCAGGACATCGATTTCCCTGGTACCACCGTTCAGCTCATTTCACAGACAGAAGGGATAAACAGTGTCTTATGTTCTGGGACCAAGGAAGCATCCAGATCAAAAGTTGTGGAGATCCTTAGCTTATCTCTAAGGCGTGCCCCTCCTATAGACTAGAGGAGGTTCAATCTGCGCTCTTGTTTCCAGGATTTGCTCCTTTTGGTCATAATTTGGGCTGTTAATGAAGAAGTATGTAACTTTTGGAAAAAAAAAACATGTTTTTTTCCATATTTTTTAAACACTATCACTATGTTGTAACACTATGGTATGAGACAGACAATCTGAAAAAAATCAAGCTCCTCTGCCTTCTCCCTATGGACCTGCTTTCATTTGAACAACAAATCAAAGCCAGGAGGAGGGTCTTAGCGCTGTCAGTCACCCTTCTGACATCTCCCTCTTTGTTGTCTGCTACGCTACAGCTGGTTCATCACGACACCGCAGGCTGCCATGAATGCTCCAGCTAGTTAGCGTGGCCACAAATGACAGCAGATAAAGGGTTTTTCTGGAATGGTTAGTCACTTCTCTGCCATTAGCACGTTTAGCACCACAAACATTAGATTGAGTGACAGCACTAAGACACTCCTTCTGGCTCTGATTGGTTATTTTTGACCAGAAGTGATGCATTTCTTTAGACAGCTATAGTAGGGCTGGGAGATGGTGGAGGAGCCTAATCGTTTTACAGACAATGTCTCATATTGTACTGTCACGACATGGACACAGACATGTATGTAAAAAACATATTTTTGTAAAAGTTATATGAGCTTTAACGGTTGATCTAAAAAGTTCAATGCGTTAATAATTCATAATGCAGAATAATCACATTTCCTAATTTTTTCTCTTTTTTAATGTAAAAGCCTCCCTCCCATGGAAAGTTACTTAGTTCATAGTAGTGCGTTACATGGTCTTGCACTGCATTCAACAACGCACAGTGTGTTAAGTCAGCGAGATGTACGAGGAGGGTCAGACTAGTGTACTGAGTAGAAAATTTCACTTTAAAAAACACAGTGGTAGACACTTGGATTAATCCAAGGTAGTCGACAGCCCACTTATTGCAATGATGAATTATTCTTCCATGCTTCAGTGGAAATGTTAGCATTTCTACATTACGTTTGAAACAAAAGACCTTCTTCTAAACCTTCCTGAACATGTAAAGAACTGAGACATTTGGTTTGAGCCAATAAAACAATAATAGTTTTATTGTCTCAATTATAGCTTTATTGCATTTTTATAGTGTATATAAAAACTGATTATTATTTTTTTAAATGAGCATTTTTCATAGAGTTAATATCAGTGATTAATTGCGATTAATCACAGTGCTAGAGTGTGATTAATCTGGTCACATATTTTAATAAGTTGACAGCACTAGTCATAATACATATTTCATGTATAGAGAGGTAAGTCGGGAGCGTTTTGCTTCCTCTCGGGTCTTTTTTCACCACAACAGACTGGAGCAATGCTTGTATTGCGTCAGGCAAGACCACAGTCCAAATATTTATCCCGTTCTCCATCCTGCCATCATCTTGCAACAGGACAACAAGATGCTTTAGCTCCTTTTCTGGACCCAGAGGCTCACACCCTACCCAGAAATAGCAATTCATCTTCTTCTGGTTGTGAACCATCGCTTTGGAAGAGTGAATCTCTGTTAGTTCACATTCCCCTGTAAACTGTTCAAGCGCACGCTAAAGGCAATGGCTTGAGAATCCTAACAGTACGTAATTCACTGGCAAACAGAAAACTTGAAAGCCGAACATCCCCTTACCAGCTTTCTACAGCTACACCTTGAAATTCTGTCAATGAACTCCTAAAACAGGACTGGTGAGAAAGGGAAGCCCCTCGCTTTGTTCAGTCTCCAGCTCCTTGTTTCCTTCCTTGTCAGAATTATTTCAAAAACATGTTCAGAAACCTTCTTCAGATCCACAAAAAAAACACATTACAAACTCTGATTCTAAGTTCTTATAATCTGCTCAGCAAGTCCCTGAAGGTGAAGATCTGGTTGTATGTTTCACAGCTGAAAAAGCTGCACAGCACCTTATAAATCAGAGGTGAGCCTATTGGCCTGAGCCTCCTTCCCAACACCCTGAAGGGAAGCTGAGAAGTGTGATTCCTCAATAGTTGAAACACACCCACTTAAAAGGCCAGGCGCATTATTCCTGTTTGATACAGATTAGGTGTTGTCCCAGTCTGCCATCTGACTTTGAAACCCTCAACGCCGTCCAGAGCAGGAGTCTACAACCTTTAAAAGTCAAATAGACATTTTTTACCCTCAGTCCAGCTAAATAAAACTAGTTGAATATTACATGACTTTTTGAAAAAACAACTTAGAATTAAAAAAAAAATAAATATCTACTACAGGAAATATGTTGTAATTTTTAAAGAATGACTATTTCCCCCTATTTTAAGGTTTTGACATAAAATAAAACACAGAAAAATGTCAAAAATTTGATGGCTACGTTTTCTTATGAGGTGTTATTTGTATATGTCGAGCCTCATAAGAAAAATAGATCTAAATGAAAAATGACACGACAAAAAGATACCAGAATTATCCCATGAAAAAAACCATTTGCTAAAAACTTCAGTGTTTATGTATAATTTTTAGTCAAAGTCATAAAGAGCCAATGTGGAAGGTCCAAAGAGCCGCTTGCGGCTCTGAAGCCGTAGGTTGCAGACCTCTTGGAATATCTTAAACATCTTTGGTCACAGCATTTGGTTATGTAGTACCAAGGTGTGTGTCGAACATTTCAGTTTAGTTTAAACAAAGAAAATATTCAGGGTGAAAAATAATGTCAGGGAGCAGCAGTAAGGCATTTAATTTTATTTTTCAGTTTTAATTAAAAGCTTTTGAAGACTGTGAATGGACCAGGAGTCACAAAGACGCTGCTTTTAAAATGGGCAGAATCTTATTAAACTTAGAACCCATTTACAGATTTTTCATCTTTGTTAACTTCTAGGTGAAAATCATGATTCACTTTCCATTCTTTGAATATGAAACTATCTACTTTGAACTTTTAAATCACATATTCAAATAGAGAAAGCAGCACTTTATCATCAACTCGGCGCAAAAGTAAGTGTTTCAGACTTTTAACAACTGGGGAAGTTCAACTTTAATCACAGAGTGTGAATTACACGCGAGCTGCACTCAGATGGTCTGATTTACCTTTTCACATTTCATTTTTCAGCATGTCCCATCTGGAGTTGTCAGTTATTAGCATATGCTGATATCTCGAATGTAAAGCTCTGCAGATCTGCCACAATCAAAGCTTCATTCCCTTTTGAATTTTTAATAAACAATACATTATTTACATTTCATTATTGTGCTGACATGTTCTTTTGATCTTTATCCTCCAACATATGGATCATGAGTGGCGCATTACAGGAAATCACTGTTTTTTAATGAGTCTTGCAAAAATAGACAATCGTAATTAACACTGATCCCTCCCTACAGTTTGGCTGTTCCATTCCACAGCTCTTCAGGAAAATGCCAGAAGCAATCTGTACTCTCCTATGATGTTTAAATTTAGAAATTTTTACTGCATAATGGTGACAAATATGGAGAGAGGCTCCTTTTTTCTTCTCTGCCTTTGGAAAATTATCTTTGTTTAGGTTAGGATGAGACTCTTGTGATAATAAATAACTCGAAATGTTTATATTTTGTCACTTTAGCACATATTAGGTGTTAAAGAGGCGGGTGGTGACAGTTTTAGCAAACTATGTGTGAGATTAAACACATAGTCTTTATGTGTTACTGTTTTTGAAAACATGTGAAGTTATTTTTATGATAAAGGAACAGTTTTTCTGCATGTGCCAGTTGCCTTCCTGTCCTGGTTTAAAGTTTCAAACTCAAATGTTTCCTTAAAACTGTAAAGTTTTTTCAATCATGAGGCATTACTTTTATGCGATGCTGCGTTTATGTCAGTGCATACTGAATAATCCATGGTCATAAGAGAAAATCTGTCTTGCATTAATATTTCTGAAGAACACTGATGTGTAAAAGGTGAATTATCTTTACACCCCCAGGCAGTACCTGTGCAGTCAGAGCATCCAAGTTAAAGCACGTGGGGCTGTAAGTAAAAAAAAAAAAAATCTTTCCACCAACTCTGTGCCATGCTTGTTCAGAGTTTTACTCAGTAGCTGGGTATTTGAAAAATGTCTAAATACTTTGGACTCCACCATTCTTACCACATTGTTGTTTGGTAACACGCTGATTTACAAAGGAAGTCTGTCTCCTGAGCTAAGTGAAACCAGGAACGATATGAGGACTGGCAGCCTGAAAAACACATGCAATACTGAGTCATACGCTTTGTCATATTCTACATTTTACAGGAAAGGCACTCACTGAGAAGGACATTGATCATAGCAAAGCCATAAAAAAGCAACAGCTGAGAGTATTCTGACATTTTTAAGATAAAGTGTTCCCTACATGAATTACAGTGAAGAGGCATTTATGCTTCCACAGGTTTTCTGTCACATTTAACTTAATTTCAATAAAAGTGTCAAATGATGATTCAATTTATTAAGAGAAAGAGGAATCCAAACCATACTGATCATATGTAAAAAAAAAAAAGAAAAAAAAAAGAAATGTCTCCCATAAACCGAACTGCTTGTGCCAACCTTAACTGGCAATCAATGTTCTACGGCACAATGGAAGAACGTGTGTCTACTCTTCTTTGCTAATTTGTTTCAGTTTCACCATATCTGAGAGTTTCCAAGCATGTTTAATTGGTTATAAATTAAGATTTGACATTGCTTTGGATCACTATCCTCCTGCAGAACCTAAACACACTTGAATTTAATGTCATGAACTGTGTGATGAACATTGTCCTTCAGGATTTTCTAGAGAGCAGAATTTATTATTCCGCTAATTACAGCAAAGGCTCTAAAGTCTTAAAGGCTGTCACAATCCTGTCAAAATGTTAAAAATATATATTCTAGACATAAATAATGCACTTTATGTTTTTGGAAATGTGCCTTTCTGCTTTTGTTTGTCAATAGAATAATCAAATTTTCACCTGGGGCTTCTTCTACTGTTGCAGTCTCTTTGTTAAGCCAGCAGGGCTTTAGAGGTCGCTCTGGCTTCTTTTGTGACATCTTGTCAATTTGTGGATAATGGCTCTCACTGTGGTTTGTTGGAGTTCCATCCATCCATCCACTTTCTTTCACCCTTGTCCCTCAGTGGGGTCAGGAGGGTTGCCGGTGCCCATCTCCAGCTAACGTTCCGGGCGAGAGGCGGGGTACACCCTGGACAGGTCGCCGGTCTGTCACAGGGCAACACAGAGACACACAGGACACACACTCACACCTAGAGGTAATTTGGAAAGGCCAATTAACCTAACAGTCATGTTTTTGGACTGTGGGAGGAAACCGGAGTACCCGGAGAAAACCCACGCATGCACATGGAGAACATGCAAACTCCATGCAGAAAGACCGGGGCCGGGAATCGAACCCAGAACCTTCGTGCTGCAAGGCAACAGCTCTACCAACTGCGCCACTGTGCAGCCCTTGTTGGAGTTCCAATAACTTTAAAAATGTCTTTGTAACCTTTCCAAGCTGATAGATTTCAATTACTTTCCCATCTTCTCACCTGTGACTGAATTTGTTTAGGTCAACGTGGCATGTTGCTTTTTCATGTTGCTTTATTTCACTCCATCTTGTCAGTTCCGTTTAACTGATTTATTGATTCTGCGTGTTTGGCAGTATCCAGCCTTACTTGTGGTCGGTGAAATAGGAAAGAAAATGTGGTTTATTGCGGTTATTTATAACTTAACGACAAACTTCTATTGCACAACAGTTCAAGTTTATTTGACCTTATGCAAAATGTCTTTTAAAGGGTGTAAAAAATGTAAGTGAACAAAACCTTTCTCATGTCACTGTATGTATTCAGTTGCATGCATAATAATCCTTTGCATATATTATTTTTAATTGGGAAACTTTAACTTAATTTATCTGTGGTATGTTTTTACAGACTACATGTCTAATGCACTGCAGTGAAATATTGCATAGGTATTTCTTCAAATCTTGTCAAAGTGGAATAAACTGTTCAGTGCATGTGTTCCAGTGCACAATAGTGAGACTTCAGTGATAGTTTTCATGCATGTGTGTGGAACCGACATGCAGAGGGCTAACAGGAAGGGACCACCACACACAACCAATGTGTGCTTTGAATTGAATGTAACCTTAGCTCACTTTGTGGAAGATGAGAACATCAGTCAAGTTATGTTCAGCTTCTATGAAACAAGAACAACAAGAACAAAAGGTTATGTGGTTTCTACTATGTGCTACCATGTGAATAATTTGTGACCACTGAGAGTAATAATCTAGCTTTCCAATATTCCACTAATGGTTAAAAAAACCCATTTGGCTATGGGCTTAGCACATAGTTTAGAATCATTCACAGTTGAAAGAGACTGTTGGGTAGAAATCATTTAAACTGTTGAAAGACAAATCTTCCAGCGACCTAAACAATTTACAACCATATTCTTTTTGCATTTCTTTGGCTTACACCATTGTTATTTTTGACCAGGAGCTGTCCTTTAACTCACTAGAATGCCTTAATTCATCCCTGAAACTTGGAGGGTGGAGAATTGCAACTTTCCATTATTTTAGGGTCCAAATAACTTTCTTGAAAAGCCTCCAGCTGATCCGAAGGGCTGCAGCAGGGGTTCTGAGTTGAACTACATAAATCTGCTTTTTTTAGCAGCTCTTCATGTGCTCCCTAAATACCAGAATAGATCTTAAACACTTCATAGAAGTATATTATTCCAAAAAAGCACTTTGCTTTCGGAGTGCATACTTGCTTGTGGTCTCTAAAGTTTCTAACTGTAAAACGTCCATGCACGCTTTCATGCTACTATTTTATGTCACTAACTATGTGGCACTCTCTCGTTCTCTCGCACACAGTTTGTGACTTTTTGCTCTGTGATTTTTTTTTGTCCAAGTCATGATGATGGGTTTTTCCCCGTGGGCTGCTGACAATGGAGAAACTGTCCTTCAGTATTAGGAAAAGACAATTAGCAACAACAACAAACAAAATCATTTAATCAATGCTTAGTTTCTAAATAGCTTAATGTAGCCCTGCTCTGTCCCCAATAAACTAACACCCATATGGTTTGTGTCAGCACTTTCCTT
Organism: Poecilia reticulata; assembly: GCF_904066995.2. Lineage (NCBI taxonomy): Eukaryota > Metazoa > Chordata > Actinopteri > Cyprinodontiformes > Poeciliidae > Poecilia > Poecilia reticulata. Next base: position 26,872,868 of record NC_088842.1, read on the forward strand.
TTACTTTCCTGACTATGAGTCTAACTCACCCTCCGAAACAGAAAGTAATAAAATGGAGTTTAAATGTTGGATTATGGATATAATCAGTCATTGCAGTTAACAGTCAAACAAGAAAATAAAAGACAAAAATGTGCTAGCTTTCTATATTTTATTCACCTTAAAACTGGTAGGAACCTGGCTTTGTTTCCAACTTTGGCAGTGACGCTAAGACTAAATCTTCTATGCCAACTGATAGAAGAATGAACTGGCCAGAGAACAGTCATTGCATTCATTGACTTTCAGCCATAAACTGTGATGACCGGATTGCCTTAAGGAGATTCTTCTGCAATTGACCCATGAAAGTAATAACAGTCTGGTCCAGATCCAAAGCAACCTCTTTGAAGAATTGACCATGAAGGTGAGTGTGCTCCAAGGAGACACGGTCCCTCCATTAACTGTAGTCATCAAAAGGAAAGCGAAGGTTTGACACAAATATGTTCATGTTATTATTATTTTGGTGAAAAAGTATTCACTTTTAAACCAAAAATCTACCAAGTTTGCCCTGGATGTCTGTAGACAATTTAGGCATTGTTTAGATGTGGTCTAATGATGGCTACAATTAAAAACGGAAAAGAAGTCTGAGCAGCTGTCACACTTTGAAAAAGTAGAAAACCATTTGAGGTCCAGGCCACTGCAACAGATCACAAAGTGTTTAAAAAAAAGAAAAACATTGTAGAAACATCCACTGTCACCTGCAGGAGTGTATGGCTGCTAGCTGCTGGCTAGGGATCAAATAAGAAAACTTAATAGCAGAGGTCTTCGACTCCAGTCCTGCATCTTTAAGTTGGTTCAATACTCCTGAATCGGATTGTTCAACGACTGTCTCAGCGTCCAATCACATTTGACCAATTCCTACTTACCACCTATTTAATTTGATTCAGAATCATATACGTGTAAATACTACAGCACACTGGTTCAAGAAGTTTGAAAGCCGTGGTATATTAATAATAATGATAATATTCTTCTTCCTATTTTGACAAATGATGAATTTTCCCCTGCTTTGCATTACAAGATGAGTAAATCATAATAATAATAATGTTGTTTTTCTTTAGTTTTGCTGATACTTAAAGGGTAATTCTGTCTAGTTCTGAACTTGGATAAAAACAGAGTAAATTCATCTTTGAATGAAAATTGCGTTGCGTCCCAATCGTTCTGAAGTTGCTTATAAAGTGTTTATTGGTGTCTTTTATAGCTGTGGAGGCTTTTTTAAGAGATACCAGAAGATTAGTAGGTTCAGTTTTGCATTGGGTTTATTCTCACTCAAATCTTTAATCCGTCTGTAAAATACTCAAATTACGTCAGTCTGTAAAATACAGACTGATGTGAATCAGTGATGAGAAATACTTGCCATCAGCACCGCATGCTGCTGTGAGTCATTACTCTGTGGCGAATGGCTTCATTTTAATTCATGTAGTGTCTGCAATATTTTTCTCCCCACCAGACTGACAGATTGTAACACATTTTTCCCAGAAAATGAATAATTACAGATATTATCATATAAACGTGATTGAGAGAAAATAAACATGCTTCAGTAAATATTTTTTTTAAAATTTCAAGAGAAAAAGCACAATTTTAACTTGAAATGTTCACCCTAATTGACAAAAAGGACTGAACATATGTCATACATTTAAAAACAATGTGAACAGAGTTGCTGTTAAACTCGTCTGAGGGACTGATTTATTTTTTACGGGCTTTCCCTGTATGTTGTAATATATTGATCTCTGACATTGTTTTGCAGTCACAACTAGTTCAAAGGTATTTTCAGACACTATTTCAACTTCTGCCTTCAGTTAAATGTAAATGATTCAACGGTTTTGCAAGCCTCTCTTGCAGAAATGTATTTTCCAAACCTGCGTAGTATTTTGAATGTAGAATGAGAGGTACATTTAAATGCAGCCATTTAAAAACGGTGAACTTAAGACAAGTTAAAAAGGGTAGAAACAAATCAAAACAAAGTCAACCCTGAAACACAAGCAGATGGCCTTGTAATGGGAAGCAGGCTGGCCTAGTTGCTAAGTGACAGGGGCTAAGAAGAGAGTCCATAGTTTTGGCCGCGGTTTTGCAGGAAAAACACTTCTCCTCCCTAGTCTGAGCCACCCTTTTTCTCCATAGTGCTGTGGTTCTGACGCTAGTGGGGAAGGATGGAAGGCAGGCCTAGCCAAATGAGAAACAGACACTCTTCACCCCAGTATTGCCTATTTCTCCCTGTGGCTTTTTTTTTTTTTTTTAAAGAATTCTATCCAAAAATAGATTTGGGGCTCGCGTGCCATTGGGTTTTGAAACCTTTTTTTTTCCCCCACTCCCTCTAGTCACGCAAGTAGCCTGGCAAGATCTTGAAAAAGGAGCAGGGGAAAAAACACAACTCATGAGAGACATGAAGATCGTAGGGGTGGGGGGAGTCTCTTTGAAGAGTTTGGAGTAAGGATCATGTTAAGCTGAGGATGGGATGCTTTGGACCTTGGCCATCTGTTGAAACAACAAGAAGCAGAGACTTCCGTGCAAGCTTCAGGTATGAGGTGTTTATAGGTAATCCAAGCATGAGTGGAAAGACACTGCTCTGCTTCATGTGTTTAATGAATGGAAGCCTGGCTTTCACCGCACAAGAGTCTGTTCCCTACTAAAGCACAATTGCAAAGATTCCCATGCCCTCTCTGTGTATGGGATGGATGTCTGCCGCTGATTTTTATCTTTTCACAAGTCTCTTCATATAAAACCTCATCAAAATGAGAACACCGCCTTGGTTGTAAAAATAAGACACACCCTTGACACCTTGTTAAATGCTTTTAAAAGTCTGTTTTGGTTGAGTCGCAATAGAAAATACCTTTAAACATAAGGCAGAGAGAGTGACGCACAGCCAGAGCATCTTCTGTGCAAGTCATTCTTCTTGTTGTCATTTTTCCTGCAAAGCTGGAATCCTGTATCTAATTAGCAGGGGTATTCCTTGGAAGATGTTCGTAAGAGGTGTGACCATTTTCTTTCAACAAATGTTATATGCAAAAACAAAATCTGGCCACTGTGCTCTTCATCCTAAACTGCAGTCACTCTGTAGATTCTGTTACTTCTCCAGGTACGCAACTGATAGACCGATTCATCCACAGTATTTTATTGTTGCATTGAGAACGGGGACCACACATGGGAGAGTCGGTGCTAGTCTTTACTAAAGTGGACCAGAAAGTGGATCCCAACGATTGAGGAATTGCACTTCTCAGTCTAGAGTTGTAAAGGAAGTTGTAACTGGTCGGTTGTTGGATCTGGGAACAGTGAGACTTTCCTGGCCTTGGGACAGGTAGTAATTTCAATACTCACTGATTTTGCAAACGGCTACATTTGTCCATCCCCTAGGAGACCACGATGAGCAGCATCTGGAAACCGTACTTGTTATGGCCAATGGGCTTTATGTTCAATGTGTCATGGTTTAGGGGTTTTGCTCTATGTGTCATGATCCTTGAGATTTTCTTGTTTTGTGTGGAAGTCTGGATTTTTCCAATGTATTTACATGTTCTGTTTTGTGGTTACGTTTATTTTATGTGTTATTATGATATTGCTTTGTGCACCTCTGTTTTTTTTCTCCTCCTGTTTCTGTTTACTGTTTTGTTAGCTGAATCCCAACACATGCAGTTTGTTAGATGATTAGCCTTGACAAGAACTTAGTTCTTTTTGTTGTTGCCAGCATGTCATCAATGTTTCATGAGTGAGCTGTTCTTTGTTTCAGTCTTGTTCCGTTGTTTGTCGGTGGATTTAGGATGTTATAGTCTGCTTTTTAGTGTTGTAACTATTTTGATTCTCAGAATTTAAAAAAATCATTTTTCGGGGGAGGAAGGGGCTCTTCATCCTGCTGCCTCTGCTCATGAGTCTGCATTTGGGTTTTTCTTTGTCAAGTACACATGCAACCCACACCGTTTGCCAATACTAAAAGGTTTGTTTAAAACTTCCCATTAAACTGACAAACAATACTCTGGGAAAGTCCAATGAGGTCACAACAAACCAGAGAAAAAGAGAGCTGCTCAGGTTTCAGAAAATGTGATGGAATAATGAGGAATGCCATTCAAGTGGTCTGCTATCAGGTGATCGGGAGTGATGCGAGTATCTAAGCACGTAGCCAAGCTCTTCAACACAACAAACTTGCATTTCTCAAGAAGTAGAATTTCCACGAAAAGCTTATACAAGACATTCAAACTCAACATGTGGTTTGAGCTAGAATGAATTGCGGCAGCTTTTAAAGTTGTGACGCTCGTTGTGTTGCAATAAAAAGACAATGTTGCATCCATTTGGAAGTGTGCAGCACAGGTACCAGAGCAAAATTACTCAACATGCATGAAATGACTTGAGCAGCATATTCCTTGATCAAAGTGTGCAGCTGATCAGCATGGGTAGCAACACTCACTTCTCCAACAGGTTTAAGTATTTCAAAGAATGAATGTTTGTTCTGTGGAAAACAGCTTTAAGCATGAATATCATAAACACAGAAAGCTACACAAACCATTGCTTCACTTGCTCGCTCACTTTACTGAGAAACTGAAAAATAATCATCAATAGCAACGTTTATTTATGATGTAAAACTAGAAGTACCATATCTATATTCTTTCTACAATATAGTTTACCACAGCTTGCTCATAGTTTACGACAGCTAGCTCACAGTATCTCAAAAACACCCATTTAGTTATATTACAATGAAAAATATCAATTTACTTCACTGATACTTTTGTGATAGACCAACACAAATCAGTCCATTATCATGAGGTGTAAGAAAACTGGTGAATGTATATATTTTACATATCTGAAAAACTTGGCATGGTTGGCAGAGCAAACTTTCACTAATAGTTGTTTTGAGGTATATCTCTACCAGTTTTGAATATCTAGAAAATGACAGTTTTTGATCAATTTCCTTTCCAAACTAGTCCAAGCTCAGTCAGAATGGATAGAAAGCAGTATTTTGGCATTGCTTTTCACACATTTCGCCTTGCGTACTGCTGCTCACACCTCCTCCTTGCTCTTTGCTGCACTGCTCCTAGTTTACTACAACAGAGTCTAACCATGAATGCTCAGGCTAATTAGCATGGCCACCAATAACGGCAGATAAAAGGTGTTCCTGGAACAATAAGTTGTATCCCTGTCATTAACACATTGAGCTCAGCATACACAAATGTGACTGACTGCGTCAAGACCTTCCTCCTGCCTTTGGTTGGTTGTTTGCCGTGTCCTTCACATCGCCTTCTAGGCATGGTCACCAACACATCTAAAGATTTTCTGTTGGTAATAAGCACAATTAATACTTTTCATTTTGACAGATTCCATGAGCCTGCTAGCTACTTCTCCTGTTATTCTGTTTAAATGAGCGAACATGTGTTGGCAAATTTTCAGTATTCCTCAGTTTTGGATGATCAAGTGGGCAGTGGTCCATGAAATATTCAAAGCTAGAAAAATGTCCGGTAACACTTTATTTGACGCATAAGACTGACATGACACTCTCAAAAACATGACAAAAACATGACTTAACACCTGTCATGAACAAAAAGAAGTCTTTCAGTGATTCTTGAGAATAGGGACAGAACAGGTCCTATGGATAAAGCACAACATTTGAATAAAATATACACAAAATGCATTTTTTAAAAATATCTGACTAAACAAACCTGGGTCATGTGAACACATCAATGTATATTTTCCTGATGTTTGCTGAATATTTTTTTTTATTTTAAACATTGTAGTCAGTTAATGATGCCTGTAAAAGCCCTTGTCCAGGAGCAGAACTAAATACATTATAATAGTTTAAAACAATTTAAAACAACAACAACAAAATACTAAAATTATATATTATGACAATTAAGTATAAGTAGTCATATAAATATGCCCTGCGACAGACTGGCGACCAGTCCAGGGTGACCCCGCCTCTCGCCCGGAACGTTAGCTGGAGATGGGCACCAGCAACCCTCCCGACCCCACTGAGGGACAAGGGTGTGAGAAAATGGATGGATGGATGGATGGATGGATGGATGGATGGATGGATAGTCATATAAATAATTATAAAAGTATCAATAAATTGAATGAAAAATAATTTTATATATTTTCCAACTCCATTGAAATTTGTCCCTATAGTTTTTGTCAACACCATCAGACATGAAAAGAATGTAAAAAAATCATGCATTATTGGGGGGCACCAGAACTTCTGAGGACCCCATGACCACTTCCTTTCTCTTCCTTTGCTGTAAGGGCTAGTTAGCTCTGGTTAACTTATGTTATTCTTAAGTTTTTTCTTCTTTTTATTCCTAAGTTGTTTGTCACAACCATGATGTGTCAACACCATAACTGACAATTTACAAAACTCTGATGAAATTTTGTGAAATAAAAGCTTAATTTTGGTATATTATAAAGACTTCATAGACCTGATGAGCAACAATATGGCCTCCTTCAGAGTAATGTCATATAAATTAAGGTAGTTTGGGATTTTGTCAACTCAGTCAGATGTAAACTCCATCACAGTTTTTCTGACTCTTTCAGTGAAATTGTTGTCAAATCTCACTCAAATGTGCAATGAATTCATTTTAATGTATTTTACATAAATTGCATTACTTCACATGTATCAAGTTTTTTCATTTTACTCACTAGTTTGTCATCAACTTCAGTTCTGTGTCAACTCCGTCATGCACTGTCAACTCTGTCAGATGGACTTTTTGTTGTTTTTTGTTTTAAATAATATATTTTTTGTTTTTTGAGAAGCATTTGTCTGTAAAATGAGTAAAAATATCAATAATAGGGTATTTTAAAAATCATTTTATATTTATTTTTGTCAGATGGTGATGACAAAGTTCTGGGTCAGGTCGATTAAAAATGTAATTTTTTAAAAAATGTTGCAACTGGGGAGCCTGCACCTTAGCATATTTACATTTCCAAAACATTTGTCATATTTGCATACATAAGGTTGAGAAATAATAAAAAAAAAAAATATGGGAAAATTAAAACCCATTTTGTACCTATTCTCAAGAATCACTGCTTTATGAATGTTTATGACAGTTGTCATGAAGAGTCATTCAGTAAGTAATGACACTTTTAATGCAAAGTTGCTCTAAAGGTTGCATTGAAAGTCCATTAAAAGTGCCAACTTTGCATTAAATTGTCATTATTTACAAAATCATGCAAAGTTGGCACTTTTAATGGATTTTTAATGCAACTTTTAGAGCAACTTTGCATTAAAAGTGTCATTATTTACCAAATGACACTCCATGACAACTGTCATAAACATTCAGAAAGACTTCTTCATATTCATGACAGATGTTATGTCATGTTTATGACAGTGTCTTAACAGTCTTATGCACACCCCATCAAATAGAGTGTTACCAAATGTCCAAAATGTAATCTCTGACCTGGACAGTGTGTCCCTTGGTCTTCAGAGTGCTGCTCATTCATTCAAGATGGCCTGCACAGAGCAGCTGTATTTAGATTAAACACACAAAGGTGAACATTTTATACTAATAAGGGGACTTCTGAAAGTAATTGGTTGCACTTGATTGTATTCAGTGGTATCAAGGTAAAACAGAGCTGAATACAAATGCATACCATTTTGGGGCATTTTCTTTGTTAAATTAAATAAAATTCACGATCAGTTTGTGTGGATCGGCCATATAAAATCCCAATAGAACAAATAATTTTGCAATTGCGTGACAACTTAAAAAAAGTACTTTGTCAAGGCAAGGTATACTGGTTCTATTATTTTTTTTTATCATTATTTCATGGATTTCTAACCTTGAGGAATACAGTTTTTAAAACATAGGCATGACAGCAGTGACAAATCACTGAAAGCCACAACAGTGAGCATGAGCAAAAAGGCAGCCTGGCACTGAAGATTGCATGCTAAATGCAAACCTTTGTGTATTGACCTTGTGTTGATGGGAAAATGATAGACTTCATTCGATTTACACACAGCCTTTAATTTAAGCTTGGGTAATTACTTGCCTTTTGCCCTCTTACTCATATCAACTGAGCTCTGTTGTAAATACACTGACTTCTGATGCCAGATTTGGACCACAAAACTTATTTCATAACCTGAGCCGGTTATGAAGCTATAGCTTGTCTGTGTCCTCAAATTGCTACTAGATTCTGTTTACTTTGCCTTGCTGAAGTAAACCAATCTATCCCGTCTTGTTGAAAATGGATTTTTCTTATATTTGTTTTAGGACGCAGCCTGCAGTGAGGTGTTCAAGAGCCACTACTTTCTTGCTGGTCATATTTGATAGCGAGTGAGTTTCGGAATGGAGAATTTATAAAAGCTTAAATAGCAGATATCCTTTGAGAAACCATCCGTAGGAATGAAATTGGATGATTTTACGACTTTTTTTTTTTTTACAACAATCTTTTTTCCACCACAAGTGAACACACCATACTTAAAGGGCACCTATTATGCCGGTGGGTCTTTCATTTTATGGTTTGTATGAATGGGAGTTACGGACAGCTACATAATTTCCTTTTTGGGATCAATAAAGTGCATGTCTGTCTGTCTTTCACATTTAGCATGTTCTTATACTTCTATTTTGGTCAAAACTGCTTCTAAAAACAGTTCAAAACACACTGAGTGTTCTAAAAACACCCAGACATTTTTGGTAATAAGTTAATGTATTTTTTGGGTGTATGGAATTATAGTATTATGACTGCAATCCCTGCCAACGCCTCACAGAAAAACCCAAGTTCACATTATGTAATAAATATGTTTAGATATTTCTAGGCCATCAATGTGAGCTTGGAAAAATGCAACAGAGGCAACAATGAGATATCAAGAACTTTAATCAGGCACTTTTTCCTTAAAACATCACTCAGGACAAGTTTAGACTTGATATGCAGTATTTTCTGTTATGTTTTCTCTTCAATACTGACCGTAAAAGAAGGCAGATGACAATTTTTTTTCAACATCTGTTAAATAAAAATGTTACATAAAGCAAGGTGCCTTCATTCAGTTAAATATGTAGTGCTTATTTTGTCATGGTCAGGATATTCTAACATTACTGTAAATAATTTATCAAGCCCCTCTTTTTCTGGGCCTGTTTTAATAAGGTTACAGTTAAATGCTAGATGATAACATAACTATAAAACTGGCAACTAAGTAGGGGAACTACAAAGTTAAGGAAATAGACTTGAACATGTCTTGTTCTGTAAAAGCCAAAAGCACATTATAATCATGAAGGTGATCAGATCTCTGCATAAAAACAACTGAAACATTCCTGCTTGAAGATCAAACATCAAAAATGTTAAAATTTGTTAGCTGATGATAAAAAGTTTAAATAATGTACACAAAGGCTTACCAGAAAAAAGATATGTCCCAAATTAGAGTAAAATAATGGCCCTGTTATTGTGTTTTTACCAGTACAAAAAAAACCAAAATGTTAAAGTAGCAGAATTGCTTACATTTTCTGGAATGGTTCCGCTGCAGACAGAGTAGGTGTTTTTCCATTTTTCACATACCTGCTTATCAATTTTCACAATATAACATGAAAAACAGTAAGGCTTAAAGTGATAAATTAAAGCCGTTGCTCTTAATGTACAATGGGTGTCATGTTTTCCTTTCCTTTGTACAGTTTAAAGGAGCGTGTGTTAAGGACATTTCAGCTTTTCACATTCATTATTATCAGTTGAACATATGAACACAGAACACTTTTTTTCTGACTGAAGTTCCATTTAGGAAAGTAAAGAAGTCTCTTCTACTACAAATATTTACAGTTATCTCATACAAATACCTAAACTCATAAAAGCTTGATGAGGAGCTTCATTTGAACCACAAGGTTGAGAATATGTACAATGTCACCAACATAAAGTATGGACATACAGTACAAGCTACAAATATACAGATATATTCTGGTGTGTTCTACCCCTTGACACTTTAATGCTTTTGACAGAAACCACATGTAAGTACAAAAATATAAACAATTACTTTGTACAAAATATTGACATCATGTATAAATCTCCATCTCAATGTGCAAATTAACACTGATCAACAAAATAAAAATACATAAAACACACAAGCACACACAGAAAGGCATAATCCTTTTTGGCCTGTAAATGATGTTTTGTCTCAGAAAGCACCACAGCTTCAACTTTTTGGTCTGAATGTAACACTGTGTACTTGTTCTCTTGAGAAACACACCAGAAGAGAGCTTAGCATTTCAAGTTGCAGCCTACAGTCCTACAGTAGCACAAGTTTTGAACAGCAGTGACTGGGTTTTAATCCAGCAGTTTAACATTTAAATCTGCAGATCTGCCTCCTCACTGTGTTCAAAACTGTGCTCAGTTGTGCTGATCAAGGAGGCAGAGGGCCCCTGTGAGACACTGAAGGGTGTAACTGCAGGAGAACGAGCTGCCAGCGGCGACAGAGATGGGGAAAAACTAGGAGACATTGCGACCGAGGAGATGGAGCCTTCAGCGCTGATTGGAGATCTTCTTAATGAGGCCAAGTGAGAGAAAGTCCTCGATATGGCAGGCTTTGGAGGTACAGTTTTGGCCCCAGGGTGGGCCACAGAGGTTATGAGAGGCGGAGGGTCAATCCTTGACTCTGCTTTTACTTTATGATGAAATGACCTGCGGGAATGAGGAGGAGCAGTTTCATCTTTTAAACGTGCTATTTCTGTAAAAACATTAGCTAGGGGTTGGAACTGGGGGCACCAGTTAAGAAGGTAGTCCCAGTTGTAGCTGCCCCTCAGCTCTTCATCACTGGCCACAATGGCTGTAAGAGAACCGTCCACAGGAGGCTTCCCGTCCTCTGGGAAGGTATAGTCTTTAGGCTGGGAGATGCTGAGTCCTCGCCCGACACCCACATACCCACCCCGTTCATCCCTATACACTGGCACCTGGCCAGCTATTAAAGTACTATTTGTGCTGCTCAGTTTCTTTCCTTTAAACCAGTCTAAAGGTGGTTCACAGGAAACATCTGACAGCTGATCAGCATCCTGCTGAATTCCAGAGTCTGGACCTCTGGCAGATATACGCTCCTGCATGGAGGAAGAGATGCTTGACACTCGAGGATACTCATTAATCATTCGGATCTCATCATCCTCTGCTGCCTCTGCAGAGCCCCGGCCACTGGAATGAGAAGGATCCAGGGATCCCCCACGAGTGTATGGACCCCCAACATTACCACTCTGATCAGATGCGTACCCAGGAAGTGCCTGATGGTATATAATTTCATTTGCTGCTAGTTTTGTTTCCTCAAAATTATGTAGCAGGGTTCCTGAAATTGTGTTTCTTTTATGCGTTCTTTGCTCCCTTTTGTGGCGTCCCAATCTCACAAAAAATAGTGCCACAGCAATTACTATTAGAATCATTATGGTCCCAAGTGAAATAGCAATGACACTGACAAGCAGCATATTTATGTCTGTGTTAAGGCCAAAAGATGTATGGCTCACATCAATGGTAACTTTGGCGACGGCTGTGCGAGAAGTCTCTAGAGGGCTGTGAGCGGTCACATCCAGAGTAATCAGGCGTATCTCTCTTTTAGATCGGCTTATATGCCTAGAATTGCTGTCCATCTTTGTAGCAATTTCTCCTGTTGATTCATTGACTTCAAAGTAAGGAGAATTTTCCAATAACGAGTAAAGGACAACGCCATCCACACCTCCGTCTTCATCTCTAGCTTGTATTTTGCCAATGATCTGACCTTTCCTTGCCCCTTCTGGCACTTCAAATGAGAAGTCTGATGAGATGAAAACAGGATCATATTCATCCTCCCCGGTGACATAAACCTGTACTGCTACAGTGGAAGAATAATTGCCAGCATCCATGGCGACAGCTACAAAATGGAAGGAGTTGACCTTCTCAAAGTCAAATGTAGAGCGTGCCCGTACTTCGCCTGATGTTTGATTTATGAAGAAGTCCTCTTGTCTATCTTTAGAGGTATCTAACATGTAATACTTCAGCTGTCCAAAGACTCCCTTGTCATGGTCAACTGCATGCAACATGGTAACTAAGGCATTGGGGGGCTGGTTCTCCCTGACACTTGCAGTTACTGATTTGAGAGGGAAGAAAGGCCTGTTGTCATTTATGTCTTTAACCTCAATATTTACTGCGGTCAATGCATAATGGCCTTGACCATCGGTAGCCTGGACAACAATCATATGTAACAGCCGAGTTTGGCTGTCTAGAGGTCTCTGCAGCCTCAGTACTCCAGTCCAACGATCCACCTCAAACAGATGTGTCTCATCTCCTGAGCTTATGGAGTACTGCACCTCTCCATTGGGGGCAGAGTCTGGATCTGTGGCTGATAAATGCAAGATCTCCGTCCCCATTGCTGTACCTTCACTGAGCACAACACTGTAATCTGTTCGACTGAATGTCGGAGGGTTATCATTGGCATCTGTAACACTGATTAGGACGGGCACGCTGGAGCTTCGCTGGGGGATCCCCCAATCTGACACCACAACAGTCAGGTTATAAGTTGGGACCACTTCAAAGTCCAGCTTTTCCACCAGAATCAGGCTGCCAACTGTTTGGAATCCCCGGCCCTCCAAGAAGTGCACACTGCTCTCAATCTGGAAGGTATTACCAGCGTTGCCACTGGCGATGGCAAAATCAAAACCACAGTTTTCCCGGAAAAGGTCTCCATCCACAGCTTCTAATGTGAGAACAGTTGATCCAGGAAGACCATCTTCAGAGACGGTGGCTCTGTACTCCGACTGGTGGAAAACGGGAGCGTTGTCGTTAACGTCGGACACTTGGACCTGGACAGTGGCGATGGAGGATAGAGACGGAGAACCATGGTCCCGTGCCTCAATTGCCACAAGGATGGTGGGATATTCAAAATCCAGTTCTGTCTTCTGGCTAATGAAAAGAGTCCCTGCAAAAAAGGGGATGTTTTTAATTAACTTTCAAAAAAAGTTGCTCATTGTAAACAACAGAGTGCCTTTCACTAGTCATCACACCCTAAGATCCTTTTCCCATTTAGTCATATTACAAGCTCATGTTTGAATTAGTAATGGGACTCAATTAAAATTTTAATCGAGTTAATTTCAGGGTTTGTAATTAAAAAATCGCAGTTAGTCACATTTTAATTGAAAGCCATATCTCAACAAAATAAGCAACATTTTCAATCCAAAAACACTTTTTGATGCCAAATTGTTAAGTAAATGGACACATAAGCTCAACAACAAGAATATTTCTTGTTCTTGATCTGTAAAATAGGTTATTCAGCCATAAGATTACCGCAAACTGCTATTATATCCATCCAGCTTTCCAAGTCACATAATTATTAAAGAGATGTATGAATCCTTTTGCAAAGCACTCCAGCTACTAGCAATAACTACTCAAAAACAAAATAGCAATAATAAATATGAGGAGTGTGCAATTTATTGTATATAACAGCATCACAGTTACACACTGCACATTTAAGCATTTGTTTATTTATTGCACTCTATGTCCGCATCACATTTACCAAACTTATTGCATATTGGACATTTTCATGATCTCATGCTGCTCTGATAGCTTCATTATCAGGAATATATATTTATGTATGATGCTATTACTATATTTGGTAGAGTTTATATCAGGTTTAGGTACAAGATGAAAGCATAAAAATGAGTTGAGGCAAATGAGCTAATTATATTTAAAAAGTGACAGGAGTAAGTGAGGCTACAGCAGCTCTTGTCATTTTAGTGCAAATTTTAATAAAAACTAATGATTAAATAACATGTTTAGGTTTATACTATGTTTTATTGAAGGAGAACTTTAAAAATGTTTTGCTTTCTTGTTCTAAACATGGAAAGGACTCAGTTAAAGCATGCGCAAGATTATTATAAACTTATAATATGCACACATTATGCTTACCATTGCTCGGATCAATGAAGAAAGCACCCTTAGTGGATGACATTACTCTGTAGGTAATTCTTCCATTCTCACCAGAGTCACGGTCAGTGGCTGTTAAGGTGATCAATGCACTGCCTGCTCCGAGGTGTTCTGACACGGTCACCTGTTCAGGAGCACAATGCAAATCTATAACTAATGTCTAGATAACTTTCAAACAAGAATTTGCTTCTCTAACAGATGCGATACAGAGGTATGTTTAAACATGTTTGAAGGTAATTTTACCTGGTACAAATCTTGAGTAAACGCAGGGGCATTGTCATTCACATCATCCACCAGCACAGTAAGATTGGCTTCACTTTGATGTTCAGAGTCAGATGAGCGGATTGTTAGGGTGTACCATGTCCTTTCTTCATAGTCGAGAGACCCTGTCAAAGACACTCCTCCCCCATAATGATGAACTCCAAACATGCCTTGGCTGTCAGCATCTAGGTGGAGTGTGTAGGAGAGCGGGGGTCCCGAGTCCACATCATTTCCTGTGACCTGAGTGATAACTGTCCCAATAAGAGTGTCTATATGTATAGGGGATATGGGGAAAAAGAAAAAAGAAAAACAGTCAGTTAGGTTGCATCTGAAATGAAGCAGAGTCTATAATGAAAAACAGTTTTTTTTTTTTTTTCCTTCATGAAGAAATATCCGGTTCTGAAAAGCCTTGACTGAAGACACAGGAAATGAATGCAGAAACACTGGCAATAACTTGTTTCATAAAAAGGGGTCTGATTTTTAAACACTGAGCTCCAGTGAGCGAGCTGCCAGAGAGCATGATGCGAGGCTTTATGATAAGATCACTGAACTAACTTCCACTGAGATTCTTACCCTCAGGCACACGGATCTCTCGAGGCAGAGGAATCATGGGGCTGTTGTCGTTGAGGTCGACGATGATCACAGTGAGGGTGGCGGAGCCAGCCAGCCGTGGGGTTCCCCGGTCTGTTGCCACAACAACGAGCCTGGTGCCACAAAATTAATATCAGTATCTGAACTGCAGCTGAACCTGGACGGATAAACCGTCATAGCAAACAAGACAAAGAGCAACCACAAACCATTTTTTTTTACTTTAAACTCAATGAAAAATACTATAAGAATAGAACATACATTAAAATTTAAGTGAGTACTTAAGTAAAAAATTATTATCTTTAAAACACTTCAAGCTATGACAAGCCTAACATAGAAAGAAGAGCTAATGACTGACAATAAACTCACTTTGTTTGTGTCCATATCTCCCGGTCCATTATGGCACCAGTGGTGATGCTGCCAGTCAGCGGGTCAATTCTGAACAAACCACTCATGGATGATGACCTGATGGAATATGTCACCTGACCATTCTGACCCTGGTCCAGGTCATCTGCAGCAACCTGAAATGAAAATGTCCATATTGGAGAGAAATATGTTTTTTAAGATAAATATTTTCAAATATTGTGTTAGTGTACCTTGAACTTTGATGTCAATTGTTCATTACATTTTATAGAACCACATTTTATGGTATTAAGAATGAATAACTATTTACACTTCTAGAATTGGAATATGTTTTTTTTTTTTATTCTAATCTGACCGTAGGTGCCAACTCAGTTTGTGTTTCAATTTTATTTTATTTTTTTCCAAATTCAATTTCCTAGGTTTTTCCAGCAATTATTTATTTATTTAACATTATGAACATTTGACTTCCAAACCTTCACCAGGTTAGGTTTTATTAGCTGCTCTTTTCCCACCTAAAGCATAAATTATCACTTTAGTGAAGTTGGTTTCTGGTCCAGCAGTTTGATAAAGCGCTGCTTGATTCTTTTGTGCTCTGGACAAGCTTAAATTATTTAAAATATGAATTGATCAAAAAAGGTTGGGATGAGCAAAAGAAGATTAATCAACTCAGCATAGATAAACATAAAAAGACCATTTCCCTCCCAAAAGTCTTGTCTATAATTCAGGTATTTAAAGATGAAACAAAAGAGGATCAAACTTTAATTCCATATTCAGACTTAGGAAACTTGTCCAATCTGCTTAACGACTCAAATTCACTTTTAAACTCCATGCAGCAATAGAAACATCAGAAAGGGTGGCTACTGTACCTGAATAATAGGAGAATTGTGACCTTGCGCCTCTTTGATGTATGCTACATAGTTCTGGAGCTGGAAGCGGGGTAAGTTGTCGTTCACATCCTGTAGAATTAAGTTGACAGCCATGTAGGAGCTGGAAGATGCTGTCTCTGCTTTCACCACTAGGCGGAGTTTTGGAGTCTCCTCAAAGTCCAGTCCTTCGGATTTCTGCACCCAAATTTCACCTGGTTCACGGGAGAACATTCACATCAGAACTTAATCAATGACTTGGACTGGAAAATATTTCCTCGCACCTTTTGCAGCCGTGAGTAAACCTACCAGTAATAGAGTTTATCCCAAAGGACTGCATTTTATTTCCACTGAAAATGCTGTAGATGATCCCAGTTTTAGAGCCATCAGGATATTGAGCTTCAGCTTTTGTCACTGCTGTGCCTAAAACATCAAGAACACACAATATTGAAACATTTCAATTTAGCTTCCTGTTTACATCATGATACATTATGGTTTATTCAAACCTTTAGCAGCGTTTTCTTGCAAACTGACGTCTCTAGCCGTACGAGAGAAACGGATCCCTCTGTAGTTTTGCTCCCTAATATAAATGATAACAACTCCCAAGGAAGACTGAGCAGGGTTTCCTTGGTCCATGGCCTGAACTATCAAAGTCCTTTGGGTTTGGGTGAGAGTTTGAAGCTTTTCTGTCGCCTGGATGTCTCCTGTTAGTGAGTTGATGGTAAATCCTTTGACAGGGTTGGCAAAGCGATAAAACACAGATCCATTAGCCCCAAAGTCCTTATCCTCAGCTCTCATCGTGGCTAAGATTCGCCGATTAGATATGCTGCTGGTAGAGATGTTCAGAATAAGTGGATCCTGAATGAAAAACGGTGCGTTGTCGTTCACATCTTGGATGTAGACTGTCACTTCAGCAGTTGAATTTAGAGGGTTGGCAGGGGATGAGTCAGTGGCACAAACCTCAAAGGTGTAAGAGGCGGTTTTTTCTCTGTCTAGGGGTGCTGCTGTGATGATGCGGCCTGTGTTCTGGTCTATAATAAACATGCTCTGAGAGCCATGGCTCAAGAAGTAGAAGATTTGACTGTTGGGTCCATTGTCCAAATCAATGGCTCTGACCTCCAGAACCAGGGAGCCAATGGGGACGTCTTCTGAAATGTCGGCAGTAAAGCTGCTGCTTTCAAACTGTGGCCTGTGGTCATTGACGTCCAGAACTGTCACTTCAACAGTGGTGCTGCTACTGAGCGGAGGACTGCCTTTGTCCTGAGCTACAACTGTTAAAGTATACCCAGGTCTCTTTTCTCGATCCAGCGGCCTTGAAGTATACAACACGCCTGATTTACGGTCAATGTGGAAGTTTCCAGATGGATCCCCAGCTGCCAAGAGAGAAAAATTTAATAATGACAGTTAAATATTGTCACCCTAAACTAGAAAAAAATAACAATAAAGATGTGGAAAACAAAAAAGGCAATTAAATACAAAGTAACACCTGTAATTCTGTAGCTAATCTCTCCACTGTCTCCTGCGTCCGGATCTGTGCCTTTTAGGGTGAACAGAGGTAACGCATCCAGATTTTCAGGCACCTCTATGCTGTAGTAGAGACGTCCAAAAACAGGGGCGTTGTCATTTACGTCAAGGACCTTGATCTTCACTGTTGCTTTAGCAAAGTTGGGTGGGAGGCCTCCGTCTTTTGCGTAAACTGCCAGATCATTAAAAACACACAATATAGTTGTAATAAATACCAAACAATCTGGTGTTGATAGAATTTTAAAGCCCACAGTTCCTTGCAAAAATATGGTTACCTCTGAAACCTTTCCATATTTTTGTCATCTTTTGGAAATTGTGAGATTGTATGTGTTAAACCAACACAAGATATTTGTGAAGGGGGGAAAAAAAAGATATGTTTTTTTGTAATTTTTGTGCAGTTTACATGAGAAAAGTGTAGTTTGCATTTGTGGAAAAACTCCACAAAGTATTTGCAGCTATTTAAACAGCAAATCTATTTATAAAGTTGGATTTAGATCTGGATTTTAATGGCCTAATTTAAACCATTGAACAATTTTGTTCAAAATCACTCCACTGTAGCTCTAGCTGTATGTTTACAGTTGCTGCCCTGTCAGAAAGTGAACATTCACCCTAGATTGAAGCCTTTTTAAGTCTCTAAGACAATTTCCTCTGTCTTCCCAATTAACTATGACTGGTTTTACTATCCCTACTAAAAGGGACAGTAAAACTAAGCTTGGGTAAAAAAAACCCCAAACAAACAAACAAAAGTTCAAATGTCTTCTGTTTGGTTGTTTAAAAGGAAAACACTGGGTCTTACAGGGCTAAGCAATCTCCATCCATTTCTAAGCGATGCGTTTTGGCATGCTTAAATTGTGGATGCTTAAATTGTGGAAAACAGACATCTAACAACCTTGCTTTAAACTGATCTGTGTGGTTTTTTTCGTTAGTCTTTATTATGCTCTTTGCACACTGGGCCTTCCGAGAACAGATGTAATTAGAGTTAGACTAAATTACACACAAGTGGAATCTATTCACAAATAAATGGATTTTAGAAGATCGTAGGCTGCATTTAGATTATTTTGGGGTAAAATGAGCTTGATATAAATGCCCTCCACATCTCAAATTAAAAAAAAAATCTCTTTTCTCCTGCTTGTGGTATAACTTCAGTAATGTGAAAAAGTTAAAGAAGAGTGAATAGTTTTGCAAGAAACAGTTAAAGAACAGGTTTTTTTCTGTGATAGCTTGAGACACACAATGGACATTACCTGTCACAGAGTAATAATCCTGAAGCTCCCTATCCAAAGACTTAGTAGTCGTTATGATGCCTGTGATCGGGTTGATGGTGAAGCTTCCCTGTGAGACACCATACGTCACGAGCCCATTGGTTCCTACAAAGAAGCATGCAGTCACAACTCATTCATTTAGACACTGATTGTAAAAAGAAAAACAAAACATTCCATTCTAAAATCTGCAAAGGAAGTTAATAATTGCTGTCTCATTTTAAGCCTTTATTCTTGTTTGCTGTGAAATTTGCTGTTTAAGCGCTTGGCAGTGATGGCAGCCTCCCTTCTGTTACACGGATGCCAGATTGCGTGCTAAAAGAAAGCAGTCTGGCAGCCTCACTTGTTTACTTCGCTAATTGCTTTTAAGTAGAAAGTTTATAATTTGCTTTTCTGTTTTATGTGCTTCTTAGTTCGGGCCAATGCATTTTCTCTGTATCTCCTTGCCTCCTGTGATGCCTTTATAATTGGAAACAATTGTTAACGTCAACGCAGTGATCACAAAAAAAGCAGGAGTTAGAGTAGAAATAGATTCTGTTTACTTTTTCAGTGCAAATTAAGGTTTTCTGTATACAATAACATGATGAAAAGAATGCTAATATGCATTTCTGATTCCTAACACAATGCTAAGAACACTTTAATCCCCAAATACTTTATATCCAAATCACATACAGTAGGATTCCATGTTCTATGTCTTCACCTTGATCCAGATCTGAGGCCAACACCGTTAAGACACTCGTTCCGGCAGGTTTATTCTCAGAGATTTGGGCTTCATAATGACTCTCTTCAAACCAGGGCGCTTCATCGTTGACATCAATCACATGGACACACAGCACCTGGCTAGACGAGCGTTGAGGTATCCCATGATCCTCAGCAATTACTGTGAGGTTAAAGATGTCTTGTTCCTCACGGTCAAGATGTTTGAAAATAGAAAGAGAGCCTGAAAACAAATGAATGAAAAGTCAATTTTGACAAAAGAAAAAAACAAAAAAACCTTTGCAATAATACAGCTTGTTTCACAGAGTCTGTTACATACAAAACCTTCAGTGTGTCATCAAAGGCAGGAAAAACAACTGCTTTCTAGGACTGTGTGACTGCATCTTATTTAGAGGGTAAGTGTGAAAAGTTGCCGTGTGAAGGCCAAATCAAAGCTAATATCCTCCACATACACAGCTTTGCCTACCTGAATGCTACCACCACCACTGTTGTAACAGCCGACCGGTCTGGCCACAGTTTACGAGATTTTCCATTGAGGAATACCACAGCCATCGAGAAAGAAGCTGTAAACACACACTCTAGACACGCAACAGCCAGGCCTGCCGTGCTCCGGAGAAATTAGGGGCACCCTCGCCTTTTCATTATCCTGCCTTTGGAGGTTAGAGCTCACATTGATTTAATTTCAATTTCATGCTATTAAATGGGATGTAACCGTTTAAGGCAGACGGGGCAAAGACTGTTTTGTGTTGAACTTCTTTATGTTTTTTTGGGGTTTTTTTTCACTTTGTTTTGCTTGGAATGAGATAACTTGGCCCTAAGCTTTAAGCTGGTAAAAGTTAGGGCTGGGATTTTTTTTCACCTAAATTTGACTCCTCTCTGATCCTGCCCTGCTTCCAGACACTGATAACATGTGAGAGGAAACAAAGATTGTGGGTTATTCAAGAAAGGATTTTGGATGTTCTAACCCCAATGTCTTACACCTGTGTAGGTTTTTATGGCGCCACATTCTAACTGTGTTGCTTTTAGACATCACAGTTGCCTCCTACATTTTACCACAGTATCTAAACATCCCATTTGGTGCACTGAGGCATGCAAATGCTTCTTACTTCTCTGACTGTAGTTGACTCAACGAGGTAACCCTTGCAGAATCTTATTTTTCCATTAGCCTCCTTGTGTAGTTCCCCAAGGTCCCATCCTTGGACTAATTTTATTACCCATCTACTTTGTAGACTCGCTGTGAGACTCAAAATGAATCCTTCCCTGGCAGATTTAGGTGTGAAGTAATCTATTTATTTCATCTTTCTTCTAACTGATCCGTTTTTGAAGTGGATCAACTGGAATTCCAGCTTTAATCCAAAAGAGAATAGAAAAAGTAAAAGATTAGGGGGTTGGAAAAGCAGCCTTTCAGTCTTTTGTTTTTCTTGTTTACCTAAATAATTTACATAATTTTAATGGTCTTCATGGTGTACTGTTTTGGATGATGTGGTTAGTGCTTTATAAATAAACCTGAACTCAAATAGAACTGTACACTCTTCCACATATAGTCTTAAAATTGACTGAAAATTAAATTAATCATCATTGCCCTTTGACAAAGAGCGATAAAAATGTGCTACGCTCTGACTCCTAAAGATTCCTGATAATTGGCTTAATGGCTCTCTCTAAACGGGTTAACAGTGTCACTGTAACATTGTGATGACTCGGCCCAAGACCCAGTCAGTCAACCCTACAACGGGAGCCGCCCAGGTGCTCAGTGGATTAACTTTGTCATTATTTAAACAAATAACCAGCGCGCATGAAAACACTTCAAGATGAAAACACACTGGGCAAAAGAAGTGACATGGACGACGGATTCTGAACGTTTTCGTCCTCTCAGAGGGGGGATCCCAGCTGGGGACTCGAAGGAGAGGTGGAGCAAATGTCGACACGTGTCTCAAACACCACAACAAAGCCCACAGGACCAAATAGCTCAGGGTCAGTGTTGACTAAGTGGCAGCGCAGTGTAATGCGAGCGCAGAAACACACAGAATGTGAGTGGACACGTGCGCACGCACGCACACACACACACACACACACGTGCACGCACACACACACACACACACACACGCACACGCACACACGCACACGCACACACACGCACGCGCACACACACACACACACACACACACACATATACAAATATGCGTAACTGATCCCTTCTCTAATGGTTCCCAGAAGCCTGGCCAGGAGGTTCTTTGGTCTTTCATGGGAATAGACCTACAATAACAGATGATGGGTTGTTGTGTGTGCACGTGTGTTTCTCGTGTGTGAGTTTATTATTTGGCAGGCTGCTCTGTTCAGCCTTCAACTGTGGGAGATAACTTAAGAAAGGTAAAGTAGGAGTGTGTTGGTTACTGCTTCTGTGTGTGTTGCAGAATTAAAGACAGACTAAAGATGAATACATTGTGTGTTATTGCTCACTGAAAAGGAAAACCTTTTATAATATAATTGTCGCTATTAACTGAACATACCTGTATTAGGGTTGAGGTTAAACGTGCCGCCCATGTTGCCTGAATGGATTCTGTAGGTCACTCTACCGTTCTCCCCTTGATCTGCATCTCTGGCCATGAGAAAAAGCACCACGAAGCCCACTGGCTGGTCCTCCATGACGCTGACCGCTGTTGGTGATGTGAACACCGGTGGGTTGTCATTCTCGTCGGTTACGTAGATCCTTGCTGTGACAGAACCCCAACGCCTCTGGCTGACATTGACGGCCGAATCTGTTGCCTTGACAACCAGTATCATTGTGGATGTCGCCTCGTGATCTAGCTTGTGACCCAAAGAAAGAACACCAGTGACAGGGTCAAGAATTAAAAGGCCAGGGGTATTTGGCCACTGCTGGAGAATGGAGAATGTCAGTTCGCTGTTGGGCCCACTGCCGTCTTTATCCATCGCCTGGAAAGTGTAGACAGAAGAGCCAACTTCCATGTTCTCAGAAATGACAATTGTTATGGGATCCTCAGCAAACTCGGGAGAGTGGTCGTTGCTATCTTCTATGTTGATGTCCAAGTTGACAAGCGTGCTTTTAGGAGGGACCTGCGAGAAATCATCCACTTCGATTCTCAGGCTGTATCGTGTGTCTCGTTCATAGTCAAGAGGACGAGCCAGATACACGACACCAGTGAGGTGATCCACAACAAAAGTCCCATCTCGATCTGTTCCCCCGATCACTGTGTAGGTCACCTTGCCCTCTTCTGCAGTTCCTCTATCATGAAGGCGAACTGACCCAATAACAGTGCCAGGACTGGCCTCTTCCTCCACAGAGTTGAATGAAATGGAGTGCAGGCTTGTTTTAGTGGCTTGACTGTTTTTGCTGATAACCTGCAATTGAAGGAAACCAAAGTGTTAAAATGCAAAGCAAACAGAATGTCAAAGGACGCTCCATTTATGTAGATTCCTGGGCAAGCAGCAACAGATTTTACAAAATCCTCTCACTTGCGCAGAATGTGTTCAGTGGTAGTTAATGAATGCAGTCACAAAAACGGTTTTATGGATAAAAGAGCTGCTACTATTAATCATTTTGAATATGATTTTTGTATTACTGCCAGGACAAATTATACATGATAAAAGTAACACAATCAAAGGCAAAAAATAGTTCAAGGATCCGACTTTAGCTCTGGGAAATAAATTGCTCGCTTTGTACTTTTTAAAGGGGCTGTTTATTCTTATACAAATATTACAGCATTTCATGAAAAGAGAACATGTGCAACTAAATATCTTGCTTAAAAGGGATTGTAAGTTAGTTTTGTCTGATTTAAAGAGAAATGAGATGTTTGCACAAGAAACTAGACAAGAATACTTGGTGAGGTTTTGTGTTTTTGCACCATAGTTATTTTTAGTTTTTGTTTCTCACAGTTGATTCCAGTTTCTTGACTAAGTATGTACTCTTAACAATTCTAATGTAAAATAATCATAACAATAATACATTCTTGAGAATAGTTCAGATTAAAAAATAAATAAATTCAAAAGAATATTTAAAAGGAAGTTTTATTGCTGCACTAACAGACAAGGAAAACACGGCAAAGCTCAATTGAATTAACCAATAATTATGACTTTCATGTTTTTTTTAAATAATATTTGAAAAGAAAGAAAAACTGGACTTGTATTTGATGGATATGCTAGTTCTATTTTCCAGGAACCCATAAATTGAAGTTCCTTCCAGGACTCTCTCTACGTTTCCATTTCTGTTCCGCATTATATATTACCTTTAAATACCACCAGTGCTGTGTTTTATGTTGAGTGTAAGTAAAGTTCTGCTACTTTTCGTAAAAAGGGCTACTGTACCGAAAAAATTTTAAAAAAGTGTTGAAGTCATTGGGTATGACCTTGATCTGAGAATTCTACAGCTGGTTCTCATCATAACCCAGCTGGGAGTGTTTAATTTAGACCCACTTTTCCATTTCAGAACGAAATTTCCCTTCAGAAAATTCACAAGAGGAGAAAAGGGAGGAGGGTGGGAGGCGACCTTGTCAGAAGTGAGGCTGATATGTCGGCAGCTAGTCTGAGGGGCCCGGAGACATGGATCCTCTCAGCCCTGGGTCCATTCTTTGATATTAAATAGGTGTGTAGTGAGAGTGTTTGCGCTGGCTGAGCTCCAGTAGGAGTCTGACCTGAATTGTGAGGGAGCAGGAGGCGCTGCGCGGGGGTAGTCCTCTGTCAGTGGCTGTCGCTGTCAGAGCGTATACAGCCCGTTCTGAGTGGCTAAGAGGGGATGATGAGTGCAGCTCGCCAGTGATTGCGTTCAAAGAGAAACGCTCAGCTCTGGGACCTTGGAGAGACACAAGATGTAACAGTTAGCGGGAGATGACAGGTGTAGGTAGACGGAATACAAAAACCTGACATGCTAAAATGAAGACATCCGTTTGTAATCGGGACATTAAATATGACAAATTATTATGTCCACAGTCTAGTTTGTTTCACTACTAGCGGGGATATAATGAGAATTTGTGGTGTTTCTTACATATGTCTTCAATACATTAGAAACATTATCATAAATGTATTTCAGTAACTGGCTAAGAAAATAGATTATTTACACGCACACGCTTATATTTATAAATCTATATCTTTTTCTGCTTTTTTAGCTAATGAAACTACAACATCTGAGATCAGAATATTGCATCACACCAATAAAAATACATTTCACCACAAAAATGTGGGTTTAATGAAAAGTACATTTGCAATCTTCTGGACTTTGGTGCTGTGTTTGTCAGTCTGCATTTCATATCCTGTTCATTCCGTAGTTTTAACATTCCTTATAGATTTGTTGTACAAACTATAATTAGATGTTTTGTGTTTTTAATTTTCTATTTTTTATATGACCTGAGTTCATTAGTTGCATTTGGTTGATCTTAGTTCCTGAATTCCAGTTTTTTTTTTGTTAGCTCTTGGTTAACAATCTGTAGGATTTGATTTTCTTTGTAGGCTTGTATCATCTATTTACTTGTTTCAGTGTCTCAGCTATCTGTAGACCCAAACTGCTTCACATCTATACCTTAACTAACCTGCCCACTAATAAAGCTGCCCTTTAAAAATACTACTTGGTTTTCTCATTCAGTGTTGAATTCTCATAAGCTGTTTTCTTGTGTTTCCCTTGTGTATTATTTTGGATTACCCCATGAACCTTAGCTTTGGTAAGGTATTTTAATTTTCTTTTTTAAAAATAAAACTGTTCATTTTCATGAGCATGCCTCCTTCCCTCCTTCCTACATTTGGCTCCTGCTCTTCATCTTTATGTGACATTGTTGGGTGACACGTGTCAACAAAATCTTGTACCCAGTCAAGAGCATGAGCCTGGTATATGTCACGGCTCAAATTGCCATCTGTGCCTCTGATCATGTAAGATCACCAAGTGAGTGCTTTTAACTTGACATCCTGTTGTGTTTATGGATGGAATTAAAATTTTGAAGGTTAGTATTTCATGGCTAACTACCGTACTGAAAGAGCTGGCTAATAAAGAGCTGGCTGACAACACTTAGAAAACTACTGAAGAAAACCCTATTGAATTTAAATCATTTCTCTGGCAGCATGTTGTGGAATGCAGTTGAAAAAAGAAACTGATATATTGAGTTTTGGGTTTCAATTCCAACTTTCTCCTGCCACATATCGATGTGTTCCTTGGCAAACACTTAACCCCAAGTTTCCTACTGATCTGAAAGTGACTGGATGAGTGAGGCTCAAATTTAAAGCACTGTAAGAGGTCAATTTGTCTAGAGGAGAGCTACATATATTCAGTTAATTGGGATTCTTTAGAACACAGTGCATGGTGAAACATTTACTCTGATTGTAAAAACAAAAATGTGGGCTTCTTCATTTTCCCAGAAATATTGGTAAAATATTGTCTCATCTTTTTCTCACGTACCCAGTATCACGTACTGTATCTTCCTGTGAGTTGGACGAATTATCAAACCCCTCCTGAAAAGTCTTTTTATTCAAGTACAATAAAAAAATATTAGGACTAAAGAAAATAATTGAATCGTAACATCAGCCATTCGCCTACTCTTAGAATCCCGTGAATCAAAATTGTATGTTTTGCTCCTCTAAGCAGCCTCTATAAACCAAAAAACTTTCAGGAGTATAACAGAAAATGCAACAAAAGCAGCAATTTTTTACCTCTTACTGCATACAGTAGGAAACCAAAACATTTTAAGCTGTCTCTTGTTTTATTTAATTTGTTAAAATACATTTGTTTTTGCACTTCAGACTTTCAACACATTCCAAAACCAGTTTCTTCTCTAAACAAGAAATTCAGGCAGCTGCATAGATGCTTCAGCTGTTATTTTATCACATTCCTCCTGCAAACACATTTTTCTATGTGTTTGCAGGAGGAATGTGATAAAATAACATTGCATTTTTTTGCATCCATTTTTTGTTTCAAGAATCTTCTTACTAAGGACAAGTCAGGTCATACGCTGGTGGATATCCAGTGTATGTTTTTGTGCATCTGTGGTTTGTTCTGTTGTTATTTTTAATTAGATTTTTTTTAATGTACATTACTCGTGTTAAAATACTGCTTTACAGTTGTCTTGCAGTTAAATGTGGTTAGTGTCAATGAAAAGAAGTGTGTCTCCTAAAATCTTATGCCTCTTAATGAAAGTGCAAATAACTTTTCCATGTGCCACTGATGCAAAATCCATGCCATCACAGAGTCTGGATTTTGAACCTGTTGCTAATCATAGTCCTTTTTGACTCTGCTTCGGAACACACTGTGTCCATTTATTCTAAAAAGAAATCTGGAATACTGATTCTTCTGACCACAAACCACTATTCCATTATGTGAAGTTCAATCTAAGATTTGCTCACTCACTGAGAAGACAATTGTGCCATTAGACAGGGTTAACACAGGGCTTTTCTGTTGCACAGTAAATTTAGAGCTGATAATTTAATTGTGTATTGCCCTGTGAGACACTCTCCCAAACCTTCCCCGTGCGCAGATGGCTACATCAACAACAACTGACGCATTACGATTCTTGATCAGGTTCCATTTGAGGGATCAGAGATTGTCCAGTTTAATCTTCCACCCACCTTCTCCCAATGGCATTTGCCTAAATTCTGCCAGCATGCAAATCCTCAGCCATCTTCGTTGGAGGAAATTTCTCCTTCTCACACATTTGTTGGCAAACAAATGTGTGAGAAATGTCTTTTCTCATTTTTTTTTATTCTCCACAACAACCCAAACAGTTGCAACTAATTATGATTACCATCCCTCGTTGGAGCCATTTGTTGTTTTTTCCCTGCAAAATTGCCACATTCCAACTTTTTGGAAGGTTTGAAATGTGTTAAAGCAGAACTGACTATATATCATCATCATCATCATGAAGAGTTGACAAAATTATTTGTTAGCGTAGACGCAAAATAAAATAGAACAGTTAATAGATTTATTGAACACATTAAGCTCATGATTCATACATAAATCTATAGGAAATGACTACATAATGTACCTGACAAGGAGTAGATTATTGTGCCATTCTCTCCTTCATCTGGGTCTTGGGCTTGCAGAATTCCCAGCACAGCTCCAGCAGATTGACCTTCTTTCACCTATTGGTTAAAAGCAAAATGCACCGATGTCATTTTAGACATGAGACTCCCCTCCACCCCCTATTTGCTCATCTATGTCCCTCAGCTATGACATCACCTGTATGATGACATTTTTGCCCGACTGACTGTGGATGAAAGTTGGGTCATTGTCGTTGTCATCGAGTACAGTGATGAAGACGGTGCCTGTCGCTGAGCGAGGCGGTGAACCTCCGTCTTGTACCACCACCATCAGCTGATAGCTTGACTGCTGCTCTCTATCAAGAGTCATCCTTGTACTGATTTCACCTGGGGAGGAAAACGGGGATGGATGAGAGGAGGTTTATGCAGAGAGACTAACACACCGGAATAATGATGAGGGACTTAGCAGTCAGCAGGCTTTTATCAATGACACTCAGGAGTAACAGACATAAGCGCGTGAGAATTGAATGCATTCGCTTGCTCAAACACACACAGACAAATTTACAAGTGGGTGAGGATTGGCAGATGTTTTAGACGTGCAGAACGGAGCTGGAGACTCATCACAAATCAGAGCATGAGTCTCTAACCAAAGACCAACAGGCTCAATAGGCCAATTAGAGTCCAGAAAGATACTCCATGCTGTTGTCACCATTATCTGACTTATTTATAACCATAATCAGGGGGCAACTTCACACTCTCATCTTTAAAACATTACTCAGTTAGCTGACTAAATACTGTTTTTTCTTTCCCAAAAGAACCCTGAAGATTTCACTGAAAAACTGTTTGCTGAAGTGTGATGTTTTTTTTATTCTGCCATGCAGGAGTGTCCTTGAAGGCAAATGTTCTAGATAATCAACAATTCACCTAAAACTCTATTTTAGAACTAACTACGCATTTCTTCTGGTTTAGGTCTCTTCCCCACTGATTAGTATTTGCATGGATTTACAAACTCCTCTTTTATACATCCTGGAGTAAACCCAAGCAGTCGTAAGTGTTGTTTAAGCAGCCGTCTAATTGACTGCAGACATTTTTCTGCAAACCTGTGTGGGTGTTTATCTGGAAGTGGCGGTCAGTATGCAGGAAGCGGTAGCTGAGCCGTCCGTTGGACCCGCTGTCTCTGTCTGTAGCCAACACGTGACCGAATCCTGTTCCCGTGGGCAGATTTTCCCTCACAGCCATGAAAACTCTCTGCTGGGCGAGCCGAGGGGCATTGTCGTTCTCATCGGTCACAGATATGCGCACCGTGGCACTTCCCGTCTTCTTTAGCCCTCCGTGGGTCACACTGGCCAGCACTGTTAAAAGAAACATGTCCTTCTGCTCTCTGTCCAGAGAGCTCTTTACAAACAGCCAGCCGCTGTCTGCAGCAATGCCGAAACCCGCAGCATCTCCATCTGGACGAAGGTGATACATCAGTGGGCTCAGATGACCCAAGCCTGGGACCTCTCTGCTCATGGCCCTGACTTGCAGGAAGCGAGTGTTTATTGGGGTTCCTTCTTTTAGCTCCACTCTGTAGGTGAGGGTGTCAAACACAGGACCCTGCTCGTTTTCTGCTTGCACATGAACCACAAGCATAAGGGTGGCACTAAGCGGGGGCACGCCTTTATCTTTGGCAATCACCAAGAGGTCATAACGGGGGTTAGCTTCATAGCTGAGGCTGCCGACAAGTCGGATCTCTCCAGTACTGCGCTCTATGCTGAAAATCCTCTGGATTCCATTTGGAGAGGAAAGTTCAAAGCTGAGTTGTCCGTTGAGTCCCGAGTCTCTGTCCTCTGCTTGGATCCGATACACCACTGTGCCCATCTCTGTGTTCTCTGGCAGCAGCAGGGACTCTGAGGATGAGGGCAAAAACACAGGAGGGTTGTCGTTGATGTCTGCGATGATGATGTGAACACGGGTTTGGCCAAACGCAGGAGGATTGCCACTACGGGCCTGCACTTCTAAATCAAGAACAGGCTGGGTTTCGTGATCCAGTGGCAGACTGGTCCTTAAGGCTCCAGTGTCAGAATCCACAGTGAAGTAGCCTGCTGGGTCCCCAGAGCTTATCGTGTAGGTGATGCCCTTGGAATTGCCTGGAGTGACAGAAAGACACCAAAACAAGAACTTAGTTTTGAATCTAAAACTTTAGCAGTTGCGGATATCATTTAAAGGGGACATATTTTGCAAAATTATGATTTTATACATTTTTACACTTTTCAAATACTTCTAAAAACAACCTAAGTGATAAAAGTTCACTCAGCCTTTTTGTTTGGCAACAAGTTCATATTTTTGGTGTCTGGAAGTGAGCCGTTTCAAAGACCTCCTGATTCTGACTGGCGTTACCTAGCAACCCCAGCCAAGCCCAGCCCGGTTATGAGGCAACCCAACCAGAGCTCCTTTATGTTTGTTCAGCTGGTTTTATCGCAGCATGCGCTCTTCAATGGCTGCTGGAAAGGACAAGTGTTTTGTTGTTGACTTACCATCCAGAAACCACTTGCCACATTCTTGTTGGTTGCATTTCAAAGATGTACGGTTAAATAATTGCACATGTGTTTATAGGCATTTTCATGTGCGAGTGTAAACATTGAGTTGGGCGGGTGCTTGGCCAACTCATTGCCTAGGAATGATTTTGTGCCAAAAAATATTATAATGAACAAGTTGTGAATGGTCCAGAAACCTTTCCTAGTTCTCACCTGTCTTACTGCTGGCTTGGACGATGCCGACCACTGTCCCGCGCAAGGCATCCTCTGATACAGTAAGGTGGTACTGAGTCTGTTCGAACACAGGTGGTGCCACAAGTCCTGCCATCACACTGATGTTGACTCTTGCATTGTCCAAGGCTAAGAGTCCCCCACCATCTTGAGCAGAGATAACCATGGGAATAATGGAGTTGGCTTTCCCATAAACCGATCGAGACAGGGAGATAACGCCTACGAAATGGTTCAAAACAAAACATTAATTTATATGCTTAAAGGAAATGTGTTGGCGTGAACAAGAAATTTCATTTTCCAACCTGTGTCTTTGTTGAGAGTAAAATACGGAGAGGCTCCTCCAGGTACCGCCTTGTATGTAATTTTGCCGTTCTCGCCAGAGTCTGGGTCATAGGCCATCACTCTGACAACAGATGTCCCAGGGGCACTCTGTGTGCTCAAACTAACAGCATAACTGAGTGGATAGAAAGCGGGTCTGTTATCATTAATGTCAACCAGATCCACCTTCACGTAGGCTACTGAACTCAGTCCACCCTGCGGAGGAAACAGAAAGATCCACTGTTACACGTACACAGCAAACCATGAGCAGAAAATAACACACATGAAAGAGAAAAGGTTCTGGTCAGGCCGTTGCGGATCAAAAAACACATTAAAAGGTTCTGTTGGAGTTCTAACCCCTGTGCTGCACAAGATATCATAATAAATGTTTAAGATTATTCATCACTGATTCACTTTAGGCTATTTTACTACCAGAACTATTTTTATATCAGAGAAACCCCCCCACTCAGATGTTTTGTAGTTGCTTAGAGGGAAAGTTGTGCAACAACGGTAGAAAACAGAGAAAGCTATTTTCTCATACTGTAGCTCATATGGAAACTGTTAGAGGATGACAAAAACATCATAAAATTCTCCAATTAATGTCAATAAATTATGAAACAACAAAAAGAATAACAAACATATTTAGATATATGACGGGAGATGGGCACGGTTTTGTATTGTCCATGTGGAAATCAGCCTCTGCTGTAATTGGGTGCATTTACATTTGTGTTGATAAAAATATGCATTAATGCACCATATCGCTCTTCATATTGATTCTCATGCTGTGGAGAATTGCTTCGTGTGAAATTTCACCAAACAGTTGTTTTGTGCTGTGAAGCAGAACATTGCTTTGTATCTTACCAGCTGTAGACGAAACTATTGGCCTTTTAGTTTAGTATACTGTAAATCCAGATTAGTTGGTCCCAAAGGCTGAATCGAGTGGGAAGCTGAAAGGGACCATGACCAAAACAGACTTTTGATGTTTGAAGGAACTTCAATCTTAAAAATGTCACATTATTTATGATCATTTAAACTGTAGTCAGGCTTGCACAGAATATCATTATTTATATAGTAAATTATGGTTGGAGGCGGTGTGCCATGATTGAACTTCCTGTATGAAACACACATGTAAAGCATTTCCAGTGGAGAAACAGAGCAGAAAAAAATATATTTTTTGGAATATGAACTTAAAAATGTTCACCTTACAAGCATGTCTCCAATGTGAATGAAAATAAAACCTAAGTGACATTCACAGGATAATGTTTTTGGTTTTAATTAGAAGCTGAAACAGTAAAATAGAAAGAGAGAAAAAAGAGAGAAAAAACATATTGAGAAATAATGGTCAATCATTAAAATAGTATTCATAAAAATGCATATTGGTGAGAATCTGATTTAGCCCACATGCTATACAATTATTTGTTTCTTTGGGGATAATAACTTACTGTCATGATAGGACGTCCAGCTGAGGTTAATTATCTCAGCTGGACTAATGAGGTCTTAAAACAACTTAAGGATTAGTTTTGGCTTGCAGTTCTATTTTTCAGGAGCTCATACGCAAAAGTAATTTTCATCTTTATTCTGAACAGATCAAGTTTTACTGGTACAAACAACAGATCTAGCTAGTGCATTTAGATTTCACCTTATGTAAAGCTGTCCATTTTTTTCTTCATTACATTATGTGTTATGTCTTTAGTATCACACAGTAACATTATTGGAAGTGCACCAACTTCTATTTTTTCCAAAAAGTCCAGAGACTTTAACTCTGAAATGTAAACTTAATGACAGCTTACAGGTTTAAGAAACAGCATAAACTATTGTATAAACTGTGACATTGTTGAGACTGGAGTTGCATTAAAATGCTAAAAGTCTATTAAGCTAACTAACTAATCTGGGTTTTTAAATAAATGAAGACACAAAGAGAGTTATCTTCTGCAGGTACAGCATTGACTGCTTATTTCAACATAACCTCCTTTCAGAAATCCTGGACTATCCCATTAAAGGTGAGAATTAACAAAAGCTGTAAAGCCAGATTTGTGAATGAACAGAGATTAATAGCTTCTCTTGGGAAAGAGAAATGTCTCATGATCCATACTGGGTGTGTGTTCCCAAGGCACCTGAGGCTGTTTCATTGTGTTTTATTTGAAAAGAATACAGTGCAGGCTTTTCATTTGGACCAGGTGGCAAAACCGAGGGAGGTGGCAGTCCAGCTTGTTAAAGTATTACTCCCTGACAGTTGAGGTATTTCTCCATCTGATTACTTTAACATACCCAAAAGTCATTTTCCTTCATTTTAAACCTTTCCATCCTTGAGTATTTTTTGGCAGCCAGTGAACAGGATGGTTGAGCAAGTCTACCTACCATGGAGAACTTTTCGGACTTTCATTTCTTTACTTGGCACTTGATTTCAGAGTTTTTTTGTTGGTTTTTTTTCTTTACTTTTTTTATTTATTTAGATTTTTTTTTACACTGCTGTTTCTGTCTTTGCTCTCCCGTCAGTAAAAAAAAAAAAGAAGCATGTCTGCCGTGTTCATAAGGTTACAATGGGGCTTGCAGGATTCATATTAAGCATAAATTCAAAGGATGGTGTCTTACCCCGTCTACTGCCGTTACGGTGAAGTCGAAACTGTCCGGCCCTTGATCCCTGTCTAGTGGGGCGTTAGTGCAGATCTGGCCCGTCTGCTTGCCAATGATAAAATGGGAGGGAACAGCGCTGTTACTGCCAGAGCCGAGGGAGTACGACACCGAGCCAAAGGAGCCGCCATCCGCATCTGTCGCAGTCACCTACAGTAACAAAAACATGTCAGTGGTTAAAGATTGCTGCTCAGCACGTTAAAATGAGCACATTAATGCGCAACGGTGCATTAAAGTGGCAATATATTAAAAGCATTTTTATGTAGAGAGATGCTAGCGGGACGGTCACTAAAAAAAACAGGAGAAAGCATCTTTAGTGTGCTCTCTGCTGTTTATTTGAGCCAAACAGGACGTTTGGCAGAACCTGACTCTGAGGAAAAGAAAAATTTTGGCAGGATGTTGGTTGACTTCCACAGGCTCTCAGAGAAAGCTGCCAACAGGATATACAGCCTGCTTCATGAGCGGTGTCTGTCTGGTGACAGGGTCGGCTGGCCGATGAGAAGTTGCTCTACATTATGAGTAGTTTTATTCATGCTGCACATCGAGAGGTGGAATCACCGGTCTTGTAAGAGCAACTCACAAACCGTCAGCCAGGAAGTGGATTTAATTGCTGCAGGATCTCCCAGGACAGCGAAAGGTAAACAGACCAATCAGATCAGGCCCCTGGGTATCGGTGGCGTAATTGTTAGCAAGTGTGGGCTCTAGATTACTTTTGGGGGCAAACCTCACAAGTTGATTAGATTTCACCTTCCTTCCATGTTTAATAAATGGAGCTTTTGAGGAAAACATTAATGGGAAGAAGTGCTCGGGTGCTCCGGCTCCCAGTGACACATTCATCAGGAGAGCTGCCAAGAAAAATAAGGCAACCCGTGCTTATCATCAAACCTTTACTCTTTTTTTTTTTTCTTTTTTCTTTTTTTAAGAAGGCGTTGGAATGACTGTGAGTAGTTGGAAATCATTCATTCGAGGTGATGAGTTTGGCTACAGTCATTGAGCCTCCATCTCTTTCCTGAGCAGATGGCAGACGGGGGCTCAGCAGAGAGCATGGCCCACACTCTTCAATGTAACTCCTAACAGAGGGCGAGTGCTGTGTAGGAGTGAGAGAGTTGTAGAGCTGGCAGCGATGCAAACCGAAGAGAAGAATAATAAACCACACGAGGAGAGAGGAAACTGAGCGCAATGCAAGAAGGCTACTCCATTTTTTAACACGCAGGGAGGCTGCAGCCGACTTCAATGTTTTATTACGTTTTGGGGGTTGTGTGCGTGTGTTTGTGTGTTTGTGTGTGTGTGTTTAAAGTCGGGAGGAGTATTTACAATCACTCCACATCTTAATGTTGATGCCTGAATCTTGATTAAATAAAAAAATCCGGAAGTTTGACAACTTTTTTTTTTTCTACAAAAACATGTTGGAATAAGTTTGTCCATCGTCAGAGCAAACACTGAGTTATAGAAGGGAAGCTCCTCATTTTACCCATTATTACAGGGTAAATACACCCTCCATATGTTGGACATCTATCTACATAATCTTATGATTAATTCAGGTTGACCAGTTCTTGCATGTTGTAGTTCAGAAAGATTTTTTGAAAATGTAAACTTTTTTAGTCTATATGTCCTGTCCAATTTAGGCACAAATAAGAAAGGTCAACACACCTCATCAACCTAAATATGAATTCTTGAATAATCTAAATGGAGTACTTTAACGCCTGAAAGAACTCCTAATTTAATTTTTAAAATTTAACCAACTACGGGGGATACAGAGTTTAAGCGAAACATATTAGTGTCGTCTTACTGAAACACTGAGAAGTTGTCTCTCCAGGAGGCAATGCCAGCTGCCATTTCCAAAGCACACAAGAGACCACAAGCAAATTAAAAAAAAGAATTATAATTTCTCAAAGCACAAAGCATAAATCCTGAGAGATGAGTGCAGCTTTTATAAAAAGCCGCTGGCATTAAGAATTTTTCAGAAGACATGATTCGGATGAGAATTTCAGGAAGTCTTGAAGCGAAGCTTGGTAGAAATATGCAAGTAAGCATGATATGCAAAGAAAGACATCCAAACAATGCTTAAGTTGCCAAGAAGATTGAACACAGGATCCCTAAATTATAAGTCCAATGTCTACGTGACAAGACACCTGTCATGTTGCAAGAAGTAAATAGGTTTTATTGCCATTGCTGTGGAAAGGCACACTTTTTTGTTAACAAATAACTGAACTCCATTTTCACCTGCCTTAGCGATATCATCTCTATGAGGGCATCTCAGTGAGTTAACTTCACAGGTTCAGAAGTGCTGCGGCTCTATAAGGTGTGTGTTTATTCTGGGTGGAAACGATGATTCATACTGAAAAGAAATCACAGTGTGCTTTTGTGAAAACTAAACACGACCCTAAATAATACCCAGAAAGCATTTTGTTCACAGCTTAAAAATGCATTTTTAGATAAAACCACATCGTTTCCATCCATCAGTTCCATACAAATATGTACATATGCTTGTTTTTATTGTATTATTCTCTGGATTTTTGCTCGACAGACTTGAAAAGTTATGTCTTTTTCCACACTTTGAAATTTATTCTTGGAATAAAGATGAAATTAGGTGGAAATGCTATTTTGTACTTTCTGGTATTTTTGATATTGCATTTATCTAAATGTGGTCTAAACAAACATCTCAATTCGGTTTGTGCTTAGAACAAGGTCTACGTACAGCCTCAATGTCGAAATCAGCTCCATTGTTCAGTATGCGATCAGAGAGGGAGACATTCATTTCATAGAAAAATATCAAATTCACTCCTGATAGTTTGTCTTTCTGAAGTTATTTAGTTAATATCAAACACTACAACCATTATCAAAATAAACTTTGGTGTTTAACTGGACATAGATATAAAGACACTGTTTCAATGTCCAAAAGAAGTTCGTAACACGTCCTTGGCAATGCACTGCATTGGTTTTACACAAGGTCTGTTTTCACTGGATTCGATGTTTGAAAGCAGAAGTAACCTTACCTCATCTGCAGCAGCCAGAAGTATTCTCCCTACACTTCATGCCTGTGAGTGAGACATGATGGGGGCTGTCTTATCAGCGGGGGAAAGGCAGCGTTTGACTTTTCCCTTCATAAGTCAAGTTTGTGGAAATCTGGAGATAACTGGGGTGCTACAATCAAATTCAAGAAACTTCCCAGATGGGAATTTTTTATTGACTGTCCAAAGAAAAGAAGCTAACTTTCAGCACAGAGTGTATGTGTCTAAGCAGATCTAAAGGCTGTTGGTTTTTTCTGTCCTTACCACAAGGTGAGGCAGGTTCTAAAAATAGTTTACAAAAGTCTTGGGCTATCATGTTTTCTGTCTTTTCATATAAATTTCAAACGATTACTCCTCCTTACTCTATCTTTTTTTTTTGCAGCTACTGTGTGCAAAAAAAAAGAAAAGAAAAGTTAAAAATCTGCAAATAAATGATGCAAAGCTGAATCCACTGAGAGGTAAAATAAAGCCAATGTAATTTTTAATCATGCTCCCTGTGTTTTAGAGCGCTCAGTCAAACAAATCCATGTCACGAAGTCCTCATTGAAACCAGCCAATCAGGACAGTGCCACTGCCAATCCAAACAGGCTGCAAATGACGGAGTCGACGTGTAAATGTTTGCCAACTGAGAAATTGCCATTCACGTGTATGCAGCTTAACATGCACATATCCAGTGAGTGCAGTGGAGATGAAGAGGGAAGGTGCAGAAACATGTGCTCCTCTCCTTGTTTCACAAATTTATTTTAGTGCAATTTGATAAAAAGATAAATCAGATAGGTGTGTCTGATATATTAATGTATTGCAGTTGATCAATTTTAATATACACGCAACTAGTGAAGAAGCAACTTCTGTGAGGTAGCCATCTCAAACCCCTGTAACAGCAGGACCAATGCAGTCCAAGACTAATCAACATGGAAATACTGGTGACACGACACGTAGCTCATTAAAAGACAGCAAGAACAAAGAGGAAGGCGTGGGTTCAATAAAACCAAACGAATGGGCGACTTGTAGAAATCTGGAGTGAGAGATGCTTTGAGCTGTCACAGCTGGTGTGAAGCCATGCATTCTCCTCCCTGTCTATTGTCCTGGCATCACTTCAGAGAAAAGCAGATGTGAAGAAAATCAGCCCAGTACCTCCCAACACCCTACCCCCAAGGCCTCTTTCACTACTTGCTAAAACAGAGGAGATACGTAGGTCAGAATGTTTGGGACATGTTTAACACCACACAAAAGAGCCGGGCAGAGACCGCAACGTGCCGGTGGAAGGAAGAAGCCCACGCAGCTGTTGACAAATATGTCAAAATAACGCACGTTTGAAGCTCAAGAAATATTGTTTGGATTCAGACCAACCATATGTGAAATATTTAGTTGGTTACATCAGATGAGTCTATAGGAGTGTGCCATCAAATTTGCCCTGAGATGTTTGGGTCTACTTTGTGACAAAAAAAAACAACTTGCAATGTGACATATAGAATGTATGGAATAAAACGTGAACTATGCTACAGCACCACTGAAACTTATGAAGGCTGACAGAGGGCAGGCTCCACAAGAATAGCAGAGTGACTCCATTTATGTCCTTTTTTGCAAATATGGCTGCCAAGCGCTCTTTCTATAGAAGGTACAACTGGCCTGGCAACTGGCTTCTCCATGTTTGACTGTACAGTTTCTGCAACTGACAAAATGCATTATGCGCTCTTTGTTTTTCCATCCATGTAAAGTACTGTAAGCCTAGCTCATGTGTTTTTTTTTTCCATGTCTTCTTCCTGTTGTTTCCACACCCAGTGATAGCAGCAGATAGTCTCTCATACTGAACCTGACTCTCTCTGTTAAAAAGGAAATTGTCCCTTTCCACTGTTACTTCATGCTTGCTTTAGGATAAGGGATTGCTGAAATGTTAGTGACTCAGTGGAATTGGCTGGACTCCCTTACATTGATAAATTGCCATTAAATGTGAATATATTGCGCTCAGGATTACTACATGTCTTAATAAGTTATAATAATCTTAAGGGTTAGTCCATAAAAGTCCTAAATGAGTCCAGACTTTTCTTATCAAGTCTTAAAATGTAGTAACCCATAAGTAGCTTTCGCTTTAGAGATAACGAGCAGCATTCACTTGCTCTGTAATAAAGAGCTATAGCTGAGAAATTTGGGTGTAATTTTGTTGTGATAGAAACTACAAACCCAGTGACACAGGGAAGCGACAAGCCATAAAAAATGCATCCACCGAAATGTACTCTTCCCCACAGAACTGTGAATAAGTTTCAGTCTTGAAACTATCTTGCAGCTTAAATTTGAATGCTTAGGTAATTAAAATTGAAGTATTTTCGTCATTTTATCCACTACCAGCTCTGTAAAGTGTACATTTGAAGAGGTTTGACTTGGAAAACAGATTTCAATAGTTGGCTAAAACCTCCAGTCAATAACTGAAGCTGTGCTCTGAACTGTGGGAGGGATTTGAAGTTGTACGTAAACTTGAGGTGAAAGCACCACAGTCATATGCCCGAGCTGGAAAGAAAAACAATCTGCCAAAGTTATATTTAACTCACACAATTCATTAAGTAAGTTCTTAAGTTGGATTAAACTGGACTGTGTGTCATCGGATCAGGATGTTCTCAAGAAGTGGAAAAGTTTCAGTTGGTTCCAAAACCATATGAGTCAAAATGCACTCTGAAATGTCTGTCTACTTTGAACCATGTCTGATTATATAATAGGAGTGTATTGGAATGAACCGGATTGATCTGAATTATGCATTGAGTTGACATTTTTTGTGAAATATTTCCACCAAAATTAACTGAACTGAAAGTCAGAACAGAAAACCTCGAGGTATTACAACAAAGTCCTGTGGCATGTTTTTTTAATGCAAGATCAGATAAAAGTGTTCAGATAAAAGCTCCTAAAACATATTGTTATTGTTATTACTACTTTTCAAACCCTACTAAATTTGTTTTGTTTTGTTAGTAGCCCGGCTTTAAATAGGTTAGGAACCTGTTGAAACAACAGTTCATAGGAAGGGCAGGAATAATGGAAAACAGCAGGATTTACCCCTGGGGACCATAAATATCCAGAGTGAATTTCATGGAACCAGGACACAGTCAACTGTCTAAGACACCTTATCATTTGCATGTGTTGGAAGAGGCTAAATGTTGACCTAAACTGAGGTTCAGAGGGCCAAACATGGGGTCAGTGTACTGAAACACAGCAGCACGCTCACACTTCACTGATTTTCATTAAAAAATAGCAGACCTCTCTTGCAAGGCATTCCAGACAAATGCTATTAAAGGCAAACACTGAAAAATAAGTCTCTAAAACTATCTATTTAAGAGTAATATAATTCGAAATAAGTTATGTTGTAAAAGGCTCAAGATTGATGTAAGCACAGAAGTACTGGTACAAATTAAATATTGCAAAATGCAAAAACATCAGCAGTTCTGCATGACTGGAACATAAACAATCTATTCCAGATTTAACAAGTTAATTGTCTGTCCATATGTGCATTTGGGTGAATTAGGGTATCCCCATGAAGCACAGTATAACTGTCAAAGTCAATAACTATCTTAATCACACAGATTTTTAAAACATGTACCAGTTGCCAAATCGCATCCTCCAAATCTGTCTTTCACTGTGCAAATGGGTTCAAGTAATGATTTAACCAGAAATGAACTGCAGATGAACACTAATAAAATATGATGCACATGCTGCGGGGTAAACATGACAACATTTAATATTTGTTGCTAAATGTTCACATCTTGACACAAAGTAGGTGATTTGTTAGACAGAGTAATATTTGGCTTCCTACAGAAAAGCTGTGCAAAGCAATATCTACTTTTTTTATTGCAGCAGTTCCTACAGTCCTTGGAACTGGATTGTATCAGCTGTCCTCCAGAATAAATGAGGCTACCACCTGACAAAAGAAGGAAACATTTTTTAATCTGAAGTAAACAATGGACCCCTGAACCAGGACGTTTAATCTTTCTGAGCAGTAAGTGATGCATTTTTGAAGAAGTGGGTTAAGGATAGCAGGTTAGAATGGTGCTCGGTCCAAAAGTCTGGCAGAGGAACAAAAGGGAGGCAATATATAGTAACTTGCAGCTGGATTGCTCACTTGGGAAAGTATTACATTTCCAGCTCTTCCCTGTCATACATCGCTCTCTGTAACCAGCACACTGCTGGAAAAAATAAACAGAAACATCATAACAGTGTTTCTGTATGTCTTACCTCAGACAGAGTTCAGGTCAGTGTGTTGAAGAACTACTTTTAAGTTGTCATAGAAATTCCTCTTCACTCCTACTGCACATAAATCCACTAATGGCTTGGCAACTTTAAGATCTCGGCTATACTGTCAAGGTAAAACTATATGCTTCAAATGCTTGGGTTTTCTAATTTCGTAAGTATCTATTTAGTAATTTAGTTTCTTTACATGTTTTGTGTTAAAGCTTAAATTTGTGGTGTGTGGTTTTCATAAACTTGAGGTCAGATCTAACTAATTTTAGGACATGGTAAAAAGACAAAAATGTACTTTTTTGTAGTCTTCTATAACTCTGGAATAGCAAAATTCCTTGTGAAGATGAGGGTTTTTAAAAAATGTCCTAGAAATGCATTCATAAATGGACTGGAACTCTGCCATCACAGAACTGTGCAATTTTCTGCCAGGGACTGGCTGGTCAGAAACTCAAACATTGGATTTATTTATTTTTTTTCTGATTGATGCACATCATGAAAGAGGCATTAAGTTGTTCTGACAACAACAATCTTCAGTGAGGAAGTTGTTGTTAAAGAAAGAAGACTCAAAGTTAGCTACTGTCTGAAAATATTTCATACAACGTGTCAGAACACGAGACTTTTACAGATGTGAAAGTCTGTAACAGTCTTCCACATCTGTGAATCACATCTTTTCCATATCGGTGCGTACACCACGTCTTGTTTCACAGATTACACAAACAATGACACTCTTTGGTGCGGATGCTATTATCCAGTTTATGTATCAGTAAGGTATTTCAAAGTTAAGTCGGCCCATGGATGTGACATTTACAAAAAAATATACTTTCCTGAAATACGTTGAGGCATGTGTGTGATTTATTCTGTCTGTGATATAGTACAACTTTCAGCAAATAGCAGGAAGGAGGATGGAGTAAAGTAAAGTATATTGGTTTTATCTGCTTGAGATGTCACACTCTGGAACATGGTGGACTTGGAAAACTATTTGGAGTTACAGTAAAGGTCTACAATCTCTAAGGCCGGGGTCTCAAACTCACTGTGAAAATATAGAAGATTTGGAAATAGTTGCAAAACTTTGAATTTCAATAAGGAGAAAGAAGACAGGCAAAGCAAAAACAGTATCCATATCTTAAATCAGAATAGCTTTATAATACATCTCGGCATTCTTTGTAATTTAGGACTTATCACAAAGTTCAGGTTGCTGAAAGTTAGGTGGTCTGCGTTTTTTAAGCTTTCATTAGGCTTTCTTCTAAAACTCTAGAGTCTGTTTCTCATCAGGACCTTGCATCTGGAAGTTATTAGGCATCTTACCTTTTAAGGAAAAGGGGAATCGTAAAAAAGCTAAGTGAGCAGAGAGAAAAGATATAAAAGGTAAAGCTAGTAGATCTCTGCGGAGAGGGGTGCACAAACTCAAGCAGACATGCAATTCTAGTTTTTCTAGGTTTAAAATTGTGAATGCAGTTTGATAAAAATCCCACTCCTATAACAGTGACAACAAAATATTCTGCAGCATGAAAACAGTGGATGGACACGTGCAAATGCACTAAAAACTTGTCAGTGTTATGGGATATCTACAAACATGGACCA
Organism: Poecilia reticulata; assembly: GCF_904066995.2. Taxonomy (NCBI): domain Eukaryota; kingdom Metazoa; phylum Chordata; class Actinopteri; order Cyprinodontiformes; family Poeciliidae; genus Poecilia; species Poecilia reticulata. Next base: position 26,914,771 of record NC_088842.1, read on the forward strand.
GATTATTCAAGATGGAAGAATGAAACGATCCAGATGACTGCAACATGAAATCTTTCTAAACTATTCTGGTGAACATCAAGTCAGTTTACATTTGACATAAGTCATGATCCAACAATCTAAACCGATAACACCAGACTTATAAAAAGAAAATGTGTTGAGTTACACAGCAAAGACAGTTTTATTTGTTGATTTTATGTTGAAAAGTACACCAAAAAAAAAAAAGTTTGAAAAAAAATAAGACTGCAGGACTGCTGCCAGGCAAAGTGAAGGATTATTGTAATGTCGACTTTAAAAAAAATGCTTTTAAAGATAAATATGACAAAAACTCAACTGGATATGTTAAGTGTATTGCTGATGTGAGGTTAACCCCTGACCACCTGGAATGACAGATGTTCCCTCTGAGACGCTTCTGCTCTAGACGTTAACCTTTTTGTTTTTCGAAGGTCAAACAGAATAACAAACAGCCACATATTTTTTCAAGGTAGACAGCAAATATTTATCAAATGGAATAAAGATTTTGACTATGCTAAACATAAATGACTCTAGTAAATCCCTTGAATATATTAAAAAGCTAATACCTTATAACCTTACATCTAACCTTTTATTGGATTTAAATCTGGTTCCCTATAGCTGCTATAACGATGTTAAAGTTTTTTGTTTTTTTTTTGGACTTATATTTTAAAATAGTAAATCTTTTAATCAAGTAAATAAACTTGACTTGTTTCAGCCACGAACACAAAGCAGACGTGTCAGACTGACTGCCCTTCAAAGAAGGATCAGCGGACACCTTTGAGGGAACCTCTTATAAACTTAGAGCTTAGTCTCGCTATGTGTAGTGACGTTAGAAGCATGCTGAGTAGATTCACTGAATAGACTGAGGTAACCTCATATCAGACACCCGAGAAAGCAGCCTTGTCAGGCTATTACTTGGCTCCGTTTCAGCTACTCATCCCTTTCACAGTATCCAATAGCAGTGCCGAGGCCTGGTCTGGTGAGTCAAAGCAGGCGGTGAATATCAGGGACTGGGTAGGTGGGAGGGGAGCTAATAAGAACCATCCGCAGCGTGGGGAAACGAGAGCACTGATGTGGGTTAGGCGAGTGCTACAGCTGCTTGCGGTGGGTGGGAGAATGCCTACTGAGCCTGGCATGCACAAACAAACTGCAGATGTAGATGAAGAGTCGGAGTATACCTGGGCACCATAAATCAATGAGTCTCTTTGATTAAATGACAAGAGAATATTCAGTGCATCAGTGGTCTCCCTTCTCAGCAGCACTGGCCAACACTGCTACATTCCTGCTATCAAACTGAGTGGACTCTCCTCGATCAGATGCCAGGCTTCGCTTAAGTGTCAGTATGCACTAACTTATCAAGCAGGTACTTTGCTCCACTTTACTGACCATCAAGGAAGGACTTGATATTGCATTATACCGCATGAAGCAAATATATCTATTCACTGGCCACTTTAGTAAAGTACACCTTGCTTGTACTGGGTTGGAAACCCTTCTGCCTTTAGAACTGCTTTGATTCTTTGAGACAGATTCAATAAGGGATTGGAAACATTTTTCATTGATTCAGATCCGTATTGGCATTATACCATCACACAGATGCAACAGATTTTTGTCGACTATACATCTTTAGTTCTAATCTCCTCTTACCCTACTTTCTGAAGATGTTCTACCATATAAAAATGTATTCATCCTGGAGGTCTTTTGACTACATTGAACTCATTATGAAGTTCAAAGAGAGGAAAAAGATCCCACACAGCACTATGCCACCTTCACCAGCCTGCACTCTTGGTACAAGATCTTATAGATCCATGCGTTCATGTTTTTTACGCCAAATTCCAACCCTTCAATCTAAACGTCACACCTCCAGAGATTCACCCAAACAGGCAAAGTTTTTCAATCTACCACTGCACAATTTTTGTGAACATATCTGAATTTCTAGCCGCAGTTTACTGTACCAATATGACGGGAGTGGCATTTGGTGTGGTCTTCTGCTAATGTAGCCCATCTGCTTCAAGGTTCAACATATTGTGCATTCGTTTGAGCTACTGTTGCCCTTCTTTCATCTCAAACCAGTTTGCTGCCAGTCTTCTGACAGCAAAAAGCTATTTTTCACTGCACAACACTGAAGATGCTCTCTTTTTCAGCCATTTTCTGTAAACTTGAGCAATAGTTGTGTGTAAAAAAAAATTCAATGAGATCAGCAGCAACTCATCTGGCACCAACAACCATGCCACAATCTACGTGACGTAAGTCCCCTGTCTTCCCCATCCATCCAGACACTTTTTGCTGAGTTTCAGTAATTTGTCTTCATCACGTCTAGAAGCTTTAAGGCATTGATTTGCTGTTGCATTGGTTGATTCACTAAAAATGCTAACAAGTCATTGAGCCAGTGTACCTAAAAAAAAGTGGCCAGTGAGTGCATTTCTTTAAAATGCCAGATTACAACAAATAAAACAATGATTTTAAAGGTACACCAGGGAATAGTGAATCCTTTCCTCTATTTATCTCTGGTTTTACTCAAAGTAGCCTTAAAAGGCCTTCTTAGAGTCATTGCTTCCAAGCCATAGATCACATCCTCAAATTATACATAAAAAGTGGTGCTTTTCTCTCTTAATGTTGATTTTCTCTATTACACTAATGCTATTTGATATGTAATAGAAAGCTAATAAAATAATAATAAAAAGCCTTGTTGTTCCTTCAGAGAGCCGGAGATGGATAGAACATAGCAGAGAGAGTTGATCCTCAAGTGAAGATGTTGACAAACAGTGTAAAATATATGTTTATTCACAGACACTGAGCCATTGTAATTTTTTCTGCAAAACATCAATTAAACTAGACAGCTTGGTAAGAAGAGATGCACTCACACACAAAAGTACACACTTAATTAACTTTTGGTGTTTTAAATGTATTATTATTGATGCACCAATCTAACATTGAACAAACTGTAAGTGTTTGTTCACTGTCTCCTGTCTTTCTGCATTTATCTAACAAGAACTTTCACATGGGTCTAAATATGAACAAATTAAGTACTTTTTTCATAAAAAACCTTTAATATTAGGTGGCTGCAATATATATTTTCTCTGTCAGTAAAAACAAACAGAAAATCTGGTCAAAATCTGAATCAACAGGAGAGACCTGAAAACTAAACTCGAAATCTGTGTTAGTGGCAAAAATCTAAATATATTCATCTCTTTCTAGCCTAAGATCATATCACTCCCTGTTTCTTCCACAAATCATCTTTTTTTTCTCCTGGCTCTGTAATACATTTTAACATCCATGAAAACACAGAAATGTTTTGATGCAAGCCTGCTAATTTAAAAAAAAGCTAATTACATACCAGCACAAGCCGTACAGAGCTACACTTGTACTCAAATAATCAGCCCTGAAAAAATATAATAACTGGATTATTCTAAATTGGAGGCTGCAAAGCAAGGCATGGACAAGGGAGGTGGGGAGGGAGGGAGGGGTGAGCCTGGACTCACAGGGTCGTGGAGGTCCACTGGAACGATAAATATAAACATACTCTGTCACTGACTGATAAACACTACAAACAAACCAAAACTGCTCAGGCTGTGTTCTGGCATGAGCTGCATCTCTCCTGTAAACTATGTTAAACTGCGAGCCCAGAGCTGAAGGTTAGACGTGGTTTAGACTCACGGAGACAGCGTTGCTGTAGCGTTGGACACTGTCCAGATAGCTGACTGTCTGTTTAGATCTTTTTATTTCATTTCGCCAACTCGTATAATTGCAATTCAACATAAGCACATCCTGAGATGACAGAAAATTATGTACTGATATCCAGATGGATTTAGGAACAGTAATATGCAACAGCTGTTACACTGGTGGCTTGTCGTCGTCATGCATTGAATCCCAACTTTAATCCTGCTGGGGGAAAAAAAGATCAGATCATTGGATTTTCCATATTTACACAAGCAGATTTTCCACTTTTTATGAAAGATACATTTTTTCCTCCTTTAAACCTGGATAGTTCCTGTTATGTCAGCACATTGTTCCCGTTTGGCATGCTCAGCCTAATTTCTAGGCATCACTGGTGGGTATCAGCATTTGATTCATGAGATATTTTTCTTTCTTTTGAGCCTCCAAAGTCATAGGCGGGATTCATTTCCTCTCCACGATATTTATTTAGCTCTCAGCAAAATATTTAGGTGATAGAGTAATTATATTTTATCTTGTATACATGTCCAATCCTCTCCTTCATGTGATTCATTTCAAACAATCTCCTCTGAGTATACATAAGGTAGTCAGTGAGCACTTTAGTTGTTTTTCAGTGCAGAGGGGACTTCCACACTAAACATGTCCTTCCAAACAAGCTCTTAAATGCAACATGCACAAGTCTGAATAAAACATTTTTCATCCATGTAAAAGATAAGAATCTGTTTGGGTTACACAAAACAAACCTTTGGCCAGGACTTCCTGAAAGTATACTTACACACACCTCAAATTCACCTCACTAACAATCCAAGAGCACTTATTTATGAGCCAGAATCTGCTCAGTGATTACATTTCCTGCTTTCTGCAAAGCAGGGAGGCTTGCATAGAACGAAGTTGTTATCATCAAGTGTCTGGAGATATGCTTCAGTATTAATTACTTTCCCAGCTGTGCAGGAAAACGTCTTGTGTGTAAATGTTATGTGGAGGGCTGTTGAGAAAGGAATCCGCGAGGTGTCCACTTAGTGAGGCGCAACAACCGATTCTGAGCCAAAACTGTTTAATCAATAACTTTGGAATTTCAAAAGTACACAACTGAAGGTTTAATTAGTCTACAAAGCTGCCATCTATCGTGCCATGTATACTGTGCGCATTGATGCATGTGTGGTACATGAGTCTAAACATCAGAAATATGTGGGCCACTTTTTGCGGCTCCAGATTTGAGCAGCAAATGGTTTGAATAAACCTAATTTGAATAAATTACACTGTTTTTGCTGAATTGGAACATGTGATGTGATTTTTTTTTTGGTCATGTTTAAGGATCAGCTGACCATCTTGAATGAAATGTAGTTAGAGATCAAGTAATTATTATTTGAATTAATCAAGAAATATTTATTGAATTAATCAAGAAATATTTGAATTGTCAGTTTTACTTTCAGTTTCAACTATTAATCTTCATCAACTTGCACAAAGCATTTGCGTGGTGTTGTTTGAGGTTTAAAATCCCAATAAAAGTGTTATTGGATTACTAAAAAATCTTAAGAGAGAGTAGCACAACAGGAACACATTTTCACTCAATGTGTAGACATAGTTGTTGAAGAAATTAGTCAAGAGGAAAGAATCACAACAGCAAAACGCTGTGAATTTTTTCAGCATGGTGCGCAACAGTGTGATGAGGTTATAAGGTTCAATTAGCTGTCATTAGATGTCATTCCACTGTTTCCCAAATGGTAGTCATATCTGTGTCCTATCCAAAAAGAAAAAAAAAAATTCTGTTACATCATTACAAAAGTACCTTAAAGACTTTAACCTTATCAAGAGAAGAAATAAGAGAGAAGAAATAACCTTATAAGAGAGAAATGCTTGTAGCACAGCTGAGATTGCCCCTTCCTTAGCTCATTAGACTAAGTCAACCGCAACAAAATTCAGAGTTAAAATGAAAGCAGATCTTAAATTTGACATTCAGATCAGGGCAGATTAAACTTTTATCAGTTGAGGCAGCTGGCCAGAATAAAGCCAATTTGCTTTAGGAAGTACTTTGAGATGCCGATCTATGCCTTTGTCACCACTCGGCTAGATTGCTATAATGTGCTTCATGTAGAAGTGAGTAGTTCGTCCACTGCATAGAAAATTAGGCTGTAAGTCTGTCATCCACCACACATAAATATGAAAACATTTTAGTTTCACTCAACTTTCTGTGTATATATTTTAAAACTAATTTTAAAGTTTTATTTGTTTCTACAAGCCCCCATGTTTTTTTCTCCATCCTTCCTCCCTGAAACCTGATTTCTAATGTCAGCGTGTTAGCTGCTCCTCATCTTACATATGATTACAGTAGCCTGGACGGAGCCCTTACATTTACTGACACAGTTACTAAATTTAAAAAAAAGTTGACTTTCCTACCTTTCCACAATAAAGAAGTATTTTCTCTGTTTTAACATAACATCTAAAAATGTTTCTCCATTTTGCACTGGCATTTGCCCCCTGGTCTGAGATGTTTATCTTATCAACTTATCATCTTATTGTGTTTTGCTTTATTTTGTTGCAAGGCTGATCTGTTTTGATGGGTTGCAAAGCCTTTTTTTCTCTTATTCATTGTTCTGTGCAGCACTTTGATCTTAAAAGGTATTTTGTAATATAGTTTTTGTGCTGTGCTCACCAGATATTAATTGTTTGGGGTTTTTTTTATTTACCTGGGTCTACAGCTTAGCACTGTTTCAAATCTCCTTTGTACACAATAAAACAACAGAAAGTCTGTGATAGAGGTGTGGTAAACATTACTGCAAATGATCTGCAGTCTGCAAAACCACTGTTACTGTGTCCCACAAAAAATGTCAATACTTTAAAGACATTCCTCCAAAGATGCAAGTGTAATTAATCAGCTCTCATGCAAACCATTCTCATTTTTTTCTTTGCAGAAAAGAAAAATCTGTCTTTCTTCTTGAAATTAAATATGAACACAGTGGTGTGTCATTAAATGTTTTAGTTGTTCTTGGTTGACCTATCATTGCAAAAAAGAAATCATTGCTTTCTGCTGAGAAAACTGACACCACAACCTTTGCAAGACTTTGGCTGCTTCAAGTGCCTGTAGCCTCAGGTGGTCTCAGTGTACGACATGTTTATTAATGTAAACAGAAGATGCCTTGTTTATGCATATTTTTGAAGCTTATGGATTTAACAGCCTCATTTTATCTTGGAGAAAAAGCCTCAAGACACTTTCCACATATTTATATCAGTAAACCCGAAAATGAAGGGGTAAAAAAAAATTAATCTGCAAGTTTTTAAAATCCATGATTTTACATATAAGTTGATGTAAGAAATATGGATGCAGTTTAAATAGTGATGATAAAAGGTTCTTTGTGGATGAAAAGAATTGAGCCATAAAACTTTTCTGAGCCTGAATTTGTTCTGCATGTAGTCTGCAAATCCCATTCTGTTAATAGTTTTGTACTGCAGATTCAACAAAAGCTCAATTTTCATTAGATTTTCAACAAGCCATGTAATAAGAGCACGATGGGCCTTTTGATGCCTGCATGTTCACAACTGAGACCAATGTGTCCCACACAGAGACAGGGGTTCAAAAGCGTGCCAAATCCAATCCAATGCAGCAGAAGGTTTTGACAAACATGTGAGTTCCTGTGTCGCAGGTCAGCCAACCTATTTTGACCTTCAGTCTGCTCATCGTCTCACCCTCCTTTCATGTGTTGGCCAGCGGAAAAGTGAATTATGGTGCCATTAAGTGAGGAGAAGTGATGTGGATCACAGATTAATTGGCACCTGACGTCTCCCCAGAAACCTTTGTGCTCTTCCATGACCCAGTGAGCTATAATAAAAGACTTCACTGATATTCCGAGGAACGATATTAAAGGCATCTCAGACCGGCAATCAACCTTCAAAAACACCACAGTAACCCACTTATTAAACAAGGAAGCCAAGCAAAAAGCAACCCACCATTTAATGCCTTAATATGTTTCACTATGGTTCTGCAGCACTGAGAGTCTATCATTTGGTTTTTGGATTTCACGCTTCATTGGTTATGCTGGAATCTCATTTCCAGACATCACTAGCATTTCTTTTCATCTCTATTTGCAGCTTGTTGCTCAATAAGTAATGAAAATTATACATCAAATTGAACAAGCTAATCAGAGATTAAGTGAACATAAGAACCAAAGAAGGAAACTGAATCACAACTGAATGCAGACCTCATGTAAACAACAGTGATCAATAAAAAAATCATCTGAAAACGCTCTGAGGAAGTCAGTGTTACCTTCTTTGCTGGTTTGATTGTAGACTCTTTATGAAAAAAGTGCATCATACCTCTGAGTCTAATCTAATTAAGAGGTTGCACCAATAAGTGAAACCAATATTCAGTTTTCTACGTCCCAATCTGAACTCAGCATTTTTAAACAATCAGTGCTGGCAATCTGCGTATAAGCTCTACTGCTGATACCTGTTTTTAGTTTACGCTCTGTGAATATGGCAGCCCCACACCTGGCGAGACACACAGCCTTAAACATATTTCACCCTTTACAATGACATTTACAGGGAAATAGAAGATCCAGCGGCTCCTTGTGTGTCTCTCTGTGTTGTGACTTTCACTCTCTGGAACTGAAGACTACTTGCAAATATGACTCGATGAGTTATATCAAAGCAGAGAGTAATTTTATGTGATATCATAATTCTATCTGAACTAATCCTAGCAAAATATTACGCCGACAAAAAGAAAGGGAGTGAAAAAAATTCCCTCTTGCAATAATTTGAGAGACTTAAAAACGCATTTTCTTTCTTTTAGCTGTTTTAACAGATCCTTCATTACTTTTATGTGGATTGTACATTTGATAAGAAAAAAAATATTTTGTGTACTGTTATAGGATATTGTTTTATTTTATTTATTGTTTTGTGTTCAAGATCATTTTTGTAATGTTCTTTGTTCAAAATAAATGACATTTTGAAAAATGAAAAGCTATTTCAATACAGAAAGTGAATCAAACTAACATTAGCTTAGCAAACAGCTGACGAGGCAAAGGTCATTTAACCTTTGAGCAAACATATGTTGGAGCAACATAGCTGTCCAGAAGAAACAGTTTTTTGTTGTTGTTTTTTTTGCCTTTTACTTTTGAGGAAAAACAATACTAAGAGTGGCTGCACCATATAGAACATAACTGGTGAGTGAGTTGTAATGTCATGATGAAAAAAAGCCATTGACTTGTTTTTCCCCATTTAACAAAATGTCACATCTCTTCACACCAAAGTAGCAGGGGGAATTCCTCGCAAGTCAATGCAAACTCTCTGATTAGCAACAATCTGTCCATCAATCCTCTCCTGTCTCCAAGGTAGTTTGCCCCAGTTTCATTAGTGTTTGACAAAGAAATTCACCACAGCGTGCTGGACATTCTCCTGGTGTGTCCACTTGCTTATAATTGTTTGAAAAGATGAACGTGGCACCTTCAGGCATCTGGAAATGATACGAAAGAATGAGCCATACTTGTGGAGCTAAATAATGCTCTTGCTGATATCCTGATAGATTTCATTTGATTCTCTTCAGATATCACAAAGGACAGCAGCATGATTTTACTGGTGTGTATCGATTCAAGTCCAATGTTTATCGGAGGTTAAAAAATATATCTATCTAGGCTTTTACAAGAGCATTCAAAAGCCTCATAACCCTAATGTATGTAAGCTTCCTAAGTTAGTGAGCATAAATAATTTGGTAATCATAAATGACTTAAAATAGTCAGCTTAGTCTAATTTAATGACAGGAAATGAGAAAATGGGTCTTTTTTATACAGTGAATGTAAATATCTGGTTTCATCCACATTAAATTTGTGATGTATACTTCATGCTTCATTGCTGTGCAGCCAGCCATTTGCTGAATAATCCAATTAAATGAGGCACTAACCCTGAGAATCAATGCTGTTTTTCAGTTGACATTATTATTTATAGCTATGCATCTGTCTTCCAAACATACCCATAACAGCTAAACTAATGAGCCCATTAAGGCTGTATTACATCGGCACTGAATGGGGTAATGTGTTGCATCCTGCTGCGAGAACCCAAATCCTAACATCTGTGACTCCGTTGAGCACTTTGACTCAAGACCCCTTTGACGGCAGCAGAAATAAATCTGAGTTTTAATCCTGGAGAAAGATTTATTTAAGAAGTGGAATGTGTCACAGGGCGTAAAAAAAAAATGCTATACCAAACAGACACAAAAAAAGAGAAAGGTCACAGTCTGCCTCTTTTCTAAGTTCATCAGCAAATAAAAGGAACTGAAAATGTCGCCATGAGGTACTTTTTCTGAATTTTTTTATAAAGAAATATATAGAGAGAAAAACCTGTTAGATGATCATGAAATAAACCAAACAGTACAAAATGCCTACTATAAGAATTAAATGTTTTTATGGCTTTTTGGAAAGGAAAAGCTGAGAAAAGGCAACATTTATCTAGCTTGCGATGGAGCAATAAATTGCTCCTTTTAATGACTTCTTGAAGGCAGCAGACTTTCCTTTACTTTGATTTAGGCACATATGAGATCCAGTAAAGGAAATATCTTTCCTCCAAAAATGTTTTTTTTCTTTTCTTGATAAGCACTAACCCACTTTATAACTTCAGAATACTTTTCACTTCTAATATCCCCCCTGTTTTCTTTTTGTTGCTCTTAGGCTCTCAGACAGCAGAGCCAACTGTGATAAAATGTCCTTCTCGGAGCAGGCATGTCCTTTTACGTCTAAACTGACGGCAGATTTACTCCCATATGGTTTTTATATTACAGGCACATTTTTGAACAGATTCTCTCGGCACCTGTTCTGTGACAAATTGGTCAAAGCATCTGGCTGCTTTGTACTTCAGCAAAGTATAGTCCTAATATAAAACTGTCAGTATATTTCAAGTTCAGTGTTAGTGCAAAAGCCAAGGTGTATCTTCAATTGGTGATAACAACACTTGTGGTCATATTTCAGTGTAATAATACAAGAGAGGTCACGGAAACAGAACAGCAGAGAGGGAGGCGGGACTCAGACCTCGACCAGATCAAAGAGAGGTTTACTGAGGGTTTACTGTGCATTTCAACAACAGTAGTGAGGATGTTGAACTGCCTGAGAAACACTTTCCATTCTGTTTAGCAAAATAGCAGATTTTCACATTGTTTTAAATTTTAGTCTCAAACTTCAGCGTATTTTATTGATTTTATATGATAGACCAAGACAAACTTTCACATATTTGCGAATTGGGTTTTCAAAATCTTTTAACAAAACTCTAAAATGTTTGTATGTGGCACGATTTACTCTGATATCCAAGAATGAAATGCTGTGAAGCCTACTGTCTTCAGAAGTGTCCTAATTATTAAAACCTAAAACTCCATAATGGAGTTTTACTTTACTTTACTTTACTTTCTGCAGAAATACTACATTTGTGTGCGCATCTTCAAAGTATGCTAGAGAACATCAGCTAACATAAAGGAGCATCACCAAACAGGTCAGCCATAACTTTCTGATCCACATACAAAATGAAATGTGTGTCAGAAACGATCCAGAACACAATAACTCCACAGTTTAAAATGATATTAGCATCATGCTGAGGAACTGATTTTTTTTAAAATCAGTAATAAAGAAGCTCTTTCGTGTTCAGAAGAGAATGGGTGGAGTTAAATCCAAGCAACCCTAAAAAATATATCTTTGAGTATGACAAAAGATGGCTGCAAAACATGTAAAAATGTTCAACTTGCATCTGTGCTGAGACAACATCACAGAAAGCAAAGTCTGAGAATGAAAAAAAAAACACTTCAACCCCTCATCCCCCATTCCAAGTATCCTCTCAGGCTGGGGCTGTCTACGGCTCATTCAGCAACAACTATACTGTGTTTTTCTTCTCTTTAACAGATTACATCAGCACACAGAGTACATCCCCTTTAATTACAAACATTTGCTGTATTTCACAAATCTGGAGCTGATGTGAGGGGCTCCGACTTTCATACGTGATGCGAGAGACACGTTTGAGTACACATAAATAGTACAGGTCATTGCAAAGGGCCTCTGAAGAAAGCCATTTTATGCATTTACTGCACTTTATTGCAAATTCCCAGCTGCGGGCTGCTTAATCCATCAGTCCAACAAGACCACATACAAACACTGGAAATATTTTGTTGAATACCTAAAAACTGGGGTAATGAAGGATTAACCGTGGTTTTCATAAGGAAACTCGAAGCCATGTGGGGTGTTTTAGAGTTAATTGCAGTAGAGAAAGAAAAACAGCACAATGAAAACAAGTTTTAATCCAAAAAGCCAGTGGGTTATGGGGACTGTGGATTATTGGTAAGTCATGGGATCGCTCCAACTTTGGTCCATTAGCATAGCCTAAGAAACCTAAGCTTATTTAACAGGTTTAGGATTCAGATGTCACATGCTAGATTCTTTGGAAGGGAAACAGGTTCTGTGTGTAGTGATACGATAAGCTGATCAAGCAGCCCTCAAGGAGATTACAACTAATTTCAGAGGCCAAAAGTTCAGAAAAAGGAACTACACAACTCAGAACAACAGTTGCATGACCAAAGTTAGAATGATCATGTAGTATTTAGTGGCTTCCAGCAACATCCAAGTCACAAAGCCAGATTTTTCCAGACTTGAATTTCTAGAGTTTGAGTTTGCAGATCCATTGTCAAAGAATAATTAAAAAAGCTCATCGTGAAATGTAAATATTTTTACAGATTGAGTTGCAGCTATGGAATGTGGAAAAACCTCAGATTTTCAGGAAAGTTGGATTAACATAAGGCTAGGTGCAGGACTGGATGGATGGCCAAATGGATGGATAGATGCATATTATAATGTATTCCAAATAATAACAATAATAAGCAAAGAAAAATTCCTAATGTGCTGCCTAAAGCAAGTGTGGTGTGTAATAAATGGTTTATAAATGTATTAATCTATAAAGTTTTGCTGCAACAGGAGTATTATTCTATTTTCACTCTTTTGCAGCAAATCCATCACTAACGCTCCAATCGCATGTTGCCTAGAGAGGACACTTAAAAATCTTCTTTCATCTTAATCTCCCATTGTATTTCTTGACAATTTTGCTGTATCCCTGCAAGATACATAATACAGAAACAATCTTTTCTGAAAAATGTTTCCCTGCACTCAAACATCTCAGTAACCTTTCAGCGCTTTTTCTGCTGTTCTGAAACACGAAAGCGCAAACGAAAATTCTGTGATTAATGTTTAATGCAGAATGATATCAGCATTTATTCAAACCATGTGCTTATGTTACTTCGCAGCACCAACAAGATGTTTAAGTACTTGTGGGTCATGATTACGGCATTTTCTCAAAGTCCCATTAAGCAGTTTTGCAGGGAAACAGCAATTTCTTTGCCAAAAACCTGCTCTGGAGATCAAAGCCTCGGTTTTACAGATATTTCCCTTCTTGTGCTGCACACTGTGTGGCCTTTGCTGAAAGGTTCAAAGGAGTATAGCGCTGGAAACACACATTAACCATTCAAAACTCTCACTGTTACAATTATGAACTGGCATAATGAGGGCTTTTAGCATGCTGAAGTCTGACTTTTAGTGAGCTCTTCTTTAATTGATATTTCAATGCCAGTTGAAAGCATCTTCCTTTCAAATAACTATTACCTGCTCACATCCCATAAACTCATTATTAGCATGGATCTAATTTCAATATATAGTGTATATTATATTATGTCTTGACTCCTTCTACAGTTCATTGTCTGCTGGATTGCTGTTAATGCATAGACAATGACATGAGGAGGTGACCGTCGGCACTCTCAGACCTGACCTCAGCAGAGTTTATGAGGTGCTTTTTGAATGTGATGATGTCACCGTCGGCTGTAAAAACATGTTCTGCAGCATCTGCATGGGTCCTAACTCAAGTGTTCATATCATACCCAGGGTAGTGGGGAAATATTCTAAAGAGATGCTGAGGACTGAGAAATAGAGAAACGCTACTCAAGTGCTCATAAAATCTAAATGTTAGCTTAAATGTTTCATCACACATTAAAAAAAAAAAAAAGTTGCTCTCTGTAAAAGCCAGAGCACTTTGCATCTAAGCACAGCAGTTTCAGCAGGACTTTTTTCAACTGTTTTTTTTTTATTTACATGATTGGGACTGTCATTCTTTTGGTTGTAGCTTAGAAAACAAAGTGGAAACATTGATCTCGGTGTATCCCGCTTAGTTCTTTTTCTAACATCAAAGCAACATGCCTTAGGAACTCAAAATTTAAATAACCCAGAGTATCCACTGGATCTATTCTGCTGTAATATCTATGATCTATTTATAATATCTGAGCTGTAATATCTATCTGCTGCAATATGTATGCTGTAATATCCACTGACTTTCTCACAATAGTTTTTGAGTTTCAGATCTATCAAACTTACTCCCGATTTACTGTAAGAATACCTGTCTTTTATTATTATTATATACTTTGGAATTCAGTTACATCAAGTTATTGTGGCAAATCAATTCAAAAAGAATAACTTATATATTATACAAAGAATTATTTTTTTCTATTTGTTTTGATTTTGCAGGAAATTAAACCCATCCTAGTTTCTCATAGAATTATAATATAACGTAAGACTACATATAAAGAGCTTTAAAAAAAAAAACAAAAAACAGAAAAGTCAGCCTGATGAAAACATGTCCATGTATTGTCCATTATATGCAATCAGTACTTGGTCAGGGCTCCTTTTCCATGAATTCCTGCATTAATGCAGCGTGACAGAGAGATGCTCAGCCCAGGACTCTGCTGTGGTGTTCAGGAATGCCAGATTGTTTTCAGCTCATCTGCATTGTTGGTTCTGGTGTCTCTCATCTTCTTACCATAAAGCACTCACACAGTCATTAAAAAGAGGTTGCATTTTGTGCCTCTCCACCCTTCCATTAAACTCTCTTTTTTGCTTCACATTCTTCTCAAGGCTGCAGTTATAAATGGTATTTATACCATTTTATTCTGTCCCCTTCCACTCAATTTTCTTTTAATATGCTTGAAAATGGCACTTCTAGAACAGACATGTCTTTGGCAAATGTTGTTTTTGTTTGTTTGTTTCCTACCCTCCTTTTGGAGGATATAATGTCTGCTTTTTGGGAAAACTGTTGAGTCAGCAATCCTCCTCACAATTGTGTAAGCCATAACATCTTTCTTTAACCCACTGGATCACTTTGTTGCGAATCTAGAGGATATGTAAATTTCACTTGTTGAACTGAATTACAGACATAAAGAATTTTAATCCCTAGTTACCATCATCCAGACTGCTAAATTAAGGAATCCAGTAATGATGGCAAGAGTTTACAATTTCAGAGTTGATGCTAGCAAACAAAGTCAAGTGACTTTGTCCTGAACTTATGATCAGCAAGACAACATGAGGAAAAATAGGTAGGGGATGCTTTAGATTGGCTGGAGGATACACCCAGAGTTTAAAGTTTGGCAGAGCAAGACGCACTGGATCTTTAAATCTCACTCAGTGTTGTCAGATCAAAGCAGAGGACATGGCTGCAGACACTGGGATGAATAAATAAGATAGTCCAATAATCCCATGGGGTGTACAGGGGCAGGCAGGGGGAAAAACTAACTAAAGGCAACAACTGAGTTTGAGGAAAATATACCCAAAGAAAGAAAACATCAGAAGAGATATTAAAGCGAAACAAAATAAAACGAAAATAAAACTTAATCCGGTGACCTATGGAGCCGCACGGAGAGTGATGCAAGATAAAACCTTTTGATGTTTGATGTCTTGGTTCTTTTAATGAATCTGGAAAATGGAGTAGGACGATGGGAACTGAGCAGGTAACGTTACCTGTCAGCATCTTACATGTTTAAGTAACACATTACATCCATTATGTACACCATAACATAGAAATGTATGGAGTATATTGTAAAAACAAAAACACAGAACGTCAGAACGTTCTGAAGAGAGAGATCATTAAGGATGTCTTCTTTTGTTGTTGAAAGTTAACTCTGACTGCCTGATCATCAATGTTTTTTTGTTTTTTTTTGTCTTTTTTCCCCTCAGTTCCTCGGGGAACTTTAGATCCAAGGTGTGAGCTGAAAGGGAAATGACAGGAAGTGAGGATCTATAAACAGAATCATGAATGGAATGAGAGCATATGTGATTACATACATGAAAGGGCGGACACAGAGAATCCGTCAGCTCAAGAATGATCAAGACAAACAAAACAAAGAGCTATGTTTATCTGCAGAAATCACCCAATATCCTAAATCATTACTGCCAGTCTCTGAATGGTGACCTACAAAATAATAATATATCCAGTCATTTGGAAAAATAATGAAATACTGATGTGGCATTAAATTTCAAAAAGGCTGTGAGATGTATACTATTTCCATTTTTGTTTATGTCTTCTTTCCTGTGTGTCTGATTTTCAAACAGCAGGTGGGAAGTCACTCTCAAAACCAATTATTAACCTCAGCATGAACCATTTTTAGCATCCTAAAAGACGTTTCAACTGTCAACGTTAGACATAGACAAACAGCAGGGCCATTCTTCTTATGTTTTGGTCTATTAAATTTAATATCAAAAAGAACAGAGTAAAAAAGGAGTGTACGTTTAGGAGCAACAAATTGATTTCCTCCACTGACACTTCTGTGAACAGGGTACGTTATCCGTGGGAAGGTTTGGCTTATAGGAAGTTTGGCTCATGAATAATTAAGAGTTTTACATTTACCTTGATCTACTGACTTCACAGTGAGTACATCCAAATGCATAAGTCTGACACTTTTATAAATAAAAAACTGAAAAAGTATCATTATGTCTTAGTTTATGTAGCCATGATTCAGAAAGGAAGAAGTCTAAATTCAATCTACCTTCTGTGTGTGACAGACCAACAGAAGGCAGTGGATAGAAACAATGCTAATTTGTGTAACCTCACATAATACATAGCTAAAATCTGGAAATACTTCAGACCCTCTCAAAAAAATTAAGATAGGTTATAAAAATGTGGTAAAGCAATTCACAGACTATAACTTATGATTCATGTTCATTCATGGTCGTTTGATATTTATATATTTTTTTAAATCCTTATTTTAAATCCACAATGCTTACATTCTGTGTAAACACTGTTTTCTTGCTTTCTTAAAACTGGTTAACCTGTCACAAGATAAGTCTAAGCATACATGTTTTTGCCTGACTTACTTTTTTTCTTTACTATTACAACTTCACAATTCTTTTAAAACAAAATGACAGTGTGATCTTAGTCGCACTTTCCTGGCACATGTTGCCACAAAGACAGGGGGTCTGTGTGAGGTTTGGCTATAAAATGTATTTTTCTTGACACGTAAGGCCCTAAGGGAGTTAACACATGTTCCACTAGAAGCAAACAATTGTTGTTTTTTCCAATAGTTCCTTTCAAAAAAATTAATTCCCACTTGTCACACTCTTTAGGTTTGCACATAAGTTTTCTAAATGACTGTGAAGAGAGGTGTCATTGTCCCACTGGTACAGAAAAAGAGAGAAAATAAAAGGAACTGGTTGTGGAAGAAAAATGTTAAATGTGTTTTAAGTGATAAAGATTTGATCCTAATTATTTTTTGAATAGAAATCATTGATGTGATTTACGCAGCTAGAGTTAATGGGATTTTTTTAATATACATCTTAAACAATAACCCAATGTGTGTTGTGTGTTTAAAATGACTAGGGGAATAAAACTTATTCATCACTGTCTTCTTAACAGGGTTTTATGCAGATTGTAGAGAGAGAGAAAAATGTGTACAGTATGGGAAACAGAAAAGGTTTCCAAGACGGGTGATTGCTCTGCATCAACGAACTGGTAAATACCTCCTAAAAGCAATTTAAGTTTTTCATGAAGCGATAGATAAAAAGTGTGTCCAGTCTTTGCATTGCAAAATTCAATGTAAGAGATGTCAAGTAATATTCACCTTCATAAAAGCCAAAAAGCCTTTTTATAATAAAGCCAAACCAATAAAGCCAACTTAAAATGGGGTACAATGAAACAATGCGTAGCTAAACTTAACCTTAAGTTATGTGTCTCTGACCAACAATATGTAAAACCAACTGGCTTTCATGACAAATACACTCTCTCACATCTATAATCCAGTTAAAACCCACAGGCTGGAATTATGCACCACACACTTTGGGATCATATGATCTTATAAGACTTTTCACCACAACGTATCTTTATATTGGAGATTAGGACCTCAGTAACACACAACGCAAGTGGAGGGAAACCACCAAGCAGAGGAACACTCCTCCAATCTAATTAAAGGCGATATTAAGCACTAATCCTCCATAATTTTTTTTTTTAAGCCAGACATAGAGTAGAAAGCAAAGTAATAGAAGTGAGATGTTCTCATCCACTGTGCTGCCTGAATGTTCTACTTTACTGCATACAGATTTATAGTCCTTTGTTGCACATTCCCCAGGCTGTAATGGATCAAACGCTGGAACACTGTAAAAACTGAAGAAATAAAAAACATATCATCAGAAATTAAAAATGGCATTTCTGAATGACAAACAAGTATGAATGTTTTAAGTCACAACTACAAAATGTAAAAAGGATAAAGAAGTATTTCCATTTGAACTTCTACACTAGAACACTAATCCAAGTTAAAAATACATACTACTAACTGGACACTTATCGCTCTCACTGAGTTACAATCATTTATGAAAAGCTGATCAAAAATTGTTTAAATATGACTATATCATACCTAACCTACCATACAGATGTTGGTTAGTACAATTTGGGCAGCAAATGTTGATTTGAGATGAATTAGATACATAAGTTCTGCTCTGATCCTGTTTTTGGTACAACAGGTGTTCAGAAGGTGGCTTGTATTTTTAATGGGAATTCTATACAAAGTACTTTATATATTTTACTTTATATACGGTTCAGTACTTTGGGCGAAGGAGCAGAAATAAAAAGAATGAAACCTTGAAGGGTGAATGATTAAGAAAATAAGGAAATAAAAAACAGCACTTTTAAGAGCTGGTTGCTACTAAAATCTATCCTGTTGGAACCTCCTCATTATTTCCAGTGTTTTCTGATGGCATATTCCCTGCATGTTCAAAATTAATTCAGCCAGAACATTTACGACTGGAATGAAGGAAGAGCTTCCTACCAAATGTCAGAGTGACATGCTGGGAATAAGAATGTCTCCAAGCATCAATTTTTTATTGAAAAGTAAGCATAATGACTGCTGCAACCTTTATGTCTGGAGTAACATGGGTTTTGCCTACAAACATGGCTTCTTAGTATTTTGTGGTGTAATGCTTTGCCACTATTATAGTTCTCTGCCTACAGCCTAAACCTGAATACCTGAATCTAAATCTATATGTGATTTTTGCATCTAGTCGTGGGACAAATAGTAACTTCAAGAAGTAGAAATCTTAGTATGTCTGAGTTCACTTAATTAAGTTTTAATTAATTAGGCTAACTAATTCAAACTTAACTTACCATCCTGCGTCATGAGACCTGATCAATCATAAACAAATTTACCAATCACTTATTGCGCTATACCTCAATGTTAACAAGTCGTCCTGGACTAAGTTCAATAAAACTATTTAAATTGTATTTTCTATAAAGGCATGTCAGCTGTTCATTCAGGCTATTACTTTTAAACGATTGGTAATGATAGTCATTTATCTTAGTTTTGAAAAGAAACTGTGAAATGCTGTTTTGACTGCAGAGCTGTATAACTCTGACTGCTCTCCCTCACACTCAGAACATGGTGCTGCTTCTAGATTTATTATAAATATATATATTTTCATGATTAATCACAAGGCTTCCCTACATAACATTAAATCTGAGTTGGACAAGGCTACCATATGTTTTGTATTTGAAAATCTTAAGTGCAAATCTGTATTTTAGAAAATGAAGGTACAGAAAAATGTTTTTGAGCTACAATCTGTCTTGTAGAGGAATAAAAAAAGACATACTGCAATTATTTTTGAAAGAGTTCTTTTTGCACAGATACCGCATTCCAAGAACAAGTGACGGGGAGAGACAGCTCTGTAAGTACAGGCTGTTGTTTTACTTTTCTAGTAACATTGTCTTGCTTAGACAGTAACATGTTCAATTTAGGCCATTGAAGAAAAATGTGTTGTTTTTTAATTTATAGTTCCAAAAGAGAAATCGGAACCAACTAAAATCCTGATCGGCAGGTCAGAGATTTGGAAAATGACCGTGGCTGGAACAAGCACCTGAGTAAATACTACACATTTCAGTACATCTTTGATCTTTCAGGACATGACCTGAAACTTAAGTCACAAAAACTTCCTCTTCCATTAAAGTGTCTATTGCTTTTTATTGTTCTTTAACCCCCCGATGTTCATGGTTTCAAATATCTTCTTGGATATCTCGGTGCTTTTAACTCGATCTGGAACACTAAACCTCTCCGGCTCAGATTTGCTTCGGTTGTATTAGTGGATGTTGTTTTCTGTTGGGTTATGTATGATAACCTTTGAACATAATTGAATGAGGCTTTAAGCTGTACTAAAATAAAAGCAACGGGGACAAGAGCTGTGCCGCTGCCCCAAATTTAGCTTATTCTCTCGATTTTTCTAAAACCTAGGTCTGAGCTAAAGTGGAGTCCCCAAGCTACTCGTAAGTGGGCCTCTTTGGGGAGGTGGACAACAGCTCAAAGACAAATTGTCTGCTCTTCTACTATCATTGCAACCAAGATTTTTGGGCAGTTTGCAAAAAAACAAGAGTATTACTATGGCTTTTTACTGCAACATAAATGTAACTGAGAATTGGCTTGTGTGTGATTTTAGGTGGGACAATTGATCAAGAATAACAATAAACAATTCAATTGTTAACATCTTTCTATACAAAGAGGCGTCTTTAAGAAACTATTACGATTAGTGGCATAGCTTACAACTTTGAATGTTTTTTGCCTGATCCAATGAAACGCTTGCTTATTGGGGAAGAATGTGTTTAATGTTGTTATATTAACACTTAAGCCTGCAGTCACAAAATAGTCTATTTTGACTGATCCTGCAGAGATAATAGGAAGAAGCCTTTGATTTGAGGTAATTTCAAGTAATAGTTTCCAGAGCCATTCAGCTCAGGGGAATGCAAAGTAATCTGCAGAACTTTTTAGAAGATCCAACGAGGTCAGCCACCTCATAACACCCACCCACATTTACATCCCTCTACCACAGAAATTCAAAAGCGGTGAAAGGAAAAGAAAAGAAGGAGGTAGTCACACATTAGCGAGTGAACAATAGGGGCTGTTCAACTGGACAATAAATTCATGTCACAGTGCTCTAATCAGCACTAATAAATGGTTGTCGGCCATAATGAAAAAAAATAATGTAATTCTTTGACAACATTGTGCCGTAGAACTCAAAATCAAATTCCTTTCTGTTTTTTAAACGCTGGTTTTTCTGGAGAGTGTTTTAAATATCACCATGGCAAATGGAAAACAAATCCTCAGCAGCCAGCGCTGTTCTGTAGCGATCTAAGCCAACAAATTAAGAACGCCTGGTGTACTTTGTGAAATCTTGTTAAGGATACCGTTGACGGACAGGGACTTTGTCACTGTGCGGACAATGGCTTCACTCTGTTGCTGGGTCATTTTCATTAATTAAGCAATGTGGCGCTCAAAAGTTAATCCAATCTCTCAGCCGTCCTTTCTCACGGTTTGACGCCTAGCTTCTGGTCAATTCTACCAGACCTGGCGCTTGACACCACGAGCAACACAACAATCTCCGCAAGAGTTTTAGGGAGGATCGAGGACAGAGAAAAGGAACTCAAGTAAACTTCTCATGAATAATCTGTAAAAGGCCAGAACAAGTACCTCTTCTTGCATGTTTTATTGTGGCCTTAATACGACTAAACCTTCCCGGAGAATAGTGGCTGAGTTCACAGCTACTGTGGGTTATGTGGAAAGAGCTCAAAGGTCAAATCTGTATTTTGTTGCTTCATGATTTATAACTCCTGCTTTGTCTCTTTCATCATGCAGGCATCCCTTTGGGAAACACATCTGTAGAGAACAAATGTTACAGTGCTATGAAAAGTATCTAACACTTTACAGATTTGAGTTTGTGTTTGGTAACATTTGCATTGTTCTGATCAAACTGATTTTAATACCAGACAAAAGTAACATAAGTAGATGACAAATGCAGTTCCATATGATGTATTTTCATTCAAACCAATTTGATTGTCTCATACCATCAAATCACCATCAATATATTTGATTTTCTGTGTGCCATTTCATTTTGTGAAATGTGTTAGTTTTATGCCAAATATAACAGGATGTTGTTCTCTTACCAAAAACTTCCACTTCTGTCTCATCAGACCACAGAATATCTTCCCAAAAGTCTTGGGGATCATCAAGATGCTTTTTGGAAAATGTGAGAAGAGCTTCTGTGTTCTTTTCAGTTAAAAGTACTTTGAAACGCTCTCATAAATGACATTTTTGCCCAGTCTCTCTCTCTCAGCTGAATCATAGACTCTGACCTTAACTGATGGAATTGAGGATTGCCACATTATGGCATATGGTTCTTTTTGTGAGTGTTCAGTGTGCTTTTTAGATATTCCAGTAGAGCAGCTATTCTTAGAAGGTTCACCACTGCTGTACACCAACGTTTCAATGTTTTATATTGTTGAATTTATGGATAATGGCTCTCGTTGCTGTCTGCTCAAGTCCAAATGTCTTGGAAACTGTTTTGTAAAAAAAAATCCAGACAATAAAGTGTAAGCAAATCTGTTCTTGAATTTCTTTAGATAGGAGCTTGATGCGTTGTGTTATGAAATATTTTAGTCTGCTTCATTCTGTCAGACAGGTTCTGTTCTTGCTTTGGGACATCAGACCTGAAAGCAGGTCTGATGGCTTTTTGATTGACTAGGCCAATCAAAAAGCACAAGGGTGATGGTGGTACAGGTCACAAACTTTCTGAGAATCACAGCTTCTCAGAAAGTAGGAGTCAGTTAAAAATATATAATTTTATTCAAAATCGCAATGTATTTTATAATAATAATAGTAAAATAACTTCTACAAGTTGCAAATAACTACATTTGGAAACAGATTATAACTATTTAAATATATTAAAGACAAGAAATGTTTCACAAATATACTTAATTTACTATATATATATAATTTATTATGTTGTGCATTATATTTATTTTTATCTCTTAGGCTAACCTTATAAAGTCAGGGGGTGAGGCTAACACAGGTCTAAATGAAGGCAGCTGATCCAAAACTCATTAGTGACATTTAAATAATGTTGATAATATGTATCTACAGTTAGATTTTAATTGTGACACAAAATATTTATTAAATTTGGAACGTTTGGCACGCAACGTCTTCAGAGGTTTAAACCTGAAATAATCTGACTGACTTGGTTCACTCTTTGAATCGGATTTTTCTCACCAGTTTCTCTTTTGAAGTGTTTGCTTTAATTCTCGGTGTGCTACAATGTGCCAATATAACAACTGCTGCAACAGTTTGCCTTATTCATGCAGACAAAGAGCCTCAGGCCTCCTCAGGCTAATGGATCTAGCAGATCACACAAACTGCACAGACTGAAAGATAAAAGTTAAAGTGGAGAAAGCAGCAGAGGTAGTAAACTTGCAGAGAGACCCACTCAGGGTTGCATTTCTTCTTGTTTCCATTTGGAAAAAAACGAATTCGACAGAGAATCCTGGAGCACAGTTTAGAAGCGTATGTCTCTAATTTATGAGTGGCGGCTCTGGAGAGCTGCTTACCCTACTGTTGGCCATCCTTTCACCCCTGACCTTTGCCCTTAACCACTCTGATCTTCTGCTGCAAGACAAAAACAGAAAAACAGCTCTGACCTAAATTCTTCCTACTTAAAAGGCTATTTAATCTCATCACCTTCTGAAATGCTTCAAATACTACAATATTTTTCTAATTTACTAAAACCATCAAGAATCCAGTTTTGCAAGGCAAAAACCCAGCAGATTACAGCAGTCAGTGCCATCTGTTATAAGGATTTGGGTTTACAATTATGAAGGAAGGGTTATTTCCAAATTGGAGAACAACTGCAGGATCATCACACCACAAAACTCAGTAAAATCCCCCATCAAATAGCCCAATTTTTACAATTGTGCACTTCAGATTAGTGGAGCTGAAGGGTAACATATGGGTTTGATAGTCTTTGAGGTTGGAACACAGACAAGCATGCAAGAGGGATCCATTAGTGTGCAAATGTCCTTGTTGCACAGTGCAAAATAAAACGTCAAATGTTGGTATTTAACTCCACATCACTATTTCTTAATCCTGTTATGTCCAACTGACAACCAAACTCTTCAGTGTGGAAGCAGTTTCTGAGTGAAGACGCAACATCAGCTATTTTCACCTTCAGGAAGAGGAAAATAAGCTCAATAAGCCCAGGCAAATTTTCCTCTTTTCTCGCTTTGACCTTGGATCTCAAAGAGAATGTCACACATTTTTGTGACAAATATGTGTGACAGATTCCGATGACTTTAAAAGAGACTGAAAAAAGTGGATGGGTATCACTGAAAAGGATATTATTATACTGTAAGGACTGAGTGACTCACTGCACTGGAGAAATTAGATGTTGGAGAAACACTACCCAAATTAAGTGAAACGACACTTTAGGTGACACTATTCCCGCATTCTTCCTGGTGAGCCCTGGAGATAAAGATAAACTTCACACAGTGGTACATCACATAAAGGAGTTGTGTAAATGATATGCATTTACAAACTGAAAACATGTCTATTTAATTTTTTTTTACCAGGATGCAGACAGAACATGAAGGAAACCAGAAACACGAAAAGAAGTGAGGAATGGGCAAAACTTATTCTGCAAGATGTCTTAGCTTTGCCTACGTTGGCACTTCAGAGCAATCTTGAAAAAATATTTTCCTTCAGTCTAGCCGTATCTCAGCAAAGTACTGGACTAACTCAGTGTGACATCTGCTTCTATTGGGTAAAAAAAAAAAAAAAAACGTAAAGAGGCCCACCCCTTCAAGATGCAGTCCTGAAAACAAGTCATTCCCTTTAGACAAAACGTATACACAAAGTCAAAAGAGCAGGAGAGCAAGCCTACTGTTCACTGTGTCACTGGGGAATCTGCAGGAACACAGAGGTGAGGGGGGCTGCGGACCCTGCATGCTCAGGTTTGTCCCAGAGGGGTCCCGTGCTACTTCCATTTCACAAACAACCTAAGAACTGCTTTGCAGGATGCGGGAAGTGGTGGAGCCAGCTTACAAAACACAGAGAAAGATATAAGTCTGAGTCTGGCATGAGACCAGGTTTATATCTCAGTGACTGAGCCCTGACAAGAGGAAAGGGGAGGAAAGCTCTTAGCAAACTCTGATAATTTAAAATGGAGATTTCCTGCTTAATGGTGGTTTAAGCAGCTAATGTCAAATAATGATGAAGTTAAACAACTGAGATCCAAAGCTCATTTATTTTGGGCTTTAACTTGAAGGAAACTTCAGTTTTTATCATGACTGTTCCTGGAGTGTAAAGTTCTCATGTGCACAATTTGCATTCATTATCTTTACAGAAAGGCAATTCTTGAAATGTCTTATTATGATGACTAGTTTAATCAAAGACACAAAGAGCTTATATTTACGTGACCTTCTCACCCTCTTTAGCGCTCTTAGCAAGCAAAAATGTTTTGAAAAATGACTTACTTCTTCAAGTGCAGAAACCTTTGTCGGAGCCTTTATGAAATTTGCAATAATAGTAACTTTGTCTCAAATGGCTGTGGAGATGCAACGTGATAATAAGATTTTCAATCAGAGCAAAGACAGAACACTTATGCTGATTGTCAGAGATGAGAGGAAGTTGCTTTGTGTTGATTCACTTGCTCCTCCTTTCATGCAGGTGAAATCCTTCATGTAAGTGATATAAAAGGCAACTAATAAGCTCAGTCTGCTTTATGATCATAAATTTCTGGTCACTGATTTTTTATATAAAATAGTCAATCAGGGATTTGAAAGCCTTATCTGCTTTCCATCTTGTGATAAATTCCCAACCTATTCATTTTGGAATCCTGTCTTTCAAACATTCCAGACTTTTTAATATGGCTTGAAGGCCATGTGATGCTTCAAGGAAAAGAAGATGTAGACAACAAATGAATTCATGGATAGATGGATGATCTTCTGTGACAAAGTGGTTCGGTTTACTTTTACCTCTTGTTCTTTATTCTTATTTATGATTTCTCTAATCTTTCTAAAGTTGGTCTGAATGCTTTATTTAATTTTTCTTTGCACTTTTTAAAGTTGTGTTTGCATTCTTCATGGAATTAATGAGCATTTTCCTCTCGTGTTAAGATACTGTTGTAGTTCTTGAAGTATTCACAGCTCTTGGTTGTGGATTAGCAACATCTCACAGGAAATGGCTAATAACTACACCAGAAATTGGAATAAAAGCAGCATAATCCAGAGTAGACTTTTGAAATAATTTTTGCAAAAGCTCTCAATACCTCTTTGGTTTGCAAAGGTTCCTGCAAACATGTTACTCTAATCCTCTGATTATCTTCTCTGATTTGTAATATTAATTGTCTCCTGCTTAGTTTCTTATTCTTCCAAGTCTTTTTGCAATCTTTGCACTTTCTGTATTTCTAGATCTCTTTTTGTAGGAGTAACTCAGTCTCATCTAAAGCCGCAAGCCAAAATAGCAGATGCCACGCCATTTTCCTGTCTGGCTCATTTTAACTGGCTTTATTTGGACACCTCTCATTTCCTTCTCTTAAGTCCAGTAAGAGCAGGCATCCCACGACGAAGCCCTTCGTTGACCTCGATGATGTGACACACCGCAGCTTTAGCCATATGCCTACTGCTCCGGGCAGGAGGAAGCACATCACATATTTGGCTGCTTTCCATCTATTCAGACAGACACTTAATATTACCCTTTATCCCAGGTCTTACTTTCTAAAGTTGAGCAGATAGAAGCTGGTTTAAGTTCGAAAGATAGCTGGCGGCTGTCCCGTCCTGCTATGACCTGCTGTGTTGTTATCATCTGTCTACTGGGTCAAAAAAATCAGAATTGAAACGCATGGAACCAGTTAGCCAGCACAGAAAAATACGACTCCACTATGTGATGACTTTGGGTGGAATTCATAAAAAGGATATTCAGTCTAGTCTCTTGAAGGATTACATATGGTGCGTATAATCTGGCAACAATCACTTACATTGCATGCACACAGGTCCCATTTTCTCTGTTTGCACTTGAGTTTATGCAATCTGGTGCTCATTTTCCACATCAAGCCCAAACACAGTGTGGTGACTGTCTCATGAAACATGAAAGAGGAACCAATTAAAACCAGTTGGCTGTATACGTATGAAATAACCACATTTAACTGTAATCCCACTGTTATTTTAGAAGTAATGAACAGGCAACACGTCTGAAAGGAGAAAATGTGTTTCAGTTAATGCTCCTCCCAAAAATAAATAGGGGGGCTTTTGAACTGATCTCCTTATTTTCCTGTCCGCCTAAAAGCTATTATGCACAAATGAAGTTTAAACTGGTATTTTCCATTTTAAAAGTAGATTATACCTCAATGAGTTTATACTCCTTTTCTCGTTTCATTGCAGCACAGGACGGTGGCTGATGGATCAGGCTTTTTGGTGACTGAAAGCTCAGAAGCAGATTGCTACCAGATGAAAAGGTCTCAGAGTGCAAAACGGCGGTTTTGAGTGAATCTATAACTCTACCGTTTCTGTTTTATCAACTAAATAACACCAGTATGACATGGAAAGAGAAGAATCCCTGGCTCCAAGCAGTCTGATCATGAGACTAAATAGCATTTGCTTAAAACAGGTTATTCTGTAAAACTAAAGGTAATTGGGCTTTAACATTTTAAAAGGACAAATGATAAATTAACCGTATGACTTTCTTGCGGAACTCATTTCACTTTCGTTGTTAGATAATAAAGTCCAAGAGGCATGATTGACCTCTGTAGAAAGTTATTCTTGTGTGTCAAAAGAAAAAAAGAACTTCTCTGCCTTTAATAGACTCACGTGTGTTAGCAACAAAGTACACGAGAAACTAGAAAGTTTTAAACAGAAATTTTCAAAAGGTTTAATTATTTGCCGATTAAATCTCACATGTGTTTGCAAAGTAAATATCTTTAGAACAAAGGAACAAACTATTTTATGGCATCTTTATATCTGTAATGTTTGTTATTTCCCTTGTGTAATTTCAAAGTGACAAATCTGAAGACACGCATGCTCCAGGAAGACAAAACTAATTCAGGCCAGACATTCAGACATTTTTTAACTATGTGTATACGGTCCCTTTAATCCGCCTAATATGTAAAATTCAAAACAGTTATGAAAATATTTTCCTCCTGAATATTCTCCAGATGAGTGAACATGTTGAACTGTCAAGTTTTCTTTTCTTCTTTGTCAGTCAATATCTCCCAGATGGTAGTGCCGTCTTCCTGATTAGGATCAGTTGTTTTTATATAAAGCATATTTTACTTGCTGCGCAATGACAATCTAAAGCAGAAAACTGGTGTCAAAGCTTATGGCCCCATGCTGTTTCAGAAACCCTAGAACTGACAAGCATTCTCAGCCTACTGTACTATATATTGATCAAATATAAAAAATTTTGTTTCCTTTCCACGCTGAAAATGAACCCAAATAAACACTCACTATTGAAAACAAGACAACAAATGATTCTAGAGATGGATTGATCCAAGATCTTGGGCAAATTTCAGATCTCTGATTCCGATTCCAAAGAGCTGACCTGTCACCTCAAAAAATATATTTCCAAGAAAAAAAACATAGAGCATCAGTTTTATTTATCATGGTTTATGCTGCTAACTTTTCCCAGTGGAATACATAGGCCCTAACCTTAACTGTTAGATTTACAAACGGCAGCCAATATTTCCAAATTCATAACATTAAAGGATGCAACATCTAAAACAAATCAAATGCAGTGTAACTCCCTGCTGTGTTACTCTTGATGAACAACCAATATCCATTTTTACACTTTAAAAAAAATCTGAAATCTAAACAAAAAATGGAAAAAACTAGCTCTGTAGATTAACCTATTGGTTAAGAACATACCAGCACCAAAGAAAAAAAACATAGTTACAAAAACTATTTTGAAATTGCAGATATGGTCCTAAAATGGTTAGTTGCTGACATTTTTCTCTTCTCACACAGGGAAACTAAGCCTGTATTGTAAGCACAACATACTGTAACTGCTATAGGTGCTTCCTTTGGTATTACTGTGGCAAAGCTAGTCAAACTCATACTATATATTGGGATAGCTATAGTTGCAGATTAGACTTGTTTTCCTAGTTGAACAGAACTGATGTTTGAAGCTTGTTGCGATTATTTCCAAAACAGATGAAAAGTTCTATACTAAATCATGATTATCTTGAGAAAAAATAGCACATGCCGATACAGTTTTGAATAATTTGGATAAAAGCGTTTGCAAAAATCCATGTAATCTCCCCACGAGGACAAAAGGCAACATTCTGTGTTTGGGTCACCGCAGCTTCAGACATGCGATGATGATAAAAAGCCTATCCCGCCCATGCCTAGAGAATAGTGTCTGCAGTGGAAAATGAAACACTGTACAGCTGCGATGAACCGTACCAAACAGAATGGAAAAACACCATGAATTAATAGTTCACTAGGGGTTTGGGTCTGTCTGTTTATGTGTGTATGGTTGCTTTTTTTTCTGATAGGTCTCTGTGTTGGTCCTTTAATGAACTGACAATCTGTCTATGGCGTACCCCATGTCTCACCCAGTGCGATCTGGGATAGGCTCCAGCCCCCAGGCAATCCTGAGCAGGACGAAGCAAGTCTGGAAAATAAATGGATGACTGACGAAGACATTATCAGAACTTGCTGATAGCCAAGGCACGTTGCACATAATTACCTGGAGAAAATGTAAGACCTCTGGAAACACAAAATTAACATCTGCATTGGACCAATGTAAAAAAAATGATATGAATACTACCACAGACTTTAATGCTTTGTTTTAGTTACCAACTCAGTATTTGGCTCAGATGCATTTATTCCAACTTCCATAGCAAAGTTGGGAAGTTTTATACTTTCTTGTCTTATTTGATTCTATTTTTGATACAGTTAGTAACAGTGTGCTTTTAAACCACCTCCATAATTGGGACCAGTTTTGTTTATGTCATACTGTTGTTCTTTGGGTGAAATCTTGCACAAAGTATTTCAATTAATTGCTATGACATCAGAGATGATATGAAGATTTAAATGTCTTTGAGTCTTGACGACTCCCAGCCAGAAAAATCTAATGGATATGAATAGCTTCTAACATTTAAAGGTTATATGACAATATTTCAGCACTTCAAACATTACATTTTCAGATTCAAGGCAAGAATTGTCGTGTTTTGCGAACTGTAGAGACCCAAATGCCGGCAGGAGATAGGCAGAATCATGAGGAGACAGTTATTTAATCAGGTGAACAAAATCATACAGTCTGAAAAACTGTTTGTGATTTGTATATTACACATTATTATTTTATTTGTCAAAACAAAAGATAATTGTTAAAGTTTTCTTAGCTATATTCCAACTGAGAATGTACAGCCTGGTGGAATAAACCATCCTTTATTAAGAATAGCAATGCTTTTTGACAGGGTTTGTGATAGGTGAAACATGTAATGTATAAGTTAGAAAATATGAATGGACACTGGGAGAGATGCAGTGCAGTTTGGCAGCTTACACACATCTCTTGGTGCATTTATAACACATCGGATGTATTTTTCTGAACTGCACAGAGTCAGAACAGGTTACTGACTCTTTATCAGAAGCACTCACGCTTCAGAAAAGAACAGGTGTGAAATGTATCACTGGGTGATGGATGATGGGTGGAGCATCATCCAGCACCAGGTGCCACAATTATGGGTTGATTCACACAGAATGTTTGTGATAAGTTCCAGAATAACTTTCTTAATAAGTTATAGTTTTGTCAAGAAGCACAGGTAAAAAGAGAAAAAGAAAGATGCAGTCCAACCCATCGCCTGTTGACATTTGGTACCAGCTCCCATTTGACTTGCAGCAGGTTCTTCTAGAAATGGGAGCAGCTATGTTGTCTTTCAGACCGATACTACAGAGCCCCCCACCCCCAAACCCAGAAAGCGGGAGAGGTGGCTTGACACTGGAATCTTTGGGAGTCTTAGTGGTGAGAAAGATCTGTGGTGAGGCCCCTCCTTTTTACTGGGGTGGGATAAGGCAGGGATTGTGGCGCCTCTGAGGTTAGTGGGCTGTCTCATTGAGACACCATCTCCATCATGAGGCTATTTTTATTCCATGTTCTTTTTTTTTTTTTCCTTTTTTTTTTTTTTCGTCTACCCCACCAGACCACTCTTGCACTTTTTTTTCAACTTTCAAGTTCAGCCTGTCTTTCTGCGCTGTAAATGGTGTGTCAGTATGTATGCATAATGGAGGCATACAAAAAAACACTAAGTTGTTTGATTTTCGGATCTCAGTATGTACTTGCTGTTCTCATGCTTTTTTTCTGTCTCCCAGGAGCTTGCCAATACAGTTTGAGCTCTCAATCGCTGGTTTGGCAGTATCACTGCAGTGCAAAAAGCTCACATTCAAACTAAACAAAACTGTCCCGTTCTCTGTTTTAATTAAAAGTTACTTTAACCTTTGACCTTCTGCAATGATTTTTATCGTGCGATCCATAATTATCATGCAGGATATATAAGGCCTGAAAAGAGTGAACAGTCTTTGTTGGCATTATATTGCTCTAAATGTCATGATTGTATTTGTGAGGGGGAACGTTCCCCACATTTACCCAGCTAATCCTACATGTTGAGTTCATTTGCATGCAGCGCTGTTCGGCCCGTGAGTCAACAGGGGGCTGCCAACTTTCAGGAAGGGAGTTTACCATCATAAAGCAGCTGTCCCACATCAACAGCTCCTGCAGACACAGACAGTGCAATGTTTGTACCATGGCCCATTCTACACAAGAGCAATCCTGCAGCATTTTAGCAGCCTGGCAACAGCAAGCTCTGGGACTGAAAAGGCGTCTAGACCAGCCTTCTCAAGAGACTTTTAGTTCACATTAGCACTTTAGGTTAAAAGAAACATCACAACAAGGATACTAATGAATTTGAACATAATCCCTTCATTAGGACTCCAAACTGGAAGTAACTACAGTAAATTTTGTAGATAGAATGAGAGAGAATTGAATTCAAGAGAAAGACCAAAAGCATACAAAGTTATCTTAAGTTATTAATCTGCATTTGATTTAAGTACTGTGTCAATAAAATAAATCATCTGATGCATTTAGATTGAATTTGCTTTATTCTCAGCAACCTTCCATTACTTACTAAACAACCATGGCTAAACGAGATCTGTAACTCCCCACCAAAAAAGAGTTTTATATAAACTATGCTGTCAGCTGTCCTGGCAGAGCTGAATTCATTTGAATAATTTACTTTGCACAAAGCCGTGGAACTGTGGAAATGGTTTATCCATCAATCTAGTGTGGCATAGCTTGAGAAAAACACACTTTCTTCTCCATTGGTTGTTTTTGTTGATCTAATGACATTAACAAACAGCAAATAGAGGCAGTGATATAATAAAGTCTTCTTTGGCGAGCCTGGAAAGTAATCAAATGCTGTGAATCGGTTAGGTGCTGAATGAGCACACCGTTTCCTCTCTGTCATCCAGAGAGCACCCCACCACCACGGTGCTCATTTTCTCTGGTTTCCTTCGGTAACCACATCTAATGATTCCCAGGCTCAAGCAGAGACTGGAAACTAACATCCAGTCCAGCGCGAACACGGTTCTGTGAGTGGATCAAGTCTCTCTTTCCAGTCAAAGATCTCTGACATCACACCAATAATCCATATTACTCTACCACCCAGGCCTTAGGAAGACCCCAAACCAAATCGAGAAACTCCAGAAGGGGATTACAGAAGCTTACTACAAACCATAAAATGTGGACACTGACCAGT
This sequence comes from Poecilia reticulata, assembly GCF_904066995.2. NCBI lineage: Eukaryota > Metazoa > Chordata > Actinopteri > Cyprinodontiformes > Poeciliidae > Poecilia > Poecilia reticulata. The sequence goes on from NC_088842.1 coordinate 26,947,326, forward strand.
TCAAAAGCTACGAACTATGACTATTGTCTTGGTGTGGTGGATAAATCTATTTATAGACGCTGATATTTATTTTCTCACCGTTTACAGAGTAGCACCACACAAAGGCAACCTGGAATAATGAAAAACAGCATCATTATATATTGAACTACACTAAAACATATGCAGTACATGCATGCAGATTTACTTCTAGCTTGTACTATCACGTACTATACTTTGTGTTACTTGAAGTAACTTGGTGTTACTTTAGATAACATTACAATAATATGATGACAGTACAAACTAGCCATTCTTTTGATAACACAACACCCTACAGAGAATTAATGAAGTGCCAGAAACATCAGTTAAATGGACATAAAATCTTCTTTGAGCTCGAACCCTCCCCCACCTATTGCTTCACACAGTTAGTCAGTCACATGTTGGTGCTGTGTTATTAAATTAAATCATTCTAACTTAAACTATTACTGTAAAAATAAAACAATTTCTCGTCCAGTGTTTAAGTTTCAGATAATTTTGTTTTTCTCCTGCTGGTCTGTATGTATCTGTAGTGACCGAAGCTTTGTCTGTTGTGTGTCCAGGCCAAAAATCTTTTCAGCTTGTGTGTTTTGGCCTCATCTTGATGCACCCTTTTCCTGCTGCACAAACTCTTGCCAAATCCTGCAGCTTTGTTTCACCTTCCCAGACTGAGAACAGAACACTCTGACACAGACCGTTGCTGTTCGTCTCTCTCACTCCCTTCAAACATAAGACTTATTTATGTTTTTTCAATTTCTCATCTATCACATAAATTATTTGCAATGTCAGATCAACTGAAAACCTGAAAAACCTCTGAAAGGCAGTCTAAGAAAGGACTGGAAAAATATGATTGTTCTTATTTTTCTAACATGCAGAAAGTTTCCATCTGTGTAGAACCTGTAGAACCTGTAGAACCTGTAGAACCTAGCATGTTAGACATCTAAAACCGGTGTCTTGTACACCCTTAAACCCTGTCACCTTCTGTCATGTTATAACCACAAACTTTTATGTATTTAACACAAAGTAGTGGATAATTGTAAAAGTTGTGGATTTGATTTGCATTCCCCCCGTCCTGTTCTGAGGCACCGACAGAACATAAATGCCCTCAACACATCTCCATCATGAAATATGGCGGTGGCAGCATCATAATATGGGGATTATTTTGTTGAAAGGGGGTGGGGAGTTAATCAGAGCTAATGAGAAGAGAAATGTACCTAAAGGCATGGGAATCCTGAAACAAAACTTGTCGAAGGACTCAAAACGGGACATTCACCAGACATCCACACAAAAGTCAGTTTTTATAACCGTGAAGACAGTCGTTCAGTAAACTGCTTGGTGGGAAACGGTGTTCACATTGAGCTGTTTTATATGAGACACTGAGCTGATAGGGTTAAGAGTTAGCACAACTAGTCACAAGGAAGTGCACCAGCCAGATTACCACTTTGTGCCACACCAGCAGGTGACTGGTTGCTGCCCTTGTGGGGAAGAAACAGGCCTTGCTGTACACTAGATTATCTAGGAACCATTTGGATTGTGGAAAATGAAGGAATTTGTCATGAGAAATGTAGGCAGTCAGTAGGTTAGACTATGAAAACTCAGTCATCTGCAGACATTGTGCACAGAATACTCAAAGCAGCCCCAAGAATCAGGAGCCTGTACCGTCAACGTCTACATATAAATTTGATTGAGAATCTGTGGCATCATTTGAAAACTGATGCTATTCCTGCAATCTGACAGAGTTTGAACTATTTTGGCAAAAGCCATTCCGCAGACATGCAAAAGTAGTAGAGACACTCCTAAAAAGATTTGCAAATGCACACCACACTTTATTGTTTCATTTTCCTTCCACTGCACAAATATGCGCTATGCTGTGTTGGACGATTAAATCATAAAATACATCTAAGTTTATGGTTATAACATGACAAATGATTTCACATTGTTGTTTGGCCTGACATAAACCATTTGTGTCTGCTTCCCCACATGGCTGAACTGTGGCAGATAAAGTCAGAATGATAAGCGACAGTCTGGCTGCTTTTTGCGCCAGGAGACCGTACGATAGGTGTGGGATAAGGATGTTTCTTCTGGGAAATGTTTTTCAGACTGATAATTCCTCCCTTGCAAAAAGAAAAACAGGACAAATTGAATCTAATCATCCTGGCACTTCATTAAGGCAACCCCTATCTATTATCAGAAACCAGGGCGCTGGAAGCAAGAGGGTGAACAGAAAAAAGTACGGGCAGACATATCTAAGCAAAGCTTGGGGCTTAGGTTGAGGCGGTCCACATGAACTTTCGCTCATTTGTGTCCATCGTGACGGATGCAGGGGCCCAACCACAGTCCACATGTGAAGATTGGAGGCTTATGAGGGTGAACATGCTGACATATTCAATCCTCTGCAACTCTCATATCCTCTTGAAATAAAACTCTCAGCAGATATACAATATACATTCATCCGATAGCTAAGTTTATACTACGTGTTTACAGACCAGGATAAATGTAACCCTTCCAGTCAGCGGATCCTGATGTTTCCTTTCCCAAACAAACATCCCAGGTTCGGCTACACACTCTCCGGGCTTCTAACGTATGTTGATAATGTCATGTGAAAGCCGAGACAACAACACGGCTCAAAAATTAAAAAGGGATGAACCCTGAAAAATGGGACAGCTTAACTCTAAACAGACCGCAACATTTGGAAAAGCTAGAAGTCAAATAACTATGTTTTCACAAAGCTCAGCCTCGCAGGTTTAATAAATTGCCTTTCCTCAGGAAATATAGGAGCTGTCCTGTATAGAAGCTCCAGTGCAACCACAATGGTGAACCAGTTAATTTGGGATAATGATTAGCTCATGAAATCGATGGGGTCTCTTTTTAGGCTACTTTCTACTCTCCCCCAGGTTTTTCAATATTGCCATGGTAACAAACCACCACTACAGCTTCATATACACACCATTTTTTGCACTCACACTGCATGAGGTAAATCGCCTACTATTTCCTCACAGCATCTACTTGGTTTCTCACTCTTCCTTCTTCTACATCTCACATTTGCTTCTGTCATTTTACACCCTCATTTAGCCTTATTTTCTGCCCCTTATTTGATGTGCATCTTTTTTTCTTCTTCAGTTTTGCCCAATTAAATGTCACCCAACTCAAGCTGTGCGTTTTCTAAAATGGAGCCGATGGGAAGAAAAATCTAAAAGAGCTTATTTTAATTAGACTATTTAAAAGTATGATCAAAATCTTGTATAATTCATGTAGTTTCATGTGTGAAACAGTAAGACTAAAATTTTAACTGGTGGGGGAAAAAAATTAAAGCGAAAAAAAGTTTTCCTGCAGAGTGTCTGATATTAGCCCAGTCCTTTACCAGTAACGGAGCCCTTCCCCCGCTCCTCAGCAAAAACATTCAGCATACGTCTCTGTATGTGTGTCAGCATGATGAATAAAGAACGGAACCAGGGCATAGGGTGACTTCACACTTAAACAGCCTGTTTACGAGTAATTCACAGAACTGCAGGAGATGGGAGGCCCGGTGGAGTTTCCCAAATAAAATTCCTTTTTTACAAATACGTAATATGAGTAAAGAAAGGCTACAGAAAACTTTGAATGAGTCGACACAGGACCTGTCTGGCTTCCGAAAAGCAAAAGGTATTCTTTTTATTCTTTCATTATTGCGAAGACGATCATCAGTTAAAAAGAAACATGACACTGGAATCAAATTAAATAGATACCAGAAAACCTGCAAAACAGTACGCTTGAGGTTAAAACATCCCAGGAAGGGAATTGGCCATAAATAAAAAATGGTGCTGCAGCAGTGTTGACAGGAACGTTGACAGAGGAAGAGTGCGGCTTTGAACTGGCTGAAAACCAAATCTAGAACACTCCAATTTTCTTTTTCTCTGTTTGACTATGACTTTCTTTTAAATAACTACTTTGTACGGTCTCATTGTTGCAACACAATGCATTTCCATAACCTCACCTAACACTATGCAAAGCTCTACGTCTGAAAGGATTTGCCCATATAAAAGTAGATTCACATTTTTTGTTACTTTTGGCATATGGATGTGTGGAAACATGGAGCTAATACAATTCAATTTTAAGCAGAGGGTTTCATAAAAATTTCCAACACAAGTAGTTAAAGGAATTAAATTTAATTTGTTTCACCAATTCAGTTCAAGTAGTGAAGCTCAAAAATAACATAGATCCATTACACATATTCTTGTGTCATATTCACAAGAATATGTGTATATAAACATGTTATGGCCATGACCTACAGAATCACAGCGAAGACTACTGACTTGATCATTTCTTTAGAAGACAGTACTTGACACCTTCTATAATGAGGCTAAGTTGCAAAAAAAACACACATTGTCAGTGAAGATGGTCATTCCAAAGGGGCTATATCTGACCTTATCAAAATAAAGTTGTGTGGTAGGAAAACTCTCATTTCGAAATTGTGCAATAATGCACAATTTTACATTATTGAGTACTCATGCTATCTCAACAAGAAAGCAAATGGATGACGCATATCTGGTAAAGGAGATCTACAAGGGCGTCCTCACTTAGAAAGTGTGGCTCAGAAGCCAATCAGCAGGCAGGATACAATCTTGTGATTTGCCACATTCAAAAAACTTTCTGAGTTGAATTTGTGGCATTAATTAACTTTTCAATGAAATCATAATTCATTAGGCATTGGGGTCATTTAGCAATCAAGAGTCTCCAATTGGCTGTACAGAAGATTCTTTTTGCTCCACAGAAAACTTAGCAAATTGCTGAGAGAAACTGTGTTAAAGTAGACTTCAAATATATCTTAAATCAAAACTTTGGTCATTATATTGATTAAACAGGTATTATAAATCTTGTAAAATCTTTGATGAAACAGTTGGGCTGCACAGTGTGGCAGTGATTAGCACTCACGCCTCCCAGCACGAATGTACTCACTTCCTTTGTGTGTGGTTAGAGTGTTCTGCCCGTAAATCATGTGGTTATCTGGTTTTTTCTTCCTTCTGTACCAAGCCATGCATATTAGATAAAATAAAAGATTCCAATTTGTCCCAAGGTACGAGCATTTGCTTGAACGCCTCTACTGGCTCATTGATTGAACTAACCATGTCATGGATTCAGCCTCTCTCGCATTGACCACAGACCATTTCCCTCAATGAGCTTTACCTAGGATAAAGTATGGATGTGTAGAGAAGATGAATAATTCAATGGATGAATGAAAGAAACAGTGTGCTTCTAGTTTTAAAAGGTGTTTTCCATTTGAGCTTTGAAGTCAAACTTTTTGAATTCCAAGAGAGAAAAATCTACTGGCGCATCCCTTAATGTAGTCTGATTAATTCTGTGGTACATGTATGTGGTCCAAGATGTATTGCTGAACATGCTACTAAATTCAGATGATGTTATTTTGCTAATAGTAGTTGCCTTAGAGTTTTAAATGTTTTTAAAGAAGCAGTAAGATGTATATGCTTATGTAGTAGTTTTTTTTTAAATAAACAAAACCTTACATCTTCTGGTAATTATTCATAATAATTTTGGTACTAATGCATCAATGCATTCCTACTTGTAATTAAAAGCTAAGAATAAATCATAAGCTGTTGCCTAAGTTAAAGCTTTCTACTTAACTTTAGGACGCCAACCACAGATCTGTGCTGGTTTAGAAATCCAATATAATTTGCACATGTTCGCCCTACAGACCTAATTAGTGATACAAAAGAAAATCAATATCGGAAAAAAGGATTTGCTTACAGAATAATTCTCAAGTGGCGTTTCTCATTTGAGCTCAGAAGAGACATTATTAGGGAGGTTACCTGTTTGTAAGGACAAGACAATCCGTTCAAATCCGCTCATGTTTAAATGGGAGACAATACAATAATCTGTGGAAACTTCATGTGGAGATTGGAGGCTCGTGAGTTCGCAACAGGATCTGATGAAAGTTATCATGTATAATTTAGGTTTGAATGGAGACGGCGTCTCAAACCAGATGTCTGGATGCTTTCATTCCTGGGAATGATGCATTGGCTTTCTGAAGATATCAGCAACTTCTTGTGCACTAGTTTTTCTCCTGTTCATTGAGCTGCGTATTGAGGATTCTTTTAAAATGTCACAGCTGACTGTACACAGTGTTTCTGGATGCAAAACTATTAAGAACCTTGTTCATGCATCCTTTGAGGGTGATAAGCTTTGCTTGAAAGCCTGGAAGCAAGCCTACGTACGACGTGCTTAGGGGACTTACAGCTAACAGTAACATTTCAGGACACATTTATTGTGCTGCATTGCAGCACTGGTAGTCATTGGTCCTGCTAGAGATGATTGGGTGGGCACATTTTAGTCCTCAGCCTGAGTTTTGATGAAAGGTTGGTGCAGAACAGCAATGTGCATGACTTCAGTTTGGAAATCACAGCTAAGATCTATTCCTGAATCTCTGAGATGCTTTGCATTCCACAAAAAAAAAACTTTGTAAAACTTTTTAGGTAGGATAGATAGGGTACTGCTGAAGGAATTTGTGCCACTTTGTCAAACGTCTAGATGTGAATAAAAACACAACCTTACCTGGTTGTCTGCCCCAAATCACAGATCTTAAATTCAGCGTGCCAGCTCAAGTTAATTACGCCAGGAAGCCCCATATCGCTCTTTGCTCTGCACACTAAGCTTTACACAGCAATATAAACACAAGCTTCGCTTTTCAACACAAGAGTCAAAAGAAGCAGCGACATAAATCCAGCAAAACCAGACCAAATTAACCTTATCGATGAGGTAGACAACACTGGGGTAATTAGTTCCCCTGCTAAATCTTTAAATCACCTCTGAGCAGTCAGAGGAAATTACTATTAAGCCAAACGGTTGTCTTTTTATTACAACTAATCATCAATGTGGATGGAGTATTATAGGAGAAAAATGTCTGATTATAACTTCAAACTGATTTCTCCTCCACCTTTTACGTGTATGCTGGATTATTCTAGTTTTTGGCATTTGAGATTAAAGAGGAAGTCCATGGTACATGAGCACACACAAAATGGGAATCTGGTTAAAACAGTCTTCAGTCCATTTTTGCTTGAAGCCAATAGAGATAACAGAGGCGAACCACAATGTAAAAGTAGAGGTTCTCTTCAGACAGTTCTCCCCATCATTCTCTCCCACATGCTTTGCTTTACAAGGCTTGGATAAACGAACACGGTAGAACCGGGCCAGGTAAAAGAACCGGGAAATGTTTTACTTAGGATTGTTTTCCATTTCTCTTCTGTTCACTGGGATTTTCATTTGGTTTGGGGAATTTCAAACCAAAATGGGCAATTTTACAAGGAATGTTTAAATTAACAGCTGCTGTAGTAATATAACTCAAACTGTGGCTTGTAGAGGGGTCAAAACATCAAAAGCCATTGGCTGTAAAAGGTGTAACAAAGTTGAGATGATATGTAATCCGTAGTCCTATTTTGGTTCAATACAAACAAAAACGGCATATATTTTATAGCTCTGGTCCCTAAGCTCACACAGAAACTGAGACATGTTGTTAATATTAATCATCCACAAAATATCCATCGTTGCCAGAATAATGTTGATTCCCACATAATTTGACCCAACATGCCAATTCAATATCCATTCCTACTTGCTTGGCAACTACATTTCTGAAAGATTTCAATGTTCAATTTTCCTCCCGGGATAATTAGATCTGGTTGTAAACCAAAGCTGGTCTTTTTTGAGAGCACAAAAATGCTCAGTAACTCTATGCTCCAACACATGAATGAGTTTGTTAGGCTGAGAAACATTTTTCTAAATCATTATGGAGCAACCGGGGGTGTTGAGGTTGCTGGCATTTGAAACCGATGCATTCTTTGAAAAAGTCGTTCAGGATATGGAGACATTTGCTCAGTGGTTAAGATATTTTAAGGTTGTGTAATGTAAGACTGTTTTTTTTCCCCTCTAGGAAGATGCAAATTAGCCATGAATGGAAGATTCAACACAGTGGCAACTCCAGATACAGTATTACAAAACACCTCACCCTTTTTTGTGTGATCTAGTTTAGGTGGTTACTGATTTTTGTTACCTGGCAAGCTGTCACTCCGCATCTGCTTTCCAGTCTGGCGGCTTCTGATGGACAGCAGGGGCTTGGATGGATGATTTAGCGCAGATTTGCTTTTGAACAGAGAATATCATGAGCAGATGATGCTTCCTGATGCCCGGCTTGTTTGGTGGTGCCAAGTGCCTTGCACATGTGCTGTAGTACCGAGGGGGTAGTGAGAACAGAAGGCCTGGCAGCCGTCATCACAGCCAGTCTCAAGGTCTAACCCCCTCTCCATTAATTTGTCTCAAAGAAGGAGGCAAAGTGAATAATTGCCCCTTTTTAAAAGGTCAAACAAAAAAGCTCCTCTCATTTCTGAATGCAACACAGTGAAAACACATGCACCTGTTTTACTCTAATAGCTACCTTTATTGGAAGCCAAACCCAAATTACACTGAGACCCACAAGTCAGCCTACTTGGGTCATTCAGAGGAGGACTGAGCATCCACAGCCAGGCAGATGTGCTACTATCACCTGCCCTCATCCTGATGTCACCAGACCACAGGGACAACAGGAAGAAGCAAAGAGGCGTAACAGGATCACAGCGGAGACACAACAATGTGGGAAAAGGAAATTGGAAGAGATAAGAAACCTGGTGAAGCAGACAAGGCAAGGAGTGACAACCAGACAATGAGACAGGACACCACAGCGTCAGAAGATATATGTTACAACTGGGATCAACAACTGGATCCCGCAGCTGGGCCAGAGCTTTGTCACTGCTGCCAGAATCAGACTCCCCAGTGGACTGTCAAGTGTTTCCACTCATTTTCTCAGACTCTTTTCTTTCAAAACACCAACAGTCTTTCAGATAAAACTAGTAGTCATACTAGGAGGTCTGCTTCACCTGCAGCAGGCAACTTGGGAATCAGACTGTACTGATGAAATGTCATATCCCACTGGATATATATATATATATAAAAAATCTCTACTTTTTTTCCCTACCAGCTTTAAGCAGGAAATCTTTCCAGCTGATTTTTATCTTCCAGAACATTCACTTTAATGGCAATACCACATGTGGCTGATCACAGCCTCTGCACTTGAATGCTGAGTTTTCACAGTGACATGCAACAACTGACAAATTCACACAGCATGTTTTGTATTTATATGCAAAGTGAACAGAATGCGCTAGATTTGACCTTTCAGATACACCAAACTGCGTTCACCAAGGTCCTTCAAAAGGAACTTGCTGGAATCATGTCTAAAACAATTTTTTATCCCCATGTTGATGACATCCTGAATCTTCAATTTAAGATGCCAGATCTCTAATATACAAAGATGCCATAGTGGATTATGAAACTCAGATTTATTTATAAACTCATACTTTTGCACTTGGAAGTCAGGGGGTGTCCTTCGTGGTAGAGGTGGGGGAATTGATCCAAAATATTGTTACTAAATTGGTATCAGTATTGGATTAATAGTAGCGTGATAAGATCAATACACGAATTTTAGATTCCCTCATAAATGTTATTTTATTTTTATGTTGTTTTTCAACTTTACCTCAATTTGACTCAAATGAAAATTTGATTTACACTTTATTTAGAAAAAGAAAGCACACAGATTAGCTTAGATATTCTATTGACTATGTGTTTCATGTTAATATGTTACTAACGTATTTTGTAGACACCTAGAAACCTGGTCCAAATTCTATCGTAGGGTTTTATAAAATAATCTAAATTAAAAACCACAAAAACAGCTAAAGGTCATATGGTTGATGATATATCAAATTTAGTTAAAAAGCATCAGCATCTGTATCAGTATCGGCATCACTAGCCTTGTTTTCATTGATATTGGATTGATACTGCCATATGCAGTATTGCACACCTCTACTTCTGCCATAAAATTACCATCATATCATAAAACTGCAGTTATAGAGATGCATACCATTCTGGCCTTAAAAAAAATCTTTCAGCTCATTCAGACTGTTTGATCTTATTAAATCCCATTTTCTACTATCTTCTGAATTTAGTAATTCCTGTTAATGTTTTCCTCAAACCTTCCCCACAACTCTTTCCAAGCTATTGCTGTGAGACTGATAGTGAATTCACAGATGTCTACACAGACACAAAAAAAAAGTAGTCTGCCTGAAAAAACTGGCCAAAACACCCCACCTTCTGTTCAGAGATACATGACTGTTTATGTTCACATCACTGCCCCAGCTCAACTCGGGACTAAGTGTTCAGGGAAGTATTACATTCACCAACACATAAAGTAGCACATCCAGTTTCCTGCAATTTTGGCATTCCTGGAAAATACTGCAATCCCACAGAGCCACAGCGAAGCTTGGTTGTTATGAGGAGGAAAAAGAAACAGAGGTAAAACCAAATGCAGAGTCAGCTATGCTTCGAGCTAAACCAGTCTCTCAGTCAGACAGGCATGTCTAGCATTAAAACTGACAAGTGAACATTTCATTTGACACACACAATGGCCAGAAAATTTTCTGGTGAGAAATGATTGCATGTTTTGTGTACCAAAATACAACTCTGAAATTGGCATTTTCCTCATATCTCCATAATTAGCTTTTCTTATTTTCAGAAAGCTATGGTCTTGGAACATCTTTATTGTAAAATGGAGTTTTACAATAATTTTTATTCATGAGGCATGTCCTTTTTTATAGTCAGACAGGTTTCCTTTCTGCTAAAAAAAAAAACGTGTCCTCCATTTTTGTGGTCCTTTTGCAGAAATCTAATTTGGATAAAGGTCATAATAAACAGTGTTTATGCACAATCCTTATAAGGCTCGACAAAACTGAGATTAAACAGTGAGAAAGGAGAAACTGCTCAGAGCCAAAATTAAAAAATGAGGTAATTGTCTAAATAAGCAAAAGGACAAAGAAACTAATTTATATTTCTAAAGGGCAACTGCATTGCTAAACCTAATTTCTTATCAGGTAACTGTTTAAATTCCACTTTAGTTTTCAATCTAAATTAATGAGTCTATTAAAAACAGCAACAAAAAAAAAAAGCAAAAAACATTTATAAATTAAATTTCAAGGCATCTGTGCAGACTTTTTGAAAGACTATTGAGGAAGAATAAACAAAAGCTGCTTCTGTGATTAAATTGTGCATACTTCACCTTTGTACTGATTGTAGCACAACAAGTGTAATGATTTTTATTTCAATTAATGTAATCCACTTTTTTTTTTTTTTTTACTAGCCAACACTGGTGTGAGGAAATGGTTTTTAAGAATTGAAATTAGCCTCATACGCTTTTGACTGGTGGTTGCCAGCAGGTGGCCAGTGTAGTAAAAAGAGTGGAGAAACCACGAGGGGCTGGTGTGAAAGAAAAGACATTCATTCAATCAGTCATACTTTTTTCTACACAGCAATTACGAGTAGTCTTTTTCCTCCGTAGACCGGCTGCTTTTATGTTGGTAGGAATGGAGAAGTGATTTAGAGTGCCACTTCACTGAGGTACCTCTTTCAACTAGGCTCCCTTTAAAGAATTCAGTGTGGAATAATGAATGTCTGAGGGTTGCTGTTTGAATGCTGGGAAAGTCTTAGCTGTAACACTTTTCTAAAATAAAAACTAGAAGGATCACAGTTTTTAATCCCAAAAAACATTAAAAAGTCATGGCCATAGCAAACAATCTGAAAAAGGGAAAAAAAACCTGACAGTCTCAAAACACAATTGATACCTTTAAGAGAACAGGGATTTTTAATAAAAGCACAGAGAAAGAATAGACTTTTAAGCATCATTCCGGGTCACAGCTTCAACAAAGGACAGTTGTTTTCTCCAGTAACTACTGCAATCAGAGTTTGTCTCAAATTGCTGAGGGGGCAGCAGTAGCAGTGATGAAAAAAGATCCATTCTCTAATGAAAGTAGGAAAGGTGACATACAAAAAACTTATTATGGCCTATCATCACACCCCACTAATGGAAAATGAAAGGGGATCAGATAAGAATTTAAGAGGCAGACAGACCAGCAGACAGAAAAGGAAGCCCCCCTGCCCATGTCACCTCCGCCACTTCTGCAGGCGCTTGTCAGGGTTCATTTCCCCCACAGCTGCCAAGAGACCCCTCTCGCTTTTCTGCTGGAGCCAATGGACCCCCCCCCCCCCCCCAAAAAAGAAAAAAAAAACAGAGGTACAATTCTTAGCAGAGACCCTCTATATTAACTCAAAACTGCAATGATATTTGTAAATTATTCTCTGGTGAAACATTCTGATATAACCAACTGAAAAGATTTATTACTTAAACATATGATAAAACAGCACATAAAACAATACATGACTAAGCCAAGAAAACCTCACTTTACTTTCAGTCAACTGAAAAGTACTGACAGGAAACAGATGAATGAAGCGGACGCACCAATATTGCGCCCCTGATCCACCACAGGAGGTACTAATAAACCCCAAATCACTATGAAGTTGAAGGGGTAAAACAGGATTAGGAAATAAGCAAGACACAGAATATGAAACAAAGCAAAGAGTTCATCTACTGCAACAGGAGTGCAGAGAACGGGAGGAATACACGGTTAACTGTTGATTATCTGATTTCTGAAATAAGCATAACATGTTTAGGATGCTTCACAACAACTTTGCTTCTCTTGAAAGTACTGAGTATAACTGAAAGGCCAGCTTGATGACTGTAACACAGCTCTGCTATAGGAAAGAATTCCCATCAGGGTAAATCTCGAACTCATTTTCTTAGGCATTGCTCAGGTGAATAGTGAAAGTTGTAAGCGACACCTCTTTGGTTCCATAATCCCTGCTGCACGGTCTGTAAGCACACATGGCCTGGTATATCAGAAGATTGAACTGCGCAATGAAAAAACTAAAAGTGATTGATATTTTAAAACTGATTATTTTAAAACTGAAATGAACCGAGTTATGTTTTAAAACTGATTATTTTAAAACTGAAATGAACCGAGTTATGTGACAATGGAAATTTATTGTTCAACATGCCCCCCAAAAAATCTATAGACATAGATTAATTGCTTACCTGGTGATTAAGTTGTATATAACACAGTGTCAGATGCTTATTAAGGTGATGCTAAAATTTTAAACAGATTTATGTGATGGGGTATTAAAAATGTCTCTCCCTCATTATCACTGATAAAATTTTGTAATATCCATCCTACATTTATGGATTCAGAGCTGATGTTGCCAACGTCTTGTCAAATGGCCATGCAGTAATTACTGGTTCGTCTAATTAGTTTCCGAATGTCACGGAAATGATACACATATTTGTAATGCAGTGCACAACAAAGAATGTCTCCTCTTGATACATACATGCAATCTGCAGAGAACATAATCTAAAATTTCTTAGAAATGAAATTTAGATTGAAATGGACAGAAGTAATTAATGCAGGATATAAGACTAAGAATACCACATTATGAGAATTGCATAAGCAGTTAGGTCCCTGTCTATCATTGAATTTATTGTGTAATAAGATCATTTGACCTCCACATTATTTTTAAAAGTTGCAAAAGTAGGCAGAATTCAGATAGCAAAAAAGTGGACTTAAATTAGTAATGCCTCATAATGCATTTCAGTTTGTAGCTCAGTGTTTGTAAAAAGTGGTTTTCCATGTCATACTTGACTTACCCACAGAAGGAAATATTTTCTACGCAGCCGATCTTCTCTGTTGAATTACAAAATTGACTGCTGCTAACTTATTTTCATTTATCTCTGGACCTCCCTGATCTGATTATAAAATTATTTAAAAACCAAGTGATGTATAGCGGAACGTGACAGAAGAGCACAGGCGCAGAACTGTGGAGCCAGATTTCATTGGAATAATCATAAACTGCTGTGCTGGTGACCCACAGAGTAAAATAAATAGAGAAACTTCAAACCTCTGAATTAATGATCACAATGCCCTTATTGTAAAGGTTTTTTTTTTTTAACCAGAGCTGTGGATGGAAAGGGGACAGACACAGTGAATTTCCTCTACTGAGAAAAAAGGCAGTCATCTGATGTCTTGCTGTGATGTTTGGATGTAAAGCTGGCACCCTGAGTAAGAGCAGTCTGTTCTCACATGGTCCGCCAAATACACATGACTGCAACAACTAGGCATGCCAAAAAAAAGCCTAAAAGCAGTGCCTTTCAGTGTCTACCTCACATTTAGCCAACCAATTTTACATGGTCTGGGAGCAGCAGTGAACATAGGGAACATGGTTCATGAACAAATTTTTAGTTGTTAGTTTGGTGAATATTTTTTACAACCAGCTTCAGAACACCTCGAAAGTCTCATTGAGATTTATAAATGAAAGTCAGAAGAATCGGAATGATGCTGCCTAAAACGAAACAGACATTTCTGTGTCTTGTTTGGCTGTGAGAGAGTGAGAGAAAAAAAAATAAAACATTTTAAATAAAGCTACAGGGCTAACCAGAGTACTTTATAGTATAGCATGTTTTATTCCTCTACATTCAGTAGAGGACACAAAAAGACACTATTTTGTTATGCTAGTTATGATAACCATACACATGGTGAAAAGAAGATGTGAAAGTCAGTTCAAAAAAGCACACTCCCTAACAACTTGGACTTTGTTTTAAAATAACAGTAAAACATGTTCTACACCCCCACAGCACCATGAATATTAATCTGCTTCTCAGATAAAAAAAAAAACTTTTTTGCAAAATGTTTTTTATATGTTCTTATACTTCTTAAAGAAAAAATAAAATTTACTAGATCTGTAAACTACATATCAAAGTGTTGTAAAAGCTGGAAATTATATGATTCCCAAATGTCTGATTGGTGCAAAATTAACGTGTGTACCATTGCTCTTATGAAAAAAAAATCACACAACTCAAAAAATATATAAATTACTTCAATGACATTAACACCCAATTAACTTCTGTCCCATTGTAATATCTGCCTTTTTCCATTAAAATTGCCAGACATAGCTGAGAAAACAACATTTCCAAGGAAACAAAACTACAGCTGAACAGAGAGGTGTAATTTGTCTGAACTTTAATTAATCTTGTCGTCTGTGGCCATTTTTTTCCCCCACAATGAACAAGGCTAATTAAGTTGCCTTTTAAAAGTGACATAACATATAATTCTTTAGATAAAGCCCTGAATTTGTCTCTGCCTGTGTATGTGAAAAACCCTTTTGTGTCCGAGCTGACAGGGTACTTTAAACTGCCCCTGTTACCCTGGAAACCTTTCGAGAGGTGAAAGAAAGGACAGCCAAAATGGAGATCTTCTTGGCCTAAAATTGCAGGTAAATCCTCAATAAGACCATCCAATTTCAACAGCTTTACCAATAAAAATAATTTGCCTCAGAGGAATGAAAGGTCACAATAAACTAACTGAAATATTGTCTGTTATTGATTCTATGAATTTAAATTAGTTTTGTCTTTCCAGAAATCTTTCCTGCGACTTGAAGGCAGCACCTCTGGAACTCGGCCTATACTGTAACTGGAGGAGTTCTGATTAACATTAATCTCTCTACATACTTTAACTAAAATAAAAATCCAGAGAAAAAAGTCCTACCTGAAGAATGCAGGTCCCTGGAGCTGTGTTCTCCTTGATGGACACGTTGTAGAAGTTTTTCTCAAAAACAGGCTCATTGTCATTTATATCCTGAAGTAAGATGTTAACCACTGATGTGGAAGAAAGGGGAGGTTTTCCTCCATCTGTGGCAACAACAGTTATACTGGGACTAGGGTTCTTTTCATAATCCAGCTGGGATACAGTGGTAATAATGCCTGTGATGGAGTCTATACTAAACCAGCTGTAGTAGCCACTTGGATCTTGAAGGATGCTGTAGTTAATATCTCCATTTGGCCCCTGGTCTTTATCTCTTGCAGTTACCTGCAGCACAAAGCTGCCTGGGAAGACCACTTCGGGGATCACTTGTCTGTACACCAGCTGATCAAAAAGAGGAGGGTTGTCATTGATGTCAGTAACCTGGATAACAAAGGAGGACTCCGCCCGTAGTGGGGGTGTGCCCGAGTCTGTTGCCATCACCCTCAGTTCATAGGTGTCCTTCTCCTCCCGGTCCAGAATCTGGTCCACACACACAAGGTATATGATGCTGTCTTTTGTTGTCAGGCCAAATTTTCCATCTCCTCCTTCTAACGACACATTCACATTGGCATACTCTCCGTAATCTGGGTCGGTGACTGAGATCCGGGCTACATACTGGCCTGGCTGGGCGCCTTCGGAGATTCTAGGAGACCCATCCTCACTTAAAAAGATGATAGTCATGGTGGGCTGGTTGTCATTGTAGTCTCTGACATGAATGGTTACAAAGGCATTGGTCACTTCCGGATGGGTTGCATTGTCTTGAGCCTGGACCACAAGCTCATGGACCCTTCTCATCTCAAAGTCCAGCGGCTTGTTCAAAGTGATTATCCCGGAGCGAGTGTCCACGACAAAGTACCGGTCGGGGTCACTTTGCCTCCTGTTGATTTCATACAGCACCAACCCGTTATCGCCCTCATCAGCATCTGTTGCAAACACCTGGAGGATGTTGCTTCCTGGTTGGAGATTCTCAGATATGATAGCATGGTAGCGGCTCTGGTTAAAAACAGGAGCGTTGTCATTTATATCTTGTACAATAATATCTAAAGTCATTCGGTCAGTTCGTTTGGGTGAACCGCCATCAAAGGCCTCTAAAGATAACGTGTAGGTTGATCTTTTCTCTCGGTCTAGAATGCCATTGACCACCAAGTCCAGGAAGAGAACCTCACTGCTTCCCCTCCTGGTCTCCAAGGTGAAGGCCTGGCCAACATTCCCGTCCTTGATAAGATAACCCTGTGTTGTGAACTGTCCTTTATCACTGTCCACAGCTGGCTCGAGAGGAAATCTAGTGCCAATGGCTGTCTGCTCAGGAATTTTAAATGTCACTCTTTCTCGGGGAAACTTTGGAGCGTGGTCATTTATATCATTTACGTTGATAGTCACCTCAACAGTCACACCTGTCATGGTGACTGCAATGAAGCTGTATCTGTCTCTCAACTCCCGGTCCAGAACTTTGGCGGTTTTAATTATACCCGTGCTTTCATCTATGTCCAAATCGCTGCCCACTCCAGTGCCCTCGTGGTCAGAGATGAAATACAAGGAAGCCGTGACACCAGGAGGAAGTCCAGCGCTGATATCACCCACAACTGTGCCAGCTGGTTGTTCCTCATCTAGCTGTAGCTCAAGGGTCCCACGGACAAAAGATGAATGGAGTGTTAAAAGCTCCAAGGCCACATACACAGTTAGCACTATCCTTCTGCTAAACCACCCCTCAGAGTGCAAAGGATCTATTTTAGACTTTCCAAAACCCTTGGCAGCTGTCTTCATCTTTGCTTCTTCGTTTTAAGCCTGGAAAAACAAAAAAAGAGGGAAACCTGAGTCATATCGAAGTGTCACAACACCAGGAACCAAGAAAATATTTACTTAATATTTCTAAGGTATTTTAAGAAAAAACAGGAATGTCCTTAACACCTTCTCATATGTTTTTTGGCTGATTTCTCTACCATAATACAGAAAAGGTCTAGTATATAAAATTTTCCAACATGTCTTAGCTCAGCTAATAAGTCAGCACCTTGTTCCTTTTTTAAAACTCTTCTTTTCTATGGAAGCAGCCAAAACCCAGACCACAGCATACCCCCTCAGAAAGGGAGTCTGGGGGTGTTTCATGCAAAGAAGGTGAGAAAATCACATTTGCCTGGACAACCTACACGTTTTCTGGAGGAGCATATTCACATGTGAAGCAGGCAGTGCGTGTTTCTGTTGCATTTACAGTGGATATGAAAAGTTTACATGCCACCTTTAATGTGACATGTGTCCTGCATTAAGTGAAAGAGCAATAAATCTGTTAGAAGGAAAATGTAATAAAAAGAGAAGCTGCAATAACCTGATTACATAAGTGCGTACCCCTTAAACTAATAATTTCTTGAACCACATTTTGATTGAAGTCCAGCCTTCCATATTCCACCAGGCCTTCAATTATAGAGAATCTAAACAACCATAAATAATATTTAGCTGCAAAAGTCAGCTAAGCTTGACTTTCATTTCCATCCTTTAGCTAAAGCCACAGTTTGCAAAGAGGTTACAAAGAACCACCATAGGTACAAGGGCACAAAAAAAATATTCACCGTGGTACATTTAAGACAACCTTTCAATAGGTTGTCTTTACAGTACAGGTGTAAAATAACCCTGTATTATTTGGTAAATGTGTGTGCTGAACTGACAGGGCTGTACCCAATATTTTTTGGTACAAATAATGCTGCGCCTCTGGATTTGACCCAAAACCTTCAGAAAGCTAAAGATGAAGAATGAGTTTATTGTTCAGCCTCACTGTGAGTGCAAGCAATTGACAAAACCCAACAAAATGACTTCAACAAAGGAAAACAGAGTACAGAACAAAATCCAATCGAAAATCAGTGTGGTCACCTGGAGATGGCTGTGGGAAAGAGATGCCCTCAATCTACTTAGGAAAACTTTTGCAGGACAGAGTGGGTAAATATCGCCAATTTAAGTTGCGGGATGCCGACTGACTCTTCTAAAAGAGAGACAGGATGCTAAAATTGTGCTGGTTTTGTGTTCACCTTTATTTTGGTATTTCATAAGCCATTTCTAATATTTCCTGAAGGCAATTTCAATTTCTTGCCTCCTCGCACAGCTCCACACAGTTTCACCTTATTTACTTTTGAGCGTAAATATCTCTCAGTTGGTCAGATCGTAGTGATTCAGGAAGATGTGAGTTGTGTGGGGGAAAGTGAGACAATAGAACATCCATCCATTTTCTTTACACCCTTGTCCCTTAGTGGGGTCGGGTGTTGCTGGTGCCCATCTCCAGCTAACGTTCCGGTTGAGAGGCGGGGGTACACCCTGGACAGGTCGCCACTCTGTCACAGGGCAACACAGAGACACACAGAACAAACAACCATGCACACACACTCACACCTAGGGAGAGGCCAATTAACCTGACAGTCATGTTTTTGGACTGTGGGAGGAAGCCGGAGTACCCGAAGAAAACCCACACATGCACAGGGAGAACATGCAAACTCCATGCAGAAAGACCGGGGCCGGGAATCGAACCCAGAACCTTCTTGCTGCAAGGCAACAGCTCTACCAACTGCGCCACTGTGCAGCCAATAGAACATATAATGTCTATTTGTAGCAAAAACCAGAAAGCAAAGCAGGACTAATCAGTCTTGAAATGGATAAAGAACAGTACAATCTATTAAGACCCTTTGATGTATGTTAAAAGATTATTTTTTGTCATTTGAAGTTAACCAGATTATTTAAAAATATAGGGTGTTTTCATTTTGTTTGTTTTTGGGTTTTTTAACCTGCTTTTCTTGATTCACATTCCATTTTTTAACTAACCACCATTAAAATCAAGAAGATGATCATCTTATGTTCACACAAGCCTGTCTCTCTGTCTCTCTGTCTCTTTTTGAAGTGAAGCTATTTATTTTCACTTGGCTGTCTCATGCCTGCATTTGGGTCTTACTCTAGACCGTTACGTAACATACATTGAATCAGAGGTGGTTAAAAAAGTATAACCTTAAGTATCCACAATTATGCAACCAAGTCCTTACAACGTATTCAGTACACATTTTCCCTCTAACAGATTTTTTTTAATCGTTTGAATTGCACAGGATACATGTTCAGTTTAAAAAAAAACAAACAAAAAAAAACACTTTTTGCTACCTTAAACCTATTTTAAAAACAGATTTTCCATAGCAAAAAGCATCCACAAAGAATTTGGCATTGCACCCACTCCACCACAGACAATCTGTAACTGAGAATGGGAGACACTGTGAAGCTGTGTGGAAGCAGTTCAACAAGATAGTCACCATCTGCTGAATAATCCTGAACCACTAAGTGTTTGGCACACAGAAAATTATCATGTCTTTTGAATCAAATGGAGAAACTGGCTTCCCAGTAGTGTGCGGTTCTGTCTAGATTGAAGTAATTCAAAACTACTTTCCTTGTTTTCAAAGAAAGTTCTACTTTAGCTTGGAGGAAACGTATAAAGACGAACGTAACACAGGATTGAATTTCTAAACAGCAAAATTTCTCAAGAGAGCTTTCCAAGACTCCCCCCAGTGGTTTAACAGACGCATACATGGAAACATTCACAACACATCTGCGTGTGCGCGCGTGTGTGTGTGTTTATGAGTGTGAGTGTACCCACTAAATCCCTCCCATGTGTCTGTGAGCGCAGTGTGGTGATCTGTCTCAGCCACGGTAGTAGCGGTGTGTTTGAGTGACAGAGTAGTAGGCTACAGCAGAATTGAAGGGCTCCACGCAGTCTACCTCTTTCCCTTTTTCTGGCTCGACAGCATTATAATTGAGGTCCTCTGGATGTTGGCCATATGTACACAAGATTCCAGGCCTAATTTCAGTCTGCCATAATTCAAAGCCCACAACACAGAAAATGCTAACTTTTAATGTAGTAAATTCCATTTCATGTGAGCAGAGAGAAACCTATAGGGTCTTGTTTTAAAGTATGTAATTTGATAAAGTGTTGCGAGTGGCTGTCTGTAGTTAGCAGCGAAACTAACTTTGATCCTAATGTCCTACATCAAGTTCAAATTCATATTTCTTTCAAGAAGACAATATAAACTCCACATAGCACAACCTTAAAAGTCAAGCACTAGAAATTCACCGTTACATTCCATCACTTGGATTGCCTTGCAAGTTCTCCTCTTGGCAAAAATATATAAGCACACATCCATGACAGGCTGAAAATCTTGACTCCGCGTGAACTTTTGTAGTCTCAGTATTGATTTACTTTACAGCAACACTGGGGATGAACTTCAACATCCAAAGCACAAAAGGGAGCATTTTAAGGCCCACATCTTTGACCAAATGCCACGACTGAAATAATGCATTTTCTAGTTGAGCTCCAGCCGTGGACCTCTGCAGAGCAGTTCAGCCTAATGGATATAGCAGACACAGCTGGGTAAGACAATTGCACAATACCAAGTTTAGTAAAGTGTGTGGTTTAAAAAAATATATATTTATATATATATATACATATATAGAAATAAAGCAAAACACATTTTTGTACTAATGCCAGTAAGTACACCAAGGGAGAAACAAACACTGGCGCACAAAAATAACGGCGATATAAGTTTAGTTTCTGAAACAACAGAACTCCAAAGTTAGACTATTTTATTAATGTAATGGTGACAAGAGGCAGTTCTGTAAAATCAAGTCTTTGTAAAAGTTCTCTCATTCAGAAAAACACAATATTCTCCCGTGCATCAGAGCCACAGATTATGTTGAGTAACTCCCACTGGAACTTATCTCCACGTATCGGAAACAGTAAACATGGACGAAGGTGCTCTGGTAGGCTAAGACTATTGAACTTTTTGACCCAAATGCAAAGTGCTATGTGACACTAAAACTTAACCTTAACACCAGTCACAGTGTGAAACATGGTGGTAGCATCATACTGTTAGGATGCTTTTCTGCAGGATGAACACAAGCTAAACACAAGGCAACCCTTCACGAAAACGGTTCTTGAGCCTACAAAAAACTTGAGACAGCACCATCCTGGAGGCCAGTGACCCTAATCAGACAGAAATATCTGCAATGGAATAATTTAGCTTGAAGCGTAATCATGTGTTAGATTGGCCCCATAAAAATGCAGACCTAAATCTATTTGAGAATTCATGGCAATGTTGTAAAATCTGTCTAACCTCCAGCACATCACCACTCATTCGTGCTCTCTTTGTTCTTCCTCTTCTACCCACCTCACTGTTCCCTCCTTCCGCCTCAGCAGAGCCTTTTCTCACTCTGCTCCCCAACTCTGGAATTCCCTGCTTCCTGATTTCCGCAATATTGACCCTCTTCTTACTTTTAAATCACAACTCAAGTCGCATCTGTTCTAGTTGGCCTTTTCATTGTAATTTCTTGTTTTTTTTGTGTGTGTTTTATTTTGTTTTCTTCAGCATCTGTTTTTTATTTTTGGTTTATTCTTGCATTGTTTTTTCCTTGTAAAGTATCATTGAAAGGAACCAGAAAATACACTGCATTAGCCAATAAAAAGAGAAAAGAGTCAATGAAAATGAAAATGAATTTTAATGTAATAATAAATTAAAATTAATTTTCATTGACTCCATTCTCCTCTGACAAAGATGAATGGGCAGAAATTGCAGCCTCTAGCTGTCCAAAGCTAGTAGAGAAAAGACTTGCAGCTGTAATTGCAGTGAAAGGCGGTGCTACAGATATTAACTCATGGTGATCTGAGTACAAATGCACGCTATACTTGTTCTAATCACCGATTTTTAAAAACATGCACTATTTTCCTTCCACTGAATAGTTAAATTCCACTTTGTGTCAATCCATTACAAAAAATTCGAATAAAATTCATTGAAGATGATGGTTGTACTGTGACAAAATGTGGAAAAAATCCAAAGCAATAATTACTTTTGCAAGGCACTGTATGTGTGTGAGTTTGTTTGTAAGAATTTTAGCAGTGGCCCCATTTATCTTCCTAAATCCTTTAAACTAAGCCTGTCAACCAAACAATACCAAACCTGTAGGTCTGAAACAAATATCTTTCTGAGCACTTTGTTAGATGAACTGAATTGAATGCTGAAAACATCGGAGCTGTGATTCATCTCCCTCTCTGTTATTCACACCTCATAATGGAAAATGTGTTCCATTTTGCTCAGAAAGCATATTTGCCAAAATGTACCTGACTTCTCAGGTTTCTCTGAAGTATTATTTACGTCTTGCGCTGCTGTAAAACCAAACACATCTCTGGTTAGGCATGTTTCACTAAAAACAAAAGCAAACTTCTGTCTCTCACCTGGAGCAAATACAGACACTGAGTGTGATATAACGACACAAAAAAAAAAAAAAAACTTTTAGAATTTGGAAGTAGTGGAAACTGCTGCTGCGCATGAAGCTAAAACAACTGTTTTGCAAAAGACCCAACTTCCAGGATATAACATTTGATCTAGTAATATGCATTTCAGGATTGTTTATAGATGAAACATACAGATTTTTAATCTTGTGTTATGTCTGTAATTTACCAAGATCATTTCACTTACTCAGAGAAGAACAGCTTGAGGTCCAGCAGCATAAATCAAAATACAGTAGAATATTCCTCAAAACCAAAGGGACAGCTGACCTACTTTAATAAACACAACTAAATTTTTATTATCATCAGAGTAAGAGGGACAACTATAGTGACAGACTTTGTAAAATGAGCATGTCAGAATTCCAGTTAACTCAAAGAAAACGTCTGTGGTTTCGAGACCATGCCAGCCAAGCGAGGCTCAGAGGAGCCATAATGGAAACCACAGACAGAACAGCAGATTGCCTGGACATGAGGATGACAGGCTTAGCACAAAGCAAACTAAAATGCTATGAATGTTGGCCAAACTAAGTGCTGCGTTTCTGTGCCTCACATTAGTCTTTGAAACCTCGCTCCGTGTGCATGTAAAAGGAGCAGGAAAAGCCATCATGGGCCTCCACATGCATGTGTGCTCCCCTGGTCATAACAAACACTGTGTTGAAAAGGCACACTCCCCCCCCCCCCCCCCCCCCCCCCCCACCTTCTCCCTCTGAGCCCTTTAGCCCGAGTATATGAGGGTGCGTGACAAGAAGAATCATCTTCTTACCACATCAAGAGCAGCATGGGTCTGTTTAACTATTTGTTTAAAATGTTCTAGCTAAAATAATAATGATATATTTTAAAGTGAAACTTTTTGTCACTGCACTGGCAGCAGCACACAGTACTGCATCAGTAAAAACACATGTGCATTTAGTTACAGTACCAGTGATGCAAGAAGACAACAGCTAAAACAAAAGGTCGCCGTATGTGAGAATACTTAAAGATATAGTCCAGGGTTTTCTGAAGTGACGTTCTGTTATAAACATCAGGATGTCTACCTGTAATAGATAACTCCCTTGGCATTTTCATTTTGTGTGAATCCAGATTAGATGGCTCCAGGAGCTGAAGTTAAACACTTGTTAGAGAGGGGAAAGGACCAAAGTGGACGTCCACCATATTAAAACCAACCTGATCTCCAAACATCACAGTGGTTCATGTAAACACTACTTTATGAAAAGTCATCACATTTGAAATGAGTGGTTATTACACAGGAAACTGAGGTCAGCCGAAGTGTTCCACAAATGACCCTCCAGTGTGAAACGAATTCTTTCCACTCAAAGAAAATTAAGGCAATGTGAAAAAATAAAAAAATAAAAACTTAAACCACTATAATAATTTTCCTTTTTACATCACCTTACTTTTATATCATAGAGTAAGTCTGGCTGGAAAAAACATGTTTTCCACTATCAGCATGTGTTTCACAATAAAAAATCATTAGTGCTGCACAGCCTCTGACCTTTATATCCCATGAAACAATCACATCAGTGTAGGTAATTGCCCACGCGTGTTGATGCTTAGCATTTGCATAAACTGTTTTGACTATTTCTTTTAGAATTTGTTCACAGGTGGCCTTTATTAACACCAAGCCAAACGGGGAAGGAAATAGCAAGAGGAGAGGATGGATATGAAGCAAATAGTCTAGAGTTGGAAGTTGAACCCTGGACCACTGTCTCAAGGAATAATAGTCTTTGTATAAGGTACTTCTGCTTTACTGCTGAGCTTCTCATTGCCTGTGCCATGACGGTTTTAAGACAGAACAAGTCTGGTATGGTCTTGTCTCCTCCTGAGCTGTTAAATCCAACTCCAAGACCAACTATTTGGTTTTAATGAAGATGCCGAGAGAGCTTTGCTTTTTCTTAATAACTTGCTTGTTATGTTTTTTACAAAACCTAAGTTCACAATTCTGGACAATTCTTTTAAGTACTTTTTAGAATTCAAGTACTTTTAGGATTTAAAAGAAGTTTCTGGAGTGTGAAAGCTGGACACCTCCAGAGACTGAATATGGAACAGTCAGTTTTATAAAAAGCTGTGTTAAAACACTGACAGCAGGCTTCCTTCTGTTCCAGTGCGATTTAAGCCTAGTCTGCATGCAAACATCAGCATAAAGTTCTGGACTGAAGTTGGTGCTAAGGTTTTATCTGTATGAACACAACTAAGCATATTTGTCGTGGCCAACTGCACCATAGCAACCGACACAACCACAACTCGGGTACGAGGTGATGGAACCCTGTGGAGGTTTAATGAATTCGTTAATTGAGGGAAAGGAAGAGCCCATTCACGGTTAATGAACATAAGTCCGCCGTCATGTGGAACCGTTTGGTTTGGGCTCAACTGGCGCAGGAATGAGGCGTAAAAAGCGCTGCAGCGGCTGCAGCAGCTCCGAGGACAATAACTTCATGCTGCACAGTTCGAGAGGAATGTTTTCGTCCCTGGGGGGCTTTAATCACAAGCGACAAAAACGGGCTGTAAATCTCTCTCTCTCTTTTTTTTTTTTCTTTTGGCCGCTCTTCAAAGTATGGGCTATGTGCGGGACTTTTGTAATTTTTACAAAGAGTTAGAAGTGGGCAGTGCTTCTAAACAAAAATGCCTCTTTTCAGAAAAATCTTGGAACTGTTATATCAAACTTTTTCAAGTTCAAAGGAATGTTTCAGCCACCTAAATGCTAAACAAAAGTTGACATAATCCTGTTTTAAGTTTTCACAAAAGCATCGACAGCGATTTAATGACCATTCTCAGATATTTAGACTGCACTGACAGTCACAATAAGAAGATCCGTACTGTGAATGATACTCACATTCATCTGTTCCTCTGTGCTCTTTTTCATGCAGAACTACAATATATCCACACTCTTATAAGTTCCCCGTTATGAAGCACAAAGTGAAAGTTGCATCCATCCCAGAAAAAAAAGAAAATAGTTGGGTCTCCTTCTTCAGTGAGTAGCCTGAGGAGATCTTCTCTGCAGAATTGGTTTCTTTCAAGAAATCCTTCTCAACCTCTTTCGGATTTCTTCACGGAAAGTGAAAATGCAAACTTGCGGCAAACTTTCCTCATCCAGGGGACGTTCTCAGCTCTGCGGCAGCCTCTGCCTGTCTGTCTGTACGGCTGCAGACACACTGCTGCGGCTGCTGCGCGCTAACTGTGACCAAGCGATGTGGGGGCCGAGCAGTGGACGTCCGTCTCCAAAATCTGATTTATTCAACACGTGACGGGCTGCAACCTCCTGCTCTTCTCCTCTTCAGCGCTGCTGCTGCTGCTGCTGCTGCGGCCGTGATTGCTTTAAGGAGACACCGCAAGGAGGCAGTCCAGGTTTGTGCTAAACTCTGGTGCCACCAACCTATCCAAAGGAGAACTGTAAGTCACTTTATATGCAATTATTTCAAATACTAACCAGTAGAGTATCCCCCCTCCCCGCCCCCCAACCCCAATATGCACTGTTGCGTCCAAATATATTAGAATATCACAGGAAACTTAATTTATTTTAGCAGTTCAAATCTGATGTATTTTCCCCTCCTATTTCAAGAGTTTACTTTTGTTTATGTTAATACTTGTGGCTTACTTAAAATAATAAAACAATTATATGTGAGCAGGAGAGAGATTTCTGACTGAAATATTATTTGAAGGACATGTTATGACACTATCTGGCAGTTTTCCTGTAGTCTTTGACACCTTTCACAGAGAGGGTAATTCACAAAAGACCATGGCAAACGAAGTTGGCTGTTCGCGTACTTCTGTACCCAGGCATACTAAAGAAATGTTTAGTAGAAGGAGAAAATATGTTGCAAAAGGAACCAGGTGCTACCTGGACAAAGACGAAACAGGGCTAGACTCTAACTTTGATCTAAAGACCTCTTTTCAAATGACAGTAAATATTGAATTTCAATTTAAAATCAAAGCTCAATATCCAGTAATTAAATTACTGAAGAAAAAAAAGAACTTAAGTGCCTGCTGACAACCACAAGCACATTGTGTTGACGATGATGATGTATGAATTTCAACAACAGGAATTCACAAACAATACAGTTTTTTTTTGTTTGTTTCTTTTCAAAACCACACTGAAGAAAATAAGCTAACAATTCCACTTTGTATATGGGTGCATGTCATCACATGAGTCTAGCTGAACAGCTGCTTTTAATAAATATTATGGAAGATGGTAAACTTTTAACAGATTTTCACATAGATTTTGAAAGACTATAGTTGCATCGGGTTCATTCTTACATATCTGAGTGAGAGTTTGACTCAGAGAACTGCCCGAGCCATGATGACAAGTCTTCAAAACTTTATTGGGTACAAATCTCTTTGAGTTTTTACTGACTATTTCCTGTGTTTATTCACCACAATTTTCCACTGTTTGCATCACCTTAAATTGTTCCGTGATGTGCAAGAGAACCTTCAAAATAATAATAAAACTAGAATCAAATCATTTTACAAAACAGCCGAAGATCCTGGGATCTTAATACTCAGTATTTACACTCGCACGTGAAAATGGCTGTAAACAGATGTACATTTATACAACCGTTCCTCTTCGGAAAGGAGAAGTAGAGCCTCCTCCCCAATCAACAAGTATACAGCAAGTAGTTTCTGGATGGCAAGTGCAAAATGAAACACTTGTCTTTTCCAGCCGTCATTGTACAGCACACACAATGACTGCTGTTTTGTTGCAGCTGAAACCAGCTGATCAAACATGCTGGAGCTCCACTTGGGTTGCTAGGCTAGGGGTGGTGCTCAGGTGGGGTTACTATGTAACGATGTGGCACCAGTTGATTGTGATTTAACAATTGGGAGGTTTTTGAAGCAGCTCATTTTCCAGACACCAAAAAATATTAACTTGTAGCCAAAAACTGACTGGGTGGTTGCTTTGAGTGCTTTGGCTATTTTTAAACACAATTGAAACCCAAATGAAGTATAAAAATGCGCAAAACGTGAATTTGGCATGATAGGTCCTCTTCAAGTCTGTTACGACGATGCTTTATGAGTGGTGAGAAACTGCAGCACAATGTGAATGTCTATTTTGAAAACTGCCCAGACTGGTGACACGATCAATTAAATTATTTTTAACATGAGAGAAAAATCTTCAAGAAACTTATCAGACACAATGTAAACAACTGTAATGTAAAATAATGGCTCTGGCTTAAGGGCACTCAGGAATCTTTTCCAAGGGTTAATTTACTACTGCCCTAATATCCTCAACAAAAACACAGCATCACGAGAAGGCCCAGCCATCATATACAAAGCATTTTCCCTCAGATGTTAGCAGTCAAGGAGCCCCCTGGGGGTATTTTTCATCTAAAGTCTAGAAAAGAAACAAAGCCTGCAACTTTTCCTGGGATCTTGTGACTCTTGAAAGGAGCATCGGCTGCATCATCTGTCAGCTCCCTGGAGGAAGCCCACTTTTATCTCCCGTAGTGCGGGAGTCATAACCGTGCCTTGCTACCTTGTCAGTCACTGGAAGCATTAAAACAGACTGAACCTGTGCCATGTTTTGTTTCGAGCTGATAAATGAGAGCACAACAAAGTGCTATCCGCCGTGCCAGCGTCGCACTGAGGAACATCTGATACCGTTTGGACACATCTTCAGGATTTATGTCGTGATCACAAAGAAAAAAGCATCATACTTACTCTTGGCTAAACAAAATAAAGTAGTTTGATTTATAATAAACAAATCCAATGACAGTACACATGATTTAAAGCAATGATGCAGATGTATTGTTTTGTATGCTGTGAATAGGAAAACCAAGCCATAAATGAAAAGTGGTTGGACAATGTGTTCCCTGCCAGAGCACAAGATTTTTTTCAGCTAAATCCTTTTTTCTTTTTTTTTTTTCCCTCCCGGCAGCCCAATCATCTACCCCCACTATGTGAACCTCTCTATCACAGAGTGGAATGACTTCCAGAGGTGCCAGCTTCTCATTATAACTGTGACTGCAGTGTACGCAAACTCACAGACATTTATGCACCATTCAAAAAAAAAAAAAAAAACCCTGATAGTCCAGAACTCTGCTTCCACAGGGACAGTCATCTACTCTACCTGCAAAAACTGTCACAGTTTCAATTCAGGAAATTAGATTTTGTTTTAATACACATCTTGTTTGGACATAAAGTTTGATAGTGTTCAGAAAGGATAACAAAGCGCAGTGCATAAAAACATGCTATGTCTGCACAACTTAATTTCAGGGTTTAATAGAAGTTAGTGTACAAAGGTAGGGCTACACAAAAATGTGATAAAATGACAAAAAAAAAACATTTTCTTCAGTTTTCTGTTTTCACAAAAACTGATAAGAGGCAGTTTTTGATGAGAATGATGTGGTTCTCTACCCAGCGTACCAGTCAGCCAGGTGGCAGCAATAGCATCCAGTTAAAAAAAGAAACAAATCTCCTGCTTCACAAAAAGAGCTTTCTCTTGTTTATTTCTATTTTCAGTCAGTGTGGAGTGGCCGCTCTTCTATGGTGTGCATGACATGAAAGAATATGGTGGTGTGTCACGGTTAAAGTTAGTATCTGAATTGAATTTGAAATCTAAACTAAACTTTAACTAGTGTTTTGTTTGCTTGCTTTTTATAAGAATTGCTGCGTATGCAATGAATTTGGTTGTCTCTAGTTAAAAATCCAAAAAACCTAGACAATTAAACTGAGTCACTCTGGTAGCTCGCCAGGGTGCCATTCATTCAAAAACCACTGCTAAGCCTGTTTAATAGTGAGAGCTCAAGTAATAAATGAGATGACATTATTTATCTCGGGATTTTTAAGGAAGCCTGAAGGCACTTATCAAGACCAATTTTTTGTTTGCAAATTCATTTCATTATAAGTCTTATAGACTTATAGACTCATGAATTGTCAAATTTCCTGTTAGCATTCTTATCAGAAAACATGTGATAAGAGAGATGAGAGAATTGCCTTTCACTGTGATGTATGCTCAAAGATGAAAAGATGTACTGAAATTAAAATGTCAAACTGATGCATTTAGTTATGGGTTCAGGCAGATTAGTACAGATGCAGTGACTGTAGCTCAGTGCCCATAGATACTTATTTCACTGCTCCTGTGACTCATAACAGATCATGAATTAAAAAAAAAAAACTAAGGTGTGGTAATGAAGAATAAATCTGCAGTTCTACTTTGAGGTTAGACCCTGTCCACATCACAAGGTTGTAGTCCTAGTAATTTTTCTGTCATGCCTATTTTAGAGATATTAAACCATGAATTGGAACAAAACCCACAGAGCTTGGCTCACTAAGCCCTGCTCAGAGGCCATGGCAGAAATAATAAACAGATCAAATTTAATCAATGATAAAGTTAAGGGTAGAAAAGGTCAGTCTACCAGAAAAAGTTACCATGATCTAAAACAAAAAGCTTAAAAACCTTTGAGTTGGTTTACCACAGACAATAGTCAGGATCACTTTTTTAGTTGCCCTTTATAACATATGAATTTCTGTATGTTTCTTGTTTACTTACTTTTACTTTTTAACGTCACACAAAGACAACTGTGTGTGTGTTTGCAGCCGATGTTTAAACTTAGCGCGGAGTTGAAGAAACAAGGATATTCTCTGAGAGCAGTGCTGCTTCCACTGTTCATGTCACTGATCCTATTCATCAGACAGATTATCTGTCTTGATTGTTAATCCTGCTAGATTATTACAAGTTATGGTTTCAGTAAAAAAAAGGAAAAATCACAGCTTTATCTTCATCTCCCAGTGTCCTCAAACAGCCTACCTTGAGCTTTAATCTTTATTCACGACTCACTCCATGGCTGAAATTCTCTCTTTTGAATCTCAACTCAATCCACAAGAGTTTGTCGATGGTCCATTAGAAGAAGAACACAACATGATATAAAACTCATCTGTCTGTCTGTCTGCCCTCGGCAACAACACCAGTGATGGATAGTAACAGATTGACCAGCCTTATTTGTCTATGAAATCTTTCATCTGACTTGGGATCAACCATACTTTCCCTGTCTTGGTAAAAATATAAGAAATAATCAGTATACAACTCAGCTCCAATCAGTTTTCCAGAGCTTCACAAATTCCCTTCTTGCTTTTCAGAACATTTCCCCAGACTGCTGATTAAGATTACTGGCTACTCTTTCTTAATCTTTGCTGTCAGTCACAGTGAGCAGCATCTGAGTAACAGATTCAAGGAAAATAGATAGATAGATAGATAGATAGATAGATAGATAGATAGATAGATAGATAGATAGATAGATAGATAGATAGATAGATAGATAGATAGATAGATAGATAGATAGATAGATAGATAGATAGATAGATAGATAGATAGATAGATAGATAGATAGATAGATAGATAGATAGATAGATAGATAGATAGATAGATAGATAGATAGATAGATAGATAGATAGATAGATAGATAGATAGATAGATAGATAGATAGATAGATAGATAGATAGATAGATAGATAGATAGATAGATAGATAGATAGATAGATAGATAGATAGATAGATAGATAGATAGATAGATTACCTACTTTTTTAGATCAAATACTGTTTCAATATTCTTCTTAACTTTAAAATAGTTTTACAGTCTGTTTGTCTTCTGGTAAAACTACACTCAACTAGTATTTTAGCTAAAACGCACAGTTACCAAAACACAAATTACACAACACATATTGTTATTTCAAACAGCACAATCTCTTAATTTTAATTTAAAAGTGCATAAGGCGAAATTGGACTTGCCAGCTATCTGGATCAAAACACTTTGGGAAGTATTTCTGACATGGGTTAGCAATGAATTTATGAGAGTCGGGTACTTATCTCAACAAGGTCTGATGTAGACCTTTACTGAGACCAAACACTAACCAGAAGCCCTGTCAGAACATTTCCTGCAGATTGTTTTGCATGTGTGGTAATATGAGCTCCACTTCTGTGAATGTTACCTCTGAAAGATGGAAATGGGGCAAGTTCATAGGTTATTTGAAACAATCTGTATAAATCAATTTGAGAAATTTGAGACCAGTTCACTGCATATTTGTCCATATTCACTGTATGCACTGTAAGGACTTATTCTACATAGAAATACACTGCGTGATCCTTTCAGGAGGATATATGGTGCTGAGTGTGCAGATGGTTTTCATTTGTGTGAAAACAGATCTAGGAGCTCCTTGCTTTTAGTCATGAGGTTAATTAATAGATTTGATCGATCTCTGTTTCTTCATTCAATGAACATGGTCTCTCTCTTTCTCTCCCTCTCTCTATTTCTTCCTATATATATATATATATATATATATATATATATATATATATATATATATATATATATATATATATATATATATATATATATATGTGTGTGTGTGGGTGGGTGTGTGTGTGTGTGTGTGTGTGCACGTGCGTGCGTGTGCATGTAAGCGTGTGTGCGCGTGTGTAGGTAAATACTGTGACTGCCCCAACTCTGGAAAAAAAAGTATATCGCTTTTTTTTTTTTTCAGGGGCTATTGGGTTGGAATAGTAATTGGGGGAAGGGAGGTGTTTTATCAGTGTGGATGCTAAACTCCTTTCTCTATTCCCGCACTGAAACAGAAGACAAAGGGAATAAATGCAGGATTATCTCAAGGAAAGAGCGAGCCTAGTTTTCAAAGGATCGTATTTGTTTTCTTCACTGAATTTCATTCCAGAGGTGAAATTTAAATTTGGCAGAGCCCTCCTTCTCCTCGACAGCATGCACTTCGGAGGAATGATTTGTTTGTGTGCAACAAATTGAACTCAAATATGTGTGACTCTATGAATGCGAAACAGAGCTATGGTTGACAGAGGTCCTCAGAATCACTGTAAATATACAATGGGCTGAAAAGTCCTTTTACCACGCAGTGACATTATGTGTTTCATGCGTTGTTTTGACAACAATGTTTTCTATTACAGCAAAGCAGAAAGCTGCTTGTTGTCTATGAGTCACTTGTTTTATTCCTATTTACTGCATGTCAACAGATTTTATATTGTTTACAGTTGCCACAAGGAGATGAAGCTAAGCACGTCTAACATCTGTAATGTGTTACTGCAAGAAAACTTTGCAGTGCCCTGGGATGGACTGGCAACCTGTTTGGTGTGCAAACAGTGATGGATGGATGGCTGGGTGGCTTTGTAATCTTTATATTTATGTGTAGGGGTTTTCAACTAATCCAAATCTTCATTTAGAAACTCGTGCTGTCATGATCCGTTGGACGTTTTTGGAATTTTTTTCTGAGTTTTTTTTTTTTCCATTTCATTTCATTTTAATTAGAATCTTGTGTTTTGCAACTTTTAATGATTTTGCTCTTTTTATGGATTTTAGCCTCTCTTGTTTTCTTCTCTAATTTTTTCCTCCCTGTAGTCATGCTTCCCAAAGTGTTGCTGTCCATTGAGTTATCTAGACGCACTGGTTCCATGCTCCAGTAATTACTGTTTCCTCGTATTTAATCCTCCAGTCTTAATTGGCTCCCTCTGATTTCTCCTCCTGTTTCCCCATGGTTTGTTGCTCAAGATCCTTCTACTCCTTTTTAGGAACACATCAAAATCATCCTACATTACCTCTTGCCTGGATTTGGGTCTCATAAAAACTACAAAATGTGGCACGCATTTGGTGCTACATGCTTCTGGTTTATACTGTTGTACCACAGACTTACCCAACGACAGTACATTTCCTTATATATCATTATCATCATCATCAAACTAACCTTAAATTGTTTTATTGTTCATCTTCATCATAGCCCCCAGGCTGTTACCATTTTACTGCTTTTTGCAGTTAAATTGTACTGTAGTGTATTTCCAACATTTCCTTGTTGGAAATACAAGGGATTTTTATTATTATTATTACAAGGGATTTTTATTATTATTTTACATTTATTTTATTTTATTTTATTTTTTTACCATTTTCTCTGTTCTTTCTTTCTATTTTACATTGAATGTATTAAGAGTTTACTGTATTTTCTCATCAGGTCAAACAAGTAATAGTTTATATAGAATTTAATGCAATGTAGTGAATCCCACTGATATTTGTTGCAAATACCTGAAAAACAGAAAGTTTGACTTCCATTTTTCTCTGTAATTAAGTGGTGATCCTAGTATACAACTTCACTGCACCATACAACTACTTTATATTTCTTGACCATTCTTATTAATATCCAACCTTTAGTCTCCTATCCCTTTTCTCTGCCTCTGATTGAAGAACTCTCCTCAGGACTCCTTAGATGTCCCATTGTACACTTTTCTGTCTGTCCATATAGTGATATAATTGGTAAGTTTACCATACCTTTATATGATGCAGTAGGACACCTGATCAAACCAAAACAACTTTAAATAACCTCCAATATTAAATATTAGAATTGGAACATAATCATAGAACATAATCACAGTTCTATGGGTGGACAATGAGCTTATTAAGGGAAATTATCATCTAATTCATTAGTTGTCAAAGAGGATTGAAGGTGACACAAATTTGATGCAAAACCTCTCCCATTAATGGTCTCATTTTCATATTCAAAAGCATGAAATTCATAACAGTAATGTAATGTAAGCATACAGATCTTCTTAAAGTATCTGCAACATAAAGAATATTATATCTTTTTTTTTTGTTGTTGTTCTTATATTTTTATGGTAACAGCTGCAGTGTATGTGACAACACTGGAATCTCAAATATTCTTTAGTCTTCAGATTCAATGCTTCTAAAAACCGCTTCAGACTGAACCGTTTTTGGGCCACTCTGCAGTCTGGCATATAACAAAGACACCTACGGCCAAGACTTCTCTCTAATTAATACACTATCAATCACATTGTCTGACATTTTGTTTTCCTGCTGGACGAAATTCCTGAGACTTTCCTGGGGGTCTGACCAATTCTGATGGAGATCACCTTTATGCCTGAGGAATGCATTGTGTAGTGGAGACAAGGAATGCACAGCTCTGAGGGTGATGCCCTGGAATTTCCAAAACAATTAAATTGCTCAAGCAAACACTTCTTTGAAGGAAAAAAAAAAACTTCAGCGAAAAAGGGGTATAATCTCATTACTTCACATTTACTAGTGCTGTCACTTGAGAATGATTAGATTTTGTTGTCTATTCGTTCCATCGTTTTCTGAGCAATAAAATTTGGCACTTAAGTGAGCAATCACAGTCAGGGTCAGAGCGAAAAAAAAAAAACCCTGAAGGAATTCCTTCATGTGTTTGCCATGGTAGCCTTAATGAACTTTACTAAATCATGAAAGCATCATGGATGACAGGATAAACAGGAATAATTTAGAACCATGAAAACTATTTTCCCTGTCCTGAGTCAGTGGCTGTGATCATTTTTCTTGGCAGATGTGAAGCTTTTTGGTTGGTTCCACAGGAAACATGACTGACCCACACCCACCTAGAGCCAGTAAATCATTCTTCCTTATTTATATAGTGCAGATAATAAAAGTCATATCATTTCTCATTTCCCCTAAACTGAGTAAACAAGGAATTTTTGATAAAAAGTAAATAAATATAATGATGTGTAAGCACTTAGTAAATTAGATTCTAAAGAAGCTAAACAGTTCTATGAAAGACATGAAAAGTTAATGTGTTAAAAGATTTTGTTTGTTTTGGAATGAAGTTGTATTTTAAAACTAACCGAGGTGCAGTTAGTGATATTGTCATCTATATCAGGTGTTGGATCTCAGAGGTCTAAATGGTCATGCTGGTGGTTCAAGTGGTCATGCTCCTCAGCAGACATTTGCATAACGAGAAACAGGATGGAACATTTAGAAATGGTTTTAAGTTTTGTGAAAGAATTGCGCAAATAACTGTTGGTTTTCCTGTTTTATATATTAGAGTTAAAATATGTAATAGCCACTGGCAAGAAACTGAGGATGTTATTACTGAGCAGAATTAGGAGAACAGACTTACATTCTAAATTGTATAAATTTTGACAACACTTTCTTTTTCCATGTTAGGCAACCAATTTGCATTAATAACATCATTTAAATGAATTCATTGTGTTGCACAATTAAAAGATGTGCCTGCTTTGAGTTCCAACTAAAATCTATGTTTTTATAACATATTAGCACATATATTTAATATATATTCTAACAATATATATTTAAAAAATCATTATATTATCAACTAAACAATAAGAAAAAAAAAACGTAATATATTCATTAAATGTACTTTTAAAAAAGAAATTCTGATGACGGATAAACTTTAATTTTCACTTAAAATGCCTACAATTGCATATATACTGCTCAAAAAAATAAAGGGAACACTTCAGTGTTCACTTAAATGTTAAAGTGTTCCCTTTATTTTTTTGAGCAGTGTATATACAAGAGTACTTGATGCTCCTTCCTAACATTATTCTTAACATTATTAACATTAGGAAGGAGGTTTGCCATCCAGAACATCTACCAACAGACCCAAGTCTAACTATCCCTCCAAGTTCACCATAAAAGCAAACCACAAGATCCTAAAACACGTCTCCAAAAAATTAGAAATACATTAATTTTGGCCAATAAAGTGAAAAGCTCTGAACATGTCAAATTAAACTTAAATAGCCCATTGAAAACAAAACTAGACCATTTAACCTAACATGCATAACTGAAGAATACGGAATCTACATATGTGCTGGGAGAACATCCATGTAGAAAAGCTCTGTCCAGGCTGTACCCATCAACTTACCTAATGACAGCTGAAAACCACATAAGTGAGTGTAGACAATGGGTGAATGAATGGATGAATTGAATATTGTTTTCTAAGGTCTTCTCAAATTTAAAGGATCAGTATTAAATGTGAATTTCTCTTCTGGGATTTAATAAAGTGTATTCATTCGTTATGTCTTTTTTTTGCCACATTGTGTCATTTTATAACAACTGGAGGTTTGACTTCACAATTCAACGCCTTGAAATTAAGCCTCTGTCTCTTTAAGAAACTCTTTCTCTTTTTGACGCTCTGCCTTTACACGTCATCATTCCTCTATTACAGCAACGTTCTTCTATTACAGTGCTTCACAGCACTGAGAAGTGGCTCGTATAATGAGCTCAGCAGATGTGCAGTTCCACCAGGTGTTTGCTAATTTCTGCTAGCTAGTCTGAAGGAGCTGAGTGGGTTAGTTACGGGACAAGAGTGCTTGACTTGGAAATTGTAGTGCTAAGGAAGAGCTTTGTCCTCAAAAGCAGCACTCGGTCCCCCCAAGCACTTTGCACAGCTGAATGGTTGCCACGGGAGAATAAAGGATTTCTCAAACACGGATGAAAGAATCAAAGCAGCACTCCAGATATGTTTTTGATGAGGGAATAACATTTTATCATGATGTATGAACTAAAGCTTTACATAATACTGCCCCTTTAAGAAAACCGACTTATTTTGATGCTGTTCGAGTATTGGGGAATATATTGACATCAAAGGGCCATGAAGATCCAGCTTTAACTACACACATTCATCTCGGAAGGTCTGGACAGCAAGTCAGTTATCTGTGAAACCCTTCAAAGCATAGAATACAGCCTGTTGCACAAATTAAATCCATCTTGGGAAACATAATAAATGCTTGTCAAAAGTTTAAGAACAATTCCAAACAGCAAAGCCAGAGAAATCAATGGCACACTTGGGCAAAACGGATGGAGCACGAATATGATGTGTGTGGAGTAAATGTAATATATGAGGCACCCATGGGAAGATTCTACATCAGTACGTCGTGTTTTGGTATTAGTCATGCACAGATGTTATACATGAGAGCTGCTATTTTGTAAAAAGCCACATGCGCTTTGGTTTTCACAAACAGTGTATTCAGTATCACTTTTTAAAAATGGTACAGAGCCCATAGTCAGGATTGAGCATTAAAGACTACAAATTATTGCACCCACAAAATCCTTTTAATGTGGAAAATATTTTATAAGCATTTATTTAAAAATAACTGCATCCTCTTTAACCCTGTTGATGAGTCACTTAGGATTTGAATCAAAACCTTCATGAAGCAAAATGATTTTTTTTTAATTAACAATCAGCTTAGATTGGTTCAGATGGCAAAACCGATTCAGTAGCAGCCTGGCTACAGCTGTTTGAAAGAGCAACATGTTGAAAAGGCAGCCTTGGCCTTTTTAACGTTGTAGAAGGCAAGTTTTCAAGGTTTATTTTCCAACATTTTGACTAAGTGCTTCATCGTGTACTTGTGCTCAACACTGTGAGTAAACAAATAAATCCAAACAGAAAAAAAGACCAAATGAGTCATAAAAATATGACAGAAAAATTCAGATGAAATGTCTGGAGCAAACAGCTTTCATGAGAATTCGACTCTTACACTGTCACTGAGATTTATGCTCATTTTCCCACAAATATTTCAATTAGAAGTGAATGGCATAAGTCTGAAGCAATTTCACCTATGTTTCCTCGATTGAGTTGTGCAGTTATAAGGGATTGATTAACAATTATAACAGCTCGCTGAAAAGCCTCAGAGAGATTTATCACAAAGTGCCATTATAGCACAGATAACCTTATTAACTCCCTTCTCTACATGTTCGCACATTTCACTGCCTCATTTCTGGACTTAAATGCCAGCGATAATAAAGCAGCCTTCAGCAATCATCTGACAGCTAGAAGAATATCCACTTTGAGAACAAACTCATGCTGGAGAGAAAGGTGTACATAAATAGTTCTTGCACAATTTAAATTTGAAAAAATAAAATAAAATACACTCATATATATGATACATATATATAAAATCTAGATTACTCATAGTTTTTTTTTTTATGTCCAAGTTGCCGGAGAGACCTGAGGAAGATTTAGAGCCAGTAAAAACAGAAGACCCGTCTTTGATGTACAGAACGGAGCCGTTTTATTCCTATGAATGAGCTATGAAGGGTCACGGTGAGGGTAGGTTACTGAACCTTGCTTCAGATGTCATGCTCGGTCAGGCTGGGCCAAAGATGTTGTTTTAATAGGGTGCAAAGAGAGAGAGCAGGCAGAGACAGTGGAGGAAAAGAAAAACAGGGTGTAATGTCCACCGAAGTGTTTTTCTAATCACCATAGGGAGTCTGCGGGAGTGAAGGATTCTCTCCAGACCTGAGAAGGTCTGGTTTTATTTTAACATCATCTACACTTCATGACTGTGTCTACGCTACAGCCACTCTCTAGGTGTCTGTGCAGTGCCAGGCTTACATAGGAAATCATTTCTTTAATAATTTATCAATTTCTCACTTGCCTCCTTTCACAGTTTGCGGTGTGTATAAATGTTACAATTGGGAGAACAGCACAACACAATTTCATGGCAATACGTTGCGCAGCAAAAACAGACAAGGTCAGTTTCATGGAATATTATAAAATCTTCATAATTTTTTTTCCAAATTTTGTGAAAAGACGAGATGAAATTTATCTTGACTCAAAGGTTTGACGGCAGAGCTGCAGGATTTTGCACATACTGCGAATGTGCAACATGACAGAAAACATCCAAGCCTGGCTAAAATTGACCAAAATCTTATGAGAGAATGTGTTATGTTATGATGAAATTATTCCTGGATTCTTTGGTCACAACTCCTACACAAGAAAAAACACCTCATCCCACAGTGAAGAGGGGTTGTGGCAGCATAATGCCCTGGGGTAACCTTTCTTCAAAATAGAGTTTAAAGTTTTGTTGAGTTACATGAATTATTAATAGTTCTATAAAAAACTGTTTCTGCAACAAACCTCAAGAGGAATTAAATTTTTTGCATCACAGTGACTCCTAGGGAACATCTAAAACCATCCAAGGATGGCTTCACCAGATACATAGTTTTTAATTCAAATCTGATTAAAGTATTTAGGGGAACCTTAAGTAGGCCATGGACATGACATTTCCTCAACACTGTTTGATTTCGAGAACCTTTTGCAAGATAGACTTAGCAAGTCAAGGTATGGCATGTCATTGGCTCCTATCAAAACAAATACTGCATTATTTGTCATTAACTCTGTTCAACTGAGTATTAGTTGAAAATAAAAATTCATGCACGTAGGTTGTTGCATTTCATGGTTGTTCACTTTTGCAACTTCATTTTGAATTCAAATATATTAATTTGAATTC
Organism: Poecilia reticulata; assembly: GCF_904066995.2. Taxonomy (NCBI): domain Eukaryota; kingdom Metazoa; phylum Chordata; class Actinopteri; order Cyprinodontiformes; family Poeciliidae; genus Poecilia; species Poecilia reticulata. The sequence continues at coordinate 26,987,178 of NC_088842.1, forward strand.
TATTGAAGGTTTTAAGATACCCAGGCTAATTTAAATTGTAATATTTTAAATTATATCCAACCATTTTTTTTTTTTTTTTTTTTTTTTTTTTTGCTGTATTGCAAGTAACCTGAAAATATATTTACACAGAGGAGAGGTAATATGGGAAAACAACTTGCATGGTTTGATTTACAGTAATTCAAAATTACAATGAACCATATATCAATAAACAAATCTCACATGGTAAATGATCATCTAATTTAGGTCAATTGTGCATCTGTTGGGTAAAATCCGCCGAAAGATTTTTACAGCATTACATCCCTCTGTTGTCGTCGATAACATTCCCCCCTCCACCCACTTAGAGAAAACACTGTTTTGCACTCTTTTCTTTGAGCACTTTGCATTCAACACTGTTTTCAATCATCTTACTGAATAGCGACAACCCACAAGCCAGCGGCATAACCCAAGGCACCAAACCCAATCTGGGTGCAGCACAAACAGTCTAAATTTAATAGGACCTCAAAAAGCGTCCTGTGGTGAATGACTCTGACTAACAGAAACATCTGTACCTTACGTGAGATGATCTTCACATCTGCTCTGATTGTTTCAAGGGTGTGGGCACACGCCAGCAGCTGCAACCAACCACTCCCAGATGTTTTTGATTGGCAGAGTGTGTTGCTGTTTGTTAAGCAGAAGGTGATCTTTGATCCGTCAGTGGCATTGGCTGCACTGTTATGGTGAGCAGGGCCTGAAATGTTCTGAGAGGCTCACAACGGAAGCGCAGCAACCTCACAGAAGGGCCTGTGGTTCGCTGTGGTGAAAACAGCCATGGTAAAGTGGCTTCAGCTGTGGAAAAGAGCTCTTTGGAAGCCACCCAGCGCTTCGCTCCAGACCCAGTTGCGCTACTGGCATTGTAACAGAAGAAGTCAACACACGTATAATAAAGGCTTGTGATTTACAATTGAGCTGGGAAAAAAAACAACATTCTTCAGTAAGGCTTTCAATAATAGATGTAAAAAAAATATTTTAAGAACTGAAAAGAATTTTTTTTAAAAATCCCTTAAAGTATTTTGTTGCATTTAACTTTTGGAGTTATATTTTTTTAATCCATATCAGTAATAATTGGTATAGCGGAAAGCTGGAACTAAGAAAACCAGAGTAATAAATAACCCCTTTCTTCTTCTGCTGGCAGAAATGGAAAGGGTTTGCCCGGACAGGATCACACATGGCTTAACCACTTTGAACTCTGGAATATCCTACTCCTACATCCTGGAGCCATAAAGGCCTAACCATCCCTGTCAGAGCCGTGACAGGCTTTGTACACCCACCATTTTGGTTCAAAGGGAACTTATATTAGGAAAGAGTTCATATGATGCCAAACCTCCCCAAATAAATCTACATTTTATGAGCCAGTAGACAGCGCCACCCCTACTTCCTCTAATATGTATAGTCTGAGGAGGACATTAAATTATTAGTAATGTTAACAATAACATACAGTTGTACATATAATAGGCTAGTTAAGATGCCCATCATTTTTTACCTCTGCCACCCACTTCACAACAAATGCCATTTTAGGGCATTTTACTAGACAAATAGCTTCAGTTGATATGCAATTATAACTTTTAATCTAAATTTGGTTCAAATCAATACAATTTTCAATATAATCCAGTTAGTTGAAGAACTTGCACTCTCATTCTATCCTAATATAATTGCTTGGCCTCTTTATTTGATACATTTGTTAAGTTGCTTGTTAACACAGTGATAAAATCACATGCCGAAAAATCAGTGCATTGAGGCATCCAGATATGATGAAAAGATGGCTTTCTGAAGTTCAAACAAAGTATCAAAATGATGAAGAAACTGGATTTAAGTGACTTTGATCATGGCATGGTTGCTGGTGCCAAATGGGATGGTCTGACTGGTAAAGAAACTGCTGATCTACTGGGATTTTCATCCACACCCATTGATCAGGTTTACATGGAATGGTATGAAAAAGGGTAAATAACCAGTGAGAAGCAATAGACAGACTGACATTGGACTAAGGGCTTTCTGGTTTTAATTTTCTCTACAGCATTTGTTTTTACCCCTTATGTCTAGTATTTGAAAGCAAGTACACCATGCTCTAATGCCGTTTACTATCGCCAAATCACAACCCAACGGAGTATTTGTATTTGAGATGCGGCGTACTAGGAGATTCAAATCTGCAGCCATCGTGTGATGCTTTCTGGTCAATATGAGCCAAAATCTCTGAGGAATGTTTATGACACCTTGTTGAATCTATGCCATGAAGAATTGAGGCTGTCCTGAAAGCAAAATGAAGCATTGGCACAGCACCTTTGAACATAGTAAAACTGCTTTACATGAAAATAAGTTACAATAGGTTAAAAAAATGACATTACATGAAAGAAATGCACAAAATAAGTAGTTACATTTAATCACTGAATAAAAAAACAGAAAAGAAAAAAAAGAAAAGAAAAGCATGCAAGAGGTCCAATACAGGTAAGGTGTGAAAGTTGCCAGTAGTGAGTGTATGTTTTTAGTGGTCTCTACAGTAAAATTTAGTTAATGATGTAATGCTACAAAGGATATAAATGATTCTATTGACTGAACGCCAACTGATTTATTTCAGTTGGAGATTTTGCATCAATCTCTCATCCCTGGCAAACATGTGGCAAAAGTGGAGAGAAACCACTTCCTTTCAACAGAAAATAAAAACCTCCAACAGAACCGACCTCAGTAAGGACAGCCATCTGCTGTGACCAGCTAGACGCTGAGAGGACAAGAAGCAGACATGGAAAAAAAAGATAGAAGCATGGAACCAGAGGTACTATTTATGGGAAGGAAAAACACAGAGTACCCTCAGTTGTAAGAGCTCTGTTGATGGCTTCCTCCAGGAAAGGAGCAGAACTTAAACAGACAATCACAATATCAGTGGTAGTTTCTGTAGAAAGGCAACCAACAAAGATTATACGTTGTTAATTCCTGCATCAAGGGACAAACGACTGAGACCCAAATGACTGAGAGAAACAGAATACTATGCAATCAAGAACATAGGTAAATAAAATTCAGAAGGAGAAATGATGCTCAGGATCAAATTAGAAAGAAAAATCAGCTAAAACAATAATCCATACATAGCTGACTGGGAGAAAAAGAAAATAATAGATTAAAGTAGAAATGTAACAAGATTGATTTTTATATGAAACCTATTAGCCACTTAATCATTTTGACATCTTAGCATCAAACTTTTTTTTTTCTTTAGTATTTGACTTTCCTCCATTCCCACTCCACCAAATATTTGCTAGCCCATGTTATGATCATGCTGCTTATTAAACCAAAAGACATCATCAAAAGAAAACATATCACTTGTTGTGGACCCTGGTCTTATGGAGAACTATTTCTCGAAAAGAGAAACACAAGAGAATAATAATAAAAAAAAATTAAAATATGGAAGTTAAGCAGAGACAGATATAATCTGTTTCATTTGTAAGCTAAACATTTTTTTTAAACTCCTTTGGATATTTAACAACATGGATTAGTTCATATCAACTAGTGTAACATCTGAGCTTTTTATGAGAAGATGTTGGCCAAATATTTGAAAATATATAAAAAGAGAGTTACAAATGGTCATTGTCAGATACAATATTTGCAAAAACCATAATTAAATTGTTTTAACTAAAAGAACAGACAGGGAATGTTTTTATGCTGTCATGACAGAAATATTTAGGAAGATTTAGTCCAGAAAAGCCATTTAAGTAGTTTTTAGTGGTCTCTACTGCACAGGCAGATGTGTTTTATAGAATGTGCAGCAGTGGGCTATAATTTAATCTTCTGAAACCCAAGTAACATTCCAGACAATAGCAAACTCTGCCAGGCTGACCTCACAATAGATGTTAAATGACCATACGTTACATGCAGCGAAGCGGTGGCTTAACTACAAGTAAACTTCACAACAAATTACACTATCCTACCTTGTTTTTTTTTTTTTATATGAACATGATTATCTGACTGGATTAAATTTTAGCAAGTGAGCCAATGGATTAACCAAACATCTGCTCATTGTTAAGGTCTTTTGTTTTCAGGATGAGGTTTTGTGCATCATAGCTAAGCTTTGCAACTGGCAAATGCGACCCCTGGTGGAGATAATGTCCTAAGATAATTTACAGTGCTTGTCAGGAGATGAGCCTTCTTGACTTAATCAAAGAAATAAGACAGTTTAAAGCACAATAACGAGAGTAAGGCATTGCAATGATACCTATCAGAGTTCAGTTTAAGCTCTGAAGGTAGGAAAATATACAGATTGACTCTTTGTTGTCTGTGATGGCCTGGCGACCTTTCAGGGTGTAACCCGCCTGTCTCCGTTGACCACACCATCACCCCTCGAGTTTCCACTAGGGATAAGCATGTTAGATAATGGATAGAAGGATGAACTTCTCATTGTATTTCCACAGCATTATGGAACAGCTTTAATGACAACACAAATAGATCTCACTTTGTTGTAGGGGTCATATTTTTGTCTTTCAAATTATTACAACATCAATCATGGCTTTCTCAGTAACTATCAAATAGAGAAAAGTATTTTGGAAAGGCTGTGTCTGTATCAATGCAATGATGCTAAATTGTATTATAGGAAGGTCTACTTTTCTTTGTGGGACCACAATAACTACCCTGTAAAAATAAAAAAAAACATTCTTTTTATAGGTGTTGCCGAACACAAATTGCTGTTCATCGTTTCAAGATAACATTTAAAGTTTGGTCAGTCAGCCCCTGAAGCCATCTGTTGAAAGAAAAAACCAAGAAGAAGCTCCACTTTAGCCGTGGACCACAAACCCTTCAAAAAGGCAACAAAGCTTAGCCAGAACTATGTTTACATGCTCTAAATGTATGGTTCCTGACTATTTTTTTACTGGGACAAGGCGGAAACTAAAGCAGGGCATGTTGGAACTGAAACAAAGGAAGCAAATAAATTAATAATGCAATACCTTTGCTGCTATTTCAAACTATACAAGTAATGTGTCAGACTAACAAATAAGGAAATATTAGTCATAAATAATTACTTCACATGTTATTGTTTTATTTTTTTCATACTAAGATTAAAATAAGTGAGTATTAAAGGAGTGGAAGAGCTCTTCCTTAGGGTTGTCTTTCAGTACTGCCCTGTATTTAGCTTCATCCTCTCATCAACTCTACTTACATTCTCTGTCTGAGCTCCATACCCCACTTTGTAATGCTGCCATCATCATACTCCCATATATTTTTCATATCACTGGTTGCAAAGGGCATTTCAGAATATTAGGATAATTGATGTTCTTTCAATGTGAACTTGCTTGATCAGTCAAAATAAAATCCTTCTGCAAGGCACTGTACTATCTCCTGTCGTTCTACTATTCTTCTATAAAATGCCGAAATCATATTTTAACTTTATGTGAAATAAATTATTTTATTTTACAGGAAGTGTGTAATGGAAAACAATGCTGTTTTCTTTTTCGAAAATGAAAGAGCTTAATTTTGCTGAAGTCCACGTGAATAACGCGGAACTAAAATTCAGCAGCAAGAGTTTCAGCTCGAACAGTAATCTCTGATGGGATTTTTCTGTTTACGCCTCAACGTGGGTTTGTTTGATGGCATTTTGAAGTCTAAGTAGTGAGATGAAAAATTACCTGTATAGACGCAAATAATTGTTTCAATCAAAATGAGTAAAAAGCGCCCCAGCGATGCCTCCGTGGAGTCGGAGGCTCCGACGAAAAAGGAGAAAGCTCCGGAGTTTAACGGGACTGTGTTCAAAACCATGCTGAAAAATCCCACCACAGCCATGAAAGGTAAGATTATTCTGACAGTCGGTGACATTACATGGCAAACGTTATGCCAAGTTTAACTCCTTAATTGTTGCCTGCAGGGCTGGAAAGGTTCATATCAACCGCGAAGAAGTTGCCAAGCTCCAACCTGTATGATGTGGTCGAGGGTTATATTAAAATATCGATGGAGTGTGCAGAAATATTCAAGTTGCTTGAAACAGAAAAGCCCCTAGAGACCGAGGTAAGCTGGAGCAAGCTTTTTCAAAGGATGGAATTACTTTCGTGGTTTGTTTTTGTCTTGTCCTGCTCATCGAGCGTCGCTTCTGTCCAGATGATGCTGATTTTTGGGAGCTTGGAAGTGATCCTTCTGAGGACAGCCAGTGATCTCTCCTACTTCAACATGGTCGGCAGTGTAATAGTGAAAAAGATCGCTTCAAACTACATGAAGCTTCTGCAAGGGTCTTTTCATTCACTGAATCACGGGTTGGTACAATAATTATGTGTAAAATATTCAGATTTTTATTACATTTAAAACACAAATATCCTCGTTGTATTTAATTGTCATTAAATGGTCCAACATCTAGCAGAGCAAAAGGGGGCAGTTGTTGATTTTCAGACCTTTGCAAAGGTAGATAAAATCGCTGGATAAGATGGATTTCACGTGCAGTATGTCTGATTGCCCAAAATGAACAAAATCTGGGCCAATTTATCAGCCGGACGATTTATAGGCGCACAAACATACTTTAAATCAAAGTATGTTAAACATACTTTAAATCAAAGTATGTTTGTGTTAGAATGAGTCCAGACCTAGATATAATTTATATTGAATACGTTTTGAAAATTTATGTTCACAGACACATTTCAATGGTTGGCAGACGTTTCAGTTTTTTACAAGTATAGAAACATTAAAGCCTTTGTATAATTATTAACTTCACTATAATGCTTTTCTTTATGGTGTAGAAAATGTGACAGATTTTAAGGAGTGAATGTATTTTCGCTATACGCTGCAATTCTGCAACAATAACCTCTTGTTTTGTTTAACAGATTTGTCCGTCAGTGCCTCAATCTGCTGTCTGCCATGGTGTCTCAGGGTGCTGAAGCTGCCAGAGATGTCTTCAGTCATGTTCACATCAAAACACTTTTTGGACTGGCAAAGAGAAAAGATAAAAGGGTATGGTGCCGGTGTTGTCCTTTCATTTCCTTCTGCCTGTCAGAGTCTTTTCAACTAAATTGAGCTGTATCTTTTGAATCCTTCTTGCAGGGTAAACCTGATGTCAGACTGGCTTTTATCCAGTTTGTGCTGTCCTTTTTAGTGTCTGGGGATAGTGCAATCATTGGGCAAGTTTTAGATGTTAAAGGTAAGATTTAAATCTGGATCACTATTTGTACAAAATACTTTTATTATTTTCTTGTATGCTGACAATCTGCTCATCTGTTGGGTTAGAACTCCTGCCACACATCCTGAACACGGGTCTGAAGGAGGACAGGATGTCCACTGTCAATTTGATTTTGTCAACACTGAAGACAAGAGTAAGCACATCAGCACATTTAAAGTGAAATCTCTTGATTGTGAGTTTTGTGTTGAAATATTTGTCTGTGGTTAGATTGTGTTAAACAAAGCCATCAGTAAAACCCAGAAGGTGCGCTTCTTCACCCCTGCTGTATTGGCCAATATCGCATCTCTGTACAAATGGAATGGGATTGTTGATGCGGCTGCTGATGATGACAACACCACAGTAAGTTGACATTTTGATGACACAAGCACCGTTTCAGCTAAATGCAGCCTGATAACTTGTATGTAATCTCATATTCATAAGATGGCAGAAGACTCGGATGCTGCTGGGATATCGGTTGTCCGGGATCTTGTCCACAGCTTCCTCTTTGACCTGTGCTGCTCTCGAAAGCACGGCATCAGCTTCCACGATACCAGCTTTGGCACTGCTGGGAGGTCAGCAGTTGATGTGTTAGGCCCATATTTGACTAATTTAGAGATTAAAAAAGCAGAATGATAATTGTAAAATTTCACTTGTGCAGACCGGGCAACCTCGTCTTGCTTCAGTTCTTGGTTGGACTAAAACAGGCGACTGAGGATGAGCTGGTGGCAGAGCTGGTGGTGAATATACTGAAAGAAAGTCCCGACATCTTGTCCAGATTTTTCAAGGAGACTCAATATTCATACACCCCGCGGATCAGAAGTGCTTGGCAAGACAATGTCAAGCTCCTTAAAAGGGTAACTATTATTGATTTATTTTCTTATCTGGAAACATTTGTATGGGTTAAAAGCCTTAGCTTTGGGTCATTCTCCCCATTTAGTAGTTTGTATGGTCATTTCATGATAGGGGCCACCAATAAATTGGTTTCAAAATTCTTAATTTTCACAAATTGGCGAATGGCCAGCACTTGAATGTGAAAGTGATCTTATCCACCAATCTTATCTACCGCCTCAAATGTCTGAAAATCAACCACTGATTCATTTTGCTCTGTTGTGAGAGAGCTGCCCACCAGCTCTCATGGTGTTCATGGTTAACAATAGTCATCCCACTGTTGCCAACTTAGCGACTTGGTTACTATATTCAGCAACTTTTCAGACAATAAGGTCAGTACTGGGCAAAATTGGAATTGGCAGGTCAGGCTTTTTGAAGATCAGCAAGAAATCTGCAATTGGTACACCTTAATTTCATACCATTTCATCCCAATGTTCTTCCATTTTGAAAACAAAGTATATTGTACATTACAGATCTTGGTGGTGTTCTTTCAAGAGGTTGCTGTGTTGGGCTTATATTAGAAATGCACTAAAAGATGCAAATAAAAAAAAACAGCTGCTGCTAACGTTCCGCTGTCTTGCTTCTTAATCAGATTTATGAGGCCCAGCCAGAGATTTCTACAATCTTTCACAGCAGTGAGATGATTCCTTTGCCTCGTTTGTTGTCCATGGTTATGGTCATCTCTCTTCCTCCTGTGTGCAACAAGGCATTCTTTACACAGGGCCTCAATGTAAGCCACTTAATTGCATATTATAAATTATGCATATTAGTACATGATTATGTTCAACTATGTATTAATTTCATCCACAGCTTTCAAACCCCGTGCAGCTTACAACTATGTCCATGATCAATTTCATTCTGAAAAAAGCCAATAAGAACATAGAGTATCTTTTGGACAAATCACTGTTGCAGTCAAATCTGTACACTGTTGAAATGATGGAGGAGCTTGTGCAGCAATACAGGGAGACTCTTGGCAAGGTAAGCTCATTAAAGAGATGTTTTATTAGGTTTGCTGTTGTGGGTTGACATGTTATTTATTCTTCATGCTCCGTTCCAGATTTTGCCTGATATGACACTGATAATTTCAACATGGCAGTCTCTGAGCAAGAAAGAAAAGGCAGATGGTGAGAAGAAGATCAAAAGCGAAGAACTGGCTGACAATAAAACTGACGTGCCTGGTAAGAACCTTTGGTTCTTGTTTTGTTCAGGGTTCGCCTGGATGCTTGAAATCCTTGAAAATGCTTGTATTTTAATTAGGTGCTTTAAAGGTTTGGAAAGTGCTACATTTTTGTATAAAGTCATTGAAAGTGCTGGGTATTTAAACTGCAAAGTTTTGTAATAATCTAATGCTTGATTAAAAGGCTAAATCTGGAAAACATTATTTAGATTTGAAGCCAGTTATTTACATAAACCTAATAAACACCTAATAAGTAATTTTTTCCCTCACTGTCTGAAATTAAATCAGACCAAACTTCTTTATTTTTAGTCAGTTAGAATTACCAAATGTATTTCTATTTCCTAAATGCCAGAAAACTTAGTGAGAACATTTATTAGATATTTTTTCTGACTTTCTTTGCATATTGTTTATGCATTTAATTTGAATTTAATTTATCTTAACAGGATTTGTTTCAGTGTAATGAATGTTTATTATTCCTAATGGTTCAATGAGTTATTGATATGTGTAATTTAAAAAAAAAGTCCTATATTTTACACATTAAACATTATTGAGATTGGGAAGTCTTTTGGATAAATTACTGTTTGGTTCTCGAACCACTCGGGTGAATTCGGTCTATGTGAGGGAGACATTTCAAAATATGCAATTTTGCCATATTTTTGTTTATCTTGTCCCTGCTGTAGAATACTACCACCAAAAAAGTATTATTAACAGTAATAAATCATTTCGTAAAATAGTGAATTGAAGTTGTCTTCTATAGTTTATTTGTATTGTTTTTGTTTTATCTCTGCTGGAAAAGTTTGAAAAGTTATTTTTAAACTGGTTGAAAAGTGTAACATTGTGGTGGGAAAAGTGTATGAACTCTGGTTTGTTCTGATATTTATGACTATTGTGAGTCATCCTCTGCTGACCGGTTCACGCTCTTTGTTCTTGAACAGCTGCAGAGAAGGCTGAGGTCATTGTGCTGAAGGCCTTTATTCTTCAAGTCATAAGTCTTTACCAGAAAGTGGTCCCACATCTTGTTACACAGTGCAAATTTGACTTCAGCAAACTACTGAAAGGTGAAGTATTCCTCCTGATGTCTGGTGTTTATTTTTTTATTTGCCATGTTGAAATAAAACTAGTTTTTTCCAACCAATTTTTTCAGGAATTGTGTCTGAGAAAGGAATGAAAGAGGAGATACCTCCGGTCTTACAGTATCAAATCCTCCAGCTGGCTTTAGATCTTCCTGCAAACAAGTTTTCCTGGTTTCGCTTGCAGGTGATGAAGTTTTATTTATTTCATTTAATCTCCATTGAGAGCCATTTGCCCTTATACTCTGTGTTAATGTTCCTCACAGGATGTTGCTAATTCAGAATCATCGTCCGGGGAGAAGTCTGTCCTCTACCTGCTTCTGAAAATGTTTGTGTCCAACAGCAGCAGCCACCTGAGCTCCACCACACGGAAGCTAATTCTAAAAGTAAGAAGCATTTTTGACATTGCCGCTATTTTTCAGTGTGGTATATTTCTGCAGCAGCCTAAATATCAAACACTGGACATTATTTTTGACGGAAACACCATCAGTGGGCCTAGATATTACATCCAATCAGGCTCTGTTCAGTCCTGGAGAAAAACATGTGAAATCTGTCCAGAATCTTCTAAAAACATGACCCATTTTCAGTTTTCTGGAAAGGACCTCCAGCTTCCTCTCTAAGAAGAGGATTGTTAGAAGAAAAACAAATCCACAGTATGTTGTATCATCCACTATATTCAAAGCCCACAGTTCCTGTTAAAGTCTCAGTAGAATTTATACATTTCACATATTTATGTCTGTGATTGTGTGTGATATAAGAGGCTCTTTTGCGGTATGCTTTCTAATCCAGCAGTTAATATTGTTAATGAAGATTCTGTGACTGGAAGATGCCACTTTTTACAGCAGAGAATTTGGGGGATTTTTTTAACCTTTCTTACGGTCTAGGTCCATGCTGGCTGGAAAACTTGGATCCTTGTTCAGCTTTCTTCCTAAAAAAAATAATTATCAAAATTGTTGATTTTTGTAATATTGTAAAAAATATATATCTTTTTTATTATTATTTTTATTGTTTTTAATTTTTAATTTAAAATGGTAATTATGCTAATAACTGTAGGTACTTTTAATTTTGAAATAAACTTCTTAGAAATTTTTTTTTTATTTAAACTAGGGACTAACATTGTATTGGCTGATATTCTTTTTTTTTTTTTTTTACATATTCTTATCAATCAGATAAATAAAACTGGGTCTTAAAAGTTATGTAGGGTTTTGTACATATTTAAGTTTCCTTTTCCAAGTAAACAACTTTTGTACATTTTTGTACTTGGTCAGTCTTGGTTGGTATTCTGTAAAAGGATGTTTTATTGAATTTGATGGCAGAAAATTCATTCAGGAGGCTGAACTGTTCAACAGTAAATCAGGACTTCAAGGTTTAAATTGGAGCTTTTTTCTTAGTAGGAAGAACTTTGCATATTCATGCCATTTAATGCATTCCTAAAGCGAGAACGGCACAGAAACCTCTGTTAACTGTGAAGCTAATATATTGACATATTTATTCCCTGGAACCTACTCAGGTGCTGAGGGACACTGGGGTGTTTGAGTACACCTTCACTGAGTTCAACCTCTGGCTGGACCAGCTGGCAAGAATAAAACCAAACCAACAAGAGACAGTCATCCAGTTCATGGAGAGGGTAAGTCAAGCTAGCTGGTTGTAGAAAACATTTTTTTGTTGCGCACAACAAGCTTCTGTTCCATTTCTGGCTCCTTATCAGAATTGTTAGAGTTTATGCACATTGATTGAGTTTTTTGTATAATCCAGAAATTGTTGACAGGTTGTGGTCGGGATCGTTCCAGAAGATTACGTTTGGACTGCTTCATCATAACAAACTCCTCTTGATCTCCTCCAGGTGTTGGTCAAATTGGTGTGCAATTCCTGCGATTACACAGACAGAGTCGCTGGTTTCGTTCAGGAAGCAGCAAATATCCAAGCGAATCTGAGCGTCCAGGAGGGGGAGGCAGCGAGTGTCCCAGTGTCTCACATCGATGGTGAGCGTTAAAGCAAAAGAACCAGAGCTTGTTTTTTTTTTTAACCAGTTATTGTGTCTGAAGGGTCTTTTGTTTTATTTTGACCCTCAGATGTTTTAGACATGCTGGACGTCATTATGGAGGGCAGTGAGGGCGAGATGGAAGAGTTTGGGCCGTCTCTGAGCGAAGACCTCGTCATCCAAACCTTCCCATTCAGTGCAGCGGTACCTGCCGCTCTGGAAGCTCGGAACAAACTTCCTGCAGACAAAGGCAGATGCAAAACACCTCGCAGTCTCAATTACAATAAAACACACATTCAGATATTATGATAAAATTCATGTCTTATGACTTTTCTAAAAATCTAATCTGCACATTTTCTTAGTAAAATTCACCTTTAAGCATTAAAAAATACACTGTATGTTGCGACGACGGTAACCATCTGCGTTTGCCTCCATCAGGAGTTGTGTGTGAGTACCTGTCAGCTGTGCTGTCTGATGTGCTGCACTGTCAGAGAGACCCTCTGCCCCTCTGTCTGGCCCTTCAGCAGTACGATAAAGAGCTAGTCTCTTCCCAACTCCCTCCTCTTCATCAGTCCATCGCAGAGCTGCATCGGTATTACTCTAGATGGCTGCCGCAGCAGTGCCGAGAAGAACTGGTGAGTCTGAGCCTTTGATACACTCTAGAGGAAATATCAGTGTCTTGCTAATGTATTCATACCTCTAGAACCGATTTCCTCCCATTACAACCTCTTAACCAAATGTTTTAGGAATGTATGTTGAAGACCAACACACAAAAAAAAACCTACCAAAAAAAGTGACAAGTTTTGCATTCATTTGTATTAACCTACCAGCATTGTAAATCTAGGGCTGAATATAGGATATAAATCATCTGTCACCATGAAGTCTTGCTACAGATTCAAATTTAGATTTAGGTCTCAACTTTGACTGGGACATTCCCATGCTGCATTCCAGGAAAGTAAAGCTTAAAATGATGTTTGTAAAAGCTACTGCAAGGAATTTTTATGGCCGACACCATGTAGAAATCCCGACTCTTCGTTAGAACACTGTTACCTCTGGTCTGACATCAAACTTGCATACAAATATGCTTTTATCTAAGCTATTCCACTGTAGCTGTGGCTGAATAATTATGGTCATTTCCTGTTGGACGTTGAAGTCGTTCTGCTTCCATTTTAAGATGTCGGCTTGAACAGAGTCCTGAGATTAATTCACTAACAGGAGATCTCTCTATTTAGTAGGATACTTCTGAAGGCAAGTGAATGCATTTAGAGGTATCAGAGTAAAAGTGGACATGTGTCCTTACAATTCACAATTAAACCCCACTTTGTGTTGTTTTATCATTATAACCCCCCCCCACCCAAAAAAAAAAACTCTTAAGGATCTGGTTGTAACATCATAAAATATGTAAAATCTCTAGAGGTATGAATACTTTTGCAAGTTGTTCTGCTTTCAGAAAATGAGAATAATGTCTTTATTTGTTTTTTTTTCTGAGCAGTTCAAATCTTCTGAGAGCTTTTCCAAGGATCTGGCAGCCCCAAGTTCGTACTCTTCATTAATAAAAGCTGCGTACATTCAGGGACCAGGTGCTTTGCTTGAGGACTCTTTCAGACGTGATGCAGAAAAAGCTCTGGCTGTCATGTCACTGTCAGAGTTTCCAGTATTAATCAAGCAGATTTTACTTTACATTAAATCCACAGTGGAAAGCTTCGGAACGGTAAGAGCACAAAATAAGCCTCAGGGCTAGACATAAATAATAAAAACACTCAGTGCATCTTGCCTTTTTGTTTTAGTTCTCCAAAGAACCCGGAGATGCGTTTCTTCGGACCCTGATGGAAATGCTCCAGGATGTAGTCACCAAACTACAAAGTTTTGAGGAAACTACAAGTGCAGACCCAGCCGTGGAAAACTCCCAGGAGGGATCGGACCTCTTCTTGGAACTGAACGAGCCACAGTCAATAGAATGCAATAAAGAACAGGTTAGGGGGAAAAAAAACCTCTTAAAGAAACTATTTAAAAAGCTTTCAGCTTAACTTATTCTAATGAAAATCACCTGTGTTTAGGTTGTTGTTTCAGCTCTGGGCTCCGTCTTCAAGCATCCGTGTCTGGAGCAGTGGTTTCTGGCTCTGGAGCTGGCTGCGTTGCCTTCTCACTCTCTGAAACCTGTTGCACTGAAGCGCTTATGTGCTCAGCTGTCCGAGCAAATCCTGAGCCTGCTGAAGATCAGCGCTCTTGCTCTCGACAAACTCAATCACCTGGAGCTTATTTCTGGCTACATGCTGGCTGTAGAACGGGCTGCGCTGAAGGAACTGGTTGAAAGGGGTTCCCGCCCTGCAAAGACGCACTCTAAGTCTTTCCAGGCGCTCCTTTCTTTGCACAGCTACATGGACTCTAGTAATCTCCGAGAATTGGTGTCTAGGCTGCTTCTCCTGCCTCAGGAAAGCCTCATCTGTCCCAGCGCTGAAGGGCCGCAGTCTGAGCTCAGCGTTTATGGGCATGTAGCTCTGCGAATCCTCACAGAGTGTTACTCTGCTTCTTCTCAGAACCAGAACACATTTCTGACACAAGCGCACCTCCACGGCTTAGGCGCTCTTCTTCTGTCCTGCTCCAGCCCTGAGTTGGACGCCTTCCTGCTGCAGGCTCTGTCCAGCAAGCCGGGCAGTGCCAGGCTTATCCACACAGATGTGCTGCTGCGCTGCCTGCGGCGTTCTCGCCCAGACTCTCTGGCTGTCGTCTCTTTGTTGCTGCAGAACAGCTCGTCTCACCGCCTCTGCTTTGAAATGTGGTGTGAAGAACCCGCCAATATGGAGATGTTGTCAGAGACAAAGGCTTTCATCCCGCTGATCAATGCCTATTTAAAGGTGGCGCAAAGAGAAGACCCAGCCAGACCAAAAGAGGGTGTGTTCTGATTTATTTTATGTAGATTTGGGGATTTTTTTGTTCTCATATTTAATATAATAAATAATATTCATTAATTAAAATCCCATTTTCTTCCCCCCATAGTGCAAAAAGAGGTTTTAAAAGCCATGAAACAAGCACTCCTTTCACAGTTTTCTCAAAGTATTCTGGGAAACCTGAGTGAGGACCATGGAGTCCACCTTGTAGAAGCTGCTGCAAGTCTGATCAAACTCTCTGCAGACGTGAACGACATCCGAGGTTTGATCAACGATCTTCCAGATTTTCTTCAAAAGCCAGAACGTTTTGAAAGGTAAAGTGTTCAGACATCACAAAGTACAATAAGGCTGCAGTTAACAACTATTTTAGTAATCGATTATTCTATTGTTTATCCTGAGGATCGACCTATTAATCGGATAAATAACAATACAGAATTTGAACCATGTGAATTCTGGGTAGAACAAATTAACAGCGACATTTTTCTTTATCTTTTCCATGCATTGTGGTAATCTTCAAACTGTTCTTCTTAGGGTTTTCTTTTAACTGTGGGTTTATTTTTATCACCTTCCCATAAACACCTGTTTTCCTTTCTCTTCAAAATTTTGCTCTTTGTTTTTGGTTCATCATGAAATCCCAAGACAATACATTGACATCTTTGAGTGTGACCTGACAGAATATACTGTACTAAAACCTTTTTAGCTATTCTCAACTAACAGTTTTTTTTTTTTCTTTTTCAGATGGACTCTAGTAGACATTTTAACAGAAAAGCTAGCTGACGGCACAGAAGAGCAAGAAAAATGGAGGAGATCAGTTGTCGCTGCTGCCTTAAAGTGTTTAATAGCCTCTTACTGCAGCTCTAAAGATCAGACTGCCTCTCCATCAGACCAGGAGGAGGGGATTTTAAAAAGACTGCAACAACTCCTGGTGGGTTTAATATCCTTATTCAAGATATATATATATATATATTTATTTTATTTTATTTTTTTTCATTTTTATTTTTTTTTATTTTAAGTAATTCAATTATATTTTTTCATACAGAAATCTGCTGAAGATGTCAGTGTGTCTGACTGGAACAGTTTTGTCAAAAATGGATTGAAGTAAACTATACATCCAAATGCTTTCTTCCATCAAATACATCATCATCAATGAATTGATACATTTATCAATGACTTTGTTATTTTCTTAAATATTATAGGTACCGTTACTGTAATGAGCATTTCCTCAACACCTTGAGCAGTCTGTTGGAAGTTATGTATGGAAGTGCAGAACAAAAGGAGCTGATTCCTTTGTCCTCTCTTCATATGATGACCACCAGCCATTCCCAGTTCCTACCAGTTATGCTGGACTCCAGCGAAGAGTCTAACAAGTATCAAGTCAAAGGTTGAATTTCATATTAGAACCTTTTATTTGCAGCCAATTTAGTCATTTATTTACTTTATTGTTGGAACCTAAATATTCATTTTACTCTCTTTTCAGAAGCGTTAGTTTCACTACTTCTGTGTCTGGTGGAGAAATGCCCTAAGGTGTGCAACATAAATCACTTTATTGTACTTTTGGCAGCCTACGGAGCCACACTTTCAACTTCAGGTAAAAAAAATAAAAATAACTAAAAATAATTCAGGGATGGATCAGCATGTAATTTTTGATTTTATGTGCTTTCATCTCTCCACATATGTTGCCTTGCAGATCAAAAACTGTTGATGCTTCTTCGGCAATATGAAAAACAACAAGTCAGCTTGCTGAAATTTCAGTGAGTTTGATTTATTATTTTAGTATTTTATGTGGCGCCCAGAAAGAAGCACACTTGTTTGATCCAATTACTGAGCGTGAGGTTTCTTGTGCAGATCGCTCCTGTGGGGCCCTGCGGCTGTAGAGCATCACAAAACCAGAAAAACGCTGGGAGCCTCTCTGTGGAAGCAGCCGAGCTCAGACGACGTGTTGGCGCTGCTGAAAGCCGACACGATGGTCCAAACGGTTTTAAAGTTTCCACAGGAGCGCAGAATCATCCCCCAGGTACGTTCCTCCAATTGTGTTTGTTTTGTAAATGTACCGTTTCGGAAAAGATTGCTGTGAAAGATGAGTTCCCACCTAGCCGAAGTGGTTTTAGGATGTAATTTTTCTTTATGTTTCTCATTCAGGATGGTACCGAGCAGCTGTATAGTAATGACAAAGTGAAGAACCTGGGGGATTTGTATGATCCGTGTTTCCTTTTGCCGCTTTTCAGTGCTATATTGCGACCAGGTGAGATGTTCTAATGCGAGCCGTCGTTGAGAAAAATATGTCTAGCAAATCAAAGCAACTTCATTTGTGAAGCAAATTTAAAAAAAAATACGATTAACCAATTTGAAGTACAATCAACCCTCTAAAGACTAAGAAAATTACTCGGAATATGTTTCATTCAGTGTAATCAGAATAATACATATTACTACAACTACAAAAATGTACAAACAGGGAAAATAAATGTTTTTTAAGCATAAATAAACGATGCACACTTGACTGACAAAGGGACAATGCTCAAAAAAGCTCTATCTAACTACCTTTACTGACTAATCCAGAACAAAGAACTTCTGTCTATTCAGACAATGTAAGAACTCTAGCATTAGAAAGACACAAAAAAATACATTCCAGGGCAATGTACAAATTTAAAAACAATCTGTAAAATCTGACATGTTTCTGAGTTGCAAGAAACAATTCTTTATTCAACCTTAAATAACAACCATCAGGACTGTCTTCTGTATAACAATAACATGTTTGACCAAATGTAAAATTTGACCAAAAAAAAGCACCAGGAATGCATATATAATACTGGCTCCAACACAAATCCTTGAGGGACACCGGAAATTACAGAATACATTTCCCACATTAACAGATTGGGATCTATCGGATAAATACAACTTGGACGAAATGACATTAATGCAAAACCCAACCCTTCTTTTGCTCCATGACAGAATGTGTTATTGACTGCTGTAAATTCGTGTCCTGCCACGCCCTTGGAGTAACCGTGATGGCTCTTAGTAGCTTTGATCCGAACGTGAGAGCCGCAGCATACCATGTACTGGCCTGTTTCTACCAACATCTGGAGGGCGCTCGGTTCAGAGAGAAGACACAGGTATGTGGTGATGAACACCGTGTGGGTTTGGGAATGACCTCATAAATCTTGACGACTTTTTTTTCTTTTTTCCAACAGCTGCTGTATTTGATGGACAGCCTCAAAAATGGAATCCCAAAGCAGAATCAGAAGCTTCCATTTGTCCTGGGTGTTTATATCAGCAAAGTGGCTCAGCAGATGCTCAGACCCGGTGTGTATCCGTGAACCTTTGGATTTAGTCCCTGACCGCTCTTGTTTGACCCTCGTTACTTCCTGAAACATCTGCTAATGAAATTAGCCCATGACTATTTCTTTAAGCTTATTTAATTTAATCCATTTGTTGCTTTTGCTGTTCAGGACTGATGCCATGCATTTCAGGATTACTGAACTTAACTTTCTGTCTCTGTGTTTCCTTAGAGGACCACATGTATGTGGTGTTGAACAGATTTCTGCTGTCACACCAAAATTTAGACTTGAGAAGAGTTCCAGAGTTCTTCAAGCTGTTTTATGGTTTTGACGTGGAGGTAAGTTATTCTATTTTTTTTAAATCGCCTTTATTTAATGGTGGATAAGAAGTTGGATATTTCTGAAGTAAATAAAGGACTAAATAAACTTTTTCTGCATCAACAGCATGTAACCTTCGTATGTTTGCTTGTTCAGCTCAACCTTTTTTTAGTGGGATGTTATCTTTTTCTGGGGAAGGCTTAGGGCAGCTGTGGGAGTTGACTTACCCTTTTTTTCCCCCCTCTAGCACAAAGTGGAGCGTGAGTGGATCCTGAATCTACTGCAAGAAGGAATAAGTGATGGACACAGCTATGAACTCTGCAGCCATCAAAGTATCTTTCAGGTCCTTTTGGGTTTTAGCAGCAGCCCCCTGTGCAGTGAATACATCCAGGTACACACAGCTGCAGACGCAGTTATGTAACTATCACCATAAATAATGACCTTTTTTTTTGTTTCATTTTCATGATGTTTGATTATTTTAATGCTTTGAACCTTTGGGTAGTTGGGAAAACATTCCTGAAGATTATTGGCTTTGTAAAATGTAAAGAAATTATTTGATGTTGATATGTAAATCTTCACTTAGGCACAGATAATCAAGGTGTTGTGTCAGGCTGCCCATGTGCCAAAAGCAGTTTATAACCTCACCAAGAGCTGCGGACTCCTGAGCTGGATGATACAAGTACTTGATAAGAAGTAAGTTATCATATTTCTGAATACTTTGGGGGATTAAACTGCGTAATGCGCCTCAAAAGCTTTCACTCCCTCTGAAGTATTTCTAATTGGAGCAATGTGAGAACCATTTAAGATAATTTAATCTGTGTGGTAATAACTGTTATTTGAAGGCCCAAGAGATCTTTTAAAGACCAACCAACAACCACAGCAGACAGGTCAGGGATTACGCTGCAGGGATGGTTTTGATCCGAAGCTCATGTTGGAAAATAAGCTATGGATCAAACAGGGCAGCCATTATTTATGGAGAAGTAGAAAGCCATTGTTGAAAGAAATCATAAGAAATTCTATTTGCAGTCTGCAACCTAATCCAATTGAGAATTTGTGACAAAACTTTAGTGAAAGAGTGATTAAGTATGTAAGTATATAAATGTGTACATTTAATGGAAATATATCTCAAAAGATCCAAACGGTGTTTTGACAAAATAATTCAGGGGGCGTAGTCAAAACCTGACACATTTTCAGATTTTTGTTTGTAAAAGATTGTTTTCTTTGTACATGTTGGTTGTAATGTGTAAAAATGGGAAGGAGTTAAAGTGCTATGTGTTCTTTATGGTCTGTTTCACATCTGCAACAATAATCTGTTCTTCTGTCCCCGCAGGACTCTGACCCAGCAGACAGTATCCGCGGTCATTGATCTGCTTCATACTCTGTGGTTTACCAGCCTTGGGCAGAAGGAGAAGAAGGTTGGTGGAAATGGCGCCACCTTGTCCACTGAGGATGAACCTCTGTGTTTAGTGAAATGTCTTCCACTCGCACTCATCAGTGAGTTTCTCTGTGTGGCTTTGGCCATCACCAAACACCTCAGGTAAAACTTCATACATACCAAATACATTCAGCAGTGAAAGTGCAAGCTGCAGCATAAACACAGAGTGTCTTTTGGTCATGGATGCCAGTGTTTGTGTGATCTCTTCTTTGCAGGTTGGGTGTGAAGGCCGCTCAGTTGAGCCTGTTTGTGCAGACTCTTGGCTCCGTCCTCGTGCATCGGGGCAGCGCTCTCCATGTCAACAAACAAGCAGACCGACTCACCCTTCATCCGCAGCCGCTCTCCTCCACTGAAACACTCTCCCTGCTCTTCTGCTGGGCCTCCTTGTCCCGCAACAGCGTCATTCTAGCCCAAATACAAGCCCTGTCTGAAAAGCACAAAATAAAGGAATTAATGGGTGAGTGCTGAAAAATGTAACGAGATGCTTCCAAAAGGAAGGAAATCTAGGCTGATTTATCAGTGCACCTCTATTTGCGCCTGAAATATCTGGATTTACCTGTGATAGATAAACACAAAATAGTGTATGATGATGAATTCTAGAGAGACATGATTTATTACTTTAGCCTTTTTCTAGTCTAAAAAAATTTCAAAGTGTGGCAAGCATTTTTACCACCTGAGTCAGTTCTTTGTACAAACGGGTAATAGCTGTAAGTTACTGTTATGCCAGTCTTTGCACATGAAAATAAAATTCTTGCCCATTGGTCTTTTCAAAGCTATCGTATTTAAATAGATGCTGTGTAAGACAGTTTTTTAGTCTCTTAATTGATTTTCTTCCAAAATTGTCTTCTCATCATCTTTCACCAGAATCCTGTAGAAAAGTATCCTCATTACATGATTCTGCAACTACCGTGTGTCATTTTTTTTTCTATGTCCACTCAAAATGTGAAAAAGGCTTTCGGAGTATGAAAGCAGCAGTGAACACTAGATAGTCATCGTTTCATGCTGTGGCATTATGATTTATTTAAAATAAAACCTGAATGTTTTCCTTTATCTTCAGGCTTAGGGAAGCATAAGGTGCGAAGTAAGGGTCGCCTTACCTTTGAACGCACCCGAGATGGGAACGCTTCAGAGGACAGCAGGACTGTGGAACAAGAAAAGAGTCTTCTGACAGGCTGCAGAGTTCACCTCAGAAGTGTGTTTGTTTCCTGGCAACCTGTGCTTCAACTGTCAGAACCACCGTCAGCTCAGCCTGGAGGCAAACTGGATGCCAGGCACTTGGCCTGCGATACCACGCACCTGCTTACAAAATGGTTCCTGAGGTGGCTGGTAGAGGACGGGTACGACGAAAACAGAACAAAGGACTTCCTGACCTGGCTTGAAAAGGCTGTGATCAAACACAGGGAAATCGCGGATGTTTTGATGCTCGATCCTGGCGTGAAAGCTGACCTCCTTCAGCTCTTCCATGACACGTTTGAAGCTCCGGGTCACGCCAGTACAGAAACCTGCCAGCTTTTCACCAACATTATGATCCGCTTATTAGAGATGCGAGGCCAGCTTCCGGAGCTCCATCGGGTCATTGTCTCTGCCTGCATGTCTGATCAGGACCAGTCTAGACATGGTGAGAACCTGACGGCTTATTCTGAGACGGTCCATAATTTAAATGAGAGCAGAAGTGCTATTGGTACCCCTGGTGAAGTTGGTGTCTAAAAAGTATTAAAATACTGTAAATAACTTTTTTTTTTTTTGCAGCAACTTATTATCACATATACCTAGTGTTAATCAGCTGCTTAAAAATGAACAGTACGGTAAATATTTTGCCTGCCTTCAATGTGTGAAAGACAAAAGAACATGCAATAAAGTTGTGTGTTGATCTTTCTGAGTCACGAAATGGCTCAAGAATTTTGTATACATAGTACAGGTATTTATTGATTTACTTTCATTTTAAGTTTCATTGATTCCAACTGTTACACAACGGCATGGACCTCAACAGCTACAACAGAAGCTAAGCGAACTTTTCCTGCTCTAAAAGATAAAAATCGGTACATATGTATATATTTTTTACCTTTATTTATACATGTTGTCACATTGAGATCCAAGATCTCATTTACAAGACAGACCTGTTTTTTATAAAGCAAACAAGCAAAAAATTACAAACAGCAACAAAACCTGTGTTTAGAAAATTTGACTCGATTAAGTAAGCTAAAAACGTATACGCTAAAAATAAGAGCAAGTTTCATGAGATGTTTTCTGTCTTTTTCAATTTGAATGGTCCCAAAGGAATCAAAGTGGACAGCTTCAGATCCTGCTGTAGAGTTTTCCCACACATCAAGAGTTTATGATAATTGGCATTGAATCTTTATTTCAGTTTTTGGAATTAAAGATGAATATTTCTCATAAATCACCAGGAAGTATGCCAACTAATAAAAAACTGAAGTTAAGACATTTTTTATGATTTCTTTGTTTTTTTACTTAATGCCAAAGTCACACACACAATGCTACTCTTTGTAATGAGCTGCGGTTTTACAAACTTTTTTCTTCTTTGCAGAGCCAGGACTGTTTTTGTTGTCTTTGTACATCCATGAGCTGTGGAGTGGATCATCTTCAGCAGACCTGTTCCTGTCTCACGTCACCTTGGTGACCAGAACCCAGCACAAAAGACAAAAAGCATCCAAATCAACAAGGATCCAAACAGCCATCGGAGCCATCTGTAGTGAAATAATTGAGATGAAAAGTTAATCAAATGCTTGAAAATGTCTCTGTTTATTTTCAAACCCTTACAGTATGGCAGACTTTAATTTAGCTTTTTTTTAGTTTTTTTTTTTTATCTGCTTAGTTGTTTATTTCCCTCTTTGCAGAGTTCTATTTGTAATATATGCAAACTACTAATCTTTTATCTACAATAAAATAGACAATCTGACCATTTTCTATTATTTTTGGAATAATTGTCATGTACACACACTGCCATGTAATGCTTACGTAACATCTGTGTAAACAACAGCCTTGTACTTTGTAAGTAATGGAACAGGAACAATTAATCATTCGCATGTTTTTCCTACGGTGCTAAACGCATAGTAATTTTAAAATGTGCCCAAAATTTATTTTTTTAAATAAATTAGTATTTGCCAACAGGTTTTACTACTAACCTCCAGTATCAGCCAGTGGTGAAGCTGCTGAGGTTTTGTGTTGACGCTGGATTTTAGATTTGTTTATCCTGGAGTGAGCATAATAGCACATTTTAACACACATATATGTAAGTAGAACAGATCAATTTTGCATAATATATTTGGGTGAATAATTTTTACTCAAATCCACTGTTCCAATAGATGTACTATACTTACTTTGGCAACTCCACACTGAGAGACATTAGGTTCAAAATGAGAAAGAGAAATCCCACAAAAGCAGCCAGAGATACCCAGAGTATTATGACAATTGAGTCTGAAAAGAAAGGACATTTTATTGTTGTAAAAAATTCTTTTTAAAAGGATAAGGGCAAAAAAAAGTTAGGAGTTAATAAGAACTTACATTTATGGTATTTCAGCTGGCTCTCATCCACAAAAACAGGATCAAGATAATCCAAGTAGTACTCCCATTCATACAGAGGAGCACTGGTGGAGTTCCCCGGAACAGCAACAGTGTCATTTTTGGAGAAATGGCTTGCTGTTCTGTTTCTAGAGAGAAGAGCCGAAGTCGATCCGAACATTGTAAAAACAAAAGAACCAGAAGAAAAAGGTTTAACTTATGCAACCCAGGAATTATTCCAACTCATGTGCTTGAGTGGTCTTCAGTTCATTCTTCTGGCAGGCTTGAGTACAGAGCACTACTGGAGGTACGTGTAGTACTTAAAATTTGACACACGAGGGCGTGTGAGTCGTTCGGTGGGGAAAATGTTTAATTAATTAGCTGTAAAGAGTAATGAGTCTCATCTTACTACATATCCTTAATTACATACAATAAAAACATATTAAAAGATTTAATGAATTTGCTAATGTTGTGTTTTACATCTTTGAACGCCTCTTTTAGTATTTAACGCTAGTTTTAAATAGCCACTCTCCACATCACCCCTCCACGTCACTCTCCACTCACCTCGAGGTGAGTTTACTTAAAAAAAAAAAAGAATGTAAAGACAGTTTAACACATTTGCCCGAGACATGATTAGTTGCTGTTGATTGCATCGTTTTTCCAACAGTGCTGAAGGCACCACGACCTTGTGACGTCGCACTTTATCGTAAATCAACACAGGATAGAACTCAGCAGTGTTTGGAGTTATTTTCATATTGTGCAATTACAAAATTCCTAACGTTCCCGTTAATTTACTGAGTTTTCACAAAAAAAACCCTCAAAGAATAAATACTAATTTATAAACACAACTTCTGTCCTTCACCGGTAAACGACATCTGGAATGAAAGTAATATATTGTATAAAACTTTTATTGTCTCAGTGGAGAAATTTAAGTGTAACATTTCCTTACGAAATGTGAAGTCAGTATTGACATAAACCGTGCCTTTTTTTCTCTGCTACATTTGAAACAAACCTCAATATTTTTTTTGGCAATTCACATACAGCAAAACTGTTGTGATATTTCCAGACTTAATGTCAAAACATTCATATTTCTATACCTTCTTTACTAATCTACACTCTTTGATAAAACTCTGTAAATCTTACTTACAGATGCCATCTGTTATTACCTTAATCGGGATTTTCTCTTTTCAAAGGTCACCTAAAATTAAAATTTAGTTTCTTCAAAATATTTTCACTCCAGAAAGGATGTAGTTCCCATTTCGTATTTCCGCTTCCTGTGGAGCTCCGCTAGATACATTTCTGCACCGAAACTCTTGTACAGGGTGGTATTCCTAGCTATTAGCTTAGCCTCTCCTGAAGTCGGATTCTAGAAAGCCACTTGACACAATTTGTTGTAATGTTTTTGGCTACACAACTTTATATAATCGTTTGTAGTTAGTTTAGTTCAATAAATGTGTGAGTCGGACTGT
Organism: Poecilia reticulata; assembly: GCF_904066995.2. Classification (NCBI taxonomy): domain Eukaryota; kingdom Metazoa; phylum Chordata; class Actinopteri; order Cyprinodontiformes; family Poeciliidae; genus Poecilia; species Poecilia reticulata. Next base: position 27,012,345 of record NC_088842.1, read on the forward strand.
TTGTATTAATAACAAGCCGTAATGGATGCCGTGAACGCGTTCAACACGGAGGTAAGTTTTTACTCCCAAAGCTAAACCGTTGAGCTAAGCTAACTAATATCCGTTCTTTTCGTTTAAGGGTGAGATCTATAGTTGCCCTGCCATAGAAATAGAACCCGTTAACTCACATTTTTAATTTAATCGATATTATTTTTAAGATGCACGTCATTTCTTTGTCTGTAACCTAGTTTTAATGTGTGGATTAAGGCCAATAATATTGGGCTACAGATACTAACAAACTCCTACACAAACTTAATGCGAATGCTCAGAAAACGACTGCCTACTAAATACAGTTGGTAGTAGTGCCTCGCGTACTATTTAATAAGAAATTGTAAGATTTGTTTAGAAACGAACGAGTGATAAATAGTTAAATCGCTATCTCGCTTTTACTTATTGTAGCTTTGATATTTCTTGTTACGAAATTATTCCAAACGTATAATTTGTTTGTCGTGCATGCACAAACCAAACTGCAAAGATCGCATGTGTGAATACAATAGAACTTCTTGTAAGCGTACATTTTTATGTGCTGTTTTAGAAGGTATGTAAACACGCGAGTCTGGCGCCATTTCCACCACGCTGGTTTTAGTCTGTTGCTGAAGCTTACTTAACTTCTTTGCGTGTCTATTGACACAAAAGCCTCAATATTGTCCCCGGATCCATAAATACTGATCTCTGACTGTTTTTTAAACATTGTTTTAATGTTCCCACGGTGGTGTTAATAAGTCTTGCGCTGGAAGCTTTGTTTTAACTTCCGTTTTCTAGCGCTGGTGGTGCTGGTAAGAGATCAGCTGATCAGGATTGCAAACGCGCAGAAGCAACGCTCGTTGCATAGAAACAGTGTTAATAAATCAATATTGGGGGATAATTATATAATCTATTTCCTGGAATACTGGAGTAAAAATAATATCACTCCTAAGGGTTCAGTTATTTTCTGCCCTTAAGTCCTTCAGCAAAAACACTAAAAAACATTGAGAATACTTACATTGTAAGTAAATACAACTTTATTTATACATGTGAAAGACATTTCTTTGTAAAAGTCACATACTGCAGCTTTAAAGATGACCAGCAGCTCTATATTCTGGATGGCAGCCAAACTACAGCACTAAAAGAAGGTTTAAGCGGAAGTTTTTAGGTAATCGATTGGAACTAATCTTAACAAACCTTTAATCTGCACAGTGACGCGGTTGATTGTGTTGTTGCCTAGTGTTTGAATCCTGGCGGAAGGTTTTACTGTATGGAGTTTGCATGTTCTCTCCGTGAATGCTCCAGCTAAATTTTCATTTAGCTGGAGCATTTGTCTCTGTTTTGCCCTGTGATGGGCTGACAAGTGGTGTACCCTGTTGACCGCTGGAGATAGGGACTTGCGACCCTGCAAGGATAAGGATGTTGGATTATGGCTGGATGGATGACACCATTAGTCAATAATTAATATTAAGATAACTAACTGTTTGCATTCCTAATCTAATCTCTTTTATTCATCCAGTTGTTCACTATGATCGAGATGAAGCCTCCAATATCCCGGGCTAAAATGATGTCTGTTACCAAATCAGCTATTAAAGCCATTAAGGTAAATGTGTATAAAATATTCATGAAGGAAAAAAAACTGCTTACTATGATATGGTTTACATAGTATATAATGTAATATATACATAATTTTTTTCTGGTACTTATTTCTATTTCTTTTATTCAGCTGTACAAACATGTTGTCCAGATTGTTGAAAAGTTCATCAAAAAGGTATGTACATTTGTCTATTTTTTTGTTGTTTTTTCCTGAATTTCATTTTTTAATTTTAAACACCCCTAAACATACAATTATCTATGAGATAACTAATATGCTATAGAGGTGTGGTTGACATAAAATATTTATTAAAGACAGAAAAACAAAAAAGTAGTTTAGTTCCAGATGGAATGTATTCACTCACTCCATTTTGAACAAACACAGTAAAATGCTTCCTTTTGCTTTCAGACTACAAAATAGGTTATTAATTTTAAACTTTATCTTGAGAACATTTGAGAATGTATTTTTTTTTCTTTCTCGTTGTTTTCTTGCTTTTATAGTGCAAGCCTGAATTGAAGGTTCCTGGTCTATATGTGGTTGATTCCATTGTCCGGCAGTCACGCCATCAGTTTGGTGTTGAAAAGGATGTTTTTGGACCCCGGTTTTTAAAGAACTTCACAGATACTTTCCGAAATCTTTACTGCTGTCCGGAGGATGACAAGGTACTATTTGTACTTTTAATGTTCTTTTTGTAACATGATTCAGATATTTGTAAAACTCCAATGTCTGAATATTTTTTTCTTTTCAGAATAAAATAATCCGAGTGCTAAATCTCTGGCAGAAGAATGGTGTGTTTGATATGGAGATCCTTCAGCCTCTAATGGATATGGCCAGTGGCACTGTTATGCCACATTCTGCTGCAGAAGGTAATGAAGTGTTAAAACATTATAACACACATAAATGTACTTAAAAGAAATGTAGTGTCTTTCATACTTTGGTGAGTAATATTCCTTTGCTAAATAATTTAATATTCCTGTTCTGAGCAGTTCCTGTTGACCTCCAACCAGAGACCGGTAATGCTTCAGACGTATCTTCTGTCCTACCCACTCCAGAAGCTTTAGCTGCTGTGGCACAACTCTTTCAGTCCTCTCACGCTCAGGAGGTAAGTGATAAACTGTTTTAGATCTCCATCAAATAAGCCAATATTTTGTTTAGTAACATTTCATTTTGATCACCAGCTGCAGAGGATGCTCCAGAACTTTCAGCAGGCTGAAAGGACAGTTGGAACATCTACAAATGCAAATAACATAACAAACCAACATCAAATGCCAGTAACCCAACCCTACCCAAGGACTGATACGGTGAAGAAAGGTTCTTTAGCCGAGGTATTGATAACTCTCTGTGTCTCAAATGTTTTGAAATTCAGTTCTGTCATTTACACTTTTATGTTTTTTTTGGGGGGTTTTTTCAGAAACTACTTGACCGATTTGACTATGATGATGAACCTGAGGATATGGCAGTGTCAGAAGGCAACATTCAGACACAGTGAGTACTAAGGATAAAATAATGAGGCAAAAAAATATCAAAGTTAAAGACGAAAATTGCTAGTTTATTTAAATTTCTGCAAATTTAGTTTTTTGTTTATTCAGTTAACAATTGTTTTGAAAACCTACATTCTAGGATTGTTTGCTCAATTTTGGAAAATTTCTGGTGTGTTTTGGTAGAGCCATTTAAGGATCTAAACTGCAAAACATGAAATAAGCACAGTGACAACAAGGTTTTATTTTTAACAATTTTTCATTTTTTCTTTCTTGTTTTGGCCTGTGAGTCAGTTTAATTATTAATAATGCTCATTTGAAGCTAAAAGATGCGGATGCAAAAATAATAACGCTGTTTTTAATAGCATGCTACTGCCAGCAAAACCATAGAAATTTTTTTGTTTTGTTTTTTGTTCAGAAGATACACACATACATACAAGGTAACAAAGACAGACTGGTGTCTTTTTTCCCCTTTTTTTTCCCCCTATTGACTCGTGTCAACTGGCAGGTCCAGTATTTATCTGTCTATTTGTAGAAACAAAAAAATATAGGTGAAAGTAAAAATATAAACAAAAAAATGCTAAATTAAACAAAAAAAAACTATGCTGAAAATGCACATCTTCAGAGAACATGGTCTTCCATAAGAAAATCTCTACCAGAGCTGTAAGTCTTTTTGAGCAATTTTTGCCATTCAAAATTTTGAAGTCTCAATATTTCTTAAAATTATAATACAAAAGTTATAATTTTATTTTCTGCCTTACAATAAATGAGGTTTCATGTGGCAAAACAAGCTTGGAATCTCAGATTTAAGATTATTTGAAAATAAAACTGCAGTAAGGGAGCAAGCTCAAATTATCTTTGGTAAGTAAATGATCGCTTAGCTCAACAGAATTAGTTTGAGATTCTTGAGATAATTTTGCAGAATTCTCAGCTCATAACCAGTTTGCGATCTTCTTGTCTTGATGTAGTTGGAGAACTGGCTCATAGATATTTTTAGCCAATACAGATGGCCACTGGGTGTTTAAGTGAATGAATTCTGGCCCACCATCCAGTTTTTATGAGCTTTTTGCACAATTAAAATTACATATTAAACGCTATATTTAAATGTTAAAAGCATTTCTGCAGTTGAATGAGTTACTGATTGTGAAAAGGTCTGGAATTTTAGTGTCCTTGTATGTTCATTGTATGTTAGTGTGCTTACGTGTTAATGTGTGGTTTTGTCCTGACAGAGGTATACCTGAAAACATGTCAAACCAGTTCCCTGTTCAGATGCTAAACACAGATGCTCACCCTGATATGTTGGGTCGGTCTAGAGACACAAAGGTAAATTTGTTAAAAAACACAAAATATAAATCATTTTCAGAATAATAACTTATTTCAAATTTGTCAATATTTTACAGCAATGTTGTGTTTGTGGGTATTTTTCTTAATTTGTGTTTTTTATCTCTTTGTTTCTCAGCATAGTGGAGGAATGAGTCATGTTGAACAAAATTTGACACCCGATGGATTTAATTCTGTGAAAGAGTCTGAATCATGGGTAAGCTCGCCAACTTTAAGACCTTATGTTTAGTTGAAACGATACAATTGCTGATTATTCTTTAAGTAAAATTTGTAATAATTAGCCTTTTTAAATAGGGAAAAGGTTTTCTCAAATTGTCTTTGTTGTCTGTGTCTAACAGGAAAACACAAGGGAAAATTCTTCCACGAGGCAGGAGGGGAGAGACAGAGACTATGGTGCGAGGTCCAGATCTTCTTCTAGGTAATGACTGTTCGTCACTTATAAATGTACAAATAGTAGAATTTTTAGCGGTTGTGAGGTCAACTTTAGCTAATGACGGTCTTTGTTGTACTAAATTTACTGTGATAAGCAGAAGTATTATCAGCTGAGCTCTCTGTAATAAAGCAAAAAGCAATTTTCAAAGGTTCATGTTGCAATAAATAAGAAATGGTTTTACTAAAAGGTGTGCAAATATTTGATTGGTCAAATGTTTTTCTGTTGCTGGTACCACAAGAAGGGAGAGATCTTAAGGTTATTTGAAATCAGCGAAGAAGACCATATTAAGACTCAGTTTGCTCAGCAAGGTTTCACTTAAAGCTGGCAGGCACTGACCTTTGAGATGAGTGTTGAGTCCAGGTGTTTCAGAGAAGCTTTTATAGATGCTACTGTTGCATTTTGCAATAACGTGGGTAATTTTACTGTTGTAACACCCAGAAGAAGTATGAGGCATCCAAAGTTTTCAGTTTAAGGCACCATTTATGTTTTTTTTTTTTCCTTTTGTGACATAAAGAATATTTTATTATTTTTTAAATGTAGCCCTAAGTAGCCAGCTAAATCAAGGTGGGTAGAGCTGTATCGAAAGAATCTCTAGTCCAGTCTTACTGAGTGCTATCGCCCGGGAAGAACTTTTTAAAGAACATTCAGGAAAATCATGTATCTCAGCAAACTTACTTATAACAGTTTACCTGGGAAAAACAGATGAAGTGGAGTAGAACAGCCGAGGATTCTCCTGTTATCTCAGACATCACATAAAGAAGTTCTGTCTGGTTTTGTTAATGTTGGCAATGCCAATCACTTCAGTTACAACCTTGATTAGTCCTTGTTTCATCTGTTTTGCTGGGAGTAGTTCTGTTTGGTTATTGTTTACCAGGTGTTCATGCTTAAAGAGAGGTATTATGGAATTTTGACTTTTTCTGAGCTTATTGTCATGTTATGATGTCATTCCCTCATCAAAAAAAACATACCTGGACTGTTGCTTTGACGCATTAATACATGTTTACGAAATCTTTGAATCTCCCATGCCAGCCATTTTGGGGTGCCTTAATGCCTTCTCATACTATGCACCACCTATTTCCCAAAGCTTCGCCTTTGAGCTTCAGACTAGTGGCAGCAGCAATTAGCAAACACCTGGTGAGCTCATCGTGCAAACTACTTCTCAGTCCAATGCTCTTAAAAGCCTGGAAAGCACATAAAACCCTTCCTTTAAGCATGTTCTCAATTCATGCAAATGTTGATTCAGTCTGTGTTCCAAGGGATTCACTGATGGGTTTAAATATCTGCAAAGCTGTTGCTCAGTTTGCAACAAAAACAAAGTTTCTACACCACATGTAAAGACATTACCTAGTAGGGAAAATTAATATAAAAGCTAAGCTTGTGACTGCATTGAACTTAATATAATACTGAAATCTGACATTCCATTTTGAGTCTGAATCTAAAATATATTTTTTTAGCATTGGAAACAAATAAATTGCAACATAATTTTAACATGCTGGTGAAGGCTCTTAGATGGAGGCAACTGGACTTCTCGTTATGCTTATTCCGTTCTGAGAACAGTAACACCAACTTGTTATCTCTGCATAATGACTCCAACTGAGTTACACTGCATAATGACTCCTGGGATTGTTTCAGTGACCTTGGAGGTAAAAAAAAAAAAAGAGTAAGTACTTGGTGAGTTTCTCCCATGCATCTCTAAACTGCATACTTAACCCTTGGGGTGAATAACTGTGATTCAGGTTTGCCTGTGATTTTGAAGAATTTGAGGTACAAGAGCAGTGGAGTGCCTGAAATGTGACCTATTAAAAGATTATTAGTTTTGTTTTTTGGCCTGTATGGAAAAAAAATCAGACACCTGACACATTGTTCAATGACTTTTATGATCAATGTTGAAAATATGGACAGGGTTGCTACAGCTTATTGTAGATGCAGGTATAGCAATGGTAGTGCATGACTTGAATTTAAATGCATTGGCTACCAGATATTATATTTACAGACAGTGCAGAATAAAATACATTTAAAACGGGTACCGGTATTTTATTCATCCTTGAGAGGATTTAGACATACAGATCCCATTTGTCTTGGTGGTTATAGTTGTACCAAATGGCCATCACATCCTTGGCTCATGACCAAAGTAGGATTTTAGCAGTCTTTAGTAAATGTGATACCTAAATTCCCCTAAAAATTATGATTTTTTTAAATACACATATCTAAAATAGTCCTGAAAGAAATACCTTTATTAATTAAATGAAAATCAAAGGACTCAAATTCTTGGGCTACATTTTCCTTAAACTGTTTTTATTTATTAACTTTTTTTAAGTTGAAATATTTAAAAAATATATTTTGACATTACATACATTTCCTGAAGACTAACATTTCTTTTTAAAATGTTTTTTTTATTGCAAAATTAAAATATTTTGCACAAGACCAAAAAAACAGAGTTTTTATCAACTTTATCAAAATCAAGGCTTTAAATATTTCACTTTCTGAAATAACTCTAAACATTAAAGATGTCCCAAGATAACATGACCTCTTCTTTATTGAGACAACCATTTTGTTAACTAACATCTCGACTAGGAGAATTACTTCAGGTTCCACTGTCTGACTCAGGGCTATTATGAAGAAGTGATGTATTGTGTCCAAACCAAAACGTTATGGCAGCATAAACACTTTTAAACCAAGTTACTCACTTGAAACAATATATTAGGCTGAATATAAACTTCACAGACACTAGAGAAAAATCAGCAGACTTTGGAACCAGCTCAAAAAAAAAAAAAATCTCCATTTACGAAAAAGTATTTTCACAGCAGTAGTAGCGCATGCTGCATTCAGGCAGGTGCAGCTAGTACACTGGGTTACTGTGATTTGATCATGTTTTATTCTCACATATGGGTGTAGTCTTTAATATTTCTAAAACTCACTATGAGCAATATGATGGTGGTCTGTATAGCAGAAAGAAATGATGGTAAACAGGTTTTACATGAATAACTATGGCTTCTAAGTTGTCACAGCACACAAAAGCTTTCAGTTCTAAACATGTTTTGGACACAACAATCACAGTAATGGGGCCAATAAAGTCACTAAGGAGGCAATTAAGACTCTAGCCATTGCAAGTTTTGGTTGTTGTCTGATTATCCAAACTGGTACTTAATGATGCCATCTGAGTTGTTTTGGTAACATTTTCCAAGGTTGTGAATTGCTTACAACTGCAATTCACAACCTGAGATGAGACGGGGCTGCAGAGTCGGCGTTGGAAAGATTAAATCTAAGGCCACCTCCTATGTTTAGTTTTTTTGCCATGCTAAACTTAAATTGCTTTTTTCACTTCTATCAAACCACCTGTGTTCCATATCCAAATTGTTTACATTGCTGTCCTCCAATTGTCACTTGTCTTTGAGATGTAGCTGAATTGCTGTTTCTTGAACCAATATTTGCTCTTCTGTGTTGGGCAGTCCATTTGTTTAGTTTCTCCAGTGTAGAACTCTGAACAGTCCATGCTGCGCTGGGCTGCATATAACACTGCTGAGCTTTGTGTTTGGGTGTTTTATGCTTACAATAAACTAGTCTCTACCTGCTGGTTTTATGTTTACAATTCATTTGAATATTCAGGTGGGAGGTCACATGTCACACTTAAAGTTTGCTTTAAATACTTTGACATCTATTGATTTTAATTAAAAGAAAGGAATAAACAGACCCAGGAGTCTGTGCAGTCAGAGAGCTACCATTAATAAGGCTTCACTACAACTAGCCAATCAGACTGTACACCTGGCATGTAACTCAGAGCCAGCATATCCAACAGAAAAGAGGAGAGAGGGGAAGAATAAGCTATTTACCCATAAATACCAAAATTTACTAAAAGTAAACAATTGTTCCACACATTGATATTCTTATATGAACAAGTCCATTTGACGCTACTCAAATTTTCAGAGACATTGAATTTTGGGTTTCAATTATCTGTTAGCCATAATCATCAAAACTGCAGAAAACAAAGGCTTGGAATGTATCTCTGTAGGCCCTGCGATGTCCAGGTTGTACACCACCTCTCACCTGTTGACACAAGCATAGGCCAGAGGTTAAAACCCAATGTTTTTATTGAGTGACCGGTTCACAGAAACAACAGTAGAAGTTAAAGACCTGTTTGAGGCTGGCTCTTCAAACTGGGAGATATAATAGCTTTTAGTGAGCAGTGTTTTCAGCTGGAATGATCCGGTGAATTTAACAACACAGGAGATAGGCACCAGCACCCCTGGTGGCCCCTCTAGGGATAAGCGTGCAAGATAATGTGGATGTATTTCTGTTTGTGTGGCGATTCTATTTGTCACTTTGAGATGACTGGCAAGAAATATTTACACAACATTGTCATTCTTTAGCTGTACTAGTTTATGAAGAATACAAGCCATTCATATAAACATGCAGATTTATTATTTCAACAAACCATACATGTCCTGGGATAGGTATGTGCAAGATAAGTGTACAAAACCAGGAAAGATGTCCACTGACTTAAAAAGGTAATGCAATTGTATAAACATGCACTGAAAAAACAGTAAATAAACCTTCATCTGTGACTTTATGACTAAGTAAAGTATTGCGGGGTGCAATACTACAGAAGTATTGCACCCCGCCTTGGTATTTTAGCAGCACTGACCCGTGTTACACTCCTGCTGAGAGTAAGGATGTTTTATACTGCCATATGCTGTAGCCCGACTTTAATGGAGCTTTTAATTGCAGCCACCATGAAATACGTTGGGTTTCACCAAGACTAATCTAAGCTTTTATGGCATCCTTCTGTCTCTCTGCAGCTGTAATGTGTTATGAAGGGGCTTCTAAACCCAGAACCTTCTCAATGAGTTTGAGTTTTTTTCAGTGTTGAGTCATCATCAAATTATGCTTACAAGACTTAAGAGATTCTACATCAGTGCAAGCTCAACTGTCTGGATTTGTTCTGTTGCCACTAATCAGATAATGATAAAAAGGGTCAATTTTCATTTGAGAAATGTATTTTTATTTCGCACCTAAGCTGTGTCTTTTATTTGTACCTAAGGTCGCCAAGGAGAAGAAGATCGAGGTCTTCATCTCGCTCAAGGTGGTCAAGGCACAGACGCTCTCGCTCCAGAGAACGCCGCTGGAGATCTCGTACGAGTTCAGAGGACCAGAGTGACAGAGAGAAGGACAGAGAACGCAGACAGAAAGGTCTTCCCATCTTAAAGAGCCAAACTCTCAGCGGTATGTACCAATACAGAAACAAGTCACTGAGTAATATATTGTACAGCATTAAGTTAAACACAAATGTGCCACATGTGGTCGTAGTATTAGAAGTAGGTGTTATCAATTCTTCATTGTTCTTTTGACGTTAGCTTGGTCTGGGTAAAATGATTTATCTGATGTGTTTATGTAGGAAGTCTGCTCTGCCTCAGTGTACAGTAATGGACAAAGTTTTGGCAGTGACACATGGCGTCTTTGACGTTTGTAATATTTTGTGTTTTCTTTTGATATACTAAACATAAAGTAAAATATTTAGAGTTTAAAAGGCTTAAATTTAGCAAAAACCTCAAATAGTTTTAAAGAATTATTTATATTGTTGACCCTTCTTCATAACTTCTGGTATTTTCAACGGCTTGCTGGATCTGAAATTGTAGGCATATTATGAATTATAGTGGTTCCTTCTTATGTGATTGGGGTAGTGGAAACTTAGTCACAATTTGTCAGCATTTATTCAGCCACTTGCTTTTTTGAGAGCATGTTGTCAGTTCTGAGACATTTCCTGACTTCTGATTCTAAATTTACAATGTTAATTGTGTCTGGATTGATTTTGTTGGAGACTGAGCTACTTTTATTCAAACCAATGTGGCAAAAGGTGTCCCCTGTTTCGTAGGTGATAACGTTACACTTGATTCTGTGTGTTTACTAGTCTGCAAGACATGCGAACCATACCAATACACTTTGTTTTTCCAAATATCTCCAACAATCAGAACGAAGGTTCATCTGAAAAAATTTAGCAGCAGCCCATGTAATTCTTGAAGACTTTCAGTTTTGAGGTTTTTGTTTTAAAACATAAGTGGCTTTTTTTGTGTCCTCCTTGTTAGAAGCCTATCGCACAAAATACTTTTCCTCGCTCTATGTTTATATTAAGTTGTCACCAACGTGGCCAATGTTAGCTCTATACTGGTGGCTATATGAGCTGTAGCACACTCTTTAGAAAGATACTTGATTTGAGCTTCTTGGATGTAATGAAACCTTCTTGACTCTAATTGGACCTCTCACTGTGACGTTCTTGGTGTTCCAGAGCAGTTCTTTCCAAATGCAAGAAATGTCTCAACACACCTATTTGAGGATTTTATTTGTTGCGCACATATAATATAGTTGAAAGAAAATGCATGTTGGGAAGCCGAAATGCCTATACACAATGCTTCTTGACACATTATTGGCTGGTGTTTGCAAGGCAACCAATCAAGTGGTACCATTTATTTTCCTTGGTGCTGATTGACTGTACCAAGTGTGGAAATAAGACTGTAGATATTAGCTTCCACTGTACACTGCTTCTACTGTGCATGTTAATCCATAGTAAAGTGTATTTGGTATATTGAACTATTGGTTCAAGTATTAAAATCACTGAGAGTTTTTTGTCAAACCCTATATTTAATTTTAATCCCCACAGTAGTTTCAGTTTTCTTTTGTTTCTAGTTTGCAGTACCACACTTTGGGTTGGGCAGCTGGACAAGAAAACCCAGCAATCTGACGTAATGTCCCTTTTAGAAGAATTTGGTCAGATTGAGTCCATCAATGTAAGTTTGGACAGTTTGTGTGAAATATAATTCTCACCTTCTGTGACCAACAGATCATGCTAACTTTGTTTCCACTTTGAACTTTTACTTTGTGTTCAGATGATTCCTCCAAGAGGTTGTGCCTATATTGTTATGGTTCACAGACAAGACGCTTATATGGCCTTAAAAAAACTCGGTAAAGGGTCGTACAAAGCCAACCAGAAACCTACTAAGGTATGTGCTTTACACATTTAGATTTGTTTTTCAATTGCCAAGTTTCCTATCCTTAACAATATCACTGCACCTAATTTAATTTTCTCCCAGATTGCTTGGGCTTTAAACAAGGGTATAAAGTCGGCACACAAAAAGTTCTGGGATGTGGAGCAAGGGGTTACTTACATTCCTTGGAGCAAAGTCAAAGTTGAAGAGTTGGAGAGCTATCAGGAGGGCGGCATGCTGGACCCAGAGACCCTAAATCCAGGTAAATGCATGATATTTTTACATACCACAAGGTTTTACAATGCATGTTTTCTTACTTTATCCTTGTCTTTGTTGATACTCTAGAGTGGAATAATACCAAAGAGGTTAAGAGCCAGGCAGCTGTAAATGGAGCAATGGAAATAGTACCAGATGTGGCTGTCAGTGCTCATGTTCAGGTAACGTTTTTGCTGTCTTTAAACACTTTCTTGTTGGTACAAAAACTTTTCTTTCCTGTTTTGGCCTTTTGGAGAGATTATTTTACAATACCTATCATTGAAGTAATAACAAAAATAAGGTATTATTGGATACACATGGAGCCTATCTGAATCATTTTGTATGTATTTCAAAATTAAAATGCAAAGAAATAAGTGAAAGCTAAAGATGAATTTTGATCAAATATGACATAAATTTTTTTTTGCTTGGTATTGACAGCAATAACTACTGACAGCTCTGTCAGTAGTTATTCAAACACTGGAAGAAAATAGCTTTTCTAGCTTGTTATAATTATTTTAAAACAAAACTTTGGTATATTATGTCAATGACATTAATGACAGACACAGTTCCAGCTTCTTAGTAACTGAGGAAGATCTTGTGAATTTTTTATTTGTTACACAAATTTAGAAAAGAACAAAGTTTTTGTGGGAGGATTACCTCTGCAAAACTGTTTTTCATTAAAAAAAAAATTAAAAATCAACAATAAAAAAAACCATCAGGTCACTCAATTTCTCACAGGGTTTGAAATATGTTGAATAATGGTCAGTATAAAACATGTGGCAGATGACTCCATTTTGTACAGAAATAAAGATGAGTATAAAATGAACAAATCTGGAAAGATATGAAATGGAATAACCAGCATCTGCAGAGAAATAAGAAAAGGTTCACATTTCTGTGCACTGGGGCAACATTTTATACTTAATCATTATACAATCTTTTAATTATACTATTTGTCTCCTACTGAAGGCCTAAGAAAACTGCATGATGCCAAGCCTCACATTTGTTTCGCTCTTTTGCAAAATCTGGATATTTAGGTAACATAAATATCACCTAAATAGCTAAACAGCTATCAAATAGCTGTTTAGCTATTTAATATTTCAAAGAGCCGTTAGAAATGGACCTCTGTGTTAAATAATTTGTGTTGCAAGGAAACAGGAAGTTACTTATTACTAATTAAAGGTTTCTACACACTACAATCAACTAAGACTGGTATAAATAAAATTGCATTGCAAGGGATGCTAATGATTGCGGCACTGACTGTTTAGCTACAAAATAATCATTTGTATTGCGCCTCGTGGAGTTGGTGTTGAAAGCCAACCTCATTTATGTCCATTTATGGTAATTAGCTGATTACTTAATTACTTATTCTCTTACCTTTTGGTTCATTCATAATTTTAAAGCCAACCGCAGTAGTTCTGCTATTATAGTATTTTGAAGGACTGATTTAAAGTGTTGTGTCATGTTTTTGTTGGTGCTGTAGTTTAGCAAACAATTAAATTTGGTCTTAGACCACCTAGCAGTAATTCAGATAGGCTCCTCTGCTTGTAGATCTCGCTTTAAAAGTGCTTTTTTACTTCTTTCTTTCTTTCTTTCTTTATTTCTTATTACGTCTTTGCATATATCTTCACAGTAACCTTGTTCTGTAACATCTTATTCAAATAAAAATGGTAATTAAAAACTTTCATTATTGGTGTATGTGTGAAGGGAGGCGTTTCTGTTATCCTTTCTGTGCTCAGTACCAAGCTTCATTTAACACCAGCATTTCTTTAGCATTCAGTTTTCTGGCAAAATTTTAGATATGTGCCTTAATGCTAATTCATGTGAATTACATAATACCTTTCAACCATTATACATCAAGAGATGGTAGAATGTGCTGAACATGTATTAATATGTTACTGTGCGTCTGAATTTTAAATTAAATTCTGAAAGTATCCAATAACATGGAAACAAAGATTTCCAACTTATTTAGCTTTGTAAAATGTAAAAAAAAAAAAAACTATTTAAATTAGAATAAGCTGTTTAAAAGAAAATAAATGAAAAGACTAAATTAATGACCAGCAAATGACCCAAATAAAATTGGTTGTCAGTATTATTCCATATATTGTGGGACTGATTAGCTCAGCACCTTACCTGGAGAAAAAGTCAAAGCTGAAGTGCTTTACAAAGATCTTCAAAGCCAAACAAACTGTTGGCTGCTGGTGGGACATAAAGGTGTGACTGGGAAGAGGAGTATCAGAGTGGAAAACCAGGTAAGCTCACAAATGCGTCGCCTAGCCTTCTGGTTGTTAGTGGGTGCCTGGTCAGGTGGTTTTACAGACATCTTTAAACATGTTTTTATTATCTTTAATTACAACTAAGTATTAGGGCCATACTAAGGAAAAAGAAACGTGAAAATAAAATTATAAGAATAAAGTCGTAATAATGAGAATAAAATCTGAATATTTTGAGATTGGACATAGCATTATGAGAATAAAATCATATGAAAGTCATGACATGAGAATAAAGTCGCAGTATGAGAGTAACACAATATTTAGAGAATAAAGTCACTTTTGTGACTTTATTGTAACACTACGACTTTATTCTCATATGACTTTGGTCTCCTAATTTTATTACTTTATTCTTGTAAATTTTTTTATTTTTATTTATTAGTGTGACCCCTAACACTGTCTTGCGTATTAAAAGCCCAGAAATGTTTTTCCTACACAACAGTAGTAGTTTAGCTCCACCTTAATTTAATACTTGACTAATAAAGCTGTTTGTGACTTCAAAATAATCAATAATGAGCAAGTAGTGCAAAATCCAAATTTTCAGTATTACAGTTAACTACGTTTTAATTTAGATTGAGCATGGAGCTGGGCGGGGCTTGGTGCAGGTAGACAAGAGTTGAGGCTGTTGTTTCTCGGCAACAAGGACCCAGATTTAAGACTTGACCCTTTCAAAATAAGGGCCGAGCTCCGTATATGACTGCAAAGTGTATTGTGTCGGCCATTTTTGGGAGTCGTGATAATAATTCATTAATAAAGCGGCAGCATCCTTTAATAGATTTAACATATTAGAGTTACGTTTGAGAGATCCGGTAACTCAAAGAATGCGCTTAAGCAGTACTGCAAAGTTGGTCGTCATCTCGGTAAGTTACCCAGGGTTACTAACTGGATATGTATGCAATACAAAACCTGGAGTTGTAATACAAGACCAATCACTATTTTGGACTGAGGAAGGAAGCTGGCATGAAAAAAGACTAACTGCACAAATTAATCTGTTCGGTATCACAGACAAGCTATCAAAGGGGCAGTATTGTGTGTTTTCCAGGCAGTCGTTTAAAAATGCTGTGTATAGCAAATATTACAAAAAAGCAGTTTTAGTTTGTAATTTAATGCCTTGAAACTGGGCCTCTGTCACTACAAGAAAGTTGCGCTCTTTTCAACACGCTGTCTTCACAAAGTCATCACAACAACGCTCCTCTATTAATTCTTTACCAACATTTTACCAGCAAAGCTAATATAAGCTCAGCAGATGTGCAGTACCTCCAGGTGTTTGCTAATTGTTGGTGGCTAGTCTGAAGGATCTAAGTGGGGGAGTTGCGGGATGGGCTGGTCTGTGAGGCGGAAGCCTGGATACTGCAGCTCAGATGAGGAGCTGCGCCTCGAAGGCAGCACTAGGTTCACACCCTGGTGTTTTGCACAGCCGAATGGTTGCAACAGGTTAAAGGATTTCTCAAGCATGCATGAAAGAATCGAGGCAACACTCCAGGTATGTTTTTGATGAGGGAACATGACGTGAAACTCAAAAAAGTAAATTTTTTATAATACTGCCCCTTTAAAGCAGGAATGTATCTAACATTTTGTCATTGCACATTTAAAACACCAGAAGTCCAGCTTTAATCTTAATCACTGCGCAACAACCATGACTATTTAAATCCCTCATTGCACTGAATGATCTGCTAAAATAAAATTAATTCAGTCCAACAGGTAGCAATGCTGTAAAGTTCTAAGTTACGACGTTGTAGTTCCACATATAACATCTTATTGTCTGTGATTTCAGGGATTTTTTTTTTTTTTTGGGGGGGGGGGAGGATGAACAAGCCATGTGAGCGTGTACAAAATGTGCAGAACCATTGAAAAACCTAGGAAAAGCCTCTGAGGAAGCAACTTAATTAGTATTCAATTAATTAATTCTCTAATCTGCAGCTTCAAACAGACTTTGGCACATAAGGATTAATCCTTCTGAGATATGTCTTCTGAAGATTTTTTCTGGTAGATATACTTAGCTTGGAGGGAAAAAAAGAGGAAAACTTCATGCAGAGTCATCCTTTTCATTTCAAAAGATTTCCATGAACTTGTTTCATGGTTTTGATTTCTTATTGGGACAAGTTAACACTTTTATATGACATTCTGCTTTTACAATTAAACATACATTCTTTAGAGAAAAAAAAAAGTCTACACCATCTTAAGATGGATTTTGGAGCACATATAAACCATCTAAGTCATTTTCTTGAGTTGTACACATTTTTAGAAGCAAATGTAAAAATCAGCACTCTTCTATGTCATCTAATCAAGTGTTTTTGTTTTTGCTTTGGAAGCTACTTGCTCATATTAATGTCTGATTGTTTCTTGTTTTCAAAGCTGTGTTCTGGCAAGCATATCAACTGGATTTATTTGGCAATATTTCTGAAAGGAGAGAGGAGTAAGAGTAAGTTGAGGTTTTTATACTTCTGTTGTGGAGTTCAATGTGTGACTCTATGACAAAACAGGTTTTTGAGCCTATTGTAGTTTTCCTTCTGGACTCACTAATCAGGTTGAAATCCTACGGGGCAATTCCATTGCAAATGTTTTGCTCATAACGAATGTAAACCGGCGCAACATGTGCAAAAACACATTACTGACTTATATCAGAAATAGATTTGATATAGTATTTTTTTAGATTAAAATGCCTGTTTTCACAAGTGTAAATATGCAAGCCTTGCCTCTAGGCTTTTGGCTCCAGGATTTAAAATGGTTTGCAGGACCAGCTGGATTATAGAATCCAGAACTGTCTGTGGACTCGGCATCATATATATATTTTTTCTTTCTGGACGACAACAGAGAAAAGGGGCTTTTTTTTTTCTAAGGAATCACATCAGGTGAGTCGGATGCTCCTCGATGTGGATCTGGACACACTTCTAAAGGAATGTGGCTTCATCTGTAAGGACCCCAAGCTAACTTGGTCTGAGTGTGTCCTCAAGTTGTCCTACATTTGGACCGGTACTGAGAACTTTCTGCTTGTTATTGGATCAGCCTATGCATGCGCAAGTGAAAACGATATGATTTTCTCTTTTGAATACAACCTGGGATAAATCGGGTCGTTACCTTCTTTAGAGTGTACTTACGAATTGGTTCTTTTTGTGTTGTGTGATAAACAACACTTCCCTACTCTCAGCAGTACTTGCATTAAAAAAGTCTTTTCCAGTAATTTCCTGATGCAAACAATTTCCTGGATCTTGTGGATAGCTTACTGATGACTACTAACCTTCATGTGATATAAACACTCCTGTAAAACTTTACAAATGTATAGAATTTGCTTCTTGGATCAGTTTGGCTGCAATGCTTGCCTCTGCTTACTCTATCTGGTTTGTGGCACTGTCTTTCTTGAACGTCTATTGTGATGAGTATACATTATGCAACACAATTCAAAGTGCCTGTTTAATATCCTGAAGATAAGTGCTGGAGAACAGCTTAGCAGTCAGGAACAAAAGAGACTTAGTTCTTGACCATCCAGCTGAAATTTGCTAGTGAAACTATATTTAACATTGAGGATGTAATTTTAAAATTTGTAAAATTCTAGGAATTTGAAGCCGGGTTTGCTTTCCCTTCTTTCAGCGTAGTGTACAGCGCTTTGAAACTGCACATTGAACCTATGTTTTAAAGACATTCTTGCCTCTTAAACTTTTCAATATTTTTGAAGTGTTACAAAACAAGGACACAGTAAAGGCCTCACGAGAACCAAGGAACAAAATAGGTCAGAGATCAAGCTGTAGAGCAAAAGAGTGCAGCTGTCAGCTGTGCACTTTTCCAGTCTGGCTGCTAAAAGAATAAGGATGCCAAAAATGCCATTTTGAAAGAAAGCTGTAAGAAGTACCATTTACAGTTTCCTACAAATGAGAAGGAGTGTGTGGATAAAAATGAATGCTTCACGTTAAAGCCACCACGAAACATGGTGACGGCAGCATCATGCCGTGGAGATGTTTTTCTTCCACAGGGAACAGGAAGCTGGACACAAATTTGCAACAAAGCCTATATTGGTACTCATTCAAAGGTTGTTCCACAATTTATTGACAAATTGAATACAATTTGCACACCACATTTTTAAAAAAAAAGGTGTTAGAAATTGTAAAAACCATAGATTATTTTCCTTTCATATCACAATCATGCAATAGCTTGTGTTGGTTTATCACAAATCCCAATGAGATACATTGAAGTTGGTGACATGTAACGTGACAAAATGTAGAAAGCTTTAAGAGGTAAACCTGTTTTTAAGATGCTGTAGGTTTCTGAATACTGGGGAAAAACTAAGCACACTTGCTATTTGTAAATGTATATGGATTGCTTTTAGTTGTATGATTAACATCAGATTTGTATATATAGAAAGATGGCTACCAAAAGTGCTGAAAGTCTGATTTTAAAAATATTCCTTAACATTTAGTTTCAGCAAAAAGGAAAAAGCCTGACAAACTGGCCTGGTTTTCTTTCCACGAAGAGGGAAGTGGAAAGAAATGTTTGTTCATTAAAATCCCTGAACGTGTATTTTTATTGTGATAACTAGTCTGAGCCCAGTAGAATATTTCCAAAAGAACTGTTCATGCACCTAAATAGTGCTTGCAGTAAAATAGAAATTAAATTGCTTTGAATGAAATGGAAAATCTCTGCAGATGTATGCTGTCAGACATTTGAAATAGCTTAGCTTTTTAAGAAGAGGATTTCTTTCAGTTACAAAAAGCCAAACATCTGTGAACTAGAATCATGGACAAGTTGGCCTTACAAAGGTGAGTAGGAGGAAAAATATAATGTTTCTTAGAATATTTTTAAAAGGTGAATTATGGCTCACTACCTGAAGTTTCTTATCATCTCATAATAAAAGATGTTAATTCTGCATGTTGTTGAAGTAGCCAGCTAAAAGCAGTGTTAAAGTCTATCAAGAACAGACTCCTGCTGAAAGTTCGAATGCCTGGCTGAGGTTTGATTTGAGGAATTAAGCAGCGGGGAAAATGCAGCTATTGTTCCTTTTTTCTGCTGACGGAGTACACATAACAGGGTAAGGGCAGAACCTTTTAAATGTTTCTCTGTTATCATCTCTTCTCTCCATTTAGTAGTTCAAATACAGAAAATCTCAAGTGATTGGCTTTGCATAGTAAAAAAAAAAAAATTACCTGTCTTCCCTCTTGCTATAAGCTGGGAAATATTTCGATTTAATTTCATTAGAAATTGTGCATGCACTGTTTTGTGAGACTATGTTTTTGAATTTGGACATTGATGTTAGATATTTACAGTCGATTAAATTTAGACAAGAAAATAGGAATTTTAACCTATTCAATTTGATTTTCACTGCTGTATAAACTCCCACTTGTTCCATATGCCTAAATCTTAGAATTATGTATGATGTACACAATTGTTTACAAACCAGATCTAGTATTGTAAATGCAGTTTACAATAATTACATTGTAAACTGTATTTGGGGTATTTTAAGTTCAATAGGCTACCACAGTTCTTAAGTGTTGTGTTCTTTAAATTGTTATATAGATCAGTGCCCTTTATACTGTAAAACACTACTATGCAAAAATTGTTGTCCAATGACTAATCTAAATAAATCCTAGTCAGATTAGGTATCATAGAAAGTAGATTTAGTTGTAATTTCAGATGCTATTATCAACATAATGTATGTATTATTGGTGTAATGTAGATTTTTGGTGATGATTTTAAATGATATTTTGCTATGCTTTGACAGACATAAGCAGTCATTGTTTTAATGGATGGAAGCTGGTGAGAAAAAAATATTCCCAGTATATTAATGGATTATATTATCAGCAGCCCAAGTATCTATAGATAAATGCATAATGAACATAATGCTCTGGCTGGCCTGAATCTTGTTCAGAGAAGCAATTAATTTATGTTATTGATTTGCTTAGTGATGATTTACAGTGGAACCTCAGAATACAAACGAAGTGAAATGTACTAGTATTTTGTTCCCTCACATCAAATAGCACATCAACCACACCCGGCCAAAACACCACCAGCCCTCAGATTCATAATTTTCAAAATAATAATTATTCTGATGTTATAAGACTGGTAGATATAAGTATGTAAAAAAAATGAATGCAGTTTCTTTCCCTTTTGATGTAGAAACCATTATATCAAAATGGTTTAAGTAATAATGCAAATAACTTAAATTATTTAAGTAAAGTCATCATGGTATGTTCATCCTTGAGGATAGGACACTGGGTCCAAACTAAACAAGACATTTTTTTTCATCACTGGCTTTCCACAGTAACTGCAGAAATTGTCGCAATTTATGTTAAAAAGAAATCGGTTAATTGATACTTCCTTCAGCCTTCTCTACAACATGTTTGGAAATTGTTAATGGCATTGTGTACGTAGTTATTCTGGATTAGCAGCTTTTTTTTGTTGTTGATTCTGTGTACCGAAGGTTTGCAGTCTGGCGTTTTTATATTTCTTTTGGATTAATAAGTTTCTTCTTGCTGAGTGGCAAGGAGAGGATTAACCATAGAAGGAGCCATGAAGCCCATGGTAACTCTGGAGGAGCTGCAGAGATCCACAGCTCAGGTGGGAGAGAGAACCTGTGAGGACCACTTTCAGAGTTGATGGGAAGTCAGATTCAGCTCAATGCAGGGCAATCAACAGTAACTGATAAACAGATAAAATACACTGAAGTGTATGATTTTAATGTTGGATTAAAAGCCCTTAGGGTGAATATTTCTGCAAAGCAATGTACACTCCTTGGATAGCTCCTGGAATATTTAATTTTTTGTTACTGCTTTTAACAGAATTTGACTTTTTTTACATGAAAAAATTACAAAAACAATTTACAAAAAATAAAAATTTTCACTTTGACATTAAATTATATTTTATATTTAAAATTTGATTTCTACAAAATATTGATAAAAAGTGCATAAATACTCACCCCTTTAAGGGGCTGACCTAATTCATCAGAGGTCCAGTGAGTTGGTGCTTGTAGTCTCACAATGACTGGAATGGAGATCTCTTTGAGTTCAGTGAGTCTCAAAAAGACAACCTTTTTTCAAAGGTCCTTTTACTAATTAAACCATAAGAACATTTGTTCTTTTTGCTTGGCTGCTATTACAGCATGAAGACAAAGAACACTCCAAGTAAATCAGAGAAAAGATCATTGGAAAGTATAAGTCAGGGGATGGATACAAAAAATCTCTAAGGTACTGAACATCCCGTGGAGTTCAGTTAAATCCATCTTCCAGAAATGGAACAAACATGGCCCATCTATAGATCAGGCTGGAGGACAATTTGTTTCCATCTGCAAGAGAACTGTGGCTTCAGAGAACATTTATTTTCCAGCAGGACAATGGCCAAAGCGTCCAGCTAACGCTACACAAAAATGGTTTGAAGACAACTAGGTGGATGTTGTGGAGTGGCCCAGTCAAAGCGCAGACATCAATTCCATACAGAATTTTTGGCAGAACTTGAAATGGGTGTTCACAATCAATCCCCACAGAACCTGACAGGCTCTGAGCTGTAATTGCAACCATCTGCTGAATACTTACTTGTAGGAGGTTATTTTATGTTAGATATTTTTTTTTATTAAATATGTTTTATAAAATCATTCTTAAATGTTGTTTTCGATAATTACGCATTTTGAATTTCTCAGTTCTGTGCTCTTGTCGCTTTTTCCACAATTAGATTTTTTTTTTAATTTTGCTTAATTATGTAGTTTATTATTGTTACATGAAGTAGTCGTAAATTCATGTTACAACCAGATAAGTTCATAAGTTCAACGGAACTCAATTTGAAAGTGAAATAATTATAGCATAATATAAGACACTTCCTTTCTTATTTTCATGATTTATTAATATTGAAATGGTAAATGTGGACCATATTTACAACTAGAAGTTAGTATTTTAAGACTATTTACGAATAAACCTCCAATTTTTTTGGTTAGTTAAATGCAAAAGCTTTTAAGCTGCAAGGCTTCTCAGGTCATCTCCTGTCTTTATCATCTTTGGTGTGGACAGTGATGAGTAAGAAAACTGACATAAATTTAAGATTTGATTACGTCTATATTAGGTCAAGTTGACTAGATATGATGCCATCTGCATTCTCTAGTTCTGTATCAGCTCATGTTTCTGTCAGATGAGAAGTAAAGAATTACTGTGATACATCTTCAATTAATTGGACTTGTAATATGGTATTACTGTCTAACACTTTTAACTAATAGGAACTAGTCTTGTTTATTATGACAAGAGTGTGTATGGAAACAAAATTGTTTCCTATTGCCAGAAGTTATTGATGATTTATGTATCTTCAAAAATATGAGATCAAACACCAATCAACACTTCACGGTAGGCAACAAAAAACCCCAAAGGATACTTTCATTAAGGGAAGATGTTGCCTGTCAAAAATGTTTTGATTTCTTTTTTCTTTTTTTTTTTTCCTAGTTTCTGATGACATTTAAACCACAGAAGAAATCATTTGCAATATCGCTTTAGGGCTCAATATGTACTTTGTTCATTAGAGTATATTCCTTCAAAAATGAAGTCAGATGAAATGTTTGTGTTTATATTTTTCTGGTACTCACATTTTTATGAGTTAGCTTGCGCCTGATGTTTGTGTTCTGTGACGGTGTTGTGAGACTGAACATGTTTGAAACACCCAGATGTATTTTTCTTTGAAGTGAGAGAAAAGTGAATTAGTTTGACTATCAGGGTGCAGAAAGACGGAGGAGGGGCAGCACTGGAATTGCATCTGAAATCTCATTAAAGGAGCTCCAAAACCAGTATATGATGGAAAGATTTTGTCATAACCCTGTAACATTGAAAAATGTTACATTTTTAAAATCTTGGTATGCACAGGACTTGGATATTGGGAGATGATAAGTCATTGTACTGTAAGGGGAATTTTTGCATCTGAGTAAAACATGGTTCAAACTACGAAATACATTTTTACTAGATTTTTTTTATCTTAAGTTTTACTATGTATCCAACTCATTAGTAATTTGACCTGGTTCGATGCTTACTTCAGCCAAAACTGCCTACTTTTGTCTCCAACTTTACAAGAACAGTTTTCATACCGTTTCCCTCAGATGAATTTACATCACGCTTTGGATTCAAAGGGTGTTTGTTCAACATTTCTCCAAGTGTGGTTCACACTAACTCTTAATTTAACAGTAATTGTGAAAAGACGGCATTATGTTTGATTTGTTTTCCAGATGCCAACAGTTCCGCAGTGTGAACCGATTGGAAGTCCGCCTGCTTTTCCGGGCCCCATCATGCTTTCGCCAACGTCGTTGCCTCCTAGAGGAGCTCCTTTCTTACACACAGAGTTTGACGCCACACGTCAAGTAGGAGGCAAGTTATACAGAGTATAATACAGTGTATTTTCCATATATTCCCTATTGTTTAGGTTAAAGCATTATATGACCCCTGGATGCATTGGTGAGCTACATATGCTGCTGTTCTGTAAACCTTTTGTCTACATTTGTTCTTTCTGCATATATAGATAATTATTATGTGGAAACAATAACGGTTTCCTTTTTTGCCACAGGAAATTTCGAAGCTCCAGTGGAGTCCACTGCAGATCCTACTGGAGGCAAAGATCCCTCCTCAGCTGACGACCAGCTGGGATCTCCAGCAGGACAGGTTATGATGCTGCCAAATCCTGCACTCATGCACGGTCCCCCCAGACCAGGAATGCAGGGTCCCCCCAGACAGGGAATGCAGGGTCCCCCCAGACCGGGAATGCAGGGTCCCCCCAGACCGGGAATGCAGGGTCCTCCCAGACCGGGAATGCCGCCGCTGCAACCTCCCCTTGGCATGCCAAACCCTCATATGCCTCCCTTTCCTGGTCCACCAAACATGCACCGCATGCCCACGCAAATGATGCCAGGAGGGCCGATGTTTCCGCCAGATAGATTCAGAATGCCCATGCCCTTCCCTCCTCGGGGCCCTCCTTTCCAACGACATCCATCAATGGGACCAGCCATTAGACCAGGATTTGGACGCCCACCATTTCAAAGAGGAGGGAGGTGGTAGAGAATAGTTTAATGATTAAACTAAAGCAGAGTCTGTAAAACAACTCTTGAGCACCAGGTGGCGCTGTATCCTCTGTTCAGACTTTCCCCCTCTCTCCGTTTCCAACACTAACAAATAAAACGCTGCGTCCCTAAGCTGCTCCTGTAAGTTTTATCAGAGATGTTTGTTGTTTGGTTGGTTTTAGTTTTTTGCTGTATATACTGAACATGTGTGTATATATATTCATCTTTTTGTATATTTCAGTTTGTATATGCTCAACTCTGTTGACAGGACTTAGACATACATGTTTTGAACAGTCAGCTTTTCTCTTCTGAAGAGAAAATGTCCTATCCGGTTTTTTGGGGGGGTTTTTTTTTAGAAACTGATATATTTCATTGTAAAATAATAATTTAAAAAAATGTTTTTTGAAGCTTTCATTTTCCGGCCAGTAGAGGGTGGAATAAACCCAAATACTTTTTGAAACCTCTGTGACGCACTGAGGTTACAACTTGTAAAAATATGGACTATGAATAAAAAATGTCCACCATTTGCTAATGTTTTTGTGTGTGTGTATGTGTGTGTTTGCAGTTCTAACTCTATTTACCTTTTTCTATTAAACTGGTCAGTTCTGAAAAAGGGTAAAGAGGTTTTTTTGTTTTGTTTTGTAGGTGCATGCAGTATGTTACAAAAATAAATTAATTGCAATTCTATATAAATAAGTATATAACTGCAAAAATAATTCATTCTCATTACAAACAGAAACATGTGAACTGTGTAGAGTTTAACCTGCAAGAGAAAACTGGATCACAGAAGTTAACACAAGCATGAGGAAGACTGTAGCTTGAACACTTTCAAGTAGGAGACCTAATTATGAAAGTTATCTTTTCATAGAGGGCTGTATGATATTACATATTAAACGGAAGTTGAGCAGAAAGAAAAAGTGTTTTAGAAAAAAAAAAGTGCACATGCTTAAAAATACTGTGAAACTGAACACATTAAAAAAAGTTTTTGCCGGCATTCCCAGAGGGTGTATTGTTGCTAGAGGCAGTTCTTCAAGACATTCTTTCATAATCCTCTTAACATGGATATCAATATTACATGTGCAGCCTTTTTGCCACTTTTCTTCCCTGACCTTAAATTTACTGAACAAAATTTTCCCTTTGTGGAAAACATCTGTATAAATTGTGCTTTTTAAATTGGATTACTGACGTCATTTTAATCTCTGGTAATATTAAGTTTTATGGAGATGAACTTGAGCATTATTATATTTTGAAATTGTGACCTACGTTTTGCATAGGCTCCCAGTAATATGGGGTTGTGGTGAATCAGCTTTTCCCCTCTCTTGTTATGCTTAGTGTCAAATTTCCTGTTGCATTTATAAAATCAAAAGAAGCTGAAAGGACGCCTGGACCCGGTACTAATATAAATTTGAATCAACCTGTTTGTTTTTTTTTTTATTTATTTAGCCAGAATTTCTAAAAGCAGAAATGTTGCAATTTCTTCTCGAAAACATTATACCCTCACCTTAAGGGATGCAAACAGCAGCAGGTGATTTGCATGGACTGGCATCTGATTGGCTCAAAGTGTAAGTAAGTGGCATTGTCATGATCCAGTTGCGCGCCGTCTCCAAGGGTCGTGGGCTCCGCCTCTCTCAATGATGTGGAAACAACACGCATGGTCCGTGGACGCACACAGACCTTGGAGGAGCGGCGGCGGCGTTCAGACCCGCATATCAAACCGGCATGAGGGAGAATGGATACTTCAGCGTCTGGAAAAAGGCAGCCATGTCCCAGAGGAGGTGAAGACAGGTACGTTAGCATGTGAGCGGGACCGGGACGTATGCTGTCCTTTATTAATGAGGGAGGAAAATGTAAGCTCGGTGACCGTCCGATCATGCGTCTGCGTGGTCCCATCGCCGCGTGCACGCACGAGCGCGTCACTCAGTCATACAAGTTTACTGGAGGCGAGACGCTGGCGCGCTGAAGTGCGATGCGGTGCGGTCCAGTGGGCAAGCCGACAGGATGCGCTTTTTTACCCTCAGGGTGCGCAGCGTTTGGCGTCCAATGGGGCCGATCCAGTCACCGTCGGTTGTTTTGGGGGGGGCAACAGCGGGCATGTGCCCGAATGGCGAGACACGTCAGGCTTAACGCATCCATGTCCAGACATATGAATTTCAATTCTGCTGCATGATTGGAGAGCGTTTGCTAGAGATGCAGGACAGGCAGCAGCATTCATTCCGTTCAGGTCCCCAAAACATCTTCTACCTCTCATGATCTATTGCGGTAAAATTCTGGCTTGATCTTTAATATTTGGCTTTTTTATTTATTTATTTTTTTTTTTTAGCGCGTTTCTTGTTGCTTTGCTGTTAACCCGGTGCTGCCCGTATTGAAAAAGCGTAAATACAGGTGAGTCATGTGGAAGGTGGTCTGTCGCCGGTGCTGTTGCTTTACTCCAGTGACCTTATGGTGTCATGCATTGTTGCAGCGTCACAGCTACAATCCGCTGTTTGCGGTATCCTCTTCTCATTTTTTTTATTTTCTTCTGTAGATTGCAGAGATGTGCTCCGCAACATGCTGTGAGCTATTTCAGCAAAATGCAGTCTAATGATGATATTTGTTCATTACACGTCTGTTTAGGATCAGTTTAAATGCATTTCCTGTTACTGCCCTGCAGTTCAGTCTGCTAAGTGAAATACAGCTTTTGCACAGAAGACAACCTCACTCTTTGCTGGGGGGCAGTTTCTCTCAGCAGCTTGTATTTATGGTGAGCCAACACAAGCATGACCCACAAATCCAGGGTAGTGTTTTAAATCTGCTGCAGAATGCAGTTTCACTCCTCCAGAATTGTGTCAAGAATGCTGTTTTAGTTGCAGGAATACTTGAAAAGTGAATTGAACTGGTTGTTGCAGCAGTGCCCCTTCTGTCGGTAGTACTCTTCAACTTAAACACTCAAAGTTTAACAGAGGTGACGCATCAGATATTTGCTGATTATTGTTTTGGGGAAGCTGTTCACCAGTTTTATAATGATATGATGTGTAATATATTTTTTTGTACTGGCGTTTTAAAGAGTGGAGCCCCTGAGATAGTTATCATCATCCTATACAAATTCTCTATCAGTGCCAGATTTTTATTTTAAAGGAAGATACATTGGTAATAAAGTACATTATCAGTGCGTTGGTGACGGAACAGCAGTATGCTGCCCTGAATGTTGATCTGCTCAGTGAGATGTTGTAGATTCAGGGACGTCGCTACTAATGAATTCCAAGTTTTTCCTATGGATACACTTCAGTGTTTTAGAGAATTTTAAAATGAGTCCCCCAAGGTTCATTATTAAGCCCCCTTTTATTTTCATTTTACATTAATAATCTTGGGACTAATAGTTAGTTTTACAGATTACAGTATTCTTTACTCTGTTCTGTTCTGAAATATTGACATGTTTCAAACTTCGTTTAAGGTGATACAGACACAGGACCCATAAAAAGTGCATTTAAAGCTAAATCAATGCTGTTTTCAATTAATAACTTGCATATTTTAAATACTTTTGATATTTCTACCCTGGTGGGAGATTTTGTCAAGTTAATATGGTCCTACTAATATTTGGTTATTTGGCTAGACTATGAAAACTGAACATCTGGTTAAAAAAGCAGAAGGTTAAATGGGCTTTTGCTCTATGTGCATCTATGCTTTTTACATTTTACCATTTCAAATTGTAGGCCGTTTCTGGTTAAACAAGCAATAATAATACAAAATCGTGGTCCCGGAATTCATGCAAGGTTGAACAAAAACACTCAGCATTTGAAAGTGGAAAAGTGAGCAAGACCCCCCAAGCAGGATGACCTCAGTGTTCAGGGATGTGTCCTAAAGGTGGTAACATGAACCCATCTGTGTGACATGCCTGTTCAGAGAGCTGACCTTCTGTTTGTCCCTATTTGTGTGGTTGAGCAGCAGCCAGTTTTGCTCTTCTCTGGCTTGTATTCATGCTCTGTAACTCTGAAGGATCTTCAATGTTTGACCAACTGTCTGCTCATGAAAGAATGTCTGCACATTCATATGGTAATTTGTCAGCTTTTCAGACAATCCGTGACTTTGTGCTTCATGTATGTGCTACCAAAACAGTGTTTTCTTGATATGTGCATAATCTAACCCTCGTAAGGGCTCTTGTGAATAATTCATTTCCATCCCACTGGCGCATAACTCTTCTTTCATTTGCAAAGTACATATTAACGACATTCTGATGTTATGTTTAGTGCCAAGTGAATAATAAATAAAGCATACTGTGATAACATTAATTCATTGGAATGCTTTGGTTCCTGTTTCCCATAGTTTCCAGAAGCTTTAGAAGAATATTACTCTTAATATTGTTAACTTGCATTAGGCATTGACTGGCTACAGTCAAAATCTACTTTGCCATGCAGTTACAATTGAAAGTGTTTTTAATGTGATGCCAGAGAACATGCATGATTGATTAAAGGTTCCTCTGTTGATATGGAGCATAGAATGATTCAGCTCTACCCCTCTCCCACCTATTGCTGGCTGAAATAAAGGCATCATTTCTTTTACACTCAGTACCAACAGATACCGATTTAGCTATTTGGAAATATTTGAGTTGCACAAAATACAGATTGTCAAATTTGGAAAATAAATACATTGCACACCAACAGTTACCCACGAAAACAAATATGTCCCAATTTTTGAAGATGCAACCCAAAGAGCCAAATGGTTCCTTTTTTTTACAATAAAACCTCTAAGATCCTGATTTACATTTCTGTTTTAGACATTTATGTCAATACTTTGCAAATATTAATCTATTGGCCCATTCAAACACTTCGAGCCTTATGAGTATTTTATTATTTTTATTCTCATAGATTTAACTAAAAGATTAATATTTGAATTATTAATGTTATTAATCATTCCACATGTCAGATTTTTTAAAACCCACTATATACAGTGACATATAATATTTTCTAAATAAATGAATTATTTACATCCTCATTACAAATACGCTGCATTAGGTTGCCACTACATTTTGAATGAACTTCTCTGCCTGTTTAAAATCCATTGTTTAAAGACCGGTTGCCCCCAATTTTCTTACATGTTTAGCACATGATCACAATTTGTCTAGCTGTGTTTTTGATGACAAACAAGAAAGCTTTCCAATGCTGTTCTGCTTGCATCTCAGCTGTAGTCCGTAAAAGAGAAGAGCTCAACCTTCCCCTGTTTCGCCTGACAGGATATCTGTCTTTGTTAGCAAATATCTCAGATGTGCTGCTCTCCTTTGGTCCTCTGCCATCTTTTTGTAGTTTAATAAAAGGAATTCTCTACATTCAGTCTTATGATGTATGCCAAAGGTTATATGGGTTTGTATTTTGTTTTTTCACTGCTAAACATTGGAAACCCCCCTTTCTTCATAGCACACATATTGCTTAGTATAAAGCCTTTCTTTTTCTAAGAAGATGTTATCTTGCATCATATTTTAGATGATGGAATGGTAATGTGCTGACTGCCAACATTATCTGATAGATGGCTTGGCAAGATTCATTTCCAGATGCTTTCCAGAGGCCAACAGTTCCTGCGCATCAGCACGACTTTGATGTATGCATTTAATGTTTGCAAAAAGAAGTTGAGAAAGCAACATACGATCCAAAAGTAGTACTAAAGTAATGTATCTGCGGCTCTTTGATCTTCCAGCTTGGATGATCATGAATTATTGAGCCAGAAATTATAATCAAAGTGCAAAAAAAGTAGCACGTTCTAGAAAGAAACAAGGATTGAGCTGTGTTTTGAGCTTTAAAGCCAGTTTTAAAGAGCTCTAACAGTATTTTGATAACTTACTGTGGGCTGCTAATCGAAATTAACCGTATATCGGACTGCAGTACTCTTCCCCAAACATTCTCATCTTTCTTTATGGGGATGAGTGAATGTTCAGAAATCTCATCACATCTCAGTTTCACCTATTCTGAAGCTGTGCGCAGAAACACAGGCGCTGCTGTCAAAAATGCACATGGTGATGGTCTTCAGCTTCACATGGCTGATCCAGTCTTGTAGTTCCAGGATGAATAATGGATACTAAGTGCACAAAAATACTGAGGCTATGAGTCACTTTGTGGAGACAAGAGTTAGGCTAACTTCACCGCACCGCATCAGTCAGAAAAACAACTACAGTAATTTCATTCTTAGTACTTTTGTGTTGACTTGGAGCTAAACTGTTATTAAAGTAGCATACTTAGAATAATTCCTCTTTAGAAGTGGAATTTTAATAGAGATTTTAAGTGTCTATGTGGTGGATTCAAGTGAGCATCAAAGCCAATTGAACTAAACCTGGTGGATATTCTTTCCATCACAAGATCAATGGATTCAATTCACATTAATTTAGAAACTTTGGAACCAATATTGCTTAACATCTGGTTTACCCACCGTGACATCCTGCTGCAGCAATGACTTGAGAGCAAGAAACAGAGTTTCTGTACTTCTAAACCTTCAGGGTGTGTGTGAACATTCAGATCTTTATGCTCATCTAATCCTGTCCTTGAAGAATCCACCTCTGACTATGTTAGTATTCAACTGGAACAGAAAACCTTGTCTTAAAAAAAACAACCCGTTTTCACTTGTTTTTGTGGAAAGATGACGGATATCCTACTTGGTTGTCTTTAGTTAAAGAAACTCTGATTATATCAACTTTTTGGAAGAATAATTAATGTGTTTCATTAAATAGGAATTATATTATTAAGTACTGATGCATTTAGAGCAATTCAAGACATCCTAATCCAGTCCTGTTCGAACGCTGTGGTCAAGAAATGCTTAATGTAGCTGTTTTCTCCTGTTTCAGATTCACTTAAGGTAAATTATGGGCAAAGTGTTTTGTGTAACTAACTCAGCATACAGCTGACTAAATGAAGTCGCTTGCGATGTTGCACTTTAATATATTCAAAGCTTCCCTAATGAGTAACTCTGGAGAGCAGTCACCTATGTTAGTAAAGGCTCAGTCTTGTCCAATGAATCTGAGCTTTTTTCTCTCTCTGAACTCTAAATTATTTTCCTCTCCCATACCCTCGTCTTTGATGTTGACTCTTGAGATTCCACTCTCAGCTGGAGACCACTGGATCATCCGCTAATGATCTCTACCCTGCACTGGTTACTTCTTTCATGTCTTGCACAGCACTTACATTTTTCTTTTTTTTCCCCCTACATATCAGTTGTGCTGGGTGCTGTTTGGCACAATGGATCATCTCTTTCCTCTGGTGTGGAAGGGGGCGGTGTGAAAGAGGAGGATGCGTGCAAAATAAAAACACTTGAACCTTCGTTCTCATGGACTTTATTTTCCCCCACCACTTGCAGAACGGAATTGTTGTCCTATCGTTGGCGATGGCCTTTAGGTTTGTGTGATAATTCTAAAATACATTTTTGCAGGGTTACTGTGACCTTATGAACTGAAATAAAGCTTGTTTGTGATCAGCATTGTTTGTATTTACTGCATGGTCTTCTAATTAATAGTAAATACTAAAGAATTTGATATCACAACTACATCATTTTGAATAATACTGCATCAAGTGGCCTATGCACAGTTGCTATAATAAAACACTATGGCTATTTATTAACTGACCTTTATCCAAGCTCTTCTGGGCAACAGGACTGTGATTTAGCCAGTTAGACATGGGCTTTGCTGCCTTTAGAAAGGCTTGAACTCTGCTGCCTTTTACCACATCTAGTGGTATTAACAGCCTTTCCAGAGAACAAAAAAGTAATAATTTATGTGTCAGATCCCTACACAGTAACCCAAAATGGCATTAAAAAAAGTCTCAGCAGTCATATTTAGAAATTTGTACAAGACAAAAGAAGCCGTCTCCACTGGAGACAAGAGGTTGCTCTTTACTTGGAAATCTGCGTGCTGTCTTACTTTATGAATCAGCACAAGTTAAGATCCATGTAAAGTACTTCTGGATGTAAGTGACCTTAATCTAAGAAGAAAAATGAGAGTTGAATTATTTAAAACGGTACGGTTGGTCTTAGGCTTTTCAAACACCTTTTCATATTCCCAATTGTGTATCTTCTGGATATTCTGAATATTTCTGTCATTTTTTGCATTGTTTGAAGGTCATTGCCGTAAACCTTGCCCAGATGCAGCTACATGTGCCGTTTTATTATCTGGGACAGAAATCTTAATATAAAGACTGCTTGGCGCATGCAAGCTTGCAATTGAACCCTTGTGGGTTATGTAAAACTGAGAAGCATCCTGTAAAAGTCTGTAAAACAGACATTTTCGTTTCACCCTTTCTGTGGAGATTATAAAGATTGATAGATGGAGATTACATCTTGTCCTAGTGGGACCAAGACCAAAGCGGACTTCTGTAATTTTAAAACAATGTCAGTCTCAAAAGCGTTATATTGTATTTTATGAACCTGTAACCCATTGGGATGTTGGTATTGGGTATTGATTTACACAGAAGTCAAAGATTTGTTACTTGGGAGTTGCAATTTGAACGTAGTACATCCACAATGTTCTTCCTGTGTGAAACGCTCCCTGAGAATGGAAAATATCAAGTATTTCTAGTGAGAGAAATACTTTTATAAATGTAAAAAGCAAAAATATTACCCGTTTCTCAAAAGAATATCACAAGTGCTGCATGTAAATCATTTTCTTTGTAGTCAGTAAACACCCAGTGGAAAGCTGATGACTTATTGTTTATTGTGCTGTTGTTTTAAGATGATAAAGTCCCCTTCGGTCTTGGACCGTTCTGTTAAGCTGTCAGCTTCAACCTTGTGGACCAAATATTCTGGGCTTACACTGAATAAAGATGCTAAGAGAGTTATTTACAGTGTGTAAGATATTTATTGTCAGTAACATTTTAACAGAGCTGGACTTTAAAAATGTCCTCGTCCCTTTAAGGAAAAAGAAACAAGCACTTAGAGGGAACCTATGTTGACTGTCTGCCTCTATTCATTAGCAATGATGAGAGTGGAAATCATTTGATTTACTTGCCCGCAAATGCATTAAATGGTGATTTATTAAAGAGCTTAGCGCATCTGGGTCCTTGGACAGTACCAGTAATGTAAAATATTAAACGTCTGTATTTGTAGCATCACCTGGCAAATTGCTCCAGAGCAATCAGTGCCTTGGATGTTCAGCTACATCAGCTCCTGGCTGAGTGTGGGCTTATTACCCTTCTGCCAGCAGTGACATAAACGGTTTTAAGTTTAGCTGAGCTGCAACCAAGCAATCTACATTTCTGAAATGCCTGTGGTGACAGTCGACAAGGCATCAGCGTTAACCCACATCATTCATGCATTTTTACTCCAGTCAATGTTCTGTTTGTTAAAGGAGAGGTGCATAGGTTTGGGTTACAGAATGTATTAATTGACATTTTTCATGCTTTGTCATGTGCTTCCAAGTCCTTTTTAAGATCACACAGTAGCTATTTGAATGCTAATTAAAAAGTATGAAAGTATCAATAGGGAATTTTTTGTATAATTTGTATTTTTGAAATATCCTGACCCTAGTTTGGTGGAATCTGGCTCAGAGCTTCATCTTGTGTAATCCCTCTCTAAACAAGGCACCTTTGTCTTTATGAGGGCATTTCAGTTATTTTATCAGGGTCACAACCTTCTGAGCCACGTGAAGATTGGCTCAGAATGGGAAGTCAGTCTTGTATGTTTTAATTATTATTTTGCTTAAATTATTAAATTCAAATCTTGTCTGGAATAACAATATTTTTGCCAAACTGAGATTGACATTTGCATTTGCAACTCTGGTCCAGGATCAAATAAATGCTTTATACTTCGTTTACATACGTTTGCTGCGCGCAAACTGCTGGTATCTTCTGGTGTTGATCGGGAACAAGTGTCGCATTTAGACAGCACTTCGTCCATCTTTAGATGAGACTGCCGAGCCACGTGGAACCTGCTGTAGTTACCATGCCAGGGCACTAGATGGCACTGGGATTTTAGCATGTCGTCAAATCTCGTACGTCCTTTGAACGTTAACGTCGTCCTTCAGCTGTGCGTTCTGTGACTGGTCGCTTTCACACCTGCAGAGTACTTCACACTTTCATGTGGGGTGCTACCAAAAAGTTGCACTTGGAGAACTGGTTTCAAAAAGTCCCAGTGTCGACCTATGGCTCAGTCGCAACAAAAATGTTATGGTTTCACTGGAAACCATGTAATGGAATATTATGGAAAATGGAAAATATAAACTTTGTTTTTTTTCATTTGTTTTTCCCCCAAATAAAACATACATATTGACTAGATATCTGGTGACTATCGGGGAATATGGTGTCTATGCCCACTTTACTATTGTTTTTTCCCCCCTTTTTGCTAGAAAACTAAAATGGATTCATTTTTTTAGATCAGTTTCCAAAGACACTACAAATTTAAGATGAAGACTAGGCAAAGAAATGATGAGCCACAGTGGTTTTGGAAGAATTGTTTGCCCAGCACAGCCTTAGTCAGACCCAGAGCAATAGATTAACACGTCCAAAATCAGTTTTTTGGGCTTTGTACTGATTTACTGGAGGTGTAGTACACAGAACCAGATCTGAGCTTCAAACTGACATGGGTGATCTCAGCATTAGCCAGGTAACCCAGACTTTTCAAGTCAGAGTTTTGTCTTGAGAGCTTTCCACTTGACTTATCTTTCAACTTAGAAGTCAAAATTTCCAACTTCTGAGTTTGAACAGAAGACACATAAGCTCGTAGCTCTTGTTGTCTTTCCTCCTTGGCTGGAGGTTTCTCACACACACTTGCTCAGGGGATGTTTCACTGCTCGGTGTGCATGCCAAGCTGTTTTCTGGGGCACATGATGCAGGCTGCTGTTAAGCATGCGATGTGTTGCCCTCACTCTTACATTCCCCCCCATCTATTTTTTTTGTCTCTGCTGTGTCCTCTGCAGTTCTGCGTCAGAGCTGACGTGATTACCATGCAAGATGTGCTGTGCGCTTCTCATGTAGTCCATTAGGTTGCCTGAATCTTTAGAATCATACATGACAACAGAGTAGTCTTTTTCATTTTCCAGAATCAAGTTTTACCGAGCCTACTCTGATCCTTAAAACAGGATGTCAAATCAGGATTACTTTCTTGGGGTGAAACAAAATCTTGAAGTTAAATTTTCAGTATATTTCCTGGAAAAACAGTTTGTCACGAAAATACGCTACTCAGTTGCTTTCAACGTGTGGCTTTATTTGGTGACGTAAGTTTAGTCGAATATTATGAATGGCAGAAAGCTTTAAGTTAAGTTAAAGCTTAACACCCTGTTGTATTGTTTAGTCATTTTGAAGTTATGGAGGAAGTAATTTTTGAATTACCTAATTTCCTTCTATACAGCTTAAGTAGAAAACAACTAGATTTCTTTCCTTCATTCTTGACATTTTATTTCTCATCCAAAAGGTTTCTTCCGTTTCAAACATGGTTGAAACTAACAGGCTTATAAGCTGTAGTCAAAATGGATTGTTTTTACAATAAAACTGACTATAAAGCGCAAGACGCACCAGATCCAATTTGGCATCTGATTTGACCAAAATAAGCAATTAGAACACATTAAAGTTAATGGGGCCTCACAGACCACTAGCGATTCCCTGCGACTGTGTCTCCAAATGTCTGACCAAAATAGCCTCCATGTGTACCTTGGTCGGAAGTATGAGGCAATTTGATGACAATGTTATGAGTGAAATGGGAAGTGAGACACGGTGGAAAAGTAAAACAGATCCGCTTTGGGGAAAAATACAAACAAAATCTTTTACTAACAAAGAAAAGTTATGTACGTACCCATGGTAGAAGCTCGGAAGTACAGAAATTAAATGGAACCGTGAAATGACAATCTTCTTTGAGCTTGTTTGAGCATTTTGAGTTTACTGTCACGATGGGGGGGGATTTATGGCACGTACTCTTCTGTGAATACTCAATCCCGCAAGTCCAGTAGTCCGTAGAGGGACTTTTGAGTTGGAGCCTGTGGGTCATGGAAAAACGGATCAGAACTTGAAGAGTCGGATGCAAGCAGTGTATCTTGGGCTTGTGAGTTGAAGCTGCCATCGTTGCAAATGGGGTGGCCAACAAAATATTAATCCTATAGAATGGGATGTCTTTCACGTGCATGTGCATGCAAAGGCAGATTAATATTCTTTGGCCATGAAGTCTAGCTGAACTGATTATTTTTTGAGTTATTCTGAAAAACCAACAAACCTCCAATTTTCTGCATTCAAAAGTCAGCAATTTGTGTAAATATCACATTTCCTTTAGAGGGAATTTACAGAGAGAGAGAACAAGCATTCCTGCTGGCAATAGATTTGTAATTTATGGAGATGAAATTATAGAATAAGAGAGGGAGGAGAGTATCAGCTGGAGTGTGTTTGGGGGGTGGGTGGCTTAGGGTAATAAAGAGTCACTCCCCCTCTTTCCCTCCTCCTGTTTTCCAACTCCTCTGTGCAAATAGTAGTCATTCTGCTGGGAATTCACATCAGGGAATCTTAAACTTAGATTCCAATTTACTTCACTGTTCTCTGTGGCAGAAAACAAAAAAAAAACACCTGGGTTTACATAATAAGGTAAGTCATTATGTTCGCTGGTTATTGTTTGGCTTTTTGAAACGCTGTTTGTGTTCCAAAAAACACTCTCCACAGGTGAAGCATGTTGAGTTTGTGTTAAGTATGCAAGTTAAGGTTTTCAGATGCAAGTTGGTATTTTTGTTCAAGCAGATTCATCCAGCTGCTTTATCACTGTTTTATATTTTTGTTGAATTCCTTTTGCATTTTCCACTTTTTACTTTCTTTATATATATATATATATATATATATATATATATATATATATATATATATATATATATAATTATTATTATTTTTTTCTATTTTGTGACCATCTTCAAAAATCTCAGCCCGTTTCAAACGTTGTGGGTGTAAATGGACGTCGTTGTGACACCACAGCTGTTTCTGTTTGGTTATTCTCACAGACCAAACAGAGGCGCTCGCAGCCGAATCGTTGTGTTTTTACAGACGGTGAGCTAAAATTGCGACTGACAAAAGTGTTGCTGGTTAGAGAGGTGTGCTGCGCGTTCCACCCCCTTCTTCACACATACATGGCAATTTGACTCTGCCTGGTGTCGTTGCCAGTCGAGAGGCGTATCCACCGTGTATCAGTTACAACCTCCCATTCCTCGTCCGTGCTTTTACACGAGGAACCAATGTGGAAAGAAGGCGTTTCAGGCCCGGCTTAACGTACGACGTAGGAAGCGGACCTTTGTTTTCAACCATTTTATACCTGTAGAACTCCAGTGTAAAGCAAAAAAAAAATATATTACCTACATTTAATTGCGCTCCATTCCCGACAGGAAAACAAACAATGCAGCCCGTCTTTGTCATTGCAATGACAAAGCGGTTGCTGGTGCTTGCACTGGTGGTTCTGTGATGCTGGGAAAGACAAATGATGAATTGCAAATGTGAGAGGTGGTCAAAGTCAGAAAGAATCCCCAGAGCACATCCTGGAGGGGGGTAGCTGCAGACTTCATGATGTCCGAGTTCATTTAAAATCAGAGCATTGTGCTTAAAAGGCGCTGTGACTCCTGCGGTGGGGAGAAGGGCGAGAAATGGTCATCTGCTGTCATAGTTATGGTAATGTATGTGCCGTTCAAGGCTCAGCAGGACAGGAGGTCAGATTCTGACGGCCTGGGTTGTAAATCTTAACAGTGCTTCTGAATCAAGGAGAGAAACCTTAATAATGAAACAAATCGTCCTTTTTAAAAAGAAAAAAAAAAGCTTTGTACCCAAAAATAATATGCAGAAAATGTAATTAGCTTTTATTCTCTTTCAACAAAATTGTCTCCAGAAAAGGCAAACGTGTGGAGGAGCTTGCTTTCACAGTCTTAAGCTTGGAAAGCCTCTGTGCAGTTAAACAAAGGCTATATTGTAGATTTACAAGCCACAAGCATTTGTCAGGATCATGTGGTCTCTCAGAACTAAGCTTGTAACGCTTTGACCATATGAAGCAGAATGCAGGATCACGGCCACGATGCAGACATCTCTCTCCACACAATGTAAAAGCCAATGTTATTTCACATGCGAGCAGATTTGTTAACATTTAAACACTTATTTTTAGCTTTTAGTTCCTTTATGCTTGTATTAACCTTCATAATGTGCTGCGTAACACACAGGGAAGTAGTGACGTCGAGTTTAACTTGGACGTACTAGGGTCCAGCACATGCAGTTTAGTAAAGAGGACTGTTATATTACTGTAAACAGAGTTGCTGAGAGGAAATTGACTCATTTTCTACCTTGCTTTGTGCAGTCATGTGTGCCGAGATCTTGTTTGTTTCTGCTCTGTGGAACAAGTGCATCACAGCAGAAAGCTGGGAGCTTCAGGCAACTTATTGCTGGGGTGTGCTGTAGACAACTTCATGGGGTTTAGAAAGATAGTTTAAAGATGGTGAACATTGAACATATAGCCTTGATGGCGAGCTGGAGACATTATGCAGGAATTAAAAGATAGCACAATTATTTTTGCACATTTTTTTTAATTTTTATTTTGGATAGTTATTTTTTGCATTCACTATGAGGTAGGGAACAAACACACACATTTTCCCCCCACTGCAGCATCTAACAGGAACAGACCTATTGTGTCTCTAGTTTCTATTTGCAAAACAACCTGGAACATGAATTCCCTGCTCATTAATATTGGAATCATAAATGTGAACATTCATCTTGACGTTGACCCAGTTGTGATTTTGAGTGGAGTGTGTACTTATGGTGGTGTATAAAATGAAACACACTCAGACTGAAAGCATGAATGGTTTTTCTCCATTTACTGACCTGGAATCTGATGTTTGGCTTTTTGGAAATGCCCAAGGGAAGTGCATGAATGAATCTTTTGGAAAATATTGTTCCATTGTTTTGATTACACTTTAAGTGTGGACCCTTTGGAAATATTTTGGCATACAAATGTAGGAGATCTACAGGGACGGACATATCAAATTCTGTTAGCGCAGCTAGCAATGCTAACAATGTAGTCTGTGTATGAGTATTTTAACGAATGTCCATCCTTACCTAGACTTTGAGATTTAGGAAAAGCTGCTAACATCTCCAAATCTAGCATGTTCCATGACAAAGGTTGAAAACTCAAACTGATAAAACAGTGTAGCTCTGTTCATCCTTCTTGTTATCTGCTATTAGTTTCACTCTCTGTCTTTCGCATCCTGAATTAACCTCATGTTGATGTGACGTAGCTTCTTTCTCCTTCAATTATTTTTAAACATCTGAGTCTGAAAAGGGCTCTCAGCGCCTAATGATGAAATATATAAATATTTATTTTATGGAAATCCTGATAAACTTCAGGTAGAAGAAATTCTGAATCTTGCTCTCTCTTTTGAGAACACTGTTATATTTTGAAGCGTATTAGTCTTGAGAGATCAGTTTACATCTCAAATCTCACATTTTATGCATCTGGCTCCACTCTCATTAATATTTCCACCCAACCTTTTTTTTTTAGACGAAGCCAGTCAGAGTCATTTATGACATAGGGCATTGTTTCACAATATGGAGGCCCTTTTCCGTTCCTACATCGTCACCGGTTTCATTCCTCTGATTGGATGTAACTGTGTAACCGTTGCGAGACTGCAGATGTAAATGATTTTTTTTTTCTTTTCTGGTTTGCATATGGATATTTGCTTACTGAAAGACAAGATAGTGGACTGTTTACCAAAAATTCCTCTGACTGCTTCATGATTCAAAAATGCAAATTTCCTCCGCAGCAAATAATAAACATGAGAAGGTGCTAATATTGGAACCTAATGCTGGTCTGAGGTCTAGTGGTTTATGACTGCTTTCAACTTGCAGCTGTTGAGGTGCTTTGAAAAGCTGTCAATGAGAAACTGTGAGTCTGTGTGTTGGAGTTGGCATTTGAGTAGCAGCTCAGTGGAGAAGAAAGTCTGGAACTGGCACCTCCAACACTGAAGTGAAATGTTAAATATCAAGACCAGACCATATTAGCGTTTCTTCATTCCATTTTTGAGGTATTTATGAATTCCTGCATTTTTTTTTCTTACATTAAGTTTCTATATTAATGATGTTACATATTCTAATGTAAAGTACAAAAATGATCCTTTGCATTGTTTTGACTGAAAATTGTGAAGTTGCAAAAACAGAAGAGCTCTATTTTTTCAAACTTC
This sequence comes from Poecilia reticulata, assembly GCF_904066995.2. NCBI lineage: Eukaryota > Metazoa > Chordata > Actinopteri > Cyprinodontiformes > Poeciliidae > Poecilia > Poecilia reticulata. The sequence continues at coordinate 27,052,813 of NC_088842.1, forward strand.
TAACTCAATTGCAGAATTACACTACCTTCTACTTTTATCTGACAAAAAACCGATTACTAGTCTTTTTTTATTTTTTTAGATTTACGAAACCGGAATGTGGAGTTGTCACATAAAAATGTCACATTTGCTCTTTTTAAGTACAAAGTTAAAACAGCTGAGTGAACCATCCTGCAATGTGGTGGTTTCATATTTTTGCCAGGGATAGCAGTGACCTCTGCATGCAGGGATACCCCAGAGGAAACACTGGTAGGGACCAAGATGTCGTTAGGCTTTTTTAACAACAGCTGCAGCTCAACATCGGACTCCATGTCACTTTAAAGAACACAGGACCTTTTTTTACACTGCTCTAAAAACCTGCTAACAACCACACTATCATCTTGCTTTTGAGACCAATGTGAAGGTGTAAAGCGGTTTCTTTTTTCCTGCATGAAATGACTTTGTAGTAGTACTGGTTCCAGATTCTGGTGGGCTCGGATGGAAGAACGCAAACATGTGTACACTGACTTTAACAACTCACACTGTGTGCCTGAAGGTGAAAACAAACTAATTGACAAACAGCAATCGCGTAAATGATCTTGCTGTTCAGTTCCTTCATCCCAGTGTGTTTGTTTGAAGCAGAACTTTTGTGTTTGGTCTAAAACAGGGGTCTGCAGCCTTTTTGAGGGGGCACTATGTTTCTATTTATAGGCTGCAAAATAAAGAAAAACATCCAAGTTTTCTAAAAAGAAGATGGAAACAATTGCTGAGGTAATTGTTATTGGTGGAAAATGACGTTAATTTTTATTTTTTTTTAAACCACATAGTTTCCAACCTAATGACAAGAAAACATGTTCCAATGATGCCATTTGGTTTGGCCTTATTAAAGGAAAACATTTAAGCAGGTAATGAATATACTTTTCCAAAAGCCTGCAGTTCTGTATTTAAAACGTTTTGTATTACTCTGTTTCAATATTCTAATCTTAAATGACATGTTTTGTTGGCTGCAAGCAGAAAATCATCATTAATAGAAACGCTTGGAAACATCAGTATGTAATGAATTAATATAGAATGCATTTCACTAGGAGTTATTAACATAAATGATATCTCAGAACATTTTGAGACTAAGATGTAGTCAAATATACCCTGCAAGTGCAATGTGTCATCCTTTCAAGTTGTTAAAATGTAACAATGGGTCCAATAAGACACACAGGTCGTCTTTGTCTCCACTGAAGGATTGATTATCCAGTGAAAACCATCGTATCTGCATTTTTATAAACTACAATATGTATAATAGCATTATTATAATTGTAAATCCTAAAACCTGCAATTAATTTTAAACCAACACGTGTGGTTTGCTTGATTAGTGTACATTTATATATACAGTATTATCATAATAAAATGACACAGGCTTTTAATTTTCAGTTAATGACACCACAGATTTCACCATTATTAAATCAGGGGGAGAAACGATGCTAACAGGTTCTGACTGAGGCATTGGAGTAACACACAATATACAACACAGCCAGACATTCACTGACACTCCAGATGGCCACTTGTCAGCTTAGTGCACAACACCCCACTGAGCTCAGACCCCACTGGCCCCAACTCTGAGCATGCAGCCTTCAATAGCCAGGAGGATAGCAACTTGTTTTGTCATTATTTTGGACCTTGATAAATAGAAATAATTTGGATGATTCTGACTGGCCTATAACAGGAGACGTTTGGTCCGGTACATCTTCAGACAGTGAGAAATAAAAGGTGTGCCTTTTGCTAAGTGTATGTAAACTTCTGGTTTTAACTGTATAGTTATATACTGTAAGTATTACCAGAACTAAAAAAAGAAGAAATATAGAAAAAAAACGAGATTTCAGTTTAAATAAAGACAATATAAAATTAAAGGAAGGTGGGAAAATTATTGTCGGAATAGTACTGTTGCGCCTAAACAGTACTAGGATTACAGTTTTATATGCAGATAAACAACGACTGATTGAAGAAAAGCAGTCATAGTGTTGCTGTTTGGGTCTTATTCCTGCACACATACGGATGCGAGTTTATTAGCTGGAAAATATGATCCGTCTTCAGTGCAGCCCTAATTTGCGAATCCCTCCCCTGTTCTGTATACCTACCTGTGTTATTATCTTAAGAGCCTGCTGTGTTTAGATTATAGGGTTTTATGTTTCAGCTTGTCACTAGTGAGCACAGTGCATTCTTTTCAACAGCATATTTGGTGTCTCTCATCCCTGCAAACATTTTTTTTGTTGCCTTTTTATATTACACTTTATTTTTTTTGTAGGCTTTGTGGCTAAACTATTTAGACCGCATATTTAAAGTTGATGACTTGAAGAATCTTTGTTCACTTTTAGCTGTTGGTAAATCCGATTTTGCCTCTGGGGGGATTTTCAAAAGATAAAAGTAAGTTGGCTTTGGGTCTCCGAGTGTCTAAGGAACAAAGTTAAATGGGGGTTTTGACAGTTTCCTCTTCCTGTTCCAGCAAGCCTAGGAATTTCTCAGTCGTAAGATGTGCCTTTAAGTGTTGTTTTGCAACAAAAGGACCTTAAATCTACCCTTCACATAGCTTAGACCTGACATAGTGACACCCCCTTCCCTCAGGCCATTGTTTAGAAAAATCTTTATTTATAAGGACATTATACAAATTGTGGTGTTACCAGGGAATACATAAAGATAACAATTCCAAATGGGAAACTACAAAGGCATTCATTTAATAAAAACTTACACTGCTTTTCCATGATAGCTTATTTGAATTATGAGGTTAATTAGCAACTGGGCACATCTTGCTAGATGCATCGATTTACTTAATTATCATTAAGTGTGACCGGATGTTGTTGCAGTTTGCTGGTCTTTAGCGTCCAGTTTTACAAAATGCATTTGAAAAGCACTGCAGTATTGATCCTGGAGAATCACTATGGATTATAAGGCCAGTCCAAGATAATTCAGACACAGCCGTTCTGCAGAGAGAATGATTTCTGTGGATGCAGCATTTAAGAGAGTTGGCAATACTCCAAAGAGTGGATGTCCCAGAAAGCTCCCGCTGAAGCGCAGCATCCTGAGAAACTGCAAACAGAAAACCTTAAGGTTGCAGCTCAGACTCCAAACAGCTTTAATTGACGGATGGAAAGTAAGTACGACATGAAAAACATCTAACAAATGCAGCAAGCTTCTAGAGCAAAGTGTATTTATTTTTAAATAAGATTTCAACCTGAAGCAGAAAAATGTACCTAACTAACAGCCATGTACACACTCACACCTGGACACAATTTAGAGGGACCAATTAACCCAACAGTGATGTTTTGTAACTGTGGGAGGAAGTCAGAGTACCCTGAGAAAACGCCTGCATGCACAGGGAGAACATAGAAAATGTTTATGGTTAAATATAGGTACAGATAAATGTAGATTTTTTTTTGCCTACCTAGAGGCATGATAATGCTTTCCGTGTATTCACACCTTCCCAAATAGGTGGTAGCTTTGTTGAATCTCTACTTTCCTAGAAGCGGTTTTGTTGCTGTTATAGATGCATTAAAAAGTCTTGCGGTTGTGTTCCTATTTTTGGATTGTTACAGAAGCAAATTATGAGTCAAGCTATTCTCCGCACCTACACATCCTGCTGAAATGAGAGGCAAATCACTGTTTACTTCATGTTTAGGAAACTTAAAAGTCCCAGGGCACCAATGAAGCTTTAAGCAAAATCCATAAATGTTCGCGTGTACTTTGTTTTTCCAAGACAGGGGTATCAGTTTGTGATGCGACTAAAGGTTGTTTTCTGTGGAGAGCATGGTTATGTTGATGAGCCTCTATGAGGATTTATGACAAGTAGCTGAACTGACCCGGATCGGTGTCCCAACAATCCCAGTGGCATGATGCTTTCCCTACACATGCATCAATGTGAAATGATTGACATTCTCACTAGTGGCTACATTTCTTCTGTGCTGTCAAGAAGAGAGACGGCTCTATTCCTATTTAGTTTGGTTGGCCCTGGCACTGTGGAAACCTTTTTTTAATTTGGAGTGTTTTTTTTTTTTTTTTTTACTACTGTTGCAACTACACAATTTACACACACAAGTACTAAAGGGGATTGGAAAGTCGGGTTAGAAAAAGTTGGAACAATACTCTACTTGTTTCCTATTGCAGGTTAGTAAGACAGAGAGATATTGTTATCCCAGATTTCTGTTTCTCTGTTAACTGTTCATGTGTCTTAAAATGGTTACCTTAATTTGTGGATCCAGGCTTAAAAAGCAAAAGCACACATATGTTGCAACTTATATTGGGTTACAGAGGCAGGCAGGTTCAGTCATGCTCAGTTGTTACGGGTTTTGTTGCCAAAAAAAAAAAAGCCTTTATGGAGAACTCTACTATCTTTTTATAGGAGGATATCTGGGACACTGATCAGTGACTGTTCTGTTGACATTTGAATAAGTTCTGTTTTCTCATAAATACACTCACTAGTAAGCTACAGTGGACAATAGACTACTGTACTGTACTGTACTGTACCACAAGAAAAACATCTGTGTGCAGTTTGCTGTCCAACTTGTTAGCAAGTGATTAACTCTTGATGCAGCATTAATACATGAACGATTTGTATAATATAATAAATTATAATATAATATTATATGATGTAATATTATATTATATTATGTAATATAATATTATATATACTATTCCACAGTTTTAGAGATCCTCTTTAAGTAGCAGAACCTTCATTAGCAGACATATTTGGACTTCAGGCCTAAAATACTTTATTTTTCTCTACACAAGATGACATCTGCAGAACCATTAATTTTTAACATTCAAACAAATAAAATATGAAGAAACTTTAGCAGGAAATGGTACGGCCCTGATGTAGCGCAGAGGGTAATGTTGCAGGCACTTATACTTTGTGTTTGTTCCTGTTTGTTTTCCTGTCAATTATATAAAAAGAGGATTACATTAATAATCTAAAACATTATCCATTGCAGTGCAAGTCAGTGGTGATCGGAGAACATAATTAAGACAGAGAAATGGGCGCAACAAGATAGAAAAACAAGGTCAGAAAGAGTTTATGTAACACTCCCATCACTGCAAGCTTGAGTGCATGCAGCAGCGGGAGGTTGTTTTTTTTTTTTTTTCACTTGCATGCATCAGCTACACACATGCATACTAAAACACTGCAACCCCTAAAGAGTCCTAAAGCTAGAAAAGGAAACATGAAGGGGGGGATAAGAGCTGCATCCCTGGGTAATCTTCACTCCCATCTGCTGATGGTCTCTGGGTTTAAAACGGGGGGAGTTGTCCTGCCTTGAGGACGGTGGATGGAGTCTGAATAAGTGGTCTGGTGAAAACCCTCCTCCTGCTTGCAGTTCCCCTATACAGCAGGGGGTAGCTTCTGAGAACAAATGGTAATTGAACAACACGTTGGTTCACTTCAGCTTTAAATAACTCATGTTCACTCAGCCTGTCACTGCAGTCTCTGGTGCATTTTAAAAGGGGTTGACTCAATCATCATATTTGATGATCGGTTTAATATCGGTTTAATAGGAGGTTTTAGCTGGTTAATATAACCGAAACTTGTTGAGAAAGTAAAAGGTTGTTTATCTGAGTAAACCAGTTGAAGTTGCATTTGCTTTATGCTATTACACTGCTATATCTGTCCCGTATTGAAATTAATGTCCCTTTGTTATCTCCTTTATGAAGTGTAGCAAGTTACATGCGTACATCATTTATTATATTTTTTGTCTTTAGTGGCTCAAAGGTATAATGCAGGATTTTTGCTGACATTTGCGTCAAAACATTATAAGTGAGGCAACTGCTTATCTGCAATAGAGAGTCTTTATTTAGTATAAATCCAGAGTAGTTGGGCTTTTGGGGTGACGCCAATGGCTACATTGAGAAGGGCCAAAACTAAAACTACCACCTTGAAAACCCTCAAAATGACACAATTTGTGCATTTTTTTATGAATGGTAATTTAGATGGAGGATGGAGGTTAGAGGTGATGTGCCACCAATGATCCTTCTTTGTTAAATGCACAAAGAATTGCTCATGTTCATCATTTCCTGTCTAAAAATATGGAAAATGGATAAGTTTAGGAGTGTAAAATTCAATAAAATTAGTATATAATTAAATCAACATATTTTGTACTTGACTGGAAACAATTTACCTGGTCTGTTGTCAACGTATGTTCCTTATAGGAAGGTCAGTAGTGACAAACTGCCTCCTATCTTCTTTTCCCAAACTACAATTCTTTTAATTAGTTTTGTATACATTGTAATTTCTTGTAATGTTGCCATTGATTCTTTACTAAAATAAAATAAAGAATGCTTTCTTGAAAAACAAACATGAATTTGTATTTTTTAGGGTTTTGTGGACCTGACAGCTGCTGAGGTCTCAAGTCGTCTGAAGATTCGGTGACAAGATGCCAGAAAAATCCTTAAAGTTCTGCAGGTATGCCAAAAATATTGAACAGTTTCCATGTCTGTTAGTTTGATTTGTAAATGGAGCACAAAATAAATGTATCTGTTTTCTATGTAGACTCTAAATCATGGGGAACACTGAGAGCCAAAACGGGGAACATGCCCTCTACAGTACTGGACGTGGCTATTTGTCACGGAAGCACATGTCTCGGTCTCTACGCATTTCCAACAAACAGTCCAGGCGTTCTCGGCATGCTTCGTCGGGGAAAATGGAGCACAGAAACTCTGAGACGAGCACTCGGTCAAGTAGCACCCCCAGCATCCCACAATCCCTAGCTGACAATGGCTTGGAACCCTTCAATGAAACAAACAACTTCCCTGACTTTGGAAGCCCCATTTGGGTGGATCGTGTGGCAATGAGTTTGCGCCCTATATCCTTTCATAATGATCTGGCCAATCCCTCAGTGCATATGAATACAATGCACATAACCCTACCTGGTCCCACTGCGGAAGAGACGCAGGATGAGGAAGTGTACACAAATGAGGTTAAATATATTCAGCAGACGTTAGAGTGCTCCAAAGAGACAATCAGCTTCAAAAAGAGATCAAAATCTGCAGACACCTGGCGAGATGACAGCCTAGAATTTTCCCTGTCTGATGTCAGTCAAGATAATTTAACCAGCACTGAGGAGATCATCGACATGGCTAATGAGAGAGACTTCCCTGACTGTGAAGGCCACATGCAGTTCAGCCCAACAGACTCCGCCGACAGAGCAAACTCGCTGGATGAACTGTACAGTGACACCAGCCCGGCTTCCAGAACCCACGGCCGCTACTCCAAGTGGCATGACACCAACAGGTCCGTGGGAGAGGGAGAGGACGGTAAGAGGCTGTCACCGTCAGAGGAGGACGGGACTTCATACGGCGCGTACACTCTTCCCTGCCGACGTTCCCACTGCCTGTCTGAAGGCCTGAGCAACCTCCAAGCCACAATGTGCAAGAGTATGCAGGGCCGGAGGGCGCAGACCATACAGGTGAGATCTTTGCTTTATCTGTGAGTTCACCTTACACATCTCTAATAATAATAATAATAATAATAATAATAATAAGAATAATAATAATATCATTTCTGAAATGTGACATGGATTCATGAAAAATGAAACAGCTGTTCATAACAGGATAAGCTTAGGTAAACACACCAAGGTGTTGTCACATAAAGGTATTTACACAAAATGTAACATGATCTTTACATTTCCTAGAATGGAAAAGACACATTTGTTCCTTTAGCATGTTTAATATTACAGTTGTATTGACTACTCAAGCAAAAATATAGAATAAACCACATCTGTCTATATTCTTTATTCTTTTGGACCACAAAGGTTAAAAAAAACATCTTAATGATCCCAAAAGAGACAACAGTGAAACTTTCCCATAGGCACATCTCCTATGATGGTGGCAATTTTTTGAAAACAACAAAGTAGTGACTGTCAAAAGTGGCGGTGGTAGTGTGATGGTCTGGGGCTACTTTGCTTCTTCAGAATCCATGCGAGCTGCCGTAATTTTATGGTTTGTCATCTAGTAGCTCAATGATCCGATCCACCAAGCCCACCTCTGATTGGCTCAACAAATTCCCAATGAACGTTTTTAGAGTGCCATAGTCAAATTCCATATTGGAATGTTGTGCATGAACCTTCAGCTCATGCCATGAAGAATAGTTGGACCAAATTCCTCCACAGTGACGTAAAAAGGATGCACAAGTTACTATGTATAGGAGATAGTTACTGGGATCAGGTTAATTAGGATACATTTTAGCCTAATCAATTAAATAATTTAAAATTACATTTTGTACTTACTCTGGTTATCTTTAATATCAAAATGTAGTTTTATCTTGTGACAAATTAAGATGGCCAAGATCTCTAAGAAAGTAAACACTTTGTCATAATTTGCTAATTAATGCAAAGGAAAAACTGTGAATTGCCACAGTCATAGTCAAGACAACACATGGCATTATTTTATTCTTGATGATTATTAATAATCCTTGTTGTCTCTGAGAATTTCTTGTATTGATCCCAACCCATAAAGTTTCTGTATTTCACCTCTGATGAAACCATTTTTTTTTTCCTGGGAAAGGAGACTGGAGAGAAGGGAGGGAGCGAGCACAGATTTAGTCACTGTGTTAGAAATGCCCGGGGCCTTTGTTATGATAATGAGGGGAGGCCTGTGCAGGAGTGTAACAGTAAAACGTGTGTGGTGGCCCCTGTCATGACAGGGCACCGTCAACTTTGTTGAATGGAGCTCCAGCGCGCATGATTAGGTCATGTGACCAGATGGAGATACCAGGCTCTGTGTATCCCCTTTTATCTCCCAGGAGCCTTTGGCCCTGTGAGGAGGAGAGTGCAGACCTTGTGGTGCCACAGGGAGGGCAGGCCCTATTCATACAGAAGAATCCTTGTTGTTCATTAATTTTAAGCAGAATCTCAACATTAGACATTCTAGATCCATCTTTAGCTTATAGTAGTCTAGGGTTTTTTTTTAAACGTGCTTGCTTTTCAAGAATAGCTCTATCCTGTATTTGGAAACATAACTGAGTTGTCGTTCATGATTTCTTATCGTTTCCTGACTGTGCTCCTGGTGATGAAGTACAGGTGGTTGCCATGCCGTCTCACCTGCCTTGTTTCATCTTCCAGGATGTCACGGCCGGAGACGGCAGTGAATATGAAGACAGCGGGATCGACGGGGTGATGGTGGAGGCAGTGCACCAACCTCGACGCTACAAGACAATGTCGGCGTCCTTCTCCGTCTGTTCCATGCACGGGCGGAACGTGTTTGTTGGCAGCGACAGCGGCAGCAGCAGTGGCGGCGGTGGCGCCAGCGAGGGCGTGCAGGGTGTGTACGAGAACTTCCGTCAAGAACTACAAATGAGTTCCTGCCAGACGGAGAGCTTGGAGGAAGCGGGCTCCGCACTCAGCGATGAGCAGAGCACCATGAGCTCCGCCTACCAGTCTGATCTGTTGCTAAGCGTCGTCCAGGGGATGGTCCGTAAAGCTGGAAAACTTGCTGTAAAGAACTTCCTTGTGCACAAAAAGAACAAGAAAGTTGAATCTGCCACAAGACGCAAGTGGAAGACTTACTGGGTTTCCCTAAAAGGTAAGTTCCAACACAGTGCAACATTAGCATCACACATTACTAAATAACTCTAAAATTATAACCAAGACCACATGGTTTACATACCTTTTTATTCTCATTGTCAGACATTGAATCAGTACAAATTTCTAAAATGATTTCTGTTTATTTGTCTATTTGTTTGAATAGCTTAAAGCTGCCTGAATTGGGTCAAATGTTCTGGGTATCTTTCAATGAGTTTCTCACGCCAGTTTCATAGAATTTTAGTAATGGTGAGGTTTCGTAACTGAAAGGTGATTATAACCTTTCAGTTATAATCACAAATTGTTTGCACTTGTCACCCCTGAGACTTGCCAGCTTTCTCTTTATTCCTCCCAACGTACAAATGGTTGTTATGGCCAAACTCTTCAAGTAGTTTTGAGCAGAACACAAGATGTGACTCCAAATATAAAGATCTTGGTCCCTGAGTGTCTTTGCAAACTGTACTTTTGGAGTGAAAATGGCTTCTTAGTTGCTGAATGCTGAATGGACCTTCAGCCAGCATCTTTATGAATCCTTTAGCCTTTGTTCTGCGATTGAAATGCACATTTTTGACATCATTTCCTTGACACAGAACCCGTTTTCCTAACTGAACAGTGTGATGGTTGAACATTGTCTTTTTTAATTGTGCTTAATTGTTTGAAGAGGTAAAAGTAGCACATTCAGGCATGTAGAAATTATAGCCAAGCTGCACCTTCCTTTTTATATAGTGTATGTAAACTTCTGGTTTAAACTGTATATTAATAATGACATGTTTGACTTAAAACCTTTGCATACCTTGGTACAGGTAAGCTGCATCATGCGAATAGCACTTCATATAAACTTGTGTTTTTACCTTTGTGCTGCTTGACAGTATTTTAAAATAAAAATCATGGCCTCGTCCAAGTCAGCACTGCTGCACTTCTTAATCTTGGCCACTGGAGAGCAGAAGTAAATTGCTGAAGCGATTTAGGCTTTCACGGAAAATGAAGACTGGAACCAGCAAGTATGCTTCTTAAAAAAAATGTTTTGGTTTTCCAGGATGCACGCTCTTCTTTTATGAAACCGATGGCCGGTCGGGGATTGACAACAACAGTATTCCCAAGCACGCCATTTGGGTGGAGAACAGTATCGTCCAGGCTGTGCCAGAGCACCCCAAAAAGGACTTTGTGTTCTGCCTCAGCAATTCGTTGGGGGACGCATACCTTTTCCAGGTAAGAAAAAATGTTTCATTGTCACCAGGTAGCCATTGACAAATGAAGATTCAACATATTTAAATAATTCTTGTTTCCATTAAATTTAACAAATCAAAGTCTGAGCTTTACTGTAGATTTTATAGGAATGTCTATCAAAGCAATAAATAAGTATCCAACACAAACTTCCAATTGTTTTACTATAGTTTTGTTTGAGAGACCAAAGCTTTGAAAAGTAATCCATTCTTTTGAATTCAGCCACCACCCAGGAACATGATTCAATCTAAATTGTCCTCTGACTGTACGTAGGTTCATTATCCAGCTGATAAACATCCTCCCGTTGGTCAAGTATTTTGCAGCCTTGGTAAAGTTTTTTTTTTTTTTTTACAGGTTTGGTCTGTATTTAGCTCCATACATATTTTCATCAAATCTGTGTCTTGGCTGCTTCTATGATCAATGCTCTTCTTACCCAGAATGTCAGTTTAATTAAGACAACTGACATCGTATTAGGTTTGCAGTTGTGCCATTCTTTTCAGAGTCGTTGACTCTGGAAGGATCTGTGATCTGTGAGATTTGAAAGCTCGGGACATTCAGAGTTCTCCACAACTTTGTTTCTGATCCGTCTGCTGTGTTCTCCGGTTTTCATGATGCTGCTGGTTAACTATTGCTGTCTAACAAACATCTGAGGATGGTAACAGAAATGATATATTTGGACAAAGAATAAATGCACACACTTTCAAGAGGCAAACTGGTTGTTTTATTATTTTTTTTAAATGTGTAGTTTCACTTGCAGTTTACACATTTGTTCGACTGATGTGCTGAAGTTTGATTTATCACAAAATCAAACTTCATGGTTGTAATGTGACAAAAAATATAAAAAATAAATAAAAGGAACACGAATGCTTTTGCAAGAAATTGCATGTCGACGCGTTTAACCCCTAAACTTCTACTTTCTGCCTCCATGAAGACTTGCAGCCAGACAGAGCTAGAAAACTGGATCACAGCCATCCACTCAGCATGCGCCACCGCCGTCGCTCGCCAGCATCACAGAGAGGACACCGTTAGGCTGCTGCGTGCTGAGATCAAGAAGCTGGAGCAGAAGATCGACATGGATGAAAAGATGAAAAAGATGGGAGAGATGCAACTGTCTGCTGTCACTGACACCAAGAAGAGGAAGACAATCCTGGATCAAGTAGGTTTCATAACCCTCGCTGATCCGCCCCTCGCTCTGCCGGAGTGCTGGGTGATGTGTTGAACTTTCTGCTCTCCAATCCTTCATTATATCGAGGTCAAGCTTTAGCAATCAGTTTACTTTGAGATTTTTAGCTGTTAATTGCATGACAGTTTCCGCTTGAAATATTATTTATTTATTTTGATGGTGGCAAAAAAAGATGGAAGTATTATTTAAAGTATGGAACAATGAAATGTACCCCCTTTTTGTTATTTACCGTGTGAAACAAGTGTTTCCAAAAGAGCTAACTTTATATTTGCCTTGCTATCATTTTGGCTTTAACTGAGTTAAACTCAGTATTAGAGTTGCAATAAAACCAAAATAACAGGCTCATTATTAAAAAGGCAAAATATGTTTTGACTCGCTTATATTGCTTTCGAAATACTTAAAAGTAAAAAAGGTTTATTTTGTTGATGTTGATGTATGTTGACTAAAACACAAGTGCTAAAATTTCTAGGTTATTATTAGGTTTATATAATGCTCCACCTCATTAAAGAAACTCTTCTGAGTAAACAGTGTTTTACATCTTCAATGGATCCATCAGTGATAATGAAATTACGACAAATAAATGGTAGTTCTCAAAAATTTTTATGAGTATCTTGATTGTGAATGTTAACGTTTCCAAGTAACAACATACTGGGTGACATTTCTAATTGGTAATGCATTTAAGCTAAAGTAAAAGAAGAGGAAGAGCGTGCATTATCAATTTGAATATTTTTGGTTTCACGATCAGTGCTGGAGAGATTTATCATGACAAAAAGAGAGCGGGGCAGAGAAGAAGAGTTACACGCGGAGACGAGCTAAAAGATTTTCCAGCGTTATTGTCTGAACACCTGGTGGTGCTGCACACATACTTTTTCTGAACTTGGTATTCTGTTGGCACTGCTGAACAGAGCCCCATTCTCCAATAATTGAGAAGCTCACATTGTGCCTAATAGGATTGCTTACAGAGAGGGGACATCAAATGGCCTTTGTTCGGTCACTTAGGAACTGCCTGCTTGGAGCTGCTCTGCTTGGCAGTGTCAGGTTGGGAAGTTTGCAGAGCTGAATGGATACAGGACTGGTTCTTTAAAAAAAACTGAAACTCTTCCTGCTTCTATCTGCCAGTGGAATGTGTAGCATTGTTGCTCCATCTCTGGGTTACTTGGCAGTAAAACAGAACTTTCTCCAATGGCAATGGCAATGTCAGAGACCTTTTCCAAACACCAGCTCAGAACCGTGACTGGGAGGAGGCGGCCCAGTGAATAATCACAGTCTCCCGCTCTACTGGCCCAGTAAACATTTAACTGTTTGGTCCAGAAAGTGCAGATAGCTCTGAGTAAACTAATGCTCTAGCTTAATTTGAAGTTGACAAATAATTAAATATATGGGTTGTTGTGTCTCTTTCGACCCACAGATCTTCTTGTGGGAGCAGAACCTGGAGCAGTTCCACATGGATCTGTTTCGCTTTCGGTGCTACCTGGCCAGCTTGCAAGGAGGAGAGTTGCCCAACCCTAAACGCCTCCTGGCCTTTGCCTCCCGTCCCACCAAGCTGACCATGGGCAGACTGGGAATATTCTCAGTCTCTTCCTTTCATGCACTGGTAGTTATCCTCTTTATACTTCATTTTGTTTTTAGTTAACCATAATATATGATCTTGCTACATGTGTGCATGCATTTGAACCAAACTGTGCAGTATAACAACTGTAAAGGACTGTTTGGATAAACTGACACATAGCAAATGTCATCTATTCAAACTGTTGTTTACCAGTTTGCGTTATTGGCCAGTTGGAAGGATGTTTTGCGTTTTCATGGGTAAACCTGATCAAAGTACTTCATGGTACAAAATGTTGGTTAATCACAACCAATATTTTAATTGTAATATTCAACAGTAATATTGTCGAATATTCCATTTTCCAGTTTGGAGGATGTTTTTTGAGAAAGCATTGGCACGGTTTCCTTCATAGTATATTTTGGCAGCACAGAGTTAACTTGATGACTCACCTGGCACAAAAAAAAAAATTGCCTCAAATAATATTTCTTTATGCCATGATGGCTATTTAGGTTCTTGAGTTTACCAGGGGTCACCATTTGATAGGCTTAAGTTGTGTGCCAGCCTCCTACGGCTACAGCGGGGTTATGCACTCCAGATACAAAACGAACTGTTGCAGAGAGAAACGTCAATTTGATTTTTAGACTTCGCTCAGGTGCTATTTTTCTTCTGCAACCACCAACGCAGCGTTCTAGGGCAGGTGGGTGCTCAGGCTGTTTGGTAGCAGTTTGTGATTTGAAGAGTTGGCTTGCAGTTTTATTTGTCTCATTTGCCTATCCCTACATTCACAAACGTGTACGAGTACGAGTCTATTTAAAAGCTTTAGATGTGTGTGTACTGCAATTAGATGCTTGTGAGTTAAATGTCTTCTGATAAATCTTCAAAATATTTGTTAGTGTCTTGTCGGAAAGATCTCGTAGAACATGATTTTTTTTTTTTTACTCGTGTTTTTGCAGGTGGCAGCTCGTACAGAGACAGGAGTGAGACGCAGAACGCAAGCCATGTCTCATTCCTGCAGCAAGCGCAAAAGCAGGTTTTCCTCCCTCTGGGGTGTAGACACAACCTCCAAGAAGAAAACAAAAGCCCACCCTACGGTTAGCCAGGTCTGTGTGGTCCTACATTATTGAATAGATATGTTTGAATCTCAAGGTACCGGCATGGCAGAGTTATCCGCACAGATCTTTTTTCCCCTTTGCCCTTTTGTTTAAAAACAGCCCTTCACTATTCTGCCTGAGGTAACACTACACCTCTTTCTTCTTGGCCTTGCAGGTGTTTGCTGATGGTGAAGAGCCAGAGAAAAAACCAGCAGATCGCATATTTGTTGATTCTGTGAAAGAAAACACAGTAAGCTTTTGCTCTCTGTTAACACGAATTAGTCTGTAAGGAATAGTTCAGACATCCTTTACTTCATTGTCTTTTCAGAGGCTAAAAGTTGCTTTAAGTAAATAAGAAGTACTTGTTTCACTGGCAGATTATTTGTAACATTCTAATGTTTATGATCAATGCTTCCTGGTTGGTACCACTAACTTTTTAGTTAGTGGTGCCGGCCACTGATCTTGGGCTCAAGTTGTATGCTATTTTTTTTCAAGATTTAAGTTTTGCTCATAAATCATCCAAATTCACATGAAGGAATCAATGAAAGAATCAGTTTCAATCATCCAGTTTTCAAACCGAGTTACTGAAATAAACTTAATTTTTGATGTCATTCTACTTTACGAATGCCTTCAGCATATTATCAATCAATAATTATTTAGGAAAAGAGTGGAAGCGAGGTTCTATCGAGGTGATGAAATTAAAGGACGGCAGTTAATTAAAGGACTGTAATTTACCAGCCTTCTAATATCCGTGTTGTCAGAAAACAGAAGATGGAACTGTGAAAAACCTTGCTCGACCAAACACCGACAGCGACATGTGGGCTCCTGAAAACCTCACTCCCTCCTGGGTTTGTCTGCCAAATGACCAGCCTGTGTTAACCACCATCCAGCCAGGAGAGTCTGCACTGTGTGTTCTGGAGTCTATATGCAAGGTATCAGAACTATGCCTTGTATGTATCTTTTTTATGCTAAGTCTGCTCTCTGCAAGGATCTGTATGCATATGTGCTGTCATGAGAATATGAGGGGGGGGGGGACATTTTTCTTTGGTATTTAAACATAACTTGTTTTTGAATTTGCAGACCCATGAGCTTGACCCAACCAAACACTACTTGCGACTTAAGTTCTTTATGGAAAACCAAACGCAATTCTACATTCCCAAGCCAGAAGAGGACATCTATGACTTGGTATATTTAAATGCCTGATTGGAAATTATGTTTTTCCTTACATCCCAAAAGCCTTCATAAAGTCAAACTTAACCTTAAAGTGCTGTATGAGGACTCACAAGGCAAAATACTTCATTCATAAAAAAGTGACTCATTGGGAGATCATGCTCCAAAACATGAATATGGAGACCTTTTTTACAATAAACTGATACATTCTTGTATTTACATCATCCCTGTCAAGATATTGTTAGTGCTGCTTTGTGTGAGAAGGAAGAAAATGAATGCTCCATTTTTCTGCTGTCGATAACCCGCCCACCACACCATGACTAAAGTTAGACAGAGCTTCAGGATTTATATAATAACTGCTTTTTCTTCTTCACAGTTGTACAAAGAAATCGAACTCTGCTCCAAAATAACTAAAGTCATCCAGTTTGACAGAGATGAATCCTGTATGATTGGTTATGGTGAGAGCAGTTTTTGTTTTATAATGAAAATTTCAGATTTTTGGCTTCTGTTTTGATCAGAAAGAAATGATCATGTTTAACCCCGACACGAGTCGTGTTCCTTTTTTAACCCTTCTGGCTTTCCCTTTTTGTCCGTCAGGTTTTTCTATCTCAGTGGTGGAAGAAGATGGAGTACAGCAGCTTTACATCACTGATGTGAAGGCCGGGGGGTTAGCCTTTGCCAAAGGTTTGTGTCTCATGAGACAGCTATCTTCTGTTGCAGCTAATTTGTTACAAAGATGGCAAAGAGCAGTAAAAAAAAATGCATTAGATGTTTCACTGCACTTATGAATTTTTATTTAAATTCTTTTTAATTACTGTTTTCATATTCATGCAGTTTAATGATGAACTTGTAACTTGGCCAGTGTTACAAGTTACAATCTTGTCGGGGACATTTTCTGAAATCTGTCTCATTTCAGACAGATTTGATTTATGCAGCTCTGGTCATTGGTTTCTAGAGTCTATTTTTTACTCAAATGTCAAAGAATAAAATCCAGAAAAGTTATTTATGAATGATTCATGATCCATTCATGTCCTTTATCTTGGATTTAGCACTTTGCTCTTTGGCAGTTCTTTTGCCTCTAGATACTTTTAACGTAGGGTGTCAGACTGTTTATGTGGATTTTTATCTGGGCCTGGTTTAGGTGACAAAAAGAGAGTTTTTATTGACCTGTTTTATGCTGTCATATTTTCAGTTTTTCTGAACTGTCCGTTTCATTTCTAAGACAGATGGTTCCACCTAAAGCTAAAACTCAGGAAAAGTAAATGGTTTGCGTATAAAATGTCAAGGAATGTAAAACTATCTTCAAAGTTCAACTAACTCCTACTTTTATTGATTTTGTTAGACATTCCTGGAAATACTGGACATCCTATATTTCTATCTGTCACTGCAGACAGTTAAAAAAGTTTACCTCTTGCATGAATAATTTAAAGGGGAATAACATGAAGTGAATCTTGTTCTTACGTTTTTAACAGGTCTGAATGCCGGCGATGAAATTCTCCAGCTGAATGGGAAAGACTCCCACAGTCTGAATTTCTCAGACATGAAGGCTGCGTTCTCCCAAGTGTCTCTGGCTTTGACGGTCAACACTCTGCCCTCAGTGGACCGCCGTCAGCTTTGCTACCTTCCACCGCGGCGCTCCGATGCGGCAGAAGACCTCTACACTGACATCTTCTCCCAAAGTCAAGGTAAAAAGTGATTTTAAGTAAAGCCTCATGAGCAAATGTAGCAGTGAAAATAGCTTCCCCTGCAATGTTAAAATACATTTGTACATATAAACGTACATATAATTTGAGATATTTTAATTATCTTTAGACATTAAAAAAGTTTAAAAAAAATTTTTTTTTCCCCTGGCTTTTAAAAGGTTTCCATTGTGGTTGCATTCAGACTTTCTATGCAACAAACACATTAATGGTTCCATATGATTTAAAACTTGATATGATATATGAAGACAATGTTGTTCTGTTGTATAGAGTTAAATTGACTTTTAATATAATTACTATTTCAACAAAAATACTGTAAATACTGTACGTGTAACTAAACCAAAAGGAAATGAGCCATGAACGAACACAGCTATAAATAAACATATTTTCAGGAAGAGTTGGTGGCTTCTCAAAGACAGACAGTGATGCATGATGTTCATCTACATCAACAGATGCTTAGTTGTCAAATGTACTAAATTTGTCCAAAGTTAATTCATGTTCCCAGTATTTCTAACAGCTTTTGAATAGCTGTTCACTTTCACGGGTGACGAGACATTTTAATTGCAAAATGTATGGAAACATTGGGAGGACACAGAATGTGTCCCGAAACAGTTCTAGATAAATCAGAAAAATGAAAGGTGGCACATTTTGGACTTTTAGCTTTCAACAACCATGGCTTTAGAAATATCATTCTTACATGGCAAAGTAGTGAAATGCTTTAACAGGAAACAACAAGAGCTTGTGTTTGTGTTTTGTTTCGATGCAGAGGAGATTCTGGACGATGGTGTGGGACTGCTGCTGGAGAGCTCTGGAGACAGCCTGGACGATGATTCGGAGATATTTAGCGAATTTGACGAGTGCGGAAAGGTAAGACTGCAGCAAACACGTGACAGCACATCTTGTTTTGATGCTTCCTACTTGTCCTTCGCAGCAACCCTTCTCAGCTTTCTGTTACGGGAAAAAAAACGCTCTTATGAACATTTGCTGCAGCACAGTTTGAGTCACCACCTGTTACTGGCTCATTTCAGCACTTTACGAAAGCTCTGCCGTTTTTGTTCACATTCACTTATGGGTGCTGCTGTTAAGTGCAAGTCTGTATCGCGCCTCCTTTTGACTACTGCTGTAAAGGAATATAGTAGCCTTTGACAACATAACATTAATAATGGCTCAATATTAAAAATGCCTCCACAAAAGTATATAAACTTAAAGCTTTTTGAATGAAACATGCTGGTGATATTTGCCTTTATTAAGCTTAATTTCTAATGTCTTTATTATGCACCGTTACTAGCCATTAGGATGAATGAGGTTCATTCATCAAGGGACACAAATTACAGAAGAGCACAACTGTCAAGATGAAGAAGTAACATTGTCATTAATTTGCTTTTGGCTGATGGTAAATTTTTTTTCCATGCTGATGGAAAAATATGGCTTAATTAAGACACTGATCTCTAAACTTATCTTCGTATCTGACTTTAAAAGGTTTTCCAAGTGTCTTTTTCTTGATTGCAACATTTCTAATCAGTCATCGCACCAGTTTACGACCTGATTAAGTCTGTATGTAGACAGCATCATCTGATCTTCTTAATCCAAATAAGGTTATGTTTAGCATATTTATGCTTCTGCAATATGTTTATCTTCTTGATGACTAAACACAGTGTACAGTTCATTGCAAAAGTTTTCACACCCCCTGACTCTTTTACATCATGTTTATAGACACTGTTTTATTGGGATTGTTGGGATGGGATTGCGATGGACCAACAAAAAGTAGCACATAGTTGTGAATAAGCTGCTGCGATAAGAAATTACTCAATTGGATTATGAATTAAAATGAGCTTGATAATTTCCATTCTGATGATTAATATTTTTTGAAGGGCAATTTTGCTTTCAAAGCATCATATTTATGGTTTGGTATCAAGTAGATTTTATTTCAGTTTTATTTTTTATTTTGCATATTTCAAATATCTCCCAGTGTTCTTTACTAAATTCAAGTTTACTGGTCTTTGAGGGGGTGAGCTTGCAGGATTATGCCACTATCAATATTACTTGAGAATAGTCTCAAAACAATTAGTTTATTGCATTAATTATTAAAATTACTTATCGTACATCAAAGTATATTAGCGTGACAAACCTAGTTGTGAAACGGAACGAATTTTTTTTTCCCCAAATAAAAATCTATAAGATATATGTAAGCTCTTTTCTCTGATAGATAGATCTGCAGCTGTTTGATATGATCTCACTATAAATTCAGCTGCTCTGTGAAACTTCATGGTTTGTCAGAACAAACGGCTCCATCAGGACCAAGAGACGCAGCGGGGGTCGAACAGAAATTCACACTTCTCGATTTTTATTTATCAAAAGTCTTCACACCACATGTTTTTAATAACTCCTTTGTGTTGGTCTATCACATAAAATTCTGCAGTATATGAGCCCTTTGGCAAGGCACTGTTTGTTTTATTATGTTCACCGATTCGCGTTTCCTGAGTATCAGTTGCAGTTTTTCCATTTCCACTTACTGAACTTGAAGCAGTCCTGATGCAGTGAATCCTCTTCTGTGGTGTGAAAGCTTACACTAAAACAAGTCTTTTCTCAGGCCTATGATTAGTGTTACTTTCTTTTATGATCAAATTATCTGGTAACCAAATTTTGCAAGCACATGTAGAAGTCAATCATTGTAATAGAAGCTTAAGTAGGCTATATACTCCTATTTCATTTAATTTATAAGAGTTTATATATAAAATTCCCCGTTATCGGTTTTGTTCCTGCAAAGCCTGCTTGTTTGCAGCTCCCTTCACCCCCCTCCTCTTCATCAAACCCTACATTTATATTCTACTGCTGTGTTGCTCACCCAGCCAATCCTGCTGCACTGCAACCTTCGAGGAGACGACTCCGTTCCTCCTGCACTCCTCTGCTCTGGGTTCAGTCACAGGGATTATTAAAACTCATTTGCAATGTTGTCAAAGCTGGACAGATCCTCACACTCACTCCGTGTGCCCGAGTTTAGCCAGCCTGTAAAGGAGAGAGAAAGCCAGAGAGAGAAAACAGGAGAATATTAGTGAGAGCTACAGCAGACTGTGAAGGCGCAAAAGAGGGGGGAGCTGGAAGGCTGTAAGTGCTGGTGGGCGGAGAGGAGGAGGCTGTGCAGCTTCACTCAAGGACCACAGCACCTTCTTTTTTAAAACGGGAAAGACAAAAGGGGGCGAAGAGATGTGTTCCAGAGGCACAGAGTAGGCTTGACTTTTAAAAAAAAAACAAACCTGGAGTTATCTCTCGGGCACTTTACCTGCCGCTGACTGTCCACTGACTGGCACTGGGCAATGTCCGTCCTGAAGTGGAGCAAGCACAGAAAGCGCTCCGCAGACTCCATCTATGACATGCTTCATCTGGTGAGATCTCTGTCATGTATCTCTTTACCTGGATTGCTGTCGCTGCGGTCGTAGCTATTTCGTCTTAGTTAGGGAAGGAAAACACCTTCGTAGCTTTTGTTTAAAGCCCCCCTCTCGGCCGCTAAAGACAGGAAGCTGTGAGTCATCGATGTGTCGCATAGTTGCCCCATAATCACAGGAGTTCTTCACAAGATGATAAGGAAATAAACGGCTACGTGCAGGAGTTCATTCCCGTGAAACTTGGACCTGACATGACTTTGAGAAACTACCCTCCGCGTTGCTGCGGTGATTGACTGCTGGGGGAGCTTTCTCCCTCGCAGTCTTGGGCTGTGATATCAATCTCTTGTCAGATTCACAGAGCAGATATGTAACCTTCTCTCTACCTCATCAGCGCTGTGCTGCTTTATGTGTTTCATCCATATTTAATAAGCTAGGGGAGACAATAAACTGGATTCTCACACTTTTTTTTATTTTTTACCCATGACAGTGTCTTTGATTTACACTCTGTTCGTACTTATCCTAAAAGCTTTGCCGTTTTTTTCTTGTCGTCTGTCTCTTTGCCATCTCATGACTGTTTAGAAGCTCACAACTGCAATGGTGTTAATTAGACTAAACTGTGAGAACTATGACCAGACTGACTGTCTTGCGTGGCTCAGTGAAACTTGTTAAATTGTATTATCAATTTACCAAGGCAGGAGGAGTCGGAGGACTTCATTCCTAGTTCTTATATGGCTATTACAGTCATCCAGATGACTTTACTTTAAGGCTTTTTGCATATTTGTACTGGAGAAGGCACTGATTGTTTAATGGGCTATACGTGTGCAGTTCTACAAATTGGAAAACAAAAAGTTATGTCAGGAATGCAATTCAAACATGACACTGATATAAATATTCATTATACAGAGAGTAAGAATGGTTTTACAATTCAACAGTTGTAGGTTATCGTCTGCATCCTCTGAGTCCAGCTGTAGTCCACACTCCCCCCAAACTCTGCTAATGGGCTTTGAATAACGATCCTTGGTTTGTTCATGCACCTATTTATACTATTGTTTTTTTTCTTCCACTTAACTTTCCACTAACATACTTGCATACAATGCTCTGAAAAACAACCTTTTGTGACAGAGCCTCCTTTTTGAAGGCGTCAGGACTCTCTCTGCGGTCGGCAATCATATGTGTGATTGCCAACAGTCCAAAAAAAAGAAGAAAAAAAATTTTCATTCATCTTACATAATATTCTAATTTTCAAACAAACGTCTAAGTTATTAACATGACTAAGTCGTAATAATCTGAGATGTCTTAAGAATGTTGTTTGATAAGTCTGTATATGACAGATTGTTTACATTTTATTGATAAAACAATTGAAATAAATATGCTTAGAGATTATGCTGTGGTTCATATTACAATATTACAGCATTTAATGCTATAGAGATGAGTATTATGAGTAGCACTCCTTAGGCTCAACACCATGAATGTTTGCATTTTCTGTCTTTCCTGTAAGTAAGGAAAGTGTGTAAAAGCTCATTTTGGTCTACAGCTGCAAAGGGGGAAGGAGGGAACATTGTGCAGCTTTATGCTCCATACAGCTGGAGAAAATTCTAGTTGCTTTGAACTTTCTGGTGTCTCAGTTGATGAGCATTTTTGTGGTTTTGAAAGTCAAACTGTAAATCTCTTGTATCTTGATATTAGTAACTGGTGCAGAATACTTACTAAACCCCTAAAAACGAAATAGTCCTAATGCATTTTAACTCGCTTCATCTACTAGAATGTCAAATGATCTGGCGAGTAACCTGTGCTGTGAATCATTGAGCTGCTTTCTTAAATATTCAAAGAGAGTTTGATCACAGATACTACTTGTTCTGAACATTAATGCAAATATAAAGTGCCATACTGAAAAAGGCCAGATTAATAAAGGATTTCTCCATCTCAGTCACTGCATTCAGAGCCTCTCTATGCCACGGCATGGAGCCAAATTGGGCACACATCCATGCTTTGTTGACCTCTCTTAATGATCAGTTTGGCAAGATTTACAACCCTGCTGAAGATCAACAGGAGTCTTGTACCGACATCGGTCCTGGCATGTTCAATTTAATATCGCATAATGGAACGAGGCGGCTGTTCTGGCTAAAAGCTGTCACAATTAATAAATTGTCATCCCGTTTTGTTGTGTGTGCAGACTGAAGTCAGCTTTGCCAATATTTTATAGTGCTCTGTTTACATGCATTAAGACAGCAAATCATAATTAATCATGTTAATACTGGTCAGTGTTTTTAAGTTTCTTCTCACCATTTGAGAAGTGGTACAGTAGTAGAAAAAAAGTCCAGCTTATTTCTCTAGTTTTCTCTCTACATTAGTGCTGCACAAATGTTCTTCCACATCCTTCTGCACCAAAGTCTAAACAGACGAGGACAAAATGAGTGCCACTGATTAGTTATCGTAAGGAATTTATTTCCATTTCCTTTCTTTCTTATGGTCACAGACGCCTTAAAGAACAAAACTAAGCAGGGGATAATTAGTTGGATCTGAAGCCCAGAAGGTGGCAGTCAGAGGCAATTATAACACTCCTCTTGTGTGTGATGATGAGCTCTGAACTAGAGATCCTAAAACACGTCTACTTATTTCATCTTGGATTAATAGGCTCTTCTAAACTGCTGATGGCTTCTTTATTTTTGTTATTTAGACACAGTTGAACAATTCCGTGTGCTCGAGATCAAATAAAAAAAAAAAAGAAGAGATTTAAACGGCATCGTTAGGAAAACTAAAAGCACTACATGAACCCACCACCCACAAAACACACACACACCACCACAACCACCCAAAAAACAAGCTCTATTATTTTCTATCAAACATACCACACCTGCTGCCTCTGGTCCGCGATGATACAAGGCTCATCTCCCTGTAGTCCAGAGGCATAAAGACCTCTGATAAAATTTACAATTCTTGAGTCCAATCCATTTCATCTCAACACTTCTAATGTGTGTTAAAGGTGCCGACTGCCATGAGTTAAAATGCTCCAGATTTAAGGATCTAAATAACTGCTGCATTATGTAAAAAGTAGTAAAAGTTATTAGCACTTCTTACTGGTTGCATCTCAATAAACCGACGACACTCAGAGTACTGCTGAATATCTAGTCAGGTTTATTTGTATGGCACATTTTAGCAACAAGGCAGTTCAAACAAAGTGCTCTACACCATAAAAACATAAAACAGAAACCAATTGTGAAACAAGCAATTAACATTACATTTTGTCAAATGCCATGCCAAATGCCGTCAATTTGTGAATGTGTTAATTTTGTTTAAAACCAAATTCTCATGGATTTTAAACACTTGGCAATACCTAAAAGGTCAGTTCTGTGTGATTTAACCTCATAAAGAGATGGATCAAAAAAAAGTGTGCAGTAAAAACTGGTACACTGACAAACTATCAGGAACTAGAAAACGGGAACATCTAGCTCCAGTTCTGGCTTCACTTCAACGGCTTGCTGTTTATTACAGAATTGATATAAAAATGTACTGTTTTTTTAAGGGTCTTAATGATTTCCCCTATTGCTATACATCCACAAACACAGAAAGGGGAAGAAAAAAAAAGGACGCTTGAATGTTCCAAGGTCCAAACAAAAATGTCCCTGCTTTGTGAAATAATGTACCATTCCAAAGTCTGGAGACTTTTTATGAGCTTTTAAAGACACACTTCTACTCTTTTGGCTTTTGAGCAAAGAAAGAACTGGGTATCTGAATGTGGCTCTAGTTTAAAGGGCTTTCAGTCTGTTTTCAGTTTTCAAATACTCAAACACACTCAAAAATTGTTTTGTTGCCCTTTATTCACAATTGGAAGTCAGCAACAACAAATTCATGTTGAGAAATGTTTGATACATGCTTGCTCCACAAATTTAGCAAATTTCCTACTTATACATTATAAAGTTGCCATTTTACCACTTCTGAGTTGGTGAGCAAGCCGTCTGAGAGTTTTGGGGAATTTTTCAAGCGGAACAAAGGGTCGTCTTTCATGCCTCACATAAATGTCTCCTTGATTAGATAATGTTGACAATCAGTTTAATTTATAAAAGCTGTGTGAGATTAGACGTGTCTGGCATTGATATTTGAATTTATTGCAGTCATTACATACAAATGAATGATGAATTAAAAGCAAACATGAAGATCTTAATTGAATTGCATGTAATGAAACAGACCTTTTGAAGAAACAAATGTCAGTTTTGTTTGGCGAGCGTTTTATGCACAGGAGATGGTGTTGAGATTGGGAGATGTGCTGACTGGCAGCCACTTTGATCTTAATTAAGATTAGAGGCATCCATCTTTTGCAGCTGTGTGAAGTCCATATCGTTATTATTTCCCAGAGGTATTTGTAGGTGCGACAGGATAAATTGCTTCCATCAAGTCTATAAAACTCGCCATATTACAAGCGGGTGACATCTTTGCCCTTCTTTACCCGGTTTTTAATGTACTCCTGCTGGCTGTGCCTTTTGCATGGCCCCCCGACCGCTCTGCTGGATTTTCTCAGCTGATCTCTTTTGTGCCCTGATAATCCACAATATGATGAAATCAAGTTGTGATGGATAAGGAAGGAGCCTCTTTGTGCGTTCTCTTTTGTGCTTGTATTGATGTTACAAGCCAGCATTTCTTGTTTTTATTTATTTAGGTTTTTGTTTGGCTGGCGAGGCTGTAGCCTTTTGCAAACAAAGTAACTATTTGTTCAGCCATGTAGGCTTTTGTTGAGAGGGGTCTATTTTTGTCCAAAATAATAGTCTAATGCACATCAGGGCCAGTCACCATGGCAACTCATACTCTTTGTGGACACACAGTGTGTGTATATATTTTGATCCAGTGAAAGAGTTGAATCATTACACCACTAATCCATCAGCAGGAAGAAAGCACCCGGGAAAGTGAGCAAAAACGAGGAGGTTGGAAAGTCATAGTTGTGATGGACTGAAATAGACCAAATTAGTGCAAAAGATTTTTTTAGAGCTGGCTCTCTGCCTCTTTCTAGGCTCACTCTCTGCACAGTCATGAGTCTGTGCACAGCAGTAAGTAGAAGGTGATGCCTACACATTTCCTTCCAAGGTGCTGATTGGTTGCTTCATGCAGATTTCCTTTTATATCCTCACATTTGGATTACACTTTTGCCTGTTTTTGATCACTTACCTGTCTCTTTTGTCTTCCTGTTTTCCTTTAAAGAGCACAGAGCAGGTCGCCGCTTTCTGCCGCAGTCTCCATGACATGAATCCCTCAGAGTGCGTGTCCTCTTCGCCGAGCCCGGACTCACCCTTCCCGCCTACCGCGACTCCCCGACAGCTGTCCGATGCCGACAAGCTCCGCAAAGTGATCTGTGAACTCGTGGAGACCGAGCGCACCTATGTCAAAGTCAGTATCGATCATCAGACTCGTTCCAAGCAGATGGTGTTTGTGAGTGCATATGTTCTCCTGTGCAGCAGTCAGAGATTCTATCAGTCTTGAGATGTGCTCCGCCTTCATATTGTCTATTCTATACAACCGATCCATATTTATCTCTGCGTCCCCGGAGATGTGATGGGGGACACAGCTGTGTCCTTGTCTGGATATTTTCTAATCTTTTCCAGCTCGGAATAAAAATGGCTCGGTGGAATAACTGGGTTAGAGATGGTATGTAATTGGAAAATGTCACGACTGTCTTAATGATTCTCAGTCCAGGGGGCACAAATGGGCTTACTATAGAAATCACATTACAAATGATTGATTGTATATTGCACAAGGTTTAAGGGGAATTGATGATTTATTCTAATTTACTTTAGTCTGGTGCACTTTGTTTGTATGTTTAATTGCTGCTGAAAAACACCACAGGGACTTAAAAGCCAGAGGAACAAATGCCACAGAGGACTTTTAGTGATAATTAATGATTTGAAATGAATGCTGCTGTCAAATTAATTTGTAGGTTTGCTGGTATACAAGTTTATTATACACATGTATTTCAATATGCTAGAATATCGTCCAAAGGGTCATTTATGTCAATAATTCTGTTAAAAAAGGGAAACTCCTAATGATTTGCACAGAGTGATATTTTTGTTAATTTTTATTATAAAGGTTCATAGCTAATGAAAACCCAATACTCCGTCTTATATAACAATCAGATTTTTTGAGGAACAAATTTAAATAAAAGGTTTAACACAGGAATGTCTCCTTTCAGAAAGATTTGTTCTTGTATTGTACATACTTAGATGTTTGTTGTTTTTTTTTGGCATTGCTACTATATTAATGTGACAATAATACAAAAGGTCAGTATTTGGTATTACTAGTTTGGTCAGGATTCAGTGCGACTGGAGTCGGTGCCTTAAGAATAACCATACCAACTCCAGTCACACTGAATCCTGACCAAAATAGTGAATCGCAAATTCAAACCACACTTTTCCTTTCAGTCAATATATATGTAAAACGCCAGCTTTTTTACGATGAGAGTTTGTTGGTTACCCCTGCCTCGCTATACATCTATATCAAGTCCACGCGTTTTCCCATGATTGTATGAGTCATAACACTTCCATATTACATATTTTTTCTTCAAATTGCTATGGAATATTGTCATTTTCTGAGAAACTGAACTTTGAGTGAATTGCTGCCCATACGTTGCCTACTACAGTTTAAAAACACAGTTGTCTTATAATGAGTGGGCAAATACTTAAAAATGTGCAACCTTTTCCCCCCAGTTGATTGCAGTGTGTAGCAACAGCACTATTTTATGAAAAATCCAGTCACTATGATCTTATGTAATCATTCATACTGAGAAACTGAAGTTTGGGTTTTCATTGCCTGTAAACCATAATCATCAACATGTACTGAAATAAATATTTTAACCATATCAATCTGTGGGTAATAAACCTAGATATAATTAACTCTAAATTAATTTACTGAAATTAATCAACATTTTTAATTATTTTGCTTTTATTATTGAGCTGCACTCATGCTCCTGTTTGTCTTCTGGTTTTAGACTGGAGATCATACAGCTTCCTGTTCAGATATCTCTTTAGTGCTGGCTTCTAAAAAGCTCCTTGTTTTAGGATGATTTAGAATCAGCCATTTTACACACTGTTGTTATTCGTAAAAACTTTCCACATATCCTATTTATGAAGCTGTTGTTGCCTGCAGTGGTTTATAATAGTCTCTTGCTCATTCGTATTAAAACAAGTCCTCAAGACTGGCAACATTTCTCTCTGACTTTTATCACCAAGAGTCTATTTCCTATAGCGTCCCACATAGTGACAGAACACAATTAAACACACTTAACTCTTGCCTTGCAGGATCTCAATTGTCTCATTGGGAGATATTTAACCCCACTGCAGAAAGAGAATTTCCTCACACAGGATGAGGTATGTGAAATGTTTCCCATGCATGAGCTTTTAAGAGGTAGCTTGGCTTTTAGATGCCAGTGCTGCTGAAATATTCTATTAATGGTTTGTTGCATAATCATGTGAAGTGTTGCCTTGTAGGAGAAGAGGGATGGATGGTAATTAGAGAGAGAGAGAGATTTTTACATGCATTTGCAATATTAAAATTTATGTTGTATGTCAGTTTGAGTTTTTGTAACTGTTACAAAATACTAAAAATTTGACACTACTAGACGATGGAAATGATTAAATTTCTTTTCCCCCAGCTGGATGTTCTATTTGGCAATTTGCCAGAAATGGTGGAATTCCAGGTTGAGTTCCTAAAAACGCTGGAAGATGGAACCAGACTGGTTCCAGATCTGGAGAAGCTGGAGAGTGTTGATCAGTTTAAGGTACAAATCTTTCTTTTTTTTAGACATAATCCTAGAATATAAACAGCATCAAGCATCCAGAAGACCTATGAACTTTCTTTCTGACTCTGTGAACTCTCTCACAGAAAATACTCTTTTCTTTGGGAGGCTCTTTCTTGTACTATGCGGACCGTTTTAAGATCTACAGTGCTTTTTGTGCCAGTCACACTAAGGTCCCAAAGGTTCTTGTGAAGGGTGAGTACATTTTTTTTTTTCATTGGGCTGACATTCCACCTTGGCTCAAAGGACAGTGTGTATATACCATCTGCTGTATATTGCAATTCTCCATAAATCTCCTCTTCATCATCAGCCGCAGTTGTCCATCTGACCCCCATATACTTTCCAGCTGGAAGTTCTTGAGGTTAAAAGCCTGGCTAGATTGTATGATATGTAATTAGAAGTGTTGAACAGACTCTTCTGAAGCTACTACACCCACTCCCTTTCTAACTTCACTGGCTTTGTTTGCCACATTCATATTCAGTGAGTCAACTGCTTTTCTGCTGTGCAGGTTTTGATGGCGGTATTAAAATAAAGCACTTTAAATATGCTTATTGATTCTTCCTCCTCGCTTTTCACACAACAATACAAAATGGTTTGTATTTGGCAAGCCTGTGGTTTTGTTTTGCTTTTCTGAGAGACAAGCAGAACTGTGTGCCCTCTGGACAAGGCCTTTATTACTATCACTATTTCTTGGTTATCTCTCAAGTCCATGACTTGATGCAGTCTGCTGGGTTTAGCAGATTGAGGCATTTTTGAACTTATTAGGATAATTAACAGAGCTTAATGTACTGTTTGATGGCAATGTATGCGTGATTGAATTGACTTTATTTTTATTTTTGCAAAGTGACTCAAGATGGCATTTGTTGTGATTTGGTGCTATATAAATAAACTAAATTGAACTGAAGTACTTTTGGGCATGGTGACTGTGGGATTCTCACAATATGATAACTGAGTTAAACCGTCAGTTATCATGGTTCTATGGTATTTTCATACAGTTATAACATTTTACTTTGTTTTCAATTTGTGTACAGTCTTACAGGTCTAATGAAGAAAAAAATGCGTGTTTTGCATTCATACAAAGTTTTAATGAAAATTTTGCTTTTAATTATTTACTACTAATAAAAAAAACTATTAAAGCCTACGACTTTCCACCTGCTAAGAGTAGTCATAAAGCAGAGTCAAATATCTCTGCTCAAAAATTCTTGTTGCCATGTGATGTCGTTGTGGACAAACGATCTGGCTGCCAGCATGTCTGTCTTTGACAATGAATTAGATTTTTCCAATGGAATTACATGTACTGTACCAGTTTGAACCCGTCATACAGAATGGAGTATCTGCTACTCCTCACCTTAGGTCTTGCTGGGTGAATCTGTGATAATCGGGAACTTACCACTAACTTCAGCCTGTGTGTTATGCTGCTTTGATTCCACTCATTCCTGTGCGCACACCTGCATTAGGCTGCCTTTCTCCGGTTAGAGTGGGTGATGTTTAATGAGCTGTGTCCCCTACTGCAGCCCCGTTCGAGGCGTTCAGTGTAGCTATTTGGGTAATGAACGAGGCAGGTCCTAGTCTGAAGCTTATATTTAAAAATGACCATGTTATTTTCTGTTATATTCCAAATAATTACTGGCCAGCTTCACCTAAGCAGGCAATTTATATTTTGATATCCCTTGAAAAGTATTTCACCTGACCCACACGAAACCACATGTAAAAAATATTTAATTACACTGCTAAGGATTGCATGACCTCTTCCAACCTTTTGCAAACCTAATGTTATTTTTGTCATTGCAGCCAAAACCGACCCTAATTTCAAGGCCTTTCTTGATGAGCGGAACCCCAAGCAGCAGCACTCCTCCACCCTAGAATCCTATTTGATTAAACCCATTCAGAGGGTGCTAAAATACCCACTTCTGCTAAGGGAGCTCTACTCACTGACAGACCCAGACAGTGAGGAACACTACCACTTGGATGGTAAGACAATGTCAGAGTTTACTGAGGATACAAAATCCTTTTTATCACAGAACTGAAATGAATCCCTGAATGGACACGGCAGTTTAGCTGAAAACATGTTTTCTGCTTGACATAGTTGCTATTAAGGCCATGAACAAGGTTGCCAGCCACATCAATGAAATGCAGAAGATCCACGAGGAGTTTGGAGCAGTGTTTGACCAGCTGATCACTGAGCAAAGCAGTGAAAAGAAAGACGTAGGTTTGGACAAGTGCAGCCTTTTTGTTCTGTCAAAAAGAAAAAAGAAAGTCCCTGTGGGATGACGATGTTGATATTTTCACACAACTGCCAGGTGGCTGATTTATCGATGGGCGATTTGCTGCTTCACAACACAGTGACATGGATCAACCCACCCATTTCTCTGGGAAAATGGAAGAAAGAACCACAGATGGCAACATTTGGTATGTCAGTGATGATATTCAGTTTAATCAATCTATTTTGTTTTCCTACACGGTTTCAGCAATAAATGTACTAGAATATGATACTTTGTTAAAATAGGCTATAAAACCCAGAATTGAACATTTATCACTTGTACTTTGACATTTAGTATTCATTATGATCATAACCATAAGTAATATTATGCTCAATTAAGGAAAAGTAACCCACTGAGGATATTTGGGGTTTATTTAGTAACAAAAACATTTATATGCAAAAATAAGTAGGATTGAAAATAATCAAACAAATCCAATTAATGAACAAACATAAAATGTGCTTTAAAAAATGTCATTTCTTTTAATATTTGTCAGATACAGTAGAGAAACAAAAGTCTGCATTTCCATTTCCAATGGATTAAAAATGCAAAACCCACACAAAAGGGTACAAGAGACTGCTGCACATAATGATTATTTGGAGGTAACTGATGTCTGCCATCTTCTTCCTCCTTTCAGTTTTCAAAACTGCTGTGGTGTTTGTATGCAAAGAAGAGTCCAAGCAGAAGAAGAAAATTGTACGTTTTCACACAAAAAGGCACATGCATTCTGTAACTGTACAAGCAACATTTAGATGTAACTTTAATATAAATATCATATTTATCTGATTTAAGGGCGGCTCACATCGAGTTTCTGTATCTTCGGAAGAAAAAGATCCTTTCCGATTCCGTCACATGATCCCTACAGATGCCCTTCAAATCCGATCAATGTCAAACACAGGTAGATGATCCATTAAATGCGGCTCTGTATTTTAATTTCACAATGTTTCTTTGCGAATGATGCAGATTGTTGGTATCCCACAGACGGTGAGAGCTCTGCAATGTGTGAAATAGTTCACACAAAATCAGAGTCAGAAGGAAGACCAGAGAGGACGTTTCACCTGTGCTGCAGGTGAGGATTTTCTTCTGAAGGAGGCGGAGTTTAACTTCAGATTTAAGCCTGTCTGCTGCTCCTTCTTGCTGCTCTCAACACAATGACAAACTGATGACGCAACCCTTCTTTTTCCTTTCTCAGCTCTCCAGAGGGCCGAAAGGAATTTCTGAAGACGGTCCACTCCATCTTGAGAGAAAAGCACCGCCGACAGCTCCTAAAGACAGAAAGTTTACCCCTCAACCAGCAGTATGTGCCATTTGGAGGAAAGCGACTCTGTGCCCTGAAGGGAGCCCGTCCAGCCATAAATAGAGCCGGTAAATGCCAGTCGGTGGCTGCATTCACCCTACAGCTTAAAGTGTCCCAATTCCTTCTAAACTGACACAGATAGGATCTTTGGCGGAATCCAGGTTGTTCATTTACATGTTCAACTGTGCGACCAAACAATTTGCAACCAGTTAATATATTACTTTGCAAAGTTAGCAATACCGCTTTAATCTTCTCAATGTTTTGTCACATTTGAAAAGAAAAAGCTCCAGGGTATTTGTCATTTTTAAAAGCAAAATCCAGTGCAAAAAACTCCATCACAGGGGTTAGAGAACGTCAGTGAACAAACGGCATGAAGACCAAACAAGCCAGGGTTAAATGTAAGCAACTTTTAAAATACATAGGTTATAAAATAATACCCCAACTCTAATGTTAATTCAGTATTTGAAAGCGAGAGCAACATGGATTGAACAGCTTTGTTCACTTCTTCCATTGCCAAAATATAACCCTACACACACAGAGGCAGACTACAACTCAAATACATCTCCGAAAATCAACATAGTTTCCGATGCCTTCTGTTTGCTGATCGGCTTGATTGAAATTCTAACAGAGAAATCAAACTCAATGGGAGAAATTCTAGAAGGAGCACTGAATGGAGATGGGAATTGAACAGAACTGGTATACTTTACAAGACTTGTCTATAAAAATACAGAAGAATTTTATGTAAAGCAATGGCTCAATACAAATGCTCAGTGCCATAAATACAAAAGTATTTATAATAATTCTTACTTCTACTAAAACTATTTTTTTTATTTATCCTAACAGCATCTGCCCCAACCAGGACTCTAGGCAGGAGAAAGCTGGTGCGCAATCGTTTCACCATAGACACCGACATTGTTTTTGATGGCGACTCGGAACAGCAGGACCTCACTTCACCACAGGAATCCGATTCAGTTCCGCTGCAGCAGAAGGATGAGCAGCAGTCTGAGTTAGCGGGAGACACAGACCGCTGGGTGGAGGAGCAGTTTGACCTAGAAGAGTATGAAGACCAGGAAGAAATGAAGGAGACAGACATCCTAAGCGATGATGACGACGAGTTTTGCCAAACACCCAGAGCTCTATCCGAAGAGGCTGATCTGGAGAGCCCCCTGATGGCTTTATCCCTGGAGGGTGCAGAAACAGACGGGAGTAAAAGCCTGCCGTCTCCAACTGTGAGCGACGCACCAGATGAAGAGAAGATATCCGGCACAGAGAGGAAGAGCTCCGTAACAGACAACTCCGAGGACAAGAATCAAGCAGAGAAGGCTGAGGTTTGGGTTCGAAGGGAGCCGTCGGATTCATCTCCAGACTGCCCCACATAAGAGCTGAAGGGGACAGGAATCTCCCCACGTTTGCCGCACAACGATCACTCATCACAAACCGTGCATGAGCATTGATGTATATCACCCAGCTAGTAAAAGAAACAGTACACCCTCCTTTATCTTACTTTATGCTGAATGCTTTTTTGTACAGGTAAGATCATTTGTGGAGCAATAATTAACCCAGAATGAGGGAGCTGTATCCCAAATCAGATGCTGTTTCATAACGGTCAAGTGTTTGCTTAGAGAGGTGAAATAATGGTACAATCATGGGATCTAATCACTTGCTTTGATTGGCATGGTTTGCACATTTGGACGGCATTCTGTAGTCCTGCCTGCTGTTGCCAAATTTGGGTATTGTGAGAACATTTATATTTGTTTCGTCTCTGTGACTCAAGATATTATCATAGCTAAGGGCTGTATATTATTTGTCCTTAAAGACCTAGAATAATAAATTCCAGATGACAGTCTTGCATAGATTACTGTACATTTTCACATGAATATACACGGATGTGATCTTTAGTTTTAGCTCTCTTGTTACATTTAATAACAGAATGATGTGAAAGCCGTAATGTCACTGAAGCAATGGGGTTTTAATTTTTTTTAACCTTATCCTGTTTTTACTTGAATTTGTATTTGCTGTGTCATTTTTTTTTACTACTGTGAAATTACGTTATATTTTACCAATGGTACTACCTAAAGTACTGCAGCTCAGACACACTTGACACATCACATGCACACAATATTGTAGATACTTTACACTTCAGCTTCTTCAGAAGGTTTTCCGTGTTCACTTATTTTTTTTAGTAATGGATTTCAAAGCAATTGTTTTATTTATTTGTGTGTAAAATAATTTGCTAGTAACAGAAGTAATTTTTTTTTTTCCCACAAAGAAAGTCCAAAGTTGCTCATGCAATCAAGGTGAAAGACTGGCAAGATGTCTGACCAATGAAAGAAGTTATGATTTAAAAAAAAGTTCATTATGCTTCTAGGACTGCATTTTTATTTTGTGTATATATAAAACGTATTGATATCATAATAAATACATTTGTTTCCTACTTCTAATTCAGAACTGTTGTGTTTTAATTTATTTATTTATTTCATTTTTAAACAGCTTATTAAGTTTTCTCTGGAGTGCACCACCAAATATGCCCCAAATTTCTTCATTTTGGGTGACCGGTCAATAGATGCATTTGAAACCGATCACATCTAAGGTCTGAAAATCAGGGCCTTCAGTCCTGTCCCATCTACCCACCAGCTCACGTCTGAACTTGAGCTAACAGGCACTCCGCTGTTGCCAATTTAGCAACTTCTCAGACAAATAAAAAAAAAGAAATTGGTATCTGCCTGCAGTTGAAAATCAGCATGTCAGACTTTTGAAGATCAGCAATCAGCAGGGAGTGTGCCCAGGGTACAATTCCTGCAAGAACCACCACTGTTTTCTGAAATGAATCCTTAACTGCATGCAACAAAGCATTTGTATACAACTGCACAACAGAAGAGGAAAAACTGTAATGCCAAAGTCATATCAGTACTACATAAAATTAAACATCTTCAATCAATCCCTACATTTTAATAACGATCATTTTACTAGAAAACCAGCATCAAGAAAAGGCTGTGCATTATCGGCAGAAGTAGACCTAAGCCTGAAAAGGATATGAAGGTGAGTTGCAGAAGGATTCTTGGTTTCTTAATCCAGTTTAATGAAAAAATTATACTCCCCCATAAAATATGAAATAATTGTGCAACATAACACATTTGCTTTGAAATCATTCTGAATATCAATGTTAAAGTATTAATGATTTTTTACTTACTATTACTACCATATTGTGTTGATATTCTAGCACTGTAAGTACAGTTAGACCATTTTACAGTGTTAAAATTTTTATGCAATAATGAAAATAATTCATCTAGCTGGCAAATTTTTTCAGAAAAAAAAGATCAATTATTTTACGATGTTACTCCAACACTATAAATCTATTAAAGTAGATACTAAACTAGGCCATAGTATAGTACAGTATTTACTATAAACCAACTGTGATGAGCACAAAGGAGGAGTCGTTCTAATACAAGTATGCTTTAAAGACAAAAATCGAAAGAGGAGAGAGGTGGATGATTTTCCCTCACAGTGTAAAGCTCATGTGGACAAGAATAAAACCAGGAACTAACCCTATTGGGTATTTCTGTTTCGTTGCACATGACTACGAAGTCAGAACTAGGAACTAGAATCTTGGAATGAGATCAAACAGCCTTGTTCAAAGTGAAACTTGAATTGAATTTGGAAAAAAAAATATGTTTCTTAGCATTTTAAGTACAGAGGGAACATGTTTGTAGGTTGTATAGCATGTGTGTGAGAGATACAAACCATAAAACTCAGTTTGCTACAGGAGTTAGGAGCTATCATTACTTTTGGGATTTTAGAATGGGGCTGGATTTTGTCATTTCAATCTGATCAACAAAAATATTTTTTATGTCATTTTCTAAAAAAAAATACTTTTGCATATACACACCAAATAAATGTACTTAGTTTATTTGTGTGGCAAAACAGATGCAGATCAAAAACATTATGTAAGATTTGTTACTGGGTGATCAATGAGCAACAGTGGTCGTATAGAAGTTTAATAGTACTTGAGTACTAAAATATGAGCACATTTTTGTTCAAAATAACTTTATGCCATTATTTTCTTGTTCCATTTTTATAATATTACGTTAATGATTTTCTTTTTGTTTTTAGTTCTGTATACGGTAATGTAACATCAAACACTATTATTTTGTTATTTTAAGGAAAGGTTCAATAAGAAAATGTCAGGTTGAAATTTATGACAGATTTTTGAACCTCAAACCTTCACAATTAAATTCTTATCTAAGGGTTTACTAAAACATTTTCTTTTATTTTTTTGTCATTATAAAATACACAACCAACTAAAAGGTTCAAGTCCTGTAAACTATTAATTCAAAAATATGTTTGTGCATATTTGTACTAGGAAAACTTGGCTTTTCATCAATGAAAACACTGACTGATCTGCAGTCATATTTGCATACAGCAGAGGGCGCATTGAGCCTGCCGTAATTTTGTTGTTTTCATCCTCTAAAACTCGAGCAAAGGGTAACAACAGACTGCTCACTCATTCATATTAATTTCTTTTTGGTTAAAATCTGTTATTTTCTTCCTATCAAATCAGGGTTGAAATTAGACTTCACAGATTAAACTTTTAGCAATAACAGAGTTTTCATAACAGCCTGTCTTTTCATATCCAACTTTGTCTCCATGGGTTTTTCATCATGATGCTATCTGTTTACATTCAAAGCAGATGACGACAGTATTGCCCTAAGAACTTGTTCAGCAGGTTTTCCAGTTTCTGTTCCTGTCTTATGACCTCTCATGCCACATTTTTTTTTCCCTCTGGTACTCTTTCCGTGTCTCTTACTTCTCAGAAACACGATGGTCGACTGGGTGTCACCTTTTTTAGACATATAAGGTTTGGAGGAAGGAGTGGTTCATCTTCACCACCCTGAAATACCACACTGTTTTAAAGTAGTGTCTCTTAAAACTTAAAACTAAAACTCTTGTTTAAATATGCTGTTTGTGTTGTCATGCAATGAAATACAAATACAAAGTCTGAATAGTCACAACACCTTAGTATCAGTCACAACACCTTAGAGTATTGTGCTAAATATATAATATCGGTATTGTAGATACAATTAGTGGTAGTTCAAGTTTTCCAGTTTGAGAAAAATCTTGAACAATTACCCCCCCGAGAGCAGCAGAAGGAAAGTATATTCACACTTTAAGTCAAGGTCATTCAGAAAGTTGCCTCCATGTGAGTTCATACTGAAAACTGACCTGCTGATCCAGTTGGACCTGCACTCATCAGTATGAATGCTCTATTCATTATTGACTTTTAGTAATTTGGTTATTTTATTTTTTTAAGATGGCCTGATGATAAAATCACACAACTCTGCTTTGTTCTGAGGTTTAAAAGCCTCACGATGGGACTGATCATGGACAGTTATAAATCTGCATAGAAGCAGGATGTGGATCCTCAAACACAAACACTGTAAGCAGGACTATAATTCCTGCTGCAACTAAAGTTTCTGGCTGGTCATCTTTCACCCTTACAGTCAAATATCCTGCCAAAAAATATCCCAAAAACTTGATTTATTTTTTTTCCAAACTGCTTGAGAACATTTGTCCAAGTAGTAGGTCTGTGTTCAAACAGCAGACAAATATGATGCAAGTCAGATTATTTGGTCCATATGTGACCGACAGACAACTTTTTCATGGCAGTCTGAACGACTTAATTACGATCTTTTCACCGCCCATAAGTACCTGATCTGTGCCACTTCCATAGGTTATAGAAAATTGGATAAGTATCTGATTGTCTTAAAAGCGTTTTAAGTCAGAACGTTCATGTCGCATTTTATCCAACTTTTCTATCAATGATGTAAAACATGCATCGTAATTCTGCACCAGCAGAAGCCAGACATAAATATGGATGTAAACAATGGATGAAAGTTATAATTATAAACATATGAAAGAAGAACGTCACTGAAGTGAATCACATCATAAACCCACAACTTCTGGCTTTGTGTACACAAACAGACCTTCCTACAGACAATTCAGTTAATGCTCAACAAAATGTTGTGGTTTATTGTGCTTTATTTTTATTAGCTTCCTTTGTGTTGTTACACTTACAATCTTGTGACAATACTGTCAGTTCCCTTTGCTGAATAACTTTAAAAGTGATCCATAAATGGCTCCATCCATTATTACTCCCGTAAACAGTGGGCTGCTGTGTGACATCAACGTTCTTCTTCTGTGTATGCAGAAGAAGAACGGTCGTAAATTATTCACACACAGAAGTCAGATTGTGATTAGCATTGATCCTAAGGTGAATATATGTATGTGTGTGTATGTTGCGGTAGCAGCTTTGTTTTTTTGTTTTTTTATACATACTTCTATATCTTGTAAAAAAAAAACAAAAAAAAAGTCCCAATATTTATGTTTACAAAGTATTTCTTACACTGCTTGAACTGTTTTTGGAGTTGGCTCTTTTTGGCCTGTCTGTTTTACAAGGCTCTACATCAGATAGTGTCACTGCATGTGATGTCACCCTGCTGGTCATTGTCATCGTCACTATAACTATAGTTATAGTGACAATTAATTGTTATAATGACAATTAATTGTCACTATAACTATAGTTATAGTGACTATAGTGTCACTATAACTATAACTATAGTTATACATACAATTTTAACACTGCATAGATTGAGGAAATAAAAATAATTTAATTTTCCGTTTTAGTAATTTGAGTTACAGCAGTTTATTTAAAACAGGATTTCTTTGCGAAGCACTTGATTTTTAACAATGTTTTTTGAACGGTAAACTAGCTGGGGAAGGAACAGCTAGTTTAGTGACTAAATCTAAAGCTGTAGATTTAGTCACTACCGAACACCTGGGCAGCTATGTTGACCTGGCAGGTGACCCATTGTCTTTTATCACATGTACATTGTTCGTGTTATGCATGACAAGGAGTGCTGCCTTTTTGTTTTTTTAAGAGACAGACAAATGTAGTCAAGTTTCCTTGTACTGAAACCACTTGTCATCTTAAAGTTGAGATAATTCCAACCAGCTGGGTGACATCGCATGCATCGTGACACTATCAGATTTAGAGCCTTGTAAAGCAGACAGGCTAGGTAGTACCTCCATTAGACAAGAAAGACGAGACGAGGACGTACTTTTTACGCTAAACCATGAAACAGAAGCTGGAAATTTTAGCCCTGGTCCTGGGCTTCTTTGGCCTATTTGGGACAATAGCTGTTACAGCTCTGCCTACCTGGAAGGTCTCTGCCTTCATTGGGGCTAATCTTATAGTCATGGAGGAACTGTGGGAAGGTCTGTGGATGGCCTGCTACAGACAGATTAACGTCAAGATGCAGTGCAAGGTCTACGACTCATTATTGATTCTCCCAGCCGAGCTGCAGGCGGCCAGAGGATTCATGTGTGTCTCCATCGCCCTGGTTTTCAGTGCCTTGATTGTCACAGCTTTTGGAATCCAGAAGAGCAACTGTTGTGGTGACAACATGAAGAACAAAAACATCGTTCTGGCTGTCGGGGGATGTTTGTATCTGATTTCCTTTCTGACCACACTCATTCCTGTCAGCTGGGTGAGTGACTCGATTATCAGGCAGTTCTACAATCCAACTGTGCTGGACGCTCAGAAACGAGAGATGGGACAAGCCATCTTCATTGGCTGGGGAACTTCTGGTGTGTTACTGGCCACTGGAATCATCCTGCTCGTCAGACACAGCAAACGAAGATCCAAAGAAGAAGACCTCTACCATGATGTATACATTATGGAGGAAAAGAGTGCCATCAAAGAGGACAGTATATATCTCCCCCAGACAGGATCCGGCTTGCATAAATTTCAAGAATATGTGTAAATAATTGTTAATTTTTGTTTTCTGCTGAATGTATTTATTTGCATTTAATAATTACAACATGTAACCTAAAAAAAACTTCAAAATTAAGGGCTTTATTGACTCATAGGTGTGGCTACTTTACTACAAGCAGTACTGGTAACAAATGTTCTTTACCATTCCACCAATTTTGTACATAAAAAGTATTAATTTATTAAGAGTATTTTTTTTATTTTACTTTAATTTTTAACAAATGTCCTGCATGTTCTTAATGTATTTGTGCTTTAATAAAATAATTTATGTTAACTGCTCTTGATGAATTTGCTTTTCCATCTCAACATGGGTCACTATACATTAAAACAATGTTTGTGAGTCAGTCAACAGTCATTTAACCAACTTAGTTGACTGCACTGGATTAGAGCCGTCAGTCTGAAGCATTATATTAATAATGTTTTTAAAATTTCCTATTAATCAAAGCAATCAATTTAATGAAGGCTTGGAAGGAAAGCCCGATGTTCCTCTGTTTGTGGTAGTTGTGGGGTTTTTCTTGCTGCAGTCGCACATGTTCTCGCCGATCACATCTCAGAAAAAGGAGAGATGCAAACTTCATCTTCAACCTGCCCATATTAGCAACTATGCCCGCTATAGATGGAACTCTCATTCCTCCCAAGATGCTTTGTTTAACAAAGAAGACAGGTCATTTCTATTTTAAAATAATACATTTTAAATAATTTAACCATTAACAATAATAACCTTACTATTTATGTATTTACAAATAAAAAGCCAGAGTATTCAGAGGGAAAATTTTGTCTAAATTAAGAAATAAAACAAAATAGGCCTCAGTTTACTCCTAATTACACCAAAGCATCTATTCTATTATCTGATGTAGCTTCCTAAGATTTGAATTTAACTGTATACTAAATGGTATTTATAAATGTTTATTTTTTTTAAATGCATAAGTTATATATTAATGTTATGTAAACAAATACATGTGATTAAAAGAGGTTGAAGTAAAGGTGATTGCATTTGAATAACATTGAAGCAGTCAAACATGTGTTTGATTGTTTCCATACATATCTAGGTAAAAACGCAGCAGACCAAACATGTCTAACCTCAGAGAGCAGTCACTATTTACTATCTACAATATTCTGTTTTTATTCTTTCTTTACATATTCTTTTTTTTAAATGAGGCATTAGATGCAACTTTCCTGGCATGTCAATAGCTGCTCATCAGGTAGGTTATTTTATGGATAAATGTTAAATGCTAAAAGATATTTCTCATGCCATCACAAAAAAAGGATCTTTTGGGACAAAATTTAAAGATTATTAGCTGAAACTGAGGGTATCCTTAATTACTCATTTGTTAGGAGAAATTACATTTTAAGATACCAACAGTTACAGCAGTACAAGTCAAATACTTTACGTATTAAAAAATCCCTAAAATAAAATCGAATCTTTTTTTCCAGATTGGATTTTTGACGTACATTGTAACTGGTAGACATGGAGTTGTATCACTAATTCACACTGCTAAGCAGAGTGTATAATGAACACACTTATTGTTTGCTTATATTTATCACGGTCCTCTCTTGGGCTCCAAACTTACTAACCACCACTGCTTCATACAAAGTTGATTAGCCACAACCCGATTAGAGTTTTATAAAAATATGTGACAAGTTGAGTTCAGTTCTTGACAGTGGTTGCACCCATCAGGGCTACAGTTCCAAAACAAACATGGCATTGTTTAAACAGCTTCTTTAATGTCAAATAAACTGAGGTTAAAAAGTTCTGAGAGGTCAAAGTGGTCTAATAAAAATAACCATTTCAAGGTCAGTAAGAATAACATTATTCTTTTTGCACCTGAAAATTATGAATTTGAAGCTATCACAATAAATATATCAGTAATACTTCAATGTGTTAGCAAAGAGGTGAGAAATTCTGGCAAGTGAAACCAATCCTCCTCATGTTTCTGCATCCAACACCTTCTCATCAGCTCACTTTACATAGAAAATGTAGAGGCTTTGGGATCTGTGACCAGTTTGTCATCCCTATAAAATACATCTCTATAAGTGCATTTATACAAATAAGTTTGTTTTGTTTGCTTTGAAAATTGATACGTATCCAAAACTAAATATAATCATGATTCATGTATATTTGAACTCTTTCCCAATCCTGTGTAAATTACATATTTTTTTGTTCTTTCTCCAGCTAATATTTCAAACAGAAATTTATTATCTTCAACTTATCAAATGATTGCACTTTTCATATGTCAAATTAAAATCATATCTGATCATTTACTCTCTAATGTTTCTGGCCTTAGAAACATCACACTTAATCAGGGTGCCAAAACTTTTATGAAGGTGTGAATATTTTTCTCTTATTCATTTTTTACATGGTTTTATCATAGGAATCTACCTTGAGATTCTTAAAGAAACAAGATTAACTTTTGCATAAAATTATAGTAAGCTTACCATATAGTTTCTTAAGCTTAAATGAAGCTCATATATTCTATACTTGTATCCAAATAGAATTACTTTTCGCATCATATTAAAGAAACAACAAAATCAAGGTTTAAATACTTTTATTTGAAGTCTGATATATACTTGTTAAACAAAGCAGATTATAGTAATAAAGTCTCAGTACTCAGAAGCAGTTTTAACAGGAAATGGTTCAGACACCTGCAGCTGATGCAGTTATTTAGAGCTGCTGAGAGCTGCGACAGGAAGAGCAGGGCCGTGCAGAGACCACTAAAGGGGCAGGTGCTCAAAAAAAAGGGCACATCTTACTGCATTCTAGGACAGAATATTAGCAAAGCCACTCAGCTTTCAGAGTTTAATAAACAATGATAAATTACAAAATTGTGAGATATACAAATAAAGCTAAGGGAAATCTCTATACAGAGCATACAACTATGCATGTATAAGATATTTTATTGTTATAGGAAAGTATTGCCATATTCAAACCCACAATTTAGCAAGATATGTAAATCAGAGCTAGTGGTCTAGCTCTGATTTACATATTTTGTCTTTACTGAACTTAAAAATATAAATAAGGGCACAGTGCAACCTTTTAGTGTACTGTAATCTATAAAAAAAAGAGCTGCTCGTTTGCTGCAGTGGAGATGAGGACGGTCCATTCAGGAAAGCAGAGCTGCATCAAATTTTAAGATGGAACTGCAAAAAAAAGAAAAAAACAAAAGCAAAAATTGAATTGTTAATGCATGTCACCATGAGAAAAGCCTACTGAGTTTTGCTTTAAACATTTAAATCACACATTTGTCTCATGAAGTGATTTTTTTTGCAAAACAAACTTATTTGTGCATGTCAGAAATCTTTTCTTGATATTTTAAGTTTTTGTTTGACTCAAAGTTTTGCTTGTGACTCCCACGAGTCGTGGGCAGGACGCAAAATCGCAACAAAAGATTTTTGATGTGTGCAAATTAAAGTTTATGTTTGGCAAATAACTTTTTAAGTTCACAAGACAAAAATTAGTTATTTAATTAAAAAAAGTTTTTTAAACAAAACGATTTGGTTATAAAAAAGAAATCATTACAATTTCAAAAGTTTTGATTATAATTTTATTTTACTTAACTGAGGTTAGTTTATTTTTTCCCATTGAATAATTGGGAAAAAAATTTTACTGCATACTCTGCGAACCAGACCCAAAACTTAAAGTCTGGGTTGAGTTTTTCCCCCTTCATTAATTACACACTTTATATCTATCATGGTAATTCAGGGCGAGTTATTTTTAATTCTAAATGAATATCCTTGTTGGACTTTTATTTAAGTGTTATTCTCCTTCAAGATACTTTTACCTAACGCCAGAATAAATGCAATGTACATTATGCAGCAAAGGAAATTAGAAAATCGGACATATATCCATTAGGGAGATAAGTTTTGGACGGGCAATGAGCCCCTATTGCATAAGCGATACTGAAGAATGACTGATCATTAACGACACAAAGAAGAAGCTTTTTTGTTATCAAGCTTTGCTAGCAAAGTCATTAGCTAGCAGCTAGCTAATAGCGCAACAACAACAGCCTAATGTCTGTATGATGAAAATACTGAATCGATAGATGAGAACAGTTTTTCCTCACCTGGCTGTCTCCTCCCGCCCAGCAGTTCTTCAGAGAAAGGCAGACGCAGAGGCCTGTCAGTGTATGTTGTATTTCATTACCTCTCTGCTTAAACCGCGACTCCGTGCTGAAGCAGAAACGATACTTCAACGTTTTCCGTAATCTGATAAGTAGATTATTCACCAAAAATGTTTTTTTTAATAATTCACCAAAAACTGTTCCGTAATCTGGAACGTTCGCTATGTTGAGCTCCAGTTAGCCGCTTTATCTCACTGCGCGAGAGGCAATTGCGTCATGGGCATAAGATAAAAGGTAACAAGGTGACCGGATGGCTTATTATGTTGTACAAAAAACCCAAAATAATTTTAGTACATGTTATTATGTGTCAGAAGAGGGCTTAGAAAATAATACCAAAAAAAAAAAAAAAAAAATTTGACCAAAAGGGCACTTGGGGGCAAGGAGCAAAAGGGGCAGGTAATCAAGCACCCCCACCAACCCTCTCTGCACGTGCCTGAGGAAGAGGCCCGCTCCGTTTCAGTTTGCAGGACGTTGCTTAGACATGAGCTAAAGGTTAAGTTTTTTAACACCTAAAGAATAAAATAAGATATCAGCTTAGAACATCTGCTGATCACAGGGGACATTTTGACATCTACCCTTGGAAAATGAGCAAA
Source organism: Poecilia reticulata (assembly GCF_904066995.2). Lineage (NCBI taxonomy): Eukaryota > Metazoa > Chordata > Actinopteri > Cyprinodontiformes > Poeciliidae > Poecilia > Poecilia reticulata. The sequence continues at coordinate 27,097,508 of NC_088842.1, forward strand.
CAACAACTTAAAGATACACTTCTGACCTGAGTGGATCACACCTCCAACTTGTTTTTTGACCGTTCACACTTCCTTTTGTTTTCAATGTGTTTCTGAAATAACTTGTCAGATGTTCTTCGGAATTGAGTGACGTCGATGTCTAGCAGCTGAAAATTTCCCTTTTCACACCTGCTTGTGGAAGACTATAAATCTGGGATGTAACTTTACTTTTATCAGAGCCCACTCTGACATTGTCAAGTGTCTCTCCATCTGCAGATGTTATTAAAAGCATTTGTTTCTTGTAAATTTTTGATTCTCAGCAGCCTTATTTTGAAAAATCATCTTTTAAAGATTTTTCACTCCACACATATAACAAAAAAACAAAGAAAAAAACACTACACAGTTGACTGACAGTCAGAGCAGTTTCATTTGCAATTGAACAAGGAGTACTCCTTTGTTACCACCTGTCTGATGGGTGCAGGGCAGATGAACCAGTCAGGCTGCATTGCATCATTTGCATGTTTTTGTGGGTGTATATGTTGTGTTCATCATTCTTTCCTTCAGACTTGCCTCCGGAGCTGTAAGAGTAAAGCCAGAGAGAGCATCTTTGGCTTTTGCTTCCTGCGATGGCCTCTTACACAGCCTACAGTGGCTATACCAAGCCACCAATGTCCTATGCCGGGTCTTACTATGACCCAAATTTGCAGAAGCCACCCCAGACCTACATAGATTACCAAGATAACCCAGATTACCAGGACTCTGTTTACGAGGAAAAGAAAAGAGCTGAGAAGAGGAAACGCCGTAATGAAGTCTGCTGTGAGATTGTGGCTCTCGTCATTGGTTTTCTTGGACTGATAGGAGTAGCAGCGGTGACTGGCTTGCCCATGTGGAAAGTAACAGCCTTCATTCAGGAAAACATCATTGTGATGGAAACTCGCTGGGAAGGTTTGTGGATGAACTGCTACAGACAAGCCAACATAAGGATGCAGTGCAAGGTGTACGATTCCCTGCTGTACCTGCCACCAGATCTCCAAGCAGCCAGAGGCCTCATGTGCGCCTCTGTGGCTCTCTCATGCTTCGCCCTGGTTGTTTCAGTGGTGGGAATGAAATGTACCAAGATGGTGGACCACCGTGCTCGAACAAAACACATTGTCCTTGTGACTGGAGGCTGTCTCTTCCTCATGGCCTGTGTCACTACCCTGATCCCAGTGTCCTGGACTGGCCACGTCATCATCCAGGACTTCTACAACCCACTGCTGATTGATGCCCAACGAAGAGAGCTGGGGGAGGCTCTGTACATCGGCTGGATGTCGTCTGCTTTGCTTTTCTCAGCTGGAGTGATCCTGTTGTGCCGCCATGCTCCACGCACCAATATAGAAGAGGAGAGGGTCATATACAACCCTGGAAGTATCTATCAACCTGCATACGCATACCAGCCGTACTCATACCAACCAGAATACAACTACCAACCTGCATACTCTGCACCCCCACCAAGATCTGTGGGATATGCTCCGAGTCAGTACTAGGTGATTTTTGGACTTGATTTTTAAACCAGAAAAACATGGCTCAAATGAAAAGGATGATGGAGTGACAAAGACAGGGGATAACTAGACAAGACCCATTTATTAATTTAAAAAGTCTATTGCTAAGACTGAAATGTTTTATGAATGTGATTGAGTTTGATCATGAAGACCTTTGCCGAAATGATTCTTTGTTTTACTGCACCCATTGTGTGGGTGTTTTGCATCCTTCATAATGATAAAGCAGCAATGTGATAACGATGTGTATAGAATCTGCACGCATGCTCATTTGAGTTAAAATTATGCACTAGCTTTTTTTCATACCTGTAGGTAACTTCTGTTTACTTGTGAGAGTGTATGTATATACTTTTTTTCAAAACCGATACTGAAAAATTATATCAGCTGTTATACAAAATAAAAAATGGTAATAAAAGTTGTTCGTTTTCATCAGTTTTATTTCTTTAACCCAACAATCATTTCTCCAAAAGCTTTTGTTTGTCTGAGAATCTAGATATTCCTGCCGAAACTCCGGTTGTTTGACTTACGGGTGTGTCATCTTAATCATTGCCAGGAGAAATGTGCCCAAACCAGTAAAAGCAGGCTTTACAAGCACATCTAAAAAAAGCACAGGCACTGAAAGATTACGTCTCAAAAGGTGCAACTTCCAGATTTTAGCTACAGACTGACATGACAGACAAGAAGAAATTGTCAATACAATTCAGAAAGAACACATTGTCAACTTAAAAATACACGATTAAGCAATTATGCAAAAATATTAAAATCTATTTAATTATGTCTACAAAAGCCCTTAAGTGTGAAATCTGAGATTTTTGTTGTCATATTACACAATATCATAATGACGTATAGACTTTTACGAAAACAGGTTCATGTATGAATGTAATAAATAAAATAATAATCTCCCAAATAATTAAAATTGAAAATAAATAAATAAGTGTAAAATACAATTTAACAAGCAATTTAAAAAGCAGTAAAAAATAGCTAAATGTTATATAAAATACAATATTAATTGAAAAACACTTAAAATTCTAGTAAGACATAGTTTAACATAACAAAAATGTTATAGGTTACACAATCATGGGGGGTGTGGGGGGGAATGTTGTCTTGACAGATATTCAGCAGACAGTCACCAACATCCCACGGATTTAAATTTTTTATATATACATTTTTAAGATCATTTAAAGAACTAGTGGATTTTATTATATAGCAAGAGTTTGGGGTAGACTTATAGGTTGTCAAAGTGAGGGAGATTGACCCTTACTCCCATGAGAAACTAAAAGAATGATTGAAATTGGATTTTTTTAATACAATGTTTCATGTGATTCTCAGAAATGCCATTATGATTAACCTGGAATGACAGGGCTTGTAGAAGCAGCCCAGATGTATTGATGATTTTAAAGATAAATAATTCTGTGATCACTATAAATGCAATGATAATCATAAGTAAGTATGCAATCTGTTTGAGGTCAAGGGAAGCGAGGAACTGAGAGGAGACGTGTGTTGGCCAATGTGGAACAAGGAGCGCAGAGACAGAGGCAAGAGAGAGTAAGTGCTGATCGGTAGAATCGCCAGGGAAGCAGACGCAGGCTAAAAGAAAGAACTGAAACAGATGGGCGAGGGGAAAGACAAAGTGCTGGGAAAGTGGCTGGTGAGCCACCCTGGATTAAAGCATCTTGGGAGGAATGAGAGTTCCATCTAAAGCAGGCATAGTTGCTAATATGGGGAGGTTGAAGATGAAGTTTGCATCTCTCCTTTTTCTGAGATGTGATCGGCGAGAACATGTGCGACAGCAGCAAGAAGAACCCCATAAAGTCTACCACAAACAGAGGAACATCAGGCTTTCCTTCCAAGCCTTCATCATGCTCACATTAAGACGGACTAATGGCCCTGCAACAAAGCACAAAGTGAATCTACGACCTGCAGTCAGCCAAATGTTGTTTTGCATATGAGGAATCAACCTCTATATAATTTTGAAAGACTCTGACTTGGGCCTCTATTGTTGGCTAAGGCAATAGAGGCCCAAGGCAAATAACCAAGGCAAAAGCAAATACTCTTTTCTTCAGCAAGGACTTTGTCATTATCTAGTATCTAGGGGTCACAAACAATCATCTCTGAGGGCTGCTTGCTCTCTGTTGCCTGGTCCTCCTGCCTGAGCTCATTTCTCCAATAGACCAGCATTGGGGTTTGAAGTCCATGATGCATTTCTAGTATACTGCTCTTCTCAGCCCGACTAATTCATGGGGAGGAAAGCAGGGTGGGACACTCAGATTTAGGTCATTAGAAACCAGGAGAGTCTTCCTTGACAGGTCAGTTTAAGTAGAATTATTCTCAGTCCTGAACAGTTTAATATTCATCATGCTTAGGAAACTCATATTACCCGTCAGATGGAGATCTGGTAGTGTGTTGCTCCTTCGTAGTAGGAGGAGTAGAGGGGAGGGGGTATGCATGTGAAGCAATAAGATTTGGTCAGGATGCAGTGTGGGTAGGGTCGGTGCTTTTAAAGCTACCACATATAAGCTAACTCAAAAGAGTTCAAAACTGCTCTGTTTCTCCAGAAATAAGGACAGAAGCATTTTACCTGGCTAAAGGAGAGAAAAAGAAAACAAGACATTCTGCACTTGTTGTTCCAAAAACAAGGGCCGAAGCATTTTACCTGGACCACTTGTCAGCAGCTCAAACTAAAGTTTTTTTTTGTTTGTTTTGATAGTTTTTTTAATTCATTTTGGAAGTCAAATTTACTGATAAAACCTGCTGAAATCAGCAGATAAAATGCTAATATATTATAAAAATATTATTGACTTACATAAAAGTCTTAGCTTTTTCCCCTCAACACTTTCTTGTAAAGAGATATCCTAGAATGTAAATGGATACCTCTAAATAATCAAAGTAGCAGCGTACTGGTGTTGGTGTACAGAGGTTCAAAACACACAAAGGACTCCGTCTCCTAGCTACAGGTACAAATTCCCACCCCTTCCCATTATAACATCCAGTGGGAAGAGGTTGTACAAGGGAACAACCATCTGCTCCTCCTCCATCTGACTGAACTGCCTCTCAACAGAAAAAAAAAAATACTGCACTGAGCTGTATCCAAATAGTCTCCAACTGCTATTGCGCCTATAAACTTGGATGAGGGACTAGAGACAGGATGGCCAACTCAACATTGGAAATAGTGGGACTTTTATTGTCCCTGATTGGTCTGATTGGAGCAGCTGCAAGCACCGGAATGCCAATGTGGCGGGTCACAGCCTTCATTGGGGAGAATATCATCGTCTTTGAGACTCGCTACGAGGGTTTGTGGATGAACTGCTTTCGCCAAGCTAACATACGGATGCAGTGTAAAGTCTACGACTCTCTGCTGGCCCTTCCCCAAGACCTGCAGGCTGCAAGAGGGTTAATGTGTTGCTCTCTGGCTCTGGGTGCCATTGGTCTGCTGATCAGTTTGGTCGGGATGCAGTGCACAGCGTGCATCAGGAACAACGATCGAGCCAAGAGACTGGTCCTCATCATTGCAGGAAGCATGATTTTAATGGCTTGCATTTGTGACCTTATTCCTGTGTCCTGGACAGGCCACGTCATCATTCGAGACTTCTACAACCCGTTGCTGATCGATGCTCAGCGCAGGGAGCTCGGAGAAGCTCTCTATATTGGTTGGGTGGCAGGTGCTTTCTTGTTTGCTGGAGGGTGCATTTTTATCTGCTGCAATATACAGTCTGAAGACGAAAAACCAGAGAAGTACATGTACTCAAAAATCTCAGGGCGCAGGGCCTACACCCCACAGCCACCACTCCAGCCTCTGCCTCAGCAGCTGGTGTTTATCCCTCGATCCGAACCTCACTCAGTGCTGTCAAGACATCCGTCAACCGTCTACAGTTATGAATCTAGATACCCCCCCTCTGTGCACAGTGGAGTTGCTTATCTGTGAACCCTTAATTTTTTTTTTTTTCTGGCTTGATGGTACAAGGTAAAAACACTTAAATTCTTAGAGGTAAAATGTCAATACATTTTATGTACTCATTTAACTGTACTTATATATTTTTGTAAAAAAAACAAAACAAAAAAAAACAGTTTAGATTAGGTTAGAAGCTTACAAGAGATAACCACTCATGTTTATGTATAATTGTTTGTGCAAGTGAAATGTTATACTTGTATTGTCAAAATGGGGCAAAATATTGAAAATCTATATGTGGTGTATATCTATTATGCAATCTTCAACCATTTGGTAATGTAACAGAAGTGTATGTGTGTTCACTGGTGAAATGTATTTTATTGCTGGCGTATGATCCATGCAGTTTAAGTGACAAAAAACATTTTAAATTGTGTTTTACGAGCCAAAACTTCACCAGAATTACAAACCTCAAAAAGGCCTTTGTTTTCCCCAAACTTCCGGTACCAGTTTCACCCAGTGTTATTTACAAATTCAAACGGCAGGTGTGCCATAATGACTTATAAAGTACAAGTTAAAACAGTGGCTTTGTTACACTGCATCTAACAGCTATGTAAAAAAATCAATTCAAGTCTATTTAATCTGAATATTGACTAAAGATAGGCATTCTGTAACGCTTTCCTGGGAGCTACTGAATAGGAAGCACAAGCATGAGATTCTCAGATAACACTTCTCACTAAGGGCGTGGACGCAAAGGGAACTCAACCAAGCCAAGTAAACAGACAAAGGGATCATGTGACCAGAATATGCAAGTCACTTTGAATTTAGACCAACACATCCCTGTTATTTTGTTCGTTGAGCTTCAAGTTTAGAATTTTTTTTTTCTGCAAAGTGTATAAATGATCAAGTTAAGCTTAAAAGTTGCAGCATTTCAATTTCTAGAAGCAGCACAACTTCTTTCTGCAACCTTAAATACAATGAAATGATACTTGCATATGTGTTCTTCTATTTCAAACAAATACAATTTCAAATGTAATAGTAATAAATGTAAATGTAAATGTAATAAATGTAATACTGGACTTAATATGTCAGAAAATACATGATTTTTCATATAATGTGAAACTCATTTCTTCACCTCAAAGCTTGACTCTGCTCTCTGGTGGACAAAGCAGAAAGCTTTTACAGTTGTTGATTTTACAGTATACTGATTTTTGTTTGTTTTATATGACATTTATCACATTTAAATAAAAATCTGACATTGTTAATTGTTGGAGTTGTGCATTATTTTTACTCAGAAGTTATGTTTGAGAAAAATGATCAGTGTCCTGCCCACATGAACTGCTTACCTGTAAACACAAAATAAGAACACATCCTCTTTACCTGCATCTCTCCAAGCCAATCAGGTGATGGTAAAGCATCTTTCCCATAACAAACAGCCTCTTTCAGCAAACGGTTAGGACAAAGCATCACTGCTTGGACATACCTTCACCTTAAACAAATTTTTTCTTTTAAAGATCCTGATAAAGAGCGACAGTAACCATTTTTCTCTTTTTCTGCCTACAAGATCATAAAAAGTTTTGGACTTGAATAAAAAAAACAATGATTCGAGGCATCTCTGAGATCGCAGCGATGTGTGTTGGACTGATTGGGCTGATCGGCGCCTCTGCTACGACTGGCTTGCCTATGTGGAAGGTCACCGCTTTCATTGGAGCAAACATCATTGTGATGGAGACGCGCTGGGAGGGCTTGTGGATGAATTGCTACCGACAGGCAAACATCAGGATGCAGTGTAAGGTGTACGACTCCTTGTTGTATCTGCCCCCTGACCTGCAGGCTGCCAGGGGTCTGATGTGCTGTTCTGTGGCCCTGTCAGGGGTAGGGCTCTTGGTAGCTCTAGCAGGGATGAAATGCTTTTCCTGCTTTCAAGGTAGCAAATGGGCTAAAACAATTATTCTAATGGTTGCTGGAGCAATGCAGTTTATGGCCTGTATTTGTGTTTTTATACCCGTGTCTTGGACTGGTCATGTCATTATAAGTGATTTTTACAATCCACTGCTGATTGATGCCGAGAGAAGGGAGCTGGGAGAAGCTCTTTACATTGGTTGGGTGACGGGAGCCTTACTTTTTGCCTCAGCTTTACTGTTTATCTGTAGACGGATACCCTCAGAAAAAGGGTCATTTGATGTATATCCCCCACTTAAACTGCTGAATTACAGGACAGAGGCGAACAGATCTGCAATGACAAGCTATCACCCCGTCTCCAGCATTCCAAGCATCCAGTCGAATGCACATCAAAGTTCTCTTGAGATCAACAGCTTGGTTGGGCAACAAAACTTACTTCCTCCACAAAATGTCCCTCAAGTAATAACAAGCAACGGAGCCCTGGTAAACCCAACTATTGTCTACACTCCTGGTCCTCCTGAAAATGCATCAATCCTCTATGAAAGAAGCATGGCTCATCAATCTTCAGTGCGGAGCTCTCGCCACCCTGGAAGCATATACACTCCAGGAAACTCTCCATATGCGACCCAAAACCCCACTCTGTATACAACTTACACCGGCAATACACCTTCATCTTTCCAGTCAAGCTTTCATCCTGTTGCACAAACTCCTGTTTTCATAGCCTATAAGGAATCCATGGTTCACCCAGAGTCTCGCAGCCTCAGCCACAATGGAGTGTACATATAAAGTAAAGTTTATATGTAAACTTATGTAAACTTGTATGTAAAAGTAAAGTTCATAAAAAAGAAATTTTCCTGAGCTATAAATCACTTAAGATCACATCACTCTGATATGGGTTTATTTCTTCAATGTATCAAATCTGCTCTTGGGAACATAAGTCTATTGTATTGTGCTTTTTTGCTTTTTCACATTTTTTGATTGTTTTGGTTTATTTTATATAATGAATTTGTAGTAAGAATAAAATGAATCTATACTTATTACTGTAATTATTTTTGCCATAACTTTAAGAGTACAGCCTGATCAATACTTATTATTGGAAATTGTGTCACATTTTTATGAAATTTAGGATCAATGTAAAAATAATCATTTTGTGATTTTTTTTATATATATAATTTTGTACTGTTTATTAAAAGGATATCCTGATATGTAAATGCTTCACTTCTTTTTTACAGATTGGCCTGAGACCCAAAATATAAATGAAAATCTAATGGTGACAATATTGAAACACACACATAATTATGTAAAACAAATGAAAAACATACATTTTGTTAGTACTTTATGTCTACAATATCACAAATATTGGTGGTGTCTTTCATTTTAAATGTCAGAAAATGCCAGAAACTTCAATCCTACTTGACATACTATGAACCTCCTATTTCATCAACTCAAAGCTCTTCTCTGCTCCCCAGTGGACAAAACAGGAAAGTGAGTCGTGTTTAAGGAAGTCTGAGTTGTTCATTTTACTGTGTGCTAATCTTTCTTTGTTTTGTATCACACATAATTACAGAAAAAAACAGACCTTTTTAAGTCAGCTATGGCTGTCTTTTTTTTTACTTTGGCATCATCATTATTATTATTATTATTATTATTTATTTATACTGCTGAAGAAACTAACATTCAAGTGCTATTCCCCCATGAACTGCAAAAAAGTAAACACAACATAAGCACTTATCGTCTTTGCCTGCCTTGTCAAAACACCATTGGAAGCTGGTTTAATTGCTGTAATGCCATCAAATGATTTTCCACTAATTTAAATTCTTTTCCACTTGATTTTTTTATTTTTTTTTTAAATTGATACTAAATTGAACAACATATAAATGCATGCCACATTTTGGGATGGGTCAGCTAAAATCCATCCTAATTTCCACTATGGTAGGCAGTGCCAAGTCACACTAAGGGGAACAGCTAAGTGTGGGGAGGAGTAGGAGATGCACCTACCTAAGTAAAAATAATTATTGTTTATTACATTTAAAGTTCTCTTAGTGAACTGCGCGAGTTTAGAGAAGATTTTCAACTTTTGTTACCGTTTCAATAGCAGGTGGAAATTGAATGGCACTCCAATGAACTGAAGAGGTCAATTCCCAATGTTCAAACTGTAATTTTCCTCCAATTAACTAGAGCAAACAGTCATACCTGAGGCTAATGTTTTGTCAACAGTAATTTTTTTTCAAAAAGCATTGAAAATTAATGTAAAATTAAAACTTATGGCTAACAGAGTGACTTCTATAAAACATTTAAATACAAAAAAAGCTACTGAAGTTATGGATGGTTTTTGCTGGTGTTTCATAAACACAGAACATACAGGCATTGTATTTACCCAAAAATCCCTGAACCAATCAGGGGGTTACACAGCATCTACCCATAATAATCAGGCTATTACACCAAGCTCGTGGAAAAGATTCACATTGCACTAGACATGCCTTCGCCTTAACAAGGCACGTTCTTTAGCTCTCAAATGTTGTGCTAAGTAGTACGAAAATATTAGCTGTAAATGTGAGCACGGGACTCTTGGATACTAAACAATGACTCAAGATTTATCTGAGGATTTTCTGCACAGGCCTCATTGGACTGATTGGTGCGTCTGCTACGACTGGCTGGCCAATGTGGAAGGTCACAGTATACAGTGGAGAAAACAAAACTGAGATGGAGAGACGCTGGGAGGGATTGTGGATGAACTGCTACAATCAGGCAAACATCAGGATGCAGTGTAAGGTGTATGACTCCTTGTTGCATTTGTCCCCTGATCTGCAAGCTGGAAGAGGCCTGATGTGCTGTTCAGTAGCCTCGTCAGGGTTAGGGGTATTGTTCTAGCAGGAATGAAATCCATTCCTTGGTTTCAGGATATCAAATGGGTTAAAACTATAATCCTAATGGTTGCTGGTGGAATACAGTTCATGGCCTGCACCTGTATTTTTATACCCGTGTCATGGACTGGTCACATCATCTTAAGGGATTTGTACGATCCACCACTGACTGAAACCCAAAAAAGAGAAATGGGAAAAGCCCTCTACATCGGTTGGGTTACTGGAACTTTAACCTTTGCCTCAGCCTCGCTTTTTACTTGCCGATGTTTCCCCTCAGACAACAAACCAACTATGACAAGCTATTACCCCGTCTCAACCCTCAAGTCAACAAGGAATTCTCACAACAGCAAAACTTTAGACCTACAACATTCTATATCACTCCACAATGTTGCTCCAGAAATGACAAACAGTGAAGAGCTGGTGAAACAGCCAGGCTGGAAGCATTCATATTCCCGGGAACTCACTGTATGGGAACTCACTCTTCTAATAGAAATAAAAAACTATGTAAAAATACAATAATTATGCATCTCGAACCACCCCTGTACTTCCACTCTTAAACCACTAGATGACACCAAAAGAAAGCGATGCGAGCCTGGACACATGGTTGTATATCTCTAAATGTTATGAAGCGGGTGTTAGAGGAATACTTCTCTCCATCCACTGTGTTCCATGATTATTTTTTGATAAAAATTACACATAGGAGGAATAATTTAGAAATACCAAACAAGTTTATACGTTACACAAGTATGTGATGAAATTGTTTTTTTTTTTCTAAATTTGGATTTTTGCTTAAGTCAGAAAATTATAATTTAATCTAACATTTATTTAATTACCTACAGGTAAAATTAAATATATATACCTCATGTATTTATGTTTTCATCTAATTATATATGAGGCACAAGCATTTTAGCCCTAATGCTTCAAGGGCTAAAATATCCATCAGGACCGGTGGGTCTGACAAACTTCTTTCTCAAACCACTGTTTTAAGGAATAAAGCAGATTGAAGTAAAGTAACACTAACATATTGCATTTAACTTAAATATGGTGTCATATAAGCAGTCTGAGATAGTTAATCTTATCGGGAGCATCTCCATGCAGTTTGTGGATTAAATTTGCATTTCCATCAGGACTGGAGCAAAGATTTAATCATTCCTCGGTGTACCAAAGCAAAGATGTTGTTGAGGTCGAATGTTGCCAGATTTGAAGTTAATCTTCAGAACGTATCCATGTTTGGAGATCAACGGCTTGGCTGTGCCCTCAATCGAGCGACTGTGTGGGGTGGAGGTGGTGGTAGTGGTGGGGGTATTCGGCAGTGTCAAATCAGCCAAAGGCACATGCAGTTAGAGCAGAAACAAGACAGGCTTGATTTCAGAATAAAAGCATTAATATAAACGCTAAGATGAGCCAGGGTGAATGCAGAGATATTTCTCTAATAATTAGAGTCTTAACATAATTTAGAAAAAAAGAAAGTTCTAAAAACAACAACCTTTAGCTGAAAATCAAAATAAGTTCCAAATCTGAATATCCGAAAATAAACATCCAAATTTACATCTTCAACTATAAACAGACTTTACAAAAAACAGAATAATGTCCACAATAGAGATAAGAATAAAGTTAGAGAGCATTCATATTTGGCTGCTTTCCAAAATTACATAATACAGACCAGCATTTAAGAAATGTAGACCGACTTTTCTTCTTTAAGAAATAAATGAAAATAATAGAAATTGTCTGAAATATTATCTCAAAGCATAGTTAGGATTTGACTCCTTTTGCATAGTAATATTTTATTCTCTAACTTTTATTTTGAAAATTTCTGACAGAAAGAGTTTTCTATTCTTTCATAATTGACAGAAGGAGCACAGAGCACGGTCCTCCTCCTCCTCCTCCGTCGCAGCTTACAACTCAAGTGTTCACCGGGAAAACATAATAAGAAATTCGCTTTGAGAATGAATCTGGAAAGTAAAAGAATGGAGGCATATAACAGAACCTAGAATGGGATTTTTTTTTGATTAGTGGCAATTGCAGCTATAAACTGTGACACATATGTTTTATCATTGGGTTTGTTTTGTTTTTCACAATGTGCGAGGGATGGATGTGGGATGGATTCCAGTTTATTTTCGCCATGGATACAAGGACTGGCAAGTTATCAGCATGAATTACTGAGGACAAAAAAACAACTTGATCTCAATGTTAAATTCAAATTTGGAGGACTGACCATGGTGAAAAGAACGGGACTGTTATTTTCACTGGTGTATTTTATGGGGGAGCTTTGGCTCACTTCGCAGCAAGTCCTGAGAATTGGTAAGTTAAAAAGAGTCATTTTTAAAAGTAATCTCCTCTGTGCATTCATTAGCTCTTTTAGTATGTGACTTTTCATTGTTTTTCAACGAGCCTGGGGGTTGTTCAATAATTTAAAATGTAATAAAGGACATTTTGTGGCATTATTATATTGCATGCTTTATATATGAGGAGAAATGAACAAAAATCAATCATAAGACCTACATAAAGACAAATTCTAGCTACAGTCAAAAAATTTCTGCTGTCAAAATGTGATACTTTAACGCTCAGAAACACTAAAGAATTTCTGTCAGTTAAATATGAATGTTTATGTAAAATACAATGACACTGTAGCATAACTAGCAGTTTTTTTTTGGTATGGATACAGCTGTTGGCTGTTCAATGACATCAATTTTCTTATTCAAAATCATGCTAATCCACTTTGGTTTGCCAATGCCCTTCTCTCGCTCCTATGCTATCATGTTGACATTATAGCCTGCAGTGAAATGGATGAATTAGTTCATCAGTTGAAACTTACAGCATGTTCTAGAAAAAAAAAACATCTTGTAGCATAGCAGTGTGAAATACACAAAACAGAAAAGTGAGCAACCTTTATACTGAAAACCAGAGCCGGCTCAAGGTTGTAAGCACAATTTAATTTGGGGCCCACCGTCCACCACAGCATCACTTACGCACCATTACATTGTCCATGATTGTGCTTCTTTTTCCATTACATTCAAATTCAAACAGATAAAAATTTAATTACTCAGTTAAGGTGTGAATGAAATGCTTTTCCAGCTCAGAAAAAAAAGGAAAAATTATTAGCTCAGCTTAAAAGTAGGACTTTGTTGACATAATTCTCAAATTATGAAGGATTTTACATGTAAGTAAACTAATGGCACTTACATGTGGCAATAATTGTCACACATAAGACATAATACATATGTGGCAATACATACGACATATTTGGCAATATGTCTTATGCATTTTTGGGGGCAAGGGGCTCCAAAGCAACCAATGGACCCTCAGCTGTCACAAAGTTTACTTGTGCCTCAGGCCAGCCCTCCTTCAAGCTCATTTAGCCTCAAGTGGATCCCATTGCTCCCGTTTCATTATTCCCCTTTGATTTCTGACGCAACTCTGCAACAATGAGCTGGTGTTTGCAAGCAAATTAAAGATTGCTACTTCTTTTCTTCTCTGCCATTAGTTTTGTGTTCCTCCCATGGGTTAGCAGATTGCATCATAAATATAGCTTTTTAAAATTTAGACCTCAGGACTCCCTGCTCTCCGCTTTTATAGCCACGGGCACCGCTTGTGTTTTTCTCAATTTCTTTAACTTCTTAAGACTTTAATATTGTATAATTGTGGAGTTGCATAACTACCACGGCTGTCAGGCCTTCGCTATCACCCTCTTTCTCCAGCTGAGCTCAGTATTGTTAATCTCTCTCAATCGTCTATCATTTTCCGAGGTCACCTAATCTGTCATTCTCTGCATGACCCCCACACTTCTTAATCTCCCCCATATGGTGTGTGGCTTGACTCAATTAACGTTTTCCTAACTTGGCAAGTGTTTAGAATATGACCGGCTTTCACTCTTTCCACTGGGGTTGGTAATAATGGTAAATCTTCTCCCCCAAGCCCTTAAACAACTAACACTAATCTTCTTTATGCAGAAAAGTCTCTTCCCCAAATATGGTACTTAGGCAGCACATAAATCTAATCGCTGGGGAGAGCAGAGGCAGCAGCTTCGGGTTTCCACTATATTTCCCGGTTTAAGATTTATTTTTCTGAAGTCTGTGTGTTTTATGTAGATGATACAAGATTTGCTTATTTATGGTGATCATATTTTTGCTCGTGGGCTTGTGAGCAACTATCTTGTACACAGAGAAACCTCAGTGCTCCACATCAAACGAGCAAACTAGACTGTTTAGGACCTCCTCCTTCATTCACAGTCTGGCATGAACCCATGCTGGAGTGGTGGCGTTGAAGGGCTGGGAGGGGAGGGGGGAAGGAGCTCTCACTGGGTAGCAGCCCAGAATGGTGAGGAGAAGAAAAAGACAACACTATGTCATTGTGATTCGGCGCTTAAAAAGATTCCCCTTCGAGAGATATTTCTGAGTCACAAAATCAAGTTCTTCAGGGTAACCTATACATTTACGACCAGAGGGATAAAAGTCATTGGCATTATAGTTATTTTCTAATAAAAGAAAGGAAAATAGGTCCTTAACAAGCACTGCCTAAAGGTTATCAGAATCTGCCAGAAACCAGAGCAGAATCTGTTATCTTAGTGACCTGCTAGCATTCATTATTCGGTCCATTACAAAACAAATGGAAGGGCAATGATCCTAAATGTTATCTATAAAATTATTGATGGGAGCAATAACAGATTTTTCCAGAGCTCATTAATTCTAATACTGTGTAGCAATGTTCAACCTATACTTTGTTTTTTGACCATAATTTTTTAATTCTTTAGTTTCTAAACAGATAAACAAAGGTAGCCAAATACAGCGATGAACAAGTATTGTAATTTATATTGTTATTGTGAAAAATAATGACAGGAATTTCTTGCTTAGTAAAACTATGATGGTGGCTCTTATAAAAGAAAACTGAGTGTGGTAAGAATTATTCCGCATACCATTTGAACTGTTGTTAAGCTATTAGTTGACTCAATTTGTGCTGTATATGATTGAATTTAATATTCTGTACTGTTAGTAGACCAGCATAACTTAATGTAGCACATTTTGTGAAGTATGCTTTTAGATAATGAATAATTAATTTTGTTTATTTGTTTTTGGGAGGCTCTGACTTCCCTCAGACATTTATTTCCAAAAGACTGCAACATAAAAAAACGAGAAAAACTTCAACTATCAAATATAGTAATAACATTTCAAGTCCTTTTTACACGTTACTTGCCAAAAGATGCAAGTAGGCACAATTTAAAAGTCAGATAATAAACCAAAAATAGGTCAGAGATGTTCATCATCCCTGATGCTGTGACCTTCTTATCCCTTCGTTTGTTTTTCTTGGTAACTTGCGGAGAAAAGGGAGCAGATTGCCCCATGTGTCAAAACTAAACAGACTGGGTGAAATATTTACTCCTCGTGTTATTTTTCTCAGTACACATAATGAACATCAGTCTATTGTGACATTTTTTTTTATTAAACTAAATAATGATAAAGAAAATTTACATAAAAATTGAAGATATCATGAAGGTCTTTTTATGTTGCAGCTTTTAGGACAAAACGCTATGCATCAATCAAATGGTCATGAATTGGAATCTGACGACTTTTCCTTCATCAGCTCTGATGGGTGAAAAGGACAAATTCTGAAAATTTTGACTATTTCCATTTGTTAAATGTCAACAAAAGGAAATCACAATTTTTGTTCCATAAATACATCAAGCAGCATGTACTTTGATTTACATCAAATTTGTATCAGATAAAATACAAATTTTAATAATAAGCTTTTGTTAAGGTCATTAAAAGCTTTGATGAAAAATATGGAATAATTGGCCGACAAAAGCCACATTGTTGCACCAATATAAACAATTCTACTCTATTGCATAATATATAAAAGTCATGCCATGTAGCTAAAGCCTTAAATTGGGTCATGAAATGTTTCACTGCATCTTTTTATCCTGCATGCAACCAAATTCCTATCATACATTCAAAGATTTGCATCTACTCCACACAAATCACGTTAAAATCAAAAGCTACACTGCACAAGTTGGAAAGATTAGTTATAGTGTCACTCGTTCTTCATATCTGTCACAATCGTTTAAAAACTAAACATTTATTTAGGCTTGTATTTGCTTATTGTAACCTCTGTAAGCTTGTTTGAGTCTGTTGGTAATGTGAAGGATTTCTACTAAACACATGAATAATTTCTACTGTCATTTGTACTGACGTATTTTAAAGCTAACCGATTTCCAGGTACAGAAAACAATTTCTGAATCACTTCTGAACATTATAAATATTCTCTCCAGAATGCCGGGGCAATCATGAAAAGCCTCTGCGGACAACATTTACCCAGTCTCATTGGAGTGCATTTGTCGGAGCCTAAAGCAGAGACAAACATAATTATTATTGGTTGATACAAGCAGAATAATTTGCATAGTCTAATAATTGAAAGCTCAGAGTTTTCACCACCATGCATGTATAAGCTCATTTGAAAAATCGTTTTTCACAATACAAGAGGAACTCTTGTGTTGCCATCTAATGTTCATGATGTGTGTCATCCTAGATATTAGGTTTTCTGCAGAGTGAGAACATTTTCTGCATATGTGCTGATGTGGAACAGGGTTGATTTCTTAGACCAACACTCATGTTGAGGATAAATAACCATGGCTCTTAATCCTCTCTTTTGCACTCTTCAAATCAAGAAACTCATTACACTTAGCAGAAAATCTAAAGTTCTTTACTCAAGTGGAAATGAAGGGAAAATAATTTACCTTCTCTCTCTGTGCCGTTCCACTGAGCTTCAGAGAGGAAATGAAAAACAGTAAAACAAATCAGATACATTTGTCATTTGACAACAAAAGTATATAAAAATGTTCAGGCATTTATAATTATTATTGTATCATCTGAATTTGGCAATCAATGTTTTATTAATAAGACATTTTTGGCTAAAATGTAAGGGAAATTCTTTAAATGAGGATTGCAATAAAAAAAATGTGAATGAACATATTTGAATAGCAGCATTTATTTTCACTCCTTGTTAATAATGGATGTTTTTTAAAGTGTTCAAATGTGATGAAAAATCCCGCTGTGGGACTGCCACTTGGATTGTTTTGTTTCTGGAGCGATATTAAAGCTGCAGCCTTGGCACACACGGCTAACAAAATGGACCAGATGGTCAAGAACAGGCCTATTTCTCATTTTACACATATGAAAAACCGTCTCAGGTGGAGCATGTGCCCACATTTCACTTAGGATGGTAGGCATCGCATGCATGTCTGAGAATTGTATATTCCAGTGGACAGAGAATTAAGGACTTTAACAGATCCCAGCAGCTGCTCTCTGAGGCTTGGTAACCATAATTAGGATTGGCACTTTCAAGCATGCTTTTAGTGACCAGGGAGTCCGGACAAGGCTCTCTCAGTTTGGGGTTCCAGGCTATGCTACACCGAAGAAAAAGGTCATTCACAATCAGGGTCTCAAGGGGAGCTTTTTTAAAGGACTCTCTCCTTCCAAAATCAATTACAATTTCACAGGCAATTCTTCAAAGAGTGTTCAGTGCAGTGACCTGTTACATCTGTGTCCTCTGTGTTAAAGTCAGGCTAGTTTCAACATCAAAACTGAATCTTTATTAATAATCTAGGTTATTCTGAAAAATAATTACAAGCTGACAATTCTGAACTTTTCTAACTTTAAATTACCATACTTTAGTCCCCATTTTATTAATATAAATGTGTCACTTTGTGGGGAATTAATATAATAGTTTTAAGTGAGAGTCTTATGTCTTCAAGATTAAAATGATAATCTTAATCAGATTCTCAATTCAGATTGAGAATCTGAATCAAACATTCAGATTCTCAAAAAATTGGAAAATAGTATGCCGCCAATACTCATAGGGTTTAGGAACCACAGCCAGTTACAAACAGTTGAAATCTTCTAAAAACGCTTAATCAGCACAGGGGAAACAGTCTCCCGCAGAAGCTAATATCAGTCTTCCATATCGCTACTCATGCGGGAACTGCCAAGGAAAATAAATGGCGCTCCAAGATTGGCTGCTTGGCAAAACGTCAGCCAATAGCAAGTCAACTAGCATTGTCCCTAGCTATGCCAGATTTCCAAGTTGTATTTTCTTTTGCATATTTTTGATATGCTCTGCGAAAAATTTCACAAATAATTTGGAGTTACGTTCCACAGAAAAACCCACACCTTCAGAATCTACCTAAATTCTTTTTTAGGCTTGGCTTCACAACATTCACAAAGCTGTGCTTATGCTAGTAAATTAAGTACCTTTATGTTACCACAACTTTTCCTTCCACTTAATTTTCCATTTTTATATTGTCTTCTGGAAAACTGTCAAATGAGGAGTATTTCCCATGAATGTGTAAGTCATGACATAATATTTCAAAACCTTTTAACATTTGTAAACTTTATATTATGAGTCTTATATAATATTTTGACTTTCTGGGAAACAAATAGTTTTTTATTAGCTGTAAGTCATCAAAATCAACTGAAATAAGCAAATAAACTATAATACTCTTTATGTGATGAGTCTATATTGAATTACTGAAATAAATCTACTTTTCAGTGCAATTCTAGAGATGCATCTCTAGTGTCTTTTCATAAACATCACCTCGAAAGGCCCACATGTTTTAAGATAATTCACTAACAAGAAGTGGTGACAATCCAACATTTCCCTGGCCTTAATCTCAATGTTCTTCATGAGCTTTTTTATCTACATATTTTATGTAGTACTCACGCCTGGCCGGAGTTACGTATGTGTATACTGCCAGCTGTGCCAGGGCAGCCATGTTTCTGGGGCAGCAGGCTGGATTAAGATTTGGATAGTTTTCAGAATGAATTTTTTTTCCCCCCCAAACACTGGAACAACCCCCTCCTCCCTGAGGCAAAGGACCGCGCAGTCACAGTAGATGAAAGATAACGCTGCATGTGTATATACAATGTGGATGTCAATTAAGTTAAGAAATAATATTTAGTGTTTACAAATTGTGATGATGTAATTGGATTTAGAATGTTTTGATTGGGTGGGAAAAGTGCAGTCTTTCAGTGGTTTTTACACTGAAAGATCTCAGAGTAGAGTGTTACTGTCACTTTAAAGTGTTGATTATGGCTAGAGATGCACTGATCTGTTTCTTTACTGATTTGCCATCTCTGGTTTTGTAAACCTTTGCTGATGTTATGAAATACAATTTTTTTTAAGGAAATTCAATCCAGCCTTTTTTTTTTTAGAAGCATTCAATTAATATATGAAACAGCAGTCTTTGTATATATTATAAGGGAATAAGCATCCTTACAATGAGACTGAGATTCCTACAATGCTGCCAACATGTCTAAATTCAGTATGTACCATAACAGGAAGAAATGTTATGCTTAAATGGATGAAAAAGAGTAACACTGCTGTTATATGTATAGCTTATATATTATGCAAAGATTCCAAACTTTACAATCTCCAACACTGTCATAGTGCTGGAGATGTTAACCTCCAACATGTTTTCCCTCTTCCACTGGTTTGCAAAAAAATATATCTTTTGGTACATCGACCTTATCCAACCCTCTGATACTTTTTTGAAAGCTATTGTGTCAGTTTGTGAAAATCAGGTTATGTAAATAAGCTCAGGGAGGGTCAAGCTCTGAGCCGAATGAAACTAAATCCAGTCATCTCATGTAGGACTCTTAGCAGGTATTACATGGCAGAAATAAACATGAAACTGAACCAATGCAATTGTGAGAATTCAGTTCAAACTGAGGGAAAAAACAGACACAGTGGTACGAAATGTAAATACTGTGTTGGTAACAATGGTGAGACTATATACTGTACCTAATAAGGTTTTCGTAAGGTTCTCAACCTATATTTTCTCTCTTACAGGGGGCATCTTTGAGACCCTTGAAAATGAACCAATTAGCGTTGAAGAACTGGCCTTTAAATTTGCTGTAACCAACATAAACAGGAACCGGACCTTAATGCCAAACACCACGCTGACCTACGACATCCAGAGAATAAATCTATTTGACAGTTTTGAAGCCTCCAGAAGAGGTAAGGATCATTCGCTCCCTAATCTTTTTATAGTTAAGGCAGAGCTATGAATTTGACCCTGATGGCCATTTGTTTGTTCCATGTGTTCCTCCAGCATGTGACCAGTTGGCTCTAGGAGTTGGGGCTGTGTTTGGTCCATCTCACAGCTCATCGGTCAGTGCGGTTCAGTCAATCTGTAACGCACTGGAAGTCCCTCACATCCAAACCCGATGGAAACACCCTTCAGTGGACAACAAGGACAGCTTCTACATTAACCTCCACCCTGAATACGCCTCCATCAGCAGAGCTGTGTTAGACATAGTGCAGTTCTACAAGTGGAAAGCAGTCACTGTAGTCTATGAGGATGCAACTGGTGAGTCAAAATGACATATGCATAAAATTAAGAGGTATGAAAATGTTTTTCATACCTCTTGCACCCTTTACGCATTTTGGTATATTACAACCACAAACTTTGAGGCATTTCATTGGGATTTTATGTAATAGACAAAGTAGCAAAGTTGTCAATTTAAAGGAAAATGGTCAATGGTTTTAATTTTTTTGCCAATCTGAAAGGTGCATTTCTACTCCTCCGCTACACCTAAATAAAGTCAATTTCAACAAATTGTCTTCGGAAACTGCACAGGTGGTAAACCTCTGAGCTGAACTATTAGGACAACCCTGGTTGAGGCTGCAAAAGTCCTGATCTTAAGGCAAATGTGTTCAGTTTCCACCAGGATGACAATGCTAAACATGCAACCATATACACAAAGGAATGGTTTACAATAAAGCATACACGTGTTGGTGTGGTCCGGTGAAATCTAGCTGAGAATCAGTGAGCTGATCAGTCAATATAGGACATTTTAGTTAAAATTTTTTTAAATAGTGGATTTAAAATAAAAATTTAAATCTTTTTGTTCCTACTGTTATTTTCTGTACGAAATAAATAAAATGCATGTAAATGCAATGGATGGTTGTCAGATACTAATTAATTTCCTACATATGTGTTTATTTTTTTTTTATTTACTGATTAATACTACAAATAGGAGCAGGTGAAAAAGAGAAAAAAATTCCTAAACAGTTACTCTAGGTTTTGCTAATGGTCTTTTCAGGTTACTTCTGAAACAAAAAAATATTCCAAAATAAAACAAAAATCTATACTTTTGGTCGTTACTTAAAATCTGAATTACACTAACCCACTTTAAACAGTTATGTACTATAAAAATACAGGAAACAGAAAAAATAATTTAACTGAGCTCCACAGCTCTCATGAATAACCTACAGATTTACAACAAGATAGCATAATTGGCTACTGTCAAATGCAACAGGACATGAAAAACAATCAAACTTATCACAGCTTAAAAGAAAACACATCACTCTCCAGCTGTTACACTTGGACAACATACCCTGCTGATATTGAAACACAGGCTTTCATTGTGAGTGACTAACACTCCACTGTTGCTATGTACAGACATTTGTCACTCACCAGCAGATCACAACAGCACGACTATATGATAATAAAAACTATTGCACATAAATCAAGCAGAAATACAACATCTATTCATAGGGGATACAAATAGGTACTAGAAATAAAGTTGAAATGTTTAAACTCCATCCTGCATTACACAACTCAAAGATAAAGCGAACAAAACAGCTTTCCTACCTTTAAAATAAACAGCTTCTTTTTCAAATGCCGTTTTCCCAGCTTTTCGTGAAACTGTCGGTGTCCAAAATTCGCGTCTGAAAATAATTAAACACAATTTTCATATATTTTTTAGCAGTTTGTAAGCAATATTAATTATGTTTCTGCACAACTCCTAATCATAATGGGCTCATTCTAATCCACTTTTACAAACGAAACCCACTTTTTCTCAGTTTTACCAGATAATAGTATTAATTTATTAAATCGAATGTAGAAAAGTGACTTTTGTAGTTTCCCCTCGTGTCCACCAGAGGGAGACGAAGTAATTATACCAAAATTAACATAACATTTTAAATAGAAGGATATAAAACGATAGCGAAAGTCGCATAATTTATTTGAATGTTTTCATAAGGTGGAATTTGCATGCATATTTGATACAAATAAGTTTTTATCTCAAAATCAACTAAGAACTTACCAACGTGGAAGTCAAACATTCTCGCTTCTTCGACAAATTTCTAATGCTACAAAAAAGGATAGCAATTAGCTGTATAACGGTCAACTATGGCAACAAACAGACATCCTTTATGGCTTTACTTGTACAAAAAACGGATTGTATTGTTATCATTTTAATTTCATTTTACCCATTGTATTGCTAACCTAGCAAAACTAAGCAAGACTCTAGACATCGGCTTCCTTTACTGTGTGGTTCTAAACGTATTTGTTGAGATTTCCTATCACTGCCCCCTAGAGGTCATCTCAAAGACCTGCAATGATACAAACTGTCAAAGTTACACTTGACAAATTGAGCAAAAAAAGGTCACTGTTGTATTATATTTCTATCACATTCATCTTACAGCAGTCTTTGTACACCCAAGAAATGTAGCCTTTATGGAAAACTAGAAAGAACAAAACCAATCTTTCATGTACTGTGAAACATTTGAGTGGTACTATTATGCTAACTTGATTCCATTCCTGAGACATGTAACTGAGGCTAAGGTTTATCTTTCATCAGGATAATAACTCTAAGCATACACCTAGAGCTTGAAGCAGTGGTTAGTTGAGAGCATATTGATTTGTTAGAATGGCCCTGTCATATTCCAGACCAAAATCCAATGGAGAATATGTGGCAAGACTTATAAATTAATGTTCACAGGTGCTCTCCATCTACTCTGGCTGAGTTTGAGCCATTTTGCAAAGAGAAATAGGCAACACCAGTCTTTAGATGTGCAAAGCTGGCAGAGACATAATTAAAGGCTTGCAGCTGTAAATACAAATGTCCACTTATGTTTTTCCGGATTCTATTTGTAGAAATAAAATGCAAAATATTTGTATTCTGTGTTTTTCCCTTCAACAAAATGTGACACTTTGTGTTGGACTGTAACTCCTGATGCAATACATAAAAGTTAATAGTAGGGCAACACGGGAATGATAAATATTATTTACTTCTTGGTTTAGTTCTGCTGAAATGTGTATAGTCCAATAATTGTGGCCTGTTGTTTAATTTAAAGGTCTGATTCGTTTGCAAGAGTTGATCAAAGCTCCATCCAGATATACAATCAAAATCAAGATCCGGCAGCTGCCATCAGGAAGCAAAGATGCCCGTCCCCTGCTGAAAGAGATGAAGAAGGGGAAGGAGTTCTTTGTTATCTTTGACTGCTCTTACCAAACATCAGCTGATGTCCTAAAGCAGGTAATCAAGTTTTATAAATACAAAGGCTACAAATAGAAGTTTTATTTAACATTCTCAGATATATGTGACATGTGCTACTGTGGTTTTGGGTTTAATGTTGACCCTGAGCAAGAGTAGTCCAATTCTACTCTGAAATCCTATTTTCTATTTCCAATCCAGGAAAAGACATTGCACAGATTAATTGGAAAAAGGACAAAATTATGACATTTACTCACTGGGACTCATGTTAATACAAACTATCCAAAAAGCACAAAATGAATCAAAGTAAATGAATGCATTGCCAAAATTGTGGTTTGGGTGTGATCTAAAAAGTAAAAAGGACTATATTTTATTCTCACTTCATCCCTGTAAAAAGTGTAACTAAAAGGAAAACTGAACGCCATCTTTATTTCTGTTTAGATCCTGTCTATGGGAATGATGACTGAATATTATCACTACTTCTTCACCACATTGGTAAGAAAAAATAGTCCATCAATGAGCTGATTATGGCACGTATAAGCGCTTTCTTTTATGATTATTCAATAAATTTGAATATTTTTAAAGTGAAACAAATGAGTTACACTGAAACGAATGTTTGAAAGCCTATAGTTAAGGAAAACATGACATTTTTAATTTGTATTGATTCTTCATCTTTGACCCAGTTGTTGAATTTTACAGGACTTGTTCGCTCTTGACCTGGAGCCTTACCGCTACAGTGGGGTCAACATGACGGGATTTAGGCTGCTCAACGTGGACAATCCTAGAGTGGCTTCGGTGCTGGAGAGGTGGGCCATGGAGCGACTGCAGGCTCCCTCCAAAGTCGAGACTGGAATGATGGAGGGAATGATGACCGTAAGTTTAATCTGACATACAAATCTGGGTAGTAGCCTACAGACATTCAATATAGACATGGGAATGACTTTTGTTACTGGCCTGATTTATTACAGCAGTTAATTTTCCCTGATTAGGGTCAATAATTCCGTATTTAAATGTATGCTTAGATCCCACACACATTCATTAAATGCTCCTCAGCAAGTTACAGGGAAAGTATTTTTTTTATTATTTTACATAGTGGGAAATATTTGTCTTATTTGAACTTTAACATTCTCTCCAGAAGACATTTGGCTTATCCATGTGGGCAGTTTTGATGATTCTGATTTCTGAGTAGAAGGCATACAGATAACTTGCCTACCCTTTCTAACCAAGTTCCTTTCTTCTGAGGGGAAATGATCTGATCAGATAGTTAAAACATGGACCTAATTGCCTATTCCAACAGGACAATGATTCCAGACACATAAAAACAGATTTTTAAATGGATTTAAAAAAAAGGCTAACATTCAGCTTCCAGATGGCCTGCCCAAATCCCCACCTTAACTGTACTGAAAATTTGTAGATTTTACTTAAAAGTCAAACCTGTGCCAGAAAACCAACCAATTTAAAAGCACTCTACTACTACTGCCAAAAAATGTGATCCAATATCCAGCCAGAATTATGCCAAATGCGTGTTGATGCCAAAAAAAAAGTGTTGTTGAAAAGCAGTTTTCTAAAGGATATTTAACAACACATTAGTGGAGGGTTTGTACATATTTAAAACACTTCTATGGATAGTTATGAGGATTAGAGAACATGTCTAGTAAATGTAAACATGTGCCCCTAAGGCCTAGCTGTACTTTAGAGAAAATCAACAACAGCCTAAATGTAATAGGCTATTCGTGCTCAGAAAGACTGTTTTGACCAGAAATATATTTAAAGTCTAATTTCAAGACCAGATTACAGAGAAAAACTATAACATGAAGCACCCTGGGGCTCTCAGCAATTAATAAGGATAAAGAAATAGTAAGAACAAATCCTGAGTTTTTTCTTCGCTCATTTTGCACAATCTTTTTTTTTTTTTTGCTAGAATGTTAAAGTTAAAGTTATGTTAAATGAAACAATGTATTTTTTTGTTATCATAAAGCAAGGAATTATCTGCAAATGAAATAATTTTAGAGAGGCAAAAAGGGTTCTATTGAGATTAATTTCATTTTATTTGATGCAGTGGATGCAACAGATTCTGTGTACAGTCTGAAAATTGAACACCAAACTGTGCTCACCATGAGTGATTGTGGTTTTCTGTGTGATTGCATCTGATTCGAAGAACCACATGAGGCCGTGCACATGCATCAACAGTCCTGATGTGATAAGTGCGCGGCATGCGATTTGTGATCCCGCAGATGGATTATGATGATGGACGTGTTTCTCTTCCAGACTGAGGCGGCTCTGATGTATGATGCTGTTTACATGGTGGCTGCTGCCTCACAACGCACCTCACAGATCACCGTCAGCTCCCTGCAGTGCCACCGACACAAACCCTGGCGCTTCGGATCGCGCTTCATAAACCTGCTGAAGGACGTGAGTTAGCTCCATCCATCCATCCATCCATCCATCCATCCATCCATCCATCCATCCATCCATCCATCCATCCATCCATCCATCCATCCATCCATCCATCCATCCATCCATCCATCCATCCATCCATCCATCCATCCATCCATCCATCCATCCATCCATCCATCCATCCATCCATCCATCCATCCAATATGTCTGAGCAATGCTTCCTACTCAGGATGAAATTAGCTTATTTCAACATCACAATATTCTAGATGGAAATATTTTATATTTCATCAGGTAAACCAGCATATACAAAAATATCCATTGGATGTGGTTCTCTGCTTAATTATTAATTCTCTAAAATATTCTCAGATTTTTTATTTTATTTTTTTGCTTGATTTTTCATCCATTCATAAAACAAAAGAGTAACTGTTTGTATTTTCTGTCCTCTCTTTTGTCTCAGACACAATGGGACGGTTTGACAGGACAAATCGCCATTAACAAGACAGACGGTCTGCGCAAAGAATTTGATTTAGATGTGATCAGCCTAAAGGAGGACGGCTTGGAGAAGGTGAACCCTCTGACACATGTACTGTTAGTGAACAACACAGGCGTTTTTCAAAGCTTCATTTGCAAGGCTTTTCTCCCTATTTAAGTCATATCTTCATTTGAAAACCGTATCAAGTTATTTTTGTCTAACATTCAAATCTTTTTGATGATCTAAGACAAAAAGGCAAAAACAAAAGAAATCTGTTGGGGGTAAATACTTTGCCACAGCACACTTGAGAAATAAATTTATTTTATTTAAATTAACGGACATTGAGACAACAACACATTTTTGTCTGATTACTGGTATTATTAATTTTTCAACAGGTTTTCAACCATTTTTTTGCTCAGTAATAATTAAATGAAAACATAGACCCTGATATGTGATGTTCAAAATATAATTCACATGAAGAAATTTGTTAAATAATTTTATACCGTGATGCAAATAATTGGACCTTCCTGATTTTTTTTTACCTTCCTTTAAGCTCACTGAAAATAGCACGCTACATTATGACAGTGCAGTAAGAGGTTTATTATCTGTTAATGGAATAATAACACCTAAAAGCTTTAAGGCAAGTTCAAACAATTACAAGTGAAAAATTACATTAGAACTAATTGAAAACTTACCTGGAAGTTAGAATTAACATCCATTCTTGTATTTAGAGTTAAGCTCAGGGCTCTGTGATTAAATTTTTTTCTCTTTATTATTTTTGCAAGTCAATGACGGGCAGCCGCCTGCATAAAGTGTGGAAAAAGGTCTGTATTTTAGCTGCCTTTGCAGGCTAAAATATTAATAATACTTAGTGATTACCCTTGTGCTTTCTGTGATGTTTTCTCTTTTTCATAAAGAGAATTGGGAACTGGTGGGAAGAAATGTTGAACATTTCTGCTCTGGCTGTTTTGGTTCTAGTTGTTGTGTTCTGTTTCCCGTCCCTGCATTTTTCAATTTGCAAAAAAATCCAAACCTTTCCTTCTGCTGTATTTTTATTTATTTCCTTGCTAACAGCACCTGTTCTGGTCAGAAGTTTTCAATCATTCATCATGGGGATTAATGTCACAATAATTTAATGACTGTCCTTTTTCCCTTGGGGGGGAGGGGGGGGGGGGATAATTATATGACACAGCTGCGGTGATAAAAAAAACAAAAAACAATGTTGAGTGCAGACATTTGAATTTATTATAATGTTTTTCTAATCTAAAAAGAGACAAAACTATATATTTAGACACAAACACACACCTCAATTAATTCTTGGGCAAATGTAGCTTTGTTAGTGAAACCTCTAACATTAACTTTTAGAGACAATCAACAAGCTGCTAGTATAATTCTGACTTTCATTTAAATTGCTTGGTTTTGCAGCTATGAACCCAGCTTTTAAGCATAGTGCTTACATTTTCAACAGAGTAGAGGTCAGGATCCTCTCAAAAGGTTAATGTTGCTTAATTCCAACAATTTTAATGCCATGCCACCTCTCTCCTACTCCCCTAATATTTGGTTAACTATCACTTAGCATGCCCTAAAGGAACCACAAGCTTTTTTCAGGTCAGAAGTTTGAAATGGCTACAATTTTGAGAAAATCCACATCAACAAGAACTTAATAACATTACTGTTGTATGCTGTGTGATAATTGCACCCTAAAGAAAGAATAGGTCAAAAATAAATAATTAAAAACTCAAAATTAAAAAAAGGATTCATGCTGAAAATACATGTTAAAAGTTCTGCCTGGAATTGTACCTGTATCTGTATGTTTTCCTGTTTCCTTCTGCGTTTCTTTCCCTGATTGTGTGTTAGTTGATTTATTTAGACATAGATCACGGCTCTTCTTCTGGTTTAGTTATTCTTGTTTTCTTGTTCCTTACAGATTGGTATCTGGAACTCCCAGACAGGCCTTAATTTAACAGAAACCAACAGGGACTCCTCCACAAATGTCACAGATTCGATGGCCAACAGGACCCTCATTGTCACTACTATTCTGGTAGGAACAGAAAAAAAGTTTATCACCAGGAAACATTTGATTACCATAACAATCTTTCAAACTAAAGTGCATCCTTTGTGTCCATTACCAGGAAAATCCCTATGTCATGTATAAGAAATCGGATAAGCCGCTATATGGGAATGATCGCTTTGAAGGTTACTGCCTTGACCTACTCAAAGAGCTCTCAAACATTTTGGGCTTCTCCTACGAGGTAAAACTGGTGTCAGATGGGAAATACGGAGCACAGAATGACAAAGGGGAGTGGAACGGCATGGTGCGTGAACTTATTGATCATGTGAGTATTACTCCATTATATCTTTTTCCTATAGGAATGACAAAAAGTCTGCAGCATCACCTGAATGTGTGGCTTTTCTTTGTTCCCAGGTGGCTGACCTCGCTGTGGCCCCTCTCACCATTACCTACGTCAGGGAAAAGGTGATAGACTTCTCCAAGCCCTTCATGACATTAGGAATCAGCATCCTCTACCACAAACCAAATGGCACAAATCCTGGGGTGTTTTCCTTTCTCAACCCACTCTCTCCTGATATCTGGATGTATGTGTTGCTGGCATGCCTTGGAGTCAGCTGTGTGCTGTTTGTCATCGCCAGGTATTCTTACACAAGACTGAAAAAACAAAATCGGTTAATTCATGAGTTCAGTTTTAACCTAATTATGCAAATTCAAAATGGTTTTTTTCACACAGTAATGCACTAATAGACATTATGATATTTTTAGAGATATAATTGTGAGGATGCAACCAATATCCAGCTGGCATATAATTTAGCAATGGAATGTTTCACTAAACAATAAAGGATCAGAGTAAATGTAAGTTTTGTGGTTGTTGGAAGTTCTATTTCATTCTATTTTAATTCATGACCTTCAGGTTCACTCCATATGAATGGTACAACCCTCACCCCTGCAATCCAGACTCAGATGTGGTTGAAAACAACTTTACCTTAATCAACAGTGTCTGGTTTGGAGTTGGAGCACTTATGCAGCAAGGTATGCTTATTGACGGTTTTGGTACACCTGCACACTTCATGCCTAATAGCACCCCTTTGAAAAGTTGTATTAAAAGCTTTAAAATGAACTTTTCCGGCACTAGGCTGTACAGTGGAGAAGTTGGTAGCACTGTTGAATTGTTTCAAGAAGGTTCTGAAATCAAATCTCAACATGGCTTCTTTCTGCAAAAATGTTTTCCATGTGGGTTCTTTCTGAGTACTCCGGCTTCTTCCCACTGTCCAAAAAAATACGCATTAGGTTATTCGGTATACATGAATTCTCCTCAGGAGTGAGTGTGTGAGTGTGTGTGTGTGTGTGTGTGCGCGCGTGTGCGTGTGTTCATGTGTAACTATCCAACAGGGGACATGCGTGTCATTTTACACTGACCAACAGGGGACTCACCGTTGAAGAGGGGACATTTTGTAGGTCCCCTCTTGGAAATGACCCTGTTTTAGGGTCAGGGGTTGCAGTTAGGACTAAGGTGTGAATTGACTTTTGGTTAGGGTTAGGAAAAGGGTTAGGTATGTGATGGTTAGGGTTAGGAAAAGGGTTAGGGTTAGGCTGTAGAAATGAATGGAAGTCAATGGAATGTCCCCTGTTGGATAGTAGCGTACGACTGTGTGTGTGTGTGTGTGTGTGTGTGTGTGTGTGTGTGTGTGTGTGTGTGTGTGCGTGTGTGTGTGTGTGTGTGTGTGTGTGTGTGCGTGTGTGTGTGTATGCATCTGTGTTTATTTGTTGCCTTAAAATGGACTGATGGCATATCCCTTGCCTGGATAGGTGGATGGACATTGCAGTACCTCAAACTGAAAAATGTAGATAATATAACATTTTATTTTCTTTATTTGATAAAATTGCAGGTGCAGCAAGTATTGGCTTTCCAATAACTCCTGTAAAAATAAATTGGCCGGCAAATAAATTACAAAGATAATTACAAAGATCATTTTATTAAATCAAAAAAAAATATTTTTGTAAAGCTTTTGTAAAATAGTTCATTTTCTTTGCGGATTCGCATTTCTGCAATAAAAAATTATTTTATAAAGCTTTTTACACATCTGTAGGTGTGGCGATGAGTTTTGAGGGCACTGCATGATATTTTTTATGTAGTTTTCACAGCACAACCACATGCATAATACTACTAAAACTCCAGGTTTTATCATTATTTTAATTTTGGACGGATGATCTAACATGTCTTACTACCCCTCCAGGGTCTGAATTGATGCCTAAGGCACTTTCAACAAGGATAGTAGGAGGAATATGGTGGTTCTTCACTCTGATCATAATCTCCTCATACACTGCCAATCTGGCTGCTTTCCTCACTGTGGAGAGAATGGACTCACCGATTGACTCTGCAGACGACTTGGCCAAGCAAACAAAGATAGAGTACGGTGCAGTGCGAGATGGATCCACCATGACCTTTTTCAAGGTACATTTTTATTTATGCTAAGTCTTATTGTGACAGATGTGTCCAGATACATAAGGTTAAGTGCAGTGGCTGGGTAGTTTATTGCTGAAATGAATGCGAAATGTTTGCTCACTTGTACACAATTTGTAATTTTGTTTTTAACAGAAATCTAAGATCTCAACTTATGAGAAAATGTGGGCATTTATGAGCAGCCGAAAAAACACAGCTTTGGTGAAAAACAACCGCGAAGGGATTCAGAGGGTCCTCACCACAGACTACGCTCTTCTGATGGAGTCTACCAGCATCGAGTACATCAGCCAGCGCAACTGCAACCTCACGCAGATCGGAGGCTTGATTGATTCTAAGGGCTACGGTGTGGGAACTCCAATTGGTAAGACAGCAGGTCAATAACACCTGTAAGAAAAAGGGACACTAACACATTGCTGTAGTAAAGGATTCATACCCTTTTAGTTCTTTTTTACCTTTTGTCACATTACAACCACAATCTTCAGTGCACTATGTTAGGAATTCATGTGATAGACCAACACAATGTAGAACACGGTTGTGTTGTGAAAGGAAGAATATTTAAAGTTGCTTCTGAATAAAGATCTGAAAAGTGTGGTGTGCTTCTATATTTAGACTCATAGTAACCCTATAAATTACAGTTAGCCTTCAAAAGTCACCGAATGAGAAAATGGAGTCCACCTAGATGTAATTTCATCTCAGTATAAATACCATTTGAAGCTCTATGATGTTTTTCAGACATGTTGTAATACACCGTCACCACGTTGAAACATGGTATTGACAGCATCATGTGATATGGGTGCTAACTGAATAGAAGGCCGATTCTACAAAGTATTAAATTAGGTGAGCTGAATGTAAATGCAGATCAAGTATTTCTGTTTTTATGATGATATACATTTGGAAAACGTCACACATATTCCTTTGACTTCAAAGTTACGTGCTGCTATGTGTTGGTTTATGAACTTTGTGTTTGTAACAGGACAAAATGTGACAAGTTTTCAAGGTTATGAAAAGTTCTATAGAATGTTTGTCCAATAAACAGCATTATGCAAAGTAAGGCATTATATCAGCATAATTCTGCTGTGTTCTGCTCTAGGCTCCCCTTACAGAGACAAGGTCACCATCGCCATCTTGCAGCTTCAGGAAGAAGGAAAGCTGCACATGATGAAGGAGAAATGGTGGAGAGGGAATGGGTGTCCAGAGGAGGACAGCAAAGAGGCCAGTGCTTTGGGTGTGGAGAACATAGGAGGGATCTTTATAGTGTTGGCTGCCGGACTAGTCCTCTCAGTTTTTGTTGCAATTGGAGAATTTATTTACAAATCCAGAAAAAACCTGGACATTGAGGAGGTGAGTGTTGGCCAGTGTGAGTGGCACAACAAATATTAACAAATTATGGGACTCAAAGACTTCAATGCACCTACTATAACTTTGTGTTATCATATTCTTTTACAGGACTATGGTTATAAGAGAGCCAATAATAAAAAATTATAAGTCCGATTAAACCTAGACTTAAAAACTGCATTGCTACAATCAAAGAATATGTTTTTAACAAAAAGTTGTGTGTTTTAGTAGTTTTTAAAGTAGCGAACACAAAGATGTTAGTCTTGATTGAAAGTTTTTATTAGAATCCCTTTCTCTAAAAACAAATTATATGAGTTGTGATACTTGACTATCTGGGCTGGCCATATATTTTGGAATGCAGTGTAACATTGTTCTGCATGTCAGAAGCATTATTGCTAAGCCGTCACATTTCATCTGAATGGAGAGGCTTGAGAACATTTTATTTCTGCCATAGTAGCTTCAAAAATTGTGTGTTTGGGAGGATTTAAATCTTAGCACAGCATTGCACAGAAATGGACTTATTCGCTCACTGTTGTTTTCAAACTGTTTATGAATGACTGTTCAGTGAAATACTTGTTCATGAAGTTGGTTTACATTTTTTTGTCTAATATGAAGTTTATGAACATGCTTGTTCAAGATTTGTTGTGTTGAAATTGTTTTGGGGTGACTAAAGTCATATGAGAACGTTGCACCTTTTAATATTTGACTTTTTTTTTGTTTCATTTTTTTACTGATAGGAGGTATTAATACAAAACTCTAATAGGTACGTATGTGTGTTGGATACTCATCTTGTTGAATGCTCAAATGACAAGCTATTTTCATATTGCTGGCAAAATACACCAGATTTGCATTCACAATGTCCTGGTATTTCACTGGGTCTTCGGAAGAGAAACAAACAAGCCAACAACATCACAGTTCTGTCACTGCTCTTAACAGATCATTTCTCAAATACTCCACCTTTGCTTTACGACAGATTTTGTTTTAGGAACGCTTAATATTATAGAGCAATTAAGAGTAAATGACATCACTTCAGACATTATCCAGACATTAATGGGAAAGTAATGTGTATATTTTTATGAAATCTGGAGTTCCAAAAAACAAACAAACAAACAAACAAACAAACAAAAAAAAACAGAGGATATAAGCAGATTGCCTGAAAGCTGGTGGTGATTTTGGTGAAGGAAAAGAAAAGGGGCAAAATCAACTCTCTGTGGTGTTGGTTAGAACTAAAGCAGGTCAGAGAAAGATGAATTAACCCAGTTTTCCAGCTAGGGATATCTAAAATGTTTGCAAATGTTTTGTGGTGCATTGTCAAAATTATGGTTAAAAGAATGCTGCCATTTAGAAAAACATTAGACATTTAACCTTATTTTCAACCTGTCACCTTTAATCTGACTAAAAATGTCCTGTGTTAAGTCAGTGTGCTAGGAAGGTAACCTACAATTTTTTCTGCTTAAAAAGTTTATAAAGCATGAAAATACAAGCATTTATGTGAAAAAAAATTAATATTCTAACAATGACTAACTTAGGGTTTCCTCACTTCCCTATTTCATTTCCATCATAGCAATGTCCCTACTATTCTCTCTAAGAGTAGTATGGACTCAGGATCTTGGCAATCAAGATACATCAGGCATAAAGAGCAGTCAAATTCCATCCAACGGGCAATCAGAATATTAATTCATAACAGCTGAAACATTACAGGCAACCAAATAATGTGTTCAAGCTTTTCTTTGCAATCATAACATTGGACAGATGTAAGTTTTGCTGATGAATCCAATTCAATATAATCTGTAGCTCTTAGTTCAATAAGCAGAATTGACAGCAGGCATCTTGACTCCCCCAAATGAATGGCTGAAGTATCCTGAACAAGTTTTAGAACTACTGTTCTGTTTCTACCAGTTTTCGAAGATTTTTGTTTGCATTAACTGGCAATTAATCATCAGAAATTGGCAAATTGTTACAGCTGAATACACAATATGTGTGTTGGTTAAGTCCGGAAAGGAAATAACAATAAGGCAACATTTTCATCTGTGGTAACATAAAAACAACAATGACTTATTTCCGAATCAAGAAAAAAAAAAAAACATGATCTGTATGTCTTTTTGCTTTTCCCCAAAAGCTTTTGAAACTTTGTCATGTTAAATAATCTCAACTCCTGCAATCACCTCTATGAAACTTGTTCATCTTCTAGTGTTCGCGGTGTAACCGGGATGATTGTCAAGTCTAAACACCAACAAGTGTGTAATTTGTCACACTTCAAGCAGCTGTTAATCTGACTGTTGCATATCAGGCTTCTAGCTAACTAGGGTCAGCATGTCCACGGCTTTCTCTCATTTCTCTTTGAGATTACAGTATTATGGACCTCGTTTATATAACCTTGTGAATAGGACATAGCCCCACCATCAAACTTAAGTTCAAAGTCACTTCGGTATGTAATCAGCGAGCACGCAGTAGTTCAGCGGCTTAAGACTTTGTGAGGAGGTCATGGATCTTAAACTGGGATTGATTCAAGTATTGTGTCATTTTGTAGTATCTGTGAGGACCCATCCTGGAGAAATGTTCATGTTATAAATTTGCACCGTTTACTGTTTGTTTCTTTATTGTGAGGGATAGCAAGACCTCATTGTTTAATATTTATTATTTAAGTCAACATTAATTACAGAGTTCCTATGCATTTTTGCGAAGTCTGAAAAAGTGAAGATTTAGGAATAGCTTCTTTCTCTCTGAATGGCTTCTCAGTTAATGTGTGTATAGGATTCTGTTCATTGAGTGGTCAATGATACTCTTACCAGCTTCAATCAGCCTCTTCACAATTTCCTTTGCCTTTGTTGTGGTGATACTTGACAAGCTGACTGCCAGGGTGGAGGAAAAGGTAAGGGTGTTATTCTTACATCAAAATTTTGGTCATTTTGGCATCTTTGCTAGGTAGAAATGGTGCAATAAAAAAAATAAGTATATATATAAAAAAATATCATTTTTGGTATATCTTGACAAAAAAATCAGCTTAAACCTTATTTAACAGTGTGTCACATTAAACGATATATATTTATTGTTATTATAACCTGTAATGTTTTTTCACAAACTAACTTTGAAATGCTTTATTTTCTGACTTCCATCTCTTCCAGTGCTACATGTAAAGTCTGTTAGAGGTTAAGGATTAGATATACAGAAATTACTAAGAAATAAGTAGATTTATCTATTTA
The DNA here is from genome assembly GCF_904066995.2 of Poecilia reticulata. Classification (NCBI taxonomy): domain Eukaryota; kingdom Metazoa; phylum Chordata; class Actinopteri; order Cyprinodontiformes; family Poeciliidae; genus Poecilia; species Poecilia reticulata. The sequence goes on from NC_088842.1 coordinate 27,132,827, forward strand.
AAAAATAAATATATGTAACACAAAAAATCCTCCAATAATAATTTGTGTCATGCATAATAATAATGTTACAATTTTGCAGCTTGAAATGGTGTGAAGGACGAAATAAAAAAAACAACAAAACAAACAATTCCAACACAGAGACAGATCTTTTGGATTTTAGGGTAAAAGGGGAATTTTCGGCTTTGACACAGAAGATTCATCAAGACAGATACAGCAGGCTTTGCATTAATCTCACGATATGACTGTTTAAGGTTCTGGTATTCTGATGAATTCCAGGATTGGGCTTTAACTGCTTTCATTTTGTTTGCTGGTCTTTAATCTTCTAACCCTGCGTTCTTAATCAGAACTCAGAGCAGGTTTTTAATCTTGCATGAATGAGGCCGCGGATTATGGGCTTCTGACCTTGCCATGCTGCACAGCTGCTTCCGCCTCAAATCAAGTCTCTCGTCCCGTTTAGCTTGAAAAACAGGATAATCTTACTTTTGCACTACAATGCTCCAAGATCTAAACTGTGTTTAAAACACACACACACACACACACACACACACACACACCCCCCCCACACACACACACACACACACACACACCCCCCCCCCCCCCCCACACACACACACACACACACACACAGAGCATTAGAACCCTATTCTTTCTGTGAAGAAAATTTTACAAATTAATTTATCCCATGCTGATTTGGAAGTTGCTATTGTCTATTTTTGAATGAGAAAATTGTTTCTTTTTGTTGCTCTAAAAACGTAATACTTAAACTTGGTAATATATGACGCAAAGGTTTTTTAAAGTTATTTTAACATCCATAAGTTATAGCCATTACATTTCAACTGATATAAAAAAAATTATCAGTGGACAAAAGCATATTGACAAATCTGCAACGATTTTGAATTCAATCTTCTATCAATTCATAATATTACAAAAGTTGAAAAAAGAAATGCTGCCTTAAAGGCTGAGTATATCATGTTACGTCATTCACTCATCAAAAACATACCTGGAGTGTTGTTTTGATTTTTTAATGTATGTTTTAGGAATCCTTGACTCTTCCGCGGAAACCATTTGCGGGTACCTAAATGCTTGCTCTCACAAATGCCGCCTATTTCCACAAGGCTCCTCCTCGGAGCTACAAACTCCAGCCAAACTTTCGCGTCACAGAGCACCCTTCCCTAACAACTTCCCCACTCAACTCCATCAGACTAGCAGCAGCAGTAAGCAAACATCTGTTGAGTCTGCTGAGCTCATCATAGGAACTACTTCTGAGTCCAGCGCTTCTAATAACTGATGTAAACAACATGAGAAGGATTGTGTGATGACTTCCTGAGGGAAAGAGTAGGAGCTTCTTAAAGAGATAGATGCCCAATTTCATGGCGTCAAATTACAAAGTCAAATTTCTTTTGAGTCATGTTTTCTATATGCATAGCATTTTGTTATAACATATAAATATATAATACCATCTCTTTGAAACAACTCTGTGCCAGATAGTTTTTGTCATCAACTTTTAGATGGATCCGTGCTGCAGCAAACATAAATCTGTTAACAGGTAGTTCAGTCTTTTGCTTCAGGTGGAGCAGGAACGCATCCAAAAGTTGCCAGACAATGGCGCTTCAGCAGAGGAGAAAACACTCGTGTGGTAATCTGTATCTCATTTAAAACATTCCTGTATGCTCAATTTAAAATTCCTTTCTCATTGACTAAAATGCAAAAACACTTTTCTTCTTCAGAAGAGCTAGATTGATGTAATAAACACAACAAAGGATTTGGCAATACTTTGTGAGCGTCATGTTTTGATGACTGAATCTTAGGACAGGATTTTTTTATTAAAGGTTATGCATTTCTAAATTACACCACATTCTTGTTCTAAGTGTCTGCAAGCCATATCAACCCTTGTAGATTAAAAAGCGCATCAATTCATGGTTTGCACAATTTAAAATCAAATAGTTTCATTTCAGTGATCTGATTTGAGTTTCAAAAGGAGCAAGAGGCCATATGATGCTCATTTGGTCAATTTGGTTACATATGAATATGATGACTACACTGTAATACCTTGGGCTTTATGCGATCAAACTTATATGTTGTTTGAAACCTTTGTTGTTGTTTTTTCATCAACTATTCAAAAATAATGGCCTGCAAAATAAGGTTACTAAAGGCAATTTGTATGAAGAATCCCAAAAATAAATTGAAAATTTGAAGACTTTTATATTTAATCAATAAAGTCAAGCTGTTAAGGCAGAGCTACACTTCCATCTGCTGGCCAAAGTTTGCAAATGTACAGAAAACAGAAAAAACACTGTGGTGTGTTAAAATGATTTAAAGAAAACTGATTATTAACAAAATGTTTATTTTAATTTGCAATTCATAAAACCATTTTATAAAAACAATGCTCAACATGCAGAAGAACTAACATTTAAAGATAATGCCACCAACATTAGTATTGGGTTAATGTGCAACAGTGCTTAAGACAATAAACATTTTTTCATTAAACAACATAATCTTGTTGAATTGATAGTATACTGAAGCATAAGGCACATTTTAATTCATATCAGATAAGTTCTAACGTTTTCACAAAACACTATCAAATTTAAAAGAACCATTTCTCAAAATGCAAGAGGATGAAAATTAGTCTGCATGTGCAATTGCATAATGCTGCTGAGAAGGTAGTTTAGCTCTAACATTTATTTGTAATCTACTGAACACTTATTTTTTTGTGCATGTTTAATTTTTAAAAAAGCGCAATGAATAATAATTTTGTCTTTAAAATAGCTATGAAGTGGGATTTAAATACAGTCAGGCTGTAATTTTCCCTGAGAAAAACTAACTTCAGTTCAGAAACATTCTGAAGACTTCATTTGGGAACAGTGCAATACTGTTGAAATCATGAATACTTATTTCTGTGTTTATTGTGGAGAAATGCCCGTTAGGTTCACAGAAAATGAAATGATACATATTTGTGTTTGGATTCAGTTCCTCCATTAAAGCAGGACATGAGTCAATGAAATAAAAAGGAAGTATTCGCAAAAAGAGGACTGCAGTGTAAAACGATGGTTAACTGTTTGCTTTTTGGTCGTGTAAATTTCAGAGCAACACTGAGGCTCTCACCCAATTACAAGCTGTTGGACATGTCCAACAACGAAGGAGCAGAGACAGGACAGCCTGTGTCCTGTGTGCAGGGTTGTGGTTCAATCGGTCCACACTCCAAAGAGGAACTCGCCATTTCAACGGCAAGCTGTGACTCTGTGTTATTTGCTACGAGGCTGGGCAATGAGACGGGAAAGTCAGATGAAGACAGGTTAGCGAGAAGCTGCAAGTGGTCCTGATAGGGCTCGATGTTGACGCTCTTACAGAGGCCACACACATTCTGCTTAATCTCCGCCAGATTTTTCTTTAGCTCTTTTTGCTCCTGAATCAGCTGCACTTTTTCACTTTTCTGTGAGAGAGAAATAAATCACTGATAGATTAAAAGAATTTAAACACAGTAACTCATTAGTTTGTACATTTTCATTTCTACTTTTTAAGGTTCTCGTTAGACAAATATATATATTTTTTATTACACTTGAAACTCCGGGCCAAAATAAATCTGCATTCATAATTAAAATATTAGTGTGTGTGATACCACAATTACAACAGACTGCTTTCCTTCAGTATTTAGTAAGATACTATAATTAGGAATATCACAGTCACCATACTAATGTATTAGGTCAGTTAGATAGGCTGTAATTATACCATTTTTGTCCACAGTTGGTGTATATTTTCAGACATTGAGATGCTGAAGCAGCAAAATAATCAACATCAAGGTTTATTCAGGGGAATATGAAGTATTAGTTACTTAATAGCAAAGTAAAACAGAGTTAAAATCTATAAAGTAACGTACCCTTAAACTGAAGTAGTTTTAGGTCTTTCCACCAATTTACTTAACTATAAGATCAGCTTTGTGTAAATAATTACTCAAAGCAATGTGACAAAGGTTTAAAAGTTCATAATGTAGCATTTGCATAAACCAAAAATGTTTTTGTATTAGGAGTTATGTCTAGATGCTATAAGTGTAGTTTGGTCTTAGATTGATGCCAAAAGAAGATGGATTATCTATTCATAACTGCTTTTACCCTTTTATCAGACCTGAACTATTTATTTAATGTGAATGATGATCCTATCAAGTGTTATGACTAAAACCTTGATTTATAATAAGAAAGCTGAAGACATAAAAGTGAACTTACTAATTTTTTAATTTCACATTCCAGCTGGTGTATGCTGTCGAGCTTCCTCTTCCGACAGCGCTGTGCTGCCACGCGGTTTTTACTTCGCCTGCGGACGTCGTGGACAAACTCAAGCTGTTCTTTTGTCAGGCGATGGTCTCTAAGGAGCTGTTGGAATGCACTTCTGCTCAGTTCAGAGATCTGCTCCACCGGGAATGGGAGCTGAATCTATAAAATGCAAAGCTGAGATGTTAGATTTACTTTTATCTATTTAAACTTATAGAATAAAAATTGCCTGTCTATGACGATGACCTCTGCTGCTCTTTTGTGATTGGCCTCAGTGTCCCCGTCTGTTTCCAGCTCACTTTCATCCCCAGAATTGAGTGGGGAGGACATGCAGGGACTCTTCTCTGCTTGGGAAAAGTTGTCAGCATGTGTACCAGGCTCGTCATCCGTATCGAGGTCCCGTAGGAAGGGACAGTCGCCTACACTGGAGTTCAGATCCAGGTGTCTGAGCCAGTGAAAGTCTGAGGCCTTGGTCAAATTGTTTTGGCTTGCCGAATCAAGGGATGGCGGTGGAGACTGACCTGGACACAGGTCAGACCAAAACCCTTTAGCTAAATGTTCGGCCACTTCCCTCTCTACGCGGCTGCGCTCTCCATTCGCTGCCTCTGAGCTTTGGGGGTTTAAGGCAGGTTCTGATAACTCGCCAGCAGCTCCCTGTTCGGCACAAACCTCACCCTGCTGTAATACTGCAGTACAATCTTCTGCCGTTGACGTCTTCAGTGGACGGGAGGCTGGGGCACAGCTGGCTTCAGCGCCAAGCGTCTCAACAGTCGGTTCATTATCTGCGCTTCCCGGCTCAGTGATTTCTGGTGGATTCTCATCCGCTGGTGTTGACAGCTCACATTGTGCGTCACACCCTACCACACTCAACTCACTTCTATCACTTACATCTCCTAACTGTAAAATGTCTTTTTCGCAAAAATGAGAGGAATGATCGGCTTTGTCGGGGCCTGGGCACGGCAGAGACAACAGGGGGCACACACCATTTGCTAACTCTAAAGATAAGGGAGTCATTTGCGGCCCACAGTTCTCAAAACAAAAGTGTTCCTCCCCACTGTTTGTCTGACCCTGCGTGCTCTGAGGGCACTGTGATGACAAGTCAGTTTGCTCATCACCCCCTGAAGGCGCTGAGCTGTTTGACTCAAATGATTTTGCATGGCTACCTTCTACACACGAGTCCGAACTGGTACCGGGCTCCGAGCTTCGACAGCAGCTCTTACTCCTGACCTTCTTACTCTCTAAAAACTTGGGGATGAGGAAATCAAAGCAACCTGACTCCAAGTTGCGAAATCCTAAAATCTCAGCACTGGTATGAATGGCATGGATGTTTTCTTTGGTGAAAAGCAGCTTTGACGTGTAGGCAAATTGAAGCAAGGGTTCAAACCCCTCCACGGTCACCTGTGGAAAACGGACATTTGTTAAACCAGAAGTATTGCCGCCATAAAAAGCTCAAATAAAACTTGGCTAACCTTGTAAAGAAGTACTGGTTATTACAATAAAAATAACTGCATTTTTTTTTTTTACTTAAACATAGCATGCTCTTAAATACATTCCCATAACTGTCAAGTCACAACCACAAACTTCCATGCATTTTATTGGTATTTTATGTGATGCACCAACACAAAGTAGTTCATAAGTGAATAATTCTGCAACCTCTGACCATTTTCTTCCCATATGTTAGCTTGAATCATCTTACTCTGACCAGTTTTGATGCTTCTGCTGAAAAGAATCGTCATTGTATGTTGCTTCCACCATTTTTCATTGTGGGGGTGGTTTGTTTAGGGTGATGCACAGTGCTGGTTTCCTGACACATAGAATTGTGCAAGAAAATCACAAAGTTCACGTTGGGTCTCTGATCAGAAGTAAACTGATAGTATCTTTGCTGTGGCTCCTACATGGTTAGTGCAAACTGCAAATGAGTCAAGTGTATTTGTATTGCACATTTCAGCAACAAGGCAGTTTACACCACAAAAACACAACACAGTTCCCAAATACGAAACAAGGAATAAACATTACATTTTGTCAAATGCCACCATCAAAATCATCAAACATATATACATCAAATATATTGATCAATGTTTCCAGGTGTTATTAACAGCAACTCTAAACCAGTGAGTTTTTAGTGAGTGTTTCAGCAGTTTTGCAGTTTTCTGGAAGTTTTGTTTTCAGACTAGTGGAACATACAAACTACAACATGAGTAAGACTTCTTTCTGCTTTGTTTTCATAATAGCTTCCTTCTTCCCTCTCTTACAGAAAAGGCAAACTCCAGGAGATGGGGATCTTTGCAGCTTCCCCAGAACTGAATGTTTTTCAGTCAGTTGGTGGACAGCTATATCTTGGAAGTTTGTAGTTATACCGTAACCCACCATGAGAAGCACAAAGCTTGGAAGAAATAGCCATGCTTTGAGTTGGTCCACCACATAAAGTACAAATGTGGACGTTTGTGGTTGCAACATGATAAAATTCTGAAAAACCTCAAACAGATGATGCTTTAACATAATCTACAGAACATAACTAGCAGTTTTATAAAATCATTTAGGTGAATGCTGGCGCACCAACCTCTTCAGGTAAGGTGATGATGGGATTCTGTCTGGTGACACTAGTAACAATACTGCGAAAGTATTCGCTGCATGAGGCCAGGACCGAGCAATGGGCCCGAAAACTCTGGTCCTCCACCAACAGCGTCACGTCGCACAAGATGTCCTGCTGTCTCTGCTCATTCAGACACTGGAGAATGTGGGCACTGTGCAACGCAGACTGAAAGGTGAATGCTGATGTGTGAGGAGTTTGCAGAGTCATGGTTCTCAGAGGCTCAGCCTAGGAGGCAAAAATAGCTTGTTGTAATAGTTTTTAAAAACAAGACAAAAAACATGCATAATGTTTTAACTAATTTTTCACACACAATGAAGCGGAGCCAAAATTCTATTAGTCGAGAATAAAGTAATATTACAAGTCGACAACAAGCGATGTGTGTGTAAAATGTGATTATCAAATCAGTCGGAATGCTCTGTTGTTTTAGTTCAGTTTGAAAATGATCTTTTTAAGGCAAATTCCAGAATAACTACAGGATCTTGTTTTTATATAACTTTCTTCTTTGTTTCATGTAACTTCTTTAATTGTTAGCTGCTTTAATCTTTTACACCTTTTCAACTTGAGTAAACACTTTCTATGGAGACTGAGATCAGAACTTTATGATGGTAACTTCAAAATATTCACTTTGTTGTCTGTAAGCCACTTTTTAACTTAATTTTGTCTATTTAGAAGACCTATTTGTGACCCAGAATGGTTTTATAAATTTGGCAAGCTTCCCTCTATTTCCTCCTACTGGAACAATAGTCATCATGACTCTGTGGGAACCGATCCATGTGTAAAAATTATCGCTAATGCTTCCTGAACTTCTGTTTCACAATTCGAGCCTCATAAATGCTGGCATTGTCATCTGGGAATTACTGCCATCAGAGAAGAAAACAAATCCACTGATGGAATAACCTGATCATTCAGCATGTTCAAGTATTCACCGGGTCCAATTCTTTGGGCTTATAATGTTGCAGTAGCTGCTAAAGAGTGCCTATTTGCTTAGGCACTATTTGGTGACTTTTCTTTGGTCATGCACTGTATATTATAATGTAATAGTGCTTTTTTTATCATTGCCTAGTCAGTCAGGGAAATGTTTTTTTGTATGTAAGAAAGCAATGCTAAAAGTCAGCAACCTTTAATGACCTGCAAATATTGCAGTCTGATAATGGCAAGAGGTTTTAAACAATAAATGCTATTGGCTAAGAGGTATTATAAATCTCCTACCTGAGCTCGATTTCATAATTACAACCAGCATTTTTTAGTCCCTCGCCTCCAAGTATAAACGGGTGGATATGACATTGTTTTATTCACAAAATATGTTTCATCAATATGCTTCAAACGTTTGTTAATATTTTAAACATTTTGATATTTATTCATTTTTCCATTTCAATCGTGTATTGCGACATACTATATTACGTCATAATCAAGATAATCGACAGCTTTCGGTTTCAAAGTCATAATCAAAATAAACTTATGGCAATACATTAAGAGTATAACAAAATACAACACATTTATGTTCTACTGCTACTACTGGTACCTGTATAGATACAAAGAGAACAAACAGCTGATATGTTTAGATCAGAATAAAAATACAAAAGAAAAAAAGTTAATGTTTTATACAAGAAATCTGCTATTGTTAATACTATGGTGAACATACCCATTTGAAATTAGCTGCAGGGTTATCAATGTGTACTTGCCTGTCCACAAAATGGATTAGAGTTTAACACTTCAGCTTTAAATAAGTTCAACAGCGAAAAATGCTGACTCATGTTTAGCTAAGTTAAGAAGCAAGAGTAGCAGCGGAAAGAGCCGAATATCTGCAAATTCTTCATACTTCTACGTATTTCCTATCAAAACCAAAATCTTTGACATTTATAGTCATAAATGTTTACAAAACGTAGTTTTTTTTGCGACAGGCGGGCCACACCGTTAGCTGCAACTACATCTTCCTTTCTGTTGTCGCCTTAAAAAAGGAGCATCCGTTAATAACTTTAAACAAACGATGTTTATTAGAAAAGAGGTAAACATTCACTGACCTGCCATGTTAGATGACTGACACTGACATAAGTAGATTTGGGAAAGAGATTGTGGTCGACCGAAGCTGGACTTTCCTCTCATCATGTGACATTAGAAACAGGAAAACCAAACAGCGCTTACTGCGCATGCTCAGTGAACGTCAAAGAACGACTCCACACAAAAACACTCCGGTTTTAAAGCTTTTAATTACATGAGAAATTATCATAAAAATAAACGCAGGCCTTTATAGATTTCGTAGATTATCATTCGTCCCTCATTTCCCAGTTGGCTTAATGTTTATTATGCTGAATATAATGACTTATATTTAGCAGAACAACAAGTAACTCAAATATTTTTTTTGTCAAATATTCTTTATGCAAAACTTATACAAGTCCTAGATAGGATTTCTTGTGCATGGAGTTGAAGCAGCAAGTCGGTTGGTCTTTCCTGAGTGTATATGCACAGTTAAATTAGAGGATTCTTTCGTAGAACAGGAGGTAGGCTTGGCAGCTCTGGACTTTACTTTCACTGACAGGTTGAACACTAGTATCACTGATATGGAACCAGGATCCTCTGGGAAGGTCCGTCTCTCCTGAAAGGGAAATTGTTTATTACTGAATGTAATATACCTTGCAAAAGTAGATATTAAAGAGGAACTTTATGTGAAAACAAACACAAAAGTAGTGTTTTACTGTAGGAAAGTGATATGTGGTTCTTAAATTACTGTGGAAATAAAAATCTATGAAAAAAATGTTTTACAAAATGTGGCATATATTTGTATTCACACCCTGGGAGTTATTGCTTTGTAGAATCATATTTTGCTCCAAGTCTTTGAGTATGCTTTTCATTAGCTTTCTATTTTAAGATTTCATGAAAGACTCTGATTCAAATGCGGGAGAACTTCAAGGGCACTAATACTATTTTCAGAAACTATCTGTTCTACCGACTGACATACTCAACTGTACCCACCTTGTTTACCATTTGATGAGGATTTTAGAGAGTCGGGTCGAGCTTTTACATAGGCTGTGTAATGACCTGACCTCATAGTTCCACTGTGCTCTACGACGCCATACAGGTTGTACAAAATCCGAGTGTCTCCTTCAGAAATATTCTGTGTGGAACAAAATGTTTGTCAGTAATTGCAAAACTGCTTGTTTTCAAAACATAAAGAAATATTTCCAGCACTAACCTTGCATTTGGCTGCACAATAGGGAGCAAGATCCAGAATCAGAGGAAACTGAACGTGTCTGTTCACTTTACAAATGCTGTAACCATTCTACAGGAAAAAGACAAAAGTTATTATTTAAAAAAGAAAAGCCTTAAATACACTTTATCAAGCTGTCGTACCTGCTGAAATCTTTTCATATGAAGGGTAAGTACAGACGGTGGGGAGGAGATCAACATTTGCTTCAAGGCATCAGTGTAGATGTTCTTTTTAGATCCTAAATCCATTTTTAAAAAAAAACATTTTGGGATATATTATATTCGGTCACTTTCAAAAATACTAAATATTTGTGGGTCATGTTAGTACGACGCATAAACCTTTATACCTCCAGTTTTTTCGCCCTTCTTATGTCGCTTAGTGCAAGTGACACACAGCAGGCTATTGTTCTGTGTGAGCGTTTCCACTTCGGTGAACTGAAAAAGACACGACTGCACTGAACACTCTTGTTTCTCTGGGCTTGTCCTGGTGGACAGGGTGTTGAAGGCCAGCTCTGGGTCTTGGTTTATTATGGTGTACTCCACTTCGTCTTCACTCTCTACGGCTGGATCCATGGAATCGAGATCCTCTATGAATGCATCATTCAGAGTCACTTGTTCCAGTTGATCTGCCAACTGTGTGTCCAGTTCTCCTTCCAGATCCGTGTTGGACGTTTCGTTACATGAAGTGCTGTCGTGCGACTGCTGCTCCTCTGACAAGACCGTAAAACGGTTGCTGACTGACGAGTCAGCTAATGAGACATCGTCACTCGGTGAATCCTTGTCTTCCTCGTTCTCCTGATTCTGATCCTGTTCAAATTCACAGACAGGTTTAGGATCTTGTTCGTTCAGTGAGACTTCCTCATGTGGCATTTGGTCAGCGTTCTCTGTGTCCTTTGCATCTTCTGTAACATCAATTTGGTCACCGTCTGCGCTGCTTGGAGATGTCAGATTTCCTAAAGTTATTCTGGTTTCAAGCTTGTGCTGACGTTTCTGATGCTAAAAAAAAGAACACAATGCATATTTAAATTTATTTTTACACACCGGAAAGATTAATTTATACAAAAGCTCCAAACAAAAGACACATTTGCAATTAATGAAATACCTTTGCTTGCTTCTTTGCCTGCTTTTTAGCCTTTTTCTGCTGGTACTTGCTGCTGCCCCCAGTTATAGAATTGTCATTCCCGCTGATCAAATCAGAGCCGTTTCTCTCATCTTGGCTTGATTCACTGGTCCTAGGCAACACTTTCTTGGGGTTTTTCTTTTTGTACGCCTGCAAGAGGTTGTCAAAAAGACACACAAGCATGTTAATGGAAACATCTCTAGGACAAATATCAACACATGGTCAAAGGAAAACATTTGATTCACCTCATCGGAAACAGGAAGGGAAAGATCCAAAAACATCTCTGTGACAACAGACACCTGAAAAAAAAAAAGATAGAGTAAAGACTATTATTGTGTACAGTGATATGGAATATTACATTTTGTCATTTTACAATCAAAAACTTCCAATATATTTCATTTGGATTTTATGTAATCATAATTACATTACATTATGTAATTTTGAAGTGGACAACGTGGCAGGGCTTTCCTGCTGGTCAGAGTTTTTGAGATGATAGAAGAAATTACAAACAGGCCAGACTTGAAAAGTATTCAGATATGGCTGAGTTTGGTTTATTTTTTATATTTTTGAAAACTTTCAAATACCATGTACAATTTCCCTGCAAATTCCCAATGACAGTAGGAATTGGGAATTCCCACCGTCATTGCTAGCTTTGTTAGCTAGCATAGCAGTTAAAATCCAAATAAAACACATGCAAGTTTGTGACAAACTATGGAAGAAATGTGAATGAGTTCTGTGCTACAAGTACACACCGTTTTGCACTCCTGGCACATTATCGTGCTGGTCATTTCACCGCCAAAAACCTGATCCACAAAGTTTTTAGGAACTCCATTTTTCTCATACTCTTTAAAAAAATAAAACGTAAGGAAACACAGTTAAGACTACTAAACCAAAATCAAAACACTGATTTTGATGCATGCAAGCAGTGGCGCAAAAAGTGGGTATGCAGGGTATGCAACGCATAGGGGCGCAGCACCAGAGGGGGCGCCAAAACCCCGTCTGGAGGGGGCGGCACGCCGATGTTCTCCCATACATTTCAGCGCGCCTTACCTCGCGCACATAACGAGGTAAATGTAGCGAGTTTTACCTTTCACGTATCGTCGCCCCGGGGGGGGGGGTTGAGTGAGCGTCGCTCCTTCACCCTGACGTTCCTTCCCTCGGGGGGAAGGGGGGCGCCGATCTATGTTTTCGCATCCACCTGAATAATGTGTAGTTGCGCCACTGCATGCAAGATAGACCACACCAGGTTTAATCAGCTTACCTTTAACTGCAGCTTTTATCTTTTCTTCATCTGTAACTTTACTTGACTTTTTCAAACTCTCTGCTATTCCCATGCTTACTCTCTGCAGAACAAAGTTTAGACATAAATTATGAAAAAAATCATAAGTAGAACACAGTACAGATTATAGCCAGACTCAGTAACTGTTTTGTAATATACACATACATAATTATTTTGTGTACTAAATATGTGACATTATAATGTCCCATATTTATTGGACTTATAAGAATCACTATTTACTAAAACTGTGTCCGGTGTAGCATAGTTCCAGAGGAAACTTTATTTCTGGTGTGACATAAAGGGAACTCCGTTAAAAACATGCATACTTTAAGTTCCTCAGCTCTCATCCCATCCAGCAGGTAGCGGAGAAGCTCCTGGCTGTCTTGCTGCTGAAATCCTTTAAACCTGGCAGCCCTGCAGAGATTAGAGGAAATGATGAACAACTTCTAATGCATCCAGGGACAGAACCAAAAGCACTTCCAACTTAAATAATAATGACACTTACTTTTTACAAACTTGTGTGAACAACTCGCGCGGCGTTACCACACCTCTTTTAGACTCCTGGATCTCATTGAGTAGCTTACACATAGCCAATGTAAGAGACCCAGGCTGGTCTAACTGCACTAGTATGGGCTCCTGCACTCAGAGTGAAAAAATATGTTTTATTAAGGACTGTCTAAAAACTGGGTGAGGTCTACGTGGGTAATGAAGTGGCTGTGCAGAGTGAAAACATACCAGATTCAAGGAGGCATTGGGTTTAATGTCGAGGCTCATTTTCTCTTCTGTTACTTTGTTGAGAATTTGTCTCAAGAGCTGAGTTTGAGAAAGATTCTGCAAATGGACAGTGATGAGAATGATTAACTCTGACTTCTCTCAAGACTAAAATATGCTAACGGCACGTTTTTACCTGCAAGACTGCGTTAAAGAAACACGTGTTTCCAAGATTGCTCAGCCCTTTCACTGGAACACTGCAGCTTTCTTCGGGTGCGTTGTGGTTTTGGGGTTTTACAGCATTCTCCTTTTTGATGTTTTTCTTCCGCCTGTTGCTGCCATCTTTGTTCTCATTGTCCCCACTTTCCTCTGTGTTTACAGCTTCTGTCTCCGGCTTAATTTCCATCAGATCCACATCCTCTTTCACTCCTAAATAGGGAAAACAATTTGGTAATACAAAGTGCATGTCATTTATTTCACTGGGCTGAAACATTATGACTTTTCCTGTCCTTCTCTGTGTGAACAAGTGCTTCGTCTCCACAAGAATTTTAAAGCCTCCCTATTATTAATAGAAAAGATGGATGAGCTTAAGAAAGAGCAACTAAGTGAAGATGTCTTCGCAGACTACATCTTCACAATAACTTTATTCTCCACATTCAGGTGGAGAGTAGTTATTTTTTTTTAGTAAGTCTTCTAAACATTAAATCTACTAAAGCAATAATGATAATAAAAACATTTAATCCCATATTTGCATAAAACATCCAGTTTCTCACTACTACCTACTTTTCTGAGGTCTCTTCATGGGATCTGTAGAAAATTGTTTTTTCAGGATGGTCAGCAGCTGTGCCAGTTGCCCTGTACCCGAGTACTGGACCTCATCATCACATATGTAACACCTTGAAGAAAATAAAATGTATAACAAAAAACAGGTGGTTTTAATACACTATATTTGTCCCTTTTGATCACACACAAAAAACATGCTCACCATACACTCCAGTTGTCCAAACCGACCACCAGGCAATGTGGATCTGACCGAGGAGTTTCATAATGCTTGATAGCATGCTGGTTCTCAGAATTTCTCCCACATCCCTAGTAAGAAGCAAGACAATAGTCATCTTAAAAGATTCATACACTGAAAAATAAATAAATAAATCAGTGCAATAAAGTCCTATTATAAACGCACCCTATGTCCACATTTTAAACACATCCATAATGGAACCGTTTCCTCCTCAGATTCCTCTGACGTGGTCGTACTGATATTTTCTTTATTGTCCTCATGCTTGCATTCTTGACATCTCGTCCAATCAGAAACAGCAGACAGTTTCTTTATAAGAGTTTGGTCAGTGCCTTTCCTAATATGTCTGCAGGATGGACCTATGCGATAAAAAAACAAACATTTTTATATTTTTTAGAAGGTTATTAAATAACATCCAACTCATCTGACTTCAAAATGTACCTGTGAACTCAACGTCTTCATCCTCTCTGAAGCTCCTGTCTTTCCCCCTCTTCTTTCCCATTCTTGACCTAAGTCAACTAATTTAGTGATGAATGTCAAAGAGACGTTTACCTAAGAACGTCTATAACGAGTCACACAACACTGTAACATTTCAAGAGAACAAATGTGACATAAACTCTTAAAAGTCAACTTACTGTCGCACACAGAGGCTAAAGCCTTTACCGTATTCAGTTTCGTTTACTTTGTTCAGCTGGGCTCGTAAGTCCGGACATCATTAACTTATTTCGATAATAGAAGCAGGAACGATTAGACATATACAAAATACATATAACTTTGGATCAGACCGATACGGTGATTTGATTCAAAAACGCCAGATGACACACATGCGGCCAGGAGAGGAACAAAAATGTGATGTGTGTGTGATAGAAGCCACATGAACTTCCGGGATCGTACGTGAATGACGCCCCCCATATTGTGAGTGGCATTTTTATTGAGGAACGCATACACACGCACTCACTCAGTATATTTTAAAATTTGAGTATTACCTTGAAACTGAGTCAAATTAAGTGAATAGATTTTCATAGGTAGGCCAAACACACAAGTAGAACTATTTAAATGTTTGTCTCATCGATCAACATGCTACTACAAAATGAGCATACCTTTTTGTTAAATTAATTCTTAATCAAATCAGATTAACGTAAGCTAATGTGCTTGTTTCCTTCAGGAAAGAAGGAAATATTTGCACATTTGCTTTCCAAAAGGAACCAATAAGGCACTCACAATATGGCGGAAGTGTTGACGGACCGTTAGTAATGGTCGACTACTTCCTGTGTGCGCCGTTTGTAAATGTCCGAGTTGAAATCTCCGGGAGTTAACTAGAAAATTATTTGGGATTTTGAGGACGGGTCAATATAAATGTAACTCGACATAACAATTTGTTTTTAAAGCATGTCTTACATGGAGTGGGCCGAGTCTCAACTCGCTGAAGTTGAGCTGCTAACCAGCATGTTTCCAGCTCAGGACGAGCTGGAGCTCACCGACCAGCTGGCTCTGGCTGAACTTAGGAGCTACGTGGAAAACTCGGTTTCTGGGGAAAAGCCTCCTCCCTCCAGACCCCAGTTTTTCATGAAACAGAGATTGGACTCTTCAGTTATGAATGAGGTAATAAGGGTGTAATGATAAGCTAAAAGTTGTTAATTTATAAAGGTTTATTATTTAGTCTGTTCTATCTTAACTTGTTCTTAGACGGAGTTTATTTTGACCTGCGCCTATCCGTCTGAATACCCCAGTGTGTTACCTGATATAACAGTAAGGTAAGCATGTCTTTTATATGTTGGTTATTAAAATAAATGTTAAATGGGTTTTGGAAAAAACGACCAAATGCTTCACTTTATGACAACATACTTGATATACAATACCTTCATACTGCTTTCACAGTTTCTCATTACAACCATAATTCTCATTGTAACATGTCATTGGGTGTTCATGTGGTTGACAAAATCAAAGTAGCAACTAAATGTTTAGTGGAAATATAATTATACATGGTTTACAATCAGTTTATGAATTAAGTATCTACCAGACAGTGTGTCATTCAATATCACCATACAACTGTTCTTTGAAGGTCTAAGACAGGGGGGGGCAACTCCAGGCCTCGAGGCCAGACTCCTGCAACTTTCAGATGTGCCTCAACTTCAACACACCTGAGTCAAATAATGAGGTCGTTAGCAGGACTCTGGAGAACCTGACTGCACTTAGGAGGTGATTCAGCTATTGGATTCAGCTGTGTTGGACCAGGGAGACATCTTAAGAGTTGCAGGACACTGGCCCTCGAGGACCAGGATTTCCCACCCCTGGTCTAAGAGGTTTGTTTGAGAATATTTCTAAACATACAGCCTCATGAGTACCAGGGAACACATCAAACAGGTCACAGTAAAGATTGAGTGGGAACCGCAGGGTTAGGTTCCAAAACAGTGTCCTAAAAGTTGGTTACACAAACGCACAATAATGGTATTTAGTTCTATGTATAGTATAATGATGTTCTACTTCTAACTAAATAACTCTCATGAAACAAAAGTGGAAAATAGCAAATGTTACAATTCTAACCATACTGCCATTTTGGGGGATTGGCAAACATTTTCAGTTAGAGTTTAGCATTTTCACAATAAATCACAATTCTTATCACAATAAAGAGAAACTGTATGATAGACTCCCATTTCTACCATCCATTCACTCTGACTGTATTTTTGCAAAAAAAAAAAAAAAAATTGAAAAAATGTTAGAATTTAAGTGTGTATAGCTAAAGGCATACACCAAATAACTTTCAGCTGCATTTGCAACAAACGTTAGTTCTGTAAAATATTGACACAAGGGAACGACACTTTTCAGATTTGTTTTTGGATTTATATGATCCATTTATACATCTACTGGCTTTCTTCCTTCCGTCCTGACTGGCTGAAAATGTCTGAGAACTCGAGAAATATGAGTGTGGTAAACTATGGAATCTTGACAGAAAAATGTTTAGAACTAGGATCCTGCAATGAATCACCTTTTACTTCACTCTAGCACTCTGTGTCTTTGGATCCGTTTTCCAAAATGTATGTATTAATTGATCAAATGTTTTATTGATGGTCTAGGTGTTCAGCTCTTAGCAGGGCCCAGCAGACAGAGATCCAGACAGATCTCAATAAATACCTTATGAAAAACTGCCTGGGAGACTTATGTGTGCTTGCTGCAGTGGACTGGGTGAAAGAAAACCTGGAACATTTCATTAAGAAGAGCTTATCAACAGCACCGGCTCCTAAGCTGGAGTCTGCTTCTCAACCTACGCAAGAAGTTTTCAGTCGACTGTGGATCTACAGCCACCACATCTACAACAAGTCAAAGAGGAAGAACATTTTGGAGTGGTCAAAAGAGTTGGGCCTCTCAGGATTCAGCATGCCTGGAAAGCCTGGCATTGTGTGTGTTGAAGGTCCTCAATCTGTCTGTGAGGAATTTTGGTCCAGGTGCTTTTTTGATTACTTCTACTTTTTGAGAATTTTGTAACAGAAAAAAAGATTGCCATTTGTTAAAAAAAACAAAACCTTTTTTATTTCAGAGTGAAGGTTCTGACATGGAAGAAGATCATGATTCGACACAGA
Source organism: Poecilia reticulata (assembly GCF_904066995.2). Taxonomy (NCBI): domain Eukaryota; kingdom Metazoa; phylum Chordata; class Actinopteri; order Cyprinodontiformes; family Poeciliidae; genus Poecilia; species Poecilia reticulata. Next base: position 27,150,589 of record NC_088842.1, read on the forward strand.
GAGGATATTACCCTTAATCGCCAAGGCGACGACAGCAACACTGTTGAGAGTTTAGACTCCCTGCGCAAATTCACAGGTTTTGAAGAGGCCATGTTTGACCCTCACGGGAACAGAGGCAATCACATGGACCTTGGACAGCTCTACCAGTTCTTAAATGAGAAGGGCTGCTGTGATGTCTTTCAGATTTATTTTGGCATTGAAGGCAGGTAGTAGTAGTCAACGTCTGTGCACAGGTTGTGATTTAAAGTAATATAAATTAAAACATTTTTTTTAATTAAAGCAGCTCCAATGATTAAAAACACAGAAAGAATTACTCTGAAATTTTAGAGATTATTTCCTTATTTTGGCAAAACAAAAGAAAACGGATGAAAATAAAAGTGATGGATCACTGACAGATCCCCAGTATGTTCCTAATATTAATTTCTATTGTTTTTAGTTTTATTTTGATGCATGATTTCCATTTTTAAAAAAGCTGCAGCAAAATCTCCTTGCACTGTATGAAATGTCATTATAGATATTTGCTGAACAATTTGTGAAATTCAGTTTACAGTATTAATGTGTTTTAACTTATATAAAAAAAATCATTTTTAGCACAATTGTTTCAAGGCATAGACATCCTTATCCAGATTTTTACCTGCTCACTGTAAGTGTATTTTAGCACTTCTTTTTCAGATGAACTACTAAATGCCAGAAAGTCCTGTTGAAAAAATTTTTCACAATTAACATTTTTACATGAATGCCAAGTTTTAATTTACAAACTAAAAGTGTCCAGCAGATGGCACTAATAGATAGTGAAAATACAAACACTGCATTCTGAGAACTTGTATTATATGAACTCGATCACTTGTAACATTAGCCATGTGGTTATTAAACGTTCATTTTGTATAATGATATGTTAATCCAAATCAATGTTACATATTTCATTTATTGCTAACAATCCAGTTATTTAATCTGAAATATGTTGGCTGGTGAGTCATTTTCAGATATATCCAAAGGAAGTAATTTATACTTGAATATTTAATTTGATGATTACCACTTGACTCGAGGTACCTTGTTGAAATAAACTGTCTGTTCTTGTTGTCTTTGCATTCTTGGCATCAAGGCAAATTTAGTTCTGGTGTGATTTGGTCTCTGCTAGGGTTGCCCCATGTCATCAAATCTGTTTGTGGTTTTTCATCGACTAGATCTCAAGGCATCGTCATGAACAAGATGTTTGTTTGGGAAACATCTGGGTCTCATCTTTGCTTTTTGCAGATGATGTAGTCGTATTTTGACCTTCAGTTTGAGGTGAAAAAGTTCACAGCAAGTGAGAAACGGGTGAGATGAAATCCAACTCCTCTAAATCAGGCTATGGTTCTAAACAGGAAGAAGGTGGAGTGATTCCTTGTGGTTTAAGTATTCTGGTGTAGTCTTCAATTTGTTTTGGTCACACCTAAATAATTGAGATAATCCAACAAATTGTAAAGTCAGACAAAGATCACACAAGCATATCTAAAATGCTGCTTTTAAATGACCATTTTCATTTAATTTTAAAAATACTATCCAGCCAAACCTGGCCATATGTAATAAGTAATCACTTCTTTTGTTAAATCATAAATTAATTGTTAATTAACCAACATTCTTTAGGAAGTTGTATTTAGTTTTACTAACTTAATTCAGTTATTACTGCCAAAGTTATAGAGAAGAAAAAACACTATTTGAACCTGAATTATGAGGTGAAGTAGGATAAAATATTTATAACAAGAAAAAGAAACAACTCAAAATATTAATATGATATTAAACTTCATTTTTCACAGCAGGCTTTCTTGGTGATTGTGAAGACCAAACTACTAGTTGAAATTCAGACTATCCCTGCATTTATTTACCAAGTTTCCTTCTACGAGATACCAAACCCATCACTACTCATTGCTTGTTCTTTGCTTTCCTCACTCAATTTCAGATAACAGTTTTCGCTAAACACTACCCTCCAAACACTGGGCATCTATGAACATCTTTTTGTGGCTTTTTAAGATTGGCCAGCCCTCTTCTTTACTTAGCAAAACCTGCATGTTTATAGCCTAAAGCTCCCACCAAACTTTTCCTAAACAAAGACTCGGAAAATCAAGCTTGGTTTGTTAAGCAGACCAATTGACATTTAGACCTCCATAGGTTCATTTAAGGAGATCTCACATTTCCTTTAAACAAAAAATTTAAAACATGAAAGGTATTTACTATCCTGCATGTTTAACAGTAATGGCTCTGGGGCAACTGCCTTCAGTTACGTTAAAACTGGCTTAGAGATAAACACATTTTTAGTGTTTAAATTAATGAATATTTTATGTGATGTTGTAGCTTAGAGGTCATCTGGAATAATGTCCTTTGCTCACAGAAGCATTTTTTTATTTTTTTTTTTTAAAAAGCTTTTTAAAAAAAGCTTAGCTTTTAGATGTTCAGATAATTAGATTTTTTTCAAAATTCAGTAATTGGCATAGGAATGTAACTGTGCTATTCTACTGCGAGTCAAAAGTTTCAGTTACCTGTCTTTAACAAGCCATATGATCGTAATACTGCTCCACATGTGGCAGGATATTGGAGTGGGATGATTATCGTGCTTACCTGGACAATGTGAATTTAAGCTCCATGTCAATGAGATGGTTCAGTAGATCAAGGCTCTGCGGTTGCGGGAATTTATGGGGCATTTCAGTTTTCATGGGCCTCTGTGACTTCAGCATCATTATCACCAAACGGCAGCGAGACGGTGGTGCAGGAGGTGAAGGTTAGGGCAACAGTGCCGTTTATTTCCCCCACCTATTCGCTTCACTGTATTTCATTGTTCGGTGACATGGTAATATTTTTATGTGAAGTAAGAGCTTGATTGGGACTAGCAAGCATAAATTGAATGTTAGGTACGTTTGAAGGTTCCTTTCATAGAAATCAAGAATTTAAAAATAAGGTGCCAGTTAACATCAAATATTGAGATTGATACCATCCCGCAATATTTGTGAAATGTTTAATGAATATTTCAAGATTTCCAAAGCTATAGGTTCAAATAAAAGGTTTTAGACAGGGGAAATGTTGGTTGCAGCAGGTTATTTTTGTGTCTTCACTTTGTGTAAATCCAGATTAGTTGGACATGGGGGCTTAAGTTTGTAGCATTCAAAAGAGTTCAGAAAAAACTGGGTCTCTGCCACCATAAAATGACTCAAAAAGTCAAAAGAATGTCACGGGGGATTATGTGAAAGGTATTTGTAAAATCTTTTAGCTGTCATATTTGTATTGGGCAGTTGTATAAAAAAGATTTATGTTGGAGGTGGTGCAACACCAACGATCTTCCAGTATGAGACAGAACAGTGCATGTAAAGCGTCTTCAGTCTGGGTACAACTACCTATTTTTACAAAATTATTTTTAATTTTTACAAAATAAAAAATAAATCTTGTTCCCTTAATCCATCACAACCTTTGTTTTCTACACCTCTTTATTTTTCTATGAGATGTTTACCCTCCATAAAAAGAAATGCTTCACGTTTTGTTAGTGCGCTTCACACAGTAAGATCGTTAGTAGTGCAATACCTCTTGCATCCATTTCCAAGCATATAATCATCAACTTCTGCGTCTATATCCTCTCAATTTAAACGTTGAGGTCCATAAAATATCAGTCTTATAAAATGCAATAACAATTTCGAGATTGGAGTTCTATATGGTTGAAGTAGTAGTTTGCGTTGGTCTTGGGCTCTCCCAGACTAGATGTACATGGAAATAACAGCACAACTTCCAACGGAAAAAGACCCATAAACAGCAAAGCATCCAAAAGGTATGCACATGCAAAGTGTTGTGCGTCACGGGAAATGAACACAGTGTATTACCCTCAAAACACTTTTCCATTTGTAGCAAATAGGAGAGGGAAATATGAAAATACTGAGATTTGCAATCCTAGATTGTGAAAATCAGAAATGATTAAAGAGATATAAAAGCACTGCGCATTTAGACCACACCGTGAGACGTATTTCTCCTTAAATAGTTTAGCAAAATGGGTCACATTTTCACTGTTTTCTGTGTTTGTGGAGCAAATTATGTGCTGTGCCTTGACATAATGAATTCATTATGATTATAAAATATAACTTGGGAAAATGCATTCATACAAAATTACTGACTACGTTAAAAGAGCAATATCTCACCATGACATTGCTCTTCTGGTGTACAGGCTTGAAGCCTGTACACCAGAAGCACATTTGATTTGACTGTAATGATGGAGTACACTGAAAGAATGAAGGAATGTATTCATTTGTATTCAGTGCTTGAAGTTTCTACTTTGATTATAGTTGTAAATCCATTACTATGTCACGGGGGCTGTGCTCCACAACTCCTAAAAGAAAAACAGTCTGTCAATTCTCTATGTGTTGAATTACCATTTTCAATTCAGCCAAAATAAACTTGATAATCAAAGCAATTAACAATGAGATCAATTGTATTTCTAAGTGTTGTGTTAAAACTTTACTTGGTCTCTCTTTGGGATTCTGGACCTTCCCTCCTGATGACCCCTCAAGGTGAACCCTTGTATGGTTTGTCGCCCTCTGAATACCAAATATGGTTAAATTAAACATGTTCTCTTGTCTCACTTCTCTTTAATCAGTTTTCCTACCAAGCTCTCTGACTGGAGTAGTCCCAGAGCTCCACTGTTCCACTGACTGTTCCACTGACTGGCATTATAAAGCACAGTTATATAAGCACAGTGGTTTACATTTTTTTCTCTTCTGAAAAAATGTAAACCACACATCCCACTGGCCATTTTGTGCTTTTTGAACGCCTTAAGCAGTTATTATCCACTACAGAGATACAAATCAATTCTGTCAACTGTCAGGTATTATAGATATTTGCTTGTTTGTAATGTGTCTTTGTTTCTCATCTTAAACATTTTTGATTTTCAGATTTACAGGATTTTCTCTACCCAGTTTCTCTGGATTCTCTATCTCAGTGCACTGTGGTAAGTTCCCCCATTCCACATAGAACTGTTGCAGAGAAAGGTGTGATTAACCATTCATGATTCTATCCAACTTAGTTCAGTTCTATTTATTTATACCTCACCAACTCACAACACATGTTGTCTCAAGGCCGAAAAAAAAAAGGTCAGTTTAGAATTTCTGGTCGAAGATGAAATTGGTATGTGTAGAAAACGCAGAGCACCCAGGAAAAATATGCAGACTGAACATCAAAAAGGAAATTTGAAAGAGTCCTTGCTGAGAGGCAGCAGTGCTGACTAACACACCACTCTGCACCCCATGCTTCCATCCATCTTTTGTCTTCCGCATATCTGATATGAGGATTTAGATTGAGGAACCCAGAAGTCCTTGTCCCTTCAGCCATATTTCAGCTCATTTTGGAGGATCCTTTAGTGCCTTGATAAATTTAAAGTCCATTTAGTGACCTCTGGGTCCTTCCTGGATCAGTGAGACATCTTAACATTTTAAGGACAAGCCCTGGTAACTATTTTTTTTAAACAGCGCCATGAAATATTAATATTTAAAATAATAACATATTGCAGCTCGACTATTGAATTATTCCGGTATATTTTCCAAAATCCTACAAACTGCACCACAATCCTACAGCTGAAAATCCAAAAGAGTCGGCTGAGGTGAACACTGCCGAGGTGAACACTGCCAGCATCTCAGCTGTATACTCGCTCTCTGAATAAGTACACATTTTTAATGAACATTTTTTGACTATTCCGTTTTAACTGCTTGTGCTTAACTTGTTATGATTATCTTTGAACAACATGATTAAGTTTTGTTTTTTTAGTGTGTGAAGAACCAAATGTTGAATTACAAAGATTAAATTTCATGTCTTCCTATGATAATACTATGATAATGAAGCTAATGGCACCACCTGATTCCCACCCACATCTAGACAGCTGGCATCCTGCAGGCACAGCAGTTTGTCAGAACCTTTTCAACATGCTGTTTACATATTAATATTCTGTTGGCAGTAAGAGCTGCCAGTTTGTCTGGAAAACACCTACAGTGGAACATAGGAGAGAATATGTAGATAGATGTCCATGCGTCCGATCGTCCGTTCGTCCGTTCAGGATCAGCTTCGCTTCCTGCCTTCAGTTGTCCACAGAGGATAAACTAGGTATACTAGGGAACTAGGTTGAGGTATACTATTTTATCCTCCAGTATACCTAGTCTTCAGTCTTTAGTCTGTCATGAGTCCAACAAAGAGACACACAGAACTGACATGCATACAAAAACACTCTCTCACCTAAGGGCAACTTAGAGTGGGTAGTTATTATAGTTATAATATGCATGTTCTAGGATTGGAAAGTACCAAGAGAAAACCCACTCCTGCACCTGGAGAAGAAGCGAACACAACACTGAAACGATTGGGTTGGATTTAACCCTAGAAGGCGACAATCCTGTGACTGAGGTGTTAAAGGAGCCCAGACGGCTTTAGTGGCGACCTTTATCTCATCTGCATAGCTGGGTCTGGTGTCTCTGTTTGTCCTCTTGACAAGACTCCAAAGGTTTTCTCTGGGGTTAAGGTCAGGCCAGTTTTATGGCCAATCAAGCAAAGTGGTACAATGGTCAATAAAACAGGTATCAGAACCTTTAGCATTGTGGAAAGCTGCCAAATTCTACTGGAAAATTTAATTTGAATCTCCATAAGGCTTATCAGTCGAGGGAAGCATGGAGAGCTATGAAATGTTCTGATATACCACTTCACTGGTTTAGGACTTTATAATAACGCCAGCAGATGACATGACTCTAAATTATCACTGACAGTAGAAATGTCACTCTGGACCTCACTCCTCATTGCTGACAATCAGAAATCATAATAAAAATAACAAATTAATGCTTGAATTATATCCCACCATTTATGCATAATTAATCTATTGTTCATATATCTTCAAGAATATTGCTTCAGAAAATGAAAGCATTCAGACAGTCTGTTCAAAGTCTTGATGTCTTTTTGCTTATTTTTAATTGATTTTTATGTGTTTATGCACATAGAGATGTAAAGATTTATCAGCAAAGTTGCTTGTTACGAGAAAACAGAAATGACAAAATATGACAATTCAGTGTACACAGATAACGAGTTTGACTTTTAGAACTCAATTATGGAACTACATGAAAGTTTTTCATAATATGATATGCATCTGTAAGTGTGACAATATTGCTGTAAAATGGTGTCTTTTCTCTTACTATGGATGGATTGACAAATATATACAAAAATTTCATGATTTTAACATAAAAATAATCTGGCTTTTACCAGACTATTGTAATTAGGTACGTCTAACTTTAATAAAAACAAACAAACAAACATATAACCCAGATTTAATTAAGTAATTATTTACTGAACTATTATGTAACAACATTTTCAACTTAAAAACACTTGTTTCTCAAATATTTCAAAGCCAAGATGACATTTCAAAGCCAAGATGACATCTTCTTGATATTTGATATTTAAAGCGAGTCATCTCCAAAAGGGCCTCAAATTATATTAGTCCATTTGTGCTTTACAGAGTCTACATAACACTATAAACTCGATCAGCTCTTTATATTTCCAAAGAATATGATTCGTCTTGATACGATGATTGCTTTAAAAACGTTTTTCAAATGAATTAAAGTAGTACTGTAAATGTACACTGTACTGTCTCTAGACATTTGCTTTACTTTTCTTCTTCCATCGTTCATCTAAAATTACAAGAAGTCTTGTCTTACAATAATCTGTTAGATTAAAACCTTTTTATTGGCTTTAAAAAGAAAACTTATGTATTTTAAAAACCAGAGAAATCTTCTTGATGTCATTTTACTGAAGCAACAGTTATTCAACAACATTCCAGCTTTAATTAAGTCCCTAGCGAGTTATTTGAAGCAATCTCCATTGCTCAGATTCCAACAGATGGCAAGCTGTTTATAGCATAGCTTTGTGCTACAGGTAGAGTACCCCTCCACCGCTTCCACATATAGCAGCCCTTTTTGTGCTATTTTGTCCATGTCATTTTAAATTTACCCTAACAATTGCAGACAGTTTGTTTTAATTAGGTCTGAAGGTACGGCGCAGAATAAATCAAATGGCAGACATACCATCTCTGAGCAGGCTATTTAAAGATGAACCACAGAGAGTGAGAGTCAGTTTAGATGAATGGGTATAAAATACATGCTTAGCCCCGTTTCTGCCATCAATCCATGGGCCTGCGTGTGGCCTCATTCGAGCGGGGAAGCCACTACCACACAAAAAGGAGCCCCTCATGCGGCAAATCAAGGAATCGTTTCTGACTGTACACATTCATCCAAACTAACAGCATGGTGATGCATCCTCGGGGATTTATAAGTTTAGGTTCTTTGTTCCAGATCATTTGACGCCGTCCTTATGGAGCACATCACTAGAGCTTTGAGTGATCTACAAAATCTCAGGAAATATGATCAATAGCAGAGAAATCTCTAGAAAACGTCCTTTAATCCTGTGTTGAAATCATCTTGGGAAGGATTTTGTAAGGTAAGGAAAGGTGGATTTGATCCCAATGTATCCCAAAATATTGGGATAAATAAAAGCAGGCGACAGTGCTCCCAAGTCATCAAACCTTAAGCAACTTGGATTTTGAGCCACTCCAGTCTCCCTCCAAACTATGGGACTTTGCAAGCATTGCCATAGCTGTGTAGAACATAACCTGATCATACTATAACCTCTCCGTATTGAATGAATTCTGACAGAATATTCAGATTTTCTGGAAAACCTAATTTTAGGTTTCTGGTTGCTGTAGGCCATAGTAATGTCTGCACTAATAAAATTGTCCAAAATTCCAGAGAAAAGCACATAGACTTACTCAAATAGTTTGTGTTTTCCTCAAACGTAGATGTCAAAGTATTTGTGCAGTCTGTCGTGCCATGTTTATGTAACTGACAGTAATTTCACAAAAAATATCAGGAGAATTGGAATTTTGTGATCTACAATATCACTATCACTGTTGGGCTGCTGGCACTGTGTTTAGTGCCAGATTTGCAGTTTGCAAAATTTCTATAAGTTTTTCTTGATGAGGAAAAATAGTTTCAAAATTGTTCTGATAAGTTACATATATAACCATGTAATATATAATTTCTGCCAGGTGTGTAAATCTGAGTTTAGTGTGTTTAGGGTGACAGAAGGAAGAGTGATCTTAAGGCATTATTCTTGCCAATGCTTGTTATTACTTCTACTGACTAAAAAGCTAATTCATATGGAAAATTAATTAAAGCTTGGTCCAGGTGAAAATATTTCTTCAACATACCTGTCTATTAAGAATGCAGCTTCCAATTCATCTTTAAAACCCCTGTTTGTGTCCTATGTGGACATAAACAGACTTTCTAGATTTTTACCAATCTCGAAGAAAACTGAGGAATAAAGAAGAACCTACCAGGCTGTTGATGCTTGGACTAGACAGACTAAATGCTTAAGAGGATTAAATTACACTGCACGCAAAAAAAAAAAGGATTTAAAAACAGGAACTCATGTTATTAATTTAATTTCAAAATCAAAAAAAGTATTTCATACATAATGTGTGCAAATGTTAATGTTTCTTTTTGAGATACAAATTTTTCCCCAAAGAGGTTTTTTTTTTGTTAGACTCTTCTGTTCTGCGATGATAAGAGCTTATTGTGAGCGGGATGACTTATGTGGACTGTGCCCACAGGGTACAGTGGGGATCAGTTTCTTCACTTTTGTCAGACTTACAAGGCCTCCTTAGAGGTCACGCTGTGATTCTCACATAGCCCAGGGTACGGTTCTCAAATTTCAAGGGTAAGGAGAAAATCCATTTGCCAGCTCACTATTTGTGATTGCACAGAAATGCTCCCCTGTCTCAATATCCAATTACTAAATTATGATGGATTTTAAGCATTATTTTCTGCAAGGCATTACTCAAGACAGTCTATCACAATTTACATAGCTTAACGAAGCACTGAGCTTTTAATAATGAGAAGGAGTGCAATAGAGGGAGCTGATGTTTATTTGAACTGGCTGGGCCTTTGCTGGTAATGATTATGAAGTGAGCACTGGGAGCGGTGTCTGTGAGAGGAGAGGGGGAGCTGTGCTGCGTGAAGCAGGCAGATGGTTGGCCGGACAGTCTGTTGATAATGGCGACATTAGTCTATTGGGAAGCAACATTATGCTCAAGGTCAATGGGAGCTGAAGAATGGAGGAACATTATGACTTGCGTCTTGTGTCCTGGAACGAGATCTCGATGCAAGGATGTTGTGATATTTAATGTGACCCCTATAATCTGCACAACGCTTCCAAATTAATCCCCAAATTTCAAAAGGGCAATTTGTGTCACTGAAGCAGTGACAATAGACCATAAAAGGTGTATTATTTTATTTTTGCTTTATTGGTATGTCTTGCAGCCAGTATGCAAGTGGCTTTCAGATCAGTTTTTAAGGTTCAGTAATCAGCTTTCGATTTACCTCTGATCACCCAGATTTTTTACGCTGCTTACACAGATCATTGCACTTTATTCACATCCATATAAGCTAATGTGCTATGCATAGAATGAATACTTGTCCACTTATTTTTAGAATTTTAATTGTTAAAATAATAATAATAATAATAAAAAAGTATGTCGATTTTGTTTGTGAGAACATTTATCCTCACTAAAAGCCTTTGAGTGCCCTGAAAATATATTCATACTCTTTTTCATATCTTACAGCCACAAATTTAAAAGTATTTTTTGTGGGGGTAGCGGTTTATGTGATAGACCAACACAACATTCTCAAATTAGGATTGTTATTGGGAGGACTCATGATCAATTTGTTCAGTTCAATCTTATTTTTATATATATATATATATATATATATATATATATATATATATATATATATATATATATACACACAAAAACTAATAAATAAAAGTTAAAGAAAAAAAATAAGGAGGGAAAAAAACTCAGATGAACCAGAAATGATGTAAATCAAGCAAGGAATGGGGAAAAAAAAGAACAGTTGCTTAAATACCAGAGAGGAGTAATTGCTGGAATGTCAAACAGGTGAGTTAATTAACGCGGTGCGTGTCAGCATGGGTGGGGAACACGAGTGAACTGTTGAAGGAAAGTGAATAATGAACACAGACTGAATACACAGTGGAACTAAACAGGACACAGAAGAGTCTTCTAAATAAAAATCTAAACACAAACACTAAAATAAGACCCTGAACCTATACACAAAAAACACAATGTTAAAATTCAAGTTACACAATAAAAAAAAGAGTGAAACACAGTCATTTTCCCCTTGTAAACAATAAAGTCCAAAAAGTAATAATATGAAAAAAGACAGTTCAAGAATCATGACAAAGGCAGGGCACAAAGGCATGTATCTATTTTCTAATGAAAATAGACACATGGTTTATAAAGCCTTTTAAAAATAAATGTCTTAATGGTGTTTTGCAAGAGTCCCTCTGATGGCTGGATTAACTGTCCATTTTTCCATCAACTCTAACCAGCTTCCTTGTTCTGGCTGCGAAAAAAACATTCCCACTGCTTGATGCCGCCGAGACCAAGACCTCTTTCACAAAGATGACCTGACTGAGAAAGGCAGCAGTATACGTCATAGTAGACAAGAGAATTAGGGGCGTCAAGTGTAAAGATGACTGAATACAAATGCATGCCACACTTTTCAGTTGTTTTCTAAACAGCTGAAAAGTGTAAGTCTATATAATTTTCCTTTCCCTTCATAAATATGCACTAAATTGTTTCGGTCTATCACATAATGTACCCAAGAAACATATTGTGACAAATGGGGATTTTTTTTTTTTATAACATTAAAATCCTAAATAACACTTCAATTGTTTGTCTCATGAATACTTACCATGAGTTGATTATTATTTAATCAAATACTATATATCATAAAGGAACATTCTGTTGGGGGTCCAAAGGTTCAGATCCCAAAAGTTCATAACGCAAAGCTTCAAGCGAGCACCTTATGTTCAGTTTTCACTTCCCACAGTACTTTCTCTACTTTGTCAAAGCTGTCAAAGCAAATAAAATCCAAAACTACTTAAAAGGCAGCCTGCTGACATCTCTAATAATATTGAACTCTGTTTCCCGTGAAACGGGAAGAAAATCATGTGGATTTTGATTTTTATTTTCCAAGTACTCGTTAAATGATTGGAAGCGGGAGACTCCATCCATCTTTCTAAAATTAGGCACTTTGTATACATATGTTATACTGCAGGCTGAGCAAGATTTAGTGTTCCATTGTGTAACAATTGCAGTGCAGCTTTAGCCTAAGCGCTGTCAATCAAAATATGCCATTTTCACTCACCAGAAGACGTAAAGACCGACATTATGACTGCAGGTATGAGAGCTCTGTAATTCCCACGTAAAAATCTTTGATCTTGAGTTTTCTTTTCACACCACAAATCTAGTCACAACAAAATTACAATTTTCAAGTTGTTCATGTTTTTAATTCGCACTTTGTCCCTTTTTTTTTCTTCTTTTTTTTTACAGTGGCATAGTTGAAAAATGAATATTCAGTACTGAGAGATAAAGCAGACCTCAGACACCCTCCATAAAAAGCAAAGTAATTACAGCAATTCAATCTTTGTACAAAATGACTATTTATAGCATCGTACGGAACCAATAAAATAACATGTATGGGCATTGGGAATGTGGTTCAATTTCTTTGATACAATGATTATATACAATTTGAGGATGTTTGATTCACCAGGTCCTCAACATGTCATGTCATGTACTGTTTGCAGCAAACTCAAAGGCCATAACGGTGATCCTTGTACTGTTCTTCATGATAAATTACAGAATTGTAAAATGGAAAAGGTAATGTCAGACAACTACTTCAGTGTTAACAACAATAATACTAATTAATATAGTATCATATAATAAATCTGAATCAGTCATAATAATAAATACATAGTCTTTTTTTTCAATTGTAAGTAATTCATTAGAATCCCTGTTTGAAGAAACCTTCAAAAGTGTGAAAACACTCAACGTGACAGGAATGGAATGCATTCCTCTTCCCTCTACTGAAAACATCTGGTGTGCCGTGAAAAAGTATTTTCCCCTTTTCAGATCTTCTCTGTTTTTGCTTTGACACACTGGAATGTTTCAGATCTTCAAACAGCTTTTTTCAAGATAAGCTGAGTAAATACAAACTCGGCGTCGCTGCATTTGGATTTAAGTCCAGACTTTGACTAGGCCACGCCAAAAGGTGGAGGATTTTCTACCATGCTAGAGAGCTGGTTTCATGGTTCCATAGAGTAAGTCGTGCTTCTCTGAAAGCAGCCAGTCCATCACAATGCGGTTGTGCTCCACTCTTTGTAGTCCACTAAACATTTTCCCAAAGGATTCCATGATAACCAAGATAGCTTTTGGCAAATATGAAACTGGCATTTCACTTTGTGTTATTTTTCTTTTTGTCAGAACAGATTTCCATCTTTTGAAATTTCCAATACTATCCCATAACTATTTCTTTTTGATCCTATTATTGCTGAATCGTGAAGACTGACCTTAACTAAGGCAAATGCCGCCTGCAGTACTTTAGATGTTCTTCTGCGACTTCCTGGATTAGTTCTAGATGTGGCTTTAGAGTAATTTTGTTTGGCTGACCACTCCTGGATGGGTTCACCACTGTTCCATGTTTTCTCCATTGGTGGATGAAAGCTTTCACTGTGGTTCGTCAGTGTAACAAAGCCTCAAGAACTACTTTGCTACCCTTTGCAGATTGATGGATGTAAATGATTTTGAATTTATGTGGACCGTGTCCTAATGTGTGGCTTTGTGGCATATTTTAGCCTACATAATGTTGTCAGACAGGTTTTATTGAAGTTATTTATCGATTATATTGCTCGGAAAATAATCAAACCAGGGTGTGGCAAGTAAAATCTGAATAAAAAATGCATTGTGGTCTAATAAGATGGGGGATTTTTAAAAAATAGATTAATGCCAGGTTGGTTTGGTAAGCTTTTAAAAACAACATTTTGTCATTTTTGAAGTTACCCTTGTCAAAGTTGAAAATTTGTTTGATCTGAAACATTTGCCATAATAAAATGAAAAACACAAACAGACAAAATCTGTAAGGAAACATAAACTGTTTCACAGCTATATACATGGCTTGTGGCAAAACAAACTGGTTAGATAAATCTAGAAAAAAAAAGTCATGAGATGTGGAATATATTAAATAGTGTATATGCTAATAAACAAAACGTAATGTGCCAGGGATCCCAAGATTCAACAATATTGTTCACAAATATTCACGTTAGCAAAGTATTTTACAGCAATATCCACACATTAAGCATAGTTGTTGTTCAATAAAATTCAACATAAATAATAAAGCCCCACAAAGTCCACTCATTCAGTTTGGATTTTACATTAAATAGCCAACCAAAAAAACAAATATTCCTGATCCATTATGATGACCAAAATCTTTATTACACGTCCGACTCCATTTCTCCATCTAGACTCATTTTGAATCCTGAGACAAGATACAGTTCTCGTATTTTCCCTCTTTTGTTTTTTTTAGTCCTCAGACTTTGTGCTTTAAAATTCCGACTTTCATAGTATAAAATAACAAGATAAAAGACAACTGAAAACGAATAGGTGTAAGAGTATACACCTTCATAAGAGGGAAATGGTTTCTTTTTGGGACAATCGCAGAGATTGTGCTTCTATGTTTTGTTATATCAAAGTGTCTGTCATGTTATGTCATACATTATGGCTATGGTAGGATAAAATCCAGGAGACATCCAAGACAATTGCTCAATTCAGAAAGAAAAGTCATATTATGTAAATGTTTCATAAACTGATGCGTTTCAGCTATTCTGTTCTCACAGTAAAACACTTTGAAAAGCTCAACCTTGACTGTCTTAAAATCGAGCACATCTTCTGTCCCTCCTGTGTTTAAAAATTCTGCAGACAGTTACAGTTATGTAAGAGAGTAGAGAAACCTGTTAATGCAGTCAATGAAAGAAATGCGGAAAAAAAAAAAAACGTCTCGTTTAGGCACCAGAAAACTAAAATCTTATCCAACCATTAGTTTGTATTGATTACAAAAGGAGAACGCTATTTTAAAGTCAAGTTAAACCAAGCAGGAGTTTTCTGGAAAAAAAGATAAATGAGGAGTAAAACCCAGATCATGTTGTAACACTGAGGCAGCTTGAAATTGCATGTCTCTTGTTGAACATTGAAACGAAGGAGAAAGAAGCCAGAGGTCTAAATGAAGTACTCCTTCTTTTCCTCTGCATGCACATGGTTTCCCTCAGCGTTGATAATAGCCGTGTCAGCGTCGGGGGCATCCTCTGCTCCTTTGGCCTCATGTGTTAGATACGTTCCTGTAAATATACATGCAGACAAATCAAAAACCCACCGGTGGAAAACCTCACAGCGTCTTTTCATTCAGTACAAAAAAGAAAGCAAGTGACCTCTTTTACCTTTATGTCTAGCCAGATATCTTCCAAGAACTATTATCAAACACAAGGTGATGAAGACCACGACTGCAACAACCCCGCCGATTAAAGCGTGGTCAGGTCCACGCTGTCCTAAAGCATTAGGATCTGAAAGAAAACAATGAGAGACGGCATGGATGCGAGGGAACAAAATCAATAGCAAGATGCCACTGCTTAAGAGTTTCTGACATTTAGAAAACTACTTGGCTGCAGTGTGTATGCTGAAGATAATGTCAGATGTCGATTTTAAGGAGCTTATTTTATATTTTTCAGCCAGAAAATTTAAAAGTCTCGAAAACAGTTAGCCGTTCTTTAGAGCATACTTTTCTGAAACCAAAAGAGATTTTTGTCACATCCACTAAAACAGGAAGGCGCTGCCAGATAAACGTAATGGGATTGGACCCAAAAACTCTTTATGAAACCTCAAAGAGTTTTCTTGATTAAAAAAAAAAAAAACTAAAATATTGTATTGGGAATTTGTCGACTGCCTGTGTGGTTTCGTATCAAAAACAGTGAGCTGCATGGAAACAACTTTGCCTTAGGATTATGAAACAAAAGGAATCTTAGATTTAATGGGGGAAAAAAAAATCTATATATCCAGGCTTATTTAACTTTTCATGGACAAGTGGCAAACTGTTTAAGGTAAGCTAACTGCAGACAGCCTTAAAGAAGAGTGGTGAGACACAGATAAACTGTCATGGATCAAACAAACTTATTACATGGAGAGTAGTGAGACTTGCAAAAACAATGAGGTTATGTCATCAATCAAATCAAAATGCCGGCACTTTTTTTGTGTTTTCAAGTACAATTTTTGACAGAAATGGTAATTCTCCACTGTGATTAGCTACAGGCAGACTGGACTCACGACAGCACTTCTTAAAATCCTTCAGCTGTGTGCCAGATCGTTGGGTGTACAAGCTACTGCTCCTAGAAACAACAGTTTTCCTGGCCTCCTCGTCCTCATTGAACAAACTACTATACAAGTCTTCACTTTATGAATATTTTTGCCACTACTACTTTTGTTTTGTGTGGACATTGGGCTCTGTACTGATGACTGAGTTTGAAGTGTCAAATTTAACTTTAAATTGCAGTCATAAATGTAATAACTAGAACTCAACTGAAGAAGAATGTTTGGAAAATTGCTGTGTGCCCATTAAACCAGTGACCAAAACAATGAACAAATCTTCCTGAACTGCACACATAATTTCAGAGACAACCACAAATCTCTATAAAAAGCTACCATAAAGAAGAAATGCTTTAATATTGCCAGAGTTGAATGTGCTCATTTTATACTTCTTGTTTATCGACACATTTTTTCAGAAAAGAATGCGCATTTAGGTTTCTGAGCAGAAAACGAGCACAGCATTTTTTTCAAGCTTCAGTATGATGCCCCCGTGTCCGTCCTATTATAAACTGAGCGCCTGTGTCTTTATGGTGCACCTCTTGTGTTCTCATTATCTCAACCTGATAAATAGCCATGGCTCATGCTCAGTTTTGCAAAGTGACCCTGGGAAATGACGGATATATTAACAAACCCTGTAAACACAAAAGATTTTTACCATCCCAAAATACGAAACTTGAAAGGATGAAGTTGTGTGTCATGCTTCTTCTTCTTTTTAAATCCCATGCATTTTAAATACAATACAGGGACTCATGAGCGGCAACATCAGGTTTTGAGACAATGATCACGTTCCAAAGTAACCTGAGTTTGGTTAGATGTTGATGGGTATAATGATTCATACCAGTGAATCCGCTGTCAACAGATGGCATAAGCAAATGTCATGTGACATGTTCACATTCACTCTCATCACTGTGGTAATTATTGTTTGGCACTTCCTTACGAAATACAAACTGGAATAGGCAACCACATGTACCCAAACATGCTCTGTAAATGTTAACACGTAACCAATAAATCCTATCTTATTTCTATCCTGAGCTAAAATGAAAAGCAAAATTAAGAAAAAGACCACAAAAACAGCAGAATGACATGTAATACATCACAGAAAGCCACAACGGGAAACTAAAGAGTGCCAATACCACAAAACAGCTGATGGGGAAACTTTTCTGGTTCAGTTACCAGTTCTACAGAAGCGTACTTTTGATTTTTTTTGTAATTAATGCAATGTTTATTTACACCAACTATCTGCATGGATGATGTTATATTAATTTGTCATTTATGATGATTTTATTTAGTCTTGTACAATATTCAAATTCAATGTTTTAAAAAACATAAATTGGATGAAGAAGTTTGAATTTGTGAACTTTTTGAAATCGGCACAGCTAAAAGCAGGTTTCTTTGTATAGCGTGTTGCTTTCAGCAGGTGTTTCTCATCTGAACTCTGGTGTGCAAACAAGTAAACTTTGGTCCAAATGCAAACATGCACCACAATTTCATTATAATTTACAATGTTGAGGCGTTGTAGAGTTTTTATTTTATTTATTTATTATTATTTCTTGTATTACTGGTACATTTGTCTCGTGTGGAGAGCGGAGTGCTGAAGAATCTTCCGTGTTCCACATTATGGACCAGTAGGGCTGGCTTCAAAACAGACCAACACCATGGTACCAACACCACCACATCTGAAAGTGCTATTACTTTAACTCCTACATTTTTCTCATCATCTCATCTCATCAAATAGCTAATTTCTATCACTTACAACCATAAAACTTTACTCTAAAAGACCCCCGACTTGTCTACGTAGGCAACTGTAGGTTTCATTTACGCATAATTAAAATTATGGTGCAGGAGTTTCTTTCTTGACTGGCACCCTTTCAGTCCAAAGCGATGTTAACTTTGATTCATCGTTGTCAGCAAGCAACACTCCTGCAGTTTTTAAGTTTAAGGTGGCTCGAGTCTGAGTAGCTCCTGGAGTGTTCTTGAACATCCTCACCTTTTATCTGAGGATGAGAGTTTGGATCAGGTGCTAAAAACCTTCACACAAGTGGGTGCACCAATAAGACAATGATCCCATTGTCTTATTGTTAAAAGCTGAAACTATGCTGGTTGAAGAGTTGTACCTAGAAAAGTGGTCAAATATTCAACAAGAAGCATGCCTGAAGTGTGGTAATAGTTTCAAAAGAATCTGTGGTCAGATTGTAACTTGCTAAAGGATGTATGACCAAATATGAATGGAAGTGCACTGCATGCACAATTTTGAACCTTGGTTGTTTTTAAAACTCACCAAAAATGTCTGCCGTGTCAGTATTCCTTTCTGGATTTATATTGTATCGTGTCCAAAAGTAATATGGCATTCTCCAAGAATTTAATTTTTGTTCCTGATTTTAAATTATTTTTTCTCTGCTAACATCAGATTGTCATGCAACTTCTGACTGATACTTCAAGGATGTCCTAACAGTATGTGTTAATTTGGCATATTATTGAAAGGATTACAATGTAAATGTGATATTAATACACTGCTTGATTTTTCAGTTAACTTGATTAGATAGCTCACTCATTTTGTTATTTAAAAGACATTTGAAAAGCATTTCCTTAAAATGCCGCCTTTCATAACGACGTTACTTAGCAACGGAAATTATGGTGCTATTACATTTCCTCAAGTACTTTTCATAGCACTCCATTGACAATAAAGCTTGGCTAATTGCTTTACAATGTATATTAAGCACCAAGCAAGCAGTACTAATGTGACAGTCTGAGGCGTCGAAAATTTCTTGGCGTCGTTCTAACATGAGCAGCATTCCATCTGAGGACAGTGAGTCACTGCTGTTGATTTGGCATATGCCACTAAATCTCATTCTAGAGTCGCGGATGATCACAAAAGAGTCGACATATGCTACTACAGCAGGAGTGGCATGACACCAACCACTTTTGGTTCTATGCATCTCTTGGAAAACTGCAGCCACTTTGGTTAAGCCGCTCACAAAGAGACCAGCAAATTACCTTGCAGCATTTTGGCTGATCTGATGTTAAGTGACATTTAGAAAATAACCCTTTTGTCATACTAATTTTACTGCCCATTTAGTTTAAACCTACAGCACACACATCAGATATGATTAAGCGATAAACACCGTATCAAGCAGATTTAGGCAAAAATAACCTAACGCATAGTCAACAGAAATATCTCTGAAAAATTCGTAACATGAACAGACTCCACAAAAAATTTATGAATTTCCGTTCCATTTTTGTATGCTCAATGATACACTTAACAACACTATCACACAAAGGTCCACTTTTTCCCTCTCTGAGGTATAACTTAGTATGAAAAAGGCAAACCAAAATACCAACATGTTGTGTTATAACTTATGCAGTCCGTGGTATGAATAGAGAGAAAGCGTCTAGTGTCAGCAGAGCGAGCATCCATGCATGTTGATGATTTGGCTCATGCAGGGTGAGGCCATGATGTGTCCTGACCCAGAGCCAGTTCCAGCATCACACACACTAATTCTGGCTTGCAATGATCATCCATTGGGATATTTACCTGTTGTAGGGCCTGGAAAGTCTTTGGCTGTTGCCATGGTTGTAGACAGTGACAGCAGTAGAAAAAGATGAGGGGAACAACACCATGACATAAAAGGTGACCACAGGTTTCAAAGCAAAAGGTAATAGCTTGGGTTCCTGGGTTCCGTTTAATTGAGTGCAAAAGTGACAAAAAGGGAAGCTTGCTGTCGTGCCGAGCTAGAATGAAGAAAAATGATCCCCTAGGTGAGCAACAGAAGATTATGTTATATACATGTTCTTACATAACTCAAAGTACATGTCTAGCATTCTACCCAACATTAGCAATGAGGAATTAAATTCACGAGTTTCCCCTTCTCTTCATGGAATACGTAAAGCCTGTGTACACTCCACAAGAAACAAGAAATTTGTTTACCCATTCAAGTTGGCAAGAAATATCTTCTGTTGAAGATATTTTAAACTTCACGAGACACTCCGTTACAGTACCCCAGGGAAGGCCAAGTCAACCATTTACTACACTCACAAATTTCTGACCAACTGCCCAATGGTTGTCAAGGGCTACAACAGTAAAACGAACTGCCAGGGGCAACAACAGTAAAAAGAACTGCCATGCTTATGTGTCGAGAACAAACTGTGAGAACTTCAGCTCTGTGAGAAAGGATACATTTCTCGGTTCTTGCAGAATGCACAGGCCTTTAATCTCTTAGGGAACGTTTCTTTATTGAGTCCAAATTCTGGGTTTGTGCTATTCAGACAGAAGTGTGATAGTTTTAAACCAACCAATAGGGCAATTGTGACCTTGTCTGTTGGGTTGAAAGAAAAGTCTGAAAGGACTCTCACTGTTCAAAAGTCACCATTTTTAACCTACAGAATGACCTGACACATATTTACAGAACCTTTTTTAAATAGGAAATGTTAAAATATTTCTTTATAATAATGTGCAGGTCTTACTTGAATGAGTTTGCTTTCTTTTCACATAACATTTTACCGACTAAGAAGTGGGCACAAGCTAGTGCTAGTGGTAGCTACTGTTAGTAGTCGCTAGTGCCATGATTAACAGTCAAACTTTGGACAAAGAATTGGTTATAAAGTTTATATAAACAGGTGATATTTTATAAAGTGTTTTATATTATAAATTACAGTCTTTTGTGAATATTCCTAGGAAGGCTCTCCTTGTGTTTGGGTGTGGAATGGTGCTGCTCTTGACCTAAATTTCTCTTCCTTTGTTATATTTTTTACATTTGAATTGTCTCATTCTTCTCTTATAGTTTCTTCTCGATAAAGTAGTTACTTGGGGCTGCCTTTCTTCACTGGTGGCCTTATGTCCAGTTTATCAAACTCAGACAACATACAGTTGGTCAGCCATCACCTCTTTTTCTGGACCTGGTGTGGCTCTTTCGATGTCCACTACCTTATGACTGATTTACCCGCTGTCTTTACGTTCTGGATAGTATCGAGTAAATCTATGGGATAATGTCAGGTGTTTTAGACCTTTGTCTGCAGCCTTTTTTTTATGTTTTTACTCCATTGTAAATTGTTGGAGCAGATATTTTTCTAGTCAGTACTGTAACTTTCCAATATCTTCAACTTCAACAACATAAGGCTATTGTAGGGATTTATTATTTTCTCCTCCAAGTATCTACAAAACAAGGCATTAAGTTTCTAGTACATTTTCCATCCATATGTAGCCCTGCATAATTTTTTTTAAAGATAAACTCATAGTGACTACCCACTGACTTTACTCAGTCCACTTTCTGTACAAGGATTTTTATACTAAATTGACAATGACACTTCTGAAACTAATTTATTGGTTTTGCAAGAGCTCCGCAAATCCAACTTTGCATTGTGCTAAGCAAAAGGGCAAAGCCTTCACCACACAGTCACTACAGAAAATATATCTACCTTGTGCTCTCTGGAAAGTAACCATTCAATGTGAAAACAGAAGAGCTTTACAAGCCCAGCAATGCTCTCTAGGTTATAGCATCTTATCCTGACTTTCTCTTTTCCAAATTTCTCAATTTTATATTGCATTATATATGTGTATATATTACATCACCTTTATTTTATTATCAATGCAACATTTTAAAATCTTTCAGTGCTGTACTCCACATGCAGCTTCTTTAAACACAGCATTAAGCTCATCCTGCATGAGCCTTTTTGTTAATACCCACTGTGCAATTTTATAGAACTTTCTGGTCTTGATGTTCTCTTTAGCCAGGCTTTTACATCTTATCATACATATCTTTTAAATACTGGGTTGCAACTGAATGTCTGGGATCTCCAAGGCTGATTAGAAAAGCAACAGGACAGAGCAAATCCTTCTTGCATGCGGTAATAATTTGTGCAGAACGCAGCTTTCAGTGGGCCTTTAAGTTCTCTTCTAAAGTCCAATTGAGAACTGGATTAAAGCTCTCAGTGTCTGATGATTTTTATTTTTTTTACATGGCAGCGCACATATCATAGTCTTTCTTAGTCATAGGGAGAGAACAGATTTGTCACTCTATTTTTATGGTCTTGAGTGACTGTTGAGTCAATCTGTGCCTGGGGCTTGGTACCTGCATATTTCTTTGAATGCTCTGCATATGTTTTAGGTCATATGCCTACTTATCATTGTCTCCATAACATATCTTTAGAAAAAAAGCTTTGATGTTGTGCTGAGGACATAGCAACTTGACATTTTTTTCCTAATAATTAAGTTCCAGCATTGTGAACTATGAACTACATTCTAAAGCTGGCATGCCTTCCTGGAATGGAAGACGATAATCACACTGGATGACTGATTTCACAAGGCTCTTATTGGCTTGGATACTACTTATTTACACACATTTCTTCTGAGAAATAAAAGTCGTTATGCCGTTGTGACATTCTGTCTCTCTACGTTTCTCTTGTGCGGCAGCGCGGGCATTCAGTTTCTCTGCCCCCTCTTCTTGGAACAGCTTCCAATGTGAACTGAAAATGTCAGAACTTGTTTTACTTAATGCTTTCCACTTCATCTTAAGAAACCAAGAATGGAAATCTTTCAAACCGTGCCTGTGTTTTAAATCTTAAACTGTTACTGTTTCAATTTTAAATAGTTGCACTTCCTCTGTCAAATTGACTGGACTTCATACATCTTTAATGTTTGTTTTGTTATTGTTGCTCATTTGTCCTGTCCACTCCTAATTTACCATATCTTGGAAAAACTATTCTTAGCACGAAAACGATTTTGCATATTACAGCCAAAAATGTCAATGCATTTTAATACGATCTAGTGACAGATCTATATATTTTATGAGAAAATTGTAAGGTAGAAAAAAAAAATAGATTATCAGGTTATCAGGAATATCAGGAAAATGCGACATGTATTTATTCAGCTCCCTGGTAGAATCAGGTTTTTTGCATTTGTAGCTGCAGTTGTTTTGAGATCTGATTTATACATCTAAAGTTTAAACTCTTTTCCCAAATCTTCTTTGTAAATCAATCTAAGCTCAAACAGGTTTAATAGTATTTGTGAAAACCAAATTTGTGTCTTGCCATAGAGTCTCTTTCTATTTTTACAAAGTAGATTGAACAGAGCTCCTTAAGATGTCCAAAGGTCGAGATATTCTTTGACAACTTAACCCTGTGTTAGATTTCTTTCACTTTTCAGCACAATAATCACATTTTTATTTATAGAAAATATAGAAAAGGGATGCTTTTTTTTTAAAGTTCTTCATGCTGGCAAAGTTGGCGTAGATTAAAGTTGTGACAGCAAAGTTTCCTTGTAAACCCAGTGGTGGACATTATTGTTTTAGGTTTACTATAGGTTCCTCATTCCAAACATGTAAACCATTTTTCTGGAGTTGCTAAACAGCATTTCCAACATTTTGATTTTCTTTGCTGCAGTCGATTCAATTTTGCAAATGCTTTGAAATGGTTAAAGTAGCCTTGCAAATGTTCCTTCAACATGTTTGACAAATCCTAATGACAAACAGAATTCATTTCACTAAAAGCATCAGATAAAAACAAAACCTTTGGCTGTTTACAAGTAAATGTATCATTGTTCCAAAGAAAGTTTATGACTTATCAAAATGAACTGCATCTGAAATCTTTCTTCATTATTTATGTTTTCCCATTATAAGACAAAAGCTGTGTTGACTGTCAAGGTAAGCATTTATCATATGTTACCTGCAGAGTGCTCTTGTGGATCAGTACCAAACAGTCATGCATAAACACTACTGCACTAATAACATTCAGAGATATAAACCAAAGCTTGCACATGGATTATATGATTTTGGCAATCATTGTAGCACAAGTGCATGCTTATTGATTTGTTGAGCAGGTAGAAACCCTTCAGCATAAGAACACTCCAAACAGCTTGAGTTTTCTATTTTCCGCCTCTGCAAATATGTTTTTATTTGTGCAGTCATTTGTGAATATTAAATAAATAATGTGATAACTTGCTCCTGTAATATCTGAACTAATCTGGAACAGTGTAATAAAACAGTTCTGTGTATAAAAGGGGAAAGCGAAAAGGAGAGCACATTGAATTCATCATCTGAAACAAGTCTATTTTCTAGCTCATAGCTTGGTTGTTAGCTCATCAATCATCAAGTGTGTGCTCAGTATCATGTTTGTGAGTGCATGAAGAGTTGGGGCCTTGGTGAGGGTGTAAGTGTCCCTGTTAATGCCGCTCTGAGTGAACTGATGATGGAATCTCTGCATTACAAAAATTAAAAAATTGACAAATGGAAGGTTGGTCATGCTTTGAAAATGTGAAGTTACTGGAGTCAATTTTATAGGTCAGCACAACATAAAAAAAGAAATGTTTAATTTAATTTTTTGCTGGTTTTTGTAATAAATGTTAATTCCAGAGAATTAACATTATTAATTCTCATAATAACGTTAAAGCAGTAGTTTTCAAATGGCCATTTCATTTATTAGAAAAAACAGTCTAGCCTTGTGTAAAACAGTGATTGCCCCCCTTGAGTATTCAAATCCAGCTCAATTATTAGCCGATCTGTAGAAAGAAGAAACCCTTTAAATAGTGCCTGAGAACATGAAGCAGTTTAAAATGAGACGTCGTCGTCTCAGAACATGGATAATTATCTGGATCTGTAAACCATGAATTCTGCCCCTGCCCTGAAGAACAATATCAGGCTATCAGTTCATGACCTCCAGCCCATTCCCAATGGGTTATACAGCAAGACTCAGGAGACATGACCTTTAACAAGCCATTTAAACCCTACAGTGCTGCTGAATTAAATAATCTCCATACTTCGTCCACTTCAATTCAAAAGACTCATTGCCAGTTATCGCCATTGCTAAGGGAAGTTGTTGCTGTGTTGAGGATGGCACAACCAGATACTAGATTACTTTTCCACATGGGCTTAGTGTGGCTTGAAGACTGATTTTACCCTCTCGATCTCAAATTATTATTTGTAAATTGTCTTTCAGATTTACTCAGGTTCTCTTTGTCTGATATTAACATTTGTTTGATGATTTGAGACATTTAAATGTGACAAACGGAAAAAAAAACAAGTATGTTTGGGGCAAATACTTTCAGAAGTAGAAGAGTTCAGAGTTTATTTAACACAAATTCAAGTCTATTGAGATGAAATTGTAAATTCAAAAACAGAGTAATGTGAGGGTAAAACGTAAACAAAATAAGCTACATCCTCACAGGGATTTCATCTTTATTTAGGAAAACTAATTTTTATGCAGCTTCAAAGTCTTGTATCCAGTGTTTCTTATTGTGCTTGGGATGGTTTATTAAAGGCAGTATTTTCAGACAGTGATAAATTGTGCTTGATGGATGACATTTATGGCTCCTCGGCTTCCCTGTCATTAGCAAATTAGGTTTAGAGGCCGAGATGATCCGAAAAGACCTGGCAAGAATTCAGCTCATCACTATGTAGCCCTGAAGAATGAGTGTCATCATCAGTGGAAATGAGTCTGTCAAACACATCTTTTACCTGCTTGACTCAATTTTTCATTTTTCCAAGTAACTAGGACCTCGGTGTGCGAGGGTTACTGAGAGATGTACTTCACATTTCTTTAGTTGATTGTGTAAGACTTAAAAAGCTTCTGAGCATATAAAAACCTTGCAGTACTAGTAAATTCAATAAGTTTTTATTAAAAAAAATCTGAAATAACATTACAAATTCTTAAGCAGCCGCTTAGCTACGAAATGTGACAAAAGGCTCAAAGGGCAGCAGGTATGATAGGATAATATCGACCGTACTTTGTCCTCTCTCAGCATACTCTTTGAATAACAGAACAGAGCACAGAGATAACATGATTTGAAAGAAAAATAGTGCCACTTCTTTATCCTTATCCTAAAGCCCCTCTAAGTCTCCCAAAGATCCCGCTATGCATCAAGTAATGACTTGTGAGGCGAGAAACTCCCCTCTGTCGAAAGAAGTTCTTCTCAAAAACACAGTGCTCTTGTTTCAAATTTGTATTCATCGATTAATTTAATAAAACCTATAAACACAACAGAAAGGCAGTGATGATTTATTTCCTGCAAACATAGTATCTGCTTTTTCAACCCAGTGATTGTCTTGGGATTGCAATGTTTTTTCCTGAACCGCAACTAAGCAAAATTTTACACCCTCATTCCTCCGATATTGGACTTTATCAGAGCCATGGTTGAGAGGAGATTCTTGAGTACAATGTTTGGGAGGGAGCTAGACTACAGACAATTGGGTTGGCCATCACAAAGAGGTACGCAATAATAATTGTTTAAAATTAACTTAGAATGTTCATTCGCACAGCTATATTAAAATAATTATGTAATTACAAGGGAGCCTTTGCATTTTACCTCGACATCAACACACCTGTGCTCTCCACTCAATTAATACAACATAATCAGATGATTCATGGCTTGAACGAGGTTTTCTCTAAACATGTGGGTAATGCCTTTGTAAAATTATTTTTAAAAAATGTACAGTAGGTATGTCTCGAGTAATGGATGACCAGATTTTATTATTCAATGAGATTTTCTAGCAATTTTAGGTTCACTATTAAATAAAACAGATAAAACTGTCTGTGTTTCAGATTCTGAAAAGTGTCTTTACTCAAGGTACTTTGTTTCCCTAATACCTGACAGTTTTTCTAAATACATTCTGTACACATCACACAATCTTTTTATTAGGCAATACATAGAGATACAGAGCTGAATAGAAAAATGCTTGTCCTCTTGTAGGTTTTTTCTTCTTTTTTTTCCAAAATGAAATGTTTTAAATCAACACACAAATTTTAGCTCTGCATAACACCCACTTGTGAAACCATGACTCAATTCAGTTTTAGTCCACACACTCAGGTCTGATTATTGGCTGACCTGTAGAATCAAGAAACTGCTCAACTATAACCCATCTAACAACAGCAAGTAAGCTGGAAGATCTCAAAAAGCAACAATGTCCAAATCTAAGGATATTTAAGCACAGATGATAACATCTATGGCTATGAAAAGGCTTGAAAAGCCATCTCTGTGACTCAGGGACTCCAGTGAACTTATAGTGAAAGGGATTATTCACAGATGGAGAAAACTAAACAGTGGTAAACTGTTTAGTTTTCTGGACAGCAATATAACTCCAGGTTCTCACTGGCAACTTATCCAGGAGGACACAAACTACATCTAATGTTCTGCAGGCTTCACTTCCTTTCGTTAAAGTGATTGTTCTACTCAATAACCCGGGCAATAGAAAACAGACTAGGTAAACCAACATGTCCAAGAGAGAGAAAAAGGCTTTATACCAACACTTAAACATGGTTGGAGCAGTGTGATGGTGAGATGCTGCTTTAGGACACTGCTGTAATTGATAAACCCATGAATTCTGCTGTTTATTAGATAATCCTAAGAGTGAATATTTGACCGTCAGTTCATGACATCTTGGAATATACTTGGAATATACAGTAAAACAATCACCAGTCTCATCCCCAGTTAAATGGCAAAGAATGAAAAAAAAATTTATACTGGGAGTACTCTAGCAAGAGCCTCAACTTAATCCAACTGAGGTGCTGCAACATTTTTTATGACATTTCAAAAAAACTTTTATCCTTGCAAACCCCCCCAATATGTCTAGAATGAACAACTCTGTGAAAAGTATTGGGGATAAGTCCTCAGCGATGTAAAAGCCTGTCAGTTATTAAAAAAAACGTTTGATAGCAGCTGTTCATGTCAAAGGTTACACAAACAGAAAATCAGGTTTTGGGGGCAATTACTTTTTCCACAAAGGACCAGAATTGTTTATGTAGCTTTCCCCCCTCCCCCCCTCTTTATTTAACCGTAAACATTTGAAAACTGAATTTTATATTTACTCAGATTATCTGATGTTACAATTGACCTGAATTGAACTGGAACATTTAAGTGTGACAAAAAAAAGCAAAAGCAGAACAAATCTGGCAGAGAATAAATACTTTTTCACAGTGATTTGGATGCTGGTGAAAAACTCTAAATGCTCACACATTTAAATGTGTTATTCACATATGACATGGTGGATGGAGGAAACAGAACAATAATTAGGTCAGTTTGAAATAGACTGAGTAGACAGTAGAAGCGAAATGACATCCTACAATATCACACTTTTTACTAAATTACTAAATTAAACCTCAATATTGCTGTCCAGTTTTAACCAGACCAAGAATACTTTATGCCTTAGTTTCTCAAGATTGTACATTTTATGCCTAAAATAATCTGCGGCTTAGTTAGTTATATACAAAATATTTAACAAACAGTTTAAAAACCTTTCCACTTACAGGAAACATGAATTAATAGTAACTTACAACAAGGTTTACTTTTATTCAATTTACTACATTTCTTTATTACGGCATATTTTTAATTATTAATTTTTTTGTTATATAACTTTCAGGTGCCGTCAAACAAATTCTAGGAGATGCTGAAGTTCATCGTTTTTGTTATTAGAAATCTTTTCTATCAATAAAATGGGAGTTAATGCTTACCAGTAATCTTTTTCCAACAGTTTTATTTCCGTTTTTCTTGTTCTAGGTAAAGACTTGCTATACTTCCGTTTTCTTTCCGTTAATCAATGAATTATTGATATGAAACAGTAAACGTGTCATTAAACGAAACTTTTGATCTTAAACAACAAAACAAAGCCTTCAGTTCAGTACCCACCATATACAAACAGAATGTATTCAGCAAAGCTGGTCCCCACATGGTTGCTGGCCTCACAGCGATATGTGCCATTGTCTGTTTTGTTTAGTGTCGTGATGGTCAGCTCTCTGCCCTCCACAATCATGCGCTCAATGTCTGGCAGCTCTCCTCCATCTTTAGACCAGAGCACTGGTTCAGGTCTGGGGGAAAAAAACACCAAAGAAAATCCTGTAGGTTGTATTTTTTCCTAAAGGTTTTCTAATGAATAAATTACATAAAGGAGAGGCAAGGGAAGAAAACGACACCTGAAATGCAGCTTTTGAAAGTGAGCAACTACAAATTGTAACTTTGAATGAGGACAGACTTACATTGGGTTGCCTATGGAGACACACTCCAGTTTGAAGTATTGTCCTTCCTGTGGAATTATCAGTGAATGTGTGATTTCCAGCTGAGGAGCATCTACAAAAAAAAAAAAAAACAGAAACAGACAAAGATTCAATACTGTAACATGACTGTGTGCAAAACAAGCTTTAACGCTAACAAAGCATAAAGATGGTTAGCTCTTTACCCTGTGGGTAGCTTTAGCTTTAGTTTGTATCTTTGTTGTATGTTGGAAGTAATCCGTCACCTGCAAGTTAATCCTACACTAATCCATAACAAATGCAAAGCCACACATGTAGACATAAATGTAAAATCCAACGTTCTCCTCACTGTATTAATTTTCAGTGCTTACACCTAATCCGTCTTCACGGGTGATGATACTCACAGTGAACCTCCAGCACCTCGGTCGTCATGTAGGGTTTGTACAGAGACACGTGCTCCACACTGCAGGTATAAGCAACGCCATCATCCCGTTTGTCCACCTGGAACAGGAGGTTACTCTTCACTGTGAAGGATTTTCCTGTAGCGTTGACCTCTGTGGTGCCTACAGTGAGAGAGAAACACATGCAAATTAATGTAAAGAGCAATTGTTGAGTTTGAGTTGTTGGCGTATGTTTACATTGACACGCAGTACTGCGTAAAAGTGCTCAGAACATTTAACTTTTCTACATTTTGTCCCTTCGCGACAAACATCAACAGATTTGACTTTGATTGTGTGTGATAGACAAACACTCTTTTATTGTAGCACTGACTTTATGTTCAGGGTCTTCATCCAGCAGAAAGGAGGACCTCCAATATGGCATCACATTCCTGCCAAAACCCATGAGTAGCATATTAAGTAATCAAAACAGTGCTTATTTTAATTGAGAGAGCACATAGCTCTTTATTCGCGGGCCAGGATAAAAAACCTGGCCCTGCCAAGAAATAAAACACGTTCCATCCACCCGTCTGTAAGAAGGTAAGGCAAGAAAAAGTTTATTTTTCCCTTATCTTCTTCGTCTTCTTCATCCACCTACGCCTCCTGTTCTTCTTCTTATTATATTAGACCAACTTCGATGTTAGCACCACATTTGAGCTGAAAAATTGGACCTATCAAATCAATCAGGAGAGTTACGGCCCCTAACTAACATATACGTCCTCTAAACAAAGAGCGAGTGCAATTTTCCGGCAAGGGCGTAAAGATGAGTGAAAGCAGTGCGTTTTACTGCTTTCTGTGCCACTGAATAAATATAAATGTGATGATAGTTATATGCTCTATCGATTAATAAATGTCCTGTCATGATTGCGTAATGCGCTCCTTTGGGTTTTTGGCAGGATTGTTACATCAGACTCCAACCCATTCTCAAGTCAGTAGCAAGTTTTAATCCAGAATGTCCCGGTATGTGGCTTTTCCCCACTGACGAAAGACACCCCCACGGCATGATGATGCCACCTCCATGTTTCAAGGTGAGAGAGATCCATCAAGATGTTAGTTTTACACAAAATATTTCGGAAGTTGTCAAAAAAAAAAAGCGCTTTGTTTCACAAGTTTTCTGTGTCCACTAAATCTGCATGCTGTCCTCATAAAATAAACTACATTTTGTGTTTGTAATGTTAAAAAATAAAGAAATAACAACGAAACAAAACTTTCCTTGTTAAATTGTTAAAAAGGGAAATATTAAATTATATTTGAAAACTGTCAGTTGTGAAGAACGCTGCAATGTTATTTTCCTCTGCATCTCCTTTGAGGGAGAGAATCTTTGGCCTCTGAAAGCTGAGGCGAGGAAGAGAGAGTAGAGAAAAGAGAGGAATGTGAGCGTTGACTCGGTTGGTTGAGTGTGTTTGCTCCTCCAGGACCATCTCTCAAACATCCCACTCAAACAAAAACACACACTTCACCAGAAGACTGGGGGGAATTTTTGCAGTTGTTGTCACACTTTCACATATTCTTTTATTTTGTTTTAGTTTCATTCGCAGCTGTTCACTCTTAAAACAGTTCTAGATGTTGGTTCTGGTTTTGGTTGACTTTTGAAGATATGTTCATTATTGTTGCATCCCAGTTTGAAATTTGAAAAATTTCTGCGCAGCCTTCACCCAACACTTAATCTGGTACTGTCACAGATCTCATCAAACGAAGAAAATAAAAATTACCATTAGTTAGTGGTATACATAGCATGAAAACTTGCTTAGTTTTAGTTTTTTTGTGATATGCATCACCAAAAACTCAAATAGATTTATTTGCAATGAAACCCAGACCAACAACACCCTCATAACTTGGGCTGAGCTGCCCCATCACGTACCACTGCAGCTGCAGTCTATTCAGCATAACGATTTGGAATTTTAAAGTCTTAATATCCTTTACAATATCCTAATTTCTTAACCAGTTGTATGGAGATTGTCCTTTGCCATATATTGAATTATTACTAGATAAATCACTATTTTTAAAAGACCTAAGTGCTTAAATTCACAAAATTATTTATTTCGGTTAATAAGAACTCGAAAAAGCACACAAATGCAAAAGTAATAGCAGTACTCCCAAAAAGCCTCTACAATTAAAAAAAGAGCAAAATGACAAGACTTGTATCTAAAGACTATTGAATGTTCTGAATTTTGCCTATCAGTACAGAGATGGTAAAGGAAGTGTCTCTGCGGCATAAAGCAGAAATCTCTGCAGTGTTTACTTTCATTTTGTCAAGCCGCCTGCAGCACTGGAGCTGCAACAGAGAAGCTGTCAGCCTGTTTCAAGGCGGCTGCTGGCATCGCCAGAGAGCATGTCGTGCCAGCTTTCGTAAGAAACAGGAATGTGCCCAGGTGCATCTGCTTTCAACCAACGCCCAAGAGGCCAGAGGATCAAAAATCTGGCAAATTTAAGCACGCCTCTAATCAGAGCATTAGTACCTCAGCGATTGACTTAAAAGATGTCCAAGACCTTATGACCAAAACTAATTGTGAAAGATCTCGTTATGCGGTATTTCATTTGCTGTCCATAATAGGCAAGTTGGGGTACATTGTCTTGCCCTATGACACTTTGTGAAGTGGCAGGAAAGAATCTAGAACTCCCTGATGACTAGTTTTCCATTTGGCCTTATATAAACGTGATATAACTAAAACATGATAAATGGATGATCAGCAGCAAAAAAACAAAACAAAAAAACCCCCAACAGTTCAGAGTTGTTGGGAAGATGGATAAAATCAAGTACAGGATTTACTTTAAATTGAGGTGAACATTTCAGGAGTTAAAACCGTCCTAATCTTATAGCTACAATAAAATGGTCAAAATAATTAACCACATATAATGTCAAAGTATTGTGGTAAATTGGGTTGAGGATTTGTGATTAAATTATTGTTCAGATCATCTCTCCAACCAATCAGACCAATCTTAAAATATTTTGAAAGAAGGTTGCAAAAAGGTGGGTCTCTAGATGTGCAATGCTGGTAGAAACATATCCTAAATGACTTTAAGCTGGAAATGTAGCAAAAAATATTGACTCAGAAAAGGGGAAGTGGTGGGCTGTTTGGACGAAAGTCAGACTTTTTTTATTTATAAAACCATTGAAAACCTTTATTTCTCCCTTACTTCACAATTATGAACTGTTTTAAGTTCATTTCTTTCATAGAGTCTAAATAAACAACCTGAAGTTATACTCCTTGGCCTTGTACACCACATAATATAACTCTTGCTCTCTTTTTCCAGCAGCTGAACTGATCAAAGTTGAATTTCATATAAAACTCGTGATAACATGGTTTCTCATTATCTGAATTCAAATGTCTTAAGAACTTTCCTCGCCTTGAATAGATAATTGGAATTCATCTGTTTGTCACAAAGGAAAGGAAACTCTGTGTATGCAAACGGAGTGATGGTGGGTGGATTTTTAATCAGCAGATTACAATTTGAAGCAGAGCTGTCATTCAGTGGCACAAGAAATTTGTATTGCTCTGCACCCTGTAAACAAATTACTTGACTCTGGATGACAGTTGCACTTTGAGGTTTGTAAGGCTGTGTGCTTCCAATATACATTTTTGAAAAACAAATCATCAGAGCATGAAATAAATATGACATCTTTTAGCTATTACACCTGCAGTCGTCTTGGAGCAATAGAGGCTGGTCTCCCCCACCCCGCAGGGAAACATTTGACTGACAGCAGACACTGGTGGCAATGATCTTCCACAGAAGAACCAGTGGCAAAACATGCTGCTCCTAGCATATATGCACACCAAAGAAAGCTTTAAAGCGAAGCCTACAAAAGATTTAGATCCTGGAGCACTGATTGACATTCCCCATCTTTGACACTTTGACATGGAAATTAGGTATTTAAGTCAAGACCTCCAGTCTCTGCAATGTTCTATATCACTCTTTGTGAGGTGCACACAAGACTGTTTGCCCCAGCGGCATCAAACCCAGTGCACCCAAGTAAAACTAATAAAACATCTGTACACAAGACACCAGTCTGATGCGGATCCGTGGCGCCTGATTATTTTTAGAGTTATGGGGTTTACTTATCCCAGACGTACGTACTGTTTCATTCTTTAGAAGTGCAGCAAATTCAGTAAAAGTATGTCCATATGCTAGTATAGATTTCTGGGGTTAAATGATATATCCTAAAGTGCATTTTATAACTTTAAAGTACAAAGGAGATCATCTGAGTGCCTCTGGAGATGGACAGCATGTCTGGTTGTGTTGCTGTGAGCCAGCTCTCCACTGGCCTTTCAGGAAGCTACGTGCATGTCATTCCAACAGGAAAACTTCATATCCCAGCCCTTTTCCCATCAATCATCGTGCCATGTTGGCCAGACACAGACAGAACCACCAAGAAAAAGCTCTCTGGTGCAAATCTTCAATAAAGAGCAACTGTCACACAGAATCTCCACAGAAAGCTCCATTGTATTACAGATCTCTGTACTGCACTGCCTCTGTCATTAAGCTGGGGACCAACTGGTCTTGAATCTTTTAGTATTGAATTTGCTCATGTGTTTTCTTTCTGCACTTTTTCCAGCTGCAGAATTGCCTTTTTTATATTTTTTATTCATGTTTACAAACCTTTGCAGCTCAAGTAAAAAATGCTCTAATATTGCATTTCTTCCCATCTGATACTATAGCATACATAAGTCTGATTGCAAGCTGAGCCAGACTTCCATGAAGTTATTTGAACACATTTGAAAAAAATGCATCTTCTAGTCACACACACTTTTGCATTACAGCAATAGAACATTTGCAGGTGCTACTCAAATGTCAACATTACTTCATCTCATGCTAGGCTATGCAAATGCTCATCTGCGTTGATGAATATTCACTCACCTTAGTAGATCAAGTCCTATAAAGTCGTCCCAATTCAAGGTTATATGACATATGAAGACATATATTCTGACTAATTAAGAAAATACTTGATCAACTATAATATGTTGTATATAGAGCAGTAACCTTTACAGTATCTCCAGGTGGGTAGGTCATCATTAAAAATTTAAAAACGGGAATAAACATAAACTGTTTCAAACAACTCCAGTTATTATTTATTATTGGTATGGAGGTGATATGTAAACCTGGAAGTTGAGTTCTGACAATTAATCGCTTTAATGTAATTTGCATGTGCAAAAGAAGCTTGTGCGGGTTGATCACAAAAAAAAACGGATTTTGCCCAGGGGTCAACATCCTCATAAATTGGCCCCAGGCCAATGCAAAAGTAAATTTTTCCGCCCAAAATTCGCAACACAAAATTGTACAGGTTTCATTCTAAAACACAGAGCCACATCATGCGCTTTGAAATCTCCCATATGTGGCCAGTTCTGTGACATCCGTCAGCTTACAAGGACAGCAGCAATGCCCAGACCAGTGTAACGGAGCATGAATATAAGCACAAAGGAATTGCAGCAGTTGAATGACTTGACAGTATGAATGTCTTCTAGAGAGTGCAGGTTGTAAGAGAGGATACAGTTCTCTGTTAAATCCATATCACAGGCTTACCTTGGACCTCCTTGTCATTTCGGAACCACCGAATGTTGGCAGCAGGTTTGCTGTCTGATGTGATGCATGTCAGGGTGATTTCGTCTCCCTCCATGGCTGGCTTGGTAAATCCTGTGATTTCTGGCCGACTTGGCACTCCTGTGGCGCACCGGAGCATAAACAAGATTAGCATTCTGAATACATGTGGAGCACTAATTTGCTAATTGCTACTCATTTAAGTTTAGTTATCCATATCGTCCTTTGATAACATCACATGCATCATTTGCAGGATTCCTTTTGCAACTGGAGCATGCTTTTGTTTTCATTTAGTTAAGACTATTGAATTGGTATAGAGCTCTTAATCAGCTTCAGCACATCCAAAATGTTGTACCCAGAGACCTTAAAACGCCATACTTGCTCCCTGCATAAGGGATAGAATTTATAATCTAATTGTTTGCCTTGTTGGTTTCTTGGATATACTCCTGTATATATTGCTTATTGATACCATAATTACATCGTAATTTAAAATGTGCATTTGAAAAATCTAGTGCAGAAGGTCGCATGTGGAAAAACTGGTCACGCTCACCTAAAACAGTGAGGAAGGCCTTGGTTGTCTTGACAGGCATGGTGAAGAGTGAGCATGTATACTGGCCCTCGTCTGACAGGCTGACGTCATTGATTCTGATGGTGAGCTCCTGTGACGTGGCTCGTACAAGCTCAATTCTGTGATCCCTCAGAGCTGACAGGAAGGAGAAGCAGAATGAAAAAGAGCAGAGGAAAAAAAAAAAAGACACATCTCACTGATTAGGAAACCTATATAGACTTGGCAACCGCAGCTGTAGAGATACTGTGCAAGATTTCTGTAACCTTTACCAGAACAATGCTGAGCAAACCGTGTCCTAACCTATTTCAAAAATAGTTGTTTAGCTTTCTAGGCTGACAAGCTTATTTACAATCACGGAGAGTAACACAAAGTGTCAGTGCAGTGCACTGAAGTGGAACAGCAGCAAAAACTCAGTGCCCAAGTTATAATGTCTATTTTGATAATCAATTAGATTCTTGGTTTTTTATTTATAACTATAGCAACTGGCTCTGTTTGTGTCATTTGCTATCACAGTCAAAGACAACAGTCTCCAAATAAAGTGGTAAAAAAAACTAATTCATTTCATAAACTCGAAATTGTAGAACCATAGCAACGCAATAATTCGTTAGTGTCTATAAGCAGACACAAGCTGCAGCGCCGGTCCAAAGTTTCCATCCATTCATTATGGGCATAATTGTGATACCAATTTTTGGTGTTTTGTAACACATTTTTAATGTTCTTATACAGGTGTGAAATCATGGAAGTCACCAGATCCATTTTATTGGGGAATGTGTGCCAAGATATATCTGCCAAGCCCCAGAAAAATATCCCTGTAAAAATCTGTGAAAATATTTAACACTGGATTTAAAAATTAAACCAGTTCTTCTAGGAGAAAAACGGCCCAAATCCCAGCAACTATCGTGAGATGCTTGGGGAAGGATATCTAAAATATTTGATCCAAGTTAGACAGTTTAAAAGACAAGAGTTTAAAAACCACTTGAGGATTTCAAAAAAATCTTACTGAAATTGTTTTTGCCTTTGATAATAATAATTTTGCTAGTCCTAATTGAACTAAAACAGAAAAAAATAGTCTGGTTTAATTTCAGACACTGAGAAAAAAAAGTTATTTTCTCTTTTTACAAAATATTTGTGAGCATCTGGTTACACTACTCATTTGAACATTTTCTCTATAAAAATATTGGTGCATCTACATGCAAAAAAAAAAAAAATCTAAACCGATTTTTAAGTCTGAGCAAATCTACAGCTGCTTTTAATGTTCTACGTCCTTGCTAGAATCCATCACTCATTGAACTACATCCAAAAACCTACAAAAGCTAGATGTCTTAATTGAGTAAGGTCAGCCTGTACCTTTTATCCCTTTTTACACTATTATATTCAGAATAACCTTCTTCTTCTGTACGAGTACAAGTGAGCAACCAAAGAGGGCAGGAGGCAAAGTGGCTTCGTTGAATAAATTACACATTCTTAATCCTCAGTCCCTTTAGGCCTGGCCAGCTCCCTCCTGGGATTTTTTTCCCCCCCTATTTAAGGTAATTTAAACTCTGTTGTGCTGCACTCCAAAGAGAAAATCTGGCAAAATGCAGCAGGAAGGTTGCTGATTAGGATTTAAGACTGGTGGTAGGCCACAGCTGGCATTTGATTTCAAAGATACAAAAACAGCAGAGATGTAAATTACAGCAAAATGTAACGGGCTGACATGCTTATTAGGTTTTACACAGAAAATAGATAATTATCGGAAAGGCTGCTCTTTATCCTTAATTACATGTAATGATTGCTATCATATAATGACATGCACTTAAAGGGGACCAAAAGACCAATGCCTGGAAGAAGTTTCTTAATGGAGATTTACATTTTTATTTTGAAGAATAAAGAGCAATGTAAATAAATTAAATCTTCAAGCAATAACTCCAATTTATAAAAAAAAAACCTCGCCACTGGGCAGCCATCTCATTACTTGCTACGGGGTTTAAAACAAACATTTGATAGTCTTGCTGTAGCAAGCACCATTCTGAAACAAAGCTGTTGTTTGTAGTTAAGCACCCTCACAATGCAGCCCAAAATTGCCCAAAGGCTTCGGCAGAAAGCAGCAACATCTTTGGTGTATCCACAAGCTGGAGAGGTGATGAGGTCTTAGCAAACGCTGCACAGCAACTCAAGATACGGAATTATGGCCTGGGAGGATCAAACCTGCGAATGAGATGATACGCTCGTCCCGGCCTATATCCCTCTATCTCTGCAACACACGGAGGAAAGACGGAAAGAAACAAGCCAAGCTTTCTCCTTCCCAACTCCCCGCTCCTGGAAGCACAAACACCTTTTTGAGATGCTGCTAAATGTTTTCTGTGTTCTCCAACAGATTTGTTGATGGAAAGGTGCTGTTTTTGTTTTGCGACGAACTGCCAGTAACTTGTAAGCGTTTGCATGAAACATTTGCAGTTTCCTGCAGTAGGTGTGATCAGCATGAAATGATATCAGTTTCAACACATTTTGTAGTGCCGTCAAACGAGGATTAAAAGGCCAGTGCAACTCCCCAATGCAGCGCACACTCCCCTTGGTCTGCTGTTCCAATAAAAACAGCTACCATTTTCGATAATTACAGACCCAGGTTCAGTGTTGTGCTATTTGTAATTTTGGTACTCCATAGTGGCACATGCAGGGCCTAGTGGAAGTATTCATGTTTTTAACACGTTGTGGTGTGCGTTCGCATTCAGTTCCCCTGAGTCATTACTCTGTGGAGCCACCTTTCACTGCAATTACACCTGCAAGTCTTTCGGGGGTTGTCTAGACTGAAATTGTGTTTGCAAATAGCTCAAATAGCACAGAGCATCTGTTCACGTCAGTTTTCAAGGTTTTATCTCAAGTGGTTATAGGCCTGGACTTTGAGTAGGCCATTCTAAAACACTAATATGCCCTGATCTAAACCATACCAGTCTAGTTGTGGATGAATTTCTGCAGCTCCCCTAGAGTTGCAATGGTTTTCTTAGCTGTTCCTCTTCTTGGTGCTCTCCTTCCCCAGCTTTTTGCCTTTGATGGACTTGTTATTTTGCAATTGTGCCAAATTTTTTTAACTTTCAAATGACAGATTAAGCAGTGTCCAACTGAAATCTTTGGATATGATTTAACAAATATCTGAGGCTTTCACAGAACAGTAGAATTTAGGAGTACACATAGCCACACACTATTTCCATTTTTTTAACTTCTGAAATCAATCAATCAATCAATCAATCAATCAATCAATCAATCA
The DNA here is from genome assembly GCF_904066995.2 of Poecilia reticulata. Classification (NCBI taxonomy): domain Eukaryota; kingdom Metazoa; phylum Chordata; class Actinopteri; order Cyprinodontiformes; family Poeciliidae; genus Poecilia; species Poecilia reticulata. The sequence goes on from NC_088842.1 coordinate 27,189,624, forward strand.
ATCAATCAAATTTTATTTGTATAGCACATTTCAGCAGCAAGGCATTTCAAAGTGCTTTACATCATTAAAATAAAAACAGAAATAATTAGTGAGAAAGAGAGAGATTAAAAACATAAAAATAAAAAAACAAAAAACATTACATCATTAAAACGTTGAAAAGCAGTTGGTGGCACATTTAATTGTACAAAAAACATGTTTTTTAAAAGTGAATTCACTTAAACCACCACTACACTGAATCATATTTGCTTAGCACTTAAAATCTGCATAAAATCCATTAAAGTTTTTGGTTCTAAAGAGAAAAATTTAGAAAAGCTCACAATAAAATGAAAGCACTGTGAAAAACATGTAATTCAGCAGAACTACATTAGTCTCAGAGCTTACAGAACACCATTTTCCCAGGATCTTACTGGTGTGGTAAGACGTTATTCTCAGTTTCATTGTATGTGCTTGTCATTGGAAGAATAAAGCTAACATCTCTCATATTCTTCTGTCACCAACTTTAAAAAGACCCATTATCAATGTCTGCTGTTCAATTGATGCTGTGTCTGTTCTTAAATACCAAAAGAGTGACCCAATGCAATACAGACGGTTGATAATTTCAAGTGACATTTAAAGCTAAAAGGATTGAGCTCATTTTCTGTAATTCATGAACATCACATTACTATTCAGGACTGAAATATATCCAAATGTCAGTTGCTGAAATATTGAATCTCATAGAAAAAATCCAAGAAAACCCGACAAAAAAAAAAGGGTGGCGTTGACCGACGCTATTTTGCTGAAAACCCAATGGCATTAAAATCAAATGAGTAAAAGCTTATATTGATCGAATAAAATGTACAACTCAAAAACAAGTATTGCTTGTTACTCAAATATCATGCGACCGGGACAACAAACTACTAGGAATCCAATCCTGACAAAGGGCCCAGGGTGTGGGTAGATCCGTCACAATCAGACCCAAATGCCACGGCTGACAAAGTTTTTTTTTCCAGGTACTTTGGGAAATCAATGTGATGAAAAGGTTCATTTCCCCCAAACCCTAGATAGCTCTGCTACTGTTCATTCTTCTTAGGCAGAAACATAAATCTGCACCCTGGCCTTGTGTTTGCTCCAGCCTTGTAGCATGGCAGCTAAATGACATGGCAGGAGTTCATCTTTTGTGATGGAGACCTTCCCAAGGTTGTCTCAGATCAGTTGAACTTATTGCCCCGGTTTGCATGTAATGTTTTATTTATTCTTCCCCAACAGAACTGAGCTCTACCTACCACAGTACCTTGTAAACCATTAGCTCCCGTAGGATTGTTTTTCTTTTTTGCATTTTGTTACAGGATAAACTTAATTTTTTTAACAAAACAAGGAAGAATGACATGATGCTTTCCAAATTAAGTTATTGCAGTGTGAAAAGTGTGGGGCTTATTTATATGAAGTCTTTTTCACTCTTTTAGCCCCAAGTAAAATTTGGCACAACAAACTGCCACCTATTTAGGTAAAAGTTCACCTATTTGTACTTTAACTTCATTGTTAAGACAGCTGTTCAACGAAGAACACAGGAGAGGACAAAGCAAACATGTGAGCAAAAGTCTGTTCAGAGACTCAATAAAACTTTTTTTTTTGCCTACATAAAATCACTGCGCGTCAGAAAACAAACATCATGACCACACCGCTTCCAATATAAAAAGTATTATAGCAGTGTTATGCATAATTTAATGTGAAGGTTTTATTCATTGAAAAATAATTTCTGTGAATCAGTTTATTTCCACATATCATGCATTATTCTGTTGGCTCACTGTTTTTAATTTCTATTTTTTTCAATTTAAACCATTAAAGAAAAAAAGAAAAAAAAAGTATTCTAGAATATCAAAATAATTAAATACAGTAAGAATGACACGTATTTTGAGATTTCTAAGTCGTGTCGGCTGGAGACAGAGAATCAAGAATATCAAAAATGACATGACATTAATTTTATTTTTATCACACAAATGTTAAAAAGTATTTCTAAGGGCCTAGTCGGAAAAGGTACATTTTAAGTCCATCTATTAGTCTTGGAGGCAAACAAAGAGTTGTCAGGTTCAGTCAAAATATTTTACATCTGTGTTCCCATGTCACCATTTTTACATGGCCCATTACCACTTTGAGCTAGTCTCAAAATGTGAAAGCACTAGCTGTCCTTCAGCAAGAACACAGAATCCTGGCAAGCACCCCCTGCCTGCTTTCCATCCATGGGCTCCACTCTTTGCAATTAGAGGGTGTTTGCTGCTGGCTGTGCTCGCTTGGTGGCTGTGTGGGTGATTTTGGACAAGTTCCAATTTTATAGTGGTGCAGGCAGGGGGCTCTTCTGCACCACACATGTGGCTACAATTAACAGAAGGAAAGAGCCTTGTTCCAGAGGGCCATTGTCACTGCCTGCTCGCTCAGAAATCCCACAGAGCAGATGCTACTCAAATTAGACTAATTTTCACTGCTTGAAGCGGTTACACCAAAGAAGGAGGAAATCTTTTTATGGCTATACATACACCTGATTCAGAGAGAAGGCAATGAGACTGACAATATTTTTGTGTTTCTCAGATCCTTAACATGTAAGCTTGTACAATTTGAGACCAATTTTTTTACATTTATTTCAGCAATCCAGTTAATTTTCCAAGTGTTTTTTTTTCCTGATCATTTTGATGATTACACCCTACGGCTATTAAAAACCAACATTTTCAGAAAATTCTTGTGTTGCATAAATTACAAAATAATAGTCTCTTAATGCATAAATGTTATGTATGGATATGTTATGGATATGTAAAGGTCTATATTACAGAGGGGAACATGGCTGCCTTTAGAGATGCCGAGGAAGTATCATAAACCCTCAGCAAATACAGTAAGCCACAAAACAAGCTGGTGGTATCCTAGTATTACTGGAAAGTTAAGTGAAAGGAAAAAGTGTGGAAGAAAATGATTTACGAGCACGATAAACGTGGAAGAAAAGCCTATTTAAATTGTGGGGGAGTTTACAAGTCAAGGTCTGGGATACAAGCTTGTTAAGCCACTTCTGAGTCAGATAAGTCATAAGTATCTTGTCAAGCATAGGTAGAAAAAGACTGGAGTCTTGCTTGATGGCCATCTTTCAAATGAAAGTACAATTTTTTCATTTCTGAAATGACTCAAATCATTTAACTTTTGTATGTTATTTAACTTTATTGTGTTTACAACTGAGTCACAAGTAAAAAGAGACACACAGCAAGAAGTTGGCTTTTCCCCAAGCAAACCTGAAATTATTCAGAATCCTTAGTTATTTAAAAAAAAAGTTATTATACATAATATGTGAAAATGAATTGTCGGAAAAGATCCGGTGTTTTGTTGTTCTTCACATTAGCAGTCAGCACAGAGTGCACGGTGCCATAATAGAAAATTCACATTTCAGTGAAGCTAGAAGTGAAATACTATACTTAAAAGCCCATTAGTCCTTTAAGGAAGACATTAGCCCTGGCCATGAGGCCCTTTTCAGCTTTTTTGTTCCTTGTAAAAACATTAACTGAAAAGCAAACACCACTTTAAGGAACAAACTCATGGCTTCCTACCAGTGAAAAATCTTTCAAAGACTTAAAATCAACAAGAATGTTGTGTATTCACCAGATTTGCGATTTAAATGTGCTTTTACTGGTGCTCACGCCTGTAATTGCATCCTTGGTAATTATCCTTCATTCTCTCAGGCTAATGAATGTTTTAATGCTCACATTAGAGCATTCATTTAGCACATAACAGCATTTTGATTACAACAAGCCAATTAAGATCAATTTTGCTTTGTGACCTTTATGATTCATTCTGAGTTCCCCAATTAAATGTCATGAATGATGAACCATGAACTAAGAAAAGATGGGACTGAAATAGAGAAATGGACAATGTAATAAAGAACGTTGATGTAACTTTGGGGCTGGACATAAATCTCCAATATGCATGTAATGTTTAAATAGTTAGACATCTCCACATTGCAACACACGATGTTGATGAAATTAGCCATCTCCCTTCCACTTGAATCCCACAGAATGTTTTTAATGATTGTATTATTCATATTCACCATATCTGATAAAAGATTCTGTATGCCTTCTGAAATGTCATTACCATTCTCGATAGCCTCACGAGCATTTTACCCTTTCCCCACAGAAGCCAGAGTGAAATAAATCATAATGAAGACAGCAGAGGACAGTTCTGTTCTCATTTGTACTGCTCAGTAATAATAACTCACAACAGTGGTAACTTAAAGTAGGGATAATTCAACAAAATCATATGGTCTGAATTACTTTTTTTTATTAGAGCAACCCACCAAAGCAGTGGTTCCCAGCAGTGACCACTAATTGGCCTAATGTATGAGGGAAGCAATGGCCTAACTATTACGGTAATTTATCTCTGTTTTCTCAAGTCTGTACGGGAACCAGCTCTTTGCCATAGTGTGATCTGGAACCTCTGAGGTGGTCACATTCAACCTAGAATTGGAAATACATAATGGATGAGACTGAGCAGCCCAAGGAGAAAGCTGGCATGATATAAGACGAGGAATATCTTGACCGTTAGATTAATATGCAGAGAGATTCTAAGTCACGACATCTCAGCTCAGTTAATATTCTTTCAAAAATAATAAGAATTACCGAAAGCTAAGCTGATTCTGGGATACCAAAATGATCCTTCTTTAGTGCAATCAGCTTTAATGGCCACTTGCTTAATTCTGGTATTCTTTACATTTCTAAGAAGTTTGTTTTGATTGGAAATGATGCAGGTACCATTGCAAGACAGTGTACAAAGGGTATCATTTCATTTCCCTTTTACAAAACAGACTTCTTATTCAGTCTTTAGACAGATTTTTTTTTTTTTTATCAACTGTGCATTGAACTGGGACCTCCAAGACAGTCACAATGATTTTATCTTTTTTAATCTTTTTTTTTTTCAAAATCTCTCTCTTTCTTACTGTTTATTCAATGTCACGTGCTGTTTTGAATTGTTTTATTATGTAAAGCACCTTGAAATGTCTTGCTGCTGAAATGTGCTATACAAATAAAATTTGATTGATTGATTGAATGATCAGCAGTTAGCTCCACTGCACCTAATACGTAATCCAAGGTCTGTTTTTAAATACTGCTTAAAGAGTGAGGCATACTGTAGTGAATGTAGCACCAATAAAAAAAAAAAAAAAGAGTTCTCAATACATTTGTGCACTTTGAAGGGGTTGGATGAATATAGCAGTGCATTTGTATTACATCTGTATGTCTGCTGTTCTGGCATGTCACATAATTGAGGAGCAGCCAAATACAGAATTTACAATTGGCAGACGTACGTTAGAATGAAAAACCTCAAAAAACATCAAAACAATCTAAACACAAATTGATTGACAGTCATCCTTGTCACCACTAGTTTCAGCCTCTGGCACAACTGCTTGCAGCTGAAACTCCTTTTCCAGAGGAGTTGTATTCTTCAAGTAAAAATTTATCTGACCTGATAAAAATATCAATTCAAACTGAAATCTGTTTAAAAGTCACTCATTCAGCATTGTAGGTTAAAGGGAACCTACCATGCTTCCTACCAAACAAGTTGGCATGAGTCTATAGTCAATATAAAATACATGTATTACATTTTTTGAACAAAAATCATTCTCAGATAATGAGATTTCACACAATCAGTTCTGATCGTTTTGAACTCCTTTCAGAATGAGCTGTTTTAGGGTTCTGTCACTTTAACGCAAATAAGCTGTTGCTGGCCACGCCCCCAAGTCAACGTTTAGACTTGCACTTTATGCATGTGAAAATGATTGTAGACAGATGTGCAATTGTACAACCATACATCTTTGATTTCAAGTCAGATCCAGAAGCAGAAGAAGGGAATATGTGTTTTGTAGTCAACAACAAAACATTTGCGATGGCCAGAAAAAAAGGCTGGGTGGGGTTTTTTAGTGCTTGGACTGTTTCTAGAAACAACTGAGACCCAAATGGAGGTACAAAAATGTGCAAAAAGTTAATTTTGCATAATAGGTCCCCTTTAAAGTCAACAAATCAGCCTCACTTTTAAGCTACTTACCGTCTACTCTACCCTAACCTTCAATGGCATTTGGTGACCAAGAAGTTCACTAAGCATATTTTTATTTTTAAGAAAATTTTATTATCTTTAAAAATATACATTTCTTTAACAACAAATAATCTGTTTTACTTATTTGATAAAGAGGAGTTGTAATTCTGACCATTTATTCTATTGGTCAAGTTGCAGAAGCTGTTGTAAAAGCTACTTTTTTGTGCTTGCAAAAATAGCCAACTAGTTCAAAATTGAACAAATTATAGACAAGTCAAAGATCAAATTTTATCTTATGTTATCATATGACTTTAGACATAATGGAAACTAGTCCCAAGGAAATTTGAAAGAGCATGTTAAAATTTCTCACTCTCACCTTTTCTTAACGTAAAAAACACATCACGGCAATTGTCCTTTACTTTCATACTAAGCTAGAGGGAATAAGATCAAGTAGATAAAAAAAAATCCCAATCATTTCATTAGCATATAGAACCACACATCAAAAGTGTTAAAAAGCCTTTGGTGTTGAATCTTTCTCAAGTGACAGAAGGGGACTGTTATAGTCACTCAAAACAACTGTACAACATGGACAGATAAACTACGAGGACTGGAAGCAACAGGAAAAAGTGATATGTATCTAGCAGATACAGATAATTTAAAATATTAAAACTGAGAGTAGGGTAATGCATCATCCCTGCCATAATCGAATCTACTCAGTGACAAAAACCTAGTCAAGGATTGCTATCACAGAAAGTGAACAGATCTGCCTTAAACTCAACAGTTTCATGTTAAAATGAAAGTCAGCATGAGGTTAAATGCAGCATTCTTCACTGGCTCGACAAGAGGCCAAAACAAGTAAGAGGATAGTTGCAGCTCTATGCCAAGCAATTAACTGGTGATTTGGCACAGCAGAAGTATCTTTCCAGGTGTCCCACTTTGTTCTACATATGAATCTTGTGTCGTTCAACGCCTCCCATTTCTCCTGATAGCCTCCCAGGCATCGCATTTGTTGTGCCAATAAAGCTTTTTATTTGGCTGTGGGAGACGGAGAGGAAATGTTCCCGCACTTTGATGTGTCAACTCCTACTCTTATTAACAGCATTCATTTTGTCATCGTCATTGCTTCCGAGTTTGACCTGTAATATAAATTGTTAAACAAGATGAGCAAAGTGGCGTCATTCATTTTGTTCTTCAAGCTCAAACAAGGATTATGAGTTCTTTCTAAGAGGAATTATGAAACATCCCTCATCTAGTTTGGATTATATCATGGTGCCTGATGGACTGAAAAAGTGGGTAAAATTGTCTGATAATGTGCTAAACTGGTTCAGATCTTCCTCTGTCCACTGGGGCAACTTTGTGTGTTTTGACAAGTGAACAAAGATCACACTCGAGGTCTCTGAAGGTTGCATTCTTGGGCCACTTTTATTCAATATATGCTTGTCTTGGCTCAAATCAAATACTACTCGCACATCTCTTACCCTTTGTGTGCTTAGGATGCATCAGTGAGTGGACAGAGCACAAATGCCTCCAGGAAAGACACATATTTTGCTCCTAAAAATGCATGGTTAGATTTCAGCTCTCAACCAAACTCAAAGAGGCTAAAAACCACACTGCATGAAAGAAAGCCATGTGTAGTTAAGGACTGAGGCTTGAATTTTAACAACCACAAAAAGTCTATAATAGAATAAGCCTCTTCTCATAAAACAAACGTTGCAAGAATAAAGGCTTCCCCTTAAAAATAGAGCACAAAGGGTGCCGCGTGTTGTAAAAGTAGAGCGAGGCTATAGTTCTCTACGCACTCATCCTGGGTTCCATTCCTGACCCCGAGACCTTTGCTGCATGTCTTCCTCATTCTCTCTCGTCTCCTTTTTTTAAATGTTCATACAGCTTTGTCTTCTCAAACCCCCAGTCAGTTGTGACCGCTTGTACTGAGCCAGAATCTGCTTGACGTTTCAGCCCGTTAAAGGGGAGCTTCTCTTCTCCACAGTCCGCTACATGCATGCTTGGCCTGAAAGACTGCTCTAAAGTCAATGACGCCACGCAAGCGAATTTCCTGTAAAGCACTCTGAATTATCTCGTGGCTAAGATGAACTTGCGTCAATCTATAACATAGAATAATATGTTTAGGAGAGGAACAGGTTCTGTTCTTTGATTTCTACTTCAGTCCACATCCTCAGGGCACACCCACACTATTCACACAAGAGGATCTGTTTAAGATTCAGTTAACTTTCATTTAATTGTATTTGGAAGCAATTTCATCTAATAAAACACCTTAGACCTCATTATTAAATCCAATCAGTTGTGAGGGAGGAAAGTATTTCTTCAAACCAGACGGACTCTCATTCTCCTGGTTTGCTGTGGCATCTTCCTTTCCCCATCAATTGTTATTCAAAGGGAAAGTTCATCTTCAATCACCGAACCAATGATATTGTATTAGCAGCAACAGCAGAAATGAAATGGGTAATATGCTGTGAGAAACACTGATAGATGAGCACCCCGACCCTTACAAGACCAGTCCTCCGTTACACTCCCTTTCACCCCAATTCTAATTTATCAAATCCAGACTTTTGTCACCTTTAAATTGGATTTGGCTGGCGAGAGCGCATTACTTTTCATCCAAGCTGAGGCCATGTTTCACGAGGTTGCAACACTCCACTTCCAGATCAGAGCGATATCAAAACAACAATACAAATTTAGGGCAGCATAGACACTAATTAAGACCAATCATCTCAACATCCACAGGCACTACAATGTTGTAAACAGCACAGTGAGTGCTGCGTGATTACAAAAGTGCAATACAAAAACAGTCTATTCCTGCTTAGTCTGCCCCCTGGGACATCAACAAGATGAACAAGAAAAAAAAAAAAAAAGAACATGAAAAGTTTCTTCGGCATTAGGAGTAATGAATGCGTTTCCCTTTTATCGTGTCTGTTGTGTATTCAGTCAAACTGTGCTCGCAGGCACAGTTTGACTGAAAAGACGAGACATATTCAAACATTCAGAGTTTTAAAAAAGTAATTTGAAAAGATGCTGATGCAATTTAATCTGCTCCAGACATATTTATCACAGCTAAACATTTCATCAGTTTTTTTTCCCCCTCCTCTCATGTTTGGAAATATCACTCACCTTTCTTGTCCCCAAAGAACAGAGTTTGTTGTGCAGGGTTTGACCACTGGAGGGAAGTGTTATCATTGTAATCCACACGACAGGTCATGTTGGCTGTGCCCCCCTCCACCACCGTCACATTCTGAGTGATGGGGAACTGACCCTGGCTACCTGTGGGATTTGTAAAACACAGCTTGAGAAAATTGCTATAACAAGAGCCAGTTACATATTGCATGTTAACATATATATTTATTTGTTTTAATTAGATCTTTTCACTCCAAACTAGAATCAAACTTTTCTTTACGCCCCAACGCAACAACTCCGAGTTACAATATTCTCCCTCAGAATATCACACAAAGCTTTAAACAGCCATCGCGGCTAAAGGACTGATGTTAGTTTTTCTCGTGACAATAGTAAATGTTAGTCACCCAGGCTGCCTTCTGTGTTGCCTTATTGCAAGTACCTAATTGGTAGCATGGCCTAATTAGAGGTAGTCATGTTCTGCTGCAGAGTGTGGATCTGCAGCTGGGTGGTAAATTGACACATAATCCCAGACACCATGGGCCTTCGATCCAAGCGACCGCCGTGCCCCAGAACAGCCGCTTGTTGCAGTGTGCCGAATACATCCAAATGAGACCTAATCACCCAGCCTTGCTGGATTTTACCTTCTTATTCCACATTTGTACTTGTCGTCTCAGAAAAGTCCCCCTAATTACATTGCAGGAGTATTTTTATCCTGTGTGCTTTTTATTAAACTCTTCCTAGCTACAGAATCACGTCTTAAACTAATACTCTTTAGAAGGAGGTGATTTTTTTTTCTTTCTTTTTTTTGAAGCCCAAATCCTCCCTTTTAAGCATGTCAGGAAGCAACAGTTGCATTAGAGCTCTTGAATTTGTGTCGAGGTTGTTTAGGACCGACAAGCTAAGGAGATTTACATGTTCCTCTGGATTTTGTGGATCTGCTCTGCTCTCCGTGGGTACACCTACGTCCCTGGATTTGAAGGTGACATTGTCTGTGCTACAGTTCACCGCAGGGACTTTCAGCTTGGGGAGCAGCTGTCTGCCTCATTAGTCCCACTCACACATGGGTGCAGAGGACGATGGGAGAGCCAAAGATCTGTAGACCTTCCTTGACCTAGATTGTACCGATGAAGCCAATCGTCTGCTGGAGGTGAGGGGAAGCTTGACCATGAACGGTGATTGAAAATCAATCCATCAGACCCGTTAACTCTCTTTATGTGCTTATTTGTTTTGGCATCAAGTATTTAAGGGACTTAAATACTTAAGTAGACTTAAATAGATTTCTCAGAAATCTCTTTTTTATTTATTCCCCCAATATAAATCAAGTTATTAAACATTGTGAAGTGGAAGGAGGATCACACAAAGTTTGCCATTTTTAAAATAAAAATCTAAAAAGAGTGGCATGCATTTGTATTCAGCTCTCTTCACGTTGGTACTCCAAAGTGAAATCCATTTAGTAAATAGATTTTACTTGTGTATATTTTATAACAAGCCTCAGCGAGAACATTTATGAACAAACACATTAGACGGATCAGGGATAACTTTGTGGAGGACTTCAAAAAAGAATTATGTTAAAAATATATATATATTAAAAAAACTCATGCTTTCAAGATCTCCTTGAGTACTGCCCAAGTCTTCATTCATAAATGAAAAACATGGGATAATTCGGGAGGTTACAAGACATAAAACCAAAGCATTTATTAAAGAATCAGCCACGATGATAAAGTACAGATCGTTGTATTTTACCATCATTTAACAATCTGGAGGATCTTTAAAGTCTCTATATGAAACAACTCTTGAGAGGACAACTACTAGTAACACACTCAACCAATCTGACCATATGGAAAAGCGGCAAGCAGAATTTTTACTACGCAGATCACATGACACCCTGAACACACCATCTACACCATGCAGTATTGTGTTAGCAGCATCAATGTAAGGGGAAGCTTCAGCAGAGACAGGGAAGATGGTTGGAGTTGGTGGGAGGAAGGGTAAACGAAATACAGGTTTATCCCAGAGGAAGTTCTGTGATTCACTGAGGTAGAAGTTTACCTTTCACAGAGCAACAGACTTATATTTTCACCCAGTTACCATTGAATAAAATGGCTAAATAAATCAAAGTCTAAAAATATTCACCCTCTTGGATATTTTACTGTTTTTATTGCTTTCACAAATCAGTTATGGGCAACAAAATGAGCCTTTTTCGACTATTTTTTACTTTTTACAAAGAATCCCATTAATATCAATGTGAGAACTGATTTCTAAAAAAAATAACAATTAAATAAAATATTTAACATCATATAAGGAATTGCATATCTACCCCGCTGCCCTCACAAGCCTATGTGAAAATATAGACATTTTCATACTATTGGCTTCCAAAGCCATTTTCCAAACTGCTCAAATCTCTTCAAAGACTCATCATCACCTCCACTGCCTACGTACAGACAGGTGACAAATTAAAGGGGAAAGAAACAGAATCACGCAGAGCTTCTTTGCTATAGCATGGTTTGGGTTCATTTGTGCTCCCAGGTAGGGTCAGGACAAATCAATACAGTTTTTTTCTTTGTGATCACCTTTACTCTGCGATGAAACATCTCTGTCCTGATGGGAGTGGTCTCTTCCAGGATGAGAATGCCCCTATCCATAGGGTCACTGAATGAATTGATGAGTGTGAAAAAGGTGAATCATATATTTTTGGTCTATGGCGTCTCAAGAACTCAACTAAGTTGTACACATGTGGCAGAATTCAGCTTGAAGTGTCAGAATTTGACCACATGCGTCTCCTCTGAAATGACAAAAATGGCCCACGAGGGAGTATCGTCCTGCTTCGACTGCATAAGTCTAACTACTTGAAATGTGGAACTTACAGAGAAACTTTATGGAAATAATTTGTCTGTACATAAAAACTGTCAAATACACAAAAATGCAAAAAAAAACAACAAAAAACTTAAATATGCATTATTGTATTCAAAACAATGCTATGAATTCATGAAAAAAAAAGGTAGCATATCATTCCCCCCCTATCAGTACTGAAATGTGTTGATTGCTACATTGTGTCTATGGTTGGAGTCTTTTTCATGGCTGTAAATATATGCAAATAAAGTAAAAAAAGACATGAGATACAATCATAACTTTGTAGCAAAAAAAGAAACCAAATTATGCCACAGCTCTATGCAAGAGTTGAATATTTAAGCCAACAGTTTACACTGTATTTTTATACTAATGTTTTCAGAAGAGAGAAAAATGTGTTCATCTTATGATTTTCATTTCTAAACTAAATAGCGTCACACGCCTAAACTTCTTGGAGACATTGAGAACCTGTTACAGCTGGATGATTGACAGGAAAAACGAACCTAAAAAGAGAGCTGTCAGCCAAAACGGTAGAAAGGATGAAAAAAAAAAAAAAAACTCCTTTTAGATTGTTTGTACCTTTATAGATGAAGTGCAACAAAAATGGACAGATTGTAAAAGGGAAGCATTTAAATAGATCAAACAGGATATCAAAGCATCAGGATGGAAAACTCAAAGCAAAACGCATCAAAAAGAAAAAGCTCAACGACCGAAAAGAAAGATAAACGGAGTCAATAAGAGCATTAAGGAAAACATGACTACAACGGTGGATGAGTGGATGAATGCGAGACTCAGGAAAAAAAAAATCAGGAACCTGATTTGTTTAAGCAGATTATGCTTAAATATTTATCTGGTGCCGTCACAACGCAATACATATAGATGACTACCTAAAAAAAAAAAGTTCATACAGTTGCTGGTTATATGAGAATCTCTATTAATTAAAAGAGAAATTCCCATTCCGTCTCCTTTTAATTTCTACTAATTAAAAGAGGCGAGCCAATGGTAGTCAGCACCTCTACACTGGTTCTAATTAAAAGTAGCTTTAGCCATGAAGTCATTTTTAAAAAATTTGCATGGACCCAGCCACTGCACGAGCATAAAAAAACGTTTTCCAGGAAAGGAAGATCCAGAAAACATCCAGATCTTAGATTTTAATGAAAACTTTTGGTGAAATTAATTTAAAAAATAATATCATGACAAGGCTAAAAATGATACAAACTGTGATGTATTGCTTCATCTAAAAAAAAGTGCTGATATTTGCCATCCATTATCTTCCACTTAATCTGGGGTCGGATCGCAGAGCCAGCATCCTGAGCGCAGAGACCCAGACTTTCTCTCCCCAGTCAGTTGGGCCAGCTGCTCCCTGGGAATCCCAAGGCGTTCCCAGTCCAGCGGAGAAACAAACTTCTGACCCCATCTCTAAAGGAGAAGGGCTAGTAATTGCAATAACCTCATTCATTTGTTTTTTTTCCAAGCTGCAATTCAAAACTATGAAGTAAAATAGTTCTGTGTCGCATCTAAAATGGTTTCTGTTGAACATCCAATAAAGTAGTAATTGCATTTTTTAAAATGTATTTTCTACAGAAAAAAATATTGCTACAGATTTCTGTGATGCAATTTACAATGCATCACAAAAAAATGAAATTATTACAATATTTCCTGAACAAATGAAATTCATAAAGTACTTTGCTTTTATTATCTGCAAAAAAAAGCACAACAAAATTTTGAGAACAATAAGTCCATAAATGAGTACATACTTCAAATATGCATAGGTATTGATCAGAAGTACAAAAATAACAATCCTGCTGTATTAAACATGTGCTTCTCCACATGTTTAATACATGTGGATTAAACATGTATTAAACATGTGGAGATGATAAAATCAAACTTATAATTTAAATATGAAATCATTCCAAGATGTGGCTGTGTGTGTGCATATATATATGCACACACACAGCCATATATATCAGATGTATATATATATATATATATATCTGATTCGATTAAAGTAGAAAAAGGCTACGCCAGTAAAAGCTGAACCTGGCAATATCACCATGAGCTAAGAGATTATAGTCCACACTCAGGTGGGCCACCGGCACACTGATCATCAGTCACAATGTCAGCACACATGAGATTAGTCAAGCTGTTTGCTGTGCTTCACACATTTAGAATGCTGCTGACACATCTCTCTATGGTGACATTAACTTTCATACGGAATCAGGTGACGCTTTCCAATGAATCAAATATTTACTGCACTGCTAAAATACGTCAGAATGTAAAGCAGGTGAGGAGATTGCATCTTGGCTGTAAACAAAATATTTAATGATTAGATTTTAAAGAGGAACCATAGGAACAGATGTCAGCTAGCACACGGCACAGACTAAATGTAGACGCCGCTTCTTTCTGCGAGGGATAAAGTCTGTGCAGCAGGTGCAGTGTGCAAAAAATGAATACAGATGTTTAAAATGGCTAGCAGTTGAGTGTACATTAGCAATAAACTGTTTCATTTCATCTCAGATGAGCTCTGGCTCTTATCAGAATGCAGCTCAGACCATAGCCTGATGAAATCTGAGCTGGGGCAATATTAGATACAAAGAATCTGATACTTATGTTATTGATTCTGTTTGCTTTGTGGTCTGATTCTGTATGCAGAAAATGTGAGGCTACACCTCGAGGGAGGGGTAAGAAAAAACTGACGAATGGTTTTACATGGACGGCTTTATAGCTTCTCTCTTTGTGCCATTTTATTAGGCTTTTGTGGGGCATTTTTGGAAAATGTAAGCATAATGAAACCCAGCTGTGTAAATACATTTACCGAATCATCTAATGACCAGTGAGCCATTGCATAAGAGAAACAGTATGAAGAATATCTCTGTTTAGGAGAACAGAGAGTTAGTGGAGGAAGAATGAGGCTTACCACCCCAAAAACCTTTCTCAGTTTCAGCTGACTGCACCAAATAATGGAAAGCGGTGGCTTGATGAATGGCTGGAGTGCAGTCAAGCACACCACTGCAGAATAAACTGTAAACTGAGCGGGGGCGAAAGAAAACAAATAACTCAAAATATAGTTCCAGAAATGCCCTCATTCATTAGGGATTAATAACAATGATTCATTTTCCCGTGGAATGATTTCCAGGCAGTTATCAAGCAGCAAGTTCACCTCTCGTGCTTGATTTTTGCAGAGGCTTCTTTGCAAATAGAGGTGTTGGATGTGTTGGGCTCCACTCAGCATACTGATGAGATGTAGTAACTACATCGCCTGCCAGTGATAAAATTCTATGAAAGATCCTGTTTACACAATTCATCTCTTTTGTCAAATTTCTAAAAAGGGTCATTTAATACTCTAAACCCTTTTTAAGCCCTGATTGATCAAACGTAAGCATTAGAATGTGACTTTTTCTTTTTTTAATTTTTTTTAAAATCAAAACACAGAAAAAACAGCCGTGTTCAGTGTCACGTTCATAAGTGGAACTCAATTTTTGATCACTAGCAACTTAATTATGTGGATTTTTACACGATGAACTTGAAGTGGGAGCAGCTCACACTCATGGGAGAAGCTGACATTATTTGGCAGTAAACAAAAGACGTCCATTGTGGTGGAGCATTATTTTGTTTTGTTTTGTGGCATTTTTGTTCCTGGTGTTTTACTTTGCTTTAGTGATGGATTCACATAACAGATTGCATTAAATACCCATCACATAATTTTAATCATGTGGGATATTTTCAATTTAACACCAAATCAGCTGTTCATCCTGAGATGTTGTATCTCTCTGCCCTCTAACATATTTTTTAGGCTATCAATGACTCATAAAATACTGAACAGCTTAATATGCACAAACAGATCTTGATGACAGTGGAGGTTTTGGAATTGATTTCATTCAGCATATTGGATTATTTTTATTCAACCAAAAAGTTGTTTGGGATACAAAATTAGACTCTTGAAAGTGAAAACGGTACATTTTTAAATAATGCATGTTTTTTTAAATAATTTTTTTTAAAAATGCAACGCTGAAACTTAATCCCCTTCTCAATAATCAATGAAAACATTGTTATTGAAACTGCAGTGCTCAAACCCTAGCAGAACAAAAAGCTTGCTAACTTTTTGCATCTACCAGCATTTTGACAAATAAACTTTGCTTATTTAATCCAAGTCTTTAAGGTTAGAAGGCCTCCAGCCAATATTCTTAATCGTTAGCTCCCTCCGCTTATTCAGCATCAAGATCAAGACGGGGCCCTTCAGGGGCCAGTCCAAATTGTTAACAGTTCTAATCAGAAGTACCATGTTTAAATAAGCACCATGTTTTTTTGGTTACTCCTTGTATAGTTACAGGGCCTGGCTAGTAAACACTAACCAATGACATTAACAAATCAAAGATGAAGGAAAAATATAAGTTAATGTCAGAAATAGTTGCTGGTATAGAAGGATCCGTGATTTTATATCTTAGTTCCACGTATACTTAAGCCAAAGTTATTTTATTGTGTTGCTGCATTTCAAAAGATACCCATTATGAAAGTAACTGGAGTAACAAAGCTAATGCTCACACGAAAAACTAATTGAAAAGCAAAGAATGTTATTCAGGAGCTGTTGAATTAGACCTTGATGACAGCCGATGATTAAAACTGGAATCACTTTGGAGTTTTTGTCAGTGTGCATTATCTATTGCACGACTTCACTTCAATGTTTCATAGTCATAAAATGAATCTTACAATGACTACTGTCAGCATGATAATGCAGCATGCCACCAAGTTTAAACTATTTCAAAGTAGTTTGTTGAGAAATGAATTCACTGGACTCCAACGGCCTCAATAGTCAATAGTTTTCAGTCCAGTCCATCTCATGTGTTGGCACAGGAGTTTGCATAGTGGATGTTCAGTCTGGAAATCTACAGCAGTTGATAATCATGGCCAATATGGACCAGAATGTTTGACACCAGGTAGCATCTACGCCACAAGCAATAAAGGAAGCTCTCAAAAGAACTTCCCTTGGTGTGCATAATAAGTGAGCGTTTATCCTAATGTTCTGGTACATTTCCAAGTTTAAAGCTAAAACAGTTATTTCCAAAGTCCAAAAAACTACTGCCATCAATGGATCCATGAATGAAGGTAGTCTGGTTGCCATGGTGACTGAATGCACGCCAGAAAAGAGATTTTTAATGGACATTAACATCATCTTGTTCGTATTGTTGTTGGTATTTGCAAGGATAATACTTCACTAGTTTAATAAACTCATTGTCAGAGATGAAAATGAAAATATCCTTGTTACGTCTATAGGAAGGGTGTTGTATAATACTTTGTAGTCTCACGACGCATGAAACTCATCTTAGCCATTGCCTCAAAATGTTTGACATAAACCAGCATGAAAAATGTATATGTCCACCACAATTTTACATGTTACATAACTGTTACATCTAGAAACCACTGATCAGACCCGGAGTCAGAATCTGTGTATAATGATGAACTCAGAGCTGAACCTACCGCGATGCAAACATTTATAAAGTCTGCCTTCTATCACCTGAAGAACATTTCCAGGATTAAAGGACTAATGTTTCAGCAAGACCAAGAGAAACTCATCCACGGGTTTATCTTTAGTCGCATTGATTACAGTGTCTTCACAGGTCACGCTGCTGCTCTCATCTTTACTAAAACCAGGAAAATAAAGCACCTCCCCCCAGTTCTAAAGTCCTTACACTGGATCCATAGAGCTCAGAGAATAGACTTTCAAATACTTCTGTTAGGTTATAAATCACTGAACGGCTTAGAACCAAAATGCATCAAAGGTTTGTTGTCACTGTATCAACATTTCAGTGACAGCAAATCACTGAAATGTGATTCTGGGACAATCTGGGACAAACATCCAGAAGACTGCAAAACTGCTGAAACGATGAGTTCTTTTAAATCAAGGTTTAAACCCTTGATTTAAAAGTGTTGTCTTTGATTAATAATAACTGGAGCATCATGCATTTAGTCTGTTCTACATGATTTCTTTACTATTCTTTTATCATGCCACTGCAACGCACTCCTTTTTTGTACTTTAAACATGTTCCTTTAAATTGACTTGCTGCTGAAATGTGCTGTATAAATAATGTTACCTTGCCTTTAAAGGCTCTTGCTGGCGACAAAGATATACGTATTTGAACTTTTTAATAAGCATAAGAGAAAAATATGTCAAAAATGTCAGAAGCAGCCTCTCCCACACTCCAAGCGTGATGCTGAGACTATTTGACAACAGCAGGAAAGGTGGGTGTCTCCCGCCTTACAATTCTGAACCTAAATCTATGCAGCAAGGCTTTAGATAATGCTCCACTGCTGAGGAACACACCCAGATAAATCCTGTGAAAATCTGAGAACCTTCTTCATACTTATATAAGCAAGAATTCAGATTAACTTTTACTGTTTGGTTTCTTTGTCTTAAAAATCAAAGCAAGCCACTGTACACATAAGTGATGAAGACTACTGCCTTGAGAGTTAACATGGACCTAACTGAGGAACTAAGATAAACACATCTGCTGCTAGATGTTAATGGGTCTCATCAGCCATTGTCAACTGCTGTATTGTTGCAGGATCATTTACTGTTGATCGGCCATTGTGTTTAAAACCTCCTGGCATGTTGTTTGCACAATCCAAATATCATCAAATTGTCACACCCTTCTGCTGCAGCGCCTTCGCTTGAGCGTATCGGGATCATAGGCACTTTAACTTCCACCTCAGCGGTTCTCTCGTTGGATAGTAATGTGAAGTGAAGTGTATGGAAAGTGCTGCGTGTAGAAGACCTTAATTATGCTTCCGAACTCTACTGTATGTACGAAGATTGTTATAGATGAATAAACTAGCCTTTTTACCACTCCTTTCTGACAACCAAACACCAATTCCCCTCTTTGTCACTGTTTTATGTATGACGCAATTCTAAAAATTCAAAAGATTCATTCATGACGACGGAATTCTGCAAAGCACTGAACGAATACAAATGCACCCGTTCTTTAGATGTTTTTATTAGTGAACAAATTGAAAGTGATGTATACTTTTTCCTTCACCCAGAAATTTTTGTATGACTTTGTGTTGGTCTATTACATTACGTAATTACATTACGTAATAGACCAACACAATATCTTGAAAATGTGGTTGTAACATGACAAAATGTAAAAAAGGTTTGAGTATAATGAGCTTACAGAGCACCTTATTAAATTTAGTTCTAATTCAGTTTATTTACATGGTACCAATTCACTCCAATCAGATAGATTGCTTCAAGATCAATCACACATATTCCAATTCAATCTTAGTTATGAAGCAATGCAGTCATTTCAGCTTCATTATTCAAATTGGGAAAACGTTTTTTGCTGTAAGGTAAACCCAGCTACTCAATTTGCAACAATTCCTCCTCTTGAATAAACATGTAGCTGTTGACAGCTGATTGCATTGAGTTTTTCACTTTGCTGCAATCACTCATGCTGAGCACTGTATCAATATCTTAAAGCGCAGTCCAAACTACATCAAAGTTTTTTCATAATAAAGATTTGGGTCAGCGAGCCAGAACTATTTTATAAATATAACCACCCTTGGCGTCCCCCACTGATTCACGTGTAGCCATAGAAGGATTTTAGATTAACACAATAACTGATTTGGGCAACATTTAAAAAACTGTTCTCCCAAGCGTGGGAAGAAGAATGGGGACTGAGACCAAGGAAATGTCCTAAGCAGAAGAAAAATAACAAAAGAACGCCAACAGACCAGGGCTTTCAAAATGTTTGTTTTTATCTTTTAAACATCTACACTTAGTTTTCGATAAGTATAATATAAACGTCGCAAACATAAAATGGTGGCCTTCTTCACAATTTTTGTGTGAAAACGAAGAGAATAAGAGGAATTCAACATAAAACAGCATGGATATCCAGGGTTAAATGATTGGATTCTTTCCATGTCAATGAAAAACTCCCCAACAACATCCATTAAAGTGCATGCATCAGGTGGTTTTCTTATAATGAGAAATTCTCACAGAAAAGACTCACGTATAGAAAAACCTGAAGATTAGACTTGGCTCAAAAAGATTAATTAGAAGGGAGGAAGGATTTAATAAACAGCATCTTGGAAACAAATGAAACCAAACTCGCCCTGGATGAAGCAAATATAACAGAAAACACACGAGAAAACAGTGAAATAAAGTGAAAGAACTCATGATGCACAGCACCGAGCATCATCTGTAAAACACCTGGATGGGGAAGAACGAAAAGGACTTCAGATGACACTGGGTCACTGATGATTTGACAGCAGACGAAGGCGGCTGAATGATTTCGACATGTACCAGCATGTACTGCTCTGCATTTTAAATGCAGCCAGGTTTGACTGGGAGTATGACACAAAAAGAAAAAACACACACACACACAACGGTGAAGATTCCCATGAGTATTTCATGGTAATGTAGTGAAATACATTAAAATGGACAAATTAGTCATCCGAATTTGAAACAACCAACTTAGAAACAAATTAACAAATAAACCTAATGACATCTATGGCTGTCAGACTTGAGGCAAACATTGCTTGCTAAACATTTCTTCACAAAGCAGAACTAAAATCACAGAGAGCAAATCAATAACAGATATCCGGGGATGAGTTTTGACAAGGACTCCAATATCGATTACTTATAGAATCGTTTGATCGGTAGATCAAGCCAGTTCTTGAAATCAGAATGGGACATACTTATTCATAACGATCATATGTTCTGTTAAATATTTAAAAGAAAGACAAGAAACAAAATCTCCTATAAACTGACTTTCTCACCACAAGATGAAGACGTATGTTTAACAGGTATGTATTTGAGAAACGTCAGAATGAAAAAAGGAGGGTAATGAAGTTTTATGCAACAATTCTTAAAAAAAAAAAAAAATCATGTCCCTCATCTTGTATTTGTATCTGTAATTTCACTGATTTCTAATTCCCTGAAAACACATTTGAGAAATTTTGTTTTGTAAATTACACTTTGAAATAATCTTAGTGCTGATTACATTTAATTCCCCTGAATGAGCTGTCGGCGCAAAATAGAGAAGCGATCCAAAGCTAAATCTAACTAAATCTTTTGATATGACATTAAGTTTTTGGTACGAAAATCAACTGAAATTCCAAGTGAATAAAAGAAAGTGGGAGTGAATGACTTCAGAGATGATAAGACTGTTTCTATCTGCTGGCTCGTGACCAAGTCTCGTCATATCTGATTGTTTGTTTAGTGACCTTTCCTGAACAGGAACAACATGGGCTATAACATATTTCACTTAATTTATTACTGCTTAAAAGGTCACATCTGTCACCTAAAACAATCATTTACTCTGGCAGTGTAATTTATGCCCCACTGGTTTAACCTCAACAGAAAAGCATCCCTTGTTTAGCGCAAACCTGCTGTTCTGGGGATCTCTGTAAATGATGCAATTTTAAAAGCAATCAGCCCAGTGAATTAGGGAGATTTAAACAACTGTTGTGGGGGCAGCAGCTAATTAACACTAAATCTAACTCTGATCCATTAACTCAGGATAATCTGTAAATTACCCGTCCAAGGTGAATTCTAACACAACCAGTTTGAGCACTGTCAGCTTTAGATAATGTCTCTATTTAAAGTCAACGGGGAACAGTTCAAATTCTTGCAAAACAAGCCCTCCAGAACGAAGCTCATTCAGTCATAGAAAATCCATATACAATTATGGTAAAACATTAAAGGCTGTAATTACTGGAGCCTAGACTTGTAATGTCACTCTCTGTCACACACCATCAAAATGTAAATACAACAAGGATTGGTGGGTTTATTTACTGTACGCAGGTCAGTTATGAGCAAACACTAAAGCCCATCTAATGAAAAAGCAGCATTTGTCTTGCATGCTGTGTCACTTCTGTGCAAATGACTCCTAAGTTTTTACTTGTACTACAAAACATTTTGTATCAGTCTCACTGCAGAATCTTATCAGGACACATTAGTCTCTGCTCATCTTTTATCTCAACCGGGATTACAGTGATTTCCTACAATGCTTCTATGAGCTGCAGACAACACAGACACAAGATAACCCAGCAGTGAGCACACAACTGAGTATCAGCCCAGTATTGTAATCATAGTCTGAGCTGATAGTGTTATTTTAAATGATGCAGTCACTTGATTGAGCTGATGAAGTCTTTCACAAAGGAAATAACCAGGACAGAGTGAGCTGTCTGTCACCCTTATCCGCCATCAACAAAAAGCACTTAGAGCCTGTTACTGAATGCCATCGGTGCAAAAGTGAACCTTCCCCGGCAGAGAGGTGGTTCTGAGCCTCGTCCTCCCCTGTGATTTCCCACAGTGGGGGAGGCCGGGAGAAAGGGTAGGTGTGCTAAATCGACAGAACTGGTAATAAATATCCCTGCTGGGAAAAAGTCTTTGGAGTAGATTTTTTTTTCTACAGGTAAAAAAAAGAAGGGAAAGTTAGGAAAGGCAATATATCAGCTTTAGAATGTGGGTCAGAAATACGGTGCTGTCTCCAAGAGAAATTACAAGTTCAAATCCTATTAGTTACCATACTCTTGTTTGTTGCTCCACAAATTGGCTTTGGGATTATGTTGCTATATGGACGGCGTAGTGAGGTAGCTGTATGTTTCTTAACTGTCACCCCCAAAACGCTTACATGTTATCCAGACGGCCCATGAGAACACCAGTGTTCTTGTGACAACTAAGGGTTTTAAACAAAGAAAATGAAGGACCAACACAAATTGAATTCTATCAGAGACATCTTGGTGAATTTAAATAAAGCCTGCATAAAAAAACTTAGTGTTCCCTGGTTCAGCCTCGTGATTTACAAAGTTTGCTATTTTTTTCATCTTGCCATCTTAGAACGGTGCAAAGACCAAACTTATGACAGCTTCAAAATACGTGGAGATGACAATGTAGGCACACTGTTAATGAACCAATTTGACTTAATTTAATGCACGTTCCAAAAACCTCTAAAATTGAGTTTCTAGATGTGCACTCATCCTATTGTTTTCATTCAGGCTTTAGATTTGTCAGGTTTTTAAAATCGCAAATTATTTTTCTTCCACTTATACGTAATCCATGTCTTAGTGTTTTTCTATCAAATATCACCCCAATTAACTACATTAGCTGCTGTGATTTTAATATGACAACATGTGTAAATGTTAAGTAGTTTAAGCAATACAACACTTCCAAGGCAGAGGAGGTATCCTCCATTTTTATACCAGTGGTCTGATAAAACAAAAAAAAGACGAAGACGACAGCATTACCAGCTGCATTGCTAGTTTCAACTGCAAAGAGTAAATTTGTATCCAGAAAGAAGATTTTTTTCACAATATTTTTGCTGAGTTTACTCTTCTCATGCATTTTTTCAGATTTTGATGAGTGGTTCACTTTTACTGTGCATTCATATTGGCCAAAGCACTTCTTCATTTGTTGAGCGGAGTCCTCTGAGGGGCATTCAGAGTTGTGTTTTTCATTATAATGACATCATGAGGGTTTTCCTTTTCTATTTTTCGACTCTGTTTTCTATGTTATGAAAAAAAAAATGACATCGCCATGAAGGCGGAAACCTGACAAAAGCTATTAATCACTATTAGAGGCTGCTACATGTTGTTATATATGTGGTATTATCTTCATAATTATTAATTCAAGTCATCAACCATAATTAGAGTGCTGAAAGTGCTGTTGGAAAAAGTGTTGCACTAGATTTCAGAAGAACAAATGCTGAATGTGTATCTTCTGTTAATTAAAAACGACCACCCTAATTGCTTCTGTAATTAGGAAGCACTGCACT
Source organism: Poecilia reticulata (assembly GCF_904066995.2). Taxonomy (NCBI): domain Eukaryota; kingdom Metazoa; phylum Chordata; class Actinopteri; order Cyprinodontiformes; family Poeciliidae; genus Poecilia; species Poecilia reticulata. The sequence goes on from NC_088842.1 coordinate 27,213,404, forward strand.
TTGGAAAAGAATGTAAAATGAAATCTGTGTACTACATTCATGTAAATGAACATTAATCAGTAGTTTTGGTTGAAGTCACTTCCAAACTACAAAAAAGGGGAAAAAAACACATTAAAAAAGCACACAAACAAAAGCCCAATACTAACAAAATAAATACTGATATTTAGTTAGAATTAGAAGCACGGAATTTCAAAATACCAGATATTGATTCTAAAAGTCTGTGTTGTCAGGAATAGTTGTCTTCTTCTGAGGTTACAGAGATTGTACACTTTATGTTTGTGTATCTTGGGTTGTTTACATGCCTGTTTCCTAATTTGCTTCAATTCAATTTTTCTTACAGATCTGTCTTCGCCTTTGGTTCTACTTTGCTAATTACATACATCACCTACATCTTGTCAGCAGTTATCCTTTTGCTTTTGCTTTTCTGTGTTACATCTTTTTTTCTTATTCCAGTTATGCCTGTGGTTACTTTCTTTTGCTTTCTTTAAACCTGTGCATTTTTTTTTATCTCTGTGCATTTTGCTGCAAACTGAAAGTTAAAAGATTTTTTTAACTGCCTAAAAACAAACAAAGATGCGCACAGAACAAATAGCCATTGCTGCCACAACTAAAGCCAATTTAGAGTGGACAACTGAGCTAGCACACGTTTTGATGGAGGAAGCTGGAGTGCCCATGTATGTAGGGGAGAATAAATTTCACACTGCAAATCCTCAGCCAGGATTCATTGCAACAATTTGACAGTGTTGACCAGAGAGCTAGTCTGTACTAACCGCTAAGCAGATTCAACCTATAGCAGGATGAAATAACACAATTCAGATGATCTTAAGCCAGTCTCCAGGGACAAACACAGATTATTCCAGATTTGGTTTGGGTTGTGCACTTAAGCTATTATATTGAATGAGGTTTTAACCTAAAATATGGGTGAATGTGATTAATATCTACCAAAGAGTAAGCTAAAAATAATTTGTGGGTTTTTAAACAAGTAGATTTCTTTAATATTTTGTATATTTAATTTAATTTAATTGTACATTAGATTATCAGATAAAGACAAATGCCCAATAAAACTTTTATCTAGCATTTTAATTATCCCTATTGTCTGTCTATGTTGACTTTTTGACTAACTCTTTGGTCAAGGGGTAAATATTGAAGTTTTCTAGCCCAATTGTTTGCTTCAATTGTTCTGGGTCTCGTGTAATCTGTCTCCATGCTTCTCCAAGCTTGGAGAAGCAGGATTCAATTTGTATTCTCCATTAATCGGGAATAAACTTCCAGAAAACTGCAAAAATGCTGGAACAGCGAGTTCCCTTTAAATCCCTAATTTAAAAGGAAATCAGCTTTTGTTGTTTTGCAAAACTGAACCTGATTTTTAGTATTTAGTCCAAAATTTTATTATGTTGCTTTTTGGAGATTTCAATGTTGACATCTGAAAAAAAAATCACGTTTCTTGCTTGTTTGTTGTTTTATGTTTTCAAAATGTTAAGCTGGAAGACACTTTAAATTATCATGTTGCTGAAATAGGCTGTACATATAAACGTACCTTGTCTAATGATATCAATATCATTAGACAATATCATTATCAATATCATTGGTTTCATAATTTTCAATGAAACCAAATGATGGCCTGTAAGAAATAAGGAGGTTAGTTTTCGTCCAATATCTGACCGACCGCTTGACTAAACAATGTCTGTCTCAAAATTATTTGTTTTAAGCAAACAAAGCAACAATTATTATGTTGACGGACCATCATAATTTCCTGTCAAGCAAGTCATCGAGGTAAAATTCAAAAGCGTGAAAAGCAATGCTCTAACGACTTTAATATAACTTGGAACTAAGTAGGGAGATGAAAACAGAGAAACTTTCTTCTCACTCCTCTCCTCTGAGCCGTCCTTGAATCAGGAACACGCCCCAGCTGCTTCACTGGAGCTGCACGGTAGCTCCATACAGGGAGGAATGGCTGGGAGACGTGGGCAGCTCCCTAGTGTGAATCTATACATATGTGAAGCAGCCCGTATCTGGGAATGAGGGAGTGGGCTTAGTATACCTCTTCAGAAGAAATCAATGTTTTGAAAGAAAAAAAGAAAAAAAAAAAAAAAAAAAACACACGCAGAGAAAGCTTCATTCAAAGCAACATATGTTAATGCTTGCTGGGCTCTAGGGGGAGATAAAAGGTTGATCCAGACCTTTTTTATTGGAAACTGTGTGCGACATAAATCATGTACCAAGAAAATGGAAACAATAACTCACCTTTTGCTTTGCTTTTTGTCCCAGCCACTGATAGCATGAGGGGATAAAACAAGGAAACAATAAGTTAGATGCGTGGGATCAAGACTTTCTATTGATAGCATTGTGTGTTTTCTTGCTGTTCTTCTTCTTTCCATAGTCAGAAAAACAACATGATTGAATAGTAGAAATGGAAGCAGAAAATGGGGCTTAATTGATGCTAAATGAAACGATGAAATTATAGTTTATAAAAAGGCAAGAAACCCATAGATGTTATACCATTTATATTACAAAAAACCCATAAATGGCCAGTTGCATTTTTCATTCTATGTTTGATAAAAACTAAATGAAGAGCAAAAAGTTACAATCTGCAAAGATAAATACATTTAATCTACATGTGAATGGTGAATTAGGTTGTAGATTTTCCAACTCAAAGGGAGGAGAACTATTCACGTAATATTGCAGTCAATTTGTCAAAGGGCTTATAAATGGAAAAAATCTGTTTTTGTGACAGCTTATACAATGCATGGGTTGCTGTGTTATTGACCTCAGTGGATGGGGTACAAGAGAAAAAAAATTGCTTTTTCTACAGTCCAAACTGCAAAATTAGATTTTGCTGGAGAACATGACGGAAGCCTAATGAATATTGGGAGCACGTCCTTTGCTATAATGAGAACAAGATAAATATGCTCAGCTCAGATTATTTGGCATGTACTTGACCTGGAATTCCTGGTCTAGGAAGTGAGGAACTCTTACCATAATTTAATAATACGAGGGTTGCAAAGTGCAAAAGCTTTTGGGACATGAAATTTAAAGACATCACCAAGAGCTCCTGTGAATGTACTGAAATATGAGCTGACAAGATGACTTCCATTCTCCTGCAGCTCGAGAAAGGAAGAAAGTTCCAGCACGATAACAATTCAAAGCATACCACTGAAATCAGACAGGAGTTTCTAAAAAAGAAAGTAAAAGCTTTGACACCTTTTGGGTATTATGAGGTGGAAGTCAGAACAACCTTCTTCCCTGTGGTAAAGAGAAGCTGAAAAGTTCTGTGAATAATGGTGGAACATGTCTGCAGAATTTTCTGTATAACTAGTATCTTTGGTCATATGGACTGAAAAAGAAACTAAGCTGTCACAAAGAGTCAAAGTCAGATTTGCTAGCTTTTTTTTATTTTTTATTTTTTTATCAGAACTGAACATTTAAACATTTTTTTGACACAATCTTTTATTTTAGGCTCATTTTCACAATAAACTTTCTGTTTATTGTGAAACAAAAGGCTTATTAAGAGATTATTGAGTATCTGCTCACAACTGAATAAACAATAGGTACTATGTTGTTAACTTAATCACTGATTTGAATGCTCACTACTATATTTTAAACATGTCGGCCTCTTAAGTGTGCATTGGGGCAAATTCTTTACCAGTCTGCTAAGTGGCATGTATCCTACTGCTTTTAGTGTAAAACTGCATAGTCTGAGGTAAAATGTAATTTACCAAGCAAACAAATTCAAATATTTTCCTCTTGCAAACAGTGCCTTTTACCAGCCACTTTTTTACAGGAGCAATATGCCTTTTTGTCCAGAGCAGCAAGTTGTGCCTCGGAAGCACTTTCTTGCTTGTTATGTAGGAATAGGCAACCCCCGGCAGTACGCACAATTCAAGAAAAATGTAAACTGATGACGTACAAGTTGATGTCTGATTTGTTGCTAATCCAAAAGGCTGCTCTGGTGAGTTTGGATTGGATTTAACAATCACTAGTATATGCAGTGTTGCACATGTAGACTGATCAGACGTCCAGTGAATATTTCCAACTTTAATCAAGATTATTTATAACACAGTTTGACACTTGCAAAACCTTTGTTCTGCGAGTTATTTTACTGTTATTACAATGAAACTTGTCGTTTAAAAAACACTGTGACGTTGATCGGTATTGTTGTTTCATAATGTTTATTCCTTTTACACAAAGGGCTTTTACAGGGGGATTATGAATATTAGGTTTACACCACTTCCCGATTGTGAAAGCAAATTGGACTACTGATTTGCTTTCAAAAATCAATAGTGAAAGCAAATCACTATTCCTTTCAGTGATTTGCAATAGTCGCTGTCAACCAACCAAATAGAGCACCTGTGGAAAAATAATGGCAAATTAATTTGCTGCTCCACTAAATATAATCACTGTTTTTGTATGCTCATATATTTTTGTGCAAATAGTCATATTTGATTTGATAATCAAAGTACAAATCTGAACAAATGAAAGGATAGGATAAACTACTCTGTGTGTAACAGTTATATTCACATTTTTTCTTTCATTACATCTGAAAGAAAAACATCAATAAAAGAGATCAGGGCAACCGCTGGGGAAACAGGAACATGATAAGTCCTTTAGGTTATGCAATTCTGCATTGTGTTCTGGTCAAACAGCTTTCTCTCAACTCTAAATCAGCAAATAACTCACATCCTGAGATAGAAAATTCATATTACTTCCTTAAATATGATGAAGATGAACATTGCCATTTAAATGGATAGGCAATTTTTAAACAGCTTTTTCACAAATCCCCCTCAGCCCCCCCAAAAAAAAGTTCTTAGAAAGGTGTTGGATGGGGCATTAAGCTTGGCACTTCAACTATTCAGTGCATGTTTGAAACTAAGAGCTCTTTCATTCCAAACCAATGGGAAGAGCGAGCAGCCCCCCCTGCTGTGCTCCCTCACATTGGATATATCTGGGGGAATAAAACGGCACTTGAACGTGTTACAAAGATGGCTTTTAACTCTCAGTTCAAATGTGCAAGCTGCACCTGTGCAAAATGACTTCACTTTTGCATTACGTAAATGATTTATTGACAGAGAGTTTGTCCGTAGATAAATTAAGTAGTAAATAAACACTGAGTTAGATTACTGGTGGTTCAACTTTAATTGTCCAACAAAGTTGTAGCTCAGTTATGTGTTTTTTTTTATTTTATTTTTAATTTTTAAATCATAATTCTGTGTTTTCGAACAAGCAAGTTATATTTTAAAAAACTTTTATGGTAATGGCATTGAGTTTTTATGTACTGCCTCACAACAAAGTTCTTATATTACACAGTTGCAGCTAAACAGTCTCTGAAGGAAGCAATAACAATGGTTGATGGAGGAACAGTGCATTCTGCACTAAACAACAAAATTATCTTAGACAAATTTACAAAGGACACATTGCAGACTCTTTTTGCTTTCTAACACTTAAAGCATTGAAATGAGAGAATTTTGTCTGGATTTTATTTCTAAAACACTTCCTTTCATTAAAAATACTTGAATGAATCTGAACTGCTTTATGTTGGGATCGCGAATTTCTTTCACAATGTTTAGGTGGTGAGAATAAATTCAATTCAAATTCAAAAATACTTTATTAATCCCAAAGGGAAATTAAATGTTGTAGCTTATATTAATTCAAAATTATTCACAGAGTTGCCGTAGATGTTGATGGCTCTGGGCAGGAATGAAATGAATTAATTCAATTCTAACCTCTATGGACTAAACTCATAGCTAGTTCTTGTTAAGAATGATCTTATATAACAATACTGCTACTATACAGCTGTAACTTTATTAGAATACTAGGTAAACACAAGCAGGGCATTGTGAATTATTATGAAATGATGAAAATAGTTGGTGCACTCCAAAAAAAGAATGAATAAGTAATCAAGCGTGAATTAAAAATTGATAACTTGTTTCATGCACATTCATTACATGTTACGCATTATTTCAGAATATGTTAATCAGGCTTAAATAGGGGTCCTTTGCTACAAACGAAAATATTAGATACCAACATTCCAATGTCTTGTGCATGGCTCTGATATTTTTTGCAGTTGAGGTGAACCTTTATCTGCTGAAAGGAAATATTTTTTTTCACATTCAAAAAATATGACTGAGGTTAATTGGTCTCTAAATTGCATATGATTGTGACGGCATGTGTGAGTGTGTGTGTGTGCATGACTTTTATCCAATGTGTCTGTGTGTTGTCCTAAGATAGTCTGTGCAACCTTCTGTGGACGAGCGGCTATATACAATGGATGAATGTATAAGTGATTGCATCTTTTGTAAACTAAAAAAAGAGAAAACAATGTTGTATGTTAATCTAGATGTGAGATCAAGTCTGTCATGGGGTAGAAGATATAATATATGCGATTTTCTGCTAAATTTAAATATTCAACAATCCCAATGTCCATTTTTGTTTTTAGGTCTGTCCTGCTAGTTTTGAAGCATCTTTATTCTTTGTTTACTTTAAGCTGGATAACTGGACAATGTGACTTTAATTGAATTGAATTGAATTGTTGTTTAAATATTCAAAAATAAGCTGAGCAAAATGCATTACTACAGCTGTTATGGCACCAATATATTTATATTATAAATATATATATATTTTTTATGAAATAAAAAAAGGCTTTTCTAGATAGGAACACAATACTGGATAAAACAGCAAAAGCTGTGAAGGGAAAGCTGGTCCCTCAAAACAGTGGGGCAGGTCCCTAGCGTCCCCATTTAACATCAAACTATCACTGGGCAGTAAACTAAAAAACTTACAAAAATCACAAGAACACAGGGAGCCAGAGCCAAACAAAAACAAGAATCCAGAATAAAAAGCCAGCAGGATAATCCAGGTTTAACAGGAAGAACCAGCAAAGAGTGAGAGCATTAGAAGTGTTAAAATACTGAAGAGTGAATGTGGAACAATGGGCCAGCGTTTAATGGACTATCTGCTTTTCTCTGATAATATTTAAAATAGAATTAAACCAATTTTTGTTGTTATTAATTTTACCCAAATGTGACTTGTTTAGTTATGTTATTCTTTTCCAACATACTCTTTGGTAGTCTTGGATAATGTGTTATAAATTAGCAACTTCAGTTCATCTATTCTACACCTTTCAAGCCAATTTGCCCTTTTAAATGTCAGACCAATCTATGTCAGTCAAAAAGAAATCAGAAATTTTAACATGAGTAGTTTTTATTCGACTGCTTTTACTCAAAGCTGACTGCTATCGTTTTTTAATCTGTCTACCAATGTTGGCTGATGCTACATGAAAAGATCGACACAGAATGTAGAGTTTCTGATAGCATGCATTTTATGTCATTAATACCAATAGCAAACTTTTAGTAAAGAATTGTTTGGAATGCAACTTTTGTTGACTCCCTTTTCCAGTTGTCATGAAGGCCCACTTAGCATGCCTATAAGATATGCAGCTTGTTGGTTGGAGACTCACTAAAGTAAATGACATGGATGATAGTTGGCAATGATGCTAAAGGGCACAAGAGCGTTTGAAACAATGTGATCTCAATTAAGTTTTCAAATCCAGCTCAGATCTTAAGTACATATGAGTTAGAGGCCGGGCTGAAGTGGCCATGTGTGTGGAGAACTGGAGAGAGCTGTTTTTAGGAATTACAGCTAGAATTAAAACTGTCGGACTAAGCATAAATTGAAATACAAGAGCTTCCACAGCGTTTTCCTTTTATGACAAGGGTTCTTCTAAAGGATAATCATTCATTGGGTCATAAAATAAATTCAGCAGTCACTATGGCATGTCACCTTTTTGCAATAAAAGTTTATCATCAAATAAAAATGTGAAATAATTGAGTTCACTGAGCCTCAACAACAGATAGTTACTCACAAGGTCCTTTGAAGCTGCTTCAACTTATTTATTGTATTAAAAACCTAACACAGTATGACGTGTTGAACCCTACAGTGCCGTTTCTAAATCAAACAAGGCCTGAATCGGTTCTTATCTAACAAGGACTAGGTCAGCAAAATAACTTATTGGGTGGTGGTGTTGTTTTTTTACCCACCAGTTTTTAGTGTGACATTACTCAGGTAACAGATAACAATTTCATGATCGTTCTTATCATATTTTTAACCCTTGGGAGTCAGTGTTCTAAATGGCCGTTTTTGACTAATTTTTGATTTTACCTTTATATTTCTTAATAAAAACCATTAATATTGCTTTATGTGCTATCATTTTTTTCAGGACAGCCTGAACTTTGTCAATTTACACATATTTTTGTCATTTGGACATACTGACATTGCATTTTGGGCCTAAAATCACACAAAAAAAGAAAATTCGAGTAGGAAAAGTTTTTATTTTTGTCACTGTGAAACCCACAAATATGTATAACAAATATGTTTTATGGTTTAGAATTCTAAAGTATACTCTATATTTCAAAATTAGTATGTACAAATATAGCAAACAACTCATGTATATTAAATTATTATCAATAAAATGTAGGTAATCCATTCGTTCCTGTGCTACTATTTACAACATATCAAATCAAGATTCCAAAAAATGTATAACTTTCCTAAATATATTTAAATCCTGGGAATTACTTCTCCTGGCAATTTTAGCACACTATAAATTTCAAAATCAATATGTACAAATACAGGAAACAACTCATGTTTAGAAGATTATCATCAACAAAATGTAGGTAATTCATTCATTTGTGCACAAACACATCACTTTGCATGGAAGGGGCACAGACAAAATATTGTTTTGCTTCCAATAGTCCTGAATACTGGGCAGTGAAACTACCCAGTATTCAGGGTAGTTTCACTGCCCTGAATACTGGGTATTCAGGGCAGTGACCAATTTTTTTGGTCAGTAGACCAAAAAAATTGTACAGCTCTTCCATTTCAATGTCATTCCATTTGTACTTTTTCCCTAAAGTATTTTTTTGCTGCATTTTTGTTTGTGTTGAGGCAAATTGTTTTCACTGTCAGTGGCAAAATATAATAAAAAAAAGATCTTTTGGACTATGAGAAGACAGGTTGTTTATTTGGACACCGGGTGTTCGCCGTCGCTGAAACCTGCTTTACTCCCGGCACACTGTCAGGATCCTCCTCCGTCTTCCAGGGATCACTGTGGGGGAGTGGCTCAGCAGCGCCACCTCTCGGTGATCGAGACCGCGCAGTTGCACATCGCCGCCTACTTCTCAGTTTCGATCTTCGTTTAGCTACGTTTGTCCCTATGTTTGTCCCTACGTTTGTCCCTACCTCATATTCTTCCTGATACCCATGTTCTCTCTCTCTTCCTGATATGAATGACCGAATCGCTACATTGTCATCAGAATCCTCGCTGTCTGCTTCAGACTCAGACTGCGAGTCTCCCTCATCTTAGAGCTCAAAAAAGAGCTTTGCTGCCTGCCCCACATTCATTCTTCTCATCATTCTTTACAGAAAAAACAAAATACAATGTCCGAAATACAAATTACGAGGTAGATTTTACTGATCGTCTGATATCACAACTATCTGTTGACGTGCCTCTCTTTTTTCTGTTCTCCGTTCCCGCGTTACTTTTTTTTTTTTTTTTTTTACTTTTTCGCGCCGTTACTTACGTCACTTACCTTCGTTTATCTGCAACAAAATGTGATCAGATGCTTATCAGTTGAATACGTGAGCTCGAGTGAGGGGATCTGTTGTATTCTTTGTGTTGCGAGAGCTCCGTCTCACTGTGGAACGGAGCGGGTTTTACAATTTCGCTAATTGAAACAAATATGGTTTACATATTTAAGCATAACTCCGGTTTTACTTGGCCTATTAACACAATTTAAAAACTGTTGTGTAGTTTAACATGTGCACTTTAAACACCAGTAGAAAGTGAGACTGGGGGAGGCGGAGTCTTGCTGCTACGACGCGCCAAATCAGACATGTAAAAAAGACTCGGATACGCGTCAATTGACTCTGAAGGGTTAAAGCCATGAACATTGCATGAGCATGTGTATTAAACAGGCTCATCAAAGTCATGCTCGTGTATTTATCCACTGTACATTCTTGATAAATGCTGGCCCATGCCCATGTGTCTCTGAAATGTTTTATTTATTGCCAGTTAAATGAAAAAGATTTTTCATGCCGTCTGTGTTCAAAATTTAGAGCAAAATGAGCAAATGCAAACCAAAGTAAAAATAGTGGTAATTTTGCTCAATATAGTACTTATAGCTGGGGGTTATACTGAAGCCTTGTGGAGAAAAAAAATACTATTTTTGACTTTAAAATAGGTCATTGGCAACCTGAAGTGTGGGAAAAGGACAAAATGCTTATCTGTAAAATAGGTCATCTCCTGGTAATTTGTGACAAAACTCTTATCAGATGAGGAAACCAGGAACATCAAAGTTGATGCATGCCGATCTAATGGAGAATTTGTTGTTTTTAGCCCTCGTTCATCTTTCCCACAATTCTTTGGTGTTACCTGTTTTTGTTTGGGTAGGAAGCTATTAATCTACAACTCTCCTGCAATAGTGTTGACAAACTCAGATACAGTGATAAGAATCTCATTCCTGTGAACGGAAAGTGTTTGCAAGCACACAGGAGGCATATCCATAAATTTTACTGAGAAAGAAAAACATTTTGACATTCCTAAGAGAACTTTTACTGAGAACCAACAAAATAACCCAAACACCTCAATGCAAGATTATATGCATTTTATATACTATAAATAAAATCTCATGGTTTAATGTGCCAGACATTTAATATTGATACTTCAACAGGTTTAATCATAAGAGCTGCTGTTGTACCTGCTATGTCTCATTAACCAACCAAAGAAACTAAGAGAACAAATTGAGTAGAGTCATCCAGTGCCCTCTGTTGGGAGTCATTCCTAAACGAGTTCAGACAAAGAAAAAATCAGTTGAAAATGAGAGACACCAGAACCGACAATGTACACAAGCTGAAGGCTGCTGTTAAAACTACCTGGGTCTCTTTAAAACTCTTTTTTGGAAGCTGACATTCCACTTTAAAAAGCCCATTGTTTAATTATTCTTGTGAACTGTTCTAATGTTCTGAGAAATTGAATTTTGGGTTTTTATTAGCTGTAAGGGACTTTTTTCAAAAAATACTAAAATAAATACCTGGAATACACAGCTGTGTCATGAATATACATGAAATGAGTTTCACCTTTTTTTTTTTAGTTAAATTACTACAAATTTTTATAATGGCGTATGTCCACTTTTATATTTCAAAACATATAAACCTTCAAAGTCCCATTTGTAATTAACTTAGCAAAGGGATGTCACAGAGTAAACAAACAATCAGTTCGGCACTTTCAATATGTTAGAGCTTTTTTAGGGTTTAATTTGAATCTGACAAATTGACTCGCACATAGCAATAACAACATTAACTTTAATAACTCTGAATAAGCCTGACTAATGGTTTTGATATATTGCTTTGGACTAAGCGGTTCTTTGCTGATTTGATTAAGAAAAGAAAAATGCTATTTCCTAATGAATCTGAAGACATCCAAGTATTAAATAAATAATTTCCAAGCAGCACATGAAGAGCACTTGTCACTTGACACTGAAAAACATACATAAATTAAAAACGCAACAGACGGACACATACGTTTTGAAGGAGGATAATTGCCTCATTTTTGCTCATCACAAACATAAAATAAAAATAAAAAAATCCACTTATTTGCAAATAATAAATGATGCCAAAAGTGAAGAAAAAAACAATGATTTAATACTTTTATTTTTATTTTAAAGAATGAATTGAACCTTGACTACGACTAAAGGAGAACAAGCACAGGGAAGATTAATGTAATTTGTTGAAGACCACAATAACAAAACAGATAGTAGGACATCACCGACTAAAGATAAGAAAGAAAATTGGAAAAGGAGAAACATAGCAAAGGAGAAAGATCGGGTACTGGCAAACACAACCAGCCAGAGGTGTAAATCATGAGCACTCAGCCTACATCTTACTTGTATTTGAACTGATAAAAAAAAAAGTGACAACATCCCATCATCATCTGTCAAACACATTTCTGTTGTGTGCTGCTTGTCCCTGCAGTGATGAGTTTAACCAACCACTGAGAGGTTTGTCTTCTCATGGTGAGAGCTGACCTCAGTCCCTCGGCTGGCCGTGACTGAGGTCACTGCTTTTCCTTTGCCAACGTCCCACAGCAAACTCTCCAAGGACAATCTGCCCATAAGTAAACATTTGATGGGAAAGCACTTCATCTTTATGTCAGCTAACATCCAAATGCCCTTAAGAGGAAATGACAAGATAATTTCAGTGAACAGTGAAGGCAGTTATGTATGGTGGTGGCCCCGAAAATGACAAGATTCTGCTTTGTCCAATAGTAGTCATCTTATGTAAAATAGAAATAAATTCTTTTGCAAAACTGACTTTGTAAAAAAAAAAAAAAAAAAGACAAGAGGGCCAATCCAGTAATAAAAATTGCCGCTGAAAACGTAGTTTTAACAGGTCATGTTACTTGTATAATTTAACTGTTAAACCAGTCGGCTTTACTACTGGAAGGCTGAAAGTCTATTTTAGATTCATTTGTTTAGCAGCGTTAAGGTATAATGTTTTAATTACTCTTTGTCAAACGGCAACCCATATATATTTTTATTAGATCTAATCAAAATGTTCAGCCTTAAACAAAGTAAATGCTAAAAGGTTAAACAAGAACATGGTCAGATGAGGATAGAAATGTTGACAGCTTTTTGGAAATTTCCAAATTATGGTAAGGGTCTATTTACTAGAAATGCACACAGAGTGATGTTTACAGATTATAATGCTAACTATGTGAACAATACTAATCACTGATAAAAGAAACTATAGACTATGGAAGACCTATCTGTTGTAAATTGATATTTTTGTTAAAAGCTGGTGAACCACTGTCATATGCCTAAATACATAATTTTTATACTCATGTACATACCTTTGAAAATCTGTTCAGTATTTTGTGGAATTATGGAGACAAATAATTCTAACATTGTTCAAATGTCATTTCTAATTTGAAGTAATTGTACATTAAGTCCAAGAAAGGTTTATACAACGCCCCATTTCCATTGATTGTGATTCAGATCCCCGTTTAGGGGCAACTAACTCTCCAATATGATTATCTGTGGCTACTGATCAAAGGGAAATAACTAAGTGGCCTCCTGCTGGTATTATTCATTTGAATCACCTAAACCACAATTCTTTTAAATCATTAGTTGCCCAAACAAGTGTGAAACATCTCCCATGTTAATCCAAATTAAACTGACACATGGTTAATGTGAAATTTACGCCATTTGTTTTTCTTCTCGCAGTTCTGCTACAATTGTTCTCAAAACAGTTGAGCAGCAAAGCAGAAATTTATCAAACTAAAACATTGGTTTTTAACTCTACAGGTTTGTGATATAGTAACTCAAGCACTTTTTTCAGCTGTGTTAAGTGAAACACAAGGTCAGCCAAAGTGTAGTCTCTGTCCCTAAGCATTACCTCTTAGACGTAGTGTAGTGTGCGTGCCATGCTGTGCATGCCAGGAGGTTATGCTTCAGTCCAGCTAAGCTGTATTTGATGTAAACTCAGATGTTTCGAAGTAATTTTAGAGAGCCCATCTACTCAGCCACTCTGCACCAAATCAGGTTTCCTTCACTTACAGAAAATTGCTTGACATTATGTGGCTGCCCAGATGCCTTGCTGAAGCCCCACGCATGCTGATTAGAGTCTCCGCTTAAGGCGATCCAGAATTCCTGAGTCCTTCCAAGTCTTTGTGCCACCGCCAAAGATAACGGCAGGAATTCACACCGCAGCTGTACACTAGTTTATGCCAAGCATCTTGCAGATGCTGTCCAACTACATATAAAACATGAAGGAAATGTAGACTAAAAAAAAAAATTAAATTAAACTTGTATGCAACGCAAATAATGATCAGAAGACAAGTCGTCAGTTTAAGCTGCATGTTTTGCTTCAAATCAATTAGATAGAAAAAAAAATCTCATCTGAAAATGTGTTGTTTCCTTCACTGAACAGACCCTGTGGGAATATTTATTGTTTGGAAAACACCAACAAACACATAACCTTGATAATTAGTTTCCTTTAGGAAAAATAGGAAAGAAATGTGAATTTGATCATGAGAACAGACATTCAAATAGATGAAATGATTTTCAAGGGATAACAAGTCATGAGAAAATTGCATTAAGCTGACCAACAAGGGAGAAATTTTTTTTTAAACTAGGTTTTAAAAAATAACATTGAAACTATTTTGATACAAGAAGCTGATTTTTTCTTTTTCTGCATTACGACCTTTGTTCAAACATTACCGCAAGTTGAAATGCGTCTTTTAATGGTGAAACATTTGCTGAGCTCTGCAAGTGATTTTATTCTATGATTTTTAGAGCAAATGCTTGTTGAATAAAATGTTTTGAGGCACGTTTCTTTACCTTGACAAGTGTGACATGTCCACCCTTCCCTGCCCTAGAGAATGACAGACTGGTAGAATGCTGAATAGGATAAAATGATTCAAAACTTTAAAAAGCCTGAAAAATAAAGAGAATAGGTTGGTATTGGTATGTCTAAGATGTGCTTCATCACCTTCCTGGGATATCAGTTACTTATCATTCAAAAACAGCTGTTTTCCATGTCAAAGAATTACAGTTCCAAAGATGGTCAATCTCTGGAGAGCGCTACAGGCTGGAAAATAATCCACTCTGATGAATCTGTTTGATTTTACACAAGTCATCCTTAAAGTCGTGCACGTCCTTGCGCAGTCCTGCCTCGCAAATCATTTGGGCTTTCAGCGGCTTGTGACAACGTCACAAGAGCCTGAATTGAAAACTTGCTGAGAATTACAAGATGCTATTCTGAAGAAGTTGCAGAAGGAGGCATGAAACATGCAATTCCTCAGTAGCAAGCTTTTAACATCAAAGCCAGCAGTCATTCATTATATCCGTCATCAAAATTGTCATCATTAGCCCTCTATCATAAAAAATACTGTATCCAAATGCAATACATGGCATACAAAACAAATGTCATATGCAGCTATTTGCTTTTTAGGATTTTTTTTAATGCAATGTGGGCTACATGGCAGTGGTTGCATGTTCCCTCCATGAATGTGTGCATTCTTTTCGGGTTCCCCAGCTTCCTCCCATAAATGTTATAGTCAATAGCCACCCTGCAGTCCTGACAGGACAAGAGGGTACAGACAAAAGATGGACGGATCTGTCGGACATGTCTGCTCACATTTGCTCCAATCTATTCTTCCATTATCTGTCACACTTAAGAAACGATTGTTAGAGTTTTTTAGAAAAGAAAAGAAAAAAAGGGGGGGAGAGTGAGGGGGGCAAACATTGGCACAAGGGAATGACAAATGCTCCGTAATGACTTCCCTTTACAGTTTGGAAGGTGTATATTAAATTCAAATTCATTCCCAATGTCAATTTGTTCAATTTATTTGCAAATTTACACCTGTTGTCTTAAGTCAGATTCCATTCCAATTACATAGTTAGCAAACAAAGGAGTCCAATTCATTCATCATTCAAATTGGTTAAAAAGTATTTTTTTTTCTTTATCTCATTGGAAGTTCTTAATCATTTATTCTTATAGTGAATATGCATGGCTAAAAATATATTTTTTCTTTGGCTCACACAAAGCCAGTCAGTGGCAAATGATCAGAAGTTTTCCCTTACAAAGAATAAACGTAAACAACTTGGACATCCAGCAACCTACTCTACGAAATCAGAGCAAAAAACTTTTCTAATAGGAGTAAAATTCTATCTGTTCTCTTCAATCTTAACATGCGTTATCATTCCCATTCTTACCTCCTTTCTCCATTTAAAAAATAACACATTTTAAAGGATAGTCTTAAGGATTAGTCTTAAAACCGTGCCAGATTAATAAATCATAATCAGCCTCTCAATTGTTTTCCAAGTTCATAAACTGTAAACTCGCTTTTTTGGGGGGCATGTTTGTTTGTTTTTCAAAATAAATTGAGCCTTTTGAGTGACACCCCTCCACAATCATTCCCATTACCATACTTGGATGCTGATGTAACATTAGGTAACATCAGAGAACAACTGCCAGTTTTTCTATTCAGAAAAAAACTGGCAAATATTTCTGTGGAAAGACCTTGCAAATGGAAATATGATAATCCATACACTAAATGTTTGGAAGTATAATGGCAATATGGAAAAAGATGGGAGTAAACATTACTTTCCCTCAAATCCTGGAGGTCAGAAGAATGCAAGATTTATTAATGTGAATATTTCAAAAGGTGATATTTCTTCTCATTTGCAAAAAAAAAAAAGTCACTGAGTTTAAAGCAAAATTTTTCCCAAGGTTTATGATACTCTTTTGACATTCAGAAAAGGAAACACTCTAGCCTGAGTAATGAGTCCACAGCACAGTTCCTGGTACTGCAATGACAAATGGATCAAGCTGAGTTTGCAGCCAGACCAACAATGTGACTGTGAGCATGAGGTAACTAAAAGAAAATGCATTGTTTTACCTTGGTGTTTACTTTTATGTGTCCTCTGTCAGAATGGAACATCCGTTGACATCCACAGATTGTATTCATAAATTGAATACATTATCACTTCCTCCATAGCTTCCTCCAACATGTTTAATGCTTAACTACACCAGCAACTCCTTTTCTCAATGTTTAGTGTTTTAATTTTCCTTGTAAGCTCTACATGTGTAGCATTAGCTTGGAGTGATGTTCAAGGCCAGAATGTTAGAAAAGTAACTTTAGACAACTTGCTAAAGTTCAAGTGGTGTGATGGCGTTCTCAGAAAATCATTTTGACAGCTTAATTACAGTAGTACAGTTTGGTAAAACTCGCGAGTAAACCAGAACATGACTGCTTCCATTTACTGCCACTATGTTTTACACAGTATTGTAGCAGTAGAGCCTACATCCAATCACCAGTTGCTTGGTCAAATGGAAGTACCAGTACATGCCTTTTTGCAGCAGGGTATTTTGTACACATGCATGTGAATGACTAAAAGAAACTTAAATGCTGCCAGAATTTCACTTTTTCTATTTACAGTTTGTTTCACAATTAATCTCTGACTACATCGACCACATCAGACTTTGAAATACTTGAGTTCTGGTTTGTAGGGTCTCCAAAATAACATTTTCTGCTCACAATTGGACAAATCATCATTACTGTGACCATGATAGTCACTGAATATGCATTATAGCTTAGGTGCAATGAAACCGCTGTCATTTTTAAGGCAAACAGAAAAGAAGTCAGCAACACATTGGCCTGCAGACTAGAGAGAATCTAGAGAAAGAGAAGTCACTCTGTGAACATCGAAGGAGGAAAAAAAAAAGGCAACAGTCGCCTGACCAGAGACACGCCCTGCTGTGGCTAAGACGAGCAGTCTGCTGGAAACGAGCCAGTTGCCACACTGAATGCAGTTCCCTGACAGGTTTGGAAGTTGGCTACATGGGGAATCACTTGTCGTTTGATAACAGACACACCATGATCCAGCAACACGGGAACCACTTGGCTGACAGTAGAAAATCTCCTCACAAAACATCAATGGCATCAGGGGATGCCATTGGAGTATCCCGGTTCCCAGAGCCGTCATTCATTCTTAATTTTATAGAAGACTGCCTTTTTTCCCACCCCTACAAAAATGAAATAAACAAAGCAACAAGAACGAGAGAACCCGAGCCTTATGTACAGTTTCAGAAAACTTGATGTTCTTATTGATTCATTTGTAACAAAGGAATCTATGAAGAAGATGGAATAAGAAAGGAGCAAAGACTCAAAAAAGGGAGCAATGCACAAAAACAAAGTCAGTTTGAAAATGAATAAAATTCAGTTATTCATTTTTAGTGTTGCAGAAGTAAGAAGTAGTAAGGCCATGCATGCTCTGAAAGATGTATTACTTAATGACACATTCCACACCATTATGTACACAACAACGTTTAATTTAAAATAGTCTACATATTGTGAGTGAATGCATGACTGTTTGTCATGTGTGTCTTTATGTTGCAATCTGTCCAATGAAAGCTGGAGAGAGGCACCAGCCCCCTGTGATCCTGCAAGGATGGATGGCTGGTTGGTCTCCATTATAACATACTGGAGTTTTTTTTATGTTTCCACGATTAAAGAGTTACAAGTTTTTTGCAGAATAAAGGACAAAAATAACTTCCATGCATATACACCTAAGTTAGAAACCAAACTGACTAATCTATAGCTTCAATTTATAAAACAAAAAAGACATGTACAAATGTTTAAAATGTATTTAAACACAAAATGCATCAGAATAAAAAAAAAAAAACCTCACATTTGGAGGTCACATTTTCTCATCCGAGATAAAACTTTATTGTGTCAAACTTTATTGGATCAGATTTCTGTGCATTGCAGCAGATGGGGGGTCTTGCTCCCACACCTCTCATTATTGAGCCTCTGAGCCATCCTCTCTCACACACCTGTTACACACCAGCAGGTCTAATGTTCTCACACCTGGGCACGCTATCAAAAGTTATCTCTAAGATGTGTTCTCAGGGCATCCTGTCTCTGACACAGCATGAACATGCATTCTCCTTGACGCCGCACCACCTTTATGTTCCAATTATTAAGAGGCCTGAGGGCCTTGCAAAATAAAACCACAAACTTTTATTTATTTTATTAAACTAGTGATTAGCTGTGAATTTAAAATAGAATGTTAGATGGTTTCAACTAAAAAAAAGTGTTACATGCATTTGAAATCACTCTTAATATGTATTTTTTCACCTTTACTCTGGCACCCCCAAATAAAATCCAGTGCAGCCACCGTCGTCAATTCAAAATTGACTGCTAGAGGGAGCAAAAGACCTGAAACTGGGAAGGAAGTTCACCTTCCTGAAGAATAATGACCTGACTACAAGTTATTAAATAAGAAATGTATGAAGATGACCACTGTGCTCAAAGGAAATGTTCTGTTTATTTCAGAACAATAAACGTAATAAAAATATATTAATTTCTGTCTTTCTCCCTTTTAATTAATGTGACCGCTTGTATAAAAGGTAGTTGTGAAATTGGCACCCTGTTTAAGTTTGTATTTTTATTTGAAACACGTGTAGCTACAGAACCATTAGTCCTTTAGGTTAAGCCTTCTTTGAATCTTTATTTGTGTATATGAATACTGTGGATTCACTGTCATAAAAACACGCAAAATGTGTTTCATATTCAAGATCAACTGACCCCAGGATGTTGGTATTAGATACTTTTAAAGCCTCCTCACTAATTGGCATCCACTCTCCTTTATTCAGCGTTTGCTCTTATTAAATTACATCAGATATTTTCCAGCAAAATAGCCCATCTTTTTACCAGTTTACTATTTGAATCTGTCTTAACAGGTTGCCTGGACTGAGTTTAAGCGGAGAAATACAAAGGTATCAGCGTAGCAGAATTAAAAGCAGCTATTGCCTTTGAACACAGTTGTGCGTCTTTCCTTTTCATTAATTAACACGGCTTTTAAGATACTCTTCAGCACGTCGTCCAGAACTTGATTAAAGGCACGTTTGCTTGGAGGCAGGAAGAACAAGGTTGACTGAGTTGTAAGGGGGGAACAGTATCTGCTCTGCTGCCATTAAAAACTGTAATATCGGTTTAGCCTCCCAGACCTGGGCCATCAATAAGAAGGTCTTCGTGACTGACAAAGGTAAACAGGCAAATAGCAAACAGCTCGCAGGCACATTCCAACCTGATAAGGCCCATAACCTCATTCGCTCCTGACTAAAGGAGCTAATCGAGTCAGGCTGACATCATGAACTGAGATAAAGCCAGTAAATACCATTTTCTCACACCATGTTCGATAATTATAGCTCTCTAATCCACCAATTGCTAAAGTCTAAGGGTGAAGACACTGCTTCCAGATAAGACTCAGAATGTTCATTTTAGCAATCATATGGAAACTTTTCCTTTTTGTGCAAAATAGCTTCATCCTTTGTACACTGAGGAGTAACTTTCAACTGTTTTCATTTCATGTTACCACAAGTTCGTATTCCCTGCGCAGCTATACTGAGGGAAATTGGAATTAGTTTCATGTTCAGCTCAAGCTGCTCATACTAATAGGTCTTGTAGGGGTTGCTGCTTATATTAGACTGCTTTGGTTTTGTTCTATTATGTATTCAACCCTTTACTCTTCACTCCAGAGGAACTAGGAAATACATAACTATTGACTGTTGCTGCCTAAAATAACTTCTCAGATTCCTTATAGTTCCACCTCAGTGTCATCTGATTTCAGCAACTGTCCAAACATGTGTGTCTTTCTGTCACATTTCTGCTGCTTGTGCACTGTCATAACCAATATCTATCACAGTCTTGCTGATCGTGGCTTTCATAGACTAACAATCATCAGATTTGCACATGTCACCTTGTTGACAGAAAACAAGAACCTCAATTTTATCAGCATTGTCAGTTCAACCATCATCCCAAGGAAGCTGTGCTCCGAATGCCCTTGACTACAAAGGGCTTTTTAAATTTAGGTTCCTCTAGTGCGTGCAACAAAGCAACCACAATGAATAAATACTAATTAAAAATCAGCGCATTTACAATTGAAATACAGTCACCTCGGGCTAGTATGTAGGCTCTCTGTGTTTTCAGTGATGGAGGAATTGCGTGGGATACAGGCTGTTCACACACATTGGTGAAGCATCATTTAAGCCACTAGAGAGAGGGCAGAGCTGGGTGAGGTGTTCGCTAAGTGATGTCCCCAGCAAAGCCCTCTATCCCACTTCTCACAAGATGGACAGAGAAAACACTCTGTGGGGATTGATTACCTGCAGTTGGGTCTCAGGAGAGATTAACCTTGAAAACCCTGGAAATCTTGAGTTCTATCAATACCTCAGCCAATTTCGATCAATTAAAAAGATCAAATATAATTTGAGAAAAGCTCTTCTTGGAACAATACATTTGAAGCATTATAATCAAAATGTCTGATTTCTTAAAAAAACAAACAAATCTTATTTGTAAATTAACTGTAGACGTCTATATACAACTTTTAGTCACAGATTCCCATATGGATTTAGATGTGTACCTGGCCATTTTAGCTGTACAGATGCATTGACCAGTTGGAAGGTGAACCTAACCAACTCATGTTTTGCAGCTTCAAACAGGTGTTTTTGTTTTTTTTCCAGAATTTAGCTCAGCTTACCATAAACTCTTCTTTCCCCTCCTAGAGGAAAGCCTTCCTACAGCACAGTACTACCTGTACTTTTCACCACAGTGAAATGCAGTGGCATGGTGGGTTATGAGTGATGTGTGATGTTAATTCTCCATCACACATGGTGTGCACAGTTACATTTTGGTCTCATTTGACTGGTGTACTTTCTTTTACATGTGTACGGTATCTCTGTAGCAACGCTACCAACTTTTTAGTCGGTGGCATTGCTAAAAGACTTGGATTAAGGTATGGGGATCGGATACAAATACACATCTGAATTTTTGGTTTATCTGTAAAAAGTTATTTGAAGTAAGCATGTCCCATTTTGCATTCAACTCAAAATTATTAGCCATTTTTTGTTGGTCTATCATATAAACTCCCAATAAAATGCACCAAAGCTTACTTTCGCCAGACACTGTAAATGACTATTGTTTTCTATCATTATTTTTCCAATAAGCAGTCAGTTTTCAGCAGTAGTGAATAAAAATACCTTTACTGGGAAATTGGCTCGTAAAGGAACATTTCTAGGAATAATCCAAAACGCTTGTGTGCCTTTTAAGATGCCTTTTAGAATAAGAAAAACTGTATGATACACAAGATTTCACATCCATATGTCAGACACATATGGCAATGACATTGGGGAGTCAAGATGAGTGAATCTTGATATTCTGAATGCAATAACTGTGTATTAAAGTTGGGTTGGTCACAGATGATATACCAGATGAAATCAAGCGTGACTTTAGTTTACATGGTACCAGGCAATAATAACATCTCTGGCCCCGTAACTGACATTTCTGTTGTGGGATGAAGGCAGTTTAACAGAGCTGCAGAGACAGATTACTCTGGTTTTACAGGACAGCTGATATTGGACAGCAGATTGCAGCCCCAGCACCATTTTACACATGAACTGCAATAAAAGTGAAGGTTAGAACAGCAGCAGAATGATCAAAAGTGCACCACAGATTTATAATGATTTGTTGACATGGTTGACAGAGCATCGGCTCATCTATCCACGAGTGGCGAAAAACCAGAATGTTACAATCAGCTTGCAGAGCCCAAGAGAAAGTGCAAAGCTTGGGCTCCTGGTGTCTCAGTTAATTCATGGTTGTGTGTGGTTTATCTGACAGTTTGGAAATATAACACGAACCAGCGACAGCAAGCATAAAGTATTTCATGCTCCACTGTAAGGTCTGAACATTTCTTTTTAATGCCTTTTGAGAATAACATTTAACTTTTCTTTAGCTACTAGTTCTTTAGGTACATTTGCACCTGTCACCAATGTTATGTGAAAAATGTCCAATTAGGTCAGGTAAAAGTAGCAAAGTAAATATGTCTGGTTCACCTTACAATTGGGGGAAAATGCACATCATATACTGTCAGAGGATAGAGACACAAATTACATCTCCTATGGGGAACACAGACCATGAACTTCATTATTCCTCTTTTGGAAGAACAAAAATTGCAGTCAGTACACTTTTCTTGGCCGTTACCCCGCAGTGCTATTATTTTTGACAACAGCAGCTTGAACAGATAAAAATACTATGAAATTATCATCCAGGGCAATATTCCAAAGGAAAGGAGGACTAATAAGAATCTAATGAGTGCTGTGCACTTACACGATGTCCCAGTCGGCTGATTCGCCCCATCTACTATACCTGTATTCCCAATGCTCAACTGTATGACACTATGGAGTCAGCATGCTGAGCGACAACTAAAATTGCTAAGTTTACTGCCAGTCATTTTTCATTGTGTGAAATAAGTGCAATAAAATCTTGGTTTCAGTCCGTGTCACACCGTCATATGTTTAAATGAAGTACTGAAGCAGACATGCTGAAAATTGTCTCTTGTGATAAGTTCTAACTAGAAATGCCTGGATCAATGTTTTGTGACTGATTTCCAGTTTCTATGAAAGCGTTAACCTGCCAATAATCATTTTAGCTGGTTTCAGTTTTTCCATGAACCAAAAGCAACAGCATTTATAATATTTTTCCAGCCTTCCCACTGTGAGCAACGATTAATCGTATCAGGAGCAGATCGTATCTTGTAACATGAGAGGTCATTCATTGTAAAACAGTCTTTTCTTAGTAGAAAATGATTATGGAGTTGATATTTGAAACTGACTTGAGCTTTATAAATTAGCTTTAACTGCAGCTAGGAATCAACTCAGATTTCTAAAAGGCTACCAGCATCTCCAAGCCTTTCTGTTATCTGCTGAAAATTAAGCTCTCTCTCACACTCTTACAACCAAAATGAATAGCTTCTTAAACCTCTGTTCTTCCTCAGACATAATTTAGAATCACTTTTACTATTGCAAAACTCAGCTTTGATCTTCTAACAGTAACAGAGTCAAGTGCGTTACACACAGAATGAAAACCGTTGCACTCATACATTAGAATTTTTCTACATATCCAAAAAACATGTGGGAGAAAGGCTATATTGATGATCAACTTGTGGGTGATACTCTGTTAAAAGGTCTTTTTATTTACATAGTTGAAATGAAGAGTAGATACACAATAATGTGACGGGGTAAAAGAGCTGGAGAGGAACATTTACATTTTTATAATGGATTAATGCTGTAAGAGCATGTGCCACATACACCCCTGAGTTTTTTTGTCAATAACATAATGGTTTCAATATTAGAATACATAGTAGTGATAAAACGAGGCTCCTTATTGACATGTTTATATTCCGTCATATATAGCATCTTTTCTTGACTGTATTCTATTTATTTAGTTCCAGTGGCACACAGGAAACCACCGGAGTGAAGAGGTTTTACCAACTCTGCGAAGAACCAACGATTCATGACAGGAGGGAAGCAGACAATTTGGGGGAGGAAGCGCAGGAAGGGAAACGCACAATAAAATGCTAGAGTTCCAGTAGCCTGTAACATCGGCTCAGCATGAATGTTGTCTTTCACCGGAACTATCAAGCTTTGACTTTCCAGAACTCTCAGTAGTGATTCACTGCAACCACTCCTCCTTCTCACCAGGCAAACACACCGCTCATAAAACCTACATGGTGGAACTAGCAGACCAACACAGTTAGGCCAACTTCTTGATCTAACAGGTATTCTTTCTGCACAAAAGGATAATTGGCCCCAATTGCAATTCTCTACACCTCTTTCTACAAATGACTTCTAGGATGTCAACAACAAATTATGTAACGCAAGTTGTCTTAAATCAGTGGTTCTCATACTTTAAGGTACAGGTTAAACCAATATAGTTAGGCAGAATTGTTCTTCTTTGGATAATCTTTCTTGATTGTCTTGAGTCCTGGTTCCTCTTTTATCCTCTTTTCTTTTAGTTTACCCCAAAATTCGTTAATAAGTGTTAAGACTAAAATGCTCACAGGAAAATGGTTGATTTCATGTCTTATGAGTCATTCTCATGTTCCTGTCCTGGTGAAAATTTTAAGAGTTCTTAATGAAAACTATCTAAAAGGTTCACAGGGGCTCCAAGACTGAAATTGAGAGATTTTTTTACCCCATGACATGGTTCGTCATTTAATCACATTAGTAAAAAGCCCAGTTGTTTTTTTTTCAATTTTGCATCATGTCATTGTCTGTGGATGTTGTCAAGTTGAGGCTAGTAGCTGTATTATTAAGCAAATTAACATGTGTGCCTTTACTTCAAAATCAAATTTTATTTGTATAGCACATTTCGGCAGCAAGGCATTTCAAGATGCTTTACATAATTAAAGAAAAAATAAAAACAGTATGTGACATTAATAAATAGATAAAAAGTAAAGATAAAATCATTAAAAACATGGAAGACATCAAAATCCGCACTCTAACCCTAATTTAGCCATAAGCAACTCTAAACAGGTGGGTTTTAAGTTGAGATTTAAAGGCACCCAGTGTTTCAGCTGTTTTACAGTTTTCTGGAAGTTTGTTCCAAATTTGTGGTGCATAGAAACTGAATGCTGCTTCTCCTCGTCTAGTTCTGGTTCTGGGGATGCAGAGCAGACCAGAACCAGAAGACCTGAGGGGTCTAGACGGTTGGTACAACAATAACAGATCTTTAATGTATTGTGGTGCTAAACCGTTCAGTGATTTATAAACTAAAATCAGTATTTTAAAGTCTATTCTCTGAGCCACAGGGAGCCAGTGTAGGGACTTTAAAACTGGTGTTATGTGCTCTATCTTCCTGGTTTTAGTGAGAACCCGAGCAGCAGCATCTGGATCAACTGCAGCTGTTTGATTGATTTGCTAGTCAGACCTGTGAAGACGCTGTTGCAGTAATCAATGCGGCTAAAGATAAACGCATGGATGAGTTTCTCTAGATTGTGCTGAGACATAAATCCTCTAATCCTGAAGATGTTCTTCAGGTGATAGAAGGCCAACTTTGTGACTGTCTTAATGTGGCTCTGAAGGTTCAGGTCAGAGTCCATCACTACTCCCAGGTTTCGGGCTGATCACTGGTTTTTAGTTGTAATAACTGAAGCTGTGCATTGATTCTGGTTTGCTCCTCTTTTGGTCCAAAGGTAACTTCAGTTTTGTTTCGGTTCAGCTGGAGAAGATTGTGATCAATGTGTGGCACATCCACACATTGATCTGTTCTAAGCATGATTGAATGGTGACATCATGATGTAGAGCTGTGTATCATCTTCATAGTTATGGTAGCTAATCTTATTTCCTGTTATAACCTGAGACAGTGGGAGCATATAAATATTGAAAAGAAGGGGTCCTAGGATTGAGCCTTGGGGTACCCCACATGTGACCTTTGACCTCTCTGATGAGAAGTTTTCAATTGAAACAAAGAAATCCCTGTTCTTTATGTAAGATTTAAACCAGTTGAGCACTGGACCGGAGAGTCCGACCCAAGTCTCCAGTCGATTCAGTAAAATGTCGTGGTCAACAGTGTCGAAAGCTGCACTGAGGTCCAACAGAACCAGCACTGTGGTTCTCCCACAGTCTGTATTTATATGAATATCATTGAACACTTTTACAGGGGCCGTCTCCGTGCTGTGGTGAGCACGAAAACCAGACTGGAAGGAGTCAAAGTGATTCATTATTGTTAGTAAGTTATTTGTTTAAAAACTGCCTTTGCTGAAGAATGGGAGGTTGGAGATCGGCCTGTAATTCTGAAATAGTGATTTGTCCAGATTGTTCATTTTTATCAGTGGTTTGATAACTGCTGTTTTCAAAGCCTGGGGGAAAACACCTGAAGTTCGATGAGTTCACTATTTGGATCAGAAATATTCACACCCTTACTGATTTTCTTTTGATGTGTGCCTTTACTTGATTTTGCCTAAGTCTCAGGTCATATTTGTACTCCAGGGAAAC
Source organism: Poecilia reticulata (assembly GCF_904066995.2). NCBI lineage: Eukaryota > Metazoa > Chordata > Actinopteri > Cyprinodontiformes > Poeciliidae > Poecilia > Poecilia reticulata. The sequence goes on from NC_088842.1 coordinate 27,239,792, forward strand.
AGGAAGTAATAGATTACTAATAAAATGTTCCTGGATACTACAATCGGGTTTAAAAAAACAGCACAAGAGGTAAAAGTGAGAAATTTCCTAACGTCACATTTTTCCTCAAGTAATACTAAATTTAAAGTTTGGAGATTTGAAAAAAAAAACATGATCTGTGTAAGTTCATGCTCCTGCACTGAAAAATGTATTTATTTTAAAGCTTTTCACGCATCTTCACCCAGTGTGGAAGGTTGTGTATGTATGCAAAAATCCCCTAAGCCTTATGACCATTTTTAAACTACCATGAATCAATGTGTCCTTTATGAACAGATCAAAACGTTTCTTAAAGTCCACAGCGCGTGACCCCACTTTAACATATTCCTATACTCGTATCCTCAGAGTTCATCAAAAACATCCATATGGTCACAGACACACATCCTCCACTCTATTGTATAAGGATAGAAAGCCACACTCTTAAATTAACTGGTCCATTGAAGCAGTCAGGGATAAGATGACACTCTAAAGAATTATCATCATTATACAGCTCTGACAGAAATGGCTACCAGCTTATCCCTGATGAGAGTGAATACTAACAAATCTACCAGCAGCCTACTGGCTTTAAGAAGACAGGGTTGTAGCTGATACCCTTTAAATCTGATTAATTTTCAGCTCCTAGTAGGCTTCAAGAAAGAAGAAGAAGAAAAAAAAAACATTTCACTGGTCGCATATCCGGTTTCTTTTCTGCATGATCTAATTTATAATTTATTCTGCAAGCAAACTGCCTTTAATATCTGATCATGGAAACAATTAGGAATCTGTTAATGTCAGGACAATGGGGAAAACAACCCTTGCACTGATTATTAAGTAAAGTTGATTTATATTTGTGGTCTTTTAAAGATGAAAAATCAGGTAACACTTAATTTGAAGGGGGGTGAATAAGACTGACATGACACTGTCATAAACATGACATAACACCTGTCATGAACATGAATAAGCCTTCGTGAATATTTATGACTGTTGTCATAAAGCGTCATTCGGTAAATTATGACACTTTTAATACAAAGTTGACATTATTCAAAATGTCTTTGTTATGACAACTTGACATTAACCAAGAAATCATTACTGATATAAATTTGTTCTAAAAGTATTACTGATTGCACTTTAAAAATTAGGTAACTTTATGTTATTAAAGGTAAAGTTTAAATAGCCCTTTCACTCCGCTTATACAAAATATAAGCATATTTTGATTAAGTCATCTGGAACCTTTAGCTCACAACGTACTTTCATAGAACCTTTTATTTTACCCCAACAGTCTAAGCATGTTTACACAGAAAGTTTTACAAAAAATTACATTCACCGACACTGACAGAATTTCTTCTCATATTGCCAGTGTGTTGCTGCTTAAACTTAAGGGATATGGAAAGAATTTGATTTATTCTTTTTTAATTTGATCTTTATTAGATCATTAAAATCTGTTCATGACACACAATATTAGAAGGTTGTTGCTGTTAATCATCAGAACTAAATCTCTGTTAAATCGATAGATATTAATCTCTGCAAATGGCTTTGAAGAGTGTTTAATTTTCAGGCTTCACATACATTTAAATCAGAGAGCCACAGACTCTCTGGATCCTACAATGAAATAAGGTAAAAGAAGGGGCCCACCCTGGTTTCATCAAAAAATGCCTGCTATATATATATATATATATATATATATATATATATATATATATATATATATATATATATGTGTGTGTGTGTGTGTGTGTGTGTGTGTGTGTGTGTGTGTGTGTGTGTGTGTGTGTGTGTGTATCCTATGCCAGGAGTTTTTGTCCTTGCCAGACAAAACTAATGCCATTTACTATAAATGGACAAACAGCTAAACAAGTTGAAAATAGTAAACATTGTTCTTATTACACTTATTCCTCAAAGTTTAGATTGAATCCTTGTCCCCAGGTCCCTGAAAGTGAACCAGCAGTCCAGCAGCAGAACACTCTGGGTGCAGTGTGGCGTAGCGTAGAGTGGGTGTCGACTCCATATACGAGGACCTTTGCTGCATGTCTTCCTGCTTCTCTTTCTGACCCCTTTCCGGTCTGAATAGTTAAATAAAGGCTACTAGTGCCACTAAATATTACAAAGAGGAACCTCTTAGTGTCAGTGGTCCTATTTTACTTAATAAGCCCAGTTTCAGATCCCAGAGAGGACATGCACACCACTGAAAGGCAGAGCAAAAATTCAGGAAAGATTCGAGAAAATTAAGCACTGGGAGAGAAAGTTTCAGGTTGCATATCAAAAAGGCGTATTCAATTTTTGCTTTTCAGAGTTTTAGGATTTATTATGGTTTTTCAAATGTTTAATCTGATTTCAAAGAAACCAACAAGGGTTACACTAGTAAATATGCAAAAATTATTTCATGAGAGATGCTAAAATACACAGAATAGACCACACATTGAATTCTGTGGAATAGCACATTAACAGAGCAATAAAAAAAATATATAGAATTTCTGCTACAGCAGCATATCTCAAGGGAGAATGTAATATCACATAGGAGCCATTGGTCATTTAGTAATGTCCACTGCCCAGTGGTGGTCTGCAGGGCCATGGGATCTGCAGGCTGTGATCTGTGGCTTTAAGACAAAGTGCTTAAAGCCAAGGGCATTATTCATCCTCTACCAGAGGCCCACTGCCTGAAGTATTTCCTGGAATGTATCTGTCCTAAGGGATATTGTTAGGCTTAATAAGATGCATGTCACACCCATTACATATAACGTTGTTGCTAAATAAGTAGTCACTGCCACACCCAAAACGTTCAAGAAAGCTACAAATTTGTCATAAAATATACGGATCAGGGAATCGGGGATAAAGCTAGGTAAAATCTTTGAGGCAATCATGAGGTATAATTTATAAAGTGGAGCATGCCCCCAGCTGTTCTCATTAAAAGAGCATTTCACAAAGAACACATCAGAGCTTTTTTTTTTTTTTTTTTTTATAGCGCCCATTGTTATAAGTATGATATTCTTAAGTCCAATAGTTTAGTTTGGAAAGTAGGATATGGATCTCAAAGCGGCTCTCAAACAAGAGCCGTGACAAATTTTGCACACTGCCCTCCTCTCCTGACAGTGGCCTCGGGCAACACTCATGCCTTCTCTTGAAGAGCTGCGGGCAATATGGCCATTATCTTCAGCTCTGTGGAGCTTCACTCCCCAGGACAGCCACACGCTCACAGATGCTGATGCTCCTTATGAAGGCACCTCCTCATGGCGAGAATATTAAAAATGTGCCTGATGGTGCTCACATGGGAAGATGTCTGTCTTTTATTGTGTGGGGAAATGAGCAGCACTTGGCCTTAATGTGCAGGTACTGCTCTCGCCCTGAGCTGACAGGATTAGTCTCACTCTGCAGAGAATACTTAATGTTATTGTAAAATGCTGAATTAGACTGTTTTGACTCTCTAATATTCTCATGTCTCAGTCTCCATTTATTTATCTACAGTATTCCTTAGCTGTTTTTTTTTGTTTTTTTTAAGCATACATTTTTGTTTTTAAGATTCCAGTTGCTTTAGGTAACAAAATGCAATGCGGACTGATTGTAGCGGTTCTAGCAACAGAAACAGTTTCTCCTGAAATTCGCTGCTAACAACTGCATGTTAGCCAGCCTTTTATTAATTCTATGTATTTGTGCCAATGTAACCAGCCAATTTGAGGTGCTAAGAGGACAGAAAAGTTCACAGATGGACTCCACTTTATTGATTAGCATTGCGATGGTTCAAAAGAAAGAAAAAAAAAAACAGGTCCATTACACCGGATTTGTAAAGCAGTAAAGGAGGGGACAAAGCTTTGTCCAAGAAGAGTTAAACTGCTGACATATTCCCAATTACCTCTATGATTTCCAAAAGGGTGATGAAGACTGTCAGGAGCAAAAATGCAAAGTAACTGTAACATCAAGACCAACACATGTTCTCCACTGCTGGAGCCAGGGACTCTTGGCTCAGAGTAAAAGCTTCGCAGCCAGCTCATCTTGGCACTGCTGGCTCTGTCCTGGGCATACTGATTCTCATATCAGGGCTCATTTACATAATCCTGCCTGTGACTGGTCTCAGTTTGATGAGGGGTGGTAATGCATTTCTATAACAATGTTTCACCCCTCAACATGCCAACATAAACATGGCGGTGTGATGAAATCTGGTGAAGCACTCAGTGACTTCACAATTAAAGAAAAGCCTGTTTGTGTTCGCCTGTGACAGTGTTAGTTGTTTTAGAAATGCAGAGCTTGTCATGTTTATGCTTTGATGCCTATTTGCCCAGACTTTGAAGTTATTCCATCCAAAATGCAACTGCAGTTAGGGACAAAAGTCCCTTTCACTTGCAATGTAACCATTAATCAAATCTCTGAGCTATACAGTGTTTGAAGTTTTTGTTTTTTGTCTGTATTTTTTGTTGTTCTTTTTTAATTAGAAGTATCTTACAAGAATAGAACAAAATATTTTATCATCAATCTTAAACTGCCATAATCATAATGAGAGAAATGTTTAGGTTTTTTTTTCCCCCCAATGTAATTTATGGACTTCTTTAAACTGTCCAGTGATACGGAAAGGAAGAAAATGAAGCCATTTGAAATCTAAAACAACAAATAAGGAAAATTTAAATACAGGGAAAAACAAGCAGGCATAGAAACAGACAAGCCAGCACATAAAAACTATTTGAAGATGTGCACCTGCTTGCTGTAAAGTGCAAGTGGTACCTTACACCATTTTCTTCCCTTATTTCCATAAGCTGAACAAAATAGTTTATGCATGACAAAATGTCTGTTTTTTGTAGGTTGCTGTTTACGTCTATGAGGCAATCCTTCAGGGTAAGAATGAAAACAACCTAAACTTTTGAATTTGACACATGGACAAGCTGCACATTTCACCCGTAGATGGTCCAGATGCACCTACTGATTGGGTATTGTGAAAATTACACCAGCTAGCTACAGTCTGTGTGGCATGCATGCTTCTCAGCACAAGAGGGTGCCCAGTTGCCTCTGACAACCTAATAAAATATGTATAAACCGTCTCCTCCTGCAGAAAAGAGACATTTTTGAATTGGGAAAACTCGAAATAAAATACAGGTACATGCAGTATAATTATTTGGAAAATAATGTGCTTTGTTTCATGCTGTGATTGTTCAATTAGAAAATCTGTGCAGCATAAAACTAGCAAGTTTGATATTTACTAAATATAAATTAATTAATCAAAGGAGTAGAGCCCTTGATTAATGACCTGTGGTTCCAACATAAGACCGAATGGTGTGAAACGTGTCAACAGATGGCACCCCGTGTGAACCGGTGTGTTCAGATGGGGAGTTGTGCTCTGACCTCCAACTTTTCGACATAGACATTTTTTTTTCTCAAACAGCGCAGCCATGGTTGGGAGATTAAGTAGTCTGCCACAGGAGCGTACGATGCTTCATTAGGTTAAGCAAGAATGGATGTCAGCGCCTGAAGCAATCTGGGACTCAGTGAGGTGTCGAAGGACCTCCAATGCATTTCCAACGGCCACTCATTACCTCCCACTGTATTGACTAAATTTAAGAAGGGCTAGAATGATTATTCAAAAGAACAAATCAATTGTTCGCATAATGCATTCATTCAAGATCTAATCATGCCAGGCTTAATGTATTTAATGACGCTAGGGTCAGCAGTGCATAAAACAACAAATGTGAGAGTGGTGATTTTAATGACATAAGTGACTTGTGACTTCTGCTAGAACCGTCTAGCCACTGCTGCTGGAGTGAAACAGCAGAAAGCCATTTTGAAAACTCTTTAAAGAGTTAATTATACCAAACAGTGCGTTCTGCCAATCTACTCTGTTGGAATTTATTGTTAAGTCAATATTTGTATCAGATTCTCAGCATTTCTTCTACTGGATCTACAGACCCATTCAAGAAAGTGGAATATTCCTGAAAAGCCTGTTTATTTTAGGAACTGCATCATAGGTGAAACGCAATGCATAAATTAATTACACACAGATATCTCTGTTAATTATGACGACTGTCCAGTTATGGTCAATGAAAACATGACATTCAGACAAATAAACTGTAATATGCTATGAACTATTTTTTAAAAATAGGAATAAAAAGAATTTTTAATTACTGTTTAAAGGCTGGTATTTTAAAAATACACTTTTGATCTGTAAACAAGAGTCAGAAAAATCAGAAAATTCAGATATCAGAATAATAGTTAGCTATATAAGAATAGGACAATTGAAAAGTGGCTAAAAAAAATCTTGATTTATCACTTAATGACTTTATTTTACTATCATTTATTGGTCTGTGGGTACGTTTTCTAACACTAATGCAGCAACTTTGATATGCAGTCATATCTCACATATACTATAATAAAGTAAGCTGTCCAGCAGTGACAGTGCAAAATATTACTTTAGCGATGAAAAAAAATACTCAGTGCTGATGAAAATTCACTCTTGGAGACATGCTTGAGGTGCTTGACCTGGCGGGAGACTTATCCCCGTCTTCTGCCTCATGGGTTACGGTTCTGCTCTGAGTCCGATGGTAGCTTACATACTGCTGCTGGTGGGACATCCTTGCCTTTGCTCTAGCCCTGTTTTGGATCTTTTTTTAAATAGCATGTCATGCAATGCAACTGGTTTGCTTGTTTCGATGTTATTTCTGCAATGAACCATATCCAGTCAACATCACAGATCAAAAAATTCCAACATAACTGCTAAGAATGAGATGCACAAAGCTGTTTTTCTTAAGTGAAAGAACTGTAAACTTCACAACATGCATTTGAATTCTTCACAGTTAGATCCATGTAAGAAAATGTCCAGGGACCCAGAGAGTTGTGGCTTTAAATCAGTAACACCTGATATTAATTTTAAGATTACTTTCTTAAAGATAGATGAGTTTGATTTAAAAGAAACTGTGAAAATAGTGAAAGAAATAGATAACAGCAGAACTCAATAAAACATAATCCAATTCACCACCGTGTTGCAAGAATTTAAATTAACAGTTGTTGCAAATAAAAAAAAACAAATGAGCTTTAAACCATTTGGATGGTCTCACTGTCTTTTGAGTTCAAAGCCATTTTCTGATAAAGGAAACTGTGCAAATTTCCATTTAGAAGTCTATTGTTATTGTCCCAATGGTATTCATTAACCTGCCAAAACAAGGACGAATGTAGAGATCCTGATATTTTTCTTGTTCCTTTTGCATAACATTTTACAAGAAAGTGCGTTTTATATACCAAATTTCATGTTAGAAACTCCACATTACCAACCACAATAGTGTTTGAATATGATGAAAGTGCTAATAATTTCATCACTCTGTGATTGTGTCCGTTTGAAGCTTTGGTTCACTATTTCAGTCATTTATATATTTGAATCATTCATAAAAATTCCTGACTACCAAAAAATAGAAATCGTTTTGTACATACGTGTTACATTGGTATTGAATATTTGTTTGCAGTTATGAGATGAAAGTAGAGGGGGACAAAAAAAACTATTCATAGGTACAAAAACAAGGTAGCAGTTGGCAAAGAAGTGAACTGACAGGAATCACAATGCTTGTGTTTGGAAACAACTTCCAATTGCTATTTTGGGTGCTGGTCAATTTGGCATTTCACTATTTTGTATCTTTTTGGTTTTGGTCTTTTCAACATTTCCTGTCAACAGTGCATTGCCTGCTGTTGGTCTACTGGGGTACATTTTGTCAGACTCACCAAACACTTGTAACTGCCTGTTTTGATAGATCAAACATCAAATATACTTAAAAAGGCATTAATGTGGCCAGGGGAATATAGCTTGGCTCACTGTTCTCTTTATCTCTTCTCTTGTGAGTATAACCAGGGAGTGGCAAGGAAAATGAATAATGCTCCTGGATTGGGTGTTTTGTAAATGCATGTCTAGTAGCACTGCTTCCCAAACTTGATTTTCTTTTGAATATTTTAGATATGCTCAGAAAAAATATCTGCCTAGAGGGAGATATTCCACAAACAATTTGAAGTTCTACAGAAAAAAAAATAACATGGACACATGGATAGAGAAATATTGAACCTGGAAAAGGGACAGGTCCACTTTATAGCTAAACTGAGACAGACTGTGCTTTATTTGACTATTTACATAATTCATGAAACTATTTAACTCTTAGGAGTTAAAGCTGCAGAAGGAAGGTATGTGAAACCTGTGGACTTTACTTTGAACAAGGACACCGTACAGGTCCCCTGTTGCTGATTGGTTGTTCCTGACTGGGAGTGATGCATTTCTGCACATGGCAGTAGGGCCACTGGGAGGAGTCAGAGGAGCTTGACTTGTTTTTTGTTTTGTTTTTTTACAGATTATTTGTCTTATTCTACTCAGTTTTTATTTTCCAAAAGTTACCAATTGCAGCTATAATGTTTCTTGTTTTATTATGAGTACAAAGTGCGAGCTGGAAGGGACAAAATGGAAACCATTCCAAATGTATTTTTGGTGGTACAAACTGGGAAAGGGATGACCATGCCCTGAGGCGACTACTTTCCATTAACTACAATTAGAGCCTTTATAAATCCCAAACATTTTTATGCAAACAGAAAAATCAGCAGTCACTGCATGAGTTTATGTACATGCTGTTTAGCCTGTGTTGGTTTACAAATTATTAAGATTAATCTGTTTTTATTGTTAAAAATTAAAGCAAAAATGACTTGGGGCCGAAAAAAAAGAAGAAAAAAAAAGAAAAAGAGAGATTACTATGGTTCCCTGTGCTTCCATCCCGCTAAAATGAAATCCGAGGGGAGCTATCTTTTGGGATCTTCCAATGAAACAGTGGCCTGAGCTTTGAATTTGTTTTGGCTTTATCAGCACTCTGTCAGTAATTTTCAAACAGCAGCGAGCAAAGCAGATTAGTCTGGCTCTACACTGCAGACACTGTTGACTCATTTGACTCACAGATGAATACAAAATTATCTCTAATTCGCTCGGTGCGGACAAACAGATGAAACATCGTCTGGCATTAAACCTGATAGGTAGTGTCGTTCCAAGCTCTGTCTGCTTCCCACCTTTGCTTGTAGGACACGAAGGTCACGGGGCTCGGTGCGGGAGCCAGCCCTCTGCGCCGAGGCAGGATGGAGAGGCTGGGCTTCATCTCCAGGAGGACGACAGAGTGCCACTGTCACAGGGAGTATATACCCTCTCTCTGCCACCGAGAGCGGTCAAGTGGAAGGGGCCAGCCCTTGAGCAGGCACGGTTGTGTGAATGTGCTGATGTGTGAGCGTATGTATGCAGAGGGAGCAATCTGGAGTGTGCTGGAGGCTATGGCCTCTTTGACATGATAGATTCCCCCCTTTGCAGACTGCAAAGCCTGGTGGAAGCCAGTCAACACTCTGCCACATAACCTGCAGTGTATCTTCCAAAATCTAAGGATTGGATTCATTACCTGCGCCTGCCTCTGCCTCTCTATCCTCTAATTAAAATTACAATGACTTATATAAATACCTATACATTTGCTAACATCGTTACTATGGCACTAAAACTGATTTTCCCACCGTGGTTTTTTCTCCACAAAAACGACTGTGTCTGGGACATATGCAAATATTTGCTGTATTTTAAAATAGTCGGTATAAATTAGGTTTCATTGTACAAAAAAAAAAAAAAAAGTTATAGAGCTGAAAGCTTTCAGATCATAGCCTCTTACTGGAGAAAAAGAGAGCTGCGAGGGGGGAAAAAATTCAATTCCAAATCTCCAGCTTCAAAAGTGGATGGAAGCTGAATGCAAATAAAGTTCTGTTTCTCTGTGTTGTGATTTATCACTGTGCCGAGCAATACTGCCGAGGCAGGCGGCGTATTGAACGGAATGACTCTCCTCACATATTGGAAAAGCAACTCGACAACAAAGTGCAGGAAAAATAGAGCCAGACAGATGGATGACCTTCAATCCTCCTTGATAGGAACAGGTAGAGGGATTTGTTTAAAGAGCTAATCATTCACTCATATAAAAAAAAAGACTGGAGGGACGCTTGTCTTTGCATAAAACAGAAAAAAATAAATCAAAGGGCACAACCTATTTTTTATGAAGTCTTTGAAACAGTAAGAGGATGAAAATGGTGCATGATGTATGACAAAAATGAAACATAAAAAAGTCAAGTCTAAGTCATCTTGTAACTCAAACAAAATAACTTTTTTTAATCTTCTGCAAAAAAAAAAAATGTTAAAAAGAATCGCATAGCTTTCCTTTCCAATACTATATAATGGATGCCATAAACAGAAATTACTGCAGCATTTGAAATTTCTTTTTGACGTTGCAGCCCTCGACTCACTTCCACAGTGTGATAAACTTGCTTGACGTCAAAGAAAACTGCACGTTATTTCATTTTAATGAACACATTTCTGCTTAAACTCTGGTTATCTTTCAACTTGGAATTACTGCAGTCCGATGTTAGACGCAAAAGGAATTAGAGATCCCCCCGCCCCCCATTAGTTCATTGAACTACTGGAATGTGATGCATTCTCAAACATGAAACAAATCTGCCATTTAACAAAAGGCTGTATTTAAAAAGCATGGGCTCCAATTCCCTCTCTTTTGATGCTCATCACAAAACTCCAGTAAACAGGATCAATTGAAGATGGAGCCTTATGTTTTCCATTTATCTCTTCCCTGTATAATTTCCTGGTGATGAGTCATGTCACCATTATGCTGCCATGGGTGATCCTCAGTCTCTGTGCCAAATGACTGCACCAGAGAGCAATCCCTCAGTGCAACACCGACATCAATCTTTTCTGGAAGCAGTTGGCGATGAACCTGGACCGCCTGAAAAAGTTCTCTGGCTGACAGCTTCCATGATCAGCCATCACAGATGGTTGTGTGATTTATACCAGAACGCCATGCCGACGGACAAATGTGGAGAGGTCATTCTTCTGTTCTTGATTGTTCACAGAATCAACAGAAAAGACAAAAAAAAGGACAAAATTCAGTGACTACTTTGAGCAATCAAAGTGCTTTACGGGAGAGGTTTTGGGTGTTGATTGTCCATCCCTCCTACCCCTTGCTGTCTTATACTGTAGGAGCCGGTTGTTGCCACCTGCAAGCCAAAAAAAAAAAAAAAACCCTATAATGTAGTTTAACTTATAAACTGTCCCTGTATCTCTGAAATCTGACTATATTGTGACATATCATCTTGTTTACTGTGATAATTGGAAAGAGAACTGATCTTCAGACATAAATCAGGCCACAAAACATAGTGATGCAACTAAACCTGTCCATATCTTTGAAATAAATTCCAAAACAACTAGGAATGAAAAACAAGGACTATTTTCTCTCCTTGATTAGAAATATTATAAGGAAAGTAAATCTCAACAGTTGGCAAAATAAAGCAATAAGTAAACATCTTTACCAAACATACCAATAAATGTAGAGCAGAGCTCCTTTTGGTTTTTATAGGGATTACTTTTTGTGCTCCTTTAGTGTCGCTTATGTAAACAGGACATATTTCATGATGTTCCTCGTAGCTCATCAGCATCGTGTTCAAGTGACGCGTCCAGGACCAAACTCTGACCTTTTATTAAGCCAAGAAACCAAAGTTAATCACAGAGTAGAGGAAGAAAGTAAACAGGGAAACCTGACTGTGACTAACAGACTCCTAGAGCTATATACTCAGAAGAATAATGATTGAACTAAGAACAAGTGAAACTAATTGATCTGAAACACTGAAGGAAAATTCTGAGATGAAGAGAGAATCATAAACTATTCAAACAAACTTTAAATACTAAGCAATCAATAGAAGATGGCAAAAATATGGTGTCAAGGAAATAGAAATAAAAACAAATAGTCAAAGGATGGTCAAAATAGATGAAAACCAGGATTTTTCCTTATATAAATGAAGAGTATGAATTCGAATCTCAAACTATAAGGACAAAATAAAAGTATGTCTGGTTAAATCTGCAACATCAGGGATATGAAACTATGGTACAAATTGGGGAAGATATCCTTAAAAGATGATTAATAAATAAAGTGTATGTTAGGGTCTAATATATTAAACTGAAGGAAGGTCAACATATTTACATAATTTAATATTTTCACAGCAACATAGTTTTAAAAACTTGCGTTTAATAATTTTATATTTACCTCCACTGCCTGCTGGCATTTAATATTTTAAAACAGTTAAGGAAGCAGAACTAGAGTCCTTGACAGAAATGTATTCCTCATTAAGAGCACCTTGATTCATTATAATTATCATCATTTTATCATAATCATAAAGAAACAAGAAAATAAATATCAGAAACGTGCCCTAAAATCTTTTTTCTTACTCCAAGATTCAGATATAAGATCTGCTTTGCCAAAAGGTTATAGCTGAACAATATATTAAATCAAAATCTCTTTGCTATTTTATTATTGCTGCTTCAATATTTGGTTGGTTATAACATTTCAAGTACCATTAATATTCAGGCTCAATAGAAAGACTTTACTAAACTTTTATGTTCCCACCTGAAATAGATCTTACGGTCACCGAATCCAAAGCTTAAGAGAATTGCTGGAGACATGTTAAAAAATAAATAAATAAAATAAAAACTGGGTTACAAGAGTGTCACATTGATATTTGTGAATATTGTCATCAAAATAGTCAATAATATCAACCCAATTTCAAGTTTTCCAAATATTGAGCAGCCCTAAAAATGACAGTTATCACCCTTATTTGAGCAGCATAAAGCCGGTAATTTCCCATGTGTCAAATTTACACCTCTGTCGATTTAAAGGCGTCTCTCACAGGAGTTTTTTGTACCTACAATTCATCACTTCATACTCATCTGGGGGGACATTTCATACCGACTTCGACAACTGATATTTAAAAGTATTTTTGTGCATTTTTCTCATACCCTGCTGCATTGAAATATGGTTTTACCAGAAGGGGTATTAAAAAAACACAATCAAGTACTTGCGCTGGGATCAAGTCCCACATAAAAGGAGTCATGGTGTGAGACAATGTCTTCAAAAAAAATAACAGTGTAAAATACATTTGATTTAAGATTTGAGCAATTCTATCAAGCTGGCGACACATTGCTTTGTCTCCACAGTTCATAAAAATACTTACAAAGAAATATAAACTATTATGCAATGCCTTAAAATGTATACAGGTATGGCAGAGTTTGCTGGTACAAAATGGAAGTAGCAAGAAATGAAAAGGCAGTGTATGTGTGTCTGTGTGTGCAGTGGGGGTATGAATCGGTGAAAGTGTGAATTGACCATAGAAAAGGTCCTTGCTTGTAGGAAACACAAAGACACTCGTTTCGCAGTTGACAGTCAAAAACCCGACTCTCATCACAAAAACAATCTAGCCTGCCTGATCACATTCAACAGAAAAACAGATCATCATTTCGCCTCCAATTCTCTTTTTGTTTAAAGTAAATAAGTTTATTGTCTATATTCCTCTGTGCGATGTTTTAGGAGACAACACTTGAGTCAGATCTGCTGGGATCAATCATTAGGTTCCCTGTGTCGTTATCCACACGAAGAAAGATAAATAAGTAACAATCCCATTTTGATGCAATCACAGGAGAGTCTGAGAAACATAACTTTTCGTAACAAACACTTTGAGCTCCCAGGGTTTGCTTGTACACGGCACTGCATCAAAATTTTATGGTAAAATAAGTATTAAATTTCTGCCAGAATACTTCTCCACCCCGAATAAATTTATTTAGTTTCAACACCCGGCTTCATGATGCGGAGACAAAATTACTTTCTGTAAGACAATTGTTTCACTTGTAAATGAAAGCACTGATTTGCTGCAGACAAACTAGAATGAAGACTTAGAGTAAAGAAATCAAAACCATGACAAGCTTATAAAGCAGCTTTCTTGTGTCTTCAAGCTATTATGCATTCTTTTGCCAGCACTGCAGAGGGGAGTTGCGCTCTAATTAAACTCACCTCCAAATATCCTTGCCGACACCTCCAGAATACTCAAAAGCTTTGAAAATGTGGCTGAGACGGGAGTTTGTTATGCATGTACGCAGCAGTGCTAATAAATTCCCTGTTTAGACTCCAGCCAAGATTAGCGTTGCAACCTGCAGAACACATCTCCGGCGTAATCGTGAGTCACAAAGGTCACTATTCAAATTCTTTGACACATGAAAACCTTGTGTGATTGAAGCAGTCCTCAGAGGTAATGCCAGCTGCCTGAGCAGGGCTGTGTGAACTGTTAACTACTGATTGCTGCTGCAAACACCTGTGTGGATAAAACGCTTTGCTACCATTCAACACTATCAAAGCTTGAAACGCTGAGGCGGTGCTGGATCTAAACAGGACTGCAGCGGAATGTCTTTAGGTTCTCCCAAGGACTGGAAAATTTAATTTTCACTTTGCGTCGCAGGGGGGCAAAGGGCCTGGTAAAGTTTCCACATTTTGTCACGTTTCAAGAAAAAGCTTGAGTCCGTTTCGCTGGGATTGCGTGTGATCGATCAAAAAGGGCTGGATAATTGTGACGTGCAAGGAAAAATAAATGGTTTTCAAAAAGTTTTGCAACTAAAATTATTGAACTTTGGTTTTCATACAAGTTTCTGCTTGGCTCCTTTCTAGCTTTATTTACTTAGGTTCAACCATTGTCGTTTATTTTCTTGTTGTAGTTAATTTATGCTGATTGTTTGTGCTTGATACTTGTTTCCTTAGATCAATATTTCTTTCTGCTCAGTGTTGAAGTTTAATTTATTAATATTTCTTTACCTCCATTCCCTCTGTTCTATCGTTCACCTTCCCCCAGCTTGCTTCCCTGCACAGCTGTTATTCATCTCCTCATTTCCTCTGCCTGCGTTCTCCCTCAGCTGTGCACTGTTCCCTCCTGATTAGTCCCTCTGGTTCCCATGTCACTCTTTCCTCAATATAAATAGCTCTCCTTCATTGTTCTCTGCTGCTTTCATTGTATTCGTCATTGATTTTTCTACTAAAGTTTTCTGCTCAGCAAATCTCCATGCACTTGGTTCCTTTGTCACAAAAAATTATGACACTTTTCTGATTTCCAGATAAGTGTTCTTCAGATATTTATTCATGAAGATAGAAAACTATCTTTCCTTCCACTTTACAATTCTAAGTTACTTTGTTTTTATCTATTCTAGAAGTTCATAGTTGTGGCGTGACTATGGAAAAGTTCAAATGCATGACAACTTTTCCTGTAAAAGCATAATGCTGGCTGCACTAAAGCAATTTTTTCAGTTTATTTTTGTTAAGAAAAATTGATTGTCCTGCCCAACATTATTTGTGCCTCAGTGGCCCATAAAGAGCTTTCAGAGCAGTCAGGACCTCGTGAATTGATGCTTAACAGTTGAACAAACACAGCCCAGTTGGCATTAAGAATAAGCGGTTTGATAATGACTCCCTCTCTCACAAAGAAAAGAACACACCTCCTCTGTGATAAAAGCTTATTAGCTACCTGAAAGGATTAAATCGGATCACTCGGGGCTGTTACAGCAACTGTAAATAAATAAGCTCCTACTTTTTACTCGTTCACCTTGTACAAAGGATTTCTGGATTTATTTTAAGCTGATGAGAAATCTCTGCCAAGCATCCATTTCAAACTCTCTAACCCCCTCCCTCCAAGAAATGACACTGATGTTACCTTTTAGAGATATACATTTAGACATGACTGCTAATCCGCTGCATTTATTAAATGCTGGAGGGAAAAGGGTGAGTTATTAAGATTGAAATTAAAGACACCCTAAACGATTAAACACATAATTAACAGCTATTGCATGAAGGGTAAGACTTGTCAAATCTCTTAGGATTTCTGATTGGGTTGCCTAAATCTCCCACAAGTAATACTTCTAGTGAAAACATGTCATCAGGAACACAAACTCAAATACTGAGCCTGGAGCAACAGAATAACTCCCTAAAAAAAAGAAAAAAAAAATTGTTTTGGCTTATTTTTCAATTTCGAGACATTTTTAAACAGCACTAGAGCTACAGCTTAACGTTACAGCCAGGCCAACAAGCTGTACCAGGCAAACGCATATATCCAAGCTAAACAATCGCAGCCCCTTGAGGAGAGAGATTATTTATTAGTGTGCCAAATGAACAAATTTATTCGACAACAAAGCAGAAAAACTACAAGTCTTTGCGTGACAGTCCGGAAAAAATCAAGCTGAGCTTTGGCCACAGCCCTAGAACAAGCATCTGTCAAAACAAATGGATTTTGTTTCATGGATTTACATTAATAAATAATAAACTAAAGATGCAAGGATCAAATGGGAAAAAAAGAATATTGACAAAGAAGTGTGAAATCGCTATACAGACGTGATAGTCATAGAAACTTTATAACTGCTCTGGAAAATGAAATAAATTGCTTTTGGAAGAACAAATTATGCTCTAAACTGTGAGATAGCATTTTGAAAAACAAAAAGCAAAGACCTACCAAACTCTATTCATTCAGTGTTTACTCATTTAAACATAATGAATATTTCAACAACAGACCTATTAGAAAAAAACAACACAATTTTTAAAAACGAAAGAAAGGCAAGTAAACTAACCTTCAAAATAAAATATAGAGTACTGATGTCCCTTGAGGTCTTTCACGTTTTGCAGTGCTACAAGAACAAACCTGATTGTGCAGTATTTTATTTCGATTTTGCAAAATAAACCAACACTACGTAGAGTTTAACTTTGAAGTGAAATGAAAAGCATGCACAGCGTAAAACTTTTTAAAAGTGTACCATCTGTATTGGTCTTCCTCCGCTTTGAGACCGCTAAATAAAATCCTCTGCCACAATTTGCCTCCACAATTCCCTAATTAGTAAATAGTCCACCAGTACATATATTAATCTCAATTTGCTAACAGCTGTTTATTGAAGGCACTCAGAGGTTTGCTAGAGGACTTTAGTGAACAAACAGCATTTGGCAGACCAAGAAACACCACAGACAGGTCAGAAATAAAGTTATAGAGACATTTGAAGCAGGGTTAGCTTAGAAATCAATATCCTAAGCTTTGAACATCTCACTGAGCACCGTTTAATCCATTACCCAGAAATGGAAACGATATGACGCAGCTACAAATCCACTATGACATGCCCCTTCACCTGAACTAACAAGCAGAGAAAGCATTAATCAGAAACCATGGTAACTCTGTAGGAACTGTGGAGATCAACAGCTCAGGTAGGAGAATTTGTCAATAGGAAAACTATTAACCAGGCACCCCACAAATCTGTCCTTTATGGAAGAATGGCTGAACGAAACCCACAAAAACTCGTGTCCACCATTTAACAGAAGCCATGTAAGCGACACAGTGAGCATCTGAAAGAAGGTGTTCTGGTCAAATGAGGAAATGGTGAAACGTTTGGCCTACATAAACAATCCCATGTGTTGCAAAAACTAGCTGCAGCCTATGCATAGCATCTTCACAGAGAAACATGGTGGTGGTCAGAGATGACAGGAAGCTGGATGGAGCTTAAATGCAGCATCATAATAACCATAAACATTCAACCAGTTTTTCAATGGAGTGATTTGACTGAAAGCATGTTTATTTGATAGAAAGGCACAGTCAGAATTTAGAGAGAAATCCAATTGAAGTTGAACATTTAGAGTCATAGATGCCCTTAATTTCCATCACTCAAATAGTTTTCAGCTAAATACTAATGCATCCCATCCTGTTTGCATTTTCAAATATATAAAATGTTTTGAAGTGTGTCATTTTCGTTCCACTTTACAAATTACACCAAACTTTGCGTTACTATCATGTATTTTCTTTAAAAAAGATACAGAAAAAAAATTGTCTTGTAACTTGTAAAATGTGAAAAAGAATCTGCGGTAACAATCCTCATGGAGTCACTGCAGAGCTTAAGCATTTTAGGGTAAATACAGAAATGATCTTTGACTTCCTGCCTATTGTAGATGTGCCACAGTCCACACTCCTTAAACATGAACACAGTCACCTCAAAAGGTTTAAAGTCAACTGAAGACTACTCAGAAAACTACTTTGGCTAATGAGATCGTGAAGGCAGCCCCATCTTTCACTGCAAGAATGATAAACCACATCCTAATGTGATCTAGTCCATAGCACGTCGCTGGTTCAATCAGAGTGGGAAATGAACAATATAAAATAAATAATTCATTCGCCCCCTTATTGTTATTCAGGGTCACACAGACAATCCCAGCACACATTGAGAAAAAGGCGGGGAAACACAACACAAGACTCAACAGTTAATCATAGGGCTACAAGAGACAATCATTCACCTACATTTATGCCTTGGGGCAATGAATGTGACTTGCATGTTCTTTCAGTATATAAGAGACTAGGTGACACGATGTCACCTTGTCTGTAACCGACATGTAATTTAAAAGAGAAATGAAAATGCAATCCGCTATTAAAATGTGCTCCTTCACAATAGCTGTCTTTATTTAGATTTTTTTAGCCAATAATTACAAAAGAACCTTCTGTCACTACAGAGCTGCTCTTTAGCTTGAGGACAAATCACTCAGCCTCAATGCATTCTAGCAACGAATATTAAGGTTTTTTGTTTTTGTTTTTTTTAATGACACACACACATTGAGGAGATTGCGACAGCATAAATGTTATGTTATAGTTGCATAGCTTAGCTCATACAAAGTGACCAAACAAAAGTGCTGAGGCATTGCAACTATGTGCTTTTAAAGATGCTCATGTTGCAGAATCAGAGACGTGACATCAGTGCTGTCCCATCTTTTCCTTCAACTCAAATGTTAATTAGGCGTCTTGACTACATCTGGTCCTGACTCAAACATTGTTTGCTTTGTCCTGGTTTTCCCTTTTTTTTTATTATTTCTTTTGCAAGTGGGCACTTCACAAATCTGGCCTTTAAGGAAAAGTTGTTGAAAGACATAAAAAGTCCAGTTTGAGATAGAAGACAGGTACACTAGTCTTGAACTAAATTCAAAAGCCATAACAAATGTTCCAATGTTTGGCCTCGTATTCAGTAACTAGATAACGATGGTTGTATTTACAAGTGGCATCATCAGCTTAACTTGTTATGCTGGCTTTTTATTTTAACACAAATTAAAGATGTTCTCTCCTATATACATTTTAGTAAAACAAGGTTCCTAAATTGAGGGATGTTTTGATTCAGACCGTTGTTTAGACGTATTGAAAATCTCTTAAATATTGTAGTTTAGTAGGTGTTATTCATATTTCTTTTAATTTTTCCCTTTTAATTATTTTAATTTTATACAGTTTGATAAAAATCACAAACAGTTATGTGATTTCTGTCTGTGAAAGGTGCCACATAACCAGTCTTTATTTACTTACTATGACAGTTTTTTTTAAAGTTTTTGAGTTTTAATTTTATTTTAATGTGCACAACTTGCAAAATTTTACTACATCTAGGAAATCACTGGTGATTGAATTGGGTAGAAAGAGTCATAATACTAGGGTAGACCATGCAGTGTTAGAAAAATGTGGGTTTTTTTACTGAAATGGATGTGATTGTATGTAGCTAAAAATCACAGCAACATTCAGTAGGTGAAAATGCTTAATCTTATTTTAATTGATATACATCTTTACTGGGAGAAGAAAAAAATTGATTAGGACGTTCTTATTTTAAACCTAGCCGTTTAATATGCCCTAAAATACAAATAGGGAAACAATACCTTGCTGCTGGTTTGTAATAATGTAATTCCGGGATGAAAATAGTCATCTCTCTAAAGATTTCCAGCCTGCTTCTATCGTGTACTGTGAATTTGCTGAGTTTGTGTCTTTCTCTGATGCGGGGGGTTTGGGAGGAGGATCTTAACTTATTCTAATGCTAAAGTGAGAATTTGCCTATAAGACAAAAAAACTTGTTAGTGTGAAACAATTTACTACAAAAAAATCATGCATTTTCTTCTTTGTCCAAGACGATCACAGCTGTTCTAAAAAGCACAACTGCAAACCCACTTTAGAGATGCTGATTGCTAAGGTCATCACATGGGGGTGGTATGCTCTGTCTCCTGACGCCCACCATGTGTCAAGTATACTGTACTTCAGGTATTAACAGAACAGACTGTCATAACAGACTCGATTTCAATAAAAAAAAAGGAAGAAAAAAAAAGGGGTTGGCTGAGCAGTTACATCTCAAAACAAATGATCCATGTAAAACTCGCCAGATGAGCAAATTTTATGATAGCACTCACTGGAGTTTGACATGCTTCGTGGAGTAAATACCCTTCTTTCTGCAATACAATTTTCACAAAATAAAAGTGAAGGTCAACCGAGAAGGCCATCGCCTCTTAATTTGTTTTTCTGTCAACCTTTATTAGAATATTAGATTAATTTTAGAGCCTTTTATCACTAATTGCCTGGGTATCTCTAAATGTGGCAGAAGAAATGCTAAATATTCATCAGAATATTCCTAATTTCAAAGCCATTTTATTATGCTTCCTGAATATTTGGTTTGACGAGATGTGATACTGTTTTCAACACCTTTTCTATTTCAAGTGCAATTATAACTAACAGTGAAATGTCCTGTATTATAAAGCTAATTAGGCCATTTGCTTCACTGAAGACATTGTTTGGAGATTAAGTTGCTCTGACCCATCTGGCTGACAGTCTTGTAGGGTCTCAACTCCCATTAAAATGTCTGCCGTAGAGGGCAGAGAAATTTATTGAATCCTATTATTGTCCTGATCTAATTTTTGAACATCAGCGGACTGTAATTTCCCCACAGCCTCTGACAATGTAACCATAATTGAAGAAGGGCCGTTAAAAGATTTTTAAGAATACATAAGCTTAAAGCTGATAAACTTCATAGAATTTTAGATGTGTTGTTTTATTAAATAATTAAATTTAATTCAGTGCATCCTTTAGGAAACAGCCATCAAGGGCCATAACAAGATTTACTGTGAACCATGATGGGGCTTTTTTCTTATTGCTCATTGAATTGCATGACCACAGATATTGGATCTTATAAGTCGGGTGTCTTTAAATATCTTCAGATCCAAAAACGACAGCCCTATGAAATGAATAAGCAATTAAAATATAAAGATTTACAGCACAAACCAAGTGGGATACATAAAGAGAGCTCATCCAGAGCCATTTTAAAACCTTTTCTTATGTGCATCTGTTCAGCTTATAAAAGGCCACTTTAATTCTAACGTAGATAAAGATCAAAAAGCTATTTTGCACGTGAACACTAGCAAGCAGGGCTCTAGGAGAATACCCACGTCTTAACTCGTGTAAATTCATACTGATACTTTGGTAGACATCAACTTCAATGTTTCCATGTTTTTTTTTTTTTTTAGGATTTACCCAATTTTGAATGCCTGCATTAATAAAAAAATTAATAAAAAATATGACCCAAAACATTACAACATTACTGACATGCAAAAAAAACAAAGGCGTGGAGCATCTGCTAAAAGTTTTCCGTCATTGTCTGACATGTTCTCCGCGGCTAAGGTTAGAATTTTGGATATGAAATAATTTTGCACTGGCTGGAAATCCAACAAATTATATCATCAGAGTGATATGGCATTAGACTCATCATGAAATACAATGTTTGCTTGCAAAACAGTTATGACAATAAATATTAACTTTATGGAGCACAGCATTACATGCTGATTTCACTCCAGTGGTATTATGTTCTCACTGCTTCAAAGGGAACGGTTTAGTGTAAAACCTTGACAGTGGAAGAGAAACAGTTTGGGCCGCTGCAGACCCTGGTCTGTCTGTGTCATGTGACCTGCAGCTGAAAGACGATACATTAATAATAAGATGCTAAAAACCGTACTAAATTTAGGGAGTAAGACTACATTTAGGAGCGTGAACAACTTTTCCCCTAAATTACTTTATTAGGACATGATTATATAGAATTGCAAAAAAATACTTGAGCTATGAATGATCACAGATGAAACAAGAGGTATTAGCAATACCCTTCAGAAAACATTTGCAAATAAAAACAATCAACAAAAGCAAGTCAGATTTATGAAAGACCTTGTGTGATGTGTGCTTAGTCAAACAATAACGCTAAGCATGCTAAAACACAAGTAGCAGCCTTCATGAAAACCAATTAAAGCCCCCGGTAGAGTAGTGTATAAAAGCTTTGAAAGTTTAATGGATCAGGCGCATTCTTTGCCGATGTGCATCAACAATCGTTCAACTTTATTCTATGTTCCTTTTAAAAAGTCAGAATTTTATTCATCCGCTAACTAATTAAAAAGTTTTAAGTAAAAAAATAAATAAATAAAAACTCTTCTGTGTAAAACAAAAATTTTGTTTAGAAAAATTAAAGGGATTATTTTCTACTTTTTTGCCGTAATTAGAGTTGTGTAAAGTATGAGCACTGAAGGTAGCTTTTTGCTCATGGATTTGAGATCTTTTGGCATTAAATGTGTGCGATAAGCTAGAGACAAAAACATCAGTGGGAAGTCATTCTAATTCCATAAAAGAGTTCAGGTCAGTTTATTAATGAAATACACCTAACAACTTCAATATCTGTGCAACAAAAAACAAGAGAGTAACATCACAGATTTAAAAAATGCATGAATTCAGATGAGTTATACAAGCATCTAATGTAGGAGAGGTCCTAATGCGCCATGGCAGACTACCCCACTATCTCTGAGCAGCTACTGCAGAGGCCCAATCTCCTCAATGTTTCAACCATCCCAGGTGGGACAAACTAAAAGCATGGATGACCTTTTCAAGGTTGCCAAAACACACAAACGGCTTTACCTTTGCAATCATTTTTATCTAATAAAATCCCCCTACTATATGAAACTTTGCATTTATAGCCAAAGGTCCTCCACTATCCACTATTTCAGTCAGTTCAACTTGATATATCTCAAAGATGACCCAGCCTTTTCACCAACAATCAGTTCAACTCCCAGTGTTAACTAAACAAAGTAAAGTGAGAACAGAAAATGGAAGTTATGAATTAAATCAAACTACACTAAACATTTCAGCATTGTTTACCATATCATTTAGAATATAAATGACATGTACAGATTTCACAGAATTTCTGTCTCTCAAATCTGTCTTTATTACATGCTCTTTCCATTTCATGTTCTTTTCAAATGAGGGGGCGATGCTTTCTCTGTGGGGTTGCTCCGGTCAAACAGAGACCTGGGAAATGGCAAACTTCAGCATCTGCAGGGGTAGCAAATTCTGTCAGGGATAACTACCTTGGCACAAGTATTTCATGGTGTGCCAAGGTGGATATCCCTAAAAGAATTTGTTTCCCCTGTGTCGTCCCTACAGGCCTTGCTTTCTCTTGGAAGCAGGGGAGTTAAGCTATGTTCATGTGCTCTTATTTTGAAACACGTGACACTTTCTGAGTGTTGAATTGCCTTGAATGGTTAGACTGCGCATTATACCGTCATACAGATATCATCTGCTGTTACTGAGGTCACTACAATATAACCACACCTTTCCCATAGAGAAAATGCTCTTTGGGGGACAGGTGTGTAAATGCTCTTTAATTAAAATTATAGAGCATTTACTTGTCTGACTTGACTTATGAATTCTTCTTACTTTATTAACATCCATTGCGTCTCAAGATCAAACAAAAATTGTTTTCGGCTGAAAGACCAACATTCACAGTTGCTTTAGTCTCTATTCATGTAAAAACTTGAGATGGATCATTCACAATCAAGTAAGATTGATAGAATGTTTTTTCTCACCACAAACATAAAGATATCATTTAGTCAAAAACAAATACAGTAAAGCTGCAGCCACTCTAAAACTGAAAAAGTCTAAGGGCTATGAATACGTTGCAAGGCACCGCGTCTCTCCAATTACACTTCCTGAAAATATGTTAAACAATTTTTGTCTCTATGAAAGCTGCAAATAACTATCCACTATCTGCCAACGTTGGTGTTTATGCCGATCTAATCACATTACTCTGAAATTA
Source organism: Poecilia reticulata (assembly GCF_904066995.2). Lineage (NCBI taxonomy): Eukaryota > Metazoa > Chordata > Actinopteri > Cyprinodontiformes > Poeciliidae > Poecilia > Poecilia reticulata. The sequence goes on from NC_088842.1 coordinate 27,263,571, forward strand.
ATCTTTTTATTCTCTTATTGATACGTATTTTTTTAATACATCTTTTTATTATGCAACATAGCTATTGAGAGCTAGGCTTACTCCTCCTAAATTGCAGTTACAAAATAGCCATTTAAAAATAACATCAAGGCCTGGATGCCAATTCTAATATCTCAGTTGTGGAGGCTGCTATCTTTTCAGGAAAGACAAACATGGCCACAAGCAGTGCTTTATTCAAGCAACAGGAGGCCTCGCCAAGGGCAATGTGACTGTTGATAAACCCACAAATCAACAGCAGATTTAATCTGCGTGTCCCACTTGGCACATAATGGGAGAGCTCAAGCAGTCCAAGCTTAGTAAGTCATTCTTTGAACCTGCATTTATCGCACTTTTGTTTCTAATCAACATAATTTGACATCGAAGAAAGTATCACAAATTTCATTTCTAGTAGGTAATCACCACAGGAGAGCCCTAGATTCCACTACAGTGAACAAACTTAATTAGAAAGAAGTCAGCACTGCAGTTTGCCTTCTGTTATACCTGAGGAAACAATGCTTATGCGTACTGTGATGAGCGGAGTTGAGATTAATCTGGAAGTCACCTGTGCAGCCTGCATCATCTTGCAATGTAATTCCCACATTAATTAGCTCACAATTGATACGACTGAGAAAAACATAAGGATGAATACTTGGCAAGGCTGTCTATAGTTTTTTTTTTTTTTTTTTTTAATCCCATTAGGAAATAACCATCTATATTGTTTCTAATTGCCCATTTCATGGGGTTTTTGATAAACTGAGTCTGTCCTATACTTAATAAACTAAAGCATCTTCTGGGGGTGGGAGGTATTAATGGAAGGACTCTCAATTGAAGGTTTGGTAATCCTCCTTCTTCTTCCCTTCAAAAACAATTCCCAGATAGGCTAGGCAACCCTATTTTACTTGTGACGAATGCTATTAGAAACTCTGTGGTGCACTTGTTTTATGTTGCTATCTATGGAGACAAAACCAGCTTGCAACCAGGATGAGTTGACCTGCTCCATCAATTACAGCTCCTTGTTTCCAAGCCAACCAAATACCTAGAAATCAAATGCTGTCTAGTGTGTTGTGCGGTAAAAAGCCACATTGTCTAAGTGTTCTTCCTTTTAAACTTGATTTAAAAAAAAAAAATCATTTCAATTGTCAATAAAAATCTGACATTTTAAGCAGCTATCATAATAACTACTCCATTCCTATTGGATGTGGTAACGTATAAGGTAAAATTGACAACTGACTTGAGAGTGTTGTATGCAGAAACAAACATTTAAATTAATTTCAAGCCATTAACATAAAGTCATAAGTTTATTAAAAACTGCCAGCAAGCACTCCAGATCCATCATTGTCTCCTTGTACTTCTTAGGTTAATGCTGAGCAGGCTGAGAAAACGAGCTGATCGTATCAAATCCTCCATGTGAAGGACATACTTGTCTTTCCTGCCAGTATCCAACATATTAAATCAGCCCGCAGTAGGATGATGAAATTTGACTGCACTACACCCTTTAACAGGATACTACAGAGGATGCAACTCTTCACTGCTTTTTAAAACATGTATTTATTGCACGATGTCTAAGCCGCAAGCATGTATTTCTAAAAAATACTAATAGCGAATGTAATTTTAGTTATTTTTAAGTAAATTATGTTGACTGAGTTTACAACTAATGCTATTGTAGAAAATTTTTAGGTTTATGCTTACTTATATTTAATGAGTAATTTGGCATGAAAGCTTCTTCGCTCTAGATTTGGACTACCCTACTTTCTCGCTGATCCCTGGATCCTAGAAAAAAAAAAAAGTCTCAATTCAGAGAAAAGGCCCTACTGCCTCCAAGGTCTTCAGGGCTCTAAGGCGCATGTGTCAAACTAAAGGCCCACAGGCCAAAGCTGACACACCGTGACAATTTCTGTTTTATTAGAACAAAAAAATATGGTCTGTCAATTTTGGTTTAAAAAAAACCCCATCCAAGTTCATAATGAGAGCGCTAATTGGTCCGACCTTCAACTTTGAGACAATATGTTTCTATACGCTGGTGTTTTCTTTCATTTTCACCAACTGCTAGGCAGGCTTCTGACATTAAGGCAGTTTGACAAATATTTTAAAAATACCCAAAGTTTTTGGTTAAATAGACATTTTACAGTCTACCTGTCAGTCTAAGGTTAGTAAAAGATCAAGATTTGAATCTATGTTTACAGATAAAACAAAGATAAATCCAACGAAAATATAACAGCTCAAATGACTTGATGTTTATGTATTCTGCCTCTTTTGTGCTTTAATGAGTTACAGTTCAAGTTTAAGCAGAAGTAGGCAAAAAAAAAAAAAATCTCATTGCAGAGCACTCTTCAGTCTGTCCTCTGGAAACCAAAAGGTGTAGGCCAGGCAAGACCATTCATCAGAGAAACAGCCAACAGGCCAATGGTAACTCTAGAGGAGCTACAGAGATTTAATTGAGCAGTTTCGGCAAGACTTGAAAAATGATTTTCAAAGGCAATTCTTGTCAAATCTGATGGAGCTTGAGGTCATTTGCAACAAAGAATGAACATAATTTTTTGTCTCTATATCAGATTTGTACATACAGACATACTGTATGACTAAATACTTGTAATTGCAGCATGAGGTGGTTTCAATGAATATTAAATTGTGAGCAGGAGTGGATACACGAAGCAGTCAAACCAGTCAGGTAAATGCAGGTACAGGATGCAGGAACCAGCTGTAGTAACAGAGTTCACTCTTCATTTTCACATTCGCACCCCCGTTTACCTGCCACCGTGTGTTGTTTTTAGTCCTGCCATTTTGTCGCGTTAGGTGTTGCTTTTTTCATTAAAAATGAGCAGCTGCCTGATTTAATTTCTTTTATTTATATTTAATCACAAATATACTAACAGAAGACTTTTATTGAAAGATTCCATTAAAAGCTTCTCACTGACTAAATGAGCCGAGTGCACAAGGAGGTGCAGCCTCACATGGACGCCTGGCAGCTTCGGTAAGAGACTGATGCATGGGTTTGACTGGAACCTCTGGGGACAGCTTTAATCCTAAAAACCGATGACACCTCCACCTTTCACAGTACTGCAGTATTTGACATGTACAGAAGCTGACATACAACATGAGAAAATTGTTTTGTCCAATCTCATTCACTTTCCTTCTGATGCGCTACATATACTGTAATTGCATTTGCTGATGTAAAGTCATTATAACAACCCTTCTTCCTGAGCCGTGTATTTTATACTCGGCAGTGATTTTATGTTGTTTTGCTGCTGCTTCAACTTTATATCTTGTAGAATGACAGCTTTAATATAATTTGTTCTTAAACTAGGCAGTGGATGCTAGAAAGAAAATGTAAACATTTGTTCGATATCTGTGCTCTCCACAATACTGACCACTGTTTGTTTCTGAAATGATGACTCCCTTTCTCTTTGCATGTTTTCTAGATTGCGAGGCTCTAGAAATGGCCCTAAAAGGGTGAACATACAGCATGCTTTGTCATACTAACTGTGCCGAACAGGGCAGAAACTTGGCACTTTGAAAATTGGTACCATTTTGTACTTTACTATTTGTACATTTGAAAGAACAGTTTGGCTCCCATAATTTGAGAAACTGACTTCCTCGAAAACAAGCTTGAATGCTTCCACAAAAGAGCAACCTTACATGTATGTTTTGAGACTGTGGGTGGAAAAGCCACAGCAAAACAACCACGCAGACACAAGGAGTACAGCCTCTTCACAGAAATGGACCAGCTGTAATTCAAACCAGGCAACAGTTTACAGCAGAGGTTAGCAACTTTTTCAATTCAAAGAGTCACTTTCGACCCCCCTGCAGCTACAGAGCAAAATGTAGAGCTGTAAAAAAAAAAGACAGGTTTGAAGAACGTGTACTAAATGAAACATTTTAATTTAGAAAGTAGGAAAATTAAACTAAAATGTATTTATATTTCTGGATTTTTACAACACAGTTAACCATAACCTTTAGAGAGGTAAAATGATTCCAGGTGATTAAGATCTCTTGAATAAATATGGAAAATGAAGAAACATTCTGGACTGAAAAATATTAAGTACATATTAAAAACAACAAAAAAACTAAGCGTACAAGTAAATCATTTAAAGTATTACTGCCAAACCATTTTAGTGACTTGGCAGACAAAAACATGAGCAATAGTATGTAGCCAAACCCACAAGTTTGGATTTAGTTGATGACTTTATGCTAAAGTTTTAGGTTGTCTAGGCTTAATATAGCTAAATATCACAACAAAAAACAACAACAAACAAAATAAATCATACATTGTTGTATGATAATCTTTTAATCTAGACCAACAAGTTACTGGAAAAATGAATTGAATACTTTGCTTTTTTATTTTATTTTTTTAAAATCCTGACTAGATATTCTTATACAAACACTGTATTACCACTGTAAAACACCATCATTTCCCAATGGTTCTACTCGTGGCTGTTTAAAACATCACAAACAAATTTCAGATCGGTAAGAATTAAAAATGTCTCACTTCTCATGTCGCATGGAAATGAAGACGTAAACTGGTTTCGTTGAGATTAAACTATTTTAAGGCAATAACCAACCTCAGAGTTATGGCGAGGCACCCAAGTAACACCGACGGAACAGATTCTAAATGAGGTGCAAAACACAAGGCTCTCAAGCATAATGCGAGCGATTTACAGCATCTGTTCCAGGTGGGTTGGGAAAATATTGACAAGCAAGCACCACTGGAGTGTGTTCAAGCAAACAATAATATAACGACAATTATTGCTGCTGCACAGGCTTTTTGCAGCAGGAGAAGAAAAATGTGTTTGGATGACTCCCAATTGTCACTTGACGCTTGAATACTTCACCTGCACACACCGCAGAGTTTAAGGGTTAATGTTTGAGATCAGGCAACAGAGAAGCATCTTTGCAAGGATGAATCATGCAGTGAATAATGTGTCTAAATGTCATCAAGTTGAAAGCTGGGAAAAAAAAAAAAGAAAAAAAACACAAAATAATTTCAGGTTAATTATTAAATAAAAATCACAGCTGCTTGATGGCTGAGAACTCAAATTTATCAAAATAAGAATAATTTGCAGAGATGTCAAGATATTATTCACAGTACTTGGAATGAATGTCATTCCAAGTACTGTGAAGCATATTACTTGGAATCTCTTTGCAAGTACTGTATTTTTCATAGCACAGATACACTTTAATGATGTGCTACATGCACAAGTAAAGCTAACAAAGTCAATCGAATGTACATGTTTGACACCTTAGTAGTTCTACAAAATGTGTCTGAGCAAATCAGCGTACTGCTCTCAGTGGGAACCATTTCTGTCAGGCTGCACTTTTAGAGTCTCTTGTGCAGAACTGACTGCAATGTGCATGAAGCAGCACATGGTTGGGTTTATGTAATCTATTTTTTGTATTTCTTACATTAATGCAAGAAATGATGACACATTTTGTCAATTTGCCACCTTTTGCAGCATCTCCTTATTTACTAGCTAATAGGTTCTGCGGTTTGAAACAGACAAAATGTTGGGCCATGTAGTTCACAGTGCATCTCCATTGTGTCATAAAGTTAAACAGGGACATCGTGCAAATCTCTGAACAGTACAGTCAAGCCAATCCTAGTGCCCTCAGGTAAAATGACTAGCTGGTGATGGTGACGTTTTTTTTTTTTTTCCAGTTCAGGTTTTGTTGTGTCAGCTCTCAGAAATGAAGGTCATACTGTATTGTCATCAGCTGAAAAAGAAACCCATATTCTCCGCCACAATGGAGAGTTGGTCATCCAGAGCGACAAATTCAGCCAACCTTTGTGTCATTTTTTTTTCTTTGCTGCTTTCTAGTGGAAACTCGTGTCCTTTCTGTACAAGTTAGTCTAAAAGTGTATTGCTTCACTGTGCCTCCTTTCAGAGCTACGAGGGAGAATTCCTATTCAGCCAAGTGTTTAATTTTTAAGTGTAAAATTAAGCTGGAGAACTTTAAAGTAGTTTTTTTTCACTGTTCCATTTTCAGCATGCGAAGTGCAACTGTCATTGTCTGTTTTGCAACGATTCAAAATTGTCGACGACTAGTAGTAACTCCAGTAGGGCAACAACACAGACGGAGAGGAGTGCAATTCACTACTCTGATTCTGAAAATTGAAAAATGCCTCAACTGGATCTTAAGGCCAATCAATACCAATCAAATCAGGACATCCCTAAAAATTACAAGAGGAGGGCAGGAGGAATCTGAAGCTGGTTCATTTGTTGCACCATGATGAGGCATTAAGGAAACGTTTTAAGCAATAGGCTCTCTAATGGACAAATGAGCTTTATAAAGCAATATCTTAAATTATATCAGGATTGTAGGATCGCATAATTTGAAGAAAACACTAACGCATGAATGTCATGGTAGTAAATGCTGCATAAACTCAGTCCATCTAACTGTGGAGGTCTGTAAAAATCTGAAAAAAAGAATTGGATTGGTTGTCATCAAATGGTGGGGGCAGAGGGACAAAAAGCTGAGCTGTGTATAGTAATATAATTTGCAAATCTAATTTTAATACTTTATTATACACAACACGTTTTTAAACAAATTGCTTCATATAAAAAAAACACTTCAAGACAGTTCAGGTTTTGAAAAAACAAAGCTAGTTTTTCTGTCCTACATGTAGTGAAGCATCGAGTACCAGCACTCAAGTCTGGCACTCAGACAAGTACAATCCCTGATTTAAAGCAAGACCTTCTCACGTCAGGAAACACCTTGTTATCCATTCGTCCTGTTACTATGGAAACGCCAAATTGTTAATTACATAATGCTGAAACATATCAGAAAGGTCTCTCCAAGTCAGCATCCCCTCAAAGGGCTTTGAGAATCACTCCAGTAAACCATGCTATACTTTTTCTTTCAGTATTTTAAGGAAAAATGCCAACTGGTGGCTGTTAGGGTTTTACGACAGTAAATGTGAAAATCTACAGAAGTCACATTAAATGTAAAAGGAATTCAGCTGTAGTAACAAATTCGCTAAACTTGTGTCAAAAACCCTAAATTAAATAAATAAATAGTTTAACGTTCACACTGATTTCCAAAGGTGTTTTGTTTCAGGGTTGTTTTTTTTATAGAGTCCTGCGAGCTTTACAAAAGCTGTATCTGTCTCGCGTTAGATTTCACTTAATGCACCATTAACTTCCGCCTCTTGTGCACCAAATATAGATTTAACAAAAGATTAGTCACTGCACCCTGTAAGATTATCAATATCAGAGGGGTATTGCATGTTGTTTATACAACATAGTACACATTACTTGAAACAATGTTCCTCATAACCCTAGAGCTCAATGTATCAGATGCTGTACAGCTTCACCTTAAACAAATTGGGGTGATGTTTCTTAAAAGGCAAGTATTGCACTTTTGTTGTTTTTTTTATTTTTTTATTTCTGTACCTGCAATTCAGCAGAGTCTTTGTGAGAAGTGGTGCTCCCATGCTCTTTCCAGGCCATGGGCTGTACAGTAATCAATGTTGATGAATGAGTAGGAAGGCTTTCTTTATTCCAGCCCTCGCTGAATAGAAAGTTTCCATTATCTCTCACAATGTATTCACTCTATCAAAGTGACAGGGTTGAGGCAAGGCACACTCCATTGCCCTCACTGTGCCCATACCTACCTTCATCCGTCTACTCAAAAAAAAAAAAAAAAAAAAGGGAAAGCCGGAAGAGATTGTTAAAATAACACTGCTGAACCCTACAAAATCTATAAGACTCTAACTGGTGAATCTCATCCATCAAAGCGGTACAAATCCAATGACATACATGCATTGTGTAAAAATATTCTGTAAAATTAAATTAATCAAGGGTTTGTTTTGATGGGATTTTTTTTTTTTTTGTTCTTTTAGAAAATATAATTACAATTATTTTTGTGAAAAAACATTGGTGAGACATCAATGGGAATTTGATGCAATTAATTAATCAAAATAAACATAAGTTTATTTTGATTCCTAGCCCCAAAGGAAAAAATTAAAAGTGAAACATATCTTTTCTGAAAGTAAATAAATGATGTAATAAATGATGGAAATAAAAAAAATATATATATACATTTACCACAAATTTGATTCTAATTTCCTACAGTTTTGATGCAGGAGAAGAGATCATACTATATTTTCTATTTCCAATATTTATCTGGACCTGGAATAATAAGAACTTCCACACTTTCCAAGACTGTGTGAGAATACCGGAAAAAAAACTAGTCTATACAGGAAAAATTGGAATAACGTGACTAACTTTTAACAAGTGTGCTGATATTGCAGTCATATGTGGCTGACAGCAATGAAGAAGATCTACATCATCTGAAACCTCTGCAAATTCTGCACCTGCTTTTTAACATGCTATACATTAAGTCTGATGATGTAATTATTATTCCTCTCCAACTCACTGTTTTTAAAGAAGTGAATTGTTTCCCATGTTATCTAAATATGGACATATTTTAGGAAGTAAGCTTAAATCATCTCTAATGTTTATATAACTATATTTGGCATTTTTGTTGTGTTTTTGTTTTTTTACCATTGATGCTTCTCTTATTTATTCTTTGACCTATTTTTTGGGAGAAAACATCCCACTGATGTCTGTAATTCTAAATTATTCTAAACCATTTTGGTCTGTGAGCAGATCTAGCAGCCAAATTTTTGACTTTGTTTGCAGTACAGTGCTTAAGGTATGAGTTTGAACTCCAATTTAGATTTTCTTCACTAATCCCAGGATATTAAAGAGGCAGCATTTTTAGTGCTGTGTTGTGCATTAGTACATACAAACACTGCTTATGGAAAATTGTGTGAGCACAAGCAAAGAGTTGAATAAGGTCCACAAATATACAAGTACAAAAATACTATATAGCATTTTTATTGACCTCAATTTCAACCACAAAAAGGAGACTATTAATAATGCATATAAGCCTTATGTAATCGCCTAAGCTGCATTCTTTTTTCCATTAAAAAAAGAATATGTTAAATTTCTATAGTAGTCCATACATCAGCTAACCATTAAAAAGTTTTTCAGACCAATTATAGAGTGGAGACACTGAATGCAGACTGCTCCCATCTTCTTATATCAATAACTGCTGCCGTTTCTGTTTCAGGGGCTGAATGTATAATTTTTATGTTGTTGATCTTGGTCACATAAACCCCTCTGAGAATATAGTAAACCTTGTCTTCCTTAGTTCAGAGAAATGGTACATGTATCATTGTTGCAATAAGACAACATCAAACCAAAATGAGGTTCTAAGCAGTTTTTGTCTTTAGAAAATACACTTACAGTGACGATCAATTGGGTCTGCAGATCCCAACTAATCAGTCAATCATCCCATAAATACAAAAAAAAAATGATCAAGAAGGTGTTTCAAGTAAAAATACCATACGCCTTCCTGACGATCATAAACTGTGAAATCCACACTTCTGTGGATTTGACATTCCACAAAATTCACTTAATTTCTTAACATTTAGGCCTATGTAAGATGTGTTTTTTCAATAGCCTAACTTTATCTTGTAATGTGTTAATCCCAAAATGTATGACTACAACTCTCCACCAAACCTCAACAATGAGAGGTATGTTAAAGCCTCGAGTCCGTAAGTTTGTCTGGTTATTACTAGGGATGCACCGATTTATCGGCCAGCCGATTTATCGGTGCAGATTTCCTTAATTTTTGGAGATCGGTGATCGGCCGATTTTTACATGTGAAGCCAATCTTATCCACCGATCTCATCTAGCTTGGCAAAGGTCTAAGAATCAACCACTGTCCTCTTTTGCTCTCTGAGAAAGGTTTCACTGACAGACTGGCCCACCAAGTTATGTCTGCATGTTTACAATTAACAATAGTTACACCAATGTTGCCAACTCAGCAACTTTCTTGCTATATTGAGCAACATTTCAGACAAAAAAAATGATATCGGCCAAACTCGGAATCGACAGGTTAAGCTTTTTATAAGATCGGTAATCGGCAATCGGCCAGAACTGTAATTGGTGCATCCCTAGTTATTACTTTTGGTTAAAGATACCGGCGATATGGCAATTTTGCAGAAGCCATTGTTGGAAATTTTACCTTAATGGAGTGTCTTAACATTTTTCTGCAATTTGGTTTAAAACTTTTTCATTTTCACTAAGTAACTTCCATAATGATCTGTTGCCATGATCCTCATTCCAAGTGTCTTATTGATGCCATGTTTTCCTAAAATATATATACCAACGTTTTATCTTAGACTTGCATTAAGATGAAAGAAAGAAAAGTACCATTTGTATAGAGATTATGTAATCTTCATCTTTAAAATAGGTGCCCGACAGTATTACATCTGATTGTCTGTCATCCGTCATTCCGTTTATCGCTCTTTTTAGCTCCTGCGTTTCGTAGGTTTATTAGTCTGAAGTATGTTTTTATAGAACATTTGTGTGACATTTGATATAATTTAACTGAACATCTCCACATCCCACTGACTGATGACTAATAACAGTTGACAAGCACTCAAAAAATCATAACAGAACAAACACGAAAATAAGGGAATCGACTGCTGAAAAAGCAGGTTTTTTCAGTATGGAATCGAATCCAATTATATCTGATGTCCAACTACTTGTGTTTTACTTGGTATGATCCTTCTGCTACACATCAAAGAAGATTTCTCTTTAAGCCACTAAATGCTATCATCCACTGCAGCAGTTTAACTGCTGGTAACTCAACTGTGAAGTCAGCAGTAAAAGTTTAGAGGTCCATATGCCGCAAATATTGAATATCAGGCTGCAGCAACATCAGTTAGGTTTTTGGTCTAATGAGACACAAAAATAGAAAGTAAGCCATCTTTGGCTCTTTAAAGATGAAGTTACTTTTTTCTTAGAGTCTTCCTGTTAGTCTGAAATCTAAACCAGTTAATGTTTCCATGCTGCGACACACAACCAGATGGTCTCATTCGCAGTTGCTACAGTACACTGAAAACCATGGAGAGTAAACAAGATGCAGATGCTTGGTTTGAAAACAGACAAGTCTATCAAAGTGGTCCAACAGCTTGATGATAAAATTTGTGTCTGCATTGCCAAAAAGCTGTAATAAATCTTTGGGGAAGAATAGTCCTTTTAATCAGGCTAACAAACTGAAAACCTGACAGAAAAAAAAAAAACACTTTTCGCTCAGCAGCTCATTTAGAAGATTAGTTTTTGATGTGAGTTAATAAACATTTATAAAACAATTGGCAAATATTCCTTAGATGGCTCTTATCAAAAATACAATGTTTTTCTAATCCTTACAGACGGCTCCAAAATGAAAATGTTTAGCAGCAAATAATCAGCTTGATGTGAAACTGGTTTGAAAAGTTTCTAAAGAATGTTTAAGTGTGGCTGCACAAAGAATTAAAACCAATGTTCACTGGCAGCAATGAGTCCTCTGGTCTTCTGTCTGAAATCTCTGAATTAAGGCATCAACTTTTATTTATATCAGTAAGAAAAATACAGCATGCAAGCAACATAGGTGGATGCTTTTTTCAAATCTTCCAAGTAAATTAGCATACAATCAAGTTCAATTTTCCATCACATTTTTCCCCTCCACTGACTTTTCCAATAATAATACAATACTGCACTACATCACAGCCAGCTTTTTTATCAATAAACTTTGGGGCTTACTCTTCTTGTAGATGGTGTCCATTATTGTCTACATTCTAAATGTCAAGTTATCAGACTTGTCCATGATTGTATGGAACAGGAAAGTCCAAACCATTTGCTATGTAAACCAAAATTGCCAAGTTGAAAGTCATCACAGACCAGATGCTTTTTCTTCCACTTAAAATTGCAGAAATGTTTCCATTTGGACCCTGCTCACCAATGAAATTATATTTTAATGAAACTAAGTGGACAAAATTTTTAAAGGAATCTGTAAGTCATTATTGATCTTCAACATAAAAAGGATCTTCTAGGTTTGACTTATTAAAAAAAGCAATTTCCCCACTTTGATCGATCGTACCTCTCTTTCGAGATGCACCTAACATTTTCCATTTAGGGATATTAAATTACAGTATTTTCCGCACTATAAGGTGCACCTAAAAACCTTCAATTTCCTCAAAAGCCGACAGTGCCCCTTATAATCCGGTGCGCCTTTTATATGGACCAATACTGAGCCACAACACGTCTAGCAACTACGGTAAGCAGCCGCCGACTTCATTTTCCCCTGTAGAAGAAGAAGTGCGCAGTGCATGCTGGGATAGTTGTCAGAACGCTGGTTTGTTAATAAAGTTTGATAATACATTTAAAGCCAGCGGGGGTACAGGGGCGGGGGAAGAGAGACAGAGACTGCGGCAGCAGCGTGTCGGTTGGTGTGTGTTACCCAGAAAGCAGTTGGGCACAATATCGCAACACCAACACCGTGAGTGAAACAATGACTGGGGCAGACTACTATATAAAGTACTCGGGGACCACTTCTTTACAAATGTGGATGTGTAATAATAGAGTACGGAACAAATTTGTCAACCCAAACCGAAGCGTCTATTCTATGTGCCTTATCACGCGGTGCGCCTTATATATGAAAAAAGTTTTAAAATAGGCCATTGATTGAAGGTGCGCCTTATAGTGCGGAAAATACGGCAGCGAGTAATCTCGCCGCAGGAAGCTACACAAACCGTCCACCTCTTTTAACTACCTGGGCTGATGGGTCAAATTTGTACCATTTCTGAACTGCAGTTAAGAATCACATAAAATCATTCCAAGTGCCACAAATGGCACCTAGACCACACTTGGGAAAATACTGGGGCCAGTCATAACATGTCCACAGCATAACATTTCTGTAATAAAAATCCTTTTTTTTAATTGGACCTATGGAATATTCTGTTTCTTTAAGAAACAGATTTTTTTCTTTCATTGGCTGTGAACACTTGATATATGTCATTCAGTCTGCAGTGAATTGAGCCAAAAATAGATTTAGGTTTAAAGTAATCTTTTAATTTTACAGACAAGTTCCTGCTGACTGAAAGCTATATATTATATTAGAGAGTTGATCAAGAATCTGTGCTTTATACCTCCTTCACAGAACCCCATTTTTCCCATTTATTCAACCTGAAATCAGTTTTTCATATTTTTAGCTCATCTTAAGGAGGTATGACGGGCATGAAAAGAAATATAAAATATAAGCCTGCTGACAAACAAATTCCTTCACAGCAGTTCTTCATCATTACAAAGGCTTTCATCAGTGATCCTCGGGAGGCATACTTCCATCTGTTTAGAATATTTATGTTACCTAAAACAAGCCTGATTGTTTATGCGTGTCCTCATCAAACAAGGGTATGCCCATTGGTGCGGGAAGCTTACGGAGACGTAGGCAGTTCTCACCGGGGTCATGGTTTGTGCCCAGGAGAGGCTGAGCCAAATGACAAACTGTTGTTCTGATGCGACAGCTTTAAGCATTTGAGGGTACAGGGGGATCGTCATTGCTCATGTGTGCGTTCGTGATGGGAAGAAGCAGAGGACCTGCAAGGTTGACTGAAAAGCCTGCCGAGATGTTAAATTAAAATGAAATCTGTAGCCATAAACCGACTCAACGATTAATTAATAAATTTGAATAATTATTATCCCTCAATTAATGCGCTTTCATTTCAGTGATAGCCTTTGCTGATTCGCTGCTTTGCTTCAGTCTGCTGCTACAGAACAAGAAATGAGTAACACAGGTAAGGCCTTTTGAAAATAACCTTAAAGCACCTATTAAACACACTTGTCATGAAGCCCATATTTCTGTATGAATTTTTTAAATTTTTAATTGGTCTTGTGCATTATTCCAGTCCTAAATGTCATGTTTTCATTAGCTCTAGGCTTGTTATTAATCTGTATGTTTTTCAATTAGTGAATTGAGTTACTGAAATAAATGAACTTTTCAAATGAATATGAGTATGTGTTCTTAAAATTTATCTGGTTACATTTTTAAGCAATTAATGAATTAGATTTTTTTTTTTTGACATCTCATGGGCTAACTAATCACCATATTTCTAAGGCTGAGTCCAACCACTCTATGGAGAACGCTCCTTTTATCCGCTTGTATCTAAAATCTATATCTTGAATGATTTGAAAGGGCTAGTTGTATCAGAACGTACTGATAATATTACTTATTAACAAACTGTTAGACTATTTTAGCTTTACTTCTAAAAAATTAAGTATAAACATATTTTCTCACTATAATTTAGAAACACTGCGTTAAGACGTATTGTGATTTGATTGATAAAGTAATATTTAAACTCACAAACATTATCTTTTAGTTCCGTTTATGCAAGTGTAGAAGGCCATATAAATGTTACAGAGCCAGATTTGGTCCACGGACATCGAGTTTGACACATTTGCCGTACAGCTTCAATGTTTGACACTCTTATTTTCAAGCTAAAATGACCCTTTTAAAGTCTAAACCGCTTTGGATAATTTCTATATTCCAAATTTCTAATACTTCAACTGATCAAACCTAATTATCTGTTTATAATTTTCAGCAGAACATTTTTTTTAAACAGCTTGGGATTTGTTAAAACCTAATAACCAAATTGTGAAAACGAAATAGACAAAATATTGCCAACATCTTCACTACTCAAATATTTTGAATTGTCTCGTATGTTGAGGTTGAGAGAACCCCCACTTTTTTCATTTATTGTGATTTTAGTCCTCATTTGATTTGGCTGATCTTTATTAAATATGGAACATTTTGACTTCTGAACAAATGAAAATAAATTTGAGCAACCTTCTGGTATTTACTGAAATTACAGAAACACGTTTTCTTACTATCGATTATAGGAAATCACTTTTGTCAAAGCCAGTTAAGAAAGGTCTCCAATGAAAGTATTGGTGCTTGGCTGCATTGTAAAACAACTTCTTTATAAACTCAAAGGCATCAAGCCACAACCAAAAATACAAAAAGGTACAAACAAAATGACCAGAACCTTAAAAACTTTAGGAAAGACTATAAGACCTTTACAATGAAGAGTAGTTTGCTGGTTACTCTTTTACCATTTCCAGGCTCACCTCATATATTTACTTCCACTTTTGTGCCATGATCAGTTGATCTACTCTGCATCAACTGGGACTTCTAGGGAAAACTAATTGAGATAAAAACTGACTGGGCAACAAATCTGACGGCATGGTGGCCATTCTGATTATGTTTATTCGCTACCATAAGCGATAAACAACAAAACAAGCAAACATTGTTTGGTTTGAACATAAATATCAGGAAAATTTAAAATCACTTAAGAAAATAAATACTGGAGAGAAAAACAGACACCTACAAATCTCCTGCCTAATCACCTCTCGCCAACAACACACTAAAGAGAAAACACACACACACACACACACCCAAATATAATGAAGCAGGCAGAGCACAAAACCCAAAATAATTAGCCAATTAAAGGTGTGAAGCAACAAAGAGTAGGCAGCATGTGCAACGTTTCAAGGTCAAACACATTTAAATGCAAATTTAAATAACTGATCAGCAAGGAGAACGTGTGCTTTAACGACCACAGACACACAAAACCATCTGCCTGCATAGAGTACACTTCCATGTATATGGTTTGCAGGACTGTGCAGTAAATTAGCAAATTAGCTTGATGATCTTACAATGCAGTTACTACGCATCAGCATAGCTATTTATATAAAAGAGTAAAAGAGAGAGACGAAACTCGGTTGAATTACAACAAAAACATTTTGTATGGAAAAAGAAATACCCTTTGATCTATTCCTTTTATACTTTGTTGGTTGATTGATTACATGTGCCACCAGAGAGAAGTTATTGATAAGTGATTTTTCAGACCAGGCACCATGCAGGAGCAGGCAGGATAAGACAAAGTGGAAGCAAAGCACATTTTAAATGCCAGGGGTGTAGAAACATGGCTTCCAGAATCAATGCAACTAAAAGCGGCCTACAATATTTCTATTTCAAACCAGAGTTTTTGAGAACAAACCATTGAGCAGTTTCGACCATACACTTCGTAAAACGTCCTGCAAGTCGCACTAAAATGCAAAGCACACACACACTAAAAGAACATGTTGATGAAAATGTTTAAAATATACATTTCTTTATTTTTACTCTTTCCACCAAGAGCTATTAGCTTTTACTTAAAGCAAACTGAATCCTGGATGACTCATTTTTGCTTCAGTCCATCACCCATTTTTCTTTTACTCTACTTTGAAGAACAGCAAAATGAAGTTTGGGTGATGGAGCCACACTGTACACACAAATACACAAAAGTGTGTACATTGAAGCACAAAGACAAACACACACGCTTGTCTGCACTCAAGTGTGAATTCCTCGGATTTAATTAGAAGCTAATTTTGAGTCATTATACAACTGCAAACAATATGGAAATGAGCTCATAGGTTCCTGACAGTTCAGTTGACTTTGACCGGAAAGAAGCATGACAAATTGAAGGAAAAAAAGTAGCTCGTTCATTAGCGTGCTGTTTACTAAGCAATTATCTGACAGCTGAACGGGTGCATTAAAAAAAAAATAAAAAATTGAGTGAGGAAGCTTGACTGAAGAAACTTGGATCCAAGGTGGCATCTTCAAAGTCTTTTCAGCACAACATTTTCATCCACACCAGTTGTCCTAAAATAGCCAGCTTGCTTTATTATCATTGCAGTTATTGCCAAGTGAGATACATCCTTAAAAGTGTAGGGAGAACAATTACACAACTGTAGTCAACAAATGTGCAGCTTTATCAGCCCACCCAGAAGTAATACTCCTAGGTATAGAAAGTATTGTCGAAGGAAAAAGGTGTAACGTTAGTTACTTTCAGTATCAGAAAGGTCTTTAAAAGTTAAGTGAGAAAAAGAATGTGTGTAACAAACTATTCAGAAAGAAACTGTATTTTCTAAGAAGGCATGTTGGCCGTTCATTAGTGCTGTTGTTTAACAGGTAACAGATACCAGGAAAGCAGAAAAAGTGTTTTTAGATTCCGAGTTATCAACCTCTTAACGTCACAGGGGCATGCTGACTTTGGAAATGTTAACATTCATAGAAACCAAAACAACTGCTTTATACAGTTCCTTATGCTAATCATATCACCTGAACTAATGACAACTTTAAGATGCTAAAAACAGAATTTCAACTCAATTATTGTCTTGTGTTTGCATTAAAGTTTTTGATAATAGCATTAAATGGTAAACCACGATCAGATTGGAAAATCTGTTATGTGTTGGTAATCTCACTTCTTGTGCTCACTGTGTTTTATTTGCATCTTATGTTACTTTGACTGCGTTCGGTTTCACAGCTGTTCTACCTTCAGTAAAATCACGACTGTCAGTCACAGAGTTTCTTGTCTAGTATAAACCGTTTAGACCTGTTGGGTCTGAATGTTGGGTCTTGCGTCATGTTTGGTCGGTGTTCTCAAGAACAGAACATTTAGTTCAGTAACTAACTCCCCAAAAACTACCTCCCTAGATATCCAGAAACCCACAAGTTATTTAAATCAGAACTGTTTACTGAAGCTTTCCCATAAAAGGTCAAATATTTTTCCTGAAGATTTGTTATTTAAAGCACTTTGAATTATTTTATGTATGAATGATGTTTATTTGAATGATGCTGTTCAGATAAACATTTTATATCGCATCAAATTAGAAGCTGATGACGTCATCAAGTCAAAGACATCCAATACTGTTAATTACTTTTATTGTTGAAAACAAAGGCAGCTGTTGGTTGGATAAAACTCTTCAGCTAGACATCAGCTCTCATCATATGTCTGGAGGTCACTCTTGCTTAAATATGAAACTGCCTATAGATACTGCCATGTCTCATTTGTTTGAAACCTGCCCGGCTTATTAAGATGTCGAGTGCTTGTTCCAACAAGCTCTGTTGTTTTGATGCACAAACTTCTGAACTCGCATCTAGAGCAGTACAATGAGCAGAAAGAACCCACCGCAAGCAAAAATAAAAGCAAGTCTGAATCCATTAAGCTTTCAAGGTTAGGTATGTTGAGATAAGTGCTGTACTTGCAAAAGAAGAATTGTGTTTAGTTTCTCAAGTTCTCCAGATTGTTTATACATTTTCACATTCAACTATTCAGGCCTGCTGGTTGGACATAGTGGCTGCAATTTTCCTCGTTGTTGAAAATGTCACATTTTACAGCGTAATTGTCTGTTATAAGGCTTCTTACATCCAAACTGGCAAAGAGTGATTGAATTTAAGTGAATCTAACATGAACTGTGCAAGAGGACGCAGACACTCAACATACTGATGCGTAATGACTGAAAGAGGGAGATTAGACTGGTCTGATAATTCTCTCATCCTTTCTGACAGCTCCTTTTATCGGAGTAAGTGCGTTTCTTTGCCCCGTTCTTGTGTCACTGAGTGATTATTTAAAAATGTTGATTATCTTATTTAACACATTTACCAAGCTGACAATGTAAAGCACGCAAAGGCGGCACATCCCAAGTGCCGGCACATTCTATACGGAGAAATGCTTTGAAAAGTTATTTAAACCTGCTGACCTTTCATCACTTTTTTTTTTCCACATCTACTTCTTTGTAATGCATGTGATATTTATTGGGATTGTATGGGACTGACCAAGATAAATTTCTTACAAATAAAAATCTGAAAGGTCTGATGTCCATTTTATTTTAGCTACGATTACGGTGATACCCCTAAAAAAATGAACCGCAACTAGTTGTGATTACCAATTGCGTACAGAAGACACTAAATACAGTCTAATGTGTGACAATTGCTTTTGGTATAAATTGGACTGTTCTTTTAAGATGTTTGTTAGACAACATCCCACAGAGCACTGTTTAATAGACCACAAATAGATTATGGAAGAACTGCAAAGCTGCCAGGATATGATCATCCACCTACGCAAACAGACCGACCAGGAAGAGCATTAGGAAAACAGCCGAAAGGCTCATGGCACCTCTGGAGGAGCTGCATGGATCAAAGGGGGTTTGTATCTCCTATAAAATATTTCTTTGTATTGCCACAATTTTTTTTTTTTTTTACATTTTTATACTTTTCCACAACAAAATAAATCTGATAACTGAAGAAACAGAAAGCTTTTGTTTACTGGTGCTTGTTGAGGGATATGTGAAACAAAATGGCTAAAGCTTCCCAGCTTTTCTTGAAGTTGTCTGTGCACATAATTCAGTGAGCCAACAAAGACTTATGAACAGAAGGTAAGCCATTTAAATCCAATCTGGGAATCTTCTTTTCCATCTGGGAAAGTCTGCTTCATGATTACCTTAAGGCTGCCTCTAAGCAAACCACGTAACCTTCATCCACTCCAGAGCAACTGCTCCGTGATCAGCGCTATGGGAAGTTCGCATGAGTTGTTCTACTTTGAATCTGCCGAATGAAGAGAGTGAGGTTTGAGCGTGTGGGACTAGCACATCCCTGCAGGAATAAATTTGTATGAAAAAAAGATGACTTGCTTGCAGCTACAACATCAGCACTAACCTGCGAGAACAGGTTTAAAGAAAATAGATGCTAATGTCAGGACACAGGAACGGAGGCTGGTTAGATAACAAAACTCCTCGGGGGTACAACATCCGACAGCAGAGATTTAAGACTCAACAGTGATGGCCACTCAAAAGAAATATCTGAAATATTATACAGTTGCAACCTAAAATTCAATTTTAGAAGCTACTACAACAGACAGCGATGTCATTCTAGAAATTAACTTTGCATGTTTTAGGTTTAGACACGAGTAATTTTAAGTTATGATGCGTGTCTTCTTTCTGCCAAATAAATTTAACACATGCAAGTTACAGTTTTTTAAGATTAATTTAATTCCTTCCTTTGTATGAGGTTCAAAATTATTTTTCAATTTAAGAATACTTTTTAATGTGGTAACTCACTAAGCTTCAGATCTACTCCTGGTACATCTGATAAAGTACTGTGCAAAACAATTAATACCCCTTGAATGTATTCACATTTTGACATATTAAAATCACAAACTTCCATTTACTTTATTAACACAATGTAGTGTATGACTGTGAAGCAGAGGGAAAAGGAGATATGGTTTCAAAACTTGTTTGCAAGAAAATAAAAGCATAGCATGCACTTGAATTCAGTTAATGCTTTAGGGACACATTGGGGTTTGTCTTGAAGAGCTTTACACATTTAGAGACTAAAACATTTATCCGTTCTTCTTTGCCAAACATCTCAAGCTCAGATTAATAGTAATAAGAAATATTAATGATTCATTGTTGTCACCATTTTTTCCCCATATCAACTGGCCTTTATTGAACAATAAATGGATAAGAAACAGGGAAACGAGAGAGGAATAACGTACAACAAATTGCTCAAGACCAGGAATTGAACCCAGGACAACATGGTGATATGCTCAACCAATTGAGCTTAAGTGACCCTAAATTTTGTCATAGATTTCAATTTGGATTTAGGCTTATACTTTAACAGAGCCATTCTATTTTAAAAAAAAAAAACGTGCCTTGATCTGGACCCCGATTAAAACTCTGAGTTTACATTGAGTGGGCTACAGTCTTTCTAAAAAGTGTGATTCAGCTCTGCAGCTCCTCCAGAGCTACCTCAGCTACCATATCTGCTTGTCTGATTAATTCTTTAAATGTCCACTATTACGCTTGGATAGAATCAAGCTATAATACATACGTGAGCAATACACAACATGTTCATTACACTTGATACATAAAATTATTCTCAGATATTGAGATTTTACCTGATCAGTTCTGCCAGTTTTGAGCTCATTAAGGAACTACATCACGACCATGCAGCTGAGCTGCTGCAGTCCCAGCCCACCTAACCTGTGTTTACATTAGCACCTCAGACACGTGAAAATGGAAACAAGCAGATGCACAAAGTACATCTTTGACCCAGAAGCAGAAGAAGTGGAGCTGCCTGAACAACCATCAAGCCACAACCACTGAAGGACTAAACGCTATGGATCTGACACACGTTTATATTAATTCAAACTACTTTGTTTCAGGGCAGTGTGCCATGCGTGAAGTCCACCAGCTGACATCAGCACAATAATTTAGCACAACGACCGGCTTTTTTTTTTTTTTTTTTCGCAAATGTGACCTTTTTAATATTTGCAAGGTTAGAGGAGAAGCATTTCTCCCGACATGTAAAAAGGGGGGAGAAAAAAACTTAAGACAATGTCAACAGTTCAACATGTTTCCACAAAAATTGCACCTTCTCAATGTAAACCATCACTAGAAGCTTATTGTCGCATTTAATGTGACTAATTTAATGTGAGACACAAGACTAGCAGGGCTATTGTTTAGCTACATGCTAAATGACATGTTCACGTCGAACAATACTATGTACTTACATCGCCATTAACTGCAGAATTGTGACGAACAGAAGAACCTTGCTTCAGTCCAAGTCTTCAGGTAAATCCTGCCATATACTGTTGGTAGTTTTCAAAGGAGTCCTTCGTAAGCTGATTTGCGTATTCCAGCCGATATAAAACGCAGAAGGTAACTTAACGTGTTAAATGAAGTGGGCGGAGTTTCACTTGGGTTGCCAGGTGAGGAGCGGGACCTGACTTGGGTTGGTATACCAAAATTTAGAGGTTTTTAAAACAGGCTGTTTTTCAGGCACCAGGAAAACATATTCCCAAAAGAAACGACTGGGTGTTTTTTGGTTGTTTGTTTGTTTGTTTTTTTTGCTCTTGGACTGCTTCTGGGAGCAGGAGATATCCATGTGATAGTACAGAAACATGCCAAAAGTTAATTTTCATAACAGCGGACCTATAAATTGGCTGCCATGTCTTAAATTTTCTAAAAATTTCTCTAAAATGTCATATTTGGTGTATAGACACATTGGGTCCACAAGACGATACATAATATTTAGTTCTTGTGATTGAGGCAGTTCTGCACAACAAACTGTGTTTTACTTATAATATGTGTAGAGTATTTTAATATATGTTTGACCAGTCAGTATATTATATATAGTTTGTATTTGTCTTTGGGCTTCCTTAGATAAATAACTTTCTATGAATCAGCATTACATCTGACTGTACTGCTTAGTTCCACCAAACTGCATTATATGATCTTAACCTACATGATTTTGTATATTTTTACAATTATACATGGAGTGGGCGTGTTTGTCTCTATATGACAGGCAGTTGTTTTACATTTTAAACATTCATACTTTATCTATCACCTTTTGTTTCTTTGGAGAACAATAGGTGGTTGCTATGGTTGCTATTTACAGAAATGATTTAAAAGTCATGGCGAATGCAACTGCCAAGCCTTCACTTCTACAAGAAATAATGTGATGTTTCAATATCTAAATAATCTGATTATTGACGTAACAGAACGTAACAGGTGAGAGTTGGACTCCGCCAAGGCTGCCCTTTGTCACCGATTCTGTTCATTACTTTTATGGACAGAATTTCTAGGCGCAGCCGAGGTGTTGAGGGGATCCGTTTTGGTGGCCTTAGGATCGCATCTCTGCTTTTTGCGGATGATGTGGTCCTGTTGGCTTCATCGGAACGTGATCTGCAGCTCTCACTGGAGCAGTTCGCAGCCGAGTGTGAAGCGGCCGGGATGAGGCTCAGTGCCTCCAAATCCGAGGCCATGGTCTTGAGCCGGAAAAGGGTAGAGTGCCTTCTCCGGGTCAGGGGGGTCGTCCTGCCTCAAGTGGAGGAGTTTAAGTATCTGGGGATCTTGTTCACGAATGAGGGAAGAAGGGAACGGGAGATCGACAGGCGGATTGGGGCAGCGTCTACTGTGAAGCGGGCGCTGTACCGGTCCGTCGTGGTGAAGAGAGAGCTGAGCCAAAAAGCGAAGCTCTCGATTTACCGGTCGATCTACGTTCCCACCCTCATCTATGGTCATGAGCTTTGGGTCATGACCGAAAGAACGAGATCACGGGTACAAGCGGCCGAAATGGGTTTCCTCCGCAGGGTGGCTGGGCTCTCCCTTAGAGATAGGGTGAGAAGCTCGGTCATCCGGGAGGGACTCAGAGTAGAGCCGCTGCTCCTCCACGTCGAGAGGAGCCAGTTGAGGTGGCTCGGGCATCTGGGGAAGACCCAGGACACGCTGGAGGGATTACGTCTCTCGGCTGGCCTGGGAACGCCTTGGGATTCCCCCGGAGGAGCTGGAAGAAGTGGCTGGGGAGAGGGAAGTCTGGGCCTCCCTTCTGAAGCTGCTGCCCCCGCGACCCGACCCCGGATAAGCGGAAGAAAATGGATGGATGGATGGATGGATGGATGGATGGATGGATGGATGGATGGATGGATGGATGGATGGACGGACGTAACAGAAATAATAACAAATGACACGAACAGCATGCCTATGTAACACCGTTCCCCATTCAACTCTTTAGAAAATTATTTCTTTAAACATAACTATATGAGGAGCTGTATATCAGGTGTAAGGCGCAACACCATGGGAAGGCAACAAAGTGTTATTTCCTTGCACTTTTTATACCTCACCACCTCACCTTCCTTTATCGCATTCACAATTATAACTGACATGAAACTGCACAGGGTTGAATATTTCGACTAAAGTCTTCTGCAAAAATCCTTTTTCCCCCCAAGGCAATCATTAACCTTTGATCACTTTACCAGTAAAATACAACCTCACCTTAGCCACAGCTGGCAGCAGGAAATATCTGTAAATTTGAATACCTTATTTTGTCGGCCGACAGAATGTAAGTAAATGTTATATTCCTTAAACTTTGCAATTTTTTTTTACACCCAATAATGGAACAGCATGGGATATGAGTGATATATTTTAGTTAATGCTTGTTTTCCAAAGTAAAGTTATATCTCACACAGACGGTGCTTCCAGTGAGTTTTAATTGAGCATAAATTATTTTTTCAAGTCTATTTGATACTCTAACACCTCTCTCTTCAGTTGCGTGACCAACTAAAGCAGTCTTGACCTTTTTTCTTACAAAATAAAAAAGAAAAAACAGAAAAATGTATTGACGGCTAGAGGAATGATGGTTATCTGGAGTGCCCTCAACAACAATACAGCTGTCATGCATGGGTTCAGCTTAATTTCCTGACTAATACTGAGATGAAATGTGAGCAGCAAGGTTCACTGGGAGCTTGTATTAGCTTAGCTACAAGCTGCGTAACACTGCCAGGCACTTGTAATTGCACTGGGTGTCGGAGGGGATAGGGTGTGCCCTCACAGTAGATGTCTATAGACAGATGGACTGGGGATCTGCATTGACATTCTGATGGTGACAGACCACAGTACCTCACACTATGTTGGCCCGACAACAAAGGAGGCCTCCACTGTGCAATAATCTGATGCTCAGCCCAACAAGCTGTTACTGCATCATTCAGATATCAACAGGCTTAGCATGCAGTTTACAGTACAGGCTAAAAATATATATTCATACAACTCTATTTGATAAAAATGGCAAACAATGTAGAGGTATGGGAGAAGTTGCTCCTGTTGGAAAAAAATAAATAAAAAATCCAAATAAAACCCTGGTCATTTTTGATTTGTCTCTCACCTTGTGTGTTTGGGCATATTAACATGCAAGGTGTGCCAAGGTCTTGGATCCACAACCTTAAAGGTATGGCAGTTAGTCGATGCAAAATACTGAATAATTTATAGGAGGACAAATAAATTCCAGGCAACAACACAACGGCAGACTCTGGGGCTGATTGGTTATTACCGCGAAGTTTGTCGGGAAACTTTGGGCTGTTAAAAAGGGCAATGACTGAATATCTTTCTCAGCGAATTAGAATGGGGATCGGCAGGGCACACAGAGGGCAAATCAATGTGAGTCAGGTAATGAATTTAAACAGCATGGGGGAGGAAAAAATAGGAATGTCAAGATCAAATTTGACATTTATTTTATCTTATTTTATTTGAGTAACATCTATCAAGCATAAGTGTTGCCGCTGCACTGGCATATATAAAATCTGACATTTCTTCAAACTGACACAATGAACTTACGAGTCAGAATCATTCACCATGTTTGATCTGTGCGTTTTATGTTTATTGGCAAAGTGTTGACTGCTCACTGCAAACATGATTATCGTTGCAGTTTATCTGGAATGTAAGTAGAAGTGGAATGAGGCTAAAAACAAAGAGACGTAATGACGAAGAACCTGAAATATAAAAAACTGTAAGGGTTTAGAAATCAAACGTTTTAGTTTCTGAAATAGCATTATTCTGAATTTTGCATGTACATTGCCTAAAATTAATATTTTTGACTTTTTTCATATTGTTCTTGCCTTACAACAATAAACCTTGGAGGATTTTTATGGGATTACATGAGGCAGTAGTTCATACTTGGAACAAAAAGAATTGCTAAATGAAGCAAAACACGGTTCTATAAAGTATTGACTCAAGGGGGGGCCGAATGCGTATGCCCCCCAGAGCACATGTGCATTTAACATGTTAAATATTTACTTATAAAATAATTTGAAACTAGGCATAGTCTTCTTTCTACTTCAGAATTATGCGCTACTTTTGAGGTTGTCTGTCACACAATATCCCAGTACAATACAATGTTTGTTGTTGTAAAGGGACAAAATAAATAAATAAAAAATTTCAGGTTTTGCAATATGTTTTACTTGGCACTATGTGACTATTTTCAACATTTTTGTTGGATAAATGTAAGACAATACAGCCAAGAACACTGGTGTTATTCTATGACAAATTAACTTTTTTAATTATTATTATTATTATTATTATTATTATTATTATTATTATTATTATTATTATTATTATTATTATTATTATTATTATTATTATTATTATTAAACATTCATACAGACACTAATAATTTCCAGTTAATCTATTTTTCATTTTATTTTTTTATGGTTGCTAGGCTATGGTCAAGGTAATTTCATACAGCCTGTTGGAGATAACTGAAATTAAAAGTCTTTCAACATCTCAAAAGAAACAATTTAGTTATTTCTGGTTAGAACATAATCTACTCTTCAATGGTTTATGGCTTTTAAAGAAGAGAACAAAAATGAGAGAAATTGTAAGAGTTATTCATTTCTGGTAACACCTTGTACCGCAGCATAAATATTAGAAAACTAGTCTGTGAATTTTTCGATAAACCGCTGTTTTTACAAACATAGCAATCTGCAGTCCATATCTGCTTTAAAGGACAGCATATATTAATAATATTGATCAGAATGGGAACATTTATGTCTCACCACTGTGACTGCATAATGCATCAACTTTTATTCATCTTCAAAAACAATTAGCAGATGCCTTTAAAGGACTTTTACTCGAGGCATCATTTTGCCATCTGCTTCATCGTGTGTTTGACATTAATGCCTACTGTGAGAACGCTGAACCAACACGTAGAAAACAGTTCATCCGTAGCTGTGGCACAGTTCCACTGAGGATAAAGGAATGAAGATTTTTCAGTAATTAGAGAAATAAATGGCGTCAAAAGTTTCAACATGTTAAATGCACAAAATGGTGTAGTTGAAATAACGTATTAATCAATTTCCCTTCACAACAACCAGTGGAGGATTAATATGAAAAACACTGGTATTCATATAAAAAAACTGTTTTTATCTAACATTTAATACATTAAAGCAGTAGAATATTTTGCAAAAGTATCCATACAGCTTAAGCTCTCTCAATTTTGTCATTTAAAAACAATAGACTTTGTTATAAACCAATACAGAGTAATACGTACTGTAATGCATGCCATTTGCTTATGAAGAATTGTCCCTCTTATGTTTTTTTTTCTTCTTGTCACACATAAAAGTTTCACATCATCATTTATCTAATTCAGACAGAGTTGATCAAACGAAGACAGTAGTTACCAAATAATATTTTACATATATCTCAATCAACTTGACCCTCTGTGAAAACATGACATCCACTGTTGTTAAATCATGAATAACTGTGATTAACACACATCTTTTTGGGTGAATATCCTTAGCTAGACTAAGCCTGATTACTGCCTAACCTGTAAAAAAAAAAAGCATTCAGTAATATAAAACCTTTTTGAACTTACAATTCAAAAGTTCAAAAATCTCAGAAAGCAACACATTATGCCCCTGTCAAAAGACCTTTAATAAAACAGAAGATGAGGAACAAGGAGATTAATATTTGCGCATGAAAGGGGTCAATTTTGTGCTCCTAAATAAAACTGTGAGGCTGAAAACATTGGTATTCATATATTAAATATATTCATATATCAAATACCAAATATTGGTATTCATATATTAAAGGATGAAAGTAGTGTACATCATCTGTTTCCTTTACCTACATACTAATGCGGTACTTTGTGTTAGTCTTTCACATAACTCGCGATCATAATCGCTGAAGTTTGTGCCTACAACATGACTAGAAGTTCAAACATTCAATAACTTAGAATGCTTTAGCAAGACACTGTAAGGTTACACCTTTAGACCACCAGTGTCATCCCTTAGAAATCTGTATTACACAGACACGCTGCACAGAAAGAATCCAAATTCATATAACTGCTGAGGCATAAAGTGTTCCCTCTGTGATAAGCTCTTTGGAGTAGTGGAGTGACAGATATCCTCAGCATGAGCCTTCCCTGCATGCTCCTTCACAAACACACACACGCACACACACACACACAACTGGAACACAGGGCAGCAAATACCCAGTACTGCAGACACTTTACTCCACAATTACTATATGATACAATGAATACAGGGGAAACAGAAAATAGGTCACACAACAAGATTTGCCCAGTCAGACAAGAAAGTCGGACATGACGTTATTTTTTCTTGGCTGTCATCAGTCTTTGTCATTACTAGGATTTATCTGAAATAAATTGCATTGTGGACATGTAAAAAAAAAAAATCCCCGTTGGTTATTTTTAAAGGAAATGATCTGCTTTTGCTTTTGTTTCAAATTGAGGTCTCAGAGGAGACAAATATTAGGTTGTATTTTCTTCACCAGGCTTGAATTGTCAAAAAGTTCTACTTTCAAATATCTTTTTTGACAACTGATTACTCTTTAGAAAATATACACACATGCTTAAAACTGGTCTGAAGTGTCACTCATGAATCTTCCGGGGCTTCCTGCCAGATAAGCTTTAAATTCCACTGAGGAAATAAAGAAATGTATTCAGGGAAACATATTTCTTTTCATTGGTCAATATTGTCATGGTTGGTCCTTTAAAGCTCTGACAACAAAGGATACTTTGTGTGTTTCTCAGAGACATCACAGGCTCAACAGTGGGTTTTGACACCTTAGAAAACAAGAATACAGGGCTCTTTTCAAGTGTTGTGCTTTGTGTATGATATCTTTGACCTTAACTCCCAGCGGGATGCACATAAAGTTCAGCATGGTCTGCTCAGCTTGGAGGAAATCTTGGCCTAATAAATATGACAGTTGATCCTGGAAATGTCCTCTTCTGTTTGTTCAATCACGGGTCGTTAACCTTGAACATAGTTGTATCAAAAATGTTGAGTACATTAAATTAGTACTCTGATTTGAGGGACTCCTGTTCCTAACAAAAGTTTGTCACACTGTAGCACAATGTATTGTTTATACTGTGTTGCATTATGTCGTGTTGTTCTGCACTGTATCATGTTTTAACACATTAATCAATCAATTATTCGGATAACAAAAATGACACATTCTGCAGATTTTCCATTTGACAACCATTTTTTTCTTAAACGCAAAATAATTCTATTTTTTGTGTAATTTTGGCTTAATTACTTCTCTGAATATGTTGTGCTTTCAGCAAATTGTTCCGAGTCATCAGTTAATCGATTGCTAAATTAGTTGACAATTATTTTAAGAATCAATTCATAATTAATATGATTAATCATTTCAGCAATAATTGTTTGGCGAAGCATTGTGTCATATTGCCCCGTCTTTTTAAATATCACATCTCAAGAAAAACTTCAACCTATTGACTCTTACACTATTCACTCGTCTCTCTTTTTCACTCTCTGACATAGTCAAGTCATTTTGCAAGCAACAGTCACATCCTTTTTAGGTGTGTACCGAGGATAGAGTGACACACAAAGCTGCCCCACCTCTTGCACAGCTCTGCGTCATAACGGCAGACTTTCTGCTTGCTCCAACAAAGAGTCTGGAAACCTGTCTGAGAGCTCACTCAGATATCACTTCCACACTTTGGTAGCTCTTTTGTTGGGGTCTCCACTGACACTGTATGTCAATTTCATTTAAGGATCTCAAGCCTGACTAGAAAAGGTTTGGTTCACGCATTCTGGACATGTCAAACAGGTAAAAGGTGTCAAGCATCACCTTTGATTAGAGGATCATAATCCTTTCAAAATCATAATCCATTGTGTGCTATGATATGGACTGAATGACGCAGTTTTACGTAACAGTGACTGAGATGGTTAAACACACTAGGAGTGTTATAAGGTCTGTCACAACAGAAGGAAAAGAGTTGAAATTGTAACATGTGATTATTTGTTAGGTGTATAAATAGCCCCTTCTTCAACTATGATATACCATATTTAATGTTTCCAATATGATAATTTGTTTAATTTGCTTTGTAAAAAGCCGCAATTAATAAATTATCTTCAGTGTGGATTTGCTTAAGTTTTGAAAAGCATATAGAAGATCAGTCACTGTTAAGACAGCAGCAGTTTGGAAGGCAAACCAGACTGTTGAAGCTGAAAATCAGTGGATCTAAATACAACTATAAAAAGGCAAGAAGGAAAGCATAAGAGCGGAGGCATCTCAGTTTTTAAATCTTGGTAATGTGTCACTTTGGAGCACATATCACAAAAAAGGGTCAATTGCAGAAAGATAATCCATAACTAATTTACTTGATTGATGGTCTAATTATGGCTGTTTATGTCATGCTTGATAATTCACTCTTTGATAAAAAGGAGAGGCAAATTCCTATAGTGCAGAACAGTGGCAGTAATGAGGACGCACACAAAACGGACAATGCTTCAAGCCTTTCTGTGCCCTTTAACACAGATTTCAATCGTTACTTAAAACCCGTATTGTTTAATGCAAGATTTGGAAAGGAAATATTTGCAATAACAAATAACTGATTATTAATCACCATAAAAATGTAGCATTTTGTTGACTACTAAAATTTAAATCCTGCAAAGAAAAAAAAAAGGTTTTTAACAATCACATTAACTGCGCCACAGTTATTTAGCAAAAAGGCATTTATTTAAGCTGTATGTCAATTGCTGTAACACACAGCAATGGAATGAACAACTATTTATTGTGATATGAAATACAAAGTGTGTATAATTTGCAATATGATTAAGAGAGCCTGTCAATTAAAACGTCATTTATTTATTTTGGTTTTTTAGAGATTTAATCACAACAGTCCTTACAGTATTATCTTATTTGCTAAATTGCTTAGGAATGCAGGTCAGTTACATAACTGCTGAGCAAAACAAGCATGTGAGGCTGCTGCTGATCAACTGTTCAGATTAATGTTCTTAGATTTATGGAAAAATTGGGACTTTTATTTCTAAAGCTAAACTTTTAACATGTACTGTGATTTTTTTTTTTTCAATTTCCGATTTTGTTTATTATAAGTTCTAATGAGTAAATCTGATCAAGTGAGAAAAGGTGTCAAAATCAACATTACAATAACTGATAAAAAGAGATATCAGTTATATTTTAGTGGCTCAACAGTATGTGACATAAATCTCCTTTGTCAGAATTTCCTTTATAATATTCACCTCAGAATATAATAAAATAAATTCATGCTTAATTTAATATTAAACTACCATGCATGAAGGAAAATTTGAGAACACTACAATGAACATTTCTACTGTGATTAATTAGTTGCACTGAAAGAGCAGAAAGAAAATTATCTATATTTTTGGTCTTATATGAAAATTTTATTTTTTGCTTGTCATTATGTATATTTCACAACACATATGGATTATCATATGATACCAAGAAAAGTGGTTTATGAATACCTTGGAAAAATAATTTTTGCTGTTTATGGGGCTAGGACGTGTTTCGTCATGTGTTACAAAAGAAAACTTCAGAAAGCTTCATGCAGGTATTGTCAAAAACCAGAAGCAAAAAAAACCCTTTACATAGCTTACAAGAAGCATCTGCTGATAGATTGCACAGTAAAAAGCACAACATTCACCTGCAACAATGGACAATCTGCTCTGAAATCTTGGCTTTTCTGTTCTCCTAACAATTTATGTTCCACATAAATCCTTTCTGTTCTCCTTCTACCAAGTAGAAATTGTGTCCGTTCTAAAATTAGATCCCAAACTCTTTGCCAGATTCTGTGGTTATTATTCAATTTTTTGTAATTTACAAAAGTTTCTGTTTATTGACCTCTGCATGTGCAACATCTGCTGGATAATCCACATTAGTTTGCATTTACACACTTTAAAAAGTTTATTTAAATGGAAAAAACACATGTATTTGCAAAAACAGCAGGCAGCATCACAGGCTACATTTCAGTCCATTTCTTTTCTTCCAGCATATTTACCCTCAACTTTCAGCAGACAGTATTTCTTCCATGGAAACAGTACTGGCATTACAGAATGTGAAACTTTTTTATGAATTACATTTTCTGGATTATATTACTGGAATATAATTCCACTCTCGGATTTGCAGCGAACAATTTTTACAAAGTAAAATTAACTTTCATGCACTTCATAAGTAAGTATGGTTAGAAAGATACCAAAAGTTGCATCAGAGAAAAGATTTGCATCTAACCATGCAGACAGTGTCTCTCTGTCATGTAGTCTAAAATGTATGGAAAAAAATTGGTTTGCATCTCGTCTTTTGTACGTTTTTGCTTCTGCTCCAGTGTAAGAGGAAACGCTGCTTATGACATAGTGATATGAATCATGCGGTGTGAATTCATGCAATGTCAGCGATTTGATCAACACATCAGGAGGGAGGAGGTATGAGTCGGTTTCTAAGTTAACTATTTCAAACTTTTGTAAATACCACCGTTTATGAAACCAAATCAAGTGCGTTACCTTCACTCACAAATCATTTTGACTAGAACAAGTAGCTGATAATTATTTGTGCAGTCTGAGCCCCGATAGCGTGAAGTCAGTGAAGAAAGAATGTTTTATGCTTCATCAATGCTTTCATAAAAAATTGGTTTTTAAACAAATGGGAAGCCTCTTTATTCACAGTTTAAAAACATAAAATGAAACAATTTAAATGAAAACACATTTCACAGATTATGTGTGATTGAGTAAACATTAAACAGGATGCTGGATTGTTTTAACACAAAGGTCTTGTTCAAGCAAATTAAAACTAACATCAGAATGGGATATATACAAGGCATTCATCACACAAAGTGTGATAATAATTAGTTCACTCAATTATGTGTTGATTAGGAGCCGTTCATACAAAATAACAAGAAAAACTCCATCATTGCAAAATGTTGCACACTAAAACATGATGGAATCACTCCTAAATTAGAATGTAATATATATATACATATATATATATATATATATATATATATATATATATATATATATATATATATATATATATATATATATATATATATATATGTAGTGAAATCTCATTTACCAGGAAATGAAAATTAATTGAAATATAAAGTAAATTGACTTGATGGTAAATGAAAAAATGTTCCTCTCCCCTCTGAACTTTTGTGATTAATCTAGTAAAACATCATGATGTAGAAATGAGCGCCTTACCGACCCACTGCTGTTACACTTAACTCAGCATGGTGTATGAATTTAGAGAGCCAACTGTACTAGCAAGAAATTAATTTACATTAATTACACTCACTTCAGATGCTCATCAGTTTGGTTAGAAAATCAGTAAATTGGAAAAACAAAAATGTTAAAATCTTCTTTGTTATAATTTGGTGTCACTAATGAAGTTTAAAGGTAGCCATATTTGTTACTTTTCAATGTAAATCAGTGATTAAAATGCATCTCCCTGTCTACAGTATAGCTAATCAGTTTCATAAAGCTAAACATGTTCTGTTGATGTGTAGGAGTGAGTTTATGAGTTTGCATGAATTTCTAAGAGAGAGACTTCTGAGGATTTGCTGCATTTCTGTCCATCTTCAGCTGAACATCATTTATGAAAACAATTCACATTTTTTTCCTTCTGCAGATTTACACCAGATTTGCACATTTATCAACTTCAATCACTGCTCATTAACCAAAAGGTGTGTGAGCTGTGCCAAAAAAAAAAATCACTACATACATTTTAGCATATTTCTTAAAAACAATGAACCAAAATGAACTAATACATAAAAGTAAAAGAAAAAAACCCATCAATAACTTAAAATGGTGGCATATTCCAAGAGAAGATAAATTCAGATGATCTTGTGGTTGTTCTTTGTTTAGATGTGGTGCAGTCTGAAGCTTAGAGCCAATACCTAAAAAACTTTTCTCAGAAAAAGGATTTTAAAGAAGGCTT
Source organism: Poecilia reticulata (assembly GCF_904066995.2). Taxonomy (NCBI): domain Eukaryota; kingdom Metazoa; phylum Chordata; class Actinopteri; order Cyprinodontiformes; family Poeciliidae; genus Poecilia; species Poecilia reticulata. The sequence continues at coordinate 27,296,807 of NC_088842.1, forward strand.
ATTGCAAGTGCCGTTTCCATGGTTTCCATTAATTCACAGTAATAATGCACCCACTTACTCCCCTGTTAAAGAAAGGAACTTTAAACCCTTTACCAATGTCTAAAGGCCAAACAACGAGGAGCACACAGGACTGCTCCTACTTGACGTTACACATAAAAATGTGTTAGGTTTTATGATGTGAATGAAATGATCTTCCCATAAATGTCACACCTTCGTGAGGCATACCAAACAGCTGGGTGTCTGTTACTGGAAGGATCTGTCAACAACCTTAATGTTCCACTTACATGGAGCCACTTTGCTCTGAGAAACACTTCTCTGCCCAGTAATGCAATTTAGAATAAAAACTCAAACCACTTAAATGAAATGCAGTCTGAAGATCGGAGAACTAAAAATCCATAGTGGAGCCTGTTTTAAACGAAGAAGAACAACTGTTTACAAGTTTGAAAAAGGCAATTAATTAATTACACCATTTTAGAACTAACATTAACAACACTTAACCAGTAAAGTTGTTACTTATTAAAACAACAACAACAAGATAAGAAATGCTCATATGTAGTTATTTTCAATAAATTATTGTATGTGTTCCTGTGAGGCTTGTTTGTCAGACAAAAAGTACTTTTGGAAAATAACATTCTTTAAGTAGGTATTAAAGTTAATCTCCATTCACACAGAGGCATTTCATAGTAACTATGTAATCAAGTAACTATGTAACTGCCAACAAGTGTTTTGAAAATTATGTATATATCGAAAACATGTTGATTTCACCTCAGAGCTGTATCTGATTGCCTTGCAATAGATCTCCATCTCTTCAAGAACCTCCTAATATTTCTAACACTCCCCCTCACAACAACAGTTTTCCATGCTGTCCATTAAAGCCATATAAAACTGTTGGGGGGGAGGGGCTCTGTGACATGGCAGCTCCAAGGTGGAGCTTTGGGGAAATAGGCGGAGCTTTGTATGAGAAGGTGTTATGGTACTGGTTGCAACTGGAGAATCAAGGATTCCTTAAACATGCATGAACGAGTCAAAATAACTCTGATTACATGTTTGATGAGCTTTGAACCCTAAAATAAAGCCTACCAAGCTGAATGTTGTGTAATGCCCCACTTAAGATCACTTTTGTGATATATAAAAGGCTTTTTATGGGTCTGATTCAAATCTTTTTTTTTATTTTTTTTCATTAACTGCAGGCAGAAAATTATAATTAATAGAGATAGGCTTAGAAACACCAGTCTGTGTGGAATTAATCTATATAATGTGTTTCACTTTGTAAATTGAGTTTCAGAAGTAAATTTTGTTTTCCCTAATATTTCCATTTACTGAATATGACTGTATATCGAACATTACACTATAATTGAAACGTGTCATTTACATTTTTTTTTATTTATAGAAACTAAATGTAAAGAAAAACAACCAACCAAATGCATACGGCACTATAATGAATGTCTAATAATATTGAAAAGTGATATCATTATCTATCTTGGCAGTCATCTTCCAGGACTTCCAGGGACTTGTAGGCAGTTGATTCCTTGCCGTCCGTATTCTGCATAATTTTTTTGAGTTAATGTTCATCTTTCAGTGAAGAAACTTCATTTTCAGTGCTACTTCTAAATGTAAAACTCTCAGCTGAAGCTCATGGGTCTGTGGTAAATTTGGTAAAGCCTGTGCAGAGCCAAAAATATCTTAAACTCCACATTTCCGGTTGCTGCTCTTCTGCTGCGACAAAAAAAGCATGAGTAATTCAGAGTCTGTCCAGTCAAGTATTTGGAATACCTTAAAATTTTCTAGGAGTGTTTTCAACAGACACAAAGAACAGCTGTGATAATTTATTTGTTGAACCTAAATGATCATTAGTCATATTCTTTGGTTGAAGTCCTTTCTTCTAATGAGATGCCAGAAGCATAAAATGCCCCACCCCCACATGTTGCTGCCTACACATCAGCTTATTTGTCTCATATTTGTCTCATGCAAATAAGAATGGCTACTTGGAAATATGTCTGTTCATTTTTTATTACATATATTTGAAACATTTGTGTAAACATGTACTTTTTTTCAAAGCAACCATATTTGTATTAAACTGCCCTATACACCTGGCTTATTTTTGCTAACACAATTTTTATTCAATTACATAAAATATTGAAGCGTGAACTTCTTTTGCTTTGAGCTGTAGCCCTTTAGTGATAAAGCTGTGTTTAATCTCAACTTTTGGCACATTATTGCTGAAAATCAAAAGTTAGTTTGACTTTTGATGTCATTTCTTTGAGAAAATAGTTTTAAAAAGTTACAGTTCACCACACAGAAGTCACTTTATTTCTTACAAACACAATTTATTTGTCTGTAAGAAAATGTTGTTTGACAGACTGAACATCACTCACCATGTGGAGAGGAAACCAGACTTGCACAAACAGATATTACCCTTTCTTTTCCACAGGAAAAGATCTGAGCTTCCCAAATTTTGCAAAGGTGTTCATGAGTAACACTGTCAATTCAAAGCACTTTGTTAATGTTACTTTACTAAAGAACAAATATTTTAGGTTAAAAGTTACATTTAAAAATATAAGTATGAACAATGCTGTTTTAGCAGAACACTGACACAAACACCAAAACAAGTAAAGCAGGCCAAAAAGATGTCCTGCCAGCAATTCTCCCACCTGAGCTTAGGATCTCTGTAGCTCTTCCAGAGTCACTATCAACCTGTGACACACTGTTTTCAGTTTTGCTTAATGCACAGATGGTTTTAAAACTTAACCATCCTATAAAATCCTCCACAACCCCCCCGCCAGACCTCCTGACCTGTCCATGGTGTTCTTTGATCTTACTGAAGCTGTTTGTTCACTTATGTTATTTAACAGAAATCTGAGTGGGTTCAGTTCATATGTATTTGTCAAACTGAATCTTGAATTGATACTATAATTAATTGCACTCACTCAGTTTAGTTTGGCACCTTCAAAAGGTAATTGGCTGTGTAAGATTTTGTTTAGGAGTACAGAAGAAAAAATGGGAAAAATAGAAATGTTGTCCAGTGTTTCAGAATATTACTTTCACTTTATTTTTTTTTGCGCCACTGTTCATCTGGCACATAAATCTCTATTAAATACATTGAAGTTTGTAGCTGAACCATGGGAACAGTTGGAAGGGTTAGCGACATGAACAGCTTTTGCAAGGCATGTAATATTTTAGTCAAAATGACACATATGGAAAAAAAAAAGTCTGCAGTTCTGAGTTGGGGTTCAGATTATACATAGACGACATAGAGGCTTGGAGCTCCGCACCACACAAGTGGTTAGTTTGTCAGCACCATGGAAAGCAATTGTGTCCAGAGGGCCCACTTCTGCATTGAGTGAAAAGTGGGGCCCCACAGTGACAATTCAGGCAGGAGTGAAACTATTGAAACGGGAAACCTTTTTGTACTGTGCTACCCCTGAGAAAAAAAAGGGCTTCTAAATTTTTTATGTTTTATTCCAACCTGAAAAAGAAATTTTATATCAGCGCCATCATATTTGTTGTAAAAGAAATCTTCTCCAGGTTCAGCAGGGCCTTGTGGAAATATAAATGAGCTTTTACAAAAGACATTTTTTTCTGGATGAACTAATAAAATGGATATTTTGTAATAATTTGCAAAGATTATCTTGTAAGACACCATCAAATCTGCTCAAAGTTGCCAAAAATATGTTTTTTAATCCAAGATAATTTGTCATACTTTGTATACATCACTGTAAGTATTAGTATTAGAAAATAGTTTGTCTTTTAGACCAGAATAACTAAAGTACAGTGTCCAAACAACAAAGTTCTTATTGAACATTGAATGCCAACCAGTTCTTTTTTTTTTTTTCTGCAGCACATTCCCCTCAACAAGTACGAGTCCATTTGAAAAGTTATAGTGTGTAGCTTTCCACTGCGAGCCTGTATGTTCCCTGTATTTATGGGGTGATGAGGCCTGCTCCTGGGGTTCAGAATAGTCATTATCTGGGGGATGCTATACAGCTCTAGTGGTTAAGGTCACTTGATGCACACTGGATGTCCTCACTCTAGAGGATACTAAATGTATAATCATCCCAGAGTCCATAGAGTCCAGGGTCTATCCAGGCTGGCCATTATAGCGGCTTATTGTAGCCTCCATCTCGACTTCATATCCTGCTATTTCAGCAGTACAATCCTTAAAAAACCGCGTCGTTCCTGCTTTGTAATTTGTGAAATATAGCAGATATAGCTGACAATGGGAAAGGCAAGCCTGTTATTGACACCAAAGTTTACTCTGTTGCTATAGCAGATGTAGTTTCTACATTTCAGAATATTGTTTTCATTATCTTCATATTATACAGTCTGAAATTCAGTATTTGATGCAAATACATACAAAACTTATTGGTAATAGGAAGGAATAAGGCTAAAATAAAGTTGTATAAGTTGCATCTACTCATGCAGGGAAATGGTAACTCGGTGATCAGGCTTTTTCTGGACAATAACAGTTTTATTTGTAGACTGATCTGCAGATTTTGAGCTTGACTTCTTCTAATTTATTCTAAGAATTGTAACACATGTAAGATTTAAAAAAATGATATTTAGGCTCTTTGATAGTGATAATTTCAAATCCAACAGTGAGAAGTAATTACAAGATGATTTCTGTCTGCGCATCATCAACCTTCACCTGGCTTTCAAACTTTTAAAAAAGTGAATCAAAGAGTAGCCTATTGGTTAGCGTCTTTGAAACTGAAAGTGGTGCGAGATCCTAGTTATGAGTAATTTAATTATTCAAAAAAATAAAAGAATTCTGTGTCTTCTAGACCTGACCTTCTGATAGCCAATCCATTGTTTGGTGCATCGCTAATACGAATCTATTTAGTGATTATTTAAGTGTATTTTATGCTTTTTGATTTCATAGATTCTTTCTGATATGCTCCTGTTAGTAGAATTATGAGGGTCTGACATGGGCTTTGATACAAATTCAAAGATCATTATTAATAAAAAAAAATGCATGGTAAAAAGTGTATGTTCAACAATATATTGTAATAGAAATTGCTGTAAAGACAATTAAAATGTCAATTTAGTAGAAGTCGTCTATTCAACATTTGCAGATTCTTCAGGTGCTGAAGAACATGACTGGGCTGCACAGAGTCCTGACCTCCACCCATAAAACCATCTTTAATAAAACAGCAAACCAGGCCATGTTATCCAACACCAGTGTCTGACCTCACAATTGTGTTTCTGGAGGAATACACAAAACTTCCCATAAACCCCTAAGCCTTGAGGGAAGCTTTCCCAAGAGAGCTATTATATCTGCACAGGGTCGATCTAGATCATATTAAATGCTACAGATTTAGAAACGTATATCACACTAGTTCTGTAGTGTTTGATGCCAGGCAAGTAAATGCCTCTGCCAATATGTACTTGCATACCTATACAAGTATACTAGCTAGTAGTGTAACTTGTCAGGTTGAACAAAACTAATCTGAATACTGTTCTTATCTCTTCATGTATTTCCTAAAGAGAAATAAAAAATTGATATCAGTTCATCAAAGCTTGACTAAAACTGGAGATTATAAATCATCCACAAAGTCTAATCAGTGCATCTTGATTTTCATGTCTAATTTAGTACGCAGGCTAGATAACTAACAAAAACTCCTCTAAAATTTGTCCAAAACCCCAAAGGATTATTTTCATCACGCAGACACACCTGTTACAAAATGCATGTGTAAAAGAACACTTTCATGTTGGCAGATATTAGCTGGAACATGACACAATAAGAATAACAACAAGAGATCTATTGTTGCCATTGTCTCTGAGTGCATCCGGTACAAATTGGCCCTTAGAGTTAAAAAAATTAAATAAAAAATCACAGACATTTGCTGTGCACGTGTCCTCTCACTGTCACATTACTGCAGGAAGAAAATGCTACAAGTCTTTGCTGTTCTCCGGGTTTTCTTGGCAACAAGCGGATAACTCACTAAAAGATGTTTTATTTCTCAAGATCTTATATATCTGTAAACATCTGCATGCACACATCGGTGAAGGAACAATCACATCAGGCTACTAATATCAGAAATAAGTGCTCAGAAGGTAGATCCATAATGCCACATGTAATAGTTAACCTTTCACATATAATTGCAATAACCCCTTTTGCATTTTCAAGACACAGCAGGTACGGGAAGTGGCAGATACCTTACATAATGACACATCCTCGGATTTACACAGTTTGTGTGCCTCTCTGCCTCTCACCTTCTCCTTCCTTATCCCTCTGCTCTCAGCTTAAGGCTTTTTTTTTTTCAGCATAGCGTGCTCTCTGGCTCTGAGCATTGGCATCTCTTGCATCGGTATGCAGCCCCCGTACACACTGCTGATCTCTCTTTATGAGGACATGAGTTTCAGCGCTTTTATCCCCACCTTCACTTGCAAATATGCCTGCATTCAGTATCTGAACTCCAGCTTTAGCTGAGACTTGTGGGAAGCCTTTAAAGAGGAAGTCAATAAAAGGGTATAAACATGCAAGAGCTTAAGCTTGTGCTTTTTGAGTCTTTATCCTAAAGTTAGGTTGTTTTTTTTTTTATAGGGCTGGCATCTCACTTAAACTGGTTCTGGAGGAAAATAATTGTCCTCCCGTTACACTGAAGTAAAAGCAGAATTTTATGCCTGTGTATCTGTTACACACACAGACATACAGCATTATTAATGGCAAAATTTAGGATAGAGCAAAAAGTATACAGGCTTGGATTTCCCACGACTCATAGCCTTCCACATCAATAATCACCTAGCAGAATTCCCTACATTAGTGTAAAGGATGTTTTTTTGACTGAAGGGCATGAGTCTGACATATCTTAAACAGTTACAATTGTTTTTTTAAAATCTACACATAAAACTACTGCAGAGAAAGCAGAAAACAAACCAAAGGTTGCCAAAGGCTGAAGATGTTGGGTTGGGGACACAGGCCCAGAGGCGAAGACAACTAAGAAGCAGCTGTAATGTAGAATATCCTGTGGATTTAAAACAGCAGTTGGCAGGTTGTGATAATGAGTATGCCAACACAGTTGTTAGGACAGAGGATGGCGTATGGCTGCACTGGCTCCTGTGTCCAACTGTGATGGTATAAGCTGCACAAGCTTATACCATAAGCCACATAAGCTTTCAGGTATGAAAATGTCAGCTATATTCCACAAAAAATGAGTGGTCATTATGTTACTTGCCTTATTTGTTAGGTGTGAATGTTTTCCAGATCCCTGCTAAGGGGTGCAATGTGGATGGGGGGGAAAAATGCTTTTTACAATAACCCTCCTGGTCTAATTTTTTTTTAGAATTGTTAGGTATGAATTCCCTTTTCGATATTTAGTTGCTGTTTGTTTTGAAATAAATATGTAGGACAAAAAAATATAGCTGTTCCTAGCATGAATGCACTCGGAATGTTATGCATGGCCAAGCATTTGGCACTAAAAAAATTCCAAAAATTTTACATTAGATCTTTCATAATGCTGAAAGTTTTTCTTTACTTAGATGTAGAACAAGTCGTTGACTGACCACTGCTGATAACCTTGCTGAATCAAGCCTACTACTTTACATGTAGTTACAGCAAAGACTACTTTTTTTGGTAAAATATTAGTGGTTGACACATAATTGTGTAAACACTGAATCTCACTCGCTACTTATTAAGATGGCACTTTATTAACACAGCAGTTGGCAAGGGGTACACTGATTGGCAATGTGTTTTAAATTACTTACATCGTGTTTTAAGTCTTATTTTAACCTGCTTTTACTCAAGTGAGGATCTTGAGTAAAAGCAGTGTTGATATGGTTTACATCTCTTACATACTGTGCTAGTAAGACCGTGAAGTATTCAATGTTTTTGCCAAACCTCCTTATTACTATCCCATGTCAAGAACTGCCAAGCGTATCAAATCCTAATACCAATACTCAAATTCTGACCCTGCAATGAAGAACTACATTACCTATGATTTGCTGCTTACAAGTCCCTGAAAATGTGTTACTTATTCCAGCGAGCTATCAATTTTCCAAAGATAGTGCAGTAGAGTCTTTTTATCTGGAGCTCATCCAGCCTGACTGCTTGACTGAAGGGACTTTATGAGCACAGAAAGTCAGTGATGCAAAATCCGGCTGCCTATGTGAAACTGATGGACTTTCTGTGTTAATACTGTATTTAAAAAAAAAAAAAAAAAAAGCTGATAAAGGAAACAGATTCACATGTTTTAACACTTTAGGATAGAATATTGTAGAATATTGTTGACATCACTGAATCAGGTTTGCACATATTTCATATTAAAGGGTAAATAATCATAGATTTTCACATTATTTTATCATGCTGCCGTGGTAAAAAAAAAAAAAGTGTAAAATGTAATTTTGCATACTTAAGCACATGTAGATTTCATATTTGTACTTTAACGTGTTACTACAATTATGAGATTGTCCATAAATGCACTGAAATAATAATAATAAAAAAAAAACACTTTTTCAAACTTTAGCGGTAGCAAAACAAATATTGTCATTACAGTTTGACCTAAAGTTGAACCAAGAAATAAACTGTAGAGCAGAACGGTTTGATTTTCAGCTTGACCGGCCCTAACCAGTCTCCAGGGAAAAGAGACGATTATTAACACTAACCACATTAATATTTATTACCTTGTGCTAAATAAAGCTTAAAATGTTTTCTCCATAATATATCTTCTTTTCTTTGAAACTGATTTGCTGCATCTTGTCTCTTCAAAACATGTTGCCTGTACTTCTAACATAAATTATTAGTGACCGTTAAGAACAAAAAGACTGGAAAAGTATTTTGAATGCTCTTAATTATAGCTAAGATCAGCACTGGCATGTCAGAGACGGGCAACAACCACAAAGCAGACACAAACGTCTGATTGGTGCATTTCAAGAGTTTCATTATCATTCAGATGCAGATTGCATTTGGTGGAGTCTTTAGAACTGAAAAAGATGCATTATTTAGTAGATACGTTTTCCGGGTTCTTGCCAGAAGAGATGTATAAACATTTTTGCATGTCCATCCTCATGTATCGCACGCGTAAGCGTGTCAAGACAACAGAACGCTTAGAAGCAGAAATTACAAGACACGAGAGTGAGGAACAGGGGCAGACTGGCGTGTGGGGATTTTCCCGGTGGGCCGATGGGTTAGGGGGCCCGTGGTTTTGTTTTTGCGCTCCTCAGTAGTCCTGTAGCACGCTGTTGTTTTCGGGGCTGCAAAGTGAACCTGTAAACATGTGAACAAGGACTGCAGGGCCAGCTGGCTGACAATGAAGAGAGGAAATCAGAGAAACCTGTCCTATAAAGGTTGGCCTAGAAAAACAAAAAGTCTCTGTGGCACTTATTAAAAAACAACTGCCTTGGAATGGAAAAACCTTGCCCTACTAGAACCACATCAATTAAATTTCCCTGTTTGTCTCTCGCGTCCCTCAGAGAGATGAGCAGTACAGTGGCTCTGGCTCATAGGTGGTATGGGGCCTTCAGCTGAATATGATTTAGGGCCCCCTCTTCACCACCCAGAACATCACCACCATAGCAACAGTTCAACATGGATTTGGTGGGTTCTGGGAGAGGGGACTCAGTTTAACTGGCCAAGCTTAAAAGTAAATTGGTCATTTGCAGAGAAGAGAAGAAACTGAGCTCAAACACAATGATTAAACTCATTACATCAGGTTGTAGCTATGGTAACAAATCAAACTAGGAATATTATTCTTTGCACTTTTACAAAATAAACTTGCCAAATAAATCTTAAATTTAGATGTTAAGCATTTTATAAAACCTTTTATGCAATCTCTGCTGAAACCGTTAGCTGTTAATTCAAATTTTAGTATATGATTCTCATTCGCAATAAACAAGTGTTTATTGAGAAATACTTTCAGTATTTTGAAGGTTGTGGGTATCAAAACTACCATGTTATCAGTTTGTAAAGAAACATCAAAACCACAGAAATTTTAACACAACCAATTTTACCTGCTTAACTTGAGTAAGATTGTTCAATAATAAGTACATGGTTCAGATCACAAAAACATGGCACATTTTGTTTGAACCTATATAGTAGTGAAAGCAAGAAAATATTCCTGTTTAATAGTTTTCTGACATATCCAAAACATTTCTCTCGACACAAAAATCAAACTACTACCTAAACACAGTATTTTTCTGTTGTGCCACAACAAAAGTAACTTTTGTGTAATTTTGGTGTTCATGTGAACAAATTTAAGCTTTCTTCTTTTGTGTCTGTTTCACAATCTGAGATTAAGCCAGAACATCGATACAATGAGGCATTATCTTCTGGTCTTTATCAATACAAAGCTCCAAACTCCTATTCATTGAGACTCCTGCAGATCACAAGTCACACGCTTTCTTACACCACACATTCATTTTCTCACAGAGTAAAAAAAAAAAAAGAAAAAAAAAATTGCAACTGATGATACAGTGGCATTCAATGAGAAAACTGACATCTCACACACAGACAGAAAGGCGCAGTCAGTAGCAAATTCAGAAATGCTTCTGTCCAATCCAATTCAAAAACAAGCACTGATGTTGATGTTCCAAATGTTTCTCTGGTTTAAATTCAACAACATACTTCTTTTCTTAGAACTATGTTTTCAGTCTGGAAAACAGAAAACTTTAGTTGTTTAACTTCTTTGCAGCACAACACCCACTGTGATAAAAATAACCTAAAAGATTACCTGTCTGTTGGGTCAAAGACTAGTGTACTGATGCAATTTCAGCAGAAAAAATATTAACTTTGTTCAGTGACTGCAGCAAAAGGAGAAAAGGGAGATCATTGCACAGAGTAAATGAGATTCACAGGCTCATCCGTAGTCGAGCAATAGCCCACTTCAACAGATATGAAGGCCAAGAGAGAATGGTAAAGGTCAACTCCGCAAACAGCAATGAAATGAAGTATAGGCTTCATTTCAGACACAATACTGTAATGTCGGGAATGCACAAACCTCTCACAGAACACACGCCTACTACCGAGCTTCACACCAGGACCTGCATCAAAAATTCTCATATCCCGATATTTTCATTTTTCAAACGTTTCCCTCTAATCGCTTTAAACATGTCGAAATAAATTCCGCTTTTATAATGCCATAACAAATAAATGTAGTTTATTGTTAACAATTTAAATCACTTGAATATAATTACAGCAGACAATTTAACTGCATGGATTTATGGTTGGCTATAAAAATTTGTTTTATCTTGTCATCTGATCATTTCAAACACAAATATAAAAAGATTTTTGCTGCAGCACAATTGCCGACTGAGCTAATTGAGATTACCAGGCAAACATGTAATTTGACCTTTGATGCACAGTACGATCTCTGAAACCTTCTTGAGATAAACACCGCTTTAGCTACTTTTCACGAGGCTCAAGTAAAGCCTCAAGCTTATCATGAGGTATCAGGTATGAAGGCTTCATGGCTGCTTTTTTTTTTTTTTTCCTCCTGCAATTGGGAAAAAATAGTCTTTCATAGTGTAATTCCTTTGGATTCCTTTAGATTCATTGCTGAGCTTACAGCCACTCCAATGGTGCATAGTGTGTAAACGTGCGATGACAAAGAGCAGGGCAAAGGGGGTCTGACATCACACAGTATGACGCTGAGGCGGCGAGCAGCTAATCTCAAAGCCCCTTCCCCACTTGTCTGAGCACATTTGCCTGTAGTTGGGGGTTTATCCCCACAGATGTATATCTGTCAACAGAGAGCCAACAGGGCAGCGCTGACTCTTTTGCAGCATATTGGTTCTTTTTACTGGATTATCATTTGCAGTGGCATGCTGCATATAGCGCCAGAGCCAGCACTTGGCAGCTGGGAGACATTCTGCGGGGATAAGCTAACCCCTCAGCAGTGGGGAAAGGGTATCCTTGAACGTAAACCTCCCTTCTCCACCATACCTTGTCGTCAGCTCAGCCAGCTTATTCCTGCTGACTGATTTTTCTAACCCACAGGAGATGTGCTCAGCCACACATCTCACAGGCTCCCTGCGTCTTACAGTCTGGCATTTTGCGGTTCACATTGGCTGGAATCAGATTCGAGCTACAACAGAACTCACTTTCCAAAAAAGTAAGAGAGAAAGAGAAGAGCAAAAAAAAAAAAAGTCTGGTGCACCAGTTTTAGTCTGAAAGTATGCCCAATCTGACAGTTTAAGTGAACAACCAAGACAGTTGGCACTTTTCATATTTATGGTGATTTTAGAAGCGTTAAAATCCTGTTTGAATCAAGCAGCCTAATGGTGAGAGTGACAGCTTCTCAGTATATTCAACAATAAGCTTCTAAACCACTCAACTGTTGCTTAAACAAGAACACTAAGAGGCGACGCTTGATTTAATTCTGATCCTCTTGACTTCTTTTTGCAGATTGAACAGTTTGTAGTGTTGTTAGGCTGATTAAAGTGTGAATGTGCAAACTGCATTTCTCAGTCGTATCACCAAATAAAACAAAACTTTATTTGCCAGCTCAAATGAAAATGTGTGAAATTAATACTTAGATTTTTAACAATCAGTGATATTTTGTCAGTCTTTGACTTTAAGAAGATTTTAAGGCTGCATTTTTATTTCGTTTTAAAGAGAAGTTTTCTAGTGGCAAAACACCAGTTGCTAAACGTCAAGAGAAAATCAAGTATGTGCGTCACTCTAGTTCTAAACCTGTAAAAGTAGATCTGGTCCTAAATAGTTTTACGAATCAAACGATCTGCTCAAACATAAATGAGGCATTAAGCATGGATTTATAGAAAAAAAACAAATTTAAAACGAATTTTATTGTATAACCGTGTAATTTACTGCTAGAGCAAAAACATCTCATTCTCTAAAACAATAGTTGTTTGTGCTATAAAGGCTGGGTGAAACAATAATCTGCTGAGAGCTAACAGTAGTTTTGGCTCAATTGTTTTTTTTTCTGATAAAGTTACAAATTTCACAATATATAAAGATGCATTATTCTGCTGTCGTTTATATGCACCATTCTCTATCTTTTTGAACACTTCAGTGCATACTCTGCGTTTAGCACTGCAGAAAGAACTCCAACTTGTTTACATGTGCATTTATTGCCATCTGCTTTGTAAATCCGGTGTACATATATATATAAAAAAAACAAGTAGCACATACAAAATTGTTGCAAAAAATGGAGGAGACAGCCTGTGAACTGAGCAGTAAATTATGCTATGTACTGAGAGGAAGCATTTAAAATGGGCAGTCTCCACAACCCCAAAAATGCGTGGATCTTTCTCATCTCACAATACGATTTGATTCTGATTTTTGGAGGCAAAATTTGATTCAAAATCAATTTTTGACTCAAAACGATTATGATTTCTTTAATCAGTAGGTGTGCAAAGGATCCTCATGATTTACTCCGGTCTACTTTCTAAGACAGAATGACAAATGGAGACATTAAAGAGTCTTTTCCACTTCCCCCCTTCATCCACTGGTTTGCTTTTACAAGACGGTCACAGAACGGATGCCACACTTTTTTTGCAGACAGCCTTGTCTGTGGACAACGTTGCTGCAATTTCCATCCAGGAGTTTTTAGCCATTTGACAGCTTTTGAAGTTATTTAGTGAAGAATTGTGGAAATGTGCATAATTTCAGACAGGGTGGCATAAATATTCCTCAAAAGTAATCACATCGCCTGCGGATACAAAAACTGCATAGCGGAAGTGGACTAATTAAAGCGAAATATCGCCATTGCTTTCCGAGTGCGTTTCTGCATAAAACACGTCCACAAACTTCTGACCAATCACACAACGCACCGCTCAGCTCTGTATGGGAGACTGGCTCCTCTGTAGATTGTCTCAGTGCATTCATGGTGTTTAATCTTTATTTTCCGAACTTTGCAGACAGCGAAGTTCACATCAAGCTCCCTCATACCAGGGACTAAGTGAGTTAAAAACTAAGTGAGTCCAAATGTTTGCTTTTTGTTTTGGTACTTTCTATGGTTGTGTATGTTTCATTACTGGCTTCATGATGGCATCAGGACATCCTGATGTCATGTGGTGTTACAAAATGGAGGTCAACAGTTAGCAGATTTCTTAAAATAAAAAAAAAAAAAGTATAACATTTTATATCTATTCCAAATAGTAGTAAATGTGAATCACAATTCATGACAACTTTTTGGCAAACTCTACACACACCCCAATATTTAAAAACCTTCCCTTACTGGTTTTGAATTTTGATTGCTCTCAATCCTATCTTTATTCAAGAAGGACATTTTTTATTTGCGTCATAAAGGTATACCCCCATGTGTACGGCCTTATCTCGCTTTTAAACATCTGCGTATTTGATATGAGAGCAAATACTTTCACCTTTTATTTGTCCTCCATTAACTTCATTACTGCCCCCACGCATCTCGGTCAAAGGCACACCCAAATGTCACCTGCCAGGCTATTCTCGCCAACATGTCTGATGAGATAAACCATGATGAAAGGCGCCGTGCTCAAACAAAAGGCAAGTTCCCCTGGTGGTGTGGGAGATTTCTGGGCTTAGTAAGACGGAAAGTGATGAAACACTTGAGAAGGAGGGAAATCACAAAGACTCCGTCCAACAAAGAAATGTGCAGATCATAAGACGTACATTCATGTTACAACCAGTCAAGGGGTTTGCGAAGAGCCTGGGTATGGCTGCGCCACATGGCTAATTAGCATTACTAGCCTGCCATCTTACCTGATAACTCTCTTTGACAAGTCTGTCTGCTGTCTTCATTAGCTGCCTTTGGTGAAATATGCTCTGATGGTGTTATGATACTTCAACACTTCACAGACTGGTACAAGTTCCTACTTGTGCACAAATGGATGCAACAACAGCACCTTTCATATATATATATATATATATATATATATATATATATATATATATATATATATATATATATATATATATATATATATATATATATATATATATATATATAACCAAACAGTCATTTTAAACATTTAGACAGCAACCCACAACATGGGCTAAAGTAATAAACAGGATTTCAGCATTTCACATAAGCAAAAATAGTAAGCGTATTTCTTCGACAAAGGGAAAAAATAAATAAAAAAATAGGATGAGTCTGTGTGAAATGACTCACAACATTATGGTGCATGAACAGAGCTGCTGAGGCTGAAGTCTTGTCTACAGAATCGCTGCAGTATGTGATGTGGTGCACTGCAATTTAACTGTCGATTAGGCCGTAAACGCTCAGTAGATTCTGCTCCCTTATACCTGAGCTGAAGAGGTTATGTTTTCAGTCCCATTTGTTTGTTTGCCTGTTAGAGAGGATGGTTTCTCAGAAAATTGCTCATGACTTCAGAGGAAACAGGGGATGCCACAGACCATAAAGTGTACTGATCTAAGAGAGTTTTTTTTCCTCCTCTAAACTTCTCACTTTATAGTCATTTGTTATGTACTGTACATATCCTATTTGAAATCAAACTAGAGAGGGAAAAGAGAAGAGTTAATTACCAAAAGGGTTTGTTATATTTTCTCTAATTATGTGTAGATTAGCTATATGACCGATGAACATTTTTAATAGTTCTATAACGTGTCCCTGCATACAACTGTTTATATATTCTTCCCCAAACAGGCACCACAAAATGTTATTTAATATTTCTTTCTCTCATCTCTTCCCTTTCACTTTATTTGAAAAAAGATACATGTCTTCACAAAAATGATGTATAAACAGTTCGATCTATCCAGAAGAGGCACAAGCAGTTTTCTCATGCACTCTAAAAGCAAAGCTTGAAAAAGACTGGGCCGCAGGAGAAATACATTTTACCGCTAATATTTTAAGCTTTCACTCCCGCAGGATTGCACAGTGCAGTAACTGCTTCACTGAAATAAAAATCTGAATAGTTCTTTCCTAAGTCATACCATTTAATTGCTCAAATGTTTGCATTAGAGTCCACAATTGAAGCAGATTAAAATTTCAAATAATTGTAATGACATGTTTGGGTAATTGTGCAGCCCTTCTCTCAATGCAAAGCTTTTGTTTAACGACTATTTCTTTATTTTAGTTATTTATTTTGGTTCGTTATTTGACTTTTCACATCTTTACAAAGTAACGTATGATTTGTACTTTTGGAGCACTGGCCTTGGCACCTCATGCATCTAAACTTTACCCTCGTATCATAAATATTTTAAGTAGCCCTTGAAGTGGGCGCTATCTCAGAACAGCCTCTGGACAAGATACATTTTCTGGGTCCTGTTCTTTCTCTCTCCTCTCATGAACCAAAATCTGGTGCCAAGTAGGCTAGCTTTCTGTTGACTATTTTTAACCTCCAAACTGGCACAACTTTTGTTGAAGCTTTTGATCTTAAAAAGCCCCATAAAGACAAAAGGATGTGCAGGACATAGTGATTTTTGGTGCTTCATGGTGGCTGTTAAGAAAAAAATGTTTTTGTAGATAAAAAAACAATAAAATGTGATCACAGCTGTATAATACCAGGCATTTGAAATAACAATCAAATACAACCACTGCATTGAAATACGATGGCAAGCTGTTTAATGTAGTCAGAGATTTCCATTGAGTGGAACTGGACAACTGGGCCATCAATGTAAGCTGGTAAGAGACGCAAATTAAAATATACGTATGAAAAGCAACTTGTCTTCTTTTATACTGGAGTCTTTTAGCTGGTTTTAATATAACTGACGAACAGAAAGGTACTGATTAGAATTTCGTGGCTGATTTCTGTTCTCCTGGTTTGGTAAATTATTTGACCTGGCATCCTGGGGCCTTTCTTCATGGAGTCTGGAGGTTCTCCCCCATGCATGCCTGGATTCTCTCTGGAAACTCAGGTTTCTTTCACTGACCAAACATGACTTTTTAGGCTAATTTGTTACTCTAAATTACCCTTAGAAATGAGTTTACACATGCATGGCTGTTCATCCTGCGTGTCTGTTTTGCCTTGTGATGGACTGGCAACCTGTGTGTGCCATTCCATCACACACCGTCGGAAATAGCCATCAGCCCCAAATGACCCTGCAAGGATAACCGGGAAGAGTGTGAGAGAGCAGCTGCTGTAAAACCGTTCAATTTAATTCAGTTTATTTATAAATGGTTTTACTATTTTTAAACCAAGACTTACAGAGTTGACTTTATAAAACTGTCTTTATCCTCTTATATTGGTGATCTTATATTAGAAGGCCAGTAACACTACAACATAGTCTCTGTGTGTTCCCTAGAGCAGGGATGTCAAAAATGCAGTCAGGACACCATGAAATTGGCCAAAAACCACATGCGGTTGATGCAGATGGACATTTTTTATTATTATTTTAAAATGTGAATAGTTCATTTGTTTCATTAAAATCTTTTTTATTTTTAATATAAAAATGTTAAATGCTTTTTTGCTACTTTTATTTTCAATACAATTATTAAAAAACAGATATTTTGTAGTCCACTGTCCTTTCAACTTGAGAATTGGTATCCAAAAGGTTTGAATACCACTGCTGTAGACGATTTAAATTGTTACCTCGACACCTCAAACCCATCAGGATGGCCAAATCTACCAAGTTCTACAAGAGATACCTCAAAAACATTAAAACAAAGCACTTTCGCTGCACTCTATATGACTCGGCTGCACTTCTGGAGGAAGCTAAAATCCTATCAGGGTTTGCAGCAAGATGCTGCAGATCTTCTATAAGTCTATAAGATTGTTGAGAGCGTCATTTCTTCTGCCGTCATCTTGGGGCAGCAGCATCAACTGAGCTCAACAACCTAATTAAAAATGCTGGTTCTGCTCTGGGGATGATGATCCAAAGAAGGCTTATTCATAAATCCAAGAAAATTATGGACAACAATGACCATCCTCTTCACAAGACTGTCTTAAGTATCTTCAGTCAGAGGCTTCTTCAGATTTGCTGTAATACAGAAGGCTATAGAGATCTGTCCCAACAGCAACCACCATCTGCAGTAACTCTTTTAAGAATCTGAATTAATGAATTACAACAACATTTAATTTCCCTTTTGGATCAAAATAGTATTTTTGAATTTGAATTGAATTGTATCGACTTACTTGCTGAAAGTCCCACTCTCTCTCGCTCACTATTTCACAGCCAGAATGAAAGGCATACGTCTTGTTGAAAACACAGTTTACTTTATAAGAGCTTACATCTGTTTCACTTGACTTGAATTTAAACACTTTACTGACACCAAAAAATATAATGTTAATATAAAGTTTTCTCTGCCTCCCTCAGTAACAATATTCACACAGAGTATTTGTAAAACTTTTACCTGAAGGTCTTTTTTAAAGTCCTCATTTTTTCCTTACTATAACTCAGTTTGATGAACTCAAAAAAGAAAACAACTGTAAAATCGTGGCTCTTCAGTATTTGGGATGGAAGGTTAAGGATGAGGCTAACAAAACCTCAACTGAGCTTGGTAAAGGCTATTCACGTAAAGCTACACTGTAAAGGTGACAAAAAACAGTCCCACAAATGGGGCTTATTTTAAATTAAATCAGTCTGCGTATTTAATAGCCATCATTTTTTCAGATATGAAGAATGAATAGCACGGTTTTTATTATCTGTTGAGCTTTGAAAAATACAAGACAGATCTTTCACTCTATCTGACAAAAAAACTAAAATGATCTCTTCTCTTTTTACCTGCTGCAACGGCTGCAGTCACTGGTCTTTACACTGCTGAGAAACCTCTTTGATATCAGTATTTCTAAGCCTTTAAGACTATAGTAATGTTCATGTATTATTAATCATACGCTCGGAACGATGATGTTGTTGACATAAGTTAAAGTCAGTGAATCCTTAAACCCTTTCACCATATACAGTATTGCTACTCCCAGCACATCATGGGATTTTGCTGAACTAATATGTAAGGCCCGTATTCGTATTCCTCTACTTTTGCACCGAACTCCAGGACATGGGTGGTTTACGTTTTCATCATGTCAGTAATCACAGATCACATTGTCTGTGCAGACATTTTGCACGATCATTTGTTTGTTGCACTCAAGAGCTGCGTGAGGTGATCGCGTTACTAGAGATGAACTAAACAAGTGATTCTAATTTTCAAAATGCATTTTAGTGACTAGTTTTATAATGTAGTTCACTTGTTTAAAGATTTCTCAGAAGCCAAACTGCGGTACACTTGATTTGTCTGTACACTGGGCAAAACAAGAACATGCATTATTTTTACTCCAGACTGGGCGGACGAACAGAGAGACAGACAGACAGACGGACAGACAGGGTTGCAGACAGACCGACAGATAGACAGCATTTTCAGTTAGAAGTTATGAGAACATTTTGAGGTTAATAAATCATCCAAGGTTATTTAACTCAAACCATAATCCTCTCCAAAAGGGGCATGTCTCTAGGCAAGCTCTGGCTGTGGATGTGGTTGGATGTCTTTTCGGGTCACAGCTGTGCATAACAGATGATGGCATTTCAAGTTGGACAGCTCTGTTAGATGAGGCAAGACTTGCTGACAGCAACTATCCAAAAACAGAGCATTCATTAAGGCAAATTATATAAATATTTTGTGATTTTTTTAACAGCAATCTGGTCGATCTAGACTCTGACTTATTGCCAATTCACTCTCAAGCATTTAAGCTAAACTGGGACTAATGCTAGGCATATATACATGTGTGCCAAATCAGAGATGGTGGGGGCGGGGAGGGGGGCAAAGCCTACCCCTTTAGGACTGCCGCCTCCCTTGATCAAACACTGTTTTATACTTAATATTTTACAAATGTGTAGGAAAGAGTTGAAAGGAAGTAAAAGTGTCAGTGAGTTGCAACATTTTGATGATCAGTTAATATATGTGTTTATTTGTTTTGTCTTACATAGCCCTACTTTTGAATATTCCTCCCTGTTTGACAGCATAAAAAAACAACGTGGTTTTGGTTTTGTGGGGCCACCTTGTCAGCTGTCCAATCTGAACGCCCTTTTGAAAACGTTCTGGTGCCCCTGGCCATGTGGCGGGACTCTTTTGAAAATGTAAAACTTACATTATGTTAATTCCATAATTCAATGTAATTTAAAATAAATAAATAAATATGCAGGACTTTTGAGTAAACAGAAATCCTGCAGGTTATCAACTTTTGGTTTCTCAGGATCAAATAAGGGGAACAGTGATCCTGAGTGGAATTAGTATAAATCATTCATGCTTTATGTTAAAATTCCTCTAATCACTTTCATTATACAATACCTTACACTAAATCTGCACTGACAATGTCATTAATGTCTTATGGATTTTTATTATTATTAAAAGAGGAAGGCAGATTAATTTGGTCATTTGTCATATGGAACACTTTGATGGCACCAGCAGCAGCTCTTCTGGAGGGGGGGGTTTCAGAAGGCTGGTCGCCTACAGGGCGGTGGCTGCGCAGGCATGTCCAGGAGCGGGACGGTCTGCGGGGAGAACGGCTATTGTCATGAGGCGACGTCTAAAACCGAGCTGCAGCCTGGCTTCAAGTCACGCAACCTCACCTGCGTCTCCGGCAGCAGAGCAGCGCACGACGCTGGTCCTAAAATGTGTTACCGTCACTGTTGGAGATGCACATGCATAGGCTGCACTTTAAACAGTGACCACAATATAAAACCCCACGAAATGCATGGAGGACTTTTTATTTTTATTTTGTATCTTTATCTTTAAAATAGATTTGCTAAATCCCATGAAATGAACCTAAGCGCAGCCTGTGGTTGTAAATATCTACTCAATGACACCGGACTCAGCAAACAAGACACCAGCCACCTCTCCTCTCCTGCATCCTGTATCAGTTTCAGAAGACACATGCCCAGCTGAATGAACACAGACACAGAAGGCTTCAGTGAACTAATCCGCAGCTTTTATCGGTCACTGAGGCGACATCCAAGTTGTCCCCCCCCCCACCTCCGCCCCCGACACGGAAACTTGTGTAGCCGCATTCTGCTCCTCACTGCGCCGCACAATTCAACTTCCAGGCATTCCAGCACACTTGGCTCTCTGACGGCAGACAGCGGCAGCCGAGCACTGCTGCAGCCGAAGCTGCGCCGTTTCAAAAGGCGAGCCAACTCTCCCCTTTTCTTGTGTTTGCGCTGAATAAAACAACTTGAACCTCACGTGTCACAAAACACAAATGATCTTTTTACACTCCACGCAGCCTCCACCTCCCGGCACACCACGCCCGTCTGCACAACAGCAACATCCGTCCAAGAGGGCTCACCTTTAAAGACGCTCGCGCAGAGGCTGTAGAGGATGAAGATCAAGTGCTGCTTGAGCATCATATTCTTCTCTTTTTTCCTGCACAATTTTAACGCCAACACTCCACTCTCTCTTTTTTTTTTTTTTTCCTTTCTCTTCTGCCAAGATTGGACTTATCCAGCTGAACGGCGCAGTTTCTGACTGACCCGAGTTACATTGACGAACTCTGCCGGTTTTTTTTTTTTTTTTGCAGGAGTCCCTGTGTGTTTTCGCTGATCAGAGGGGGCAGTGATGACTGTGGTGAAGCAGGACGGCAGAGATGCTCGTCGGCAAAGTGCAGCTCCTGCTTCCCTTTATTGCTTTCACTTTGACTCGCTGCAGAGAGCTAGAGTCCCGCCCACGCCTTTTGACTAATGAAGACGCTTCGCCAATGAAAAACACCTAGACACACTTCGGATCTCCGGTAAACAATTTCACAGAGTACACGGTTACTTTGTTATATCAGTTGCGAACGGGGGACCACATTTTTTTTTTTTTTTTTTTTTAGATTCTTGTTTTTTTTTTTTTTAAATGTGATCAGTGCCATGATTTCTAAAAGCTTCTGCAGAAATATGACTATGTAGCTGAATGTCTTCTTCACTAAATAGATAAATAAATGAATAGTAAGATTCAACGAGATGAGTTCTATCATGATCATAATTTCAGCGTTTTGTGGCAGTGTTTCAGGATTGTGAAATTATGGAAACGTTTTTTTTTTTTTTTTTTCAAAAAATCTGAACAATGCAGCCTGCTCTTCTTGTACAGCCTTTTGTTTCAGCTTGTTTTGTGTGTGTTTTTTCTTTTCCTCTACCAACTTTGCAAAGTCTAAAGATTAGATGTTGTGTATTCTTCTTGGTGATTTTTCAAATCCAGCCACATCTGGTCAATTGGATCTTAGTTTGAACTTTGACTGAGCCATTCTAAAACACAAGCAATCTTTGGTCTAAACTATCCCATTCGCTCTGACCATATGCGTATGGTCACTATCTCCATCCATCTCTGGTCAATGCTCTCCTTTCTCAGTTTAAATAGACAATCATGTGGTACAGGACCCAGGGCCGTGATCTTTTGAAAGGATATGGGGAGCAAAGATTTATTTTTTTTTCTTTAATGAATGCCTGCTTTGCGTAGATTGTACTTTAGCTAATTTTGGCCTAGGCCAAAATTTGTTGAGTTGGGTGAATATTTTAATATTTTTATGATTATAAACAATAATCAAGTATTTGAAAAATATGATATTTTAGTTGATTTCTTTGGGAACAACACAGAGTTATTGGCTAGTGAATGTACTAAACCCACTATGCATCAATTCAGATCTGATGATGTATAGGACTATCTATTAATGTACTGTAATTTGTATTAGTAAAATAAATATTTCTTAGTGGACAGGGCACCAAAACTGTCTCCAGCCCAGGATTCCATATCCTTGTAAATTCAGCTCTACTTGCTAAGCCTGCCATCATGCTGTACTATTTCCAATTTTCTGATGAATGCAACTGATTGCAATGGATTTGTTTAAAGCTATCAAAGTAAAGGCGGTTTAACACATTTCATTACAATTTGTGGAGAAAAAAATTAAACATATAATTTTCCTTTCACTACTGTGTGCTCCTTTGTGCTAGTCTAACACATAATATCCTTATAAAATCCATTTAGGTTTGTGGTTGGAATGTGGCAGTAGATGGGAACAGGTTGTGAACAGTTTTACAAGGCACTATTAAATTAACTCTTTCAGATCCAAAACAGCAAATAAGCCAGAAATCAACACAAGTAACTCGATTTAACCAAACTGATGCATTACTGCATATCATGTGTTTTTAGAGGACTGAAAGGGACAGCATGCGGTGATGATGGAAAGACCTGCTCATGTTGTGTGAAAAGACAGTTGCTTTCCAGAGGTGATAACCCTGAGTCTGGGTGCATGTCAGGAATGACTGCACATACACAGGGGAGGCAAATGGGCTCCTGGACATCCTCCTTTCTTTCAAAGGGTTCCCACGAGGCGCAGAGAAATGAGTGTGGCCGTTCTCAAAGACAGAGGTGAGAAGGGGAAATGGCAGCTTCAGCCAGGGATCGCTCGCTAAGCCGATCGCAAGGATTTTACACATGGTTTAACATTCTGCTTGGCAAATTTGGTTCAATTTTTCTCAGTGGTCCTCCATGCCACTCCCACTTCAAATCAAATCGTTGACCTGTGCGAACCGCCTGAGAAAAGACGTGGGGCTGAAAATGTAGTCTGGGCCTTTTACAGCCTTGGCTTCTCTCTCAGTAGGAAAAACAGCAGACGCAAAATTCATCATTTAAACAATCGGTCGGACCGCTAATCTTCATCGGCAAAAAAGAAATGAACGCAGTATATTTTCATGTTGTAATCAATTATGCTTTTAATCAGAACGATCCGAAAAGGAACCTTTTACTGAGATGTGCTGAGGCTGCATTTTAGCCTTTTTAAACTTGGAACTATATGCACATCTCTACTCCCGGTGGAGCTATTGATGCCTTTCTGAACTGTAAACCTTGAAGGACTGAGTGCTCTTGTGTGACATACATTCTCTTCACAACTCACTTATAATTCGAAGCAGAACTATACAGAGCCAATTACCAAGAGGATGGGGGTTAAGAATCAATCCCATGTGTCCTGAAGGTCAGTTTCTCGTCATTTCATTAGATCTTTGAGAGTAGAATTCAACTCATGCACCTTCTTAGCACCGGGAATTTATTGACTATCTGTGTTCAGCAGAAAAGCTTGGGGTGCTGACACAGATCTGTGATGCAGGGGAGCACATTCTCTTTTCGCATATATCTGTGGGTCTTTTCTCGCATTCTGTTCCTTTCTTTGTGTAATTTGGAATGCTCCGTCATGTGCACGGCCAGATTTAACGAGGTTACAAGCCGCACATCGGAATCCCAACTACCTGTTGTGACACAAAACAATTGGAAAAGGCTTCAAGTTATTTCAGAATAAGCATCCAAAATGCACAAAAGAAATCAAAACAAACTGCGAGACAAAAGGCAAAGCAAGGGCGACTCATTAATATGCATTAATCCATCAGCGATAGGATTTCAACCACCTCACTGATCTAAGCAGCTATTCCAGACACACTCCGCTCAATGCATTTTACATGTGTGACAGAATTTTCTAGATAAATGATTGTCAGTAAAACATTGCATTGGGATAACTTCTTGTCAACTAACTGCTGCACTGCAGTGACAAAAGAAAGCTATTCAAATTTTTTGTAAATAGAATTTTATAATTCAATGTGTCAGACATGTGGGTTTTTTTCTTGTCAGTGTTCCTCTGGGAAATAACAACTGCTCTCTCAAGCTTTGTAAAGTCTGAAATTGGACAGTGTGCTCAGAGTGTTATATGCTTCTTGGACTTTTTTTTTCTTACCCCAGGAGCAATACTTGTTATTGATGGCGAGTGGGAATACAATTTCATCTGTTTATTGCTTTATTCATGGGACACTGCAAGTCAGGACTGTATGAACATTTCTGTATATATGGTTAAATTAGAAATAATCACTCAGACATCTTGTCCAGAGGTGTATAGTATGTTGTGGTAACTATTTTCCATTAAAAGTGTAAATATACTGGTCTCATCTGGACAGTTGTCTCACCTAATAAATACTGCATTGCCAACAAGCTGAAGAGTAACCCACAGCCATGCAGCTTTTTGCATTCATGTCATTTAAACAGTTAAGGAAACTTAACTTTATATCACTTTATACCTGTAATATTTCTACTAAAAATTTATGTACCTTTCTGGGTTCCGTGTTGAAACGACTAGATCTCAATCTGTCAAGATGTGTGGAGGTTGTAATGGATCCACGGGAGGTGCAAATCTTCATGCAATTTGAAGATTTAATGAAAATACAAACTTACAGGACAGAACAAGAAACATCCACAGAGAGGGAAAAAAACCCCAGCAAGAATATACAGGGACCGCAAGATGTAAAACAGGGAAGAGACAGGAGGAATTAGCAAGGACTGACTGAGAAAGAGGTGCTGGGAGGTTGTATGGTGAGGTTGTATGGAGGTTGAGAGCAGAAGACATGCTGAGGAGAGAGAGAGAAGTGACACAGGCAGCGAGGGAGAGCACATTGGGGACTAGGAAATTAATCTAACAAAGTAACTAGACATAAACAATGAAAACTAGAGTAACTGAGAAAAAGGACTAGACACAAGAAATACACATAACTAGAATCACTAAAAAGGAACTGAAGTAAAAATAGAAACAAGGCAGAATTAATAGAAAGAACTAAGGAACACAAATATTAACATACCCAAAACAAACTCAAACAACACAATATCCTGACACAATCCTGGGTTTGAAAGGATTGACTATAAAATACCGATTGTGAATTAGGTGGAATTGTCTGGTGCTGTGCTTGATTGGTTCAGATCTTAAATGGTGGACACTGAGTTATTAGGCAGTTATGATTTGATCAAACAAAATTTACATTTGCTTCTTCTACTACTTTTATTTAAAATCTAAAATTTCCCCCCCAAGTTCTAAAGTTGCAAGATGAGAGATCACTGCTCAGTCAGCTTCAGGTAAGATTAAAACCACAGAAATGCAAGAAATGCAGGTGCTGACATGAGTTGATATCTGAATTTTGACAACCTTGCAAAGTCTATTCCTAAATAGACTTTGGTTTCTTGTAACTGAGATCTAGGATCGCAACAGGAGATCCTGTATAAATCAGTCTCCTTGCCTTGTTTAAACATTGGCAGATTAAAGGGTTTTCCTTCAAAACAGGACACAAAAGACTGTGGCATGCATTTATTTTTAGTAGGCTCGATTTTTGTAGTGGTATCTTTATGTGTCTGTAAAAAAGTAAGAAAAAAAAGTCAAATATGTCAATAAAACAAACCAAAGAACCAGCGGCTGCTCATCTAAGATGTGGAATCCAGATCAACACCAGGATAAGGGATCGCATCATATCAGTCTTTATATTACTGCACCGGCTTCCTGTTTGTAAAAGGATATTTTAAAACCTCACTGGTCTAGTAAGCACTGAATGGCCTTAGGCCTAAATAGATCTCAGAGTTACTTGTCAGGAATGAACCATGAATCCCCCTGAGGTTGAAAATCGGTTCCTAGTGTTCCTAGGACCAGGACTAAACCAGCACAGGCAGCATTCAGTTTATTTGCTCCCTTTAGCTGTGCATAGCACCAAAAAACATGAAATGTGGCTTCATTAAATCAGGACTAAGATCATGCAGTAGCTGCTTACTAAAACATGTTATCTAAAGGTCAAAGTTGACCTTATAAGCTTTTTAAATAATTTATTGGACAATTATTTGCTACTGATCAGTATTTCAACATTTCTGAGTTTTGGTGTCTTTGCAACTTTTATGCCTTTCTGCTTTTTAATTTGATTTTTTTTTTAATATCTGTTCCTTTTATTTCCCAGTAAAGCAATTACCTTGTGTATGAATGGTGTTCTGCAAATTGCCTCACAGGAAGAATGTTTCCATTTTAAGTTTTAGTAGGGACCTCTTTGTGTGAAATTTGCATGTCCTCCCAACAGTTTTCCCCTCAGTCCTAAAACAAGCAGGTTAGGTTAAATGGGGCTTCCAAATTGATTAAAGGTGTGAGTGCCAGTGAGCATGATTGCCTCATTTGTCTCTGTGATGGACTGTTGACCTGTTTTTCACCCCTCACCCTGTGGAACTTAGGTTGGACTTCATTCTTCTTCCCAGGATACAAGACAAAGAGCAAATGGAAAATGAACATATGAATACAAAATCAGAACAGAAGAAGGTAAAGAAAATGAACAATATGCAGAAGATGGAATGCCATAGAACTTTATAGATACAGATCTGAATGAAAATATTTATTTTTCTAAAAAAATTTTTTTTTAAAGGCCACAGTTGGTTGGTGTAGTTGATTCTGTTAAAATGGCAAGTTTTATTTTCCACATTTAATGTGACAATGACAGACTGGCGACCTGTCCAGGGTGACCCCGCCTCTCGCCCGGAACGTTAGCTGGAGATAGGCACCAGCAACCCTCCCGACCCCACTGAGGGACAAGGGTGTCAAGAAAATGGATGGATGGATGGATGTGACAAATATCTTGTATCGATATAGCAACAACAGCAAATCTGTTGGTGAGAAAAATGGTGGAAAAAAATTTAAAAACAGGCAATAATTAGATTTATCAAGTATGCCTCAGTTTAAATTAATTCTTTGTCAAAGCACCTTTTGACAAAGAACAACTAACATCAGCTATAGAGCATCTGATTAACTAGAAATAAAGCTCTCCTTCAGCTTCAGTTTGTTTGTGTAGACGTTTCAAAAGATCAAAAGGACCTTCATGCTCGAGGAATCGATCAAGAAAAAGAATTACAAATCCACAATATGATCTGTTCCACAGGACAGTGAAGACATCCACCTATCCACGTATGAACCAGGAGAAAAAGCAAAGTCAATGCGGAAAGAAATGTAAACTTAATTTCTCAGAATCTCATATTTTTAAAGAGGTTTAAAGGACAGAAAGGTTGAATACCAAAGTATCCAAAAGTGCATCAGCATTGTGAATCCAAGTTCATGTATATTTCTGTTTATTAGCAGATTATATAGCTTATTTTCCTTTTTAATAGCTTTCATTTTAAGGATGGTAAAATTGTGATTCACAATAGACTCAGTTTTGTACAGAACAAAAACCTGGTATTTTGTCAGTGATGTGTACACTTTTGAGATTTGCTCTATATTCAGATGTATATGCTCAAATGTAAGTACTTGTTTCAAATTTGGAACGCTCCATCGCATAGAAGCAAACTTGCATTGCATGAAAACTTTATCCAGAAAGATTTAAACTGGCTTGAGGACATCTATGTTCTACATTCAAATTGTTTTACCTCAAGATGAACTGGACCGTTTAAAACAGATCAAAGTATAGTTGAGTAAATGAATATTTTTACCAGCATCTTAATCCACAATATATGAAGAAATTAATTATTTAATTATTGAAAGTATAATCAGTGGTGCAGACTAAACTGACTATACATTTTACCAGATGTTCATGCCACAGTTTTACTGGTGATGGAGAAACTCTGCAGCGTCATTTACTGGAGAAATGTTTACAAGGATATGTGTATGGTTCACATTGCAGTGACATTTTTCTCACATTTACCCTGACTCAACAACTTCAAATGAAAAGCTAAATCTTCTTGATAACACAATCAAGATGTATTTTATTATCTACTGAGGCTTCCACTGAAGGATGAGTCATCTTTAGGACAGGGAAGATCTGAGGTAATGACTGCATCTTTACAGCACAGCGCTGGAAGCAAAGAGCTGCAATGACGGAACCAATGATGGCCTTTTGTTTGAACTTCACAAACAAAAGGATGTTTTCAAGGACACGCGCCATCCCTTTGGGACCAGCGTAAATGCATATTCAATCTCCCTCCTCCATCTCCCCATCCATACCGACACTAACAGAACCCCGCGCCCTACACCGAGTGAAGTGCTTTGTGCTGGGGCTCGCGCAGATGATGGCTCTCCGGCAGCTGGTGTTCTCACAGACCACTGCATGGAAAATGGGCTGATTTTAGGATTTAGCTGCCCGTGGTGGATTTTTCACTCGCCAATTATCAGGGCCAGAACCACTTAGTTATGGAATTGCATAAGATTAAAACAGAGATTTGAAGCCCCCCAAGTCTCAGATTTGTTAGCACGCCGGTCAGTTCCGCAGTAAGCAGGATTCATTTTGAGTTTTAATAAAGCAACATCATTAGTGCGCAGCTGTTCAGCGTTTACTTTGAACTGAGGATTCAACCACAAATGCTCATGCTTTTACACGCTGGAAGAATGTAGCACGTCTCTTCAAACAGCAACATCAGTGCAACACTCTGAATCAGGTCAACATTTCCAAGCTGCAACGCTGACTTAGTGTGGATCTTGAGAATGTGCCCACAGAGATTAAAACAACAGAGATTTGGGAGGTAAAACATTCAAAGCGTTTTCTACTAATACTTTTTTTTTTTTAGATATCTAAGCATTTTGTGTTCTTTGGTAGGATTCTATTAGCACCCCACATCTAGCTTGGCAATATCTGCCCTCTCTGCTTTGCAAAGCATCTCCAAATCAGTCAAACTGTGTGGACATCTGCTCCCCTCCGGCCTCTTCACGTGAACCAACAGATCTTCTATCTGACTTAGTTTGGACTCTGGCTCGGCCTTTTGAAAACTTTAGTATTTCAGTGTTTAGTTCTTTGGCTGAATTGGATGTATGCTCAGACATGCTGTGTTGCTGACATGAAACCACTCTTCATCTTCCACCTTAAGCCTGTGGTTCAAATGGCAAGATTTAAAAATTGTTGGTTGATTTTCAAAATCTGAGCGATTTCTGACCTGATCTTTTCCACAAAAACTCCTACAGTGGTCCTACAGTGTGTGATGTACAGCCACAGGGCAAAGACAACACGCCACACGTGAACAGATTTCACTCACAAACATTCAGATGTCAGAAGTCTTGCTAAACCTCTCAAAATAAAACATGGCAGACGAGGAAGAGGCAATAGTTTGTGGGCTTTTTTTTAACTGAATAAAACAATGCAAGAAGATTTTGCCAAAGTTCATCAGACTTTCTGCTGCGCATTGAGCTTTCTTTTGTCTTTTGTATTTTGGATTCCCCTCTGTGTTTCCATCAACTCACTTTCTGACTGGCTCTACGTCTCTTTTGTCAGACAGCATGCTCATTTCTTCTTGCAGCACCACACAGGCTGGGATGTCACGCCGACAAGTTGGATATCCCTGATTTGAGGTTGGAGTGGTCCCGATGTCTATCCTGTCAGACTAGGTCACTCCTAAGATTATCTTTAGCGCCATCATGACAATCTGAGCATCCTTAAGATTGTCGGAAGGGGAAGACTGGGTCAGAAATTAGCATAATTAACTTGGAGTGTGACCCAGTTTCCAATAAAGACCCCAGTTTTATCTGAAGAGAAGTAACCACAGTGACTGATACAAACTGAACAATGTTTCACCTGTACTTTTGGTAATGCGCTTTGTGTAAACATACTAGAATTATGGCTTAAGAAGCTCAAATTTTGTTTCATGTGTCATTGTCTTCTGTAGAACTATTTAGATCCTTCTCTTGACTGATACCTTTGTACAGTGAGAGCATTCTGAGATTTGCAAAATATCTGCAAATTAAGGCTCTAGTTAAGTTCTAACAAGGAAATGGCATGCAAATTCATACATTGGGTTGATCACATTCATTATAATGGATGGATTAAAAGCTGAACTGAGAAGCAAAAGGTGCTTCCAAGACAGGATTAGGCATAAGGAAAGGAGTTTGTCTTTAAGATGAAGTGCATAGAATATTTGTGTCCCACTACAGATGGGAAAGGTTTTTATATGATTTATAATGGGGTAATTTTCATGTTGCAAAAATCATATATTTTAGGAGGGGTGTGTAAGCTGTCCCTGTTGCTTGTATCAGAGTCATATCTGTAGAATCTATATCAGTGTGAATTTAAAATACATGAAGCCCAAACAGCTCCAAGAATCAAGATAAAAAAAAAAAGAATGCTTTAACATCTGCTATCTAATGGAACAGATATATACTTGGGACACTCTGCAACGTCTTTTGCTGCCTGCTCCTACCAGAAGTTTTGATACTTGTAAAGCTCTATTATACGGAGAATTAGGATGCCAGTGTCTCAGAGCTCATCAGCACTCCCTGCACCTCCTTTGCTTATCTTTGCATAACTACACATCCTGGTCATGTTTCCTTTCTCCTCCTGACCATCTGTTCCCTGCTGCCAATCTTCTGAATGTGCCAGCTTCAGCCTCTACATCCCCTTTCCACTGAGTACATCTCGGTATTGATATTATACTTTTTCCTCTCTGCTTTACCTCTCAAACACTACAAAAATCTGAAGTGTATGTGTTGTTGTTGTGAACATACTGTCACCACCAAGATGCACATCTTTGCTCCAGTTGTCTAACAGTGAACTTTGGGGATTTTTTTTTGTTTTGTTTTGTTTAACTTCCTCTACCGTCCTGCTCCGGTGTTTGGTGGCAAACCTTTTTATAGCCTAGTTTCTCGAAGTTCTAGTTGTTTTAAACTGCTGAATTATTTATCTGAGTAGATATATGGGCATAGGAGAGCATCTATTTTCCTGTGGCCCTTTCCCCAACTCGAGAAGACTAACATGCATCTATCTGCCTTAATGTTCTCCTGTTTTTCTCATTTTAAAGAATGACTGAGAAATCAGTTCTTATGTCATGGTGACTGACCAGGGATACAGAAAGTATTGACATACTAGAGTAGAGTTCTCAATCGCACCACTATCCTAACGATAAAGTAAAAATAAAAACTTACAGAAAGCTTCACTTACCTTCTCATTTAATATTTGTTAAATTAATTTAGCTTTTTATTTTTTTTCACTGTCAGATTATGGAACTGAAAAATAAAATGTATTTATTTCAGGGCTTTTAAGGAGTGCCAATAAAAAGGTGGGAGATGTACTTGGTTGTGAAGCAAAGATAAACACAGATGAAACTTTACTTCTCAGACAATAATTTCAAAAACACAGTTAGCAATGGAATAAAACCACGTAAAATTATAGTTTTAATTTATTTTGTTACATTTTTAAACAGTTTTTACTTAACTGTATGGTCACCCCCCTCTGTTGCTTTTATTTTACTCCCAAGTATTCGAATGACGGTGAAAGACATTAATGCTGCAACAATGTAATCACCAGTGAAACTTTTTTTAGAAAATGAAATTATGCTTTTACACCTTCACAATTATGGTTCACAGTAAACAATAAATCTTGAAAAGCTTAATCATTCAATTTCAGTGTCTAATGTTTGTTTGTTTTTTACAGCAAAAACAGATACATAAAGCGCCTTGAAAAGTATTTATACCTTATACCTACTTTGCCTATATTTTATTTTATCACATTACAGCCATAAACTTCCTCTGCTCCTATAGTTTATTCTAGACATAATGCCTGCAAGTATTTTAGGAGTTCCTCTGCCCATCTAAGGTTTTAAGCAAATGACCAATGCACTCACTGCAAAACCCCTTAAAGACCTCCATAAAATTGAGGTCTGTTTAAAATGTATCATGTTGATCATTAGTATTTGCAAATGTTGTAATGATGTTTTTAAAATGGGGCTCCTTGAGCTTGCAAAACACAAGCATCAGACATTTGGTTACCACCAAGAGAAATTTAAATTAAGAAAATAAACTTTAAAAAGTCCTGTTTTGTAGAAAAAGTGGAATTCCATCAATACATTATGCATTGCTAATGCATAATTCATATACAGATAAAAATTTCATCAAGGAAACATGATGACTGAGGTACATGCAATTACAAGCATTGCTCACATCAAAGTGAAATAAACTGAAATAAATAAGTGATGGTATGAAGGGAAACACATTCAGGCTAGTGGAAGCACAAAAATCAAAATGTTTATAATGATATTTTAGCTCAAGGAAAATATACCAATCAACTATTAAAAGTCGGCTGAGCTTCAACTTTCTTCACCTAACTTGGGTTTGAAAGTACCCTCGTTTTTTTGTGGGATAAGTTTTATGGTATTGCTCCAAAAAGACAAACAAAAACAGCATGATTCACTTGTTCGTTTGAAGATTTTTCTGCACTTTGCTTTGATCTGCAAATGGAAGATACAGAACCCTTTTAATTTTTAAAACATTTTCACACCCCTTGAAATACTTTATATGTTGTAATGTTAGATGTTACAATATTTAATAGGCCAACACAATGTTCCCACTAACTGAAGTGGAAAGGAAAGGATATGAGGTTTAACAGTAAACATACGTGCACAACTTTTGGAATATGTCTCTTCTCTGGACTTTGACTGGGACACTGTTATACAGAACATACTTTTATCAAAATGACATGATTCTTTGTGTTCTATGATGCACAGTAAAATCCCAGCATGTTGAAGTTTGTTTTTCTGACACCTGACAAAATGTGACAAACGAATTTTTTTTAATTTTTTTTATGAATCCTTTTGTAATATACTATATGCAGTAAGTGGTAATGCTAAAGCCCATTTGAGAATCACAAGTAACTACAATGAGTTAAACTTCATGTGATGAATTCAGCTTCTACACTTAGTTTTAAAAAACCACAAATTATTTTATGTTATTGATCTTTGATGCTCATACTCATGATCAGTTTAATTCAGTTGCCGTCAGGGTTGCGTTCTAAGCAGTTGCACAAACACTTTAAATATATCTCTCAACACCTCTCTCAGTGTTGTATTTACAGTTCCATTCTTTTTCACTTTTACAAAGACATCTGGTTTAGAGGTGAATTAGCCTTTTCAGTTAATGGCTAATTCACCTCCAGAGTCTATTAGCACGGTGCGCCGTACCTGCTGTTTCTCAAACCGCGCTGCTAATTTTAGACAACTCTCTGGTTGCATTAAAACAAGGTGAAACACAAAAACAAAAGGGTGCTTAACATATATCTTTTTTCAAAGCACTTCACAGAAAGAATATGCAGATTTTTTTCAACATTACGTGTACAACTGTCAAATTAGTTATTTTCACACCATTGCTCCACAGTAAAGCAACAGAAACAAAACAAGCATAAAAAAAAAATCCCTCCAGTATTACTTCAAGAAACAGTATGCTTATACACATTTAACATGTTTCAGTTTTTTAAACTGACAACTTTAATTTAAAGTGAACATATCATGCTTTTAAAACCTTCTTTTTCACATTTAAATCTTTTAGTTGTGGTCTGTAAAAAGTGGAACTGCTTTGGTCTGAAATCCTGGTAGTTGCTGTCACGTTCAGGAACTGATGGACGCAGGGACTGAACAGCAAATACAAAAACAGGTGTTTATTTAGGAGATAAACTATTTCTTGGTCAGACAGGCCGGGGTCAGAACCAGGGAATCCAAATCAGGGTCAGGCAATTCCAGATCTCGGGGTCAGACAGACAGGGGGGTCAGAGCCAGCGGGTCCAAATCCAGGTCAAAACAGGTTCCAGATCTCAGGGTCAGACAGACAGGGGGTCGAAGGCAGGAGGTCCAAAACCAGAGGTGGGGGTCAGGATCAGGGACAGGAGAGGCAACTAGGCAGAAGGAAGAGACAGACAGGTTAGTTACTGGGCAGTTAGCTCAAGTTACTACAGCAGGCCTGAAAGTGTTACCGCTGAGGGTTTCACAACAATCTGACGCCGTGCAGGGGGAAGATCCATCCTTATATGGCAGCAGCTGGGGATCCGGGTGATGACGATCAGGTGTGAGTGGTTACAGCTCAGCAGCAGCTGTGACAGTTGCAGCTCCACAGGCCCCTCCTCTATGCCTGTTCTGAGGTATGTCTGACAGCAATTTGTTTTGACGCCGTCTCTTTAAACGCACCTGAGGCACTTCACTCCCATCCAGGTAGAAAAACATTGAACTCACCGCCGTTTGGCAATTTTTGTAGTCTGAGAGCAGAGATACAATTATTTGTTGGCACAGAATCGTCACTGACTGCATTTGGATCATCTGTTTCCCAAGACAAGAACGGCAAAATAATGCTGAATAGTTTGTGTAATAATACTATTCAAGACACGCAGTATGATCGGTTACTTCACTAAGGAGCTAAATGACCACTCACTGCTAACATAAGTAGAAGCAAGATGCTAGCAATATCAAAAGAAAGGCTAGGACATTATATCAATACACAATAAATGTCTAAATTAAAGATAGTAATTTTAGCGTTATTTTTAGCTTACTGCTTTGCTGTGTTCATTATTTCATAAACAGAAGGAAATGACCTCTCAGTCAAAGTATGTCGGTAAATCCTTCTAAATTCTGGAAAATTCGTCCTTGAAGTGCTTCACACAAACAAATAGGTCTTTCCCAACTGAAATGGATACACTTCTTAGGGAAAAAATAAAATAAAAGATTTGTTTAATTGGTTAGCCAGACTTCCATGACTTTGCCTAGACGTTCTGCAGCAAATACTGTGATGTACAACTCCAAAAACATAATGGGGGAGGGAAGAGAAAACCACAAAAAACAGATCTTTCTTTTTCTGATTTCTTGACCTTCTTTGAATCTTTGGACAGTGCTTCAAATATGCATGGTGTACAGCACATTTACCCACTCCCCAGTTGCTAGTGTCAGCGTTACACTTTTATAATAACGCAGTCCAACATACCCCCTGATGTCCAGCTCTTAAGACTTCATAGCAACGCTTTCTGCGGCTCTTACACATTTCTGTCTTGTTTGCCACTCTGTCACCATTAAAAGTTCCTTGTGGAAACTCAAAATTCTGCCAAGCAAATCATTTAAGTTGGGGCATTTTCAATTGTGTCTTCATCAGGTGAATGCTCGCGAGATGTTCGTCGACTTAACAAGAAATATTGTGACACTTTAATATAGAGATCTCGTATAAACATACAAATATAGTACAATGTACAATAACTTATGTAAAAGGAAAATATAAAATATGTGTCTTCTCAGCTTTAAGTAAAACCTTGAACACCACCACTGCTTTACACCGTTATAAAATGCCGTGTATTTAGTCATATTTCTTTCTTGGATTTAGCCACAGGAAATTAACTTTGAACGGCTCACTCTGATTGTGCCTCATTTAAAACTGAAAATACTTCAGGTGCTGTAAGAATATGATAAATTTTAAACTCTCATACAATCACCTGATGGGGAATGCAGCGGGAGGGGGAGTCTGGCTTTACAGCAGCCACGTTTCCTGCTTTTCCCACAATCAATTAGATCTGTGAAATCCATTTCTCTTTGCATGTTTGCTCTTGTTTGCAATAATTACAACCTCCACCCCAAACAGGCATGATAAACACCTCCTGATTTGGAAGTGTTTGTTCAGATCGGCGGGACCTGCTGCTTGTCTTGCTGTTTATAAACCGTGGAAATCTACGGGGATTACACAGGCTCATCACCATCTGTGGCATTACTCCAAAACAGGTCTGAATGAGAAGAGCCCTATCGGGGCACCAGGAGGGGGAGGCAGAGGCAGACTGACATATAATAGGCTGCTTTCACCTCGTCTTCACAACGATGTCATCGGCATTATTCACTTTTAGCAAAGACGCACACCCGCGCAGACAAATGAACATGCAAAATGTTTCCTCACATATCCCTATTTTGAGAGTAGATTATTTATTTCTATGCAACGAGATGTTCTTTTGAAAGTCATACCAAATGTTTCAAAAGTGTTATCTGTCTCTTTTTATATACATATATCAAAACCAGTTGTTCTGTCTAAACAACTGTCACCCGGAGGGATTTTAAATTTAAGATGAGAATCTTTTGTCATGATTTCCAAAAGAAGCTTTTTGAAGTCAAGAAAACAACTTGACTGGCTTCTGATTGACAGTTGAATTCGATCAGAGTCTGTATGATTGGCAAACACTGTTGGCACATCTGACAGTGACAGCGTCTGACAATGACTACTGTGGTGAAATATTAAAAAGTGATAATAATATAATGTCAAGCTCTTCAAAGTTAGCCAGTAGGATTTGTGTATGGCTTATATGCACTCATGTCTTCCGACTAACTGGTATGGAGATGCAATTTGTATTCACCGGCAGAATCAGTATAGAAATATGAGCGCCGGTGCATGTCAGTGATTAATTCTGATGAAACTATTTTTACCCTTATTAAACTGGAAGCAATAGAAAAATAACAAGCTGGCTGTTTAAACAGTAATGTATGTAACACTAATGTTTGGATAGAAGTAACACATTTAGTATTGTCTCACTTAAACTTGGCAACATGGTGTCAGGAAAATCCTTTTCCTGGTTACCGTTCTACCATTTTTATACACAGAATACTAATTTATAGTTCTGAGATGCTGCTTGTGGTTACAAAACAATAAAAGAGTAGAAGAATGTTTCATTTAAATTTTTTTTTTAAAGGAACAGTGTTTACTAATAAATAAATAAAATAATGATTTCCTTAGGTTTGGTCTCCCGCTGAGACAGATATGAACAAGTTTGTTTTTGTCTTTTGTTTTTCTTTAACACATAACTGTGATGCTGTTCAAAATTAAAGCCTAGGATGATATATTTTTTTATTCCCGCTTTTTTGTTGATCAGTTCAAACACACACACAAAGTTACACTGACAAGTTACGTCACAAACTGAATATCGTTCATTCTTTTATAATAACGATTCTTTTGTTGTTGTTTTGTATGCACTTTTAAAGACTAAGGGTTTCCAAACAAAAGGAAAGTGGATGCAAAAATATTAAAGTCAGTTAAAACAGTAAATGTAACAGGGACAAGGATCTGAGGAGCTAACTCCTGACAACAGTATACCTCATAATAAGACTATTATTGAAAATAATTTTTATTTTTAGTAGTTTGATTTAAAAAAATATGAAACTCATGTTTTATGAGTGTTTATGTCTTTCATAGACATACATGTATTTCAAAACCATAATTGTATAATTTAAGAAATAAAGCCTTGAGATACTTCACTCTTTGTGTAATAATCTGAGTTTTACATTCCTAAGAGAGTGACAAAGAAATTTGAACTTTTTATAGATGTTCTAATTTTTGAACCTGTATTTGTATTTCAATGTGGCCTGTGGAGAATATTGCGGATTTGGCAATTGTCCAGCAGATAGTTACTACCAAAAAGAAGGGTATCTACAAAAGATCATGGCTTAAAAGGCTGTGGCTTTTGACAGCGTTTTCAGTTCAAGCAGGTTAATGGTCTTTTTAGTGGAAGGGAAAAACGTTGCATAAGAAACAGGAATAAGCACAGACTTGAGAACAATGTGAAGAAAAGCCCTTTGCGAGTGTCTAGAAGATTCTTGTGCAAAACCTCAGTGGTCCAAAGCCCACTTTTCACATGAAAATAAATTCAGGATTTCGAAATCAAGGTGTCAGAGTCTGAAGGAAATGTGAAGAGAGTCACATAAGCCAAGTTACTTTTTTTGGGCTCCAGTGGGACATTTTTACAATCAGTCATGATATTCTAGTGTTGGTCCATTGTGTTTATCAAGTTTGAACTCTGTGGAGCCATTTAGGAAATTTTAGGGCACCTAATGTTCTCCTCTGTTGATGAGATATTATAGAGATGTTGAGGACCTGGCACCTGTCCACATTGCCTGGCTTAATGACCATGAAATATCTGTGCCAGCAAGCTGACCAATCCCCACAGAGAGTTTACAAGAAGTGTTGTCAAGAGAAAGATAAGAAACATCAGGGAGAGACGCCATCTTGGAACATCAGCAGAACCACTGATCGGTTCCACACCACAGCACATGGAGGCGGCGTTTAATGCAAAAGAAGACCTGACCGAGTATTGATTTGACATACAGTACAATATGAACATTTTCTGTTTTGCATCATATCTGGGAACTTTGAGAGAAACACAGAAAAACTGGAAAAGTATGACAGAAAGTTTTATTTTTCCCTTAACCCTTGTGCGTGCAAGGACTGAGGCAAATGTGGAGGACTGTGGCAAATGATACAAGTTTTACGGGTGTGGGGTCGGTTGGACCCCATTTGTAAACACAAGGGCTGGGTATCATAAGTTAATTATATTTTATTTTATTGTTATGGGTTAATTAGAAACCCATTTTACTTTCAGTCCTTGTAGTTGGAAGCACATTTGCAAATACATTCTTATCCTTAGGAATTAAAGAGGAATAAAAAAACCAAACGGAGATTCATGAGGTAATTTCCTAACTGATGATTTTTCTGATTTAAAAAGTCAAAAATTGAAAACACTCTCGCCACATATTCTTAAATTCTGTCTATGAACCTGTAGGCCAAACATCCTGCAGAAATTTGAAGTGGTCGGCCATGGCAGAGTTCAGTGATTCTGAGTGTAAAGACGAAATGACAAATTCACATATTCACCCCGTGCAAATTGTAAAGTTGAGACTTGTGGAGATAATCATATATGACTCTTTGTAATGGACCTTTTTCAAAGCAGCTCGACAAATTTCAAACGTAGACTCATGACTCACAAGAGGTCTTTAAAGTGTGAGAGCAAGAGAAGAACATGAATGGATGGTTATTAAACCACTTTTTGCCTCTTAATGACAGACTTGTCATAATTCTTGCATCACGTTGAGAGAAACAAACTTTGTACTTAACCACTGTGGCCGCAGCTGCTCTAAGGGCTCATTATTTGGTCAATCAAATCTACAAAATATGAAAATTGGGTTTCTGGCCAGAGGTTTTTTTTTTTCAGTTTCATGTTTTTACATGTATTATCATACATTTAGTTAAATCATACAAATTTTAGACTTATGACTCTTAATTTTGATGCAAATGATGTAATTGGTGCTCTTTAGTTGAGTTTCAGTTTTATTAAAACCTTTCTTTTCAAAGAAAAGAATGCTACTATTATATCTGATTTGCCATTTCAAAGTCTTTCATATAGAAATACATCAACATTATCCTTAAACTCTCAGTTTTAACCAGGTAAAGAAGGTGGATTTGTCTTTGACCTCCTTATAATGTATTATCAGGAATGATGGATCCTAATCCCATCTAGACATCACTGAGTTTTTTAAAAATTATATATTATATCGTCTTAATTTACCAGTTGTATAATATGTAGCATAAATGCAGCACAGCGCTCACTCTGCAGATACATTTACCACAGCATTTCCAGTATTTATTTTCTCTGTTTTGTCCCTGTGAGTATATAAACCCAGGTGTAACCTGATTTAAATCATGGATGTTTCCATGGATCAATTTTAAGACTTTATTTTTGTGTATGTGTTTTTGCTCTATCTGTAGCACACAGTACAGCAGCACCTTCCGCATTGGTTGGCACCTTTGGTAAAAATTAAAAAAAGCTTAAAAATAAAATGTTTGTTGCAGTATAATAATGACTGCTGGAGTTAGGAGTCAGCTCCTCTTAGAGCCCAAAAGGACAAGTGAGTCTACATAATGAATGGATGGATTGAATTATTATTTATTGTAAATCTCAATTGAGACTTGAGGTTTTATGGTCAGGTGAGACCAAAATCACATACTCAACATTTATGGTTTCTAGATGTTTTGGCACCACTGGGACATTTGTTCAAAGGGGAAATAAACCCTATGTTAAGAAGGAGAGTTTGTTTAAAATACATCATATTCTAAACCTTATGGTTTCCATCCATCCATCCATCCATCCATCCATCCATCCATCCATCCGTCCGT
This sequence comes from Poecilia reticulata, assembly GCF_904066995.2. Lineage (NCBI taxonomy): Eukaryota > Metazoa > Chordata > Actinopteri > Cyprinodontiformes > Poeciliidae > Poecilia > Poecilia reticulata. The sequence continues at coordinate 27,337,076 of NC_088842.1, forward strand.
CCGTCCGTCCGTCCGTCCGTCCATCCATCCATCTTCTTACAGCCTTATCCCATTGAAGTCTGCAGGGGCGCTGGAGCCTGTCTCCAGCTGTCAGCGAGCGAGAGGAGGGTTACACCCTGGACAGGTAACCAGTCCATCCTTATGGTTTTTTTCATTTATCACTTGATAATTGGAAATAATAATTAACAACTGAAATACTTAATTTCTGCTAGACTCCTTCTCTTAGACAGTCGTTGGTCAAAGATCCCTCTCTTTTTGTTTCCAATTAGACGCCATCTGATGTTAGTGTTTCCGTTGCTGACACTAACATGTATATTTGGAATTCAGGGCCACTGATTCCCAATATTTTAGTCCAAAGCTGTTTTTACCGATATGATTATTTTGTCATTCTCATTTTAACCAGAATCTTTCCATGTTCTTTACTTGAGATTTGTACAGCACTAAAGTGAGCCTTTTGAAGCTGTTTCATCTTCCTCCTTTTGTAATTCTGCTAACCGAGCAATGGAAACATTAAAGGTGACTACAGATTATTACTTTAGCATTTTTTCAGCTGTCTTCTTTAAAAGACACCCCCTCGAAGGAGTGGGGGCGGGGATCACAGAGGCTGTGACGCCACTAAGAGCAGACTTGTTCTGCTTTGCACGATTACGCTACACCCATGGCTGCAAAAGAGCTTTCATGGAGCCCACATGCAGATAACTAAACACATAAGTTCATTGCAGTTTGTAAACAAATACAGCCTGTGTTGCTTCTCTGTCTGGCTCCGTGTCAACTCGCCCCTTCGAGGAGAAGCAACTGAGCAGCAGCTCTCCCTGGCAGGAGACCAGGTAAGATGATATATATTTGCACACAGTGACTTTAGTTTTAGTGATATTGAACAATGTTTGCCATTTCTCCAGTTTAAAGCAGCAGTAGGTAACTTTTATAATCGATATCTTTGTTTAAATAAGAACTAGAAGTATCACCATGTAGTGACAGTGTAGAAGTTACAAGTCAGTAGTTAACAGAAGCTTCTCAGGTTGGAAGTTTTTTAGTGATTTAGCTGTGATCCCTGTGGCCAGCTGGAAACTATTGCTTACTGAACTACAGATAAACTTTTTATTGAACAACAACATCTTATATTTACTGAAATACATTTAGCTTTAGTGAATAGGAATAAGCAGTCTTACCTACTAATGATGTACTTTTGAACAGAAAATTGAAAAGAGATTATTCTAATGGAATAAAGGTGATTATATTTCTTCTGACAAACTTTACCAGGGGTCCCAGTAAGTGTGGAGGAAGCTATATGCAAAGATGTATCTATGCTGCTGCAGTAGAAGACGGCTCCGAGTCTCTGATCTTACTAAATCTCCATCTTTTACAGTTTGTACTTGAAACGATTGTTTCTTATTGTCTAGTTTTGAACAACACTTAAAAAAATTGTCCTAACCTGAACAATGTGTTGCTCCATAGATTGACCTCAAATGTTACTTTATTTGCAATTAATCATTGAGAAAGAGGCTTTATTGTTACATGGCGCTGTGCAACCTTGTCATATCCACAGCACATACAAAAATCGTGATTTCTCTGAACCTGAAAGACTAGTGTAATTATTTTTGCTCTAACCTTGTTTAGTGTCCTTGTTTCTGTTTAAAAAAAAAAGTCATGACTTCCCCTTTCTGAGACCGAGTTGAAATTCGTCCCTTTTCACCCTCTTCCTTTGACGCCGTCCCCAGAGCCCCTTCTGCTTGATTTAAACCATTTGGCCCTTTTATATTGTGAGGTCAGGTGTTAACAATTCACTTCTTCTCAGGGGGCTGACGAGTCTGAAATTCATAAATGAGTTTTGCCAAAAAAAAGAAAAAATCCTGAATCCGACAATGAGTTCTGCTTACTTCTGTGTGTCCTCAACCCATATCAGTGAGTATGACGTCAACGGAGACCACTCACTGGGGCATTATTTCCTTTTTTTCTTTCATTAGCCATATCCACGATTTTGAATTATTCAGATTAGTCTTTGCATGTGACAGCATGACATATCATTTGGAACGTTTAAACTCCTCAAAGTAATACTTCACAGAATCAGAAATTATTGTCAGCGTGGGCTTTTTGTTCTGTCTGACACACCAGTATCTCTTTTGCCCTCTGTAAATGTCTCTCATTAAAGATCTCCATCCTCATGTCTGTCTCTTGTCCTTTCTGAGATCCCAGCTACTCCATGCTTGAAATTGAAGACTGGAGTGAATCTTATCGCCTCTCATTAGCTTCATTTCCATTCTCTCTGGTTCCATTTATTGCTCTGTGTTAACCTTCTCACTTGGTGGCATTCATTGAGGACGGCTGTCCACCTTTCAAAGAAACTGTGCAGATCGCAGTATTTCAGCACACTAATGGCTGACATCTGATTTTATTACCAGCAAATGGAGACCAACATCATACTGACACATAGTGCCACACAAAAGTACTCATACATCATTAACTTTTCCCCATCTTTTAACATTGTTTCATAACATTAACCCCCAAACTTCACAGTAGTGTTTTTGAAAGGATTTTACTTAACCAACACATATCACCAAATGATGAGGTCGTCGGAAAATTGTGATAGTGCTTTAAATAAATTTATGCTATTGTATAAATAATTATTAAATTAGTCTCCTATACTTAACAATCAATAAATGTATTTATTAGTTGGCTAATGTATTTATTAGTTCACACAGTATTTTCAGTCAGCGCAAGAACATGTCACCTAAAGAAGAAATCACTAAGTACTACTAGTAGAACCCTAACCTTAACCCTATAAGTGTGAATCTAATGTTAATAAAACTAATATATTTATTCAGTTCAAGACATTTAAAGATCAAATGTCGGGACAACTTGTAGTGATAATGAGATAAATAATAATCCAGATACCATCAGACCATTAAGAAGGTTTGTATGAGAAAATCTCCGTTTCCTCCTCCATAAACCAACAGTACTCCAAATTCCACCAGCACCCTGTAGGTTAACAGCACCAGTGCCGGTCGTTGTTAACCTGGCCCTCGTCTGATCCAGCATGGAGTCTGCAGTTTGTAATTCACATATTTAATTAGGTTTGATTTTATGTTGATTGCCCTTCCTCACAAGGACTCACTAGCATGTGACCCACTACACATACACATTTTTGTTTTTTTTAAATTATCCTACTTAGTTGCATGTTACTAGAAACTGAGAACGTTATTGAACGGCACAGCATTTTTTTTCTTTCTTGTTGTAAATTTTCCGTTTGAATTTTTACCTTTTTTTGTAAATCGGCATGCTTCCGTATGCCTGTAACTTTGCTGGAGGTACGCCTACATTTCTCCTCTGAGGGATGATTAAGGATATTTCTTTTCTATTGTATTCTTCTAAAATTATCCAAAGTCCTTATCCCAATAAAACATCACTTAAAATATTCTAAAAAAAAATCTAACTGCCCATATAAACATTTTTAGTAAAAAAAAAACCTCATAACCATTGCATGAAAGAGCAAAGTCATTTCAAAGGGTGACATTAATCAGTAATAATTAAAACCGTGAAATAATAAGAGAATGGTTTAAACTATCTCATTTTTTAATTAGAAAAACCAGAGTCTCTGCGCAAGACAGAGAAATTCTGGTTACACTCCTATCAGACCTTAACATCTCCTGCCGTGCACACACTGAATAATGAGTTCAGGGTAAGAATTAATAAAAATGCACTGCTATGAGTTGGTTCATCGCACAAAATCCCTATGAAATATATTAAAGTTTGTGATTGCTGACAAAATGTGTTATGGTTTTAAGGGTATGAATACATTAGCAAAGCATTTTAAACATGTCACTGAAACCTTTAAAAAAACGTTTAAGCAGTTTTATGTCATGCTATTTTAAAGCAGTTGATACAGAAAAAAATAAGTTGTTACATGCATATTTTTTTTAGACTTTCATGCACTGTAAACCACAAACCACTCAGAAAAATAATGAGGATTTAGGTCATATGTCCAACTGTTCCACAGCTTTTCAATTCAGAAGCAATTTGAGATACAGAGAATGAAAACTAATCACGCTGCCGGATGTTTGCAATTACAGAGCCACTTCCTTGTGCGTATGCTTAGTTCAACTGATGTATTTTGTGTTGATGCTCATGCTGTAGTGTTTTTTAGTTTTTTTTTTCAACCAGCTCACAAACAGAGGAGCTGACTCAAGTCCTGTATGACAGCTGGAGTCTGAAGATGTTGCGTGACTGGAAAAGCTGCTCACTGAATAAAATATTCAGCTGCGAACATCTGGGATGCCAACTCATAGACATCCTCAAATCCTGTTCCCTGTACATACTATACAGTGCTATAGTAAAAAAAAAAAAAAGAATAGTTCTGGGACAGGTACTGTACTTATAGTGCCTAACAAAAGCAGTCATAAGCATTGCATTTTTTTCTTTTTTACATTTTGTTGCATCACAGCCACTAATTATGAAGCAGAGCAAAATTTTAAAAGTCCATGTTTACAGTTTTATGCAGATCTGATAGGCCATTGTAACACATCTAAACCATTCCACTACAGCTCTCACTGTAAATCTGGTCTTGTTGTGCAGCACGTTTAGTTGTGGTAAATAGCAAAAAAACACTTTTGAATGTTTTATTTAATTTTAGAATAATTTCAATATTCTCCCTTCTTCATAACATAATGATAATTTTTTTTAACTTTCACATTTGTCCTTTCAAAGCGATTTGCATTTTTTTTAATCACATCAAACTGTCATCGCTGGTTTTGAAGCGGTTTTTGAAAGCGGGGATTCATCTCTTACATGTAAGAAGTCTTTTGTCTGTAAATGGAATTTCAACTAATTAAAGATGTGCTTTGCTCACATTTAGAAAAAGGAAACTTTAACTAAAGGTGGAATGTGGTGAAACAAGAGTGTGGTTTGTATGTTGACTGCTTTTCAGAAAGACAGAAAAAGCAATAAATATCATTTCAAATTCATCTCACATTTCTCTTCTTTTGGCCCATAACACTATATTTCTTATCTCTGCTGTTTTCCAAAAATAAATACTTGTCTAGCTTTGTACTGTTTTTGAGTCAATTCATATAACTATTTTATTAAAGCAAGTACTTTTTGAAATATGTATGCCACTTATTGACATTCCCCTGCTAAATCTTCTAGCAGCTATTACTTATTTGCCTTGGAGGGGTCTCATATTTGCTGAACACTCTGGAAAGTAATTCTCTCAGCCTGGGCGAACAATAATGCTTTCATAAATAATTACAGGTATTGAAGAACTAATTATATTTTCTTTATTACAAATGACATCAGTGTAGCGGGTTTGTGTACTCGTGTCACTTTAGTTGAATGAGAAGGTGGATTGTGTCAGCTCCTATTAAGTCACACAGAAATGGCATTTTGGCTGTGTTTTGCATGTCTGATATGCCTCTCTGACTGCCGCTGTGGGTGTACAGTTCAGTACTACAGAGCGGACGTGCTCAAAACATCAAATCCGATGGGGCTAATTCCCACAAGCACTTCTCAGTTCTTTAGAATAGAGAAATGCTGAAGAACCGCTTTCCGAAAATGTCTCGTAAACATTTTCAGAAAGCAATAATTTGTGGGTTTGAGGTCAGAGGGATGCTGGAAATGGTGTCAAGATTTATTGGAACAACATGGAGGACAATCCAGATTATAATATTTGAATGTACCTAATAACACATCATCATCATCATCTAGCCCCCGGTGAAAAATTAATAAAACAGACCTAAATTCAATGTGTGCAAGAGGCTTGCAGTGGTTGTACCTCTACAAACAGAAAGGGAGAGTTAAAAGTCACTATTATCATGTGTCAAAGACAGCTAGGTCTGTAGATCATTTGCGTAGCAGTAAAAGGAAAGGTGATGCAGTTGTTTTAAGTGGCAGCAGATAAAGGGGAAAAGGAGCAGACCAAGAATGAAACCCTGTGGCACCCCACATGAAGACACACAAGTACCAGACTGTGAAATAAGACTTAGATCATTTAAGTGCTGAGAGACAAATCCAAACCTAGTGGTGTAAATAAGACAGAAGGACAGACTGACAAACAAAGTCAAAAGTCGCTGTGCGGTCCAGCAGCACCAAGACAGCAAGGCACCTACCATCACTGTGTGCTTTCAGTCAGGCAGATTATGTTCTATGTTGTATTCATAAAGGACATTTTAAATGTATATCAAAATGTCATATTTATCTTTTAACTTAATTACAGACATTTATTGTAAATAGTCTGTTATAAAAAAAAATAGCCAGTCAGCTTTAATATGTGTATTCATATTAGTTAAAAGAAATATTTTTTCTGTGTAAGAAGGGAAGGTGAAAAAGGTGCTGATGACGTTGGAGACATCTGAAGTCAGAAATAGTTACCCTTTTAGAATTGTAGACTCTACGTGGAAAATTAAACCGAGAAAAGTTTAGTATTTCTCAGTAACAAAAAAAAAAAAAAAAATCAGCAGTTCCTCGCCACATCTTCTCAGGTTATGATCCTTCAGCTAAATCTAACATTTTTGTCAGTCATTGTCCTTGGCTTCTGTGCTTTTTCACATTTACTTGTAAACAGTTGTTATTTAGCCGTGAATCAAAGAGACAGCATTTATTGGCACAACCTTCTGTGGCAGACAGCAACACCCTTGTTCCATCTATTACCAACAGATGGCTCTTTAGAATGACACTCACTTTCTGACCTTTAGCTAGGACGGTTTCATTTGGTGGCAAGGACAACACTCCTCAGGAGCCGCTCTCTGTCTTCAGGCAGCATGCATATTTATCAGCCTCCTCCAAAGCGGGACTTAATCTAAATTATTGCAAGGTTATCATCTTGAATTCAATAACTTTGTCATCTCAATTCTGAAGAGGTTTGTGGGGAGATCTGTTGTGGCAATAAAGAATACGATTAGAATAATTTGAGCAGTCAGTTTGGAAATATGTGCCTCTTCGAACAGTAATAGGAGGAAGGGACAATGGAGTAGCTGCTGAATTTTAACACTTGACTTTTAAGAACGAACATATTAAGCCCATTTATTCAATGGATTTGCAGATGATATTCTGCACTAAACAGGCGTCCATGTCAGCTCTGTGTTACAGTCCACTTTACCCAGTTACATGATGGTAAACTTTGACATTGAACAAACATTTCTTAAAGTAAACTTTGAACACTGGCTTTCCATAAATAGTATTGAATGCATGAAATGGCTGATTGGCAAATAAGATATATCAAGGGAAATTTTAACCCTGTAAGCCTATCTCCAGCAACATTTTATTGTATAAACTTAGAAGACGTATTTTCTCTAAGCAACATGACATTGTATTTGAACAGTGAAGGGTAAAAAGACGTCCACCTAAATGTGTCTAAATGTGGTTGAGACAGTGGCTTTCTTCTCTGTTTCTTTACATTAAGTTTGCACACATATTTACTGAAATTTTTCATTAAATAAAAAAATAAAAAAACTGAAAAAAAATGTTAACATCAGATAGCGTGCATAATGATTTAACAATTACGGAAATTAAAGTAAATAATGTATTTAAAGAAAAAGTGTAAAATACCCTAACGTGTAGTCTGTTTAGCAACTCATTTATACCAGGAACTACTTAAAGAAAAGTATACAGTGCAAATATTTAATCACCGTTGCTAAATAACTTCATTTTATCAATGAGATGTCTGTTTATAAAATATGTATTTCTAAATGATTAAATACAAAAATGAGGCTGAATGGAATTGCTTTATTTGACTAACAGTTTAAAGAATATTAAGTTGAATATTAGATGAAGTGGAGGTTTAAACCATTGTTTCATTGGGATGTAAATAAAATAATAAATGCTCTCAATTTATAATAAAATATCTCTAAATGACATTTAACTGCAAGTATCCAACAGCTGTAGCAGAGTTTGCTCTCAGATTCTCTCCCTGTGGATACAGGGCTTTCACCTGAAACACCAGCTTCCTCCAGTTGTGCAATGCCTTTTAGGTTAACTATGTAATCCCTGTTTGATTGTTTAAATTGATTAAAATTAAATAATTACAATAAATTAAGTAAATAAATCACTATCAAATTAAATGTTTTAAATATAAAATTATGTGTGCAATAAATGTATAATAAATAAATTTGACTTTTTGAAACAAATTGTTGAAATTAATGATTATGTTCCAATTTATTAAGATGCACCTGTTATTAATTGTTCTATTTCACTCTTTTATAATTTCACTATTCTGTTATGTTCAATGCCATTCTTGAGAATAACTTTTGAATTGTTATGATAATGTGTAACAATGTTTAATTTTCTACTAAAAAAATTCATATTTATCTGTAGCTGGAGGCCTTTTTAAAGTTTCGGTACTGTATTTTATAAAAACAATAATCAAATCCATTGCAAAGGAGTCAATAGATCGATTTATATTCCTTTGGAGCTTCTCCTTAAAGGGACAGAGCAGCACATCAGAACCAGGATCAGCTGTCAGGCTTCTGGTCTGTTGTAAACTCAGCCCGGCGTGGTGGGGCGGGCTCCGGCAAAGAAGCAGCGTGATTCGCTGCGGGGCTCCGGTTACTAGAAGAGCACTAAACACGTCCCCTCCCCTCTCTTTCCCTTTCTGTCAGTGACATCTCCGGAGCGGTCGGTGCTCGATTGGTTTCGTCTGGCTGCAGAAACCATGGAAGAACATGAGGATAATGTCTCAATTCCCGAATTCAACAACCTTCTCCAGGCGGACCCTAACCTCAAAAAATACGAGAACGACTTCAGGAGGAGGTAAACCAACCGACTCACACTTCGGTTTCTGTGTACAGCTTGTCAAAGCCAAGACCCCCCGCTAAAGCGAGGAAAGAGCCACGCTTACCTTGCATCCGTGTCTTGAAACACATAAAACACATCTGACATTCAAAACTCGATCATTGTGCAATAGAACGTCTCCTTCTGTGGCCACGGCACGAATGAGAAAGTAGCACTGAGCTCCATTCCCCCTCATGCACAGTGGGCTAACCTTTCAACCCTCCCCCCTCTTCATCGCCCTGCTCTTACCAGCTGGCATTCAGATATGACTGTAGCCCATAGGAAAGTAAGAAAAAACTGCCAGAAAAGCTTCGTTTTGCGTGACAAGTTGCAGAAAAACGCAAGTCGTTTCAACTTCCTGTGTGTTTCAGCTGAAGTGTCCGACGTGCTTCAGTCAGGTGATGTGCTGAGGCGGCGCTAGTGTTCACACTGCTGCCTGTGTGTCTGATGTTGCTGGGTTTTTTTTAAAATGTGTGAACAAAACATCAAATTGCTGTGCCGAGTTTTGGATATGCAGCTGCAGCCACTTGCAGTGTTGTAGCTCCTGCATTCCCACTGACCTCTGGTCGGTGCAGAGTGTGTTACACAATTTGCTCCTTTTAACCCAGAGTTGACATTGAAACAAATTTAGACTTGGACTCGTGCATGAAGTGGCAGACTGTGTTTGGATTAAGCTCAACTGACACAGGCTCTTTGGCAATATTTAGCAATTATTTCATGGCGTCAGTTACTCCTCTTTCTCAGATGTCTTAAAAGGTCCTGCAGTTTTTTATCACCTTCGCATTTTCTCCTGTCAGGCTCTCAGATTGCATTATATTTTGCTGTTATTTTAGTTGGTTAATTATCACAAGGTTGTGTTTAAGTGTGGAAGTAAAGCATTGCATGTTTTTCTTACTTTACAAAAAAATCTGAAAGGTGTGGTGTGCATTTGTATTTAGTCCCTCTTTACTATGATAGCCCTGAATAATTGTATGTAAATAGAATATCTTTGTTTTGCAAGTCCCTGGAGATGTTTGCCTTAAATGTGTGTGTTACTTATCTCAAAACATTTAATGCCCATCAAACCTCTACACCGGTATCAAAACCAACTTGTTTTAGCAAAGTTTATGTTTTAAAGCTGTAGTATGTAAGTTTTACAAGCATTATGTTTTTTGAATATTTGTTTTAATATGCAAACAAATATGCATATGTATAAAAAGAGACATGCTATCTGTCGTGTTTTATATTGGGACCCTGTGGTCCCACTGACCATCTGCAGAAAGCCACCACTTGATCAGAAACAACCAATCAGAGCCAGGAGGAGGATCTTATTGCTGTCGATCTCCCCCTTACTGTCTGCTTCGCTACATCTAGTTCCCTGCACCACAGTCTGCCGTGAATGCTCAACCAAGTTAGTATGGCCACCATTAAAGGCCGAGAAACAGTTGCCCTGTGATGGTCAGTTGTTTCTCTGTCATCAGGACATTGAGCACCACATGATTAGCAGCACTAAGACCTTCGTTGTGGCTCTGATTGTTTTTTTTTAAAGTGAATTTATGTACATGGATGATTATAAAAGCTACATTCTGCAGCTTTAATTTATGGCCGATACTTTGAATCTTCTTCACAATTGGTTGGTCACAAAAAGATAAATAAGATGGATGGGTGGATTTTAGGCTTGATGTAACAAACTTTAATTTTTACTAGATGCTTAACTTACTGTCTGTAGTTTAGAGTGGGCAAACTGTCAAATTATTAACTTTAAAAACTATTTTTTACCTAATGAGACTGAACTACAGCATCATTTTGTAAGCTTTCTTAAAACAGCTGATTAACTGTTATTGATTATTATTTCCACAATTTTATTCAGAATTCTAATAATTTAGTTTGAATTTTTGATCTAAAAGTAACTGTGCTTTTGAAATAAATCCATTAGGTTTGTTAGAGTGATTTGTATAGCTTTTTGCCAGGGGTGAATGAGTATTTTCTACTTGATATTTTCAAATAGTTTTGAAAATCACTATGCATTCATGTTTCATGACAGTACTGTTGCTTGATAAGCAAACGTTCATTATTTTTCAGATTTCCAAATTATGATTTAATTTTCAAAGTGACGCATCAGAATCACAATAAGTTATGGAATAAGACATGTAAAAAGTAAAAAAAGATCAAATGTACTCTTAGAAACATTAATCATAAAGCATTAATCAGTGTACCTGTGTAAGCAGGCATTTACTTTTTGGCAAGTAAATGCCAAAAATCGCCCTAAAGAAGGGCGATTTTTGGCATTTACTTGAACTAGGCTATGTTTACCATAGCAAAACCTAAGTTTTACATTAGCAGAAATACAATTATATGTGAATTTATTTTCTTTGACTATGAACAAATGTATTTTTAAAACAAAACTATGAACAAATGTACTCTTTACAATTTTTATTAGATTTTTACTCATAGTTTTTTTTACATTGTTCATTGCGCACCATCTGCTTGTCTGTAAAAACTACTGCGCAACTGTGCCAGAAATGTAATTCTGTGCTGCTTATTATCGCTCTTCAGACACTTTATTGAATAGAAATGGTTCTATCTCATCTCATTGCATTGAAGTTGTTCAACTTAATTTCCAGCTCGTGTTAAACCACCCTCTCCTGATGATGTCCTGTTTCTCAGTCAGAAGATGACAGTAATAATAACCCAGAGAGGCATCTGCTCATTTTGGGTCATCCTTCAGTGAAACTAAGCCTCAAAACTCCACTAAGGGACCACATAGTTTCATGTGTTTTCATTACCGTGTCAGATCTCGTTTCTAATGTGGCAGGTAAGGGACCACCTGCTTAGTATTTGGAGCCAGCGATCAGGGCTGTAGCCTCGCAGAGAGATGAGCATGTCAGTTCCATCTAAGACACAGCTTGGGATTTCTAGGCTTCACTGCACACTAGACATGTCTCCAACACCTGTCCTGCTGATAAACGCTGCACATAAAGTATTTTACATATAGAATTGCTGCTGTGTCAAGGTTAATTCTTGATAAGCTCCCAGTGTTCTCATCCCCGGAGACCAAACACCATAACACAAACACAAGCTGAAATCAAAATCTCTTTTTTTTTTTTCTTTTTTGAGCTGCTGTGGCATGCTGAGTCCCAGTGCCAAGAATTTAGCAGCCTTATCAGAAGGAGACCTATGACCACAAAGATTGATTCTTTGGATTTCACCACCAACCCAGGGCTCAGCGCTGCCCATTTTTCAGGTCTAATCAACTTTCACGTCACACAGAGACACTACGCACCGTTAATTTGATTCCAGGAGAACTCTCTCATCCCAATTAGTTTTTGTGCTTGCTTGTTTCTCCTCTTGTTTAATTTCACTGGGATGTGGTTTTTGAAAGGGATTGTGAAAACGGCTGCTGCGACTGTTTACATGTCACTGCTACAATGTGCAGAGTTCTGTTGACACGCTTCAATATTTAACCTTCGTCTTGCACAATTCTGCAGGAAGGGTTGAGTAGTGTATGTTTTTTTTTAAACTGCAGTACAATTTGTATCTTAAAATGACTCACAAAACAAAAAGTACATGTCCCTTCACTTTTAGAGTTCAGATATTTAAAATTGGACCGGTTGAGCTCAAGTTCAGGAGTCCAAATACAAGGCTTTCAGCAAAAACTAAAAATCCAGCAATGTTAATGTTAATCTGCTTGGAATGGTAATGCAGTGTGTTTGGCGCAAAACTGATTATTATTTTTATTGTTAGTACAGTTTTGCTGAGTAAAGTGGACTCCATTTATTCAAGGGGGTTAAACATCACAGTCATACTAATACTAATAGATAAAATCCTTAGAACAATAAAGAAGAAGCTACTGGATACAGTCTTCCTTCTCTCTATTCTACAGCCAATCAACGCCATGGAAGTGAATTGTGCTGCTGGACTGGCTGCTTCGCAAACACCAGCCAATAGCGTGCAAAGTACCATTGCACTTATGTATTTCAGCTTTTTGCTTGTGTGCTTCACGGATAGGCAAAGTTTTCATGAACAAATTGGAGTTGTGTTACATAGAAAAAATTGTGAATGGTGAATCGACAAATACTGAACAGCAAATAGTCGAGGGTTTACTGTAGTAATAATCTGAACACACAAAAGCGCATCAGAAGGAACATGTGATTTGATTGGTTGATTAAATCTGGCTGTAAAAAGTGAAGGAATTTTCTGCTAGTACCATTTCGGTCAGAGTAATTGTTTTGAGTTGAGTGACATCAGTTAGTTACCACTTTATATTATGTCACAATACTCAAAAAAGTTTGTTTTTTGGCAATTGACTTCTGTTCAGGCACTAAGCTACTTCCTCTTCCTTTGCTTCCTCGATCCTCAGTCAGTAGGACGTTATTTTAAACTCTCCCTACTGATGACCTGACGTAAACCCCAGTACGATCTAAGATCAAGGGCTGAACAGCTTTCTCATGTGTGTCTTCATGTGATCCAGATGGACTCGACACCACTGTGCTTCAGCTGTCACCATCACTCACGCAACACATCACAACAGAACCGATCACTCTATATTTAGATTCTCACATTTTGCAACCAGCAGAGTGTTAACCTGACGCAGAGTTCAGCTTTTTCCTAGAGATGGATACAGATATTATTTGAAATACTATTGCGAGACTGTACATTTTGTTAAAATACCAATACAAATAAAATAAAATAAGCTGAATTTTATTCAGAAGCAATGACTTCTATGTCTTTACTGAATAAATTTCTCATGACCAATATGGCAAAAAATACAAAATTTAGTTGGATTTCAAGTTATTTAAGACAATTTTTTTTTGTGATTTTGTTCACAAATGCTACAAAATGATATAAAAACAAAACCACTTAAACATTTAATGAGCATGTGTAGCCTGTGGAAGCTTTGTTGGACAGGGCTCTGTAAGGGGCAGTTGATGGTATCAAAGCAGGGCTGTGTGTAAAGGATTTTTAGCTCATAGGACTGGTTTAATAGAGATTTGCAGTTTTGTAGCACAAGCATAAAAATGTTTGCTATAATATTTTAAAATGCAGATTTTTAATGTACATTATAATGCGCAGCCCTTTGTGGTATACAAAGGTTTCTAAAAGTTGTGTTGTTTAAATTTTATTATTTATTTCATCCTTCAGTTCCTAAGGTTTGTAATTCACCAGACAAGGTGCTGGAGTGAAAATAAGCTAACACAGATTGAGCAATTCGCCATTCATTGCTGGGCATTGCTGGTTGGCTGGCTGAAAGAAGGCTACCACTTAGCGCTACCAGAGTGATGTTTAAGGAAGCTGTTTTAAAGTGTTGGCAAGCTAGGACTGGCATGTGTTAAGCAGCTTATGAGATATTACATTGTTATTCTATAGAGTAGAACACTAAGTATGTTTATGTAGTGGATTTATGGGTTTATTCTGTGGTTTATTTTAGCAGGTGTTATATATTTTTGATACAATCTGTGTATTAAAATCACAATTATGTCATACATATGTGATGGAGTGGTGACATCAAGGGATGCACAAGTCAAATAATCAGAGTAGCGTCTATCAATTTTACCATAATATGCTGTTATCAATGCTAAGGAGAGCAAATAATAATAATAATAGTAACCTTTTTTTTTTTTTTACTTTATCAAAAGTCAGATATAGGTTAGATCAGTGGTTCTTAACCTGGGTTCGCTCGAACCCCAGGGGTTCGATGAGTCGGTCTCAGGGGTTCGGCGGAGCCTCTGCCGCGGAGGTAAAGACACACTTGTGTAAAGCCGTGATGACGCCCCGCTTTGCCATCACTTGCTGCAGAGGATCACGTTACATTGCTTAGCCAATCAGAGCTGCGGAGGAGCACTGATTGAAGGAGCTCCACTCTCAGCATGGATTTGAACTTGTGTCTTTAATTACTTCAGCAAAACTCACAGTTTTTACCACAAATTCTATAGTCTAAATCTGCTCCGTAGTCGCATCTTTTCGGTATTGGTACTGCCTCTAGTGGTGTGGGGGTGGTAACAAAGCTAATATAATTACATTACTAAATCAGAATACCACAAAGTATTTTGTGTGTTTTGTTGCAATAAGAAGGGTTTGGTGAATGCGCATATGCAACTGGGGGGTTCGGTACCTCAAAAAAGGTTAAGAACCACTGGGTGAGAGATGTTTTCCCACAGATGGGAACAATTCCATTTTTCTTACTATATTTAAAACAACACTTTTCATCAAAACATCTTTAGCACATGTTTCCGCTTTTGAGTGTCCTAGTTCTAAAAATAAAATTATTCTTCAGGGCAGACCTCAAAGAAAATTGCATCAGCCAAAATGAGTACGTTTCTCTTTGAAATAGGAAGTTAGATGATCTAAAAAGGGCTTTTGTTTACATAAAAACTGGTGAAAGGACTGTAAATCTTCTAAATATGTCTAAATTCTGAGCTTGTTACTCTGTGGATATAAAATGTATACCACTTTGTGGCATTGGATGGCTGACCAAAATCAGGAAATGAAGGTCTGATACTAATTGATTCTTGTATAAAATCTTCCTGATATTGCAGTTTGGAGAGTTTTGCCACCAATATGAAAGTAATTTTAGGTAAAATCACCCAATTTTTTTACTGTCAAAACTTAAATTTCCACCTATACAGATGTTTTCATAAATACTTCAGCTCTTTCTGAACCACCCAATGCTGTTGTAGGTAAATACATGTGTCGTGTTTATTTAATTCAAAGCTCTTTGAAGCTGGCTCGTTTTGTCAGTGGGGAACTAAGCTTTTGTCCTACATTCACTTCAAGAACTGGCAGCGGACACTTTGAACCAGAACTGGTACAAAGCCCACACAGACCAGTTTTCCTAATGAAGTGTAAGCGAGACAGAATCTCTAGAGAGTAAAGTCAAAGAATGCTCCTCTGGCCACAAATAGTACAGCAGAACTGCTCCACAGCTGCTGCCAGATTTGGTAAGAGCTTGTCACTTTTTCTCCAAATCACCCCAGACTGGATGTTTCGCTGCTCACTTTGTTTTTCACACTTCTGTAGCTCCGTAGAAGGAACATCTTCTGGGTCCTGAGAAGAATTAAACCCCTCTATGTAAGGGTGAACAACAATGAATGTTAAAATTGTATCATGATATTTTTGGTTATTTATTGTCATAAAAATGAAAGTGTATTTTTTTTTTTTTAGGCAACTTTATGACTGTGACTGCATGTCACAGTAATCCTAGCCACACGTGTCAGATATTGATGACTATCACAGGCTTTTTCTAATTAAAGCAACTTTTTGTCTTTTAATCTTATTACTTTCTTCTGGTAATATTGCATCTTTATTCTGGTGATTTTAAGACTTTATTCTCATGATACTATAACTTTTTATTCTTGTCACTAAAGGGATGAGAATATAAAAACTAAAACCCTAAAAGTGTCGTTCGAAGTTCAACGTATTTGTTTAATTTTATGTGATAGATCAACCCAATTTTTGTTCAAATGAAGCACCCCAAATTGTTGCATTTATTTGAAATAAGCCTCTAAATGTAGTTCAGAAGTCATCTAATCGAATATGTGTTTGCAATCTAATCGTAGAATACATTCAGCTGCTCTGTGAAGCTGTGAGAGGCTGATTAGAGACCATTAGTGGACAAGCAACATCATGAAGTCTAAGGTACTCGCCAGACAGGTCAGGAATGAATTTGTAAGCAAGTTAGAAGCAGGTTATTCCAAGCTGTGGACGTCCCCTATTCAATCCATCATCTGAATAAAATACTTTACAATTAGTGGTATGGAAAAAGCCCAAGTGTTAATAGTTTTGCAAGGGACTGTAAAGCATTTACTTTAAAAATTAATTACAAAAAATAGCAGCAATACTATGCTTTTAACTTTACTGTATTTTTTTATCCAGTGAGTCAAATCTGCTTAAAGGCTGTATAGTTGGTACTGAGACGGGAGATATTTTTTAATAATCCAAGTAAAAGAAAAACAAAATAAAAAAAAAAAACGGCTGAACAATAAATATATAAAAATATATATATATTTTAAATATATTTTGTTGGAAATGTTTATTGCGCAATTATGTAAGTGAAACATGTTCAAATTTGATGTGTATTCATTTCAGATAGTGACTAAACAACCAGATATTCCATTCTTCCAATCCCACCAGTGCTGCGCTGACCTGTTGGGCTTAAAACTACCTGGTTAAAAAAACCTGCACCTCATTTATGTTCTCTTGTTCTTGTCAATATTTGTTGCAAAAAAAAAAAAAAGAGGCTGTGTTGTCCCTTAAGGGAAATCGCAACTGGAATTGTCAGACATAAAATAACTGATGCAATAGTAATGTCTAACTGGGCCTTTAATAAGTTGCCCCTTTTTTAAAACTGAATTTCAGCAGCAATCAGATATTTGTAGTGTGTCAGTGAAGCAGTTTAAAGATTTTCCTAACAGAAAGTGCAGCCTTCCTCTTGTATGTTGCAACCTGAGCGCTTGTGTTCTTGTGGGAGCCACTTCGGCATGTAGCTGAATGTGAGCCCCCCGCTGGGCAGTACGAAGTAGGCAAACCTCAAGAGTTTTCTCTGCTTTAAAAACCACATTCTTAGACTTAAAAGCCTCATAAGAAGTAGAGGATAAGATCAGTCAGTTTCCACGAGGAGGAGGGCTCTATAAAGTGCTGGCTTAGGGGCCCCACTTTTTTTTCCCCTTCTCCTTTTGGAGTGAGATTTTGCTGCTCCGCTGTGGCATCCAGCAGTTTTTTGAGATTGAATATGAGGGCTGTGAACAATCTAAATTTATTTGAAAACGTATTCATTTTTGGACTACATTATGCTATTTAAGCTTTTTTCTCCCCCTCTAGTTTATATTTTTATTTTGGAACCAGGCAGAAGGCAATGTTTTCCTTCTGTAGCCATCTAAAAGACTGGTTTAGAAATGGGGATTAAAAAAGTTGGAAGAAAAAAATAATTTTATGAATTTAACATAAATGTTCTATTTATACTAAACCTTCCCTTAAAATATGAGACTTGCCATAATAATATTTTGATGATTATTTTAATTTGTTGATTAAAATTGCAAAAACTTTTTTTTTAACTTGCTCAACAATAAATGAAACACAATATTTAATGAAACAAGCAAAGTAGTTTGATTTCTGTATTGAAAAGAAATGAAAGAAAATTGCACCCAATCAATTGCTTAATGTGCATATGCAAAAAAAGCCCAACCCAATAAATTTATGTCATTTTTGAATTGTGATCGAAGGCCGCACAAAATCATTTTAAGGACTGCAAATTGGCCCCCAGGCTACACTTTGGGACACCCTTGTTGAGAGGAAGGATTATAATGAATAATCTGTTTACATAGATGAATGGATTACAACATTCTCAAATTATGTGTAATGAGCAATTAAAAAAGAAAGATTCACTCGAGTTGAATCTGAAGGTCTACTCACTGTGGAAAACAGGAATGGGTCTGAAAACCTTCCCTTAGCTTCTGTTTGTAGTGCCTCAATAACTCACAGATGGTATGATAACATAAAATGTCAACACATAATAAAAATCTACAGAGAACCGGGAAGGTTTCAGGTGAATGCAGAGAGAAGAAACCAGTTATGAGGTGAGCCACAGTTCTGCAGTTTTAATACCGACTTCACTGCATTTGGAATTCAGGAGCAGCACTCCAGAAAAAAAAAAAAAAGGGTTGCCATATGTGATAAGATGGCCGAAGCTTCTGCTCTTTGCTGCTTTATGTGCGGGTGTCATCGAACCAAATGCTGCTCATGCAAAGCTGCATGAATTTTGTAATAATAAAACACATAATTTCTCAAGACATTAAATTAAAAAAAAAACTATGTTGAAAGAATACATTTCAGAGGCACATTTTGTCATGTATCTCGGTTTGTTTATTACTATGTTCTGATTAATGTCAAAGTAAAAACAGACATATGATATGCGGTACTGTGAAAAATATTAGCCTGCTTCCAGATTTCTGCTGTTTATGATTATTTTGACATACCTAAATGTTTCAGATCATCAAAAAATGTATATAAGGCAAAGATAACCCAAAAGAAAATGAAACAACCAGCATTCAAACATTTACTTTATTTATGAAGCAGAAGAAAGATATCAAAATGAGCTGAAAGTAGCTTAAACATAATTCCTCCCTAAACCTGGAAGTTTGTATGAAAGTGACAATTAGTCTTTTATAAGACTGCACAGAAATGTTTACCCACTCCTCTTTTAAGATTAGTTTTTTATTGGTCACATTGGAGGGTTTTGAGCAAAAATAAAGGCTATACCACAGCATCAGATTTAAGTCTGGGCTTTGACTAGACCACTCCAAGACCTAGTTTAAATATCTATCTTTTTAATTTTAAATTATTTGGAGGGGGACTTAGTGGTGTGCTTCAGATCACTGTTGGTAGAGGACAGAGTGTTCATAAAGGGCTGAATTATGTTTACTTTCCTCATTTAAAGTCATTGACAGAATTTTTAGGGGTGTAAGTACTGTAACTCTGGGTCACTTCGTTTTTGTGCTCTCTTTCCTTTCAGCATATTCTCAAAATTGTGACAAAGTGCTATAGGAGGCATGTGGCAGCATTGGTCAGACTTTAAAGGTTTTCATTTGGTAGCCACTGCCTGCTTCCAGCATGCTTGAGTCAGGAAGCAGCTGCTGAGAAATCATCATTAAACCCCAGGGCATTCACAGGCGAGCCTCAGCTTTGGTTCAGGGCTATAGGGGACGGAGTACACTTAACTCTGCTGGCTGAGAGAGGCACTCTGTACCCGGGGAATCTGATATGGACACCAGCTTGCCTGCAGAAACGAAAGTGAGATAAATTGTAAACTAGTTAGTCTGTCTTTTGCAGTTCAAGGTAATAGACAGACGTTTATCTCTTAGGAAATGCCTGTAGTCATACATTCTGAAGGCAGAGAGGCAGGTTTTCATCTGGAGATAGAACCTCAAAAAGATTAAAAAAAGAAGGTGCAGAAAAAAAATAAGGCACCATGGGCTGCTTGTGCTAGAATGTTTTTGAAATGCTTCGAGAAATGTTATAATGATAAAGGAAATCAAACTTTTCCCATGCATGACGGCAGAACGCTTGATCGCTGTTTTGCGTTTGCAATTGTTTGTTACACTGACAATTAAAAGGAAATTAGGAAATCTATTTTTACTGTTGCTAACAATTTAGATATGCAAACATCGTACCAGTCAAACATTTGCATCATGTTAGAAATAGTTTAAATGCCTTCTTTTTTTTGTCTTTACTCAGACAAAAATAATAAATGAGTTATGTCCTGATGTGACCAGCTTATATTTTTACATTGTAATTTCTTCTGTTATGACTTTTATTGATGCAATGCTGGTGGTAATTCTAACTAATATAATGAACCCTACTCAGGAAACCTTTTGCAGGCGTTTTAACTGATTGGGGTGTGGCACCATTAGTTTTCAGTATTCAACATTTTCACAATATTCAAATTTTCTAAGACACAGAATTTTGAATTGTCATTATCTGTTAGCCATCTCCATCAAAATTTTAAGAAATAAAGGCTTAAACTATGTCACAATAGAATACGAGTTTCACGTTATGAAATGAGTGATAGAAATATTGAACTTAGCATTTTTTGAGACGCACCTGTAAATGTAAACATTAGTTTCCTGTGTCAATGCCATGGAGAATGTGCACAATTACATTAAATCTGACATCTCCAAAAGGCTGGCAAAGGTTTCCAAACCAGCATGCTTCATGACCGAAGTTAAGAAACTAAAACAGACTATTACATTTTCACCCTTAATGGTTTCTGCTGAAGTCTGCATGGTGGAGCAGTTGTTGCCTTGCAGTAAGAACGCCTTGGGCTCAAATGCTGGCCTGGGGTCTTTCTGCATGAAGTTTCTACATTCTCCCTGTGCATTCTGGGGTTTTCTGCCAGTACTCGGGCAAAGAGAGAACTGCGAGGCTATTTTAACTAGATTCTCGAAGTTTCCCCTGAGCAGTGAGTTTCTGTGTACATAGTTGTAGTTATGTGTTTATGCTTGCTCTGATTTAATCAATAAATGGCATTGACACCAGAAATGGCAAGATTTGAGGCATCTCCTCGCAATAAAACTTCCACACTCAAGAGTGTTGCTGATTGCTCAACTTTTATCATCAGCACTCAGGCACTGATTGGGAAAAAAGACCAGATTTCTCTATTTCTGACCAGCTGGTCACCTGAAAATTGTTTGATTGTGGTCACCAGCCAACCAGCTGTTTGTCTTCCAAAGACCCTGAAACTATTATTTAGAAACAGAGACACTCAAAATACTGGAAATAAGCCTAGAATTAGTGCATTTTCCTTCTTTTAAACTGTAGAACTTTGAACGTAGCCATAAGAATTTCAGTGTGATGTTGAATTTTAATTTCATTAATTAATCTTTTCTGTTTGGTTGAAAGGTATGACATGCTAAGGAAGCAGGTCCTTCTGCTGGAGGAGGCAGAGGGAGGTGTTGACCAGTTCACACGTAGCTATCGCAGCTTTGGTGTGCAGCGATTGCCCGACAACAGCCTGTTTTTCAAGGAATGGGCTCCTGCTGCTGAGGCCCTTTTTCTCACTGGTGAATTCAGTAAGTAACATGAGTTTTGTTCTCTAGCCTAACAGATGAGCTGGTTTTCACTAATTAACACCAGATTATTGAAAATGTGCGTTGTTTTCTGTTGTATTAAATATGTCTTGAAATATCCTGACAACGTGTCTTCATGGTGATTTAGGTAGAAAACATGAACCTCTAAGCTGATTAAGTCTGTAAGAGAAAGGTCAGCATAAAGCACCACGAGGGCGTTGTCTTGTTCAAACAGCCCTCCAGGGTGAAAGAAATGTAGGAAATATTGATTACACAGTATAAACTTGCATATTCAAGACTAAATGTGGAGTATCTGTGTTAATATTTCAGTTGCTGGTTATTTCATCATTGGTTAGAAAGTTGTTGAAAGTGTGCAACCACTATGTTTTTAATGAAATCTTTATTTTCCCCAGTTCCTGAACTTGAAAATAATTATAGGTCAATACTTTTGGATGTTTTTTTTTTTTTTTTTTTCTGGAGTCTGCAGAGAAATGGAAAAAATAATTAACAAGCCCGATTAAAAGCCTTTGCTAACTGTGTGTTGCTAAAACAAATGAGCTCTTTCAGGACTCAGTTATTGTAACCGTTCTCCTGATTCTCGCCAGAGTGGCTGGAGAGCTCTTTGTCCATTTCCTTTCTCCTTTTTTCACAACAAAACATTATAATCTCGAAGCATTGACAGATGGCAGAAGGTGCTACTCAACCAAGGCTCTGTGTGTTTTTCCCCCATAACCTCGGCAACTTGTGACTGCGTCCTGCGACAGAGCTGTCGAGACTTCAGCAGAACTCTTTGGTGTGTCACTGCATCGATTGTGCAGAGCTTTGATGGCTCTGGTCATGGTCACAAAGAAAAGCACCCAGAGCCCATGGTGTGCTGACACACTCGATGGTGTGCTTACACCTGGAGCTGCTTCGAAGTTGCAGTTCTGCATGCGTTACAGAGGCACACACTCATCTGTGCAACTGCTCTTACAGCAAAATGTAGAGGCACTTTTGCAGTGACATACAGATGTGACAAAGAGGAGAGCAGCAAAGCAAAGGTATGAGACTACCACACTGAACTGAAAAAAAAACAAAACAAACATGCACAGATGAGAGACTAGAAACGATTGCATAATTAAGCCAATAATCTCAAACTCTTTTTGTTTGACAGAAAACCTGCATGGTTTTATAGCTCAGGAAAACTACGGCATTTGATAATCATTTTCCTGGTATGGTTAAATTCCAGTTTTCTAGACTTGATTCCATGTTCTGGAAGAATAAAAATATGCTCTAGGAGATGAGAGGAGAAAGTACAAATAGATGTGCCATTAGTTAATAAAATGTGCAAGACAATTGTTTTAACTCCTAAATGAACTAAACCTACCCTAACCAAAGATGACACTTTTTGTGCATCACTCTCTTTAACAAAACACATTATGATGAAAATACTTCTTTGATGGAGCATCTGCCATATCTATTTTTTTATTTAACAGTTTACCATAAATTATTTTTTGGCTAATAGGCAATCATTTGAAATGTAATCCTCTTTATTGAGGAAATGTGAGGATTTTTCCCCCCCAGAAATTCTGTGATGGCTAACATCTATAAAAATATAACAGAGGTTAAATGTTCAAGATAGTTTTCTGGAATATTTTTAAAACCACGTCGGAAGACCAAGTTCTACCCAGAAGGCAGCAGGACGGTACAACTCTTATCTCTTTGCTACAGTGAAAACGATATTATTAGCATTAGTGGAAATGTTAATACCCTGGGATTGATTCTGTGCGCAAAAGTGGAAATGTATCAATTTGTTTTTTGTTCATTTTTGTGCTAGTTAGCTCCGTGTCTGCGCTTTCCTCTCTCAGTATTCCTACACTTCCTTCTCCTTTTTAATTATCTTCCTAGGACCTTGGGCAGCAGCTCAATTCCAACATTCAATTCAGTGAGAGATTACATTTTGACACGGCTCAGTCATATTATTTGATTTCAATTTCATAGCAAATGTGGAAACAGCCCAGCAGCCCTAGTCATGAATATGGTGCAGGTTGGATGCATAATGCACTGTTTTCTTTTTTTGTTTTTTTTTTTTTCCCAGTCGAGTTTAGGCTAAGGGAGATAAATAAATAGTGAAAAAATATGACTTTGTACCTGTGAAAAGTGCTGGGGTTGCGCCCCAACACTTCTAGAGCATCTCCTGTGATTCATTTTCTATCCTTGCCTTGTTTCCACTCATGAATAGCAAGCAGATATGCGTTGCAGAATGAAAACATCTTAAATTGACAGGCCAGGGTGGTCACTTTATAATAAATGTTTTGTGTTCTGTCAGTCGCAGACAACTGGGGATGTTGTTGCCTTTAAATATAGAATTTACGATGCAGTCTGATCAGTTTTCTTTTTCTTTTTGGATGTAGGGTGGCCTTTGCTTTATTCTCTGTTGCAATAGTCACATGACCCAAAGATCAGTAGAGAGATCAAACACAACAGCAAGGGGTTATGTAAGGTTGTTTTTATGAGGGAGCGTGTGAAAATAGATCATAGAAATCTGAAAGAAAAGTGGAACACTGACAGAAATGAACTGTTCCTTGTGTTTACACTTTTTGGTACCTTTGATTTTTTTTTTTGTTGTTGTGCTTTTTGAATTTTATTTTCTGGAAGGGCAATGTGATTTGGCCAAATTGTGCATTTCTCTGGAGAATTGTTATTTTTTTTTATAACGAGAGTGAATGGAATGAGTCACTTTCAAAATGCATTATTTAGACGCACTCCAGTTGCAATTTTTTTTTTTTCTGTATTGTGAAAATTCCTGTATTTTACTTTTATCCTCATAAGAATTTTTCTCATGTATTTTTAATGTACCCAATTCCATTTGTGGGATGGGAAAACCATTGTTGCCACTAATCAGTGGTGGACACAGCTAACTAAAAAGTTGGTTGTGCTAACTCCAAAGCTCTAATCATTCAGCATTAGTTCAATAAATAATAAAGGCATATATTGACATGGTATTTACCTTTAGCAAAATAAATGTCACTTTTCCAAAACCAAGTAAAGCCAAGTAAATTGGAGCTTTAGGATTTATTCGGAAAAGTAGTTTAGAGGAAGCTGTTCACTAAATATTTTCAAAAATGAAAAATTAACTCTACTATTAGTGCATTGGAGGAGGTGTGCCAACCACAGCAGCTAGTTTTTGGCACTCCAAATTCAATTTGGCACTCTGATATTAAAATTAATGTTAATGTTTCTAGCCTCAAATATTAGATAATATGGAAAATAAACACCATTTGCATAAATGGACTCTAAATTAATCAACTTTTTGTGTTTCTCTTCAAAATAATGATAAAAAAAATATTTTAATGACTTTCAAATTTGGGATGTTAATATTTGTAGTGTAAAAGTTGTTATGCATTGTTGTGATCACAAAGGAAAAGATTGAGATGAGTAATGGAAATGTGGTTTAAACGGAACCATTACTGTCTGAAGAATCGCAGCTGTATGTTTCTTAATAAATGCAGAGAGCTACCACGAAAAATGTTACAACATATGCACATTGTCTTTCTATAATTTATTCATCTAACTCATGCATTTATTGTCATCAGGACCTAATCAAAATACTGAAATTTGTAAATAAACTTAATTTAAAGTGTTTAAATTGTGTTTGTTTCCCCATAGATGGCTGGGACAAATTCTCTCACCCTTACTCCAAGAAAGAGTTTGGCAAGTGGGAATTGACTATTCCACCTAAGTCTGACAACTCTCCAGCTGTGGATCATTGCACCAAGCTGAAGGTAAAGAACAGAACGTCTTCATGCTTCTTTTCACGCCCTCAGTGGGTGACGTCTGGCCGTGACGGAGCAGAGAGTTGTCACTTTCAAGCTGTCGTGTGCGGTGTCTTATGAACTGAGGGGAAACCTGGCGTGTCGCCATCAACAACATGTCATAATCACAGGGCAGAAGTGAGATTACTATATGTACACAGACTGCACAGTGGAGAGCAGATACACCTGAAGAGCCCCATCTGATGGCTTTGATTTCAGCTTCCATCTGCGCACTGTGAGGAATACCTCAGGGCTGTGCTCTCTTTTCTTTTCTTCCGTTTTTTTTCCCCCCACCCGGTTCAAAATGCACCCCGCAGTCCATGTACATGATTAGTTTTAAGCTTCAGTAAATAATTCCTCAGGGTTAAATACAAACGATGCACCTCCCCTTATGCATTGTCTCAGCATGCATGAGAAATAACCTAAAAATTGTGATGCCAGACAAGGAGAGGATGGCATCGCTATGGGCTCTCTCCTTGGGAACGGGTCATCGCTGGCACACTCCTGCGCCCCGGACCGCATGCCCAGCTCCCATTGTCTGCAGAGGTCAGTCTAAGGACGATAAGAAGCAGATGGAAATGCTGGCACCTGGCCTTTCCTTGTGCACCCCTGCTGCCGATGAATAGCAGTCTTGCTGTGAGCTCCACTTTGGAATTAGTTCCACAGCTCTCCCTCGTGGATGCAAAAGCCTACCTCCGATCACTCTCATGGAGAGCGGTTTGCCCTCCCATCCCCTTTGTTCGAGGCCTAATTTTTCTTCATAAATGGGTTTTGTCCCTTTCTGGGGGTTGGCATGGAAAATGCAAAAATTCTATTTTAATGCTGGTCAGAGGTATAAACGCACTCATCAGTGGCATCAATGTCCTATTTATTTCTGGCTTTTAGTGATGTACTTTAACTATTTGTTTTTTCTGGGTGGATTAAACAACAATTACACAAGGGGGAATTCTTATCTGCGTCGGTTCAAAATTTTACACACACACTTTGAGTAGTTATGAGTTCTTTTTCAACATGGTAATCTTGTCCTTAGTCTCTAGCCTTGTCCATTCCAAGCCTTATTCGATATGAGTTTGAAATTATTTTCTTGCTGGAACACCCAAATTAATCCAGTTTATAACCCAAACTATAAACTGCTTAAGCACCTGACCATAATGACAAGAAAAATGTTTGGAGGAATCGAGATTTGACTTGTACAACTGTCAAGTATGCTAGCAGTACCGTTATGCTGGTGACGGAGAAGCACCTCCAAATTCCTAAACTTCACTTTGAAGCAACAGTTATGAAACTTGGACATAACTCGGTTTTCCAAAAGGACAATTGTGCATTACAACTGGATTTGGAATACACAAAATAAAACAGTAAGGCTTAGGAATGGCCCCAACTTTAACCCTGTTGAATAAAGACTGTAGATCATTCTCAACATCTATAGCAAGAAACGAACCGATTTTAAATGATCTGGTGTCAAAAGCTAGAATTATGCCAGAGGGTTGTTGATGGTTACAAAAAGTGAATAAAACTGTTTTGCATAAGAAGGTTTATTCAAAATGTATATAATTCAGCCAGTAGGCATCAGATTGACCCTGTCGGGATCACAGTAAATTCAAACTTATGCACACGTGTCTTGTCAAAGATGTTTGTTGTATTGTATCATACTGTAAACTTCCCTCAAAAACAGTGATTTTTATACCGGTGACTATGCAAACAGTAAATCGGCAGCCGAAGTGATAAAACAAATATCTTTATGTTTTAGCCTTACTTTACTTCTTGCACACTGACCAGCTCCAAGCTGTTCTTCTGGCTCAGGCAGTGTTCCAGTTTGCCCACCAGTCAAAGTTTTCTCTAATGTTCCTAATTCTGGCCAATTTGTCTGAAGGACCAGGACTCTGTCAGGCTTCATGCCAGTCCATTTATCTAACTATCTTTTCCTAATCCTATAAACTATGAAGCTTGTCATACTGGGAACCAGGCAGCTAACTCCTAGGTGGCCTGCCCATAATGAAAAAACCCCAGAGGGGAGTCTGGCTACCGGCTCACAGGCAGGTGGCATTGGAGCGGTCATTACTTCACAACAGTGGCCAGATTTACTTGAGTTCTAATGCCCGTTTCTGCAGGGGACAAAATAGGGTGAACACATACTGTGGGTAATACGTCGATTTCTTGGTGGGTTTTTCCCAGCTCCCACACTGCTTTTCTCCTTTATTATTTGACAATGGGAGCAAAGTAACTTGTCAGATTTCCAAAGTGTGTTTATTTTAGCCCCATCCAAACCCCAATTGCAGGACATAATGGATGAAAGGCAAGGAATAATGATTTAGACGTCCTGTTTTTTTTTCTTTTTCTTTTTTTGTCGTGTTTTGTTTTTTTCTAATTTGCTCCCTGGCTCAAATCCCTTCTCGAGATAAGCCAGTAAGTTGCTGTTTTAAAAACCAATCAGAGTTACCCCATACAGGCAAATATAATGGAGCATAATCACCACCAAATCCAGGTTCACTTAGTGTTCTGGTCAATACTTTGCAGCTTGTCGCCTTGTTTTCTCTGAGAAAGATACAGAGTTATATATTTTGTGCCGCAGAGCAGGGAGATGGAACAGAAGTGTGTTTTTTATGATGAAAGATTTCTAAAAAATGTTTAGTTTATTGGTTGAACAGTCTGCCCATTCTCTCTGTGTAATGGAAAGAGACTAATGTCTCAGTTTTATGATGTAAGCATTTCATGGCTGGAAGGCGTAAATAAGTGCAGGCTGTAAAATCACAAACATTTAGAGGAAGATATGCGCAGGAGTCTCAGCCTTTGATTACTTTCAAAGATTTCCTCTTATTATCTGCATTTAAGTGTTTAATTTTGGAAATGTTACATCCTGCAAATCTTGGGCTCATTTTGGGTTTGAATTGTTTTTCATTATCATTCCATCTCATCAGGCAATGCAAAGTTGCTTTTGTTCTCTAACCATATGCCAGCTGACTGTAGTGGCTGTTTTTGTGTCCACTTTCTATCACTCAAGGTGTCCTTGCTTTAACATAACACTCATTTATCTTATTTCCCCAGGTGGTAGTTCACACTAAGGATGGCGAGCGCCTCTACAGGATCTCGCCTTGGGCAAAATATGTGACCAGGGAGGAGAAATCTGTCATCTACGACTGGGTTCACTGGGATCCCCCTCAGCATTATGTTGTAAGCAAGAATTTTATGAATGGTTGAATTGTTTATTTACTTTGCTGCTTTTATGTTTGTCTTAACTATGTATTTGGCATCTTGTTTTATTTAAATGTTGATGACTAGTGAGTGGAACAAAACATCCAAGCCACGATACGAGGAGATTCACATTACTTGGTTCACAAAGAACGACATGAGAAAGACTTTGGCAATATAACGGGAAAAACCAAGAATCCCTTTTTTTCACTTGTAAATGTTTCTCAAATCACAAATTGGGTTTTAAATATTTTGAGTTCAGAATATGCCAGACCACGTTTGACTAGACCAATTATTGTGTATTGTTTATCTTTGTCTAATAATACCAAAAATCATTGGAAATGTTCCCTTTTCACCTTTTCACATGTCATTAAAATTATTTTGTCCATACAGATTCCTTCCAATTGAATTTTTTTGTCATACTTCAAAGTATGAGATTACATTTTAATGTCAGACAATGAAGGATAAAAAAACTATAGTATGTCTTAACGCTATCCAAACCAACTTGGGCTTTTGTGAAAAGCAATTGTCACAATTTTAATTTATGAAACTGCTGTGATTAATCAAATTATTTGGGTCATTTTCACTAGCCACACCCAGGCCTGATAACGGCCTGACCTGTAGAATCAAATAAGCCTTTTAACAGAACCTGTCTGACAACAGTGGCATTGATCTTAAATCTTAAAAAGCAATGCATCATGCCCTAATCTAAAGAAATTAAAAATAAGACAAGGGAGTACCAGAATGTAACAAACTTGTTAATATTTCAAATTTAGTTCCTAAGGTATTTGGACTTCACTGAACCACAGTCAAAGCCATTATCTACAAATATGGAACTGTAGGAAACTTTTCCTGGAGTATTTAGCCAGCCACAGAGAAGAAATAAAATGTTACCAAGCCATTTCTAAAGCTCCAGCAACTCAATAGTGAAACCCACAGATGGCAAAAAAATACTGAAAAGTGGCAAACCTTCTCGGGAGTAACCAGCCTACCAAAATTACAGAAGAGCATGTCAACAATCTTTCCAGGAAGAGACAAAAAAAAATCTGCCCACTGCTACAAAATCCACTTGCACTTGGTGTTCATCCTTCAACAGTGAGAAAGAGATTATGGGAAAATGGCAACCATGGGAGAGTCGAGGCCAAAACCTTCTGACCAATAAGAAAACAGCCCACATTTCCATCTTGATTGCCAACATTTTTATGTGCAGTGATCTACAGTAGACCAGCAAATCCACCTCTGAATGGCAAAATGAAGTTTAAGACCATAATTGTAAAATGTCAAAATCTGTTAACAAGTCTAGCTTTCGTGTCATTTTCTGTCAGACACTCACACTCCTGACCCCCTGGGGGTAAAGGCAAAATTACTTTCTGTCTTTGAACATGGCTGCATTAAGGAGCTTCACAAGCAAGGCCTCTTGCAACATGCCGTCAATGCAGAGGTCGGACACAGAAAGACAGTCACTTCAAATTTCTTAAAAGAAATTAGATGAGGGTTGGATGAGAAAGTTATGGGGTAGACCAAAGAAATTTCACTTGCACTGAGCTCAAGGATCTGACAGGCTGTCGGTAAAGACACAGGCAGATCCTTAGCCCAAA
Organism: Poecilia reticulata; assembly: GCF_904066995.2. NCBI lineage: Eukaryota > Metazoa > Chordata > Actinopteri > Cyprinodontiformes > Poeciliidae > Poecilia > Poecilia reticulata. Next base: position 27,366,953 of record NC_088842.1, read on the forward strand.
TTAAGGCCCTTGCATGCTGACTGGAGCCCATTAACTACAATATGGCATCTGTGAAAGAAGAACTTGAAGAACAAAAACGGTCACGTCTTCTCCCTGTCCACAACGTATTCATGTACACTTTGCAAGGGACAACCATACACTGGACATTGAAAGAAAGAAGAAAGTTTTTCTTTGGGAAAAAAGTTTGATCTGGATGGTACTGATGGCTCCGAACATCACTGGCATGACAAAGAAAAAGTTCCATCTTAGTCAGGAAACTTTTCCCCTCAATGGAACAAAGAAACTTCACAGCATGAGGGGATATCAAACCACAGTTTGGTATGTTGGCTATGTGAAGATGTAAATAGCGAAAGATTACCTTCAAACCTTTGACTGTGTTGTGACAACTGGGATGAAGGATTTCTTCCAGTGAAGTAACAACCTTGTTATAGACTATCTTGCTTGTTTTCATCTGATTTAAATCTAGATAAAAACATTCAGGTATGTATAGCTAAGGAGGTTTACTAAAGTAGTTGATTCCCTAAATACTTGCATAAACAATGCATCAACAATTTCAGCAGTAGGGCTGCTTTCTTCTTAGCCTTTTTTGACACTTTACATTTGGTTTAGGTTTTTCTTTGGGGGCAGCTCTGTCGTCAGTCTTGCGTTGCATGTCGTCTTTAATAATTTGATTATTCTACATCTTTTTATTCCTATTCTTGTTTCTTCTTTTTGTCTTTTTGTGCTCAACTTTCAACCTTGTTGCTTGCTAGCAGGTTGAAATTCTAAAACTTCTAACTTTGTTCTCTGTTCTTAAACTTTCAGGAGTGTCTAAAGTGCCTTCTGCCAGAAGAGTAACTGTTTATGGCCATTAAAAGCTAATCTTTAATAATTAATTAGTTGTTTTTCCATTTAATTGTTAAAAGCCTCACTGCGGCTTTGATAGTTTGTTGCCACATCAAAGTATATCATTTTGAATGTGTGCATCTGAAACTAGATTGTGATGCGTTTCCCTTTCTCTTGCTTTGGATAACATGCTCCTTCATTTTAAATGAACCTTACATTTTTTATGGGAGGTTGTTGCTTTATTCTTAAATAGTTTATAAAACAGATTTTTCAGAGGGTCTCAATGTTTCTCAGTACTACTTGATGTTCTTAGCTCAAGAGTGAACAAGGGAAAAGCACTAAGAGGCTATTAGCGTCCACCTTGCTTTCCTTATCGTTGGTTATTTGGCACTATTTTAATTAGTTGGGGCCTCTCACTGGCGCTATATTTGTTTTATTTACAAGTGCCTCAATCATGTACTTCAGCTAGAGAGTTCAAGGCCCTGTGGGTAGCTCTCAGGAAATTTTTTCTATATATAAAACAAGCCCTTCTCCTTTTTTTTTGTTATTACAGACTAAGGGAACTATTGGGACAGCACCTTGCAAAAGTATTCAAACATATTGTTAGTTTTCAAAATGTAGGGTTTAATATGCTGAGACCAATGCAAAGTAGAGGATAAACTGAAAACCAGAAGAAGTTTCCTGACAATTTGTCTAATCATACCGTATTTTTCAGACTGTAAACCGCTACTTTTTTCCCAGGCTTTGTACCATGCGGCTTATGACCCGGCGTGGGTTTTCTGTGGATTTTTCTTCAACCACTAGGGGGCTCTCTAGCAGGAAGTGAATCATTGGAAGTCAAAATTGGAAATCAAAGAAGAAAGTGCTAATTTTTATTTAGAACAACTAGCAGCAGGTACGATGGAGAAATGTTTTCAAACTCATATGTTGCAGCTTTTTAAGTCTAAGGCTATCGATCTGGCAGTACATAGAGCTGCTGCAAGTAAGCTTGGCGTGAACGAATCCATGGTTCGGCGTTGGAGACTGAGGTCTGCGTCCTTAATAAATCCAGCAGATTTATTAGGACGTAGCCCTCTGCTGCGTTCTCATGGAAAACCGAGAGCGGCGGAGATACCAGCGGCTTATAGCCTGGTGCGGCTTATATATGTACGTTTCCAGGTTTTCTCAAAAAATTTGTAGGTGTGGCTTATAGTACGGTGCGCTCTATGGTCCAGAAAATACTGTATGTCTCAACAAGCTTTGTATGGTTTATTATTATTTTGGTAGTCTCCTCTATCTAAGAAGTTAGTTGTGCTAACGTTAAAGCATTAATCATAAATACTAGCTCCACTAATGCTACATCGTTGAATTACAGTAGTATTTAGTGGAAGCATATTAGTGGATTAGCAAAAGTGTGCTTAGCACTGGTTTTACACAAATAGAAACTTAGACTGAACACCTTGAATAAAGAGTATCTGAACACGATTTTTCAAGTTCTGGTACACATTCTAAAACTGATCTAGGACTTAGCTTACTGACACAAACATGCTGTGATCTTAACCGTTCCTTCAATTATTTTTTAGGGTAAAGTACATTGTTAGTGTTTACCACAGCGAAAAATTTTTGACATTTTCCTCTTGTCTGATCAAAACACTTTTTTCACATTTGCTGTGTCCCCTATATATTGTGGTAAATGTCAAATGGGACTTTATTTCAATAATTGCTTTCTTTCATTAAGCCCTGACTTGTTGTGTGCACAACTAAGAGTTAGCCTGTCAACAGATTTCTCCACCTGAGCTGTTCATCTCTGCAGCTCTTCCACAATTGCACAGGAATGTGTGTCTATTCAATCAGATCATGGTCTAATCCTCCCCGTAACTATAACCCCATCCTGTGTGCTTCGTTTCTTGGTCGACATAATCTTTGCTAAGCATCTAAAGCCTTAAAGAACAGATGCGGTTCACCCTTACACAGATAAACTTAATTTACCAATTTACTAATCGAATGCCTAATAAGGTGACTTCTGAAAGCAGTTGGTGTTGTGCAATTTAATTTGGGGTATGAGAGTAAAGTGTACTAAATACACAACATACTTTTTTAAAATGTATTTTTATTTGTGAACGTTGAGATATAATTTTTACCTTCACTTTACAATTGAGCACTATTTTGTATTGGTCTTTGACATAAAAAGTCAATACCTTCATGGAGGTTTGTGGCTCTAACATGACAAGTTTGAAATTATTCAAAGGTTGTGAATATTTTTGGAAGGCATTTGTAAAGTGATTAATTCCTTGCAAAATGTTTAAGCAAAGATGAACATATCATTTTCATTTATTGTACTTTATTTTTCTCTGAAACTGTGCTCTGTTATCTTCATCGTTTATCATACCGTTTTTGGCATTTGCAGCACATCCATCCTCGGCCAAAGAAACCCAAGAGCCTGAGAATTTACGAAGCCCATGTTGGCATCGGGTCCCCAGAGCCGAAGATCGCCTCGTACAACAACTTCACACACAACGTGCTTCCTCGAATAAAAGATTTAGGTAAGACAGTGGGATTATTTTCCTTCTTAGGTCTCTTATTTATTTTGTTGTCTTCATGTAGCTCAGACTGATCTTAAATTGAGCTAATAAGCATCACACACTCGCCAGAGATGAGGTGAATATAAAAGCGTGGTTGTACACCTCCCTTCACATACACAATTTGGACCCAACGATCTGCCAAGAAAACAAAGAAATTCCCACTTTTTCTTGTTTGTCCTTTTTTATATAAATAGCTGAAGGTATTTCTATCAGCACTGGCCAATCACACAGTGCACAAGCTTTACTGCAGTGAGTGCCACTGTTCCTCCAGGAGCAGTATTTCTCTGTGGCAGACCTGTCACATTCCCTGTGCAAAAAGTCACCTAAGCGTCCTGTGCACTGACACGACTTAGAGGGATCTCTGGCCATTGGGCAGTGTTTTGTAAAGAGGCCTTCCAATCTCAAGTCACAGCAAAACTGATGATTTAAAGGATATGCCTGTAAAGATGCTAGCTGAAGCTGGTAAAGGAGCTTCATTATTTGCAGTGAAACATGTATTGTAGGCATGAACTAAAAGGTCATTCAGCAAGGAAGAAGCCATTGCTTCACCAGCATCAACAATATGAATCAGATAATAGCTTCAAAATGGACTATGTGATAAAGCACCTTAATTTTTGTTTCTTATAAAACCACAGTCGAAGAGCTTAACTAAAATGACTCTTGCTACAATTGAAAGAAGAAGGTGGAAACCTGCAAGTCTTGACAGCTGCTTCCCAGCTGTGAAGTGTGGTGGTGGCAGCATCATGTCATGTGGATATTTAGCTGCATCAGTGACTGGTTTACTTCTCAGCATAGATGGCATGGTGACCAGATGGTGTTTTGTGGAAATATTGAAGCAATAACTCAGACTATCATTCAAAAAATTATGTCTGTCATAATGGACCCAATTGTCCATAAACTATTGTGAGAAGCTTGTGGAAAAATATCTGAAATGTTCATCTCAAATCCATACCGTTTCAGAAAATACATGGAAAACCTTTGTGGAAAGTAAAACTAAAAATCTATTGCTCATTATTATGACATTTATCAAATATAAAGCTTTTTTTCCAAACAGTAGTTAAACTGTAAATTTTTAATATGTTGGGTCTTGAACCTTATTAAACAACCAATTAGTACATTTACCTAAACCAAACTTTAAATATCAATAGTTAAATTCACCACTGGTATCATTTTGCAGCTCTACATATGAGGCATTGCATTACTTTGTATGTAAGCACACACCTTCTTGCCGTCGCTTTATTAAAAGGCGCCAATATGACTGGTGCAGCACACCAGGAGACTTGTGATAAATGCTGTTTTCCTGCTTGTGTCATCTTGTTTAGCGGGTAAAGAAACTGCCAGATTAAATGCTGTCAAAGAATCCACCTGCAACGGCTCAGGGATTTTGCACAATAGGATTCACTAGGAGGCTAAATTTCATCGTCTCCAGTGATGGCTGACTCTGCCTGCCATTTCATTTTCTTGACTGAGGAGAGTGTACATATATAAATATAAAAAAGAGAAACTTCCTCTCACCCCAGTGCTTTGTCACACTCCTTCAGAGGTAAAGTTTTCTCTCTTTCTCCCTTTGCCTGAAAAGATATATATATAAATAATTGTGCTCCAGACAACAATGAAAAACCTTGGGGCCTCCCACTGGAGTGCTCAGCGGCACTTTAGAAGCCTGTTGTTCTCTTATTCATAGACAGTTTTTCTAGGTCTTTTTTGAAATGTCGTACATGACCTCCTAACTCTAATAGTCGGTGTTTCCCTTTTGCCTGAGCTTGTACAAAGGTGCTAGAGCTGTTGTCAAAGAGGAAATGCCTGGAGCTCATTAGTACACTTCGACTGGCACAGGTCACATAGAATCAGGGTTTGAAGAAGGAAAAGAAACTATAGGTTTCAGATGCCTCCTGTGCTAAATTAATGCAGCTAAGTGTATCCGACAAAAAAAAAAAAACAAAAACGGAAACTGTCATACAGTACTCAAGACATTTTCATACTAGCTTTGCAGTGCTTTCCTTCTGCCGCATGGCCAATTTATTGCATGCTTGTTTTGGGAACGATTCAAACAGCGGGCGCCTGTTAAATGAATCATATGAAAGGAGACGCTGACGGGACTGAGACCCCCCACCATCTTGAATCGTCCAAACAGACATGATGTAATGCTCTTAGTAACAAAAAAAAAGCACCACGATATTAAGCAACACTTCCTTTCTGTCAAAACGTATTAAACTCTTATTTTATCGCCACACACGATTTAGTAGTTTTACCCACAATCCCATCTGGATCCAATGTTGCATACAGTACTTTGCAAAATTATTCAATCCCCTGTGATTTCTTTTTCTCCAGTACCACATTAGTACTCCATCCGCTGTGTTAGTACTATCTTTGATTTTCTCATGAATTCAGGCAGAGCTTTGATGAAATAACAATTTAAAGTGCTAATTGATGTCAATACTTTACATTTAAAGTTGGAACTTATGTATGCATTTTAATAATATAGTATAACTTTGAAACATGGCTGCTTCAAAAAAGAAAAGGAAAAAAACGCTGAAATATAATCACCAAATCATGAACTCACACAGCCTCTGCAGCATGAACTGAGTTTGACCTGATTTTAAACTTTCTCTGAACTGCTGGAGGGGAAGCTGTGTAAAGCAGAAAGCACCATCATACCGTCCTTTAAAAACGGAGATGCAGAGATTTTTCGCTGTTACTGATGAAAGAAGCTCGCCTGTTTCAAGACCAGAAATAAACGGTATTGGTTTACTAATCCAACATTTTTATGAGGAAAAAAGGTGCTTAACAAACCCATGTGGGAACATCTAATGAAGCTAGAACTGGCTGTTTCAGATGGAAAACTCTGTTTGCATCAGGAACTCCTTGCCATTTGCTTGTCACATGTAGGGGGGGCAATTATTACATTTTGCTTAGTCAACCACTGAAGTGTATTGGTGTGACGTAAGAAGAAAATTTGTTGAACACTGTCCCGTTGTAACATAATTATGCTGTACAAACTTGATAATATATTGAGTAAGCATAATATAATGTATAAACATGATAATTCTACTGCATAAACATAACAATGTCATCCAGATGGTGGCGGTAGTGTGCTTTTAGTGCATACATAATGATGGTAGTACAACGGCTAATTTACATGAAATAGTCAAGTTTTATATCAAGCTTAGTCTAACACATGGAGAGATACTGAGGCGGCTGCACATTGTTAATGAAATCAATATTAGCATGCGCACTCTGAGAAGGACTCAGAGTGGAACAGCAGAGGCGAAAAAATCTGCTACATCCTCTGAATGTGGCGGCTTTGCTAAGATTTTTGTCAAGCAAAGATTATTTTCTCCAACATCTGAAGGCAAAGAAAATCACACCTCTGATGGATTCTTTAAACCAGTACAACTACTCTAAACATGCAGTTCGAGGACTTTTAAAATGGCCTAGTCAAAGTCCAGACCTGTAACTTATTGAGAATTGGTGGCCAGACTTAGAAATACTCATCCTCACAACGTCCGTCCACTTAGACTGATCTGGAACTATTTACAGTCCTGCTTATGTGAGACCATTATTAGCTGCAGTAATTAGATTTTCATTTATTGAACCGTTATTAAGTTACTGTCAGAGAGCCAAAACAAGTTACGGTGATAAGTTATTACATTATTGACTCCATTACATTTAAAATGGACAAAATTATTGCGGTAGTTATGTTTTTGACCTTGATCAAATTATTGGTTGCTACATGGTTTTACTTAGACGGGCTGAATACATGTCAAACCTCTGACTTTGTTAAATAAAAAAAATAAAAAAAACTGTTTTAGATCATATAAAATAAAAAATAAAGCGCCCCAATCTAAAAACATATGAAGCCTCACAGACTCAGATTCTGTCAGATTTTTTCGCAGAATCCTCTTGTAATAGGCTGCATTTAATCTTATAAATTTATGTCAACATCCCTGTCAATTATGAAGAAAAACCTTTCTACAGCATGATGCGGCCAACACTATGTTGGTTCATTATGTTGTTCCGTGTTAGTTTTCAACTGCACATGTTGTATTGCATGTAAACAGTGTGTCATGTAGATCATTAACTTCAATTTACAGCTATGAATGATACTGTTAATTGGTGACATAATGTCTTGGAAAATTATCTTCATTTTGTCTTTGTAAGTTCAGAAAATGTGAAAAACGTTCAAGTGGAATGAATACTTGTGCAAGGCAATGCAAATTCCAAAAAAGTTATTAATGCTTTTTCAGGTTACAATTGCATTCAGTTGATGGCGATCATGGAACATGCCTACTATGCAAGTTTTGGATATCAGATTACAAGTTTCTTCGCTGCTTCCAGGTACAGCTTCATTTTAATAAATGTTTTTAAACGGAATTGTTTCAAGTTATGTTTTATATTGTCTGCGCTGTTTAAACAGCAGTAGATGCAATATGTACTGGGTTCTTGTTTGGAAATAGGATTATATGATCATGTATAGAGCAGAAGCTCATCCATATGCACATTTCATATCCTTCTGCAGACAGTATCTGTGCATTAATTCAGAAATTACCATGCTGAACCACACTCCCCTGTCATATGCTGACCAAAAACTGAAATAAAGTAAATAAAATAAATAAATGCAGTGAGATGAATCCTCTGAGCCACATTTGCTCAGCTTCCAGTATAGAGATTCATGACCTGCTTCAGTAACCACAGGTGTTAACAAATCAGCCAGGAGTGAACTATGAGGGATTAGAACTCAAAGGCGTATTTGTCGCAGAGTTTCCCTATTTATACAGTTTTATCCACTCCATGTAGTATCTATAACTGCACTCTGTTGTAAACTGAGTGAGCCGCTTCAGCACAGTCACCTCAAATCAAGGTTAGGCAGTCTGGCACCATCAATAATCTCTCTGTAAACACGTTTGCTGTTAATCCATAGAGTGGGGGGATTCATAGATAAACATAGACCAGAGTCTTTATCGTCTTTCAGAGATGCACATTCCTTCTGTTTATACTGTATCATTCAGAATAGTGTACAGTATATGTTGCACTTTCACCCTTTGATTGTCAAATTTAAAACCTTAGAATTTGCATGCTGAGATAAGAGGTGAATTTGCCTGCTCACTCTTGTTACGTCTGGGAGGACAGAGAGAATGCTATAGATCTATCTTTCAGGTTCATGCAAAGAGTGTGTGTAACGTGTTTCTAGTTTAAGCAGAAATCATCACAGAAAATTATATAAATGTATTTGAAAACATTTTGCAGATTTGTAGATTAAAATGTATAAGTAGACCTAAATGTTTGCAGATGACTGTTTAGTTTTTTTTTTATTTACTAGTGTAGCTACACTTCCATTCATAGCACTCAAAATTTTCAGCAACGTTCATACAACGTTCAGTACCACATTAGTACTCCATCCGCTGTGTTAGTACTATCTTTGATTCCAAGTCTTTTTGAAGTATGTATCTAAAGCTTTGGAAATGTAGAGTGATATTTATTTATCTTTTTTTGTCTATTTTTACTAAAATCACCCCAACTCAAATAAGCATGAAGTGCTGTAAACATCCATTTTAATCCACTGATCTGTCATACAGGAAGTGATGGTTGTGATGTATCTTATGTTCCTCCTTTAGACACTGACTGTTGATTTGATGGAGTTTAGGTCAGCTCTATTTAAAAAAAAAAAAAAATCCTCATTTAAATATTTTAATTTATTCAATACATGTCCGTCTTTTGTCCACGTAGTCGCTATGGTACCCCAGATGAGCTGAAGGAGCTGATTGATGTTGCTCATTCAATGGGCATTGTGGTGCTGCTGGATGTTGTCCACAGTCATGCATCCAAGAACACGGAGGATGGCCTTAATGCCTTCGACGGGTCCGACTCCTGCTTCTTCCACTCACCGCCGAGAGGGGAACACACTCTGTGGGACAGCCGCCTCTTTAACTACGCCAGGTATTTCACTCCACAGCACCAGTAACTAGCTCATCTTTATTACCAAATCATTCTCATTAAGATCGGCACCAATCCCTTAATAGAATTACTAAATATAATTTTATTTGTAATTGAAAAGTATAAATATCTACTATTAATTAAAATTATGGATAATATGAAGTTACAGTTTTGATATGGAGATGATATTATGAGTGACATCAGTGTTACATGTACATAACACAGCTGACTAAATCCCAAATTACACCGGCAACAACACATTTATATATGAATGGGGAGTGGGAGTAAATACGTTTTCTTTTTGAAAAGTTTCTTCTGTTCGGGTTAAATGTGCTCTTGTTTACTCTTTATGTTATAATACAGTAGCATTATATAAAACATGAACTGGATGACTCAGACAATATTTGTGTACATATGGATCCATATATTTTTCTTTGTTTCTTTTTTTGTATAGCAAGGGGTATAATGTTTTTTTTCTTCTATCCACATGACTCGAATTACAGCAGTAAACTAAATCTAAGTCTTTAATATTTGCTATATAACTGGGTTAGATGCTTGAATTAGGAAACACTTCAGTCATTTGTTGTAAATAAATGTAAATCATAAATATAATGTTTTCTTTCACATGCTGTGAGCAATTCCCTTTATTATAACTGCACATCAGGCTTGAATATGTCCTTATCGGATCTCTCATGAGACCAGACATAAAACAATTGTTTTGGTGTTGACACGCATTCATTTTTGTTTGAACTGAAATACGAGCACAACTTTTATATTAATAATTTCCTCAACTAAAACCTTGTAGATAGAGCTTTGGCAAAATGTTACTGTCCTGCATTTTTAAAGAGATGAGTGGGGTAACAATAACAATATTACTTACAAATAGCAGCGATCCAGCCTGACAAAGGCTGTTTGAGGGCCATTACATCCCAAATTTCCAGCCTCTTTTCACAGTGTAGAGGCACTTTGCTGCCTGACCAAAAAACTATTTTGTTTTGCATTTGTTCTTTTTTTTTTTCTTTCAAATAAAACCCAACTGAAATTTAAAGGGAGACTAGGCTTCTCTGGGTGCTTTTTAGCTGTTTATAACCACATTCAACCTCATGTGTAGAATGATTATGATGTAGCTCTTAAGGTATTTCATAAAATTAGGGGCATGGCCAGTTTTCAAGCTGACTTGCAGAATATTTTGTGTTGAAGTATTACAGTAGTCTCACTAATTAGTAGAGTTATGTTGTGCCTACAATGTCTTGTTTGGACCTTCTTTTTTAAACAGTCTGGTACCCACATTTCCTCTGAGATCAGCTTTTTTTGCACCATAAGGGAATCCTCCAAAAATGAACATTTTAACATTAAAACAGTAAAAACACTCAAAATGTTATGGCTGTCCCAATTAAGATTATTGGCGACTTCCAAATTTACTAAATGCGGTTTCTTAGACTGATACTTCTGTGGTGTGACTGACGCTTCTGAATTTTAAAGAATACAGCGCCATTAACATAGGAAATTTTCCATCTTTGTTACATTGCTGATTATCATTATGAATGTGCCTAAAATGCCAAGACGGAACACAGGGGAAAAAAAAAAAACCTTCGTGAGCGTGTCCTACTTAGCTCACTCACTAATTACATTCCAGATGCAACAGTTTCAGTTTCTCTAGACACTGATAGATACTTTGTCCAAACTGGGGTTTCTGCAGGGGAAACTCGCTTTTCTAAAAATACATCTGATTCATCACACACACTAACTGGCATGTTGGTCCTGCTGATGTTAATTTAATTCAGAGCAGTTTGATATGGTTGTAGGCCTCTAGCATGTTTTGATGCAACTGTTCCATCATTCAGCTCAAAAACATTTTTCAGTAAATCCTTGCAATGACAGCGCCTTGCTTTTATTGTCTTAAACTTTAATGACTATCTTTCAGCTGCTTTCTGTGCATCTCTCACGTACACTGACAGCTCTCTGAGCGTTGTGCACAAAGAGGTCGCAGGAGACACCTGAAACCTGCAGCATCCAATACAATCTCTCTTTCAATGTGCACAGAGGTCTGATTGAATTCATAATTATGAGCAACCATGTCAAAAACAAAATCGAATTTCAGCAAAAGATCAGAGTTGAGCATTAACTAACACCTGCTGTATGAACTCGGCCTCGGTGCAATATTAAGGAAAGGAAACAGTCTTTGGATTGCTGCATTTTTGACTCCTCATTTATGTTCTTGCTGGGGGAGATTAAGAGCAGCATCCTAATGTTACCCATCACATTCAGCTCATGAGGGATATTTAAAAACCTGCCCTGGTTACATCAGATGTATAAATGAGTGCAGTGGTTTTACTGTGGTTCATGATGTAAAATGAACATGAGCAATATTTAAACAGGCTGATAAATGAGGCCAAATGGGAGCTGACATACCACTCAGACTGTCTGATGCAGAATGATATGTTGAAGGTCAGAGGCATGATATGATCACAGAGATGGCACGTTGCAACACACAGCAACATGCTCACGAAATCCGGCCAGCTGTCTATCCGACACACGCAATTCGCAAAATAGGATATTAAGGGGGAATTTTCCGGTTATTTTGATTGTTACCTCTTAAACCCCTGACATGGCAGGTGTTGATTTTAATCTACCGTGAAAAATCACTTCTTATACCAAATTGGCAGAATTGAACTTGTCAAGGAAGGATATTTCACGAATTGTTTTCTACCTCTTCCAATATCCAATGTACGGCTACATTGGTGGGCGCTGTTGTTGTCGGCCGCATTAATTAGATGTCTCTCTCTTGCTTTTTTGCACCCAGAAAATAATCCCAGTACACATTTGGGAGGAACAGGCACAGTTGAGTCTATCAAATGCCTTTTTGAACTCACTTTTTAATAAGTGTGTGTCACTGTGCATCAGTTTCCAATACATTATACAATGCTTAGTGTCAGCCGTGTGGGCTATAATAAGAGAACAAGGTTCTCCTTTCATTAGTTATTGAACCGTCCTCATATCAGAAGCCCTCATTAGACAGGGTGCAGACATATGCTACGACTAGGAGGCATATGAGGAGTCATTTGTAAAAACCCAAAGGACCACTGCAATGTCATAACCAGTTCATTTGTCTTCTTTACTTGTCAGAGGATGTTTGGACGTGTCGTTTGTGTCAAGCATTCTGTAACTCACTTTAGAGGGAAATGAACCTCAGAGGCAAACTGTGAACTCAGCGTGAAACGGTGTGTTTTTAATCAAACATCCTTTCTATGAGCCATAGCACTCTGACCATGATGTTCTTATTAGGATGACAGAGGCTGACTGATGCAGACTGTCGCCCTTCTATCCCTTTTTGCTGTCTGTTTTACTCTGCCTTTGCTGCTGCATTTTCATCCAAACAACACCTTCTTTTTTTTTTCCGTTCTAGTCTGCGTTCCACTTTAGCTTTTCCTCATAAAACATTCAACGCAGTCCTGGGAAAATTCTGTTTAGATAGATGCCTGCCATCCAATTTGTTAACTTGCGTTGCCTCTGAGTCAAATGCATCGACATTCAGTGTTATAAACGTCTCGCTTTGCAGGCATTGGTTCCAGGCGAGAGAAATGCTAGAATTAGTTATGCTGCTGGTGAATACCAACTTACAGAGGGATTGAAACAGTACAAAACTTTGTTAAAACAAGTAAACATGGCTGTTAGAGAGAGGATGTGGCATGGTAATAAATAGTTTTCACAACTATGTTTCCAACTATGTTTCTAAAACCAACCAGTCAAATTAATTCACCATCCTATATCAGAAATCAAACTGACAGTTTCACAAACCAAAGTCAGGCCTGATTTCTGCTTGACCTTTACAAGCAAGAAGTCACAATCTGACAACTTTAAGTAGGCTAAAATGGCTCAAAAAGCAACATATCATGTCCCATTTAAAGAAATGCAAGAACAAATGTGAAACTTTGTAACTGTCATCACAATTTGGAAAAGTGTTAGAAAGCCATTTGGACTTCAGCAAACCCCAGTCAGAACCATTACCCACAAATGGAAAAAACATGGAAACGTTATTAACCTTCTCATGAGTGTCCATTTAACCAAAATTACTCCCAAGAGTGCATCATGTGCTCTGAGGTGTGAGACGTTTAACTGAAGTTCTACAAGGGGTGCGGGTTTTAATGTTTTCATCTTTAACCTTTTTTTTTTTTCTTAAAAGAAAAAAAATCTCTTTGTCTTTCTGTTTATTCACTGTCACATGCTGTTTTCATTTTAATTATGTAAAGCACTTTGAAATGCCTTGCTGCTGAAATGTGCTATACAAATACAATTTTATTGATTGATTGATCATCAACTCATCCAGAAGGACACAAAAGAACCAGGAACATCTAGACCACCACAGGATGCTCTTGCTGTTTTTAAGCTTTACTGTTCATTAGTGTTGTAACGGTACGCAAAAATCACTTAGTTTTAAAGTTGCACTCTTTTCGTAATCTTTTCTTTGACCTGGGTCTTATGAAAAAAAAGAGCGGCTCTGATTGGTTGTTTCTGACTGAGTGGTGCATTTCTGTAGATGGCAGTAGGACTACAGGGAAAAACCAGAGGAGCTACATTTTTTTCAGACTTTCTGTTTCATGTTATTATGACATAGTGACAGCTTTAACTATGTAAAATAAAACAAAAAACAACATATTGTTTATAAAAGTTGCACACTGCAACTTTAATGTCACTTTCACCTTTTTGCAGTCTGAAAATATTTGTGTTTGTTATAGAGGAACAGATGGGGTTTAGAGCTAGTTAAACCCCAAATTAGAGGGTTTTTTGGTATCTGACTGTATTTTGGGAGCTTATGGAGATTATTTTCAATCAGGCTCTGCTTCAATTCTACTCATTGTCCAACCAACAGTTATACAACTTTTGTAAGTAAATATGTAAATTTTTAAGTGTTTTTTTTTTAATGTCATGAATAGTTATATTTTCTACACTGCACAGTGCTGTCAAAGTTTTTGTTTGGACTGATTAGATTTTTTTGTACCTCCCTTAACTTCAAACACTTTGTGCCTACTGAAAGCACTGTTGTTTTGAGCTGTCTAAATTGCTGTTGTGAGTACATTATGACTTTTCAACCAACTCATTCTTTAAGTGCTCTTGTGTGCATTCACTGGCCAAATTAAGTGTGGGTTTTTCACTTGACTGGCAAGTCACCAATCAGGGCCCAACTTGAAAATCAGCCAGTTCTGGTCAACTCTTAATTGATTCAGTATATTATACGAGTTGATACTTGGCTTGCAAAATACTCGGAATCAACAGGGACATCTTTTAGGAGTGGTATTTGTTTGCTTTCAAAAACATTTCATAAATAAAGAGGGATAGATGTCTTATTCTCCTGTGTGAAATTTTTTGTACCATGACAAATTTAGCTGAACTGCCATAGATCTGCCATAAATCTTAATCAGAAATTAAGATTTCTGATTTTTTTTTAACAAAAAGAAATAAAGCAAGACAGAACTGATACAAGCTAAAAAGTATGAGCACAAGCATTTGGTCTTTTCTTTCTTTTCTTCACTGATGCTTCTGCAACAGACGTTTCACAATCCTCTTTTTCAGTTGAGTTGTCTTTTGTCCTGTCGTTACTGATAGAAAGAGTGCATAAATGTGTAAATTTCTCATGTGAACTGGATTCTCTCCAAGAAGTCAAGCTGCAGCTCTCTCGGTACAAGAATTTATTTTCCAAGACGGCAACAAAGGCAAAGCTTTCACTGCAAGCAGTGAAAGCTTGTTTTTTTAAGATGGTTTCTTACCTTTTTATTTCAACACGTTTGTCTTTAATGACCTTAATGTTTCCTGAACTTCAGGTGCTAGTCAAGGCTGTAAACTGTGGGAGGGAGTGTGGAGAAGCAAGAGTTGCAAGTCATTACACGGAAGAACAAAGTCTTAAGAAACCTGTGTGAGGATAGATACTGAAATAACTGAAATAGACTATATATACGATCAGACAGAAAGTGTTAACTAGAATTACCATTCAAGTTTATCAAAATATAGATACACCAATAATCAATCATTTTGTGGTCAATGTCAGATCTCTGATTTTTGTATTTTGTATAACAAAACAGCCTTAATTTTTTTTTTTCCTTCTTGCAATGAAAGTTTAGTTGTTATAAAATAACACTGGCTGCGTTTGTAAGTTTATGCCTTGTTAGTGGTTCACACTACGTTGGCCTGCTTGTCGAGTTAAGCCATTAGACTAATCAGGATGTATGATTTACATTCGCACCAGACTCTTTCCCGCTCTATACGAGTGGAAAGAAGTTAGCAGATATATGCATGGTTCAGTCAAAAGTCATTTCCTTCAAAGACGACGTCAAGTAACCTTGACACAATGACCGAGTGAATGGAGCCTACGGTTCTCTAAGTAGCGGGTCGGCTTAGCCTTTCTGCAGATCAGTGCTTTGACTGGTGAGTACTGAGCATTCTGAGGAGCTTGATGTGGGCTTTTTCTATAATCCTCCACATCTCTGAGGATCATTTGCATCCAGTTTTCATCAATCTTTGTGTGACTTCTTAAGATATGAAAAATAGGCCCAGGGCCAGCCTTTTTAAGACTTTTTAGACTCTTCTTCATGTTCTCACGCTGAGAGATCAGCCATGCCTTAGAGGTCCCAGTCAAAATATTTCTTTTACAAGATTTTTCAATATGTGGATGTTATTCCACTCAGATGTGTTAATAAAGGTCTACCTTTTTCAATAAACTGATGAGAAGGATTTATTTTGTTTCTGCTTCTAAATCCCAAACCAACTGCTTTGAACATGGCCTATTATATTTTGAAATTGGCAGCAGGACAGTTTGTTTTATGGCTTGAAAGCACAAACAAGGTGGAAGGAAATATAGTACTTATTGTGTGGATAATGAAGTCTTCAAAACAATAATCAATTTCAGTTCAGTCTGCAGAAACTGTTAGACAAATAGGAAAGACATTTCCATTTCCTCTTTCAATGTACTTTTACATACTTGGACACATTTTGGGTCATATCAAGTCTAAGTTCTGTTTGATCATTCAGTAAAGTCAAACTTGGAAAGTTAGTTCATTGCAGTTTCAGTATTTAGCACCTTTTCTTTTGCACCATGGAATCACATTGAAAGAGAAAAGTGGTTTTTTCCCCCTCTGTTAGGCTTCAACTAATTAGCTGAGCTCAGCAGTAGGTGTAAATGGTGTCTTGTTGAAGCTGCTTGTTGTGCTTCTACTTCGTGTTGGAAAGATGTAGTTTAGCACTCTCACCGCTTGCACCCCACCTTTAAAACTATGGGTGGGAAACAGACTAAAATCTCATCGCAGTGATGTGTAAAACACATTCCCTAGCTATAGAAATTACACACCTGTTGCACAATTTAACATTAGAATAAAGACCTTATTTTTGCTTGCATTTTATTTATAAAATTGGGTGGAGGTAGTCATGTACACAGTCACTGTCAGACTTGTTGCTTCTCACAATACTGAAGTGCAATTTGTTTTATTATTTCTAAATGGTCAGTTGTTGGTCTGCTGGCTTCAGTTTGGCCTTTTACCTCAGCTCGTTTGAACTCAACTTAGATGTGCTCTTCAAGACATACACAATCAAACAATACACTCAACAGATAAAACTGAACAATGAAACAACGAGATGAAATTGGCTACAGTGGACTCTTGGCATTAATTGGGGTTTTGGAACTACAGCCTCCCATAACTACCTAAAGTTTATTAATACTTGTAACTCTCTGTTTAAATATTCACAAAATATACCTTAACTTGCAGTAATAGGCACAGAAAATCTGCAAAAAGATTAATTTTCCACAAATACTTTGATAATGCGTTCAATAGAAATTTCTGTATTGCGAATAGCCACGGGTCAACTGTATTTCTATAACTGTAAAGTCTTATTTTGGAGATGGTGAGCCTTCTGTCTTGGTTATTGACTGGAACCTGGTTCCACAGAACAGCAACCATAAAACTAAAGGGTTGGCCTTCAGTTTTTCAACAGGACATTCTTTGAACAATTACAAAGCATGTGCTTTGAGATCAAATATTTCTGGTGGAGTTATGGAGGTTAATAAAAATAAAGTGCCATTTACCAATAAAAACTTTATATGTGATGACATTTTTTAGAACATGATGTTACCTTCTTCCTCTAGATTTTGCAGCAATAAGACACTAAGCAAAGTAACTAAGAATTTTATGGAAACCTGTCTTTGGCATATTTTATAGTCCTTGGTATTCTGGCTATGATGTGGGCAAAACTCTTAAAATAAATGGTTGTTATTGTGTCTCCAGTTCTCTAATAGCACCCTGTGGCTATTTTTTTATTCCTCTTTAGCCACTCCCCTCTCTATTTGTGGTGGCAACTTGGATCCTCATTCAGCCCCTGTTCCAGTTGTTTTAATTACTACTCTTATTGCCAGGTTTACGCTAATAACAATTTTCTCTTAGCCATTTCTTCATTTATAAAGATCATCCAACATGCTTTTTCTTATATGGGTTGTTCTCTTGTCTTTCCTAGTCAGAGGAGGGTTTACTGAGCTGATGTTTTACATTTATACCTCAGGTTATGGATTTAAAAGTAAATTCATTAGGAAATGTTCAAATAACAATGCTATTTGTTACGAGTTTTTGTTGATTTTACAAAAAACAACTAAAGAGTTTTCTACAGTGGGCCTTTTTAACCAAATGGTCAGAGTATTAAAATAATTTAATTCACTTTTTATGAGAAGAAAACCCTCCTGCATATTGTACTTGTGCTAATTTAAAGTCCATTGGATAACACTCCAAAGAAAGTACAAAAGGAACAACAAGCTGCCACTGGTTTCTAAAGGACAGCAAATACAAAGTGATCCTAATTACAGGTTGCCAAACATATAATCTCAGTGACAGCGGAGGATTCCTTTTAGGATGCCAAGCAAGAGCAGGTAGCTGCCAGGCAGTTTAAAGAAAGCCAGAAAAACAGCCGAAATCTAACCCAAAGCTCAGCAAAGCATCTACATCTCAGTGAGAGTTTTCCCAAAGAGGACCCGAGCATTACATGATTTCTGCTGTTACATGCAACATTTGTTTCTTTAGTTCAGCATACAACACTGAATTTGACTAACTCAAATTTGTAACTATACCTACATTACAAAAAGATAATCAATGAGAACCATTGTATTAGAAGAGGGGACAAAAAGAATCGTTAAACAAACCGATCAACTTTTAATGAAATTAAAATGTGAACAGCTTCTGTTTTGAGAGTTGTATCAAAGGCCTCATCCTGTGCCTGCCGAAGAGATTATAGAAGTTTGAAATGCGTCAGAAGAGGCAGCCCATTTGTCCCTTTTTGTTTCAACAAATGCTCACCATCCATCACGCATGTCATTGTGTCGTCGTTTGAGCATCACACTTCCTCTTGAATTACCTGTCGGCCTCCCGAATTTATTTGTTCTTATCTGCAGCTTACCTGTGACGTTGGGAAAACAAGAACTTAAATCTTTTTTTATTTTCTCCCATATGAAGACAAGTTGCCACAGCCCTTTATGGAAAATTGACATCTGAAGACACATGTTTTAACATTTTATTTTTAGCCACAGTGCCTCCTGAAAGTATTGGCACCCTTTATGCCTTTTTCATAATGCGTCTTGTTAGGATTAGCACAATCATTTTGGCTGGTTGGGGCTTGTGAACACCAATTTTTGGTGTTGCGATAGATTTAAAATTGGATTGAGGTGTTGACTTTCACTGGACTAGTCTAACACAAAAATATGGTTTGATCTAAACTCTTCCACCATTTCTTTGGCTGTATGTTTACGATTGCTATCCTGTCGAAAGATAAACCTCTGTACCTAATGATCACCTAACAGTTGTTTTCTATTATCGCCCTACATTTGTCTCCATCCACTCTACCATCAACGTTTCCCTCCTTTCCCATTTCTCTGAAGAAAAACTTCCCAACAACAGCCTTTATGTCTGGGCACATTGCTCTTAGCATGAACACTGCTTGTTGTCCACCAAGTATAGATCTTTGCATGCAAGCCAAACTGTTATATTTTTGCTTCTAGTTGAGGCTTATTTGTGAGCAGCAGATGACATCTCGAACCAGGCTTCTGCTGACTCTTTTAACAAAGCATTTCTTCTTAAGCCACATCTGTGAGGTGTATGACAAACATTTGCCCTGTTGACTGATCCTCCACAAGAGATGTGGATATCTGCACATAACTGTAAAATGTGTTTAAGCTCTTAGATGTAATGCAACCAAATGTGGAGAAAGGTCAAGAAGTGTGTGCAGTTTAAAGCCAGCTGAGCTGCAAATGACGAAGAAAGGTTTTTTTTTTTTTTATTTGAGCCACAGTTTCGGCCCGCGTGAGGAGAAAATGAGCTCCGTTAACGATCATTAAATTTGAGTGGGGAAAATTTTCTTTTGAATTAACTTGAGGTATTTCTCCTAGCTGTGTGTGTGGGTGTGTGTGCTTGCAGGTAAAACAGGAAAACATGATAGATTATCCGCTCTTTCATTACAAGCAGCAACATTAGAGCTTTACTCTATTAGTGCTCCCTAACTAGGTTTCACTGTCACTGCTACACTTTAATCTGAGGACGCTGTAATGTGCAATTTGCTTTTATATTAACACCACAGACCAGCTGATAACTTCACGGCGCTGCATAGATAAGCGATGTGTTGCATCTGGTATAGAGATCTACCTTTCACACTGTAATTGGACCTGATGATGAATGGCGTTGTGGGCCTTAATGTGGCAGTATGGTTTCATCTCGGGGCCCCTGGCTCTCACTGGCTATTATCTCCATCCCGTGAGGATACACTGTGTCTGAGCCTTTGTTGGCTCTGTGCACCGAAGTGGAGGACCTAATCTATTTATCACAGGGTCTGCGTGACCACCCAGCCAGGCTGCTATATCGGATCATACCAGGCTCCCTTGTTCTGCTCCTCCAGGGAAGAATGAAGCGCAGATGTAACATGCGGCTTCACACCTGTCAAACAGCGCTGGCGCTGGTCATCCCCGAGGAGTGGGAGCACAGGAGGGAAAACATTTAAATCTATTTTTTGTCATGGCTTTCTTTTTCTAAAGAAACTCCAATTCTCTCTTGTGACATATATAGAATGTATTCCTCTGCAAGTGAGTGCTGAGGATGAATCGAAACATTTTCTAAAGCGAAAGTATTGAGAACAAGATTAGGTTTTTGTTGTTTTATTGAAGGTTTTACAATGTAAAATATTACTGAGTTTGTTAAAAATGTATCTTTTTATTCCTGAGCTGATTTTTTTTCCACTCTGCATCATTCAAGGGAAGAAATTGTTGAATCACTGCATACTAGTGGTTAACTATAAAATGACTTTGACTTTTTTGTCCTATACTTTAACGTGAGAGAAAATCTCTGACAAGTCAAGTTCCTAGCTGTAGTGTACCAAAAAGCAAGGGGTAGGTTGTGAGCACCTCATACACAAGTGAATCAACAGCGCTAAGACCCTCCCCCTGCCTCTGATTGGTTGTTTCGGACTGAATGGTGTATTTCTGTAGATGGCAGTAGGACCACAGGGAATTTGAATTTTTTTTAATTATTATTTTTCATAGATTATCTTTGTCATATTATATTGTAGTGGCAGTCCTAACAAATATGCACAAATTATATTCTTTATAAAAAATTATATACTCTCACTTTGAAAATTTTTCTGTTAATTTTTGTCACTTTTGGTAAAGATTTGTCAAAATCCTTTAAAAAAA
Organism: Poecilia reticulata; assembly: GCF_904066995.2. Taxonomy (NCBI): domain Eukaryota; kingdom Metazoa; phylum Chordata; class Actinopteri; order Cyprinodontiformes; family Poeciliidae; genus Poecilia; species Poecilia reticulata. The sequence continues at coordinate 27,387,977 of NC_088842.1, forward strand.
ATGAATTTGTCTTTGTAGGTTTTTGCCCCCGTGTCACATCATATTAACACCATATGAGAACAGACCCGGATTACTACAGGAGGAGTTTTACTTTTAATCAACCTAAAGAGCCAGAAATCTTCTAATAGAATTTTTTCCCCCCACTGAGTACTTATACTCTAAAGACAATGCAAATTTAAACTACAGCAATAAAAGATTCCTTTGTTGATTTTTTTTATTTTTTATTTTTATTTTTTTACACATTTTTACCACAGGTATCAGTAAGTGGCAACTGGTGACATAAGCTGCTGATGAAAAATAGAGAAAATATATGATTTGACTTTTAGTAAACATACAAAAATGTAATTTTTTAATAGTATTTTTCTCTAAACTTTTGTTTATGTTATACTAATCACAGTTATAAATGTGTATATAATAAATTTTTTTTTGCATGCACTTGATATGAAACTACAAAGAAAAAAAAAACTAAAAACAATATGTTTTTGCATGTTTTCACCCATAAATAAATTCAACACGTCAGTATAATTACTGTTGGGAACTGAGAGCACACTGTAGGTCTGAGTTGGGTCTTTCAGCCTGAGCAGAGGCAGCGGTTCACACTTAATCAGCATCTTGAATGTGTCATTCGTCTCACATCCTTGGTGCTTTGCTTTTGCCCTACAGCGCTGCATCCGAGTACAGTGTTTCATTTGGTGCTCATTACGCGCACTGCATGGAGACGACCAAATATTGAGTTTTTGCTGATGTTTCCATGGCGACACGCCACCGAATGGAAAGAGTTGAGGTGCGCGGTGTACTTTGCCTTGAGTGACTGTATAGAACTGGATGACTCTTCCAGTCAGGATAGAGGACGGAGGCCATTTATGGAATCCACCTCCTCCAGCCTGCAGCCAACAGCCACAGCACATTTGTGTGCTGCGTGACACACTGACGGCTGTAAACTGGCGAGCTGCATTTAATATTTAGGTAGTTTATCCAGTTTATGTACACTTTTTTTTTTTTTTTTTAGAGTATTTACCCTCTTGAATGTCAAACACTGGAACCCATTATACATGAAGCCTGAAGACAAATGATTTGTCCCATTTTCAAGTAAGAGGTCTTAATTCTGCTGTCCAAGTGTGGAATTTTAATCCCACTAATTTAAATACACCAGGATGCCTAGATGCGCATAATATTTGCTCTGCGGGCTGATGGAAATCAGAAAGCCACCGATTTTTCATCATGACATCTTAAAATGTGAAAGACGTAGTTCCCTCTATTGTTAATATAAGCGCCGTCTGCTGTCACCGCCACTCCCCTTCCCAACATAATGGAGCTTCAGTTGTCAATATGTGAGTGTCCTGCTTTCAGGGGAAAATTAATCTCTGGTGACTAAAATTCATGATGAGATGTGTGAATAATTCACAGGCTCTTGCTTATCTGACCTTGAATTGTTTTTGTGTGTTTGTGTCGTTTGTGTGTGCACACAACTAGCTGGGAAGTGCTGCGCTTCCTGCTGTCAAACCTGCGCTGGTGGATGGAGGAGTACTGCTTTGATGGCTTCAGGTTCGACGGCATTACCTCCATGCTGTACCATCACCATGGCATCGGTAAGACTGGTTGATCTGTGCGTACGCAAGCGAGACTTGCTTTTCTCTGCAACAACCGTGCAGTTTTTACGTCAGAAATGCATAGAGATGGGAAACAGTCTTGGAAAACTGACTTATCTAACATACAGTTCGGAAAAATGCCTCAGTTTTAAAAGAAAAGAATAATAGAAAGTTTTTCACAGTTGTCTTTTGCAAGCATAAACTTCCTTGTGTTGGGATTTTTTTGTGAAAGATCAGCATAAACTAATGCATGACTGTAGAAAACAGGGGGGAAAAAGATGCACTGTTTTCACTTTTTTTTGACTAATTAAAATCTGAAAAGTATGCATGCATTTGCTTTGAGTGCTTTTCACTGTAATACCCAGAAATTAAATCGAGTCCACAAGTTAAAATATTAGTATTTAGCTGTCCACCTAAACTGACAGACCAGCCATATATTAGAGAACCAATTGGAAGACCTGCAGAGATCCAACTCTCGGGTGGGACAACTATTAGTCATGCTGTTTATAGAAGCATGTTTTGTGAAGAAGCGGTAATACAAAGTTGTTGCAGGAAGAAGCCATAGTTTGTTAAAAGACAAGTTGGTGACAGAGCAGACAAGTTGAAGAAGTTACTTGAGTCAGAAAATGTCAAAGCCTAAGCTTTTCAGCTTACAGGCAGAAGCACAATGTGGGATGTAAAACTATCGCTGCATACTTAACACACCATCCCTGTAGGTAAATATGGTAATGCAACATGATATAGCGTGGTTGGTTTTCTTCAGCAGATACAAGGAAGGTGGACAGAATTTATTGGAACTTCTAGCAGGACAGAAACCCTACAGCCAGAGCTACAGTAGGATATTTTAGATGAAAGTGTCTTCATGTCGTAAAATGATCAAAAATCCAAGTTCAGCCAAAAAATCCAATTTGGAATCTCTGGCAAAACTTCATGTTCAGAGACTCGTCATAAAAATGTATATTCACACTTTTCCAGATGCTTGTTTTCTTAAAATAATCTGAACATTTCATCGTTTTTCTTCCACTGTGTATTGGTTTGTGTTGGTCCATCTCCCAAGATCCCAGTAAAACACTTTAAAGTTTGTGGTTGTAATGAGAAAAAGGTCAAAATGTATTAATACTTTTTTCAATGCCGTGTAAACCAGTTCCGTTAGAATTGAAAACTTAGTAATGACAAAAAGGTCAAAGGGTATTAATACTTTTTCAAGGCAGTGTAAAGCAGTTCCGTTTGAATTGAGAACTTAGTTTAAAGCAACCGGCCCGAAATGCTGGAGGTAAAATTTGACAAACGGAGGAAGTGAAAATAGTTGTATCACTTAGAAAAATAGATCTGGTCAGTTTGGAAGTTGGGGTGGAAAGCATGATGAGTGTTCACTGTGTGGGTGTTTACCCTTCAGGCAGTGGCTTCTCGGGGGACTACAATGAGTACTTTGGCCTACAAGTTGATGAAGAATCTTTGGTGTACCTGATGCTTTCCAATCACATCCTCCATAATCTCTATCCGGACTGCATCACTATTGCAGAGGTAAAAACACACATCCGCACACGTTTTGCAAAATGCACTGCCTGTAGCTATAATTAATTAAAAGCACTTATTAGGCAGGCATATCCTACTTATTTTTTTGCCGTTGCTGTAATTAAAAGTTAATGTAAAAAAGCGATCTGGATCAGTGAGTTTTGGGCATTTTTCTAGCTCAACACATAAATTATACAGCCTGTAGTGATGGAATTAGCATTTACTTGAAGGGAAACACAAAAAAGTAGTTTTACACAGTAAGACGTCTCTGCAGGATGTGTCTGGGATGCCTGCCCTCTGCAGAAGAATGGAGGAGGGAGGACTGGGCTTCGATTATCGACTGGCGATGGCGATTCCTGACAAATGGATTCAGGTAAGAGGGTTTTGTTCACTTGAATGCATTCTTTTCACAAACCAAATCATCAGTTCAAATTCTAGAAACAAACACTGTGATGCTGCTCAAGTCAAATGCTGTGAACATTACATTTCTACAATGGCAACTTCTAAGAATTTGTCACATTTGAATAATTTATTTTATTGTGATTTTATGTGGAAGATCAACACAAAGTAGATTATAATTATTCATGGCAAAGAAAACGATGCGTGGCTTTCGATTTTTATTACAAGTGAGAATCTGTTTGTCTTCAACTTCAGTTTTGCAGTTTTGCAGTTCACTTCTAGCTTTGCACATGTGGAGACTGAAATTTTTTGCTCATTTTGCTTTAGAGGCTCAAGAAAATTCAGGTTGGATGTAGAGCTTTTGAGAGTCTCAGACTTGAGAATTTCAGACATAAAGTCCAGACTTTACTTTGACTTGACCTTTCTAAAATATGAATATGAATAAGTTTAAACCATTCCATTGTGGCTCTGGAGGTAAATGCCCTGCGAGAAGGAAATCTTTCTTCCCAATTTGACATCTTTTGTCCTGTTTTTAGATCTCTCCATCTTCCAGCTGTCTGCTCTACCATCCCACAGCATGATGTTGTATAAATTAAAATTTGTGGACATGAAAAAAGTGAAAAAAATCCAGGGAAGTCATATCATGACTATTTTAAATAAGTGCTGCTCTTTCACCACATGGATAACAATGTATTTGTTTCTTGAAATCATGACACACATCCTTACAGCCGCTGGATTCATGATGGAAAACAGGTCTGTTTTTTGGGTGGTTTTATAGAACAAGTGATGTAAAACAGTCTTGTGCTGAGTATTTCTCCTGTGTCGCCTGGACCGGCCGAAAGAAGGTTAAAGTGTTTGCTCTTCTCAAAGCTTTGCTAATTTAGTTTTCTTTATTCTCCCATGATTCTTCCTCCTGTGCACTAACATTTTTTTTACCCAGCAGAGACACAGCTGTGAATACATGTGTGATGCATGCAGTTATTATGAAAAAATAAAAACACACAGTCATCATTGTTTGATCAGTAATTTCTGTCTTTCCATACCTGTAATTTTGTGGGAAGAGGAATGAAGATAAACTTAATTATTTTAACATAAAGGTCAACTTCCAGGCTTCTTTATTGGAACTTGTAGAAAGGCAGGCTGTCGTCTCATGTATTAACTTGTAATGTATCCTAACGTGGGATTGCCTCATGCACTGTTCAAACAGAATATTATTAATATCATATTTATCTAGTCAGAATATATATAAAGATCATAATCTCTTTTTTTGCACATTCCTGCAGAATCATCACAGAGAAGCAATTCATTGTTTTACTTTTAAAGAGATCAGCCTACTTCCCATGTTTCTCATCAAAGATTATTTTCTTGAGCACAAATAGTTTTTTTTTCTATGAACACCACTGTCTTTGAAGCCTGTGACCTTTTATCATAGTTTGAGTTCATAATATAGAACCTTGTGAAGAGCATCGCCATTAAAGGACACTGAATAGGAACATTCTGAAAATACATTCTTTATGAGATTCATTGCCAATATTAATTCATTGACTTATAATATGGACTTTATAAATTTCCATTGGCCAGATAAATCTCGATTGGTCTCAGAAAACTGTTTATTGGAAAGCATGTGAAAACTTTGTTTTCTTAGCAATTTCTGGCAGTGAAAAGATTGTTTAAATACAGCTCAATCTAAATTCATTTATACTCCTGGTATTTTTAAATGATTTACATTCAATAAGTTTGTTCTTGATTAGAAACTCTAGCCAATTTTACAGTTTATTTTAATATTGCAGCACAAATTATTTACAGCTGTCAATGCTTTTTTTTTGTGCTACACTTTTTCCTTTTACCCAACTTTTCATTGATATGTTTGGAACAGCACTCTGTGAACAGTTAGCTTCGATACCAATGACCTTAAACACCTTACTGTCTTTTTTGAGGGTGTTGGTCATTCCCTGCTGGACAGTTGTCATGTCAACCGTCTTCCTAGCAACCGTGTCAGCAATACTACATCACTAATATATTAAAATTCCTTTTTTATTAGCTGCAAGCTGTAGTTCTCAAAATTAATATAAACAAGTGATTGAAATATGTGTCTAATGAGTCTATAAAATTTATGAAATTTACTTTTGTAATTAAATTTGTGAATTAAGTTATACTATTATGCCCACTATTGAAGTAGGTTTAAGACCTGTGTTATAAATGTTTTCATTTTATTTCAATAATTTTATTTTAATTAATGACCCGCTCTCCCTTTGCAATGAAACTCATTCTATTTTTTTTTATTTTATTTTTTTTACATGACAGGAGCACTGTCATAAAGAATGACAAGATTATCCAGCGTGTTACCACTCAGCAGTGCATCTGTCTGCAGGGAAACAATGGGCACCAAACATTCACAAATCCTCCACAACAACTGTTGAAGCACCCTTTAGTTGGACACTTCAGCCCGAACTGCCACTGCGAAAGTGCTTAATAGCCCACAATGGGAAAACATTGTTTATAACTGTTCAGTCATCAGGTCCATAACTTTGTGATGGTAAAGCCAAGTAGCGGAGGGAGGGAGGAGGGTGGAGGTGGAGGGATTTAACATGCACACCCAATCCTTCATGCACAGATAAAGCTGTTTATCTCAAATCTTTCTCCTGCTGTTTCTAGATGAGCTGACACACTGTCAGAATGTTTGTGTTCTGACAAAGGCTGTTTTGATAAAAATGCCACCGATTTATTGTCGCTTTAAAACCGTTTTTTGTTGGGGTTTTTTTTTTGTTTGTTTGTTTTTTTCTTAATCACCAAGTATTTTGTGTAGTCAATTTGGAAAAACATATAGCCAGACAGACCGTATGTTATGTAGGGAGGTACGTGTATGGGTTCGGCTGGCGAATGAGCGAAGATTGTTTCGTGTGTGCGTGCGTGCGCGTGCGTGTGTGTGTGTTTGTTTGAAGAACGTCGAGGCCGTTTTCCTAAGCTTGAATAAAAGCGCTGATTGCAGAATAGCTAAAAAGGTTGGCTGTTGTAACGTTTTTATAGAAAGCATATTTTTTTTGCTACGGGTCCACAGCGAATTTTAAAATATTTACTCATTTTAGGGTTGGGGAGGGTTGGGGAGCAAGATTGAGAGTATGACCTCAGCTCAGCATGCATGCACTACGGCTTCTTGTGTTTCCCAACGGGGGGAGTCAATGCATCGTTAATCAAGTCTGCCTCTCACAGCGGTTGGTTTTACTCAGCGTCGGGTTTGAAGGGAGGAGAAAAGGAGGTGAGAGATCTAGTCCACGACTTGACCTTCCTCTGTGATGCTGGAAGTAGCTGTGCAGCCTGCAGAGCTTGTACCTCCGAGGCTTCGCTCAATTTTCCCGAGAACCCTTCTTGAGAGGTTGCTCTCGCATTTACTTACTGCATTGAAAGCCGTTTTTTGTTGTTGTTGTTGTTTGTTTTGATGCTACTCATTGTTACATGTTTTAATTAAATTTGTAGCCTCCCTAAGGAGAGTGGATGCTGGAGGCAGAGCAAAATATTCTCCATATCTATGCAGGGAAGCATTCATATGAACATGCTGTGGTATAGTCAGTGAAGTGCATTCAGGGCTAGCCTTGCCTCTTCTCACAGAGTGTCAATTAGGGAGGGATTTGAATGGACTGAAGTGGAGCCTCCAGTGAGGTATATGTTGCAGAAAAGGAGAATTGGAGCTGCAAGGGAGGGCGAGACAGGAGGAAACAGAAGGAAAGAGAAACAAAGACGCAGAGCAACAGAGCTGCGAGCTTATTTATAGATTCACATGTGTGCACGGATGAATCTCTCTCAGTTCCTCGGCTGGGGCCCCCATGCTGCGTTTTGTCCTCAGCATGACTGATTGATATGACTCATTTACTGGCTGCGGAAGGCTGTTAGGACCAACAGACTGTGAAAAATTAAGATGTCCTAATGAGAAGGACCAGATAAGGCGCGGTGGCACAAGTTGGGATGATTCGATCTGATTATGACCATAAAATGCTGTCACTCCTAATGGATAATGTTACAAAGCCCTCTAATTTAACAAGCACCCTTCCCTCAAGCTACAATAGATTGAGATGTAATTGAAACAATTAGAGGCAGAGGAGAAAGAGGGCTGCATGGTGGCGGCTAGGAGATGAGAGGTTGATGCTGAGAATTCGCCGGCATCTCTCCGCTTCTCTCGGCTGTTCAACTTGAATGACCTCCGAGTCAATTGTCTCAATTTTTGCTTCTGTTCCTCCATTTATTTTAATTGAATGAAAATATCAGTCTGAACAGCTCCCCCTTATTAGTTTCAGGGCAGGGAAAGGGAAAGGAGAAAAAAAAAATTCTATTTCTTCTCTCAGTCACTCGGCTCTGTCCATCATGCCAGAAACACTTTCAATTAATATGACTTAATAAAATTCAGGCTGTCGGCGAGCAATGATGGAGCTCGGCTTGTTTACGTAAACATGCCGCGGGCTTTATCGGCAGCCTCTCGCTCCGACCTGCTCGGCTGGTGTCGCCCTCCGCACGCCTGCTTTTAACAGCAGCAGCATTTCAGTTTTGTCCAGCTTAATTGCACTTTGAGGCCACCTCTGCGTGGTGTTAACAGGCTTTCGGCAAGGCTTTTTATAGCAGAAACTGTGACATGATCCAAAGTGGGCCTTTTTAGCCGAGCGAAGTCCACCTATGTTTCTGTTGGCAGAACCTTTTGTTAAGCTGTGAAGTTATGTGGACGTTTGTGTTGGAGGATGAAGCGGTGCATACTTTTTTTTTAATTTATATTTTTATCTTTCTTTAATGTAGCCCAAACAGTTAGAATGACTTTTCATGGTGTACCTGATGGAACTTTAAAAGTTGAGAGGAAGATTATTTTTGATGGTCTACTTGGTATCTAGTTCTAGTACAAGGAACTGAACTTAGAAATATAATGTTTTTCATAAGTTAAATGTAAAAAAAATAAATAAAATAAAAATGTATCACATCCGCAGGTCAAAAGACTGGGGAAAACTCATGTTGGGTCCATTGCATGCTCAGATAGAGAATTTGTTCTTTTTTAAACTCAGCAAAACACAATTTCCAGCCAATAATTCATTAAAAAAATTATTTCCTTTTGTGTTTAATAAAGTATGTTCATTCATTCATCTATTCATTCATTCAATAAGAGGCTGATAGCATTTTCCCTTCTATAAATTAAATTATTTTTCTGAAAAACTCTTTTTTTTTCAATGTTTTTTAGTATCTTTGTTTTGTATTTAAATGTGTTTGACCTGAAATGTGACAAACAAGCAACAAGGGTAAATACTTTCTTCACGGGGTTGTAATAAAGTTGACAAGTCAGCTTAGGGGAGCTGAAGAGCAGAGAATCAGTGGAGATTTGATGTCAACAGCTCATGGAGCATTCACAATATAGTAGTGGCAGTGTTTGTATGATATGATGAGATGTCCACATAAGTGAAAAAAAAAAAAAAAAAAACCCCGCTGCTGCTCAGATCAACCTAAAAAAGGTAAAATTGGGGCTAAAAGCTAAACCTTTCTCTGCCATTAAATCTTTTCCAGCTCTGCGTGAGAGCCTCTTAAATCAGTCACAGCATGCCAGTGGCAGCAAAATGACCTCATCCTGCACGGCAAGACTTTTTTATTTTATTATTATTTTATTTCTAGCTCTGTCTAATTAATCTGGGCACTCTGGTTGGCTCCTGACAGCAGGCTTGTAAAGTAAGATTTGTGCACTGCTCATTATCATTGATGAAGTGGAGTGTCAGCGGTGCCAGGAAGCTCGGCTGGCCGGGGCTGATGCGGGTGAGCTGGTGGTAGGGAAGTCATCAACCCGTTCACTTCTGTCTCTGCTCCGACAGTCCCACTCCAAAATTAATTGCTCCCAGACCACTTTTGCGGTTGAATTGAATTGTAATGATTCATAAAGAAGTGTAAAATGTCTGATTGTACGTAGATGTGGAGGCAGCCTTGACGATCTCTCGGGGACTGCTGGTAGATTCATTTGTTCAAGAAAGGCCTTGAGGAGACATATAATTTTATCAGTAGTTATGTTTATTTATTTTTAGAAACTACATTGTGTATTTTATTATCGTGTATAAGTACATATTAATAATTCAGTGTTGGTATAGGAAGCCCACATTGTGAGTAGACAGAAATTTAAAACAAAAATGCATGACATAAACTAATTTATTTGCTTTAAAATGGTTTATTCTATTGTTAATTGTTCCATTGTTAATTTCCAATGGAACAAGTGAAAGTATAGACAAATGGTGACACTATAACAACTATAGGCCAAACTAGTTTGCAATGCATGTCCCCCTGTGCTGTTAGCAACATACAGCAATCCAAAATACAATAAAACATTGCAGTAAAAAAAATGTCATACATAACATAAATTCTAAAATTAATGTAAAACATACAAGAGCCATCATGGGGTCTCTCATAGAAAAACTACACTCGCCAACTGCCAATATTGATTTTAGCAATTTCCATTTTTTTTTCTGTAGGAACCTTATTTCACAACTTTCCAGACCTAGTTTTGCTGCATTCACTTTTTGGATTTTTTTTTTAATTATTGTTATTTTTTGGTCAATCCAAAAACTGTCAGTCCTTTGCTAGTCTATTCTAATTCAAGAATTACAATATATGGTACAGAATAGCTTTGAAGAGACGCATAGTACAAGCAATTAGTTGCTTATTCTTAAATAGTTGGATTGTTGTGTTTTTTTACATTTTACTGTTGACATTTTATATTGATCTTATCTCAAAGAGTTTCTAAGTGTGTAGCTCTAGGATCTGAAAATGTGTCAGTCTTTCAAGGTGTTAAAACCTCTGAGATTCTGTTGCAAGTATAAAAAGAATTGCCCCAGTAAATGTCTTTGGTGGCAATGGCAATGACTATAGCCACACAAAGCAAAGGTGAAGAAAATTGAATGTGAACAGATGGTGATATAGAGAGGCGTATTGCCTTTATTTAGGGGGACCAGTCAGTTCATCTCAGACATATTGATCGGCACAATTTACTCTCTTTACTCAGAGGATTATGGCTCTGTAGAGTAATATAAAGGTTTCCTGACGTGTCAATCAGCTGTCACTGCCAATTCCACTGAGCAGACTTCAGCCTGTCTCTGGAATGGGTTTGCCGAGTCACCCACCTCTCAGACAGCTGCATGTCAATTGCCAAGGATTCTTGGAGGACATTTTTATTTTTATTTTTTTCATATTCATAATGATTCTGGGGGTTTCCAGCCTCCTTTGTCTTGATTGAATTATCTTTGTTCTCCGTGCGCTCACATGATCTTTTTTCCCCACCCGCTTACTTTGTTGTTGCTTTTGTATACTTTTTGTATGCAACGTTTGAACAAATTCTTTATTGTGATACCATCTTGAAAGACGTGCCTTGAATGCATGCTTTCGTGACCTCTTATCTTCTCCTGACCTTTTGAAAATGACTCAATTGGCAGTAAGCGAGCATGTTGACTTGCCAGTGCAGTGCCACCGGTTGGATTTATTGTTGAATCCTTCCATTGGATGAGAGGTTCTGACCTTGCCCATCTTGGGTTTGGAGAGCTGATGCCTTACTACCCATGGGCTGTAGTGCAGTTATTAAAAACTCCATTACCACCATTTATAGGTAGACATAACTCACAGTGCGGATATAGAGATGTCAAAACAGAGATTGATCTTGGTAAGAAGTGTAACCCAGAGAAAACTTGGGAAAGGTAGAAAGACTGCCGGAACTGAAATACTGAGCTGAAGGCATCAGTCAGTCTGAAAAGATCTTTCAGCTATACATCTATCATACGCTTTTTCAATAAGCCCTCTATGTCATTGTGTAGATCCTGAAGGAGTTAAAGGATGAAGAGTGGAACATGGGCAATATTGTCTTCACGCTGACCAACAGGCGGTATGGAGAGAAGTGCATAGCATATGCAGAAAGCCACGACCAGGTACTCATTTAATCCTATCTCACTTTACACTGCATGCGGTCAGCCTCTTTTTCTGCTGTGAATAATTAAATGTCACACACATTTTCAGGCCCTGGTTGGTGATAAAACCCTGGCCTTCTGGCTAATGGACAAAGAGATGTACACCAATATGAGTACCATGGTTCCCATGTCGCACATCATCGACCGTGGAATGCAGCTGCATAAGATGATCCGCCTCCTCACACATGGCTTAGGTGGAGAGGGATACCTGAACTTTATGGGTGAGTCATCACTGTAACACAGATAATCTATAGTTCCAGGGGTGTATAAGTTTCACTTTTTTGCCAAAATATAAAAAAATCCAATTGTGCCATGTTTATATTTTGTCTTGTATTAGGCTATTTGTGTTCATGCTGCAAATAGAGGCGACGTCCAATTAAAAATGCTGGAAAATAACTACTGATAAGACAAACATTTTTTTTTTTTTTGCAGCACCATGTTATAAAGAATGAGGCCTGATTACTTTTATTTCAAAAAGCACTTCCTGTGCACAGCATGATAATAGCTTGTCTGACATGCACATTTACTAGTGGCTTCCCATTACATGCTACAGCACAGTTCTACTCTGCACGGCTCTTCCCCGCATCATTTTCTACAGCAGACAGTAATTTCTCAACCTGCTCCGCTCTCGATAATCCCACTGTCTGTGAAGCTTCAGTAGCATAGATGCTTAAATTCCCTGCATCCGTTGGTAATAATAAGACTTACTTGTATTTATTTGTATTTATTTTTTTTTATCTGAGGTTTGTGAGCTGGTTGGTGATTGATTTGAGAATTAAAATATAAAATCACTATGTTAAATCAGTCTTATTAGTAATAGTTATCTAGCATGATTTCTTTAAATTTAGAAACATAAAATTTTTGTTGCACCTAAAGAATAAGATGAGAGGGAATACTTGTTTAATGAATTGTGTCTGAATAATCTTATTCAGTTTCTTTCCTTGATGTTTTTTGTGATTGATTGAAGCCAGAATTTAAACTGAAATAAAAAAATCAAGGTATTTGTACAGCTTCGAATAAGTTTAGAAATCCAACTATTGCACAATTTTGCAGCCACACAAGTTACTGCCATCTGCTGATGTTCTTGCATAAGAGATGTTGTAATGCATAAACAATTTGACAGATTGAAAAAAAACACACAAAAAAAGAGCTGCATTACCACCAATACTATTGTCCTGAAGGGAAAGACCTGGTTAGTAGATTTCCACAGGACATTTACTCAATTAAAAGAAAAAAAGAAACTGAAGGGCAGCATTTAAATTTTTTTTTTAGTCCAACATTTTTTTAATGAATGAACTAAAGATAAACCAAAGCAAGATGCTTCTGCCTCCGTAATCAACAGTAAAACTGGTGTCAACCAGGTGATGAACAGTGCCTGTTTTTCTTCAGAAATGAGTCTTATCTAATCTACAGAGCATCCCTGTGTTTCCACACTTTTTTTATTTATGACTATATGGAGACGAGGAGGATTTTTGGAACCGTGATGCTTAATCTTTTTTGTGCCATTAGCCCAATTTGTGCTTTTATACAATCAGATTCTGGAAGTATACAGGCAATTCCTTTGACTTTATTGCTTGGTTTTTATTCTGATATGCTAACTTTCACAGGAGGTTTGAACAGTTCCAAATCCTGTTCAGTTGACTGAATTTAAATCAGGTAAACCTAAATCAACTTGCAAGATCGTCTCAAGGATAATCAGTGGAAATCATTGAGTAATAGCAATGATTCATAATACTTAGTATAATCTATTGTGTTTAAAATTAAAAGGTTTTATACTTTCCTAAGTTACCCAAAACATGTTTCCAGTGTGTTTTGTTTGGTTTGTGTGCGTCAGTTTGGTTTGTTTCAAGTTCACACCGTTATTGCATTCTGTCTTATTTATTGTGTGAGGTGACAAAACGAATCATTCCGCAGTGAACTTTGATGTCGTCCTCCCTAATTAGGTCATGTTTTACAATCGGGGCACATATTTGTGTTGTTCAGGTGACATTAAAATGCTGAAGAGGTGATCAAGGTCATTACATGGCAGCTCGCACTTTTCTCCTCTATTTTAACAGGCGAGGAAAATGCTTTTGGATCCCTGTCATGCACTGTAATCCAGCTGCATTTGAGCGTTTGCCCCCGGGCAGACACAACGCTCCCCTAAGTGTTCAATGAACAGATAGAAAAATACATTTACTCTCCTGTCTTTCACAGGCAAGCAGGCGGTTTAAGACAAGCTGCTGCACAGGGAAGAGCAAACAAACGTTCCTTTGGAATAAATAGTTCAATGGATAATATAGAGATTGCATATATGAATGCTTCTCTTTGTGGGCAATGCATTTTAATTACTGTTTTTGTATTTGTCATTAGTCGTTTATTTCCAGATTAGCTGCATTACCCTTTTAAAACATGGATTTTATTCAGTCCCATAATAATTTAAAAGAAAATGCAACACAAAGAGCTCACTTGTCTAATTTGTTGTTTCCTTTTCATAAAATGTGTGTGTGTGTGGAAGAGCTGAGTGGAATCACAAGAACCTCTTTGAAGTTGAGTTGACCCCACTTCCCTGAACTGATTGTGAATTGTGGGACAAAAATCAGATAGATTGCTTTTATTCCCTAAATGGATCCGCTCTGCAGTCACTGTTGAGATGCACCTCATTTGCAACTCATCATCTGAACCAGAGCATGACTTTATCAGCTCCTGCTGGTAAAGATAATAAAGTCATAATTAATTACATACCGTGGGAAGTTGACCTTGGCTGCAAGGAATGCAGTTCCTTGATTTTGAAACACTCAGATTTAATGTAAATTGTAACCTTTCAATGCATTGCAAAACTATTCACACTCCTTGAACTTTCCTTGACATTTTGTCTCACTACAAACAAAATTTTAGATTTGGTGGCGATCTTATGTGATAGACCAGCACAAATTGTAACATAATTGTGTTGAACAAAAACAATTCATGGTTTTTAAGCAAATACACATTTAAATAGGTGTGGCAAACATTTGTATGTAGGCCCCTTGAGACAATGCTTAGGAGAATCAACTTTGGCTCCTTTTAAATCTGCAAGTCTTGTGGTGTGTAATGCTATAAGTCTTTACATTAAAATTTTTACCTATTGTGTATGTGGCACATCTGGAAATTAGATTTGGATTTGAACTGGCACCTGGTCTTTCTGTCACATGAACCATTCCATTGTAACTTTTGTTCATGGTTATTTTCCTGCTGGAAAACACTCGATTAAACAATGTCTTTCTTTTTGCAGCTCTTGAATGATAGCAACATTTGTAAAGCACAAAACGTGGATACTTCTCTGGAGGAGAGTTTAGATCAAGTCTAAAAAACCAGACCCGGCCCGTAGGCTCTGTGTCCGATCTCTGTCCAACAAAATCCAGCAGTGTAACTTCTACAGGTTTTAGCTTTTGGTTAAGACCTTCCAGCTTCATTTTGGCGCTTGTAGTAGCTGCAGGGTGATTAAATTGCAAATTACATGGGGTGTGTGAGTGATGGGAGCGGAGTTGCGTTCACATTTACCGTGCATTTACTGCAGTGCAGTGTTCCTGTTACAGTCTAATGAACTTCTGCACCTGACTTTCTTCCTCAACTGAGTAAGTATCCAAATCCTCTATTCAATAACAACGTTATGCAGCGCATTGTCGTTTTTCTCTGTGCTGTCTATATTGTAGGCTTGTTAAATGCACCACAGAAGCCTTAGCCCGACCCAATCATCAGGCAAACAATTTTTATCAAGCTTGAATTTTGGTTTGGATTGGATTTTGGTCATAAATCTAAAGTCTGCTCTAGAGTAACCATGGGGTTTTTGGCTGTGTCTGACTTCTGAAGGCAGTATGTTGCATTCGATTTTATGGAGGGACACTGGCGTAGGTGGTGTGGAAAAGAAATGGACCTCAGATTGGAGATTTTTTCCAGCCACCAGAGGATTTGGTTCCCTGGTTTTAACTGAACTCTTTTGTTCTGACAGATATTTTTACCTGCCCTGGATTTCAGCACAAGTCTCTGTTCCCCTTGGTGGTGTGTGTTACTGTAAGATTTTCCGCTACTTGGATGAACGTGTTGGGGAGGTTTGGAGAGAGCACAATCAAAACAGCTTTTCTCTTTGGATAGCTGTAACTGGACAGCTTTTAATGATTAGAATGTCAGAGGATTGACCCCATGTGGGTTGCTGAAGGACAGTTGAAAGTAATTATATCTGATTCTTTGGCGAAAGCGTTGCTGAAAGGCACTCTCTGCTGCTCTCTTGGTGCTTTGACTCCCCCACGGATTTCTGTGCCACATTCATTTTCAGTTAATCATTACAGATTCAGAATGATGAAGAGATGAGTGATGAATACCTTCAAAGTTTATTTGACAATGATCTGATTAAGTCCACTGAATTTCTATAAAACAAACTATGAAGTTGCACCCATTTGAACTAATCTCAAACTTATACAACTTTAATTAGATGTATTTAATAGCATTTACGAAGATTGTATCTGATGATAGATACAGTGTCCTTTTTAAAATGACACCTCAGCCTGACAAAGTCATAATGTTACCCCTCTCAATATAAAAAGGTGCATTTCATAGATGATTTCAAAAGCACAATGATTGCTTAAGAGGTTGGAAAGAACTTTTAGAGGCTTGAACTACTCTTGAAGTAAATGTCATCCCCACCCTGTCAGGACTGTGGAACTGTTTCCACTCACATGTTGGCTAACATGTAATCAGAGGGAAAGGCCCTTTAAATCAAAGCATGTCGAGATCTTTCCTAAATCTGAGAAGTAACTAAATAATTCTGTTACCTTTATTCATACCATTTAAATCATCTGTATTAATTCCTGCATTACACTATTTTGCAAACAAATGTAAAATCATTAAACAAAATTTATCCTAATTGGCCTTTCCATTGTTTTTTTTTTAGTTCATGTCACAAATTGGTCTCAAATGTGTGGCAAATTACAGCCACGCGGGGCTTTTAAGATTCTTGATTGGGTGGCAGTCTGTTAAGTCTCCAAGCACAAGGTGCATTTTCAGAATTAACCTAAGAAAATTAATGTTGATCATTTTTCAAAAATATTTTGGTTCACTCTTTTCTATTTTCTAATGTTTGAGTCTAAGAATATCTAGAACTAGTACTATTACGCACTGGTACACACTACCAGCACTTTTAAATTTTACCCCATTTTCCAGAGGTCGGTGTGTCCCGGGACTTTTTTCTGGTGTTGTAACAGGTGTTAACAGGTCTGCGTTTCCCCAGCAGTTTTTTCACCCCCCCGACAGCTCCACCTGCTCAAGCAGCAAAAAACCTGTATGTGTCACCAGCAGTCTTGGCTTTTGCAGGCAGCCTCTTATGGGAGTTATTGTCGAAAATGTGATAAACAAAACTTACAAAACTCAGAAACGGAAGAAATGGGACATGGAACAGACCGAAGAAGTAGATGTGATTCAGGGCATGAAAACAGAGACTCCAACACTTAATAGTAGAAAATCAAGGGCTTTTATGATTGGTGGACCTGGTGAAAAATGGAGATGATTAGACAGGTGAATGGCACAAGTGATTATTACTGGTGAATACAATAGAAACGGGAGGCAGACTAATAACAGGAGAGGAACTAAAGAGGACAGAATAAAGTATGCTAACACAAAGTACAAAATTCAAGAACAAACTAAAACTAAATAAAAAAGAATAAACGTATACGGCAAGACCTATTTAGTAATGATTAATATATGGGACTGAACAAAACATGGAAAGAGAGAACTGAAATGAAACACAGTAGATCATGAGAGGGAAATAAATATTCAGGGAGGGAAACAACAATTATCTATGAAATAAACCTCAAAGAAAGAATTAGGAAACTATGAAGCATTAATCATCCATAAGAAACAATCAAACCGAAAGTCAAAAACCCAAACACAAAGCAATTATGGCACAACTGTGAAAGCCCAAA
Source organism: Poecilia reticulata (assembly GCF_904066995.2). Lineage (NCBI taxonomy): Eukaryota > Metazoa > Chordata > Actinopteri > Cyprinodontiformes > Poeciliidae > Poecilia > Poecilia reticulata. Next base: position 27,405,374 of record NC_088842.1, read on the forward strand.
CATCCAAGTAAACACAAAGTAGTGTTCTGTCATCTATCCATCCATCTAGATAGATAAATGGATTTATTTATTTTTACATAATGGTAAGATGATATTGCTAACATGCCATGGGCCGGTTGAGGCCAGTCCTAATACTGAGAAAAATACATTTTACAGACCATAATAGTAATAAAGGATTTGTCACTTCCTTGTGTTTTAAGAAAATATCTTTTTTCTGTTATTTTTCGTGTCAATGTTAATGTCATGAAGCTTTGAACTTAACAAGTGACTCTAAAACACTTTGAATTTTACTCGTGGGTTTGATTAAAAACTAACTTTATTTTTAATCAAAGTAATTTCTGTACAAGAAAAGTATTGCACTACAGATTAATATACAGATCTATATAAATATATCACACATGTTTATATTCCATATATGTATGACATTAAGAGAAATACTGGCACATTTTTCCCCAATTAATTAAAGCACTGTCTAGAACTGATATTTAATCTATCAAAGCGTAAAGATGTTCAACCAGAGCAAATAATTTAAATGTTTCTAATTAAAATGAATTCTGACTTACAAATATAATGCTCCTATCTTATTAAGATAAGGGTATGCAGGGTTTTGTTCAGGTATTTCATCCTGAACAATATTGAATCAGAGAACTGAAGAGTTAATATATGCTTAAAGACGCTCTTGAAATGTTTCCAAGTATAGGCCTTTGTGAGAGTGTTTGGGGAAAATACTTTAGGAGAAAGAAACATAAGAAAATCAAGTAAATCTGAGATGACTCGCCATGTCACTGGATCAATAATGGCGGAGTCATTTAGCCTGTGCTGAGCAAGAGCAAATTGTTTGAGCTAGCAAATCAATTTGAAGTGCATAGCCTAGAAAAACCATTCATTTACTCATGACCACTAGCAAACACCACAGAGCAAGAGGACAAAGGGAACTTTTCACATTCTGTGTGCTGTTGGATGGATACAGTAAAAGATGTTGGAGCGTCAATGACATAAAAGCACCAAGTTGGCGTGGCGCTAATGAAATGCTTCAGTGGGTTTATCATTACATCAACAGGGACAAAATGAAAGTGCTCTCACTTCCTGACTTTCAGGGCTCACGGAGACTTAAGATAACCTTGCAGATTTACAGTCTAAGTCTCTGAGCTGAAACTTCTCCCACCTCTTTGCATTCACAGAGGACTACAGTGCAACAGGCAGGCAGCCATTATATTGCAGCCTTGAAGAGTGAATTGAAAACCGCCACTTCTTTCTCATACATTTCAAATGTATAATCCCTCTTAGAGCTGACTATTCTTGCTTGCTTGGGGATTCGGATGAGTGTGCCCCGTCCCGCCTCTGCTGTTTAACCAGGAACAGTTTTTTTTTTTTTTTTATGTGCAAACTAGGAGTGGAAGAGACATTATCATAATAACGTGAGATAAATCTAGAATGGTTCATAATAATTTGAGTGTAACATCTGTAGCTTTTTTTTTTTTTTTTTGCTGTTGTTTTGCACTGCATCTAAAACCTGTTGTGACTCTTGCCCTCTCATCCCCTCATTGATCTTCCTTTGCCAGAATCCCTCCAATGGAAAACACATTGATCCTTGGCTCCTGCTTGTGCTGCTAATTACTGAGGGGACTGTGTCACTGTCAGGTGGTTAACTGATGCAGGGCTGTGCAGACAAGTAATGGGACGTGCCATCTGAAATGCTGTCTGACATAACCATGAGGAGGCATAACTGGTTCTACCTTTAATAGCATAATTATTTTGATTCTTATTGAAACTGACAAAAAAAAATAAAAATCTAATTAGCATTATTGCCCAACAGGTCTATTTTGCTCATTTTCATTTGTTTGAAAAAAATAAATCTTTTTAAGACAGTTTTCAATTGTTCATTGGAGAGGTCGTTTTAGAGTATTATTTTCTAGGGGGCTAATGAGGTATTAACACTGCAATACTCTTCACTGTCAAAGTGATATTTGCCCTGACAATTCATACTATTCAGCTGATGTCAGTAGTTCATTTTGTCAAGTAAAGAAGAAGCAAATACTGCAAATAAAGGAGTGCTATATGCTTTACATCCTGTCTGTGAGATTTTTATTTTGAAGTAAGATGAGTGAAGAAAGCTGTGGAAAGTCTGAGTTTATAAATGTTCTATTCAGTTTGTCTTGAAAATTTGAACATTGATTTGGGAATGATTAACATTTTCACAAAAACGGATAGTAACACACTTTTAAGTACAATGGAAAATGTTAGATACTACATAGCAAGGCAAGAATATTTGCATCGGAAATTTAAGGAACAAGGCAACTCAAAGTGTTTTATATGATGAAAATATAAAACAACAAAACCAAAAAAATTACACATCATTGGCATAATGAAGAAAAGTAATTAAAAGTTGGAATGCAGACAAAAATTAATGATGTTCCAGTTCATTTTAATTGAAGGCAACTCTTAGCTTTGGTTTAGAGGTGAGGTATTAGGTAAAATTGACTTTTTGAGCTTTATGTCATGTTGTAATATCATCAAAAACTGTACTTCCAGCCATTCGGGAAAGCATAAATGCTTGCTACCACAAAGTGCTACCTATGTAGACAAAGCTCCTTATTCTTAAATTTGAATTAGACATGTTTACTTAACTGGGATCTTAACCTTGTGATGGAATGCTGCCCAATCTCACTGTCTATCTGCATCTCCCCTGAAGTTATCAGATTATTCTTGATTTTTTTTCCCCCAAAATATGTTTTAGTACAAACAGACGCACTTTCTTTTATTGATTTTTTTTTTTTTTTGTTGTTGTTGTAGATAAGCTCCAAACTAAATACATACTTAGTACTTTGACAAGAACATGAGCTGTCAGATAAAGATTGGAACAATTCATCAGGTTTGTTTGAAAAGACGATAATAAAACTGATAACAAAATTCTACTGAGCAATAACAGACTTACGCTTATTTGTTTTGGGAACCTGCAACAAAGCTAGAATGATATTTTAATGATCACAAACAATCATTTTATATCACACTAAAACACCTGGTGTTATATGCCTGGTGGCAATGCTAGTAATATCTAATGTTGGCTTTATTTATGTTTACATCAGGGTGAGAATCCATCACAGCTTCTTCCTGGACGGTATAATACACTGTCTGCTTTATTTCTGCTCTGGGCAGGCAGAAGAAGGTGATTATTACAGTGATTAATGCAGGCAGATGGGAGGAACTGTGCCGTGTTATTGTAGCGAAGAGGGAAATGATTGCCTAATGGAGGTGTGTCAGATGTGGTTCTTTAAAGCTGAAATCAAAAAAGGAGTCAAAGGCTTCCATGGGTTGCCGTACCAACTTCTAAAGCAAAGCAATCATCTTGGCTAGACTTTAGGAAGTACAACATCTGAAAATTGAAACGGACGAAAGAACTCGGCGTACATGTGCTGTTAATGAAGTGTAGCTTTTTAAAGAGCTGATTATCAGAGCTCTGGCCTATATCTTAGCTTTGTGTTTTTTGCAAAGAGATTTTTTTTTTCTGTCTTAAACCTTTTTGTTTTTCTTCCTGAATTTGTGTGTGTTGTGTGTGTCTGGCTTCCTTTTGCCTTTTATGGCAGAAAAACAAAAATGATTTGACAAGGCCCGCTACTAACTAATTAAAGGAAAATCCCTCATGCAGCAGTTTCATACTTTGAAATGCAGCACTATGCAAAAGCCAACCCCTTATTTATTTCCACAGTAACTGCAAAAAATATCCATTGTGAATATTCAGTGAGATTTTATTGTTTGTTGATCCATGTTTCAGGTCAGGTCTTTCCAGCAGGTGACATAAACTGTAGTTTAAGTTATTTCCATTAAGACTTCCTTATGTTTAATTTATCTGTGAAATGACTTTTGTTTAAACGCCAGTCGAAAAAAATGGTCTGAGTGATTTTTAAGATGGAAGTCTGAGATTTGAACCAGAGTCGCAGTTGGGTTCAAAACCAAGGCTGAAAACTTGACTTAGACATGTTTTCATGTCTAATCTAAAGATTTGATTTGACTTATATTCTCACTGTAAAAATAAGAATACTTGACTTTGAAGATTCACCACTTATGTTCTGTTAACTTAATATATATATATTTTTTTAACTGTTGAGAGAAATGTTTTGAAAAAAAGATCATTGTTAATGATTGTTAAATTTGGCCTATGTGCCACTATCTTGACTTCATATGTAGTGATGAAAGATGCACTAATCAACATTCTTGTTCCCGCTGTATGATTGCATTATTTCCTTGTCTGATCACCTGTAAAATTGCTTCACTGAGCTGTGTATTGTGTACGTCAACCAGATATAATCCTTTTGAACCTTTCCAGGTATCTTGGTGCACGTATGCATTATGAAAACAGATGAGAATGTCGGTACATTTACAGGTCAAGAGGGGGGGGGAAAAAGTTTGGGCCCAGTTAATGATGGCATCAAATTTCCTCTCATGGGTAAATAAACACCTGCCAGCACACTGTATGCCAATTCAGCCAGCATTTGTAGAGCAATAGCTTAGCTACAATAGAGAGTCTGCAGGGTAATATTTAGATACCATTAAGTAATGTATGCATTAGCCATCTGTTCAATTGTACTTTGACAATTTCACTGGACAAATAAAACATTCACATTTCTACTAGTCACTGACAATAAATAAAATCCCAGTAAAATGGGTTGTGTAGGTGCAGGGGTACCCATTCTTCCTACCTTGACCTGTAGGGCTGTAATGTTTTATAGAGATTTCTCAATAGTACATAATCTTTGATAATTTTTGCAATTTTGAGAGGACCTCATGTTCAGAAGTTGCTCTGAATTGCATCACAAATGGATAGACCCCGGATGGCCTTCATATCTATGGAAAATGTTTGAATACCTGTGTAATGCATTTGTGCCTTGCTTTTCGGTTGGAGTTTCATCAGTAGTATATAAAGTCACTTTGTGATAGCTTTTTTTTTTTTTTTTTGTGGTTTGAGCTACACACCACAGAACTGATCCATTTATTCTTGCTTCTCTATATATAAAAAAAAAGGACAATGTCTTTGTGGTAGCTCTCACCTCGAGATGTACCATGTGCAACTCAGTGCAACACAGAGACTCTTTTCCCTAGGGCATGCTGAAAGTAATACTGGGAAATGTAGGAACTCAAACGTACTGTAGATATTTACAAGCCAGTGTGATAGAGGATGCAGTAAAGTTATGAAATATGCATTAAACACCTCATATTGATGTTTGACATCTGAGTGTATTTTTTTTAGCAGAGTTCCCTGAGGTGATCGTACACTTCATTTTTAATGTATTACTTCGAGTGGAGAATCTAGAACAGAGCTTGAAAACATTATTCTATGCCTCTCTTTGGGTTTCGGTGTATGTAAAAGCCTTCTCAGCCCATAGAAAACAATGCTTACTTTGACTGGCATTATTTGATGAGAAAAAGTAGGGTTTTTTTTTAGGTTTTTTTTTTCAAAGAATGTTGTTTTCTCTTCCTTGCATTTTCAGGTTGTTATGCAAAGTAAACAGAGTAGTATTGTCTAACTCTAGTTCTCTGATTTGAAGAGAGGAAAGGAGACTAGTTTCTTGTGTTCTTTACACAGAAATCAAATCTATTGAGATATCTGCTTTCTATGAATACGTTGATTTATGTTTCTTAATTTAAAATAAATTTAGCTCAGTAGTAGAAGGAGAAGTTACTTTATCTTGATGCATTGTGATCACAATCCAGTGGTTACGTCTCCAAATGTAAAATGAGATTATTTTAACTGGGGTAACAGAAATTGATTTGAGGAGAGAAACGGGCAATGATTGATATGGTTCTAGGAAGTTGGGCTTAAATAAAATGTCACAACAGAGTGCGTAACTGGGTTTTGGGAATAGGGACATTATTTGCATTTGGTCAAATGATGCAACTTCGTTCTGCATAAAAAGATGTTTAAAACATTTTATGTCAAATGTGGCAAATACAATCCAAACATAGAACTTGAGAAGAAGTGGTTAGATAATATTGAGCTAGAATGTGAGAAACTGAAGAGATTGAAATGTTTCCTGGCCCCATCCATCATCTTATCACTGGATTAACTTTTAATAAATGAAGCAGAAAAAATGTAAGGATGTGACGGGAACATCCTGACACATCCTGTGACAGGACTCCACAGTCCACAGAGTCTGGACTCCACAGAGTCCAGACCAGAGTGAAACCACTCTGTGGAGGAGAGTCATGGTTTCAGAGACACTGTAGAAAGACAGAATCCCTGCTCTGTGGTCCAGGTACACTCCTATTCTGGAGGAAACTGGACCTGGTACTGGAGTTCCATTGTTGTTGTGATAAAATGCGCACCTGTTTGTGTCACAACGTAATGACCAAGATTTGTCATTGCATCCAAATAAGCATTCCTCTGACTTTCCTGTTCTGCTAATGTTTTTGTATGAAACTGTTAAACGAAGTACTCCTGGTCCACTGCCAATGACTAGTTTTATGGATTATTAACAGTAGATTAGGGGGCATATATTAGCTGCCTAGTAGTAAAAGGGAAAATATAAACTTTTATTTATAGCCCATCTCATGTTACACATGATGCTTTGTGTGAAACCAGTGTCATTACACAACATTTTAGATTAGAGCATATAATCATAGCTGGACCTTCGTCTTTCAAAGATTAAGAGGATGATCTAAAGAAATTAAATATAGCATTTGCCAGCATATTTTGCTGCTTCATTAACTCCACTGTTACGCGCATAGAATGACCGTAAAGTGTAATTTAACTTATTATTGATGTGGTCTTTTCTGTGCTTTTCAATTACTGAGAGGGCCTTCAAATTGTGTATTTTGTACACAATTTAAATAGTAATTTAAAAATTACTATTTTTAAATAGTAATTTTTCTGTTTCTGTAGGTTGAGAATGTGGTCAGGGATGGAAAGACCAGGACATCATGTACAAATGAATTATCACAGATCGTAAAACATAACTGTTACTCATTACTCGTTTCTGAAACCTATAATTATTCTGGATATGCTTGCAGGAATGCTCTTTTCAGAAGGCGACGTTTCTTCTCTGAGTTTTGCAATAATGCTTTTTTCAGACAAAGTAGAGGGACCAAACAAAACAAGATTTCAGCATTTGTTTCAAATGTAGATGCTGCATTCATCTTGATTTCTCATCTTTTGGTAACCAATGAAAAGTTATCCACTCAGACAGGTATTGTAAAGAGACGACCAGGTTAACATTTATACTGACTAATGGCAAAAATAATCTCTATAATCAGTTGGTTTACAAGAGCGAAACGAGGAAAGTTACTTCGCTCTATTAATTCACTCCTAATCACCATTTTAAAATGAATTTTAAATTTTTTTATATTCTGCTGTGAATGTATGGTGTGCATATGCTTCTTTGTTCAGTCTGTGATGTTATTTGTATTTTGTGTTGTTTGTTTCAAAGGTGCAGTATGTAACTTTTATTAAAAAAACAAAACAAAAACAAAAAAAAACTACTGTTTCTTTACATGTTAAAACCGTCACCATGCCATGATAGCATGTTATGAAGTAGATGATCTGTGAAAAGATCAGTCTGCTCCTCCTCCTCCCTGAGCTCCTACTGTCGTCTGAAGAAACGCATCGCTCCTGGTTTGCCAAGACAAACAAAAACAACCAATCAGAGCCAGGAGGAGGGTCTTGGCACTGTCAGCCTACCTCATGTTCTCGCTGCTAAATGTGCACATTTCAGAGAAACAACATACCTTTACAGGAAGACGGTTTACCTGCCGTCATCATCATTGGCCTTAATAACTAGGCTAACGATTCATGACATGAAATAGCAACGACACACTGACAGGTGATTGACAGCTCTAAACCCTCCTGCTGGCTCTGATTGGTTGTTTCTAGTTAGCACCGGGAGAAGGCAGAGGAGTTGAATTTTTTTACCCGTTATTTGTCTCATGCTATACTGTCACAACATAGTGGCGGTTTCAAGAAATATGCTTTAAAAAAAAAGTTTTATAAAAGTTGCATCCTGCAGCTTTAATGCTCAATAAAAATTCAGTAAATATTTAAATGACAAAAAAGTAACCCAGTAATTTGAGGAATAATATTGTTAAAATCAAAAGGCAATGTTAATTATAACTGCAGCAGTGAGCAATTCAGCTAGAATCTTGTCAGAGCTTCAGAGTGACATGTAATTTATCAAAACAGACAAAGAAGAAGAAAGTTAGCTAAATTGCGACCCAGTTACTTTAGAATTGTGGTTTTGTTTTGCTATGCTATACCGCAACAATTTACCTGCAGCCAAAGCTTTGTTCCTTGAAGCTGCACACATAGTCTCGCAACAAACCCACATGAGCCTCCCTGTGCTTAAAGCACAGATTTAACTGCTGCTTTTTATGATAACAGTACAGATGGTAACTGTGTTACAAAATTATATGTATATACTTGCTGTAGCATTAATTGTCCATTCAGAACTTGAATAAATCTGAAAGGAGTTTGACCTTTCCTCTCTCACAACAATGCCAAAAGATTACCTACCATGTTATGTGATTTATAATGCAATTTAAAATAACAGCAAGGCTGACCAAAGTGCAATAATAAAACAACAAAGCTAAACATCAACGGCTAACAGAGAATAAGAGGTGCACAAATGCTATAAAAAAAAAGAAACATCAAAAACAAATAAAGCAAGTACAAATGTAAAAACTGTGAGGTCAGAGTCGGCATCTCACACTGGGTTGAAAGTCAGGGTGTAAAAATGTGTTTTTAAATGAGATTTAAAAAAAACAACAAGAGAAGCTGCCAGGCTGACGGGCAAAGCATTGTTCAATTTTGGTTCTCCCACAGCAAAAGCTTTGTCACCTCTAAGTTTGCCTTTGAAACGGTTAAAAGCAACTGGTTTACCGACACGAGGGAGTGAGAAGGTGTATATATGGATTCAGCAGTTCAGATAGATAAGAAGGAGGAAAATTATTAAAAGACTTAAAAACTAATGGAAAAATTATAAAATGGGTTCTGGAATGAACTAGGAGCCAGTGAAGTGAAACAAAGCCAAGGCTGGAGAAATGTGTTCAGGTTTACTTGTTCCAGTTTAAAAAAAAAAATGGAGCAGCAGCATTTTGCACCATTGGTATGCAACCTGTGAAAGCCTGAGTATTGCCATTATGGGAAGTTATGAAAGTATGTATTACTTTCAAATTTTTTTGAAAGATTGAGCCAGAGATGATGCTTGTTTCAGATAAATGTAATTTTCTTGATGACTGTGCACCAATCATCGTTCTTTAAGATTTTAAACATTTTTGACCACCTGGGCTTTTACTGTTCTAAATGTAAGATGCGAGTATAGAATCTACGGTGAGCAAATTTTGAGAGAACACGCCACAGATTGCCCCTTATTTTGAAAAACATTGCTGCAACTTCATATCTCTTGTATTTGGGTGTAAGTGAAATTACCAGGCACATGTTTGCAAGAAAACCAGCAGACTACACTAAACTCATTTTGCATTCTGAAATGACACAGTCGGGAGAGGGTGGTGCTTGCTGTGGCCAAAATGCAGCATCCATATCAGCCATCCAGTAGATCAATTTTGTAAAACTTTCACATATTAAGTCTCCATCTCCAACCTCCTGATGTACCTTGTGCAGCACAGATACGCCTGTTGCACCACCGGCCTGCAACAATTTCCTCCACTGCCTGGGCTTGTCTGTCACAGCGCAATCTACAGCACTGTCATTTCCATATAACTCAAAGTTGTTCCAAATATATATTGCAGGGGCAGCGAAGATCAAGCCGTGCATATCAGCACTCAGTTCAATCTGCTCAGTTGAAAATACATTCGCTGCGAAACGATTTTGAATGTTTTTGTTGGATGGAATATTGGTTTGACTAGTGAGCAGACAAAGGGTCTTTTGGTCTGAAAATGAAGACTTCAATGATGGCTCTTTTATTTTGGGTTCTCAAAAACATGCCATAACATGCATAAAGCTTTTCTTCTTTTTCTTGGCATTTCTCTTTTCCTTGTAATATTTCTGCAGTCACAGCAATTACTAAGTTATGCCTTAATATGTGTATGTAATAACTCGCCATATAACTCCAATTGCAGCACATTTTATATATCTTTGGTACAAAGGTGTAAAAGTCTTCAAATAAAATGTTTTTTTTTTTTTTTTTTTGCAGTAACCTCTCTATGTCCTGAATAATTATAGAGCCTTAGTTATTGGAATCACTAACCATTTCTATTTTGTAATTTAAAGTTGATTATAATTTCTAGGAACCTCTTTCTAATCCATCACTCATTGCTTCCCTTGACAATAAAAATTCAAAAGACCTATTTCCCTTAGCCTCTCTCCTAAATGGAAAAGACAAGAGACCATGCCTTTCAAATGAGAGATGGACGAAAGTCATCATGAAACATGATTTCATTCCAACAACTGCACCGCTGTGCTGCCACGAACAAATAGATTTGTCGTTACTGACCTAAAACAGCAAAACTTAAATCCGACTTGATGTCAGACGGCAAAAGTGTTTCTATATGTAGTATGAAATATGTAGTTTCTGTGGGAACAGGTGAAACGACTTTCCAATTATTATTAAGAGCATCCTTCCTACCCGATATTGTGAGAACACTCCAGACATGAATCTGATGGGCACTAATTTTGTGTTGATGCAATAAGAGAAAATGGGTACAATACTCACTTTGTGTGTAGAATCTATATATTTTGTCTTAGTTGTTTTTCTGTTTCAAGCCCAACTATAATTACCGCCAGCCTTATATTGAGTGGAGCTTCTTCATTCTGCAAAAACAACTTTGACCAGGTCCCATAACAATTACCACCTGTTTACGTATTGATTTACTAACAAGTGCAATACATGGTTTGGTGCGAGTCCAAACCTTAAGACTGCACCACATAGTTTGATTGTAGGAAAGTCACAAAAGTTGCTCGCTCTCCAGTATTTTTGATTCTAAAATTCTGTTCTACAACACTGTGATCATTACAGAGAAAAAAAGGGGGCTTTTCTGTTGGCGGGAAAGCAGGAAGGTCAGTTGAGTTTTGACTTTGCATTTGAATTAACATGTGGCCATTATTTATCAGATTGAAATAATAATAATCAGATTTGTTATGCTGTATGCTTGCACACGTGTGCTAATCTGTGGCAAAACTGGAGTCCTGCAGACCTTAATCAGCTGTGGCATCTGTCTGGTTGGCATGAAAAATGACTTGAGCTGTATGTTAAAAGAAAAAAAAAAGGATTGAAATATAAAAATAGCTATTCTGAAAAATGGAAAAGAAACATGTCTGTTTTGAACGACCTGCAGTTTTAACTCTAATGCTTAACAAAATAAGGCCTGCACACATGAACAAAAGAACACAAGGTTACCGTCAACTAAAGGTAATGCATTATGGATGATTGGAGGGAAAGAATATGCAATGTTGCAATAGAATAGAAATATCCTTTATTCTCACTCAGTGGGGAAATTCAGGTGTACCAGCAGCAAAGTGACTATCAAAAGGAAGCTTGTAGATTCGCACAAAGGTAAAATATAATGGACAACAGTGAATATGGATGGGTGTTTATCGTGTCACTTATTGTTGCCATGAACATTTTCATCATCGTGATTACTGTTTGAATTTATTGTGACGATGCTTTTACTTGGTGGAATGTAGACAACAAAGTTACTTCTCTCTTTGTAACTGGTGTTCCAAATACCCACATTTCAAAATGTCTGTTTTCTAACTGCAGTATTTGTGTTTGTGGGACAGTGACATGCAGCTAGAGCCAAACAGTTGCCTAAAATAGCTTGCAAAGTTTTTTTATTTTTTTTATTGTACGTTAAGATCGCTGCATAAAAACAGAACATTTTTATTTAAATGTCTTATCACCCATCTCTGATGACCAAAACTAAGAAATAAGACTGAACAGTTATTAAATAAAACATATTCAAGTTCTGTAAAAAATGTGCAAATAAGTAGTACACATAAACAAATGCACAAACTATGCATGTAATATAAAAATGTTTCCTGGGAAGTGAGTTCATGTTGAGATGGCATACATAATTATTCCATACTCTTCTCTATCTTCCTACAACAGTTTTAATAAAGTATTTTCTTGCTGTTAAATAATTTTGTCTCCATTGTTCTCTCTTATATAAAACGTCTGGGCATCAGAAAAATTGCTCATTTATTTATGGTACGCAGAGGTCTTTTGGTCTGTTTCATGTTAAATATTCACAGGAATGCCAGACTATATGATGAACACAATCATCTGGTGGAGAGCGTGAAAGGAAGAAGTCTAGATTTTAGGCGCTGGAGTTGAGGTGTAACTCCATGTTCAGGTTGTGTGGGAGGCTTTTTATTCATGCACATGTCACAAAAAAACGGCTCTCTCTCCTTTCTCCTTCCTTCCTTACTCTCTTCTCCTCACATCTGTCTCTCCTCCTTCACAATTTCGCTGCCCTAATTTCGAAGCGACGGCTGCAAAGCGCGCTTGTTCTGTCAGCAGTCCATTTTTTTTTTTTTTTTATTGTTTGCCACTTCTTTAACACCTTCATAATGTTTTTCATTAGAATTTGCTGTCAGTACCCGTCAGTTCCACTCCATCCGATTACTGTGTTTTTCTTATTTCATTTTCATTTATTTATTTACTGTGGTTGCATCCTCCTCCGTCTATTGTCTGTTTCTTCCTCTACTGGGAATTCAATTATCCCGACCAATGTTTTATGATGTTTCATGACGGATTCACTGACGGATTCATTATCTCATCTCTTCGCATGACAGGATAGTTTTGCATACCTTCACAGTGTGCATCTAGATTTATGAAATAACGATACCGTTTCTGAGGGTTTTATTCACATGCTTAGCTTTCCTTTTCTCCTAATTACCAGATTTTTAGAAAAACCAATGAACTCATGGGAAGTGGTAGAAAATGTAAAAGTTTTCTTAAGTGTCTTTGAATCAACTCAAAGCTGTACTCTGGAGTCAGTTTTTATTTCTTTGTGCCGGTAGTTTTAACTTGAACAGCAGTGTTCTTTAGGGTACCTCCTAATTTGCAACACAGACTTGAACTTTACTCAGCTTTGCAAAAATATCTCAATTTATTAGAACATATAGATAGGATAGGTTTTGGCTGGTAAATCTACAGTAACTCTAATTAAATGTTTTCTGCTTTTTTGTAGTTTTCCTTTTAAGTTTGAGCCAAGTAAGGACAAGATCTAAAGTTGCAGCAAGACTGTCACATTTTTTTCCTGTTTTTTTACAGGATGTGTTAACCTCTGGGGGTGATAAAAAGGTCAAAAACTCTCTGCCATTTTTGTGTGTTTGATCTCATCCTTTTTTTATTTCGCTCTTGTTAAAATTTCACAAAACCTCAGAGGAAAAGGAACCTCATAAAGCATGACACGAGAGTATGCTAATTCCGAGCCGACTCGCCTTTCCCTTCATTACGTGCGCTCTTTAATAACACTCTCTGTGTTGCAGGAAATGAGTTTGGCCATCCTGAGTGGCTGGATTTCCCCAGAGAAGGCAACAATCAGAGCTACCACTACGCCCGGCGGCAGTTTAACCTGGTGGATATGGATCATCTCCGCTACTGTCAGCTCTACGCCTTTGACCGGGACATGAACCGCACCGAAGACAAGTACGGCTGGCTGGCGGCTCAACCTGTAAGGACAACACACACTGACCTCTTGAATTTTTGTGCAGGGTTAAATAATAAAATCACAGAATTTGAAAAATATTACAAAATAAAGAAAGGCAGCTGAACCCTGTTGAGTGATGCGTACAAAACACTAAACACAGGCATCAGTGCTTTAACATTATTCAAAAGATGGATATTAACATGGTTGGGTGTTCAGTGATGAGGAGAAAGACAAGTGTGTGAAACTACTTACTTGGATTTGTCCAGTTTTAAACAACTGGATTTGTCCAGTTGTTTAAAACACTCTTTTTAAAATCCAGTCATGCTATTATTCGCCCCAGTATTGAATGGCTGCTTGTGACATTCATTTGCGTGAAAAAATTTATATATGATAGAATTCTGGTAGATGTAATTTCTGCTCTGGGTCTGACTGGCATTGATCCGTTTCCCTATTTCTTTTAGCTGCTGTGTACCTTGAATGCTTTGTATTAGCAGGCTTTGCAGTGAATGGAAGCAGCTGAAAGTCTTACTTTCTCCACCTAATCAAGTGTTCACCAACACTTTAGGGGTTTCTTTTTTTTTGGAAGAATCGTAAAGCGTACACTTTGCTGTGTCCTTGTTAGCTTTGGATTATTTCTTCTTTTGAAGACACGGTTCAAGTTGTTTCAAAATCCTGCAACAAAAAAATTTTATTGAACAAAGCCTGATTGTGGTGGGAGGAGACAACATTGCCATTTTCACCAATTTATTTATTAATCTCAACCATTTGTACCATTAGATATTTCTCCTAAGTAAACTTTCTTTTGTCAGTGTCAATGGGACTGTATGATTCCACCTAAAATATCACCAGTCATGTTTAGTATTACCTTTTAGTTTAGAGGTTTGTGGCTCTGTGTCAGAAAAGTGTGTCTTAAAATTACGTTTAAAAAATAAATAAATAAATTAAATAAATAAATAAAAAAATCTGGTTGTGATTTACTTTGATTATTTTTTGGTTGTTTGGTAATAACATAATTAATTTCCCCCTTTAGTGACACACAAAACAAATTAAAAGGCTGAAATTTTATTTAGAGATTAAATCTGTTAAACATTTGTCCACAAACAAATGTATTTTTCAGATAGCATGCAGAAATAAAAGCTTCAAAAATGCAGCTTGTTTTAGAAAATGACTTGTTTTTCTTGCATCTTCTTGCAGTTCTCCTGTTGAGCAGTAATGGGTTGCATTTGCATATTTGAACTCCTATCTTTACCTATAATTGAGAGAGAAAAAAGGTTTAATTCTTGGAGTAGTTTCAAGACAAATAAGGGAATAAAACAGATCAAAATCATGACTAACAGGTTTTAGATGAGACTGGAAAAAATAACACCGCTAATATTCCTCGGAAACGGTTCTCAAAACAAAATCCACCTTTTGATGTTTCATGCTGACCTGCAGATGGATTAAAAGCAGCAGAGTCTGAGAAATATCCCACAGCATAATTACACGCATGCTTAGATCAGAGGAATTATTTCAGAATTTTGCTCTAACATTAAACAGTGCATCTTCTTACATGCCATGGAAGTAAATGAGACGGAGCTTTGGATGTGAGGGAGAGGAAAAGGAGCCTTTTGGGAGAGTGATATGAAATGCTTTTCCCAGAGGACGCTCCTGGCAAAGAAGACAAATATCATTGGCACGAGTGCTGACCTGCTACACACTGGAGACTGTTCTTCTTGGCTCTTTCTGTGTTTTTAGTGTAAAATGGTTCGGTAATTGACAGCTCCACAATACACCTTTAAGACGTCACCATCTGTAAAATAAGTCGCGTGTAAAATAATTGCCAAATTATATAGTAACAGTGTGCGACTGTAATTGCCTCTAGGTGCTTTTGTGTGTGAAGCTCAGGGATCTGGGGGAGAGCAGGGTCGTACATCACGAGCAAAATGTCTCCGAGTCATTTTATTGACACCTCAGCCGACTAAAGGCAGTGAAAAAGAAATTCATGTTGATTCTTCAAACAGCGGGGCAGTTTTCCAAATCAAACTGCAAATCAAAGTAAATTTAGTTCAATTTAATGTCGACCCCTAAGCTGTTTTTAATACCCAGCAGGGTTATTGGGCTGTGGAAAACTTAACTGCAGATGCGATATTTACTATTGTTGCTAAACAGAGGGAAGCAGAGCAGACACAGCTGGTGCTAAAGACATATTGTAGCGGAACAAAGAGCAGGGCCACTGGGTTCTTCAGAAATGACCTGGAAATTAGAGCCAGGCATTTCAGAGACTCCCATAAGAAAGTTTAGTGAGTATGCTGAGAACTGGAATGTTTTCCTGGATAACTTTAACCTGATTGTAATAATTTCTTGTTAAAATATGAGCATAGCTGAATAGTTTTCTGATTATTGGCCCTGTAAACTTAACCTTACTCTGTAGTAGACATTGACCTGTTTCTGTTATCCTGTTGTACAAAGTTTGTTTGTTTTTTGAAACGTTGCTGTTCTAATACTATTACATTTTTCTATCACGTCTTGAGAAAGTTCCTTTAACCGAGAATCCTTCATTGGATTTTTTATCAGCTTAGCAATGTGCAAGTTTTTCCTATGTTTTCCTCTGTCTGCCTGGCAGGTTACTACACTCTTTCCCAATTCCATGCAATTCAGTTTCATTATATAACATTTCGCAACAAATGTCATCTCAAGGCACCACATGTAGTACAGAGTGGTCAGTTTAGAATTCAAAATAGTAAACATTTATCTGTGTAAGGGAACCCAGCCAATTACTTTGTGTATTTACTACAAGGAAGCATATGGCAGCGGTCTGGGTTCCCAGTGGAAAAGTGCACAGATCTTTGTCTATATTCTTCTATTGTCAAAAATACACAATTTTGCAATTGTGTTTCCATTAAGTAAGAAATGTAATTAAACTCCTGTGAATGAGCTTGTTCACGCGATAAGTCATTAAAAATCATGGCAGCGGTGAATGTAAACATTAACTTGAAATATTGATATGTTAGCCGTGGCAGTGGCACTCATCTATCAGCGTCAGGGGAGACGTCGGCGTCTTATTCAGGCTTTGGCGCGACAGACCCGTTATACTTAGGAGTGCATACATATGCGGTATTTTGAGGAAATTGCAGTAGCTGATTTTACAGAAGAGATTCAGCACGTTTGAATGACACAACTTTTTATGTGCTGTGCCATGCTGTGAGGACTCTGGTGGGGCAAGCTGCACTGTCTGGAAAAACAAAAACAAACCATACACCTGGTACTATTTCCTGTCATCTTTGGCGTCATTTTTCATGAGGAGCAATTTTTAGTAACATCCGGCTGTTGATCACATGACTCATGTGATGTGAAAAATTGCTTGAAAAAAATCGCTTGTTACGGCTGAAAAAGCACATTATCCTGGAGCAAAAACTCTTGGTCAAAAAACGTTACTTTTTTTTTTTTAAATTGGCATGTTGGCGCAATTTTACGGTTAATGGAAACAAAGCTAGAGGATGAAGAATTGCATTGAGTGACTAAACATCCAGCAATCCCTCAGTAAACATGTGGCGACAGTGGAAAGGAAAGAGAGAAGTGAAGTTTAGGATGAGCAGTCTTCTGCTGCGACTGACTGAAGGTGTAAATAGACAGAAAAAAACATACAAAACACTGGTCAGTAGACTGGTGTTTTGACCACTGTCCAGTTGGTCAAAGCCAATAGACCATTCCGATTGTGAAATCTGAAAATACATATTCAAAGCCAATAGACTGGAGGTTCTCAAGACTTTATGACCTGGAATGCCACAGGACCAGTGGTGAGGTTTTTCAGTCCTGTTGAATTTGCCTGGTTACGTAATAAACTTACTCCTCTTCCAGCCTATTCACTGCCATGCTAAGCAATCTAACTATTGATTTAAGTGTAAAAATGGCACTTGTAGTCATTTTCTGATTTAAGGGGATCAATGTAAATTTACTTTACTTGAATGTTATGTTCTCTTGTATATTTTGGAAAGCTAAGAGAAATGGGAAAAAGACAGTGAATATTTAATATTAGTCTTTACATAACTACACACCTCTGCCTTCCTTTGCAGACATATTCTCTCACATTATATTCATACCCCAAAGAAATCATAATTACTCCTTTAATAGGTCATAAAGGGGGTACATAATTGTAAAGGATGCTCTGTGTTAAATTCTGATGTAGACACTGTAATTACTGTGCTGTTATTCCAAAGTAGAATTGCTCAGTTATTGTATGCCCTCTAGATATTAAAAAAACAATCCTATAGTAATGCATCACAAAAATTAGCTTGTTTTGAAATGCAAAACAAATCTGATCTAATAATCTTTTCATAAACTAATACATTAGAATGAATAATTCAAAACATTCTACCTTTATAGCTTTAAGATTGTGGCATTAAAGTGGACTCTTGGGAAATATTACAGCACATACAAATAACAGACTAAATAAATTATCTGAAGACAAAACTACAGCGGGAGATAATATTTCTATTGCCGTAGCTCCTGTAACTGACCCTTTGCATCAGACTCTGCAGAGCAGCTGCTGAGAAAAGTCTTATTCATTTATTCAGGGGCTAATACGATATCAGAAAAAGACTTTGTCGAACATCATTCACAGATAATGCCAATAATGTTCAGAGATTCAGCTGTAATAACCAGATAAGTCTGAATCCTCTGCAGGGCTTATCAATGACATTGCCAAGGTAATTGCATTTATTAGATACATTCTATAGCTCAGCTGGTTCAATATTTCAGTGCCGGCCTGATCCAAGGACATTTTGTAGTTGAAAGGAGGAGCACGGGATGATTTGTCAGCAGTTTTTTTTTTTTTTTCCACTTTGTCTCAGGTGCAAATGAACTGAGGGGAAATGGAAACACGCAGGGAGACTTTGTGATTTGTGGAAACATCAGAGATGTAGAGCTTCAAAGGCCCAAACTGTGGATGTGAACTGAAACTTCTGTCAATGCAGCAATACCAGTGCTGGATTTATAACAAAGGAAAGAAATGCCAATAAAAACCAGAACACCATGAGAAATGGACTCCAGCGTCCACGTTGGACGGGCTGAGACCTTTTTCTCACCGTCTGAAGATAAATCAGACCAAGCCTCTCTTGTTTTAAGTCAGTTAGAATTACCAAAAGGATTTCTGTTTTCTAAATGCAATAAAGAGAGAAACAGTATTTGTTTATTGATGGTTTTCAAATCAGAAGTTTACCTAATTGTCCTCAGTATTTGGTAGCATTTTGTTTGAACTGTATGACGCGGATCAAACATCTTGGACTTCCTTCCACACACTTCTCACAAAAGCTTGTTGAAGTTCTGACACCATTTTTCCTGGTGTCAGAACCAGGAAGAACTGGTAGAACAGTCCAGTGTGTAAGCTGCCTCGCTTGATCATGTATTTCCAGATTTTACAACTGGAATGGGGATCCCAGTCTTTTATATTCCCAATGAATACAACCAAAATAAATACAACGATGGTCATTTTGGCTGAAAAGTTCCACTTTAGATTCATTAAATCACAAGGCTTTTATTTATTTATTTATTTATGTATTTATTTATTTTAACAATGAGGGCTTTTGTTCCCGTGTGCATTTTCAAACTGTAATCTGGCTTTTATATGTACTTTAAGGAGCTTCTAATTGAAATCACTGTATTTGTCTGCAAGGTCAAGAATGTGGGATTAGAAAATTAGATGATTACGCAGCATATGCCACCAAATTTGATGTGTTTTGATGCATTATTAAAGTTACAGTGACTAAATGTCCTCATCCCAACATGATATAATGATGGTGTAATTGAAACAAATAGCTAAAAATTGTATTTCAAGACAATCGCCCAATTAAATTATCACTATGACAACATTACCCGGACATTTCATCTTGAGATCTCTCATTATAATTAGGTAATCAGCTCCTTTCTAGATAATTTCTCACAATCATCAAAAAAAAAAATCATAAAATCATGCAAAGATTGGGTGAGAAAATTGGCAAACTTGTGGGGCTTTTAATGCTGTGTCCAAACACAGTCAAATAACAAATGCACCAAACCACATTAAGGATTTGAGCTGTTAAAATAACTGACATGTTTAGAAATGTTGTCCTAAAAAAAGTCTAAGTTTCATATAATTTTCTCTCTTAAACTGAGAGCATCTGCAGCTGACTAAATTTTTGTCACAGTGGGGGAAGAGGAGTAGACTGAAGGGTTGTGGACATTCTTTGAGCCGTTTCCTCCCCCCCACACCTGCCACCCCCAAAAAAAAAAAAATCTTCCTGAGTGCTGACTTCACAAATGGGGATTTATCCTGCTCTCTTTCCATGGCTAAGATCGACTCAGAGCTGTTCCAGGTCAGTGTGGCGCTGCAGGCGGTGACAAAAACAGAAACTCAACTGTCTGAGACCTAACTTCAGACTGGAATTTCTCACTTTGATATCAGGCAAACATATGTTTGTTTATCTCATGGGGACATTGCTGTATAAATCTAATGCATAATTTGGATTTTGTAAGCAAACAACAAGAGATTCTACATATATTTGCAAGTGGCCTGAACAGCAGCATAGACGATTCACATGTTTTTTTGAACACGTATGTAAAACTGAATTACAGGGGTTTATTTGACCACTGCTTGATAGGCGCAAGCTAAATTTTATTTTGCAATTCCAAAGCAGTCGCTGTCAGCCAGACGAAGTTGGCATTACTTCAGAGCTCTTGGAGAAATGGAGCGACTCCAGGCTGTCAGCTCATTTCTTTAACCTCCATCCTCTCTGCTGGTCCAGTTGCAGGGGTGCTTATCATCTCGTTCAGCCGTGAATATGCTGCCCTGAAATTGGCTTGGGGAACAAGGCACCAAAAATAGGAGGTTGGGTGACATTGATAATCTCTGCTAATGACACGTTAGCCGTGGCTTGCTCCGGAGGAGAGAGAGGCGCCGTTATCACACGCAGCTGTCTAAAGCTGACAGCGTCTGCCTCACACCATCAGGGCCGCTGCTTTCCGCTGATGAGAGCCACCTGAAATTTTGATGTGGGAGTGCGTCTCATTCTTTTTGCATATCTGTGCTCCCCTGATATAATGTGACCCATTATAACTGTTTAAATCCAGTATGAGAGAGGTAATGACTATTCATGAAGAAATACTTAACTTTAATTTTCCCTTCGCTTTTCCTCCTCCAGGCCTACGTCAGTGCCAAGCATGAAGGGGACAAGGTCATTGTGTTTGATAGGGCAAATGTGCTCTTTATCTTCAACTTCCACCCCAACAAGAGCTTCCAGGACTACAGAGTGGGTGTAGAAGCACCAGGAAAGTATCCTTTTTTTATTCTGATATGCCATGTCATATCTACTTTCTTTTCAGAAACTGAAATTCCTTTCACACAATCTAAAGTTACTAACAGCAATAATAGCTTTCTTAGCAGAGATGGTGACTCGAGTCTGGAGCTTAGTTGAGTTGCACTTTAGTTGTACAAAGAAAATTTCAAACTTGTGCTGAACAGACCCTAGATGTTAACCCGTGCTCTCAAGACTTGAGGCTTGTCTTCATTTTGCCGTTTAAAGCTTCGGGACTTAATTTATACTTGTATTCAGGTACAACAGACTGATGCTCTGAACACTTGAGATTTGCCTCAGATTTGCCCTTTAAATGTTTGAGACTTGACTCGGGCTTGATTTCTGGGACCAGAATCTCATGAACAATCTTTATATTATGCAGTCAAGGTGAGAGTGAGACTGTAGGGGTAAATCATCTGAGTAAATAATTAATGTGTTCATTCTGAGTTACTGTGGAGTAAACATATGACAGGTTGTCATGGTAATGCTTGGTTCTACCTTTTTTTTTATTTGTATTTGATCCCACTGTTGAGTGAGCATCCGCTTAATGTGAGCTGCAGACTGCAACTCTTAACGCAGATGCACAAATTCTCTTGATAAAGGATGTGTTTGTTTTGTTAATCAGGGATGTTTGTGAAATGTTGCCTTTTATAACCTAATTCATAATGATCTCTTGAATATCTTTCCATCTACACTCTGTATTCAATAGCTTGGGGTAATTTCTAAACAAAATGAACTTAGCATGCCTTCAAAATCTTCTTTTTTCTCTGTTAGGTGAGTGCCGTTACAGAGCTTTTAGTTTTTCAAAATAAAAGCAGTTCTTTTCACAGTTACTTTTAGAAATTCAGTATTCCCTCTGATTCCCTTATTACTTCACACCTCACTCTCCATTTGATGATCTGTCGGTACACCTTTAGACAGGTTGAGTCTTCAGAATTGAAAGAAATTGTTTTAAATACAGACTTAGTAAATAGATTCCTAATCTTGCAAATCCTTGCACTCATAATGAGGGGAAAAAAATCTATTAATTATATATAATGCACTGTATTGTGGTGGACTAGTGTAAACAACATTATTGCCAAAAATGTTTTTTTCAGAACTAAATCGAGTCCTGTCTGTGTCTTCTAGAAGTTTAACAATAAAGAGTGTTTACTTTTTTTTATTATTGTTATTTTAATAAACATTCACATGTGTACTATACTTTGGTAATAATTACAATTTATCAGTAGGGCATATATTATTTTAATGTAATATCTTACAGTTCTAGTCCAAATAATTCACAGCAGTTGATAAGGTTTTGCATGTTTAATTGCATGCTCTGAAAATTACAAAGATTTTGCATATAACTGAACTTGGCGATAATAATTTCCATTCCTAAGCTACACTGCTCATTTTAAAGACTTGAGATCTGAATTGGGTTTGGAAAAAAGTGACTTGTGAATGTCACTGCTATTGACTTACCTCTTTTAATGCACTATATTTGTGACACCTTTATTTATTTTATTCCTTTCGTTCCCTGAGAAAATTGCTAACAGTATTTTGCCAAGATAATAAAAGGAGACAGAAAATTGGAAAGCTGCAAATGAACAATCCACACACAGAGGAGTGGACTCCTTACCCTGCTGGAAAATATTATTGTACACCTAAGGAACTCTGTGGCTTAGCAAAAACTGTATGCAAGTCCCCAGATAATGATGCCTCATTATACATATAATATAAATTTAAAGTAATAACCACATTCCACTTATATCAGCTGCATTGGGAAATGCTACAGAATTGCTAATGTAGCAGCTGATACAGTCTTCACTTCTCCTATTGTCAGCACTCTCCAAGAAATGCTTACACCAACAATGTGTCAATCATCATAGTTTCGTTCCTTACTAGATGCTAAAAGCGGTTATATGAAGAAGACTGTGAACTCTCCTTCAGTTCTTCGTTTTATGAGGATATAATGAAATGCATCTATTTATATGTAGAAAATGGTAACCTAAAGTCCACAAAACCCAACAGATTAAGAACTGTCGGTGCATCCAGAAAGATGTAGTGAAATTTGGATTTCAGGTGCCTTTCTACACTTATAGATATTGTCGGATCTAACCTAAAGAGCGAAACATTTTTATTATGTACTGAGAGGTGAAAGAGTTGAACTGATGAAGGTTGTGGTTTTTCCCACTACTATAAACCCTTCTCTATTAAATATTCTCAGACCAAACTTCCATGATTTTGATTTATTTTATTTATTTTGTGCTCCTTTCTCAGATTTGCATCAAGCTCCCCTTTAATCTTCACATTCACTCTTGATGATCTTAAGAGCTTGACTTGTCTCTTAATTAAACTCCTACGTTTTGACGGGGGGCACAAGACATTTTAGGGTACTAAGAATGTCCCCTGAGAAGACTCTAGGCTGAGAAGTGGATCAGAGATTTAAGCACTCTGCGGGAGCCCTGTTAAAAATAAACGAGACTTGTAAAGACGCACAGTTTTAATGACTTTCCCACCTCCCCTTCCCCCCCCATCTCCGAGGTTGGCACTTTGTGTCGTAATTGTTGAGGGGGAATATGAGTTGGTTGTTTATTGCATTGTTGTTATGCTGTTAGAGAGAAATAATATCAGAGCCCACTGATTCAGAAAGACTCTGTTTAGCAACATTGGCTGTCAGGAATTTAATGAGTCCCCCAGTTGTTATTGCAGCAGGCCTAATGATCAAGAATGTGTAGGGGGACAGGAAGCTGACAGATCTGTATTTTTCATCGCGGACATTGCTCCCTTATGAGGCCGACTACATCTCACACCATCAGTTTCCCTGGTGGACAGGAGGCTGTGCTGCTTCTTTGGTTGTGATTAAAATACAGTGATAATGAATCAGAATGCAATCCAAGCTTGTTTTTCTCTGGATGCTGGCTGTTAAAATCTCAATCTAATCTATGATGAGTTAAGACGATGTCGCAAGCGAGAGTATCTCTTTTTTTTCCCCCTTTCTAACGATGCCATAACAAAAGCTTCAAAATGCATTTAAATATCATTGAAAACGTAAATGATCTCAAGCAGGCATTTAATACATTTTTTCAGAAAGTTAGATTAAAGGTAATTAGGTTAGTATCGCTCCGTATAGCAGAAACAAATTAAATGCTGACGTATATTTATAAGGCTTGGAAGAGTTCATGTTTTATTTCTGTCACAACCCCAAACTTCAGCGTTTTCTGTGGGGATTGAATCTAATAGACCAACACGATGTACTGCATTTTGAGGTGGAAGGAAAATGATGCATGTCAGACAAGAAGAGCATTTAATCATAGAAGTTACCAAGAAGTCAGTGGTAACATTGGATGAGTTCTAGAGATCCATCGTTGTGCAATGTTGTTTATGTGGTCATTGGTGGTAGAATCCTAAAATAATTCCCATGTAGAGGATGCAGCAAAAATGCAATTTGGGGACTATCTACAATTGCAGCAAAAAAATTGTTCTACCAAGGAATGAAGACAAACGCTTTCCACACTTATATTTTTATTTATTAAAAAACAGAGAGGCAAAAAAAAAAAGTTCTGTTTTTATTTTCTCCCATAACATATACTTTCTGTTGCTCTATTGGATAAAATGCCCATAAAAAAAAACAAAAAACAAAACAGTCTGACATTTGTGATTTTAACGTGACAAAACTAAACTTCAAGGGATGTACATAGTTTTGCTAGGCATTGGTTGATACTTTGTAAGTTTGTTTGATGTGGGATAATTGTACTTTTTGCCTCGTGTTATTAGCTCGATGTCTAGAGGGTGAATTTTGGGCAAAGCGCTAATAGCCGAGCTGCAGAGTGTCTCTAACATCGTTTTTGAGGATTTATTTTCATTTAGATAGAACCACATATTTTCCTCCTGGTGCTTCTTTTGATGTTTAAGGAGAGGTCTCAGACACTGGGTGTGGGTTGAGAGGAAATGCAAATAAATGTGAGGGCAAAGCTCCGGCTGTCATTATACAGAGAGGCGGTAAACACATAAAGGCAAATGTGCTGTGTGTGTGAGCAAGGTAAATGCGCCGCGTGTATGAGAAGATGCAGATCCTCCGATGGGAATGTGTGCAGAGGATCCAATTAGGGGAGAAGACAGATGAAAGTGCCACTCAGAGGCAGTGGAGGTAAACAAGACAAGCTCAAAGAGTCCAAAAGTGCTTTTTCATTACACTCAGCTGTCATATACTTAAACTTTCTTCTACCTGTGTGAGGGTCAGGATGTCGCAGTGGAGCTCTGCTCTGCAGCCATATCTGGAACTAATGGCTAAATGAAGCTGACCATGCTGTGTGCCGCTGAAAATTGATCCACCAAGGAATAATGTTTCCTTTGGCAATGTAGCAAGTATCGTACAATAACTGAGTGTCCCTCCGGAGTAAAAAAGAAAAGAAAAACACATCACTGATGTTCTTTTTGTTGCTTTCTGTCACATGTTGGATGCTGCCTGCTTTTTAAGTCAGGTTTCCAGATGTTATTTCTCACCTGTGGAGCTTCTGCAGTTAATTATTCAGCTACGTTAAGTATGGTGTCGCCAAGCGGAGAGTTGTTTATGTGTACAAGAACTTTTTGGTTAAAAAGTGCAAGTCGCCTGGTAAAAATGAGGGGAAAAAGCTTGCAATGCATTGATCCTATAATTCATTTTCATAATCATCTGTTAATCATAATTTAAGAAGTTCATAACAACTACAACTGCAAAGAACTAAAACAAGCTGGGAAGCGTGAGCATCCTGTATACAGAGACCATTACTCGTCGATGCATCCGCCCAGAGATAAAATCCCAAACCAATATGTTTTTCTTCATGTTTTTCCCACCCTTTTTTCTCTGCCCCTGTTTTGAGTGGAGGAGAAAACTGCAAATAAAACCCAGTACCAAAAACTGACGATAAAACAATAACTAATTATGAAAAGCTAAATAAGAACTGAAGTTTATGTTGCTGCAGTGCACAGTGGAGAGGATGATAAGGAAGGTAAATGCATATCCCAAGTTCACTTGTAGAGAAATGCAGAAAATTGTTCAGTGCGAGATAATGCCACTGCAATAAAAAAAAAATTTATTTAAAGACTTTTTACTTGGGTTGTAATAAGATCTCAAGATATTAAATTGTCACAATATTTCTCATTAAAGTGAAGTCTGTGTTGTCAGCATGACTTTCTCTAATGAAGTAAGTCTAAGCCATTGTTATGGGCCCTGTTTTATCTAAAGTCAAGCCCAAAAGTATTCATAGCTTTGACAGTTTTAGATCTAAAATTATTTTTAATTAACCTAGAAGTTTGATTCTGTTGGGGTATGAGTCAGGTATGTCTCAAAAAATGAAAAATAAAAGGGATATGAGTTTAAA
The DNA here is from genome assembly GCF_904066995.2 of Poecilia reticulata. Taxonomy (NCBI): domain Eukaryota; kingdom Metazoa; phylum Chordata; class Actinopteri; order Cyprinodontiformes; family Poeciliidae; genus Poecilia; species Poecilia reticulata. The sequence continues at coordinate 27,431,622 of NC_088842.1, forward strand.
ACAAACTATTTAATGATTTCTGACCAACTTGTTTCCTCTGGTATTTTAACGATTTCAGACTCAGAACTATACTAGATGGCTTATTCTGAGCCACATTTGACAATCTGTCAAGTATTTACAATATTTACTGATAAAAGACATTGCAATGTATGAACTGGTTAAACCTGGATCAGAGTATTCTTCAAGCAATTCCAAGTTATTTAAGATCCAGCTTGTGTATGTTTTTTTTCACACTTTCTCTCTTTTGTGTTTTCTCCAAAATCTCATTTTGTTCTCATCAACGTAATATTGTGTATTTTTATCTGCTGTCATGAGCTGATTGTGTTGTTACACACTTTCCTCTTGCACATTTTATGTAATTAAACTACCTTTTGCGAGATCCAGTGTATGTAAGCATGAAAGCAATTCAAAAACAATAATCAGTCTTTATTCTTTACAAACAAGGTCAGCAAAGGCAGTCAAAGCTTCATGCAGTCTGCAAAAGAAGGGAAGAACATTTTGGTCCTTTATACACTACCTACGCATTTATGTCAGGAGGTGACTTCCTTCTTTTCAAAAAGGAATCCTATATACATTACAATGATGAAGGTAGAGATAATGAGCATGAAAGTCTGTGACTGCAGAGGTTTCAGTGTCAAAGTGTGAGGATTGATCAAAGGGTTTACCGCAATGCATGTCAGGTTGAGATTCGGAGGTGTTATACTCTGAGCTGTAAGGTAAATAGCTCCATTGTCAGGCAAAACTTTAGCATAGGATGGCAACGTCAGGGCTTTCGCCTGATTTATCCAGCTACAGACTTAAAAATGCACATCATGGCCTTTACCATTGGTGTTTATAAGTGCAGCTGGCTCTGTAGTTAATTTTTCTTTTTGCTTAATCATTTAGGGAATCATGAGCAGAAATCAAAACCCGAAACTCTGTACATTTTGACTTTAAAACAAAAATCACAAGAACGTATCCCTCAGGAGTCACACATTCAGTGACAGTTTGGCCTCTTTATGCTTTCTGACAGGCTTATCTTTATATGTGTCTGTTTTTATCTTCCTCTGTGATGAAAAGGAGAAAAAAGTTGAGCAAGGCCCCTCAACAAAATGCGTTGCTCATTAAAATGCAGCGGCCGTTAGGTTTTCAGTGGTCTGTCTCCCATCAGTGTCTTTTATTATTTTCTCTCCATCTCATGGTGGACACAATCTTCAGACAGTGGTCTTTATCTGCCTGGTTAGAGTATTTGAAATCCCAGCTGGATTCCGTCATGAAAGCTGTACCTGTAGGGGCAGATTGGTCTTTGATTTACACTGTGCCAATAGGCAGTTGCGATTGTGTCAGGTTATCATTCTCCCTTTCTGTCTGAGCGTTTCCTGGGCTGCCGTGCAGAATAATTCAACTGTAGATGTGGTGTCACTTACTCACTAGAATTTTGATCAAAGTAAGCACTACAGTGTATAGACAATATTTCCAAAAATGATCAGCTTTTGGATGAGGTAAATAAAGGAAAAAATATGCAGTCTTTTTTTTTTCTAAGCTTTGCTCATAGCAAAGTGCTCCAAGGTATATGAATATGACTCCACACGTAATTGTTCCATATGCAACTTGTAGTGCCTAGAGCCTCCATAGGGTGACCATAGAAACGGTTTAAAAGGAAGAAGACGGCATTTGATTTGTTTGTTAGTGAATGCATTTATGCAAACCATGCAAGGTCATGTTTCAACTTAGCTTTTTGTGTTTTAAATGGCATGTCGTCACAATCTTCCATGTTGTTCAAGCTTGTAGCTGTATTCTTTTTTTCATGACCGAAATTGGAAAAAAAGCATAAAAAATATCATTGAATTCAGACATCAAGCATAACCTGTTGTTTACCCAAGACATTATTGATGGAAAAGTTACCAGTTCGACTTCACAAACTGAAAATGCCTTCATTGCTAGTCCAGTGAGAAGGAAGAACTCAGAAAAAATGTTTTGCAGAGGAGTAGCTTGGAATCCTAGCATAGCCACATTAAAACTCTAGAACTCTGTCCACAGCTGGTTTCTCTACATCAGTTTGTTACAGCCTCTTACTTGATTAACTTTACCCACAGTTGTCTCCTTGTTCTGGCTACTTACTTCCTGCTTATTAAGCTATTTTCATTACATTGGCATAGCCTGTTTGTATTCTCTCCTTCAGATTTGTGTTGTTCTTTCCCTCAGAACCAAGATTGTGTCGTTATTCAACGGCAAAAGTGGAGTGTCTTTAGTCTGTCGTTAGATAATGATTCCGTTCACCCATTTAATTTTACAAAGCTAAACAGCCTTCCTTAAATGATCTTTGTAACAAAATTGCTTACCGCATCATTTTCCTACATTGTCATTCAGTGACCAAACATCCGTTAAACATTTTACTGTTGCAAAATGTGTAACGAAAAGGAAATGCATTGGGATACAACGGGCTTCCAGATGGCGTTGTTTCAAATTAAATATCATCATTGATAGGTATTTTCCTAGAACCTACATAAAAGAACCACAGACAACGTATATGAATTTATGACTAAACTTCTGCAAAAGGAGAAGACTGTCAACTGCTCCTCTGAGCCGTTCACAGAGCGTTCTGAAGATCTTTGGGTAGAGCTTGTCTTTTATTTTCAAACTTCAAAGAGGGAGGATAGGCAAGATAGACAGCAGAGGAAACAGCAGAGGTCGTAAAACATTTTACCTAAACACAGCAAAGGTCGTAAAACAATTTAACATCTGACCCATTATCTGAGCCCGGTTCAAATCTCGGTCAAACTGTTTCACATGAAGATAACAGGCAGCTGTGACCCCCAGGTCAGTTCACACATACAGTTTAAAGAAGAGAACACTTTAAACTGACGAACATTAGACTGAAATATGAACTAAAGTAACAACAAAATGATAATACCAAAAAATCCCTATCAATCATCCAGGAAACGGCATTTGTGATTTTTGAAAGTCTGATTTTTGTTATGAAAGTTTAAATTTAAAATTATCAGAATTATTTAAAAGCGGTTGAAATTTATTTGATTGTGTTTTAGTTATTCTACTTTCAAGTTGTTTTTTAAGGGTGTCTGGCTCTAAATTATAATAATACCTGGCCTTTACGTCTACATACTCAAGTATTCAGATTTTCTTAAGATATATATTTCTTTGAACCCAGCTTGAATCAAATTGACACAGTATTTGAAGTTTAAAAGCATGATTATATGGAATGCTGTGCCTTGTTAAATAGAGATATGAGAAAAAATTCAAATGGAACAGTATTTTATTTGTGGACATAAAAGTGCATTTTACAAGACCAAAAAATAAAAATAGAAAAGAAAAGCTACAGCTAGCTGAATCTGAAGGATTTAATTGACAAGTTAGTGTAGCAGAAACCTCAGGTACTGCTCTAATGCAGCTGAACTTTTATTTGCCCTTGGTGGAGGTGGTTGTGCTTTCTCTGACTGTTTTCATCATTATATAACCTGCCTTTTACAAGCTGTGGACAATAATGGAGCTTTGTTAAATTAGTTATCAGAATCAGAAAACAGTATAATATTGTTAATGCTTAATGTTAGTTTTACATACTCAGCATTTTTAATGTCTTTTCAGCTTTAAAATACATTAAGCTTTGGTTTTAGCTGCGTAATTTCACCATAAAAATTAAAGACCCTATTTTTAAATTTCACATTTATTGTCTTAAGGATATCTGAGAACTTTTAATGAAGCAATTTATAAAATATTTTTTGTGGAGGTATAAATATGATTTTGTGCCTTTATCAGATTGGTAAAATTGGTTACATGATATTTAATACATATTGATGTGGTAACAATTCACCAAAAGGTGCATAGATAAAATGCCACCTCTCCATTCTGTTTATCTCTGGTGAGTATTTATGAGCAAAGGTGTTAATGTGGACTATTCTCTTTTTGAAATTTTTGAATAAGTTGGATTGTTTGTTTTTTTTTACCAGATGTACAGACTTTTCTCCATTTTTTTTTCATCAGACAAGAGCTAGGTATGGTGGCCCAGAGGTCTCAGGTCAAATACAATAGCCCCAACACAAATGAAATACCCGCAATGGAAATACAAAAGCTACCATGGAAATGACGTAACCTGCAGCAGAAGTAACGGTGCTTTATTTTTTAATAATTTTTCTTTATTTGGGTTTGTCAACTGAATACATTCACTTGAAGACTGGTCTCTTCCCTTGTCGCTTAAAATCTCATTTAATCATTTTGTTAAATCTACTTTGATTCCAAGCAACGTAGATACTTGCTTTATTTCTAGCAATTTCTTAGCCCTTCTTTACAGTCAGTCACTGTAGAAGAATGATTTATTTTACATTATTATACGTCTCTTCTTTTTTTATTCCTTGATAGAAATTAACTCTAGCATTTGTTCCTCCATTATGTAACTTAAATCAGAACGTGTGGTGACATTGACTATAAAAAGACTAGACATGGCATTTATAACACTTTAAAGGCCATGCACATTCTGTAGATGTGTGCACAGAGCTCACTTAACTCTTGTTTACCCATGGTGGCATGCTATTACCTCCATAGAGGTAGAAAAAAGCAACAATGAGCTTACGGAGAAACCGAGTGGCGGCTGGGGCTGAAATTGTGGTCATGGCATGATTGTTTTCAGGTCATCAATGACTCTAATCTTCAAGCTTTTGGTCTGCCGTCTTTTCTTTCTAGTCATTTGGTAAAACTGATTGTGTTCTTTAATCTTCCTCTTTATTCACAAAGGCTGTATTGATCACAGAGTCTCCCAGCTGAACTGCAAGCTGTCTCTGCAGCCGTCTGTAGCTACTAACAAAGACGTAATCGCTCAAACACTTCCAACTACCAATTTGTGCTGGTTCTCACTTCCTTGCAGAAGAGTTTGATAGGGAACTCTAAATTACTGTAACTGTGCCTCATTCCCAGGACTTTCTGTGTAACACACACACACATAGACACTAGTCAGCCTCAATATTAAAACTACTGACAGCTAGAGAGAATAACATAGATTATTTCATTAAAGTAGTCCCAGTCAAGGGGTGAGATATATTTTGCAGTGACTGAAAACTCACTCAGTTTTTTTAATTTGATGTGCTGAAAGCACAGAAAATAGTCTAGAGTAAAAATGAATGACTTTAACAGGGGCCTGATCGAGATTGCTTGACTAGTGGATGAGCACAACTCCAAAGGAGGCAGAACCTGGGAAATGTGTCCAAATGCAGTGGTTAGGTCCTGCAAAAAACTGGAGAGGTCCAATGATGGGGACATGTGCACCCAGAGCTTTTAAGAGCAAACACTTACCTGTGTAGTAGTCAGAAGAGCTGCTGTGCTGATTCTTTAAAGTAAGAATGCAGAAAGGGAAAAAAATAGTATCAGAACACTGAGAATCAGCCTGGCTCTTTTATTCCAGTTCTTTCCATTACAGCAAAGCAAGTTTGGAAAGGGAAACAGTTTAAGGTGTCGATTTACGGTCAAAATTCCCAGATCGCAGGCATGGCACAGTAGTTACAGTGAGCGCCTCATATGCAGTCCCGAGTTTGACTCCCATCCTTGGTGATGTACCGCATGTTTGTACCCCCTCACATACCGCCACTCGAAGGATTTGAGTGGCGTTTGAGTTTCTGCAAAGAGGATTGGTCCATAATTTGTCTGGAGAATGCAAGTCGGTCACCAGCAAAGCAAGTTGCTTTACCAGTTAAGATGGTATGTGGTATTGTGGATTTCACTCAGAGACACCTCCCCCTCAGGAGGCAGTTCTGCTCTGGGGGTTTCTGAGTTTCTGGCTTGGTCTGTGAGAACGGGGCTGTGAGGGTACGGGGGTTAGAGGGCTGCTGCTCCTGTGTTTCACTGCCGACCTGCCTCAGTGGGGTGTGTGACTTCTCTGTGGGGGGGGTGTGGTGCCTGCAGTGCTCGGTAGCTGAGGATACCTGCCCTTCTCTGCTTTTTGGCTCTGAGTCCTGCGAGGTTAAGGGTCATACGCAGTTCATATTTTATTCACAGAATCTGTCTACTTTGATTTCAGATGCTACCCTGATTTTCTAAAGTCAATAAAGCAGTTAAGAAGCCATTGCTTTCTTCTTCTAAACTCCCCTGGCATATTCAGGCAACTTGCTTATCCATCTGGTGCGTCTGATATGCTGCATCAGAACATGTGGGGGGAAAAAAGTACTTTTCACATGTCTCCTGTATAATTGTTAGTTTAATTCCTTATAGACAATTGTAAATGACTCGCTCTCTGCATCTTAAATAGTTTTTGCATTTTATTGCAAGGGAAGACTATTTCTAGATGAAAAATTTTCCTGTTGCAAAGTTTGTAGGTAATGTGGATTTCTGAATTTTTAAGTCTCACCTTATGGCACTTTGGGTTTTTAGTCTCCTATGCATTTTCTCTGACATTATATGAATCCTTTAACTGACGCTTACACCCATTCTTTTCCTCAAGACAGAAGATGTGTACTACTCTTATGTCAAGCACTCTTGTGTTAGTTTCCTGAAAATGTCCTTGGAAAATAGCTCACCCAGCTAGTTCACATGAGCCAGCTGAAGGACAGAACTGGGCTCTCTTACGAAAGGTGGGTACGTCCCGGAGCCTCAGCATATGGCATGATTTACATATTTCGTGGCGTGTCTTTCTATTGTGGTCCCTTTTTCAGAATACACACAATTCATGGGAGCCTCATAATGGGAGCTGCCATCAGCCCGCTCTTCAGTATCTCTGCATCCTTATTCAGATGCTCAGAGGAGAGACAGTACTGGGGGGGGGGGGGAAGTGACAGTACGTGGGATTGCCTTCCTCCCCCTTCCTCACATACAGTACATAAAGCTTCTCCACACCTGATCAAAGGCATCACATTTTCTCTTGATTATTCAACTGTCTTATACCTGCAAACCTTCACAGCTCTTTAGCCTCTCCCTGACACAAAAGAGCAGATAATGAATAAAATGTCAAATATAAATCTCATCATGTATAATTAACAGAACACATTTCATTTGACGTACAGTTAAGACAGTGTTCGTGTGGGGATTATAGGGATAGTTGTGGTGGTTAGATCTACAAAACTGATACAGTGCTTGTTTGGATTATATCAAACTAAAGCATATGGATGCCTTCAATTGTCCTTTGAAGCTAGCAGATGCTCATCTTTCTGTATAAATATCGCTTTAGATGAAGCACTCTTTTTACGAGTACTAAAAAAATACAGACCCAATGTAAATAAGGAGATGAACCAAAAAGAGTTTAACTGTTCGTCTGTTCAGCCAATAGCTTGATGCTCTTCCACAAACGAGATCAGACTTCTGTTCATCGATGGTCTTTAAACATAATTGATGATGGCTTTAACTGTTAAAGATATACGCCATCTTATTACTCAGTAAATAGAAACAAATAACAATAAACAGAAACACTTTAATTACTTTTATGTATAAAATCTAATTTTAAATCACTCTTTCTGCAGAATACTAACATGGATCTTTGTACTGAGCAAAACATTTTTACTACCCAAAACAAGTATAACATCAATATATATTTAGAGGGTTCTGACCAGTGAAGCAGCACTTCTCCAAAGACAAACTTGCAGTTCTCCACATTATAAAGAAAATACCTTGGAGATGATATTAAGTCATTGTTGCTTAGACAATGGCAGGAAGAATGTTTGGATGTTTAACCTGTCAAACCTAAAAAGCTATTTGTTTAAATTAGCTCTACCATTTATGATATAAAAAGTGGTCAAATATTCAGCCGGTAATTTAACATTACCTTGTTGATGGCAGTAAAATCTGCATATGGCTTCCCAGGAACTTGCTAATTAAAGATTAGTGGTACTGTGCACACAAATTCTATATATATAAATATATTGCTTGTTGTGTAATTGTTCCATCCTGAAAAAAAGCAGTTCAGATGAGTTCAGTAAAGTCCTAAATTAATTGTATTCATCCTCAGTCTGAGTGTATGTAATAATTTGGAGGAGTTGGAAGTAATTATGCCCTACATTTTTGTGTTTTTTTCCTAGTGTAAAAAAAAAAAAGCTGAAAAAAATCAACATCTGTTGCCACTTATTTAAATTTATCATCAAACACCATTTATCCAGCCTATTAGACAAAATTATCTGATTGTATGGTTAAGCATCAACTAATTTATTCTGTTCATGTAAGGCAGCATTAGTGTTTTGGTTTCTCACTGTCACATTTTAGTGCTTTGAGAAGTAGATGAATGCTAATGGATGGGAGGATTTCAGAAAGTATACACCACCTGAGCACTGCTAAACCAAGTCTGCACCGATAATAAAACCTTTCCTTTTTTATCTTCTTTTGTCTTCAAGCTCTTAAGCTAGTTTCCCACCGTTATTGCACCTTAACCCTGATCTTTGTCAGATACAAAATCAAGCTGGATTCAGATGAGGTTCAGTATGGAGGGCACGGACGGCTCGACCATAACACCGATTTCTTCACTGAGCCCCAACCCTTCAATGGACGCTCCAACTCGATGCTGGTAAATATTTCTAACACGATACTTTTGACTCATAAGAGGTCACCGGTTTTTTTGTTGTTGTTTTTCTTGTTGAATGTCACTGAGTCCTAGTTTTGGAGCACACTGCAATTACAGATTCAGGGCTGTTGTTGAGTCTACAGCCACTTTTCTCCGAACCAATGCTGTATCAACATCATATTCTGCATACTAATTTGAGTATGATTTGGGAGGTTGTTGTATATTCACACTGAAGAAGAGGCAAAATTAAGCAGGCTCAAAAATGTCAGTATGCATACTAAATGAGGACAGAGTGTGCTGTTGATAGACACTATTGTCCCACATAGCAGTAAACAAATGTGGGCTTTTTTTTTTTTTATTTTATTATTTTTTTTTTTTTGAGGAGTTGGTCACAGCTGAAAAGCATCAAAAGGAATTGTGGGCGTTGATGAGACGACTCTGGAATTGGCCAGAAAAACATTTAATATTATCTGACAAAGTTTGGATAAGCAACTTTTGCTCTCAACTAAACCTTTAAAGAGAGACGAATTCTTCATAAATATTAGATTTTAAGCAGTACTGTGTCAGAATCTTTGTTTTTATTTGTTTTTTTCTTATTACTTTCTTTCATTCCTCTTTGTGGGATTAATATTAATTCTTTATTACGTTTATTACCATTTTTTTTTTGTTTTTACTCTTGATCCTTAATATATATTAATTTGTAAATGTATACAGAAATCTTTTTCCTCATTCTATTTACAATAAAGATTGCACCAAGCTGAGGTCAGTAACTCCTCCTTCAGGTTGTTTTTGAGACTACAAAACTGAGCTTAGTTTTACTTGCTGTTTTATGAAGAGTAATATAGATTAAGATAGCCCAAGAGCCTAAATACCTAACGCCAGGTCGCATTTATTTTGTCTTTGTAAACAACTTTGAAAAATATTTCACCCTCAGACAACTGTGTTTTTTTCTCTCTCCATAAGCATGTGCTAATATGAAGTTTTTCATATTAAATCCCAATACAATACATAGAGTTTTCAAGGGAAAGAATACTGTTGCCAGGCAGTGTACATTTAATTATTTGAAGGGTGTGCAAATTGCTTGATCCTTTGCATTAGTCATAGTTAACCACATTATTGATGCTGAATCCTGACTCAAAGTTACGGATGTAGATCGCCACCGTCACCTGCATTTTTTTATTTTTTTTGCTTTCATGTTTTGTTTTCGCAGAGGTTTAAAAGACCCACCTTTAAAATCCAAAATGTTAAGGCAGCATTTGAAGGAAAAGACACAAGTTTTCTTTCTTAAATACACACCATGTTGATGATTTGAGCACTTTTTGTTCATCTCCCATCACTCACAATTTCTGACAAATGTCTTCTCATTCATCAGATGAATACAGAATAATACCACAATAGAATATATATATATACTTTTTTTTTATGGACTGAAACAGTAATAACGTTAATTTATGCAGTGACACTCAGTAAAGTTTGGGCTAAAGCCTAAAGTGTTATGTATAAATATATATACCAACCCGACAGCTTATTGATGCAACTTTTAATGTGATTGATGAATCTCGAGGATTGGTGTGTTTTTAGCTTTTGAGAATAAATTCACAGCAACAATAACGAGCATCGTTTTGAAAGACGTGACTTTAATTGATGACAGCTATCATTGATATCCATCATCTGTTTCCTTTTCTTCTTTTGCTCAATAAATCAGAATAGCTTTAATGAAGGGGTTTATTCTTATGCAGTTGGAGTTTGAATGTGACTGCTGTTGGATGTTGACTGCAGGAAATCTGTCTACATTATCTTGCCTTCTTGGCAGCGTTTTTCTTTTTTCTTCGTCTTGGCAGGAGAGAGGTTGCTTGCTTTTCTTTTCTCAAACATGTATGCCTTCACCCCGCCCTCACTGAGCGGATATGCATCTCTTTAACTATTTTACTCTCACAGTTTTACCGTTGCAAAGTAATTTTGTAAGTGCTGCCAGGAGAAACAAAGTCTGATGAAATAGCTGTCAGCGCATTAATGTTTTCTCCTTATTTATGTTGAATGTTTGATTTCTCAAATCAGCTTAATTGGCCTGAAACGGGGTTTGTAGTGAGAGAATGTTTTAAAGCCATTCTAATGAGGTTTAAGTGTGCTGGCATGAAAGAGGGCTGCTTTCCTGGCAAAGTGCCACTATCTCCCTGGTCTGGGACTCTCAGCCTAACAACAGCCCCATAATTTACTAGCTTCCTCTCAAGCTTTTAATCTCAGATAAAGAAATGATCAAATGTGGCTACATGCATCAAGGCTAGATCCATCCATCAGGGGGGAAGGGAAATACTGTATCTAGTCTCCGTTGCATTAGGTTTTGTTTGTGAATATCATATTTGCCTTCTCTGCATTTTCTTTTGCACAAGCTTGGCAGTTACCCTGAAGTTATTGGGCGTCATGGGAATCTGATATCTGTGGTTCTTTCAGTCTCCCCAGCAAACAATGTGCATTATTCATGGCGTCAGAACTTACCTTTTCATGTGCATGCCTTTTAAACCTGCACGGCACCATGTAGGGATGTAAACTACCTGAAATGACGAGCCGCTGGTCCTCCATCATGAGAGCCTCTTCGGGCTGATACGATCAAATAGCATTGGTTCTAAAAATGTAAATTTTGTCATGTTTGCTCCACTGATGCCCAGATATACTCAGATGGTTACCTGCTTTATGTTTAATCCAGTTTAGATATAATGATGAAGTCATGCTTAGTGTTTTTTGTTTTTGTTGTTGTTGTTTTACGTTTGCTTTGTTCTTGTGCTTCCTAAATATTTCATGGTTGTGTCTAAATTATTTAAAGAGAAAGTTCAGAATTTGTAAAGTTCTATCAAAAAGTTATAAGGATTTAATATCATGACTCAAATACACAAGTCTTTAAGTATAAATCGATATATGTGGCTCTTATAGTTTGAAATCTATGACTGATTTTAGAAACATAATAGTGGTTTGTGTGGAAAAACGATGTACTCTTGAAATTGGCATTCAAGGCAGATAAACTGTTAATTATGGCATTTTCTGTTTGTACTCTGAAGTTGGATTTACTGATTTCCCAGTCCGAAACACATCCACTCAAGTTTCCGCTTGAAATTTAAATTATGACTGAGAGTCTGCGCTTACCAGGCCACAATTCAAAATTCAATATGGCTGCCACGTATACAAAAACACAGTGAAAGTTGCAGGTAAAAACCTAATATTTGCACAAACTCAGAACTAACGCATCACGCCCCTTTTGCCAAACATGTGCAGCGTTGTTTTAAACAATTTGGGACATCCACAATGTTTGGATGTGTTGTTCTGTAGTGCAACTTTAAAAAGTAACACCAAAGCAAAACAAAGACAACACACAGCTATCGCTACGAGCAATAAGGTTTTTCTCATGAAGCTACAGTGCAGGAAGTAAGGTGAACCACACCAAATTTTTATGTCGACATCCATATTTTTTAATCGCAATAAGATATGTAGCCCGCTTCGCACTTAACTGAATTACTCACCGGAAACGATGTCAAGCAGGATGTACATCAATGATAATGGAGAAAAATCTGATAAAGTCCAAATCCAGCTGCCTGGAGCATTTAACCAGCTCAAAATGCCGCACAGCATACGCCCTCGTGGTGTGATGAGAAGTTCCTTTGATCAGAAAGGATCTCCCAAAAACGGCACATTTATGGTGCATTCAAGTAAATCTTATATATTGGATTATCTAAGCATAAAGCAGCTCCAATGTGATTTCAACCTTTTTTATGCTAAGATTTTGCATCAATTTTACCCCAAATTTCAGATGAAGCCGCTAGCTGTTAGTATTTGCTGCATGTAAGATATTAATTGTTGATTTCTTGACAGAGCTGCTGTTAAAGATATCTGAACTGTCCCTTTATATTTGTGCCATATTTGACATTGCACCTGCTGGGTTGCCTGTTCATTTGAACTTCACTTGAACCTCTCTGGATCAATACTGAAAGTGTTGCTGTAAATGGGTGGAGGATATAATTCAATATCAGGTGTTGGGCTGTGAACTTCAAACTGCCATGAATTTCTTTTTGCAATCTTCAGCCATTCCTGAACACATCATTCCGGAGCTATTTTGTCAACTTTATTTCAAAGGTTCTTCCTTTTTCATGCAGACTCTGATCCGCTATCATATTAGCTTAGGTTTCATCACTTAATGACACAGTTTCTCCAATCTGTTAACTTTTTTTTTTTTTTTCCTGAGTCTTATTAATTTAAACACAAGTTCTTCTGTCGTGTCCCTCTTGGCTAAAATGTGAAGTTTAGTTAGCTAGTCATCTGCTAATTTTGGCACTCGTGCAAATTAATGGGGAGAAAGAGAGGAAGTGAGAGGGAAGGAGCCGACAGGGAGAAAAGGATGGAGGCAAGCGGGGACTGCACACGCGGCACCCAGTCTCCTTTAAAGGCGGCTTCATAGAGATTTGACAATAAGAATATAGTCTGGAATAAAGCTACTTTTTCTCCTCCTCTTCACACCTACCGGGTAATGACAAGAATAATCAGACAAAAGCCACTGCGGGGGATGCAGCAAGGTGCCCACATCATCCATGTTTTATTTAACAACTAATGCTTTCAAAGTCTGCTCAAACTTCTTTTCTCCCGCCTTTTTAATGTGTCTGACTGTTCTCAAGCTTCCTCGTTACAGAGCGGTAATAAACTCTATATCTTCCAAGAACGCATCACACTGCAGCCTGTGAGTGCACATAATTAGATCAAGGAGGCAAAGTCAGGAGCATCCTTGTATCCTGGTAGGCTCTGGAGAACACTATGTAACCCTGACACCCAGTGTTTGCAAATCTGGTCAGGGTTTACTGTAATCTATTTAGTCCTGTCTGTGGGATCCTTTTCTACGTTATCAAAGAAATCAATAAAGATAAAACAGATCCAACTCCTCAAAACAAACAAAGGAAAATGCCAACATAGATCCCAAAAGAGCTTATAGATTGTACACACAGTGCATTGCAAAAGGACCTTTCCACATTTTGCCACATTACAACCACAAACTGCAATGTGTTTTATTCAGACTGTTAATGAAAGACAAATATAAACTAGTGCATCATTGTTAACTGATGAGAAAAATATGAATTGGTTTTTAAACTTTGGCCAGTAAAAATGTGAGAAAAAAATGTTTAGTGAATTTAGAGTGAAGCTAATATATAATGTATAGATTCATTACACAGAGTGAAATATTTACGGCCTTTATTTGACAGAAGAAATTCTCCAGAAAAACATTTCCAAAAGCAAAATATGGGAGTGACATTTTTCTGACTGAACAAATAAATACTAGATGTTTTATAAGCAAATTAAAACGTATATAAAATTACGTAGATCTTTTAAATATATATTTTTAAAAAACGTATTTGATTTGAAGTCATGTGGTTAAAAAGTGCCATTACCATCATCCAGTAAGGAAAAAAATACGGAACATGGTCAATTTTGGAAAAGTTTTCTGAAAAGATCATTGTGATGTTTTCTTTTTTTGGGGTGGGAGGGATGTCACAAAAAGAGTTTGAATTGTAGAAATCGAATTGTGTACCCATTAAGAAATTGACAATTGTGCTTTTGGCTTTGGTCAACCAACATGGACTTCTCTGTTAGCAAAGTGTTTAATATTAAAGGTTTCAAAAGATCCCAGAGGAACTGATAGAGACCCTTTTCACAGACCTTTTCTGTGACTAAACAAGATGGGGGGGAAGTTTGAGGCAGGAAAATGACCAGACCATTGAGTGTGTTTGAATGAGAAACATACCGTTTCATCAAAGGCCATAAAGACCTCATTGTGAAATGTGTTCAAAATGTAGTGGATGTTTGGGGGTTGTTTTATGGAGTTGAGTTGAATAGCCTTTCATTACTGACATGGCAATTTAGCCTGATTTATAACAGAGAAATCTTAAAGGAAACATTTGAATATCATTTTGAATAAAACTGCAGCGAAATGGTAGATGTGCATTGGAATAAGGTGGCCATTCAGAGCAACCTTTTTTTTTTTTAAAACTGCTTGGTGAAGAGATTTGCATTTAAGCCCACCACTGTTTTGTACATTTGTAATTGTTTTCATTCTCTTTTTACGTATGTGTAAAACAGCAGGGTTTTTTGTTTTTTATACCTACCTTTAGGCTATTTAGTACCAGATATGACAACTGATACTTTTAACTAATCATTTATAGTCTACTGTAATATATGGTGCCTCACTGGTCCACAGAATATTTGGGAGCTTTGGGTTTTGGGATGTATGTAATTATTGCCAAGTTTCATTCATATTATTGAAACATGACACACTGATCTTGACTGGGCAGTGAGGCCTGCAGTACATTCAGTATCATTTGTGATTCTTTTCTGACTCCCTGGGTGAGTCGTTGCTTTGCTCTTGGATTCATTTCGGTAGACCAGCTTCTCCTGGGAACCGTGACCTCTGATGTTTTCTCCATGAGTATATAATCTACAGTAACTTTATGTCTTTGGGTCGAGTCCCAAAGCTTTAAAAATGACCTTGTGACCCTTATAGCAGTCAATGACATTGTTCTTCACCTGTTTGGGGGGTTTCTTTAAAGTATGGCTTTGTATTTTGCATTATGGTCTTTTGATCTACTCATTTGACAGATATTTACGATTTAAGCAATTTCCTGAATCCACAGCCCTCACGGTAATTGGACCTGGATGTTTCAAGGGAAATAAATTTTAAAAATGAAGACAATTTGGGTAATTTATGATTTAACAAGGAGAACATTAATGCTTTCACAAATGGACAGATTAGTTTGGATATCTTTTTTTTTCCTTTGAATGAATTAAATTATCTTTCAGTAATCATATTTTCACTGCTCTGCATGCATGTAGCTACAATATAATTTCTCCCAGTCCAGCTCAAGATTTTTGTGTTATATTAAAATTGTTGCACATCTGTTAGTTTTATTTATGTGCAAAAGATACTGACATTTAAGGAGCACATAATACCATCCATCCATTGTCTATAACCATGTCTTTGTGTGACTTTTGTTAATCGTGGCAGTTTAAATCAGTAGTTTGCCTCATTAAGGGCAATATGTAAAAGGGAACTGTTTTAAATGGATACAGATAAAACTGAGTGAAATGCTCTCATTCTCTTTATCTAGATAAAAATCTGTCAACTTTCTTTGTCTAAGAGAACTGACAGTTTGATCTCCTATGGGGAGCCTTTTATGAGGCTTTTGTACATCAAGGACTACTATTGAACAATTACAGTTTATTAATTTAACTTGACAGAAACTTTTAAATACTCTTGAGAATAAAAAACTCCCTCAGTGAGGAAATTTTCGGCTATCCTTCTTGGAGTTCGTGTCACATGTACAGTTTTGTTTGAGTGTTCTAATGTCAAAAATGTAATGCTAAGAAAGTGTGAAGAATAATTAGCTGCTCTGAAACCTTTTGATAAACTTTGCATGCATCAAAGGGGGTTGTCTCCTGTGACAGTTTCTCAAAAAGAAATTAATCTGAAATACGAAGGAGAAGGAAAGTGAAGAGAAATGTAGCAGGCTTGTGGCAAATGATCAAAAGCCGTTCATTTCCGTGGCGCAGATCTAAGACCTGACGTTGATGAGGAGGTATGAACTAACAGAATAAAACTGTGACAGCAAGCAAAGGACCTTCTTCGTACTTTTACATACATATATAATATCCAACAGAGCACTGTTAAATCCTCTCACACCTCTTTGCACTGCATCACAAAAGTCTAGATTTGCACACATCAATTACAACCCTAAACAATGTCATGTTCAAATGTAGTTTAATGTGATCAACCAACAGAAAGTAGTGCGCAACTGAAAAATGAGAAACCATTCCAAAAACTGTCAACAGTGTCATTAATTACCCATCCGTCCTTTATACCAATGTAATCCATTTACTGTTGCTTGTGCCCGTCTTCTGCAGCCAATAGAAAAAAGAGAGAGTAACTGTATAGGTCAAGAAAAACATGCAAACTCCAAGTACATAGACTAGAAGTTTGCTGCACAAAATCCATGCTGGCAACATTCAGCGGTCATTTAAAGAAAAACAAATAATCTATTGACAATATCTGTTTGAAGGGTTATTTTAGTCATATTGTTTAAATATCCAGATTGGAAAACTTAAGATAAGGTCCTTTGTAGTCAGAATGAAAAATTGGAAGGTTGAATGTTTCACACCAGTTCTCAAAATCCAATATGGCTGAAAATACATTTTTAGACACAGTTAAAAAAAGGTTTTCTGTACTTTTAACTGTGCTCCTTCAATAACCATCTCATCAAAGTGTTTAGAAGTCAAAAATTCAGAAAAACATTTTAAAAAATTGTTACGTTAGCTAGACTGGCCACTAAGCAAACCTCAGTGGTTTTAGGGGTTTTACTTCATAGAGTGGACGTAAAGAAATGTTTTCTTTCTTTACTGCCCCATAAACAGTTCCACCCATCCATGCTGCACATGCTTAAAAACAATCCTGCAGCATGATGCTGCCAGCACCATGTTTCTCCACAGTGATGATGTGTTGAGGGTGATAATCAGTGTCGGTCTGTCACACATGTTGCCTAGAAAGTTACATTTTGGAGACATTACACATAGGTGGAACTTTTGAAATAACTTGGTTTCTGATCCATACATTTTCTGATGTAGGGATCAGAAAAAAACAAGTCTGAATATAAGTGGACACTAAACCTTCCACCATCATAAGCCATGTGTAATTGTAACAGTTTTGAGCTAAATTTTTGTTGCTATATTGCAACAAACTGTAATAAAGTGCAATTATATGTTGTGATCACAATGTGATAAAATTACTAGAATTTTTATATAATTGATACTCCAAACTGCAAGCACACTGAATGGAAAATAGTATTTTTTTTTCTTTTCAAGACTACCCAAATAAAAATAAAATTCATCAGGGTGTAATGTTTCAGCTTGACAATCTAGTAACCCTTCTTGTGAGCATATCATCCTCTAAATCCAAAGCTTAGCCAACCTCCAAGGCAGGTTTTGAATTGTTACCCTGCCAGATTCTTTGCCTGCCTAATATACAAACTACATGTTGTCTACAGAAGTGCTTACAGCGGGTTGATTCTTGTTAAGTGAGTAATGGAGCCAAACAGAGACATGTCTGGAGAGTTAAAGTGCACAGATAGTCAGGCAGTGCGTTCACAAGCAGCTGGGGTCTGGAGAGCGGAGAGTGGATGTTCCAGCGCAGCGCCTCATGAATCCTTTATCAGTGTGTTTGAACATTGATCAGATTGAGTATTAGCCCAAAGGCTGGACTCAGCTCTTGAGGGGAGTGCAAAATCCAAATTCTCTCATGTGAGCACGCAATGAGGCAACAAAAGAACATCCACGAGACAAAAGGAGGCAAAAAAAATAAAAAAAAGGGACAAAGTATGTCGGCAAACTTTCTGCTAATCCAATATTTAAAAGCGAAATCTACTTTACTTCCCTCTCATCTCATTACGTTGTGCACCTGTGATGGAGTAAAGTGGAGATACGGTTTTTTGTTCTACAGTAAATGCTGTTTGATCCGACGGTTAGAGGAGCCTGCTGTTGCCTAGATATGAGATGTTCCTTATGAGTGTGGGAATGAAATGTGCTTTGAGAGCGGCTGAAGTAGTAAACACCTACTCCTAATGAGTAATCAGAGGCAGCAGAGGCTTTGCAGACATATTCAAACAAATCCCAGAGGACAGTTTGCCCTGACGAAAAAACAGTAATGCGTTGAAGAGAATTAAGTCGAATATTTCTGAGTAATTCATTTGAATATGTAGTGAGTGAGTGGATGGGAATGATGATTCATAAATCCCCCACATGATTTAACCGGGGATGTGAAGTCATTAGCACGGAATATCAGCAGGGTTATCACAGGGATGATGCGTTTGTGAAACCATTCTACACACACTCTCTACGTTATTTATTAGCAGAAAACAAATGTTTCATATCTTGTTAGAAACTAGTTCTTGGCGTTTGCACAGTGGTCAGCAACTTTTATCATCTAAAGAGATGATTTGAATTCGACTCCTAGTGAAAAACGTGTCTAGAGCTGCAAAACCTACTTAGCCCAATGTTAAATGTTTGTATCAACTGTTGATGAGGTATTTATGAAGTAAGTTTTCAATTATGCACCAGTTAATTAAGCAAAACACACCAAAAGCATGAATATTCGAGTGCAGTGATTGTTGTTTGACTCAAAAATTACTCAAAAGAGAGATGTGTTGTAAACGATTAAAGAAAAATAACAAACCTACTGGAATATGAAGTGGCTACAAATGGTTTGCTCCTTTTACATTCAAAATAAAATCTATTCTATATGTGTGTGTCCTTGATATATATATATATATCAATTTGTTTACACTCACATTTTTTTGTACGTTTCTGTCATATTATAATTTAATTCATAATAGTGTTCAAAAGTCTTAAATTTGAGTTTGTGAAACCTGCAGAAACCACAAACTGTTTATGTTGAATTATACTCATCTGCTGTAGGTTTGTTTCAAAGCTTATAAATAAAATGCATGCTGCACAACACGCTGGCATAGTCAGGTGTGAAAAAGAAGAAAAAAACAAACTTGTAAACATAAAAGAAAAAATTTAAAAAGTAGCGGAATTAAGGGCAATTAAAAATGGTTGCATGGTACTGTGGATGCTCTATCCACCTTATGAGATGCTTTTTGACATATTGCTGCAGTTTTATGCTCAGTTTAACTAGAAGAAATGCCAGACTTTCTTTTTGAGCAGCTTTTACTGAATTATTTATTGTTAAGGACTTTAGTATTTCGTTATATTGAATCTTCGGATTGTGGAGGGAACCCTGCAACGTTTGAGTTATGTCAGCAGATGAAAGTCTTTAGCTGTGTTTGTCAGAATGTATGTTTGAAGTAATTTGTTAATTTGAACGTATTCCGCCGCATGCGACATTCGCTTCGCTACATTTTCCGTTTCATTCAGAATTCGTCACCGTTTGTCACACTCTCCGTTTAGTGGAAATAAAAGCTGTTGACATACTCCAGGTTTGGCGCAGTGGTAGCTTTTGTCTGAACAGGTGCAGCGATTCATTCTGGCTTTTCTTCCCTCTGTGGCGCCTTTGCATGCAGACTCTCCCACTGTGACTGTTTAATTAGGCACCAATGTCTGTGTCAGTGTTTCAGCGGCGGGCTGCTCGACTCCCTCAATGACAAACTGTTGCCAAAGAAACGCATCCACGGCGAGCTCAGATCTACTGATGCTGAGGGGCGGCTGGGAGAGTTCAGCGGGGTGATTGAACTGTTTACAACTCTGCTCGCTTTTTTTAGTGTTCTGTTGGGGAAATATCGCATCATTTATGTCTGTCTTGCTTTTCCTTTGGCATGAATCTGAAGTGACTAATGATACACGATGGCTTCTCGCCTCCAAATGACACTGTGAATATCAAAAGGATTGATCAAAGGCTTTATTAGCCACACGGCTTGAAAATGAGGCCCTCACTAGGCTGACTCTTTGTACTATATATATATTTAGGCAATCTGACATTTACAAGCTTTGTTTGTTTTTCCTGCCCAGTCCACAGAGCTTCTTTTATATCAGTTTATGCCCAGTGGCAGATTGTGCTTCTTCACACAAGCCCATATTTGCAATAGATACACAGCCAGTATTTGGGAGATAATGAGAAACAGTTATTGCATTGATTGGAGAATTTGGAAATTAACATTTTAGAAGACGGGGTGCCCCCAATTCATGCACAATTGCTCTTTTGTGAATGGAATTTGGATTTTAAAAGAAATAACACACAAAAATTTCAACCAAATTAACTGAACAATTGAAGGCTTTAAAAGACTTCCAACTCTAGAAAGCTATCCCTAAATTGTTTAAAGAAATTGATGTAAGATCTAAGTGCAGACAAAAAAAAAAATATGCAAGAATTTTTCCCCTGCTAGATGATGTTGTAGGAGATCTCTGATGGAGCAGTGAAAGTATTTTTTATTTTATTTTATTTTTTTATGTTTTTGTTAGATTGTAACATATTTCAACTAGCTAAAAGCAAATACTGTATTTTGCAGTTTCCCCTCATATTGTCAGGCCAAATATAATTGCAGGATACATTTGCAAGGTTAATGGTTTACTTTTCCTCCAGGCAGTACATATCATGAAACATAATCTTATCAAGTCTTTCTCCATTTATTAGCAAAAGTCATAATAAAATATTTACTCCTATATTAATTTGATCTCCACCCCAGTTCGTGTTCAGCAGCTGTGATAGATCTTAAAACAGATGCATGTGTGAAAAAAGCCTCATCCTCAGCTATACGCACTGATCGGCCACTTTATTAGGTATACCTATTCAACTTCTTCTAACAGCAATTCAGTCAATCACTTAGCAGCAACTCATTGCGTATGCGCCTAGACATGGTGAACACAAATTGCTTAAGTGGTTGGTGAGTGTATAATCTTTCTTACATTATCAAAGAGTTATTCAATTGTTCTACAAAAGCACTAGTTCCTGTCATGGTGCGTGGAACAAAAAAAAAAAAAAAAAAAGCAACAGAACATGCCTTGAATTTCCAAACCTCCTAATCCTCTTTGAATTGCTTCAAGTACTATAATAACAAATTGTCAAGCCTTTACACAAAGAAGCTTTCCTGTAGCCTTAAGGCCAAAGTTTTTTCTTCCACAAACTACACTTGCAATTGCGACTCACATGTGAAAGCCATAAATAACATAAACTTCACTACTCGACATCTTTCCAAGAATTGCTTCGATCGAGCAATAAGTCACTGGAATTGGTAGAAATGCTACGCAGCACACAGATTTTGGTTGCCCTTTCAAAATGGTGCTTTTGCATTTTGGTCGCTCAGCAGGTGGGTCATCTTCTCATGTATGTGTCGCTGCACCTCTTCCCTTGTCCTAAATAATTTAACATCTTTGCAGGTTTTTGACCCTGGGTTTGCGTCCCCGACGAAACCTTCAGCAACTTTTGATTAATGTAAATGTATTAGTTTCATTTGTTTTTTTGTTTTGTTTTTGTCAGACGCTTCAGAGTTGCATTCCCCAACCAAAAATATACGAAATGTTGTCGAGGGGAGAGTAGCGGTGGGATTTGGGCTTTGACACCCTTTTGCTCAGTTTCCTGACTCTAGTGCCATCCAGAGGCCGAGAAGCTGAAACACTGTCACGTTAATTATACCTTCCTAACCTTGATGGTTCACTTTGATCAAAGCTGTGGCGTTTGTCTCCTATCAGGACTTACTTTTTTTGCTCACATGTGAATACACCTCTTTGTCTTTTTCCTCCTCCTTATCCTTCCCCAGGTGACACATCGACCTTGGTTAAAAAGGACAAAAAAAGTGTCTATGCCTCATCATGAGGCACTACCAGGTGTTTATGTGTCACTTCTAAAAAAAAATACAATAAACTTGAAGATTTGGTAATCTCCAAATTGGTGATCTTGTTAACATCATTAATCTTCAGTTGTCTCACTTTTCTTTCTTTCTCCCTGTCTCTTTCTTCCTCAGGTCTACATCCCCTGCAGAACAGCTATTGTCCTGGCCAACGAGGAGATAGATTACTGTTATTAGAGGATGATTGTCTCCACAGAGACCGGGATTGAGAACAGATTCCAAGCTCAAACTGAGTGTTAACAATCACCTTCATCTTAAAGTGTCAACCTTGCACACCGTCCAAAACCTACTTTTTTGTCTCTGAGCCTTTTTCTGAATGAAGGGGTTGAACGTAAGGCGTCTTAAAATGATGTGCTTTCAAAATACCATCTGTAACCTTAGACGGTGTGTAACCCCATTTACTTCAGATCGGTCCATTTGGGAAGCGTCCAACCTATCCGAGCAGCTAGATGCTAAAAATCAAAAACCCTGCCGAGTCCATCCGACGCTAGCCAGCAGCCATTTCTCGGCTTGGTTGCGTTTGGCTTGTCATCTGAAAAACATGACCAGCAACTGTGACAGAGCCAGCACTCATTTATTCAAACATAGAAAAAGATAAAAGAAAATAGAGTATTTCAGACTTAGATGTGTTGAAACAGAAGTGATTTGTTTGGATTCATTTTGTATTAGAATAAAATACAGAAAGAGACACCAAAATGTGTGTATGTAACCACCTGTGACCCGTCTGTGTTCAACATTTCTGTCGACAAATAAAAAGTCCCTTGCACTAAATAATGAATTGATAAATCATTTTACAGTAGTGTCTTGTATTTTTTTTTAAAAGCTATTCAATGTATATATCTTTATATACATTTTTTTTACATACACTGTGATGCTTTTCACGTTTTGTCACATTACAGTGGCAAACCTCAAAGCATTCTGTTGGAATTTGAATTCAGAACCAGACAAAATACAGAGTAATTTTGAAGTGATGGGAAAATTAAAAATTTTTATTTTTTTTTTCAAAATGTTACACAAAGTAATGTGAAAATTGTGGCATACATTGTTGTCAGCCCTTTCTAAATCAAGACTTTGGAGAAACACTGTAACTTCATTTGTAGAACGCAATTAGGGTTACTGCGTTTGCATATTTACTGAAACGTTTACCTTTTTTTTCTTTTCAAAGTAGCTCAAGTTTAGTCATATCTTAGATTTTAGTATGTCAATGAAAATACATTTTTAAGTCTTACCAAAGATTCTCAGATGGATTTAGCTCTGGACTTTAATTAAGCCATTCCAGCACACAATTAAGCTTTGATCTGGACTGTCTGTTAATTTAGGTCGCTGCTTGTCCTGATTTCCACCTCAATCTTAAGTCTTTTGTAGCATGTATCAGGGTTTTTTTTTTTATGATTTCCTTCTATTTAGCTACATCCATCACAGTTCACTTTCTCCCTTTCATCAAGTATCCCTGAAGCATGATGCTGCCACTGCCGTATTTTACAGTGAGGATGGTGTGTTCAGGTTGTAGTTGCATCTGATCTCAGTCACTCCTCCTGCCTCTCTGCCAGCACCTAATGAGTACAGTGTACATAAATCACACACCGTGCAATTTATTATTAAATGTTGGATTGTATCTCAGAGCACATTCAAATCCACTTCATATTCCTAGGATGTTGTACTGATTTTATGAATAGTCATCAGTTTGCCATTTTAAAAATCAATTTGTTCATTTTTTTTTTTTTTTGCAGAATTTGCCCAATTTTTTCCCTTTGCATAAAGTTGTCTGCTGTTTTTTACTGTAAAATTCTCAAACTAAATCCCACTTCAAAACATTGATGCCGTCTCTCGGCACACACCAGCGTGAGACAGAAGATGGTATTACATGTGTGACTCGCATACTTGACTACCTTAGGAAGCTGTGTGTGATTTATGTACACCGTGCTCATTAGGTGCTGTCGCATTCCCCTGGGATCGTTCCCGGAAAAAAAACAAAAAAAAACAGGAAAATCCACACAGAGAGCGACATGTGCCTCTTTCAATTAGTTGTGACTTTTGTGACTTTTGTCTCAACTTGCTTGATTATCGAACAGCTCTAGGAGCGCTGTAGTGCTGTTGTGTGAGAAGGTTATTGATTAACTTAAATAAACCGAGGAACATCGCTGATGCTGACTGCTGAACTCGCACGCGCACCCCCCCACACACACCCCCACATACACACTTACAAAATGTCATTAGGTATGTTGTGAAAATAACTGCGATAACAGATCTCCTGCCAGTCTGTATGTTCGCTTCATTTTCAATCTCTTTGGAGTCCCTTGTTGCTTTTGGATGATTTAAGCGGCTTCCAAGTTGAATGAATAAAAGTTAAAAAAAAAGATTATTTTTTCATTTGCAGATAAATGCATATTTTCAGATTATTATGATCCACACCTTTTGAATTGGTTCAGACCCTGTCATTTAAGGTGTATACTGTAGCATATGGTGGGTTTTGATCTGCCTTCCCCGCAGCTTAAAGAAAACACATCCAAATTCAACACAATTTCCCTCTATTTAGTCAGAAATATTATGAACATGTCACCGCTTCTGTTTAAGTATTCAAAAAGAAAGAACTTTCTCCACCTCTTAAATCGCTCAGAGGATCACTTTGCATACATTATAAGCAACAAGGTTGTACACCTGAATTAGAGCCTTTAATCACCCTGTATCTGACCCAGTGTCACCGTCATTTTGCTGCTGCCACAACCAATTGTCCTCTTTTGTTCTCTGAAGAACAACTGATGTCTGATAGACTGTAACTGTTGTAGCGTTTCTCTTTCATTACTAATAAAGATTTTTTAAAAATCACAGTCTGTCAACCCAAAGCAATGTGAATAACCTGGATGTCTGGACTACTGATCCCTCTCTATTGTATCCTTGAGATAGTATGGAGGGAGGTGTGTGTGTGTGCGTGTGTGTGTGCGTGTGTGTGTGTGTGTGTGCGTGTGCGTGCGTGTGTGTGTGTGTGTGTGCGTGCGTGTGTGTGAGAGAGAGAGGGTGGGGGTAACTTTTGGCATGCTGATGAAATCAGAATGTTACCTTGAGTAAAAACATGCCGATTTTACAATAACATATTTATAAAAATCAACACATTGGATGATCTAATTTACCTTTATGTTATTTAAAGCAGAAAATCAACAAATGGGTTTTGGATTCTGTTGCAAAATAATCTAACATTGATTAAATAATTGTATTGAAAAGGAGGTACAGTGAACTGGAGGTTCTGTTTTCTCCATTCACATTAAATTCATCAGTATTCTCCAGTCATTTTTCTTTGGAGCTTGACTTTTAATTATTCACTGAAAATGTGCCTTTTTTTGTACAATGCAGCCTGGGAAGCTGAAAAACTTTGGTGCAATGCTACTTCCTGGATTGGTTGTGGATCGGCCAATTAATTCCTTTGGTGCTAATTGGCTGTACCCTCAAGACCAGAACTCTTCAAATGGAGGCGTGCTCTTTTACAGTCTGAGGGTTTTTCACTTTAAATATATACTTGTTTTTATCAGACTTGTTCTGAAGTTCAGTTTGTAACGTTTTGTTATGTCTTTTGCAGTTGGAATGCATGACAAAATATCCGTCTGCAAGTTAAAACTAGCGATATTTATCTTTAATTAGCCATTTAAAACATTATGCACATATAATACCCACAGAGGCATTTCTAAGAATACTGCACAACCGAACATTTTAGTGTAAACATAAACAATGCAGCAGCTTTCAATCAAAATATCTCGCCACAGATAGATTGCGTGTTTGTTTTGTGTGCTCGGATATTGCCGCCGACTGCAGAAAGAGCCCTGAAATCTCTCTGACGACAAAGGAAGGAATCTACTTTACACTCTGTGCTGCAGCACATAAAACTTTCATTTTCCATTTGGTGACAAGAAAAGCTGTGAAATGCCGCCACATGACTGCACGGAAGAATTCACCGCAAGTGATTCCCTACAACATGATGCAAGGAGGATGAAAGACAGCTCATCAGACTGTAATATTTTAATTTCCATTTCCTGGGCCCCCACACTTTGTTCTACTTACACCAGATTATGAGTCTTTGTGCACAGGCGTCGGTGTAAGCCTCTTAATAGCAACTGTAGCATGAATAGCAGTAAAGGGAAGCTCACAATAGCTTTTGTTGAGGCTGTCTCACAAAGGTGTGGATTCAATTCTTATGGGGATTTTTTTTATTGTTTTCTGTATTGTTTTCTTTTCTATTGTTAACTCTTTTCTATGGATTTTTCTTGTTTCTGTCTGAAGATTCAGCTGTTGGATCATATGGCTTCTTCTAAGAAGTAATTGGTTTGGATTCTTTTTGAGCAGCATCACAGACCTCACCCAAATTTCCACTGTCTGCACTGTCAAGTCTGTTATAATATATAAAAAAAACAGCAACCTTGAATCTGCATGTCCCTGCTAAGTTAGTAGTTACCAGCTATTGTTGTCTAATGTGTTTTTGTCTTCTAAACGTATTCTCAACCCAGTAACTTTTTCACAGTTGTCGCATTATAATCAGTTTGTTTTTGCAGGAATGCTGCCCTCCTTCTTCCGCCCACCCCAACCAAATAAAAATCAAGCAATAATAATAATCTGATTTTTTTTTTTTTCCAGCAGAAGACAACCCAGTCTCCCAGTACTTGGCAACAAGCAAGGAAAACATATTCCGCTGCATATAGATATGAGTAGCTACAAACTTATTGAAGGCACAACTGGCAGATAAGATATATATTATTTTCTAGTTCTTGGGAGGTCCAGCCCTTTCTTAAACCGCTTTGGGCAACTGCCCATTTAGCCCACATCAAAATCCACCTCTGATTAAAGTTCGCCACAGCTTTACTATATTCTCAACCTGCCTGAGTCGATATTTTGCACAACAAAAAAGAAAAAAAAACCTTTTGCTTTGATTAGACCTTAATAATCGGTATATGTCTCCACCAGTTTCGTACATGCGAAGATTCCAAATTTTTTCCTCTTTGTAAAATAGCTCAAACTCAGTCAAATTAGTGTCTGTGACAGGAACTTTATATATTTTGTCACATATTCTCAGTTGGATGATAATTTGGATTTTGGACAACTGAAACACATCAATATACTTTAACAATTCCGTTGTAGCACTAGGTGTATTCTTGCCAATTTTCTGTAAAGGCCAGATTAACAACTAAAAGTTGAACTGCCAACAGATTGTCCCTCCTGACATATAGAGCATTTCAGCTCCTGAGTCGCCATGGTTACTTCTCTGATTGATGCTCGCCTGTCATTTTAGGTGGATGTCCATGCCTTGGTAAGTTCCGTACTCTTTTCAGACGATAGGTTGCAATGTGCTCGATGAGGTCCAAAGCTCGGACTACTGATCTATAATCAAACCCATCTTTAAACTTCTTCACAGGTTTATTCCTGACCTGTCTAATGTTGTCCTTGTTCTTAATAAAGCTGCTTTCTCTCTAATAATCCCTGAATTACAGTTGGAATCCATTTGGATTCTATTTAGCTGTATCAAAGCACAAATAAAAACCTTTTCAGACTTTTATTTTTTAAAACGGCTCGAAAACCCCTTTTATTTGTCTTCGGTTTCACAATCATGTGCCTCATTGTGTTGGTGTGTGCCAGATTTCAGGTTTTCAGTTGCAACATGATGAAATGTGAAAAGGTTGGAGGTGGTTGAGTATCTTTGCAATGTGCTGTATGTTTGACCTGAGAGGGTGCTGAAACCCAAAATGGGGTAACCGTGTCGACAGTGTAGACAATGCCCCAAACATGCTGCAAAGAAAAAACATCAATACCACATGCTATGGCCTCAACGCCTACCTGAGAGCAATAACCACCTTTCTGAAACACTGAATTTTACAGGTGTTCACGTTATTGACTGCACTCCCTGTAGGTATCTGTGCCATGAAAAATGCATGTCGTACTGTATAAACTATTAAACTATGCAGTACAGTACATGAGAAGACTTCACACGCAGGAGGCTGTTGCGGGGGGTTCTGTGTTGTAACAGTTTGTTGAATTGCATTCCTTATTTGCCCTCATGAATATAAATTTCTAAACAGGAGTCATGTCATCAAAACTGGGAGGTGTGACAGACACAGAGGGGATGGCGTCTGCCGAGCCCATGAGACTGCACCAGTCAGAGAGTGTTTTTCACTGTGCAAACTGCTGCTGCTCAAATACAGTTTCATCCAATGGCAGATGTCACCGAATGGAGTGATGAAAGGGGTTTACACTTTGTGCGCTATCCTACAGCTCCCCTTTCTCTGCAGGATAATACAGTCCAAGCAGCAGGGAACACCTAGTGCCTGAAAAATCTGCTTAGACGCAGTTTGCTTCCTCCAGAGCATTTCTAAATGTCGTCTTGTAAAATCTGTTAATGTTTGAATAAAACAGCTAAGTGTTTGTATGGCAGCTAAAAACACTTAGCTGCCCTCAGAAGGCCACTTCTAAAATCAAGACTCACTTGTATGGATTGTTTGGAGTTATTTTTATAAGTCAGTCTTTCAGCATGGGCGCCTTTCTCTGCAGTTATGAGAAACATTCAGTTTTATTTGCAATATTTAGACAGGAAGTCCCTAGGATAGGAATCGAACCAGCTGGGCAGCTGCATTGAGAACTAACAGTAACTGTATCCAGGTTGCTTGCCGTACCTCTACGTTATACAGCTTTGAACACCTGTTACACACAGCATGAAATCTTATTCCATTTAAACTAACAACTTTAGCTTTTTTGTGTGTGGTTGCTGTTCTTTTAAGAGTGCTCCCTCCAAATGTGTTGCTTCTAACATTTCTACTTTTAGATTTTTTTTTTTCTAAATTGGAGAAAATTTGAAAAATTTCTAATATATTTTCTAAACAATTCTTAAAATTTCAAGCTACCACCACACATGGTTGCAACAAAAGAGTCAAATGCAGAAGCAAATACAGACACAGCTCTGCATTATTTCAGTAATTTAATCAAATAAGTGAAATTCGTATTTTATACGGATTAATTACAATGTGATTGTTACATATTTCCATGGCGACTCAATCATTGATGTTTTTAAGCATATCTGTTAAACAGATGACACGTTTTCATGGGCGAGCGATAAAGAGATAGATGCTGAAATCGGAGCATTTCAGCCAATAGTAAATCAAATATACTGCATCACTGTACATTATGCACTTATAAAATATGCTTAAACATTACAACATGTAAATCTTTATTGCACAGAGTAAAATTGTTCTTTTTTGTACAGAGTTATATTGTGAACCCACAAATAAACATATTAATTCTTGTACAAATTTAGGTAAGCTTTTGATCTTTTAACAAGCTTTGACAGTATTTTGTTTTTGCATTTAGTTGGCTTTATGATGTACAAACTGAACACATGCATAATTAATGTATGACTTCAGTTTGTTTTGATTAGGAAGTTGAATTGTAACTTGGGATATTGTTCTTTATCATGCAAAACCCCTTTTTCAGTCCTTTTCCCTCCAGAACCTTAAAGGAGTCTTTGAGAGTCTGAAAATATCAATAGATGTGTTTTTAAAGCATGCTCAGCTCTGTGACTTTAATGTAATTGGTTTACACAACAGACACAAACGGAAGCTTTTGAAGTGCTTGTATGGCTTCTGTGTTTACAGAAGCTTGCACGTTTTTTTTTTTTTTTTTGCTGTAAAAGTCAATAAGTCTTGTCTACTAAAACTTTTGGGAATGGTGATTAATTGAATTTTCCACGAATCTTATGATATTCTCCGCAGCACATAGTTGTGAAGCTGAGGTTTGTGGTTGTTGTATGACCAAATGTAAAACGGTTCTTTCATATTAATATTTTGCGTGGTACTACATGTTATATTTTTTCTTCTAGCTGTATTACTTATTGGTCTTTACACCGCACAAACATTTTGGATTCAAAGTTAGACTTTATGTTACTAAGAAACAAGATTACCAGCTTCCATTTATTTAGATGGTCATTTATAAAGAGGGGACTTCCCTCTAGACATCTCTTTCTGGGAAGCCAGAAAGAAGTAGAGATCTGATTTAATATGTCTTTTGAACCACTTCCTTCCCTGAGAACGTTGTTGCTACAAAAATCACCTAAGAGCACCTATTACCATTCATCAAGAATACCCACAATTGGCCTGCAGGGTGAGTAGCAGTCAGTAATATATCAAAAAACGTCAGATGAGGCAATCTGAAGTGCTTCTTCTACTCCAATAATGTTTTGATGCATGGTACTAGCTGTAGTCCAAGTAAAAGAGGAAGTCATTCCAGTAATGAAAGAATCCAATTGATGTCAACAACCTAAGCGGACAAAATTATTTCTCTGTTTTGCAGACATATTGTCAAAAGCATTAAGTATTGAAATGGTTGGCTTTACACTCACCATCCACTTTATAAGATTCACCGTATTAACTGCTTGTTAACACAGAGAGCCAGTCAGCCAATCACATTGCAGAAACACTGGACAAAGAGAAAATTACTTTTATAAGTTAAAACCAAGCATCAGAACGGGGAAGAAAGAAAATTATTTAAGAAAGCATGGTTGTAGTTATAGGCGGAGTATTTCCGAAGCAGCTACAGGAATTTTCATGCACAATTGTTTCTCAAGTTTATACAAAGTGATCTTAAAAGAGAAAAAAAAATCAAACAGGCAGCACTTATATGGAAAAGTTCCCTTGATGATGTTAAAGATCGGGAAAAACAGTGGTAAACTGATTTGACATAAGAATGTGACAGTATTCTATACAGTATGTAGAATACGATTAACAAACAACACTTCAAACTTTGTAGCAGGTGAGCTACTACAGCAGAAGACCACATCTGCTGTGGTAGCAGTGACACATCAGTAATTCATACAGTAATTCATACAGGCTCACCAGAACTGGACATTAAACAACTTGAAGTCTTGATTTTTGCTGCAACCTTCAGATGGAAGGGGTCAAAATTTGACGTAAACAATAGTTTTGGTATAATTTCTTGGCACACCCTGACCATATCGAAGCACTGGTGCTCAAATTGTCCATCTCTTTATTTTAACAGCATCCCTGTCTTCTGAGGACTGCTTCCAGGAACATACTGAACTCTGTCACAAAGCTCAGATAATCTCAGACTAGTTTCCAGTGGCCTGCACAGTCACAAGATCCTAACCCAACAGAACTTTTGTAAAGTTGCGGAACAAAAATCCTTATCACGGATCACCACAGAAATCTGCAGTGACTTTGTGACGGTGTCATGTCAACACTGACCAAAATCTCAGAGCAATGTTTCTGACACCTTGAGGAATGTACTCCATGAGGAAATTAGGCGGTGATGAAGGCAGGCTGAAGTCCAACTCATTACTGGTAAGGTGTACCTAATAAATTGACCTTTGAGTGTAACAGTGACTTTTGCATTAAATGCTGGAAAAAGTTGTGCAGATTAAACCGAAATCCTGATGTAGATTTGTGTTATCTATGAAGATCCAGGCTGGGATAAGAGGATCACCAACCACTCAGCCACAGCAGGACAACTGGGAGAATGGAGCGTGGCAGCTTTATTTCCCCCCACAGAGTCTTTTACAACTTCACAAGAAATTCATAATCATCCAGCGTTGAAAAGAACAGCAGGGACAGATGTGAAGGCATGCATACTGATGTGCTATAGGGGCATTTTTAAAAGTGAGACATGGCCGGAGGGCACGCTGTGCTCTGATCTCCATCCTTGGTACCTCAGAGAGAGATCCGCTAAGGACGACCTGGAGGAGCATTAACTTGTGAACCGCGCCATCTAGCGGCTGTGCGAATCACCTGCAGAGCACAGCATCGGGTGGAGCCACAGGCGCCACGGACAGCTGGGTGGGTGGACTCATTTTTTTTTTTTTTTTTTTTTTCTGTGTGTGTTGAGAGAGAGAGTACTGCACACCTCCATGCGCGTGCCCTTCCTACGGAATCATCTGTCAATTTCCTGAAGGGGGGGGAAAAAAACTAAAGCTGTTTGTTGCTGATTTGAAAGTAAGTGATTGTTAATTATTCTGTTTTCGAATGAAAGAGGAGGAAAAACTCAGCAGCAGCGCGGTTTCATCTGAGCCACGCTCTCGCTGCAGTTGTTAATAAGGAAGCAGCGCACATGGACTCCGAAAGGACGGAAGGATCATCCGGCTGATGCAATAAAACTTCAGGGCATCTCGGAGAAGCTCCACTCTCCACATTAGCAGACTTTGAAGTTGCGGAGTGTGGTGTAAATTGTCAAGAAACCTAAGCATCGAGGCAAGTTTAAAGAGGTTTTGTTGATGTTTACACTTTTAAAAAGTGTGAGCACTGCCGGCGGAGGAACATTTCCTTTTATAGGCGCGCGCTTCACAGCTGTAGTTCTGGCGGATGAACTCGCGTGAACCCAAAACACGTATGAATGAACCTTCCTGTTTTCCGGGGCAGGTTTAGAGCCTGTTTCAATTTATCTGCAGTAAATCAGAAAGGAATCCAAGTCGCTGAGATCAGACCGTTTTGTTTTCTAAATCAGTTGCGTTACATTGTGAAACTTAATTATTTTTCAGAGACGACCCAATTTGAGCCTGAAGCAGAGTTTATTTGGGGGCCACTTTCATTCCGCCCATGCTTGGTCATCTTTGAAATCAGCACTGACGTTGTTTATTTAACTAGTGATCAGTGAATTTAAAAGACACAAAGATTTAGCACTTTCTTTTTAATTTGTGTTCAGGCTTGTTGGTCTGGAAATGCATTTTCATTTCTCTGACTGAATTTCATGAACTTAAAATAACCAAACAAAAAGCCTGGACGGCCAAAGGTTTCTAGGTTATGCTGTGTGCTTGGGTATAGCACAATGTCCACATAAGGAAAATATAGTTTAGAATGGCAATATGACCTTAATTTAATGTAATAATAACGGATTAATAATTATTTCAGAATCAGTTAGGCAATCATTTTCATGTATTTTATCTTCAGACAATATTTGTTAATTTATTTTACCGTTGGCCTTCCAGAGACTAAATGCACCAAAGTCAACTATGACAGTCGGACTTCAGATCATCATAGCATCCTGACTCTTTGTAAAAGGAAAACAGATTTGAAATTGGAGTAAACAAATTCTTAAATCCTGCATCCCCATCAGTCCCTCTTCCTCCCAACAGAACCCAGGCTTATTCTAATACTTGGCTGGAAATATGTCTTTTTCTCAGAGGGAATGAAATTACATTATTTGTTTTTAAAGTTATTGCAATGATGATTGTGTATTTGCTTCTACAACTTGAGTTTGAAAATGAACACCAATTACTACAGCGAAGAAATGAACAAATAACTCAAAATTCATAGTTTTTGTCATAACAGTTAATTAGCCTTAGCAAGGTTCATAAAATAAATGCAAACACATTCAAGGCAGTAATTAATCCTCCTAATAAGCAGTGTTGCACCTGACAAGGAACCATAAAATTAATAGCTTTTTTTAATATATTTTTGGAGCAATGCTACAGGCAGGGTTGTTACCAAGAGGTCAGGCACTTATCAAGGATACATAAGGAGATATGAGATAAAGTTTTTGTGTGTGTTATTTTGTGCTGTAGCTTGCCTAGCCTCCTTTAGCCTTTTTATTCTGTTGGAAAGGTATGCTGCAACACAACCCAAAACTGGAGAAGGAAAAAAAGATGCGTACTTTTGAATATTTTTTTTGGAAATAAAAATGTAAACATTGCAATTTGTATCCAGCTGCCATTGAGTCAATATGGTGTGGAACTACCTTTGACTGCAGTTGTGTCTACAAGTCTCCGTATTGTTTTCATGTGCTTGTGCACCCGGAGACCGAGATGTTTGTCCATTCGTACTTAGCTCAAGTTCAGTCATACTGGATAGAAAGCATGGACATGGAGTTGGCAATCTTTACTCATGAATATCCTTTTGAGCTAAGCCATTCACTTGTAGATATTTGGCTATAGGGTTGTTGACCTGGAAGGATGTAAACCCTCACCCTAGTCTCTAGTCTTTTGCAGCCTTTACACATTTTCTATCAGGATTTCTGGAAAATGGAAGGACAGCTCCTTCCACCTTCCTATAGAGTCTGATCAGCATTAATACCTCCCAGGATAATGCTTCTCCCACTGTCTTCCAGCTTAGTGTCTTGCATAATACTTGCTTGAAAGCCCAAACCTTCAGTTGTGGAGTTTCATATATGTTGTGTGCCCCACATGGCTTGTGCTGTAGTGAAAACCTAACTTTGGCTTTTTTCCAACAATAAGTTTATTTGTGCCACTCTCTTAATGCATGGTGATGATTGTTTCTGTCAATATGTTCTTTCATTAAAGCTTGGGAACTTTGCAGCTCCTAGTTACCATGGGGTATGGAGTTACATTCCTGTCAAAAACTCGGAGTGCATTAAACAATTCCAATAGTGCATATATTAACTGAGAAAGCATATGGCTCGGATTATGACCACATTTATTAACTAAGAGAGTGCTTAGCTATTACTGCAGTAGCCACATTTTCATTCACAGATGGTATATCAGAGAAAAAGGGGCCTAAAGACGAATACATGCCACACTTTTCAGATTTGTGTTTGTGAAAGCATTAAAACGTATGTGTTTTGTTTCAACTTCACATTATGCATCGGCTTGTGTTGGTCTGTCTCATGAAGTGCCAATAAATTGCTTTGAGGTTTGTGGTTTTAATGATGCAAAACTTGGTAGACTAGGTGCTAGGCGAATACAAGGCACTGTAAAGCATTTGAGCATGTTGGTAATTAGCTTTAAACTTTTGGAAGAAATTTTGAAGTAGTTATGGTATGTCAACATTGCATCATCAAGATGAGCACCAGTGACCAGGCACTGTGTGTGCATTTCCAGTCCACTCACATCCACTTTATATTCAAAAACTTCTGTCTGAAACCAATGTTTACATGAGGAGAATCTAATCAAATGAGTAATTACTTTGTAATTTATGCATTACTTAGCTGATCTGCTTTTAGAAGTTGTCTTTGAGGCCTAACTGTGACTGTGGATATAAAAGTCATTTGAAGGAGTAAATGTATTGTGCCTGCAGGCGAACATTAAAGACCATGGGACCAAATGCCTTCCTAAATTCATGCACATGCCGATATGAGTCATCAGCACAGAGATTGGCTGAGATGAGGGCAGGGCCCCATCCTTCCCACCCGCCTTTTTTAGCTCGGCTAAGACACGCCACATCATGTTCATTCTGCTGTGTATCTGTGTTGTTAATTCGGAACCACTGACTCATCGCAACACTCCTTTTTTTTTTTTTTTTCCTGGACAGAGATGTGGCTAATGATCTCAAACACCAGCAGCAAATAAGGAAACATTCCTGCTAGCCAATTTTTGCTCCCGGAGAAGGAAATACTTATAGTTTTCAGATTTCATTTTTCCACTTGATTTTTTTTTTCTAGTGTCTATGTTTGGCTATTTGGTTCAGTTTGTTTTGGCAACTGCATATGGGTCAGTATAACAGTTCACTATGACCGGGTCATGCACCTTAAAATTGTTTGGCTTCATCTGAGGTTTGTTCACTGCTCGAAACAATAAGGCAACAAAATAACACCACTATTTTATTGTGTTACAAATGTTACAATTTCATCCTGAGAAATTGTAAATTGTATATATTTAGGCAAAAATACTATGACAAAGTTACCACAGTGTCTTTACTGAAGCTTATCATACTAGGAACATTTCAGACCGGTCTATACTTAGTCAAATCCCAGTCTATAAATGTTGTATAAGAAAGATAAACAGATATAAAACTTTGGAACAATATTGATATCCTAGACTAATATTGCTGCTATGGCCAATGACCATTTCACCACCCCTTAAAAACCTTTAAAAACAACCATGTTACTGCTTTTCTGCTTCAGTTAAATTTCCACAATCCTGCACTGCATTACTATGACTGTCACATGAGCAAACAAATACCACAACCAACTTTCTGCCCCCTCCAAAAATGATGAAAATAAACTTTGGTTGTTAATATCTGTCTTATTTATCAGGCGGATACTCGTATATTAAAGATGACTAGTACTTGCCGATACTGATGTTAGTGCCGATATATCGTGCATTTCTTGTATACAGGCATGTTATTCTCTCTGCTTTGTTCTAAACCTTCAAAATCAAACAATATCCTTTCAAGAAGAAAAAAAAAACCATCAAAATGTTAAGGGATGTTTTGCCAAAACCTCTTTTAGACTACTTTAACATAACATTTAAAATCTGCTCAGGATTTGTTTGATGTAAGTTTCTAGATAAACAAACAGTCCTATTAGGTTGTCTCTATCTACATTTGAACTTGAAATGGTCTCAGAAGAGGAAGGGGGGTTTATTGGTGTCAAGACAGCTGCCTCTGAGGCCATGGGATATATCACTGTTCTATTTGTACACCAAATACCTGAATGGTTTGTACACAAATTGGCATCTGTGTCACATGTCAAGCCCCTGAGTGTAAATATGTCATCTAAAGCTGGTGGTAAGGTGATGTGCCATCTGGACAATCAAGCTTGGGAGCATTGTGAGACCGTAGGCATCAGTGAAAGTCAGGAACTTGTGTTGATCTTGTTGTAAAACAGAAGTGAGTACTCTTATTTATCATTTCAATTGCTGATGTATTGTTTTAGCGGAAGCTTGAAGCGATGACTGCAGTGTCACAATTGCTTAGCAGTTTTTGTTGACCAGACATCGTCCCCTTCCATTTGAACTCTTTTCAGTAGCAGAATATTGTACATGTTGGCTCCCTTTAGTAATTGATATTTTACAAGAAAACTACAATAAAGCTTTGGGCTGGAACAAATTTGAAAGAAGCTAATTTAGCTTTCTGGAGGGTCGGAGCATAATTGGATGTAACTGAATGTGGAGCATATTTTACAATAAGAGATATTCAAATAGTTAGTT
The DNA here is from genome assembly GCF_904066995.2 of Poecilia reticulata. Classification (NCBI taxonomy): domain Eukaryota; kingdom Metazoa; phylum Chordata; class Actinopteri; order Cyprinodontiformes; family Poeciliidae; genus Poecilia; species Poecilia reticulata. The sequence continues at coordinate 27,468,322 of NC_088842.1, forward strand.
CACCCATATTTTGGATGTTGACATTACACGTCAATCTGTCACCGGTTTTTGAATGAGGTGTGTTCAATAACCAAAAAGCCTCCCTAGACATTTTCAGATTAAATGCTGCATCTTTGGCATTAAACCTGATTGGATGTTGTAAATTAGCACCATAAACTGTTGAGCCTCTTTCCTGGAACGCCCATAGACGGTAAAAAGATGTGACCTTAAGGTCATGCTTTTCCGCACTGAGCACGGACCCAGTGCCTTGTGAAATCTTTGCACTCTTTCCACATTTTGTCGTGTCGTGTCACAACTACAAACTTCAATGCATTTCACCAGGAATTTATATAAAGCATCAGCACAGATGAGTGCACGACTGGGGAGTGGAAGAGAAATCGCAGGGTTTAAATTTTTGTTTTACAAATAAGATTCTGAAAAGTGGCACACATTCTCTATGAGCACCCCCACAATTTTCTGTAATTGAAAATTCAAGCCTTTTCAGTAGGGATGGACTTAGAGTCCAATATGGACTTAAAGAATTATCACAACATTTTTTGTTACCACTTTGAAAACAACATAAGTGACAATAAGAAGTATTGTTTTGCACCAGCTCAGAATGTCTCCTTCCACATGCTTGCTGTGTTCCACGTTTTTAGTGGCAAATACAAATAAAAACAACTACATGCTATACTTTCAAGCATTTTTTGGTCAAAAAACTTAAATAAATTTCCGTTAACATAACAGCCATTCACTACTTGTTGATCTGTCATAAAAAGTTCCAATTACATGGAATGCTTAAGAAGTTTGAATACTTTTTGTAAGTCATAAGCATTGAATATAAGCCTGTTGTAATAATCAGTCGCATTGTAAATTAAAATGAGCTCAATAAATTCTAATGGTATTTTTTAAAGAGCACATTTGTTTATAGACCTCATAATTTATGGTTTTGGTTATTTTGGATTTTATTTTCATTTTATTTATGGTTTGTGGTCGTCGTGTTTTATTTTGGATATTTAAAATATATTTAGTTCCATTGTTAAGTGTTCTTTACAAAGTCTTTTTATTGGTCTTTGAAAGGGCAAACTTGCATTATTATGCTGTTACCAATATGTTACTACAAAATGGTCTGAAAACAACATTTCTCTCAATAATTTATGCGACAATTTATCATCCAGCAAAATTTGATATTGTGGAAGGCTTAACTGAACACCTTGTGTTTACAGATGTGTCATAATCCCATCACCATTCCTGTCTTGTTCTGTCCACAGGTATTTTTGTGTCCCTTTGGCGCTAACAGAGATGATTCTGGCTAAATTACAAGGCATTGGGAAGCAGCTCCTGAGGGTGAAGGTTGTGGACTGCAGCTTAGACGAAACCCGGCTGGCCCGATGCCTCAGGACCTTTGACCTGGTGGCCCTGGGCGTTGGGAGCACATTGGGTGCCGGTGTTTATGTGCTCGCTGGTGCCGTAACTCGTGAAACCGCTGGACCTGGCATCGTCCTCTCATTTCTCATTGCTGCGCTAGCTTCCGTGCTAGCCGGTCTGTGCTACGCTGAGTTTGGAGCCCGTGTCCCGAAAACCGGCTCAGCTTACCTCTACTGCTATGTGACGGTGGGAGAACTGGGGGCTTTTATTACGGGCTGGAACCTCATTCTTTCCTATGTCATTGGTGAGATCACTTAAAAAAACAGAAAAGGGAAAGACCTGGCTGCTAATCTCTGTGATTTGTGAATTACCTGAAGATTTCTCTGTGCAGGAACTTCAAGTGTGGCGAGGGCTTGGAGCGCCGCCTTTGATGAGCTCACCGGAAAGCACATTGAGCAATTTTGCAAACAACACATGAAAATTAATGTACAGTGGCTGGCAGAGTATCCGGACATATTTGCTGTCTTCATCATTCTCTCTCTGACAGGTTAGACACAATAATGTCTTTACATGACTCTGGTACAGAGTGGATACGTTTAGAAAAATAAGGAATTAGATTTTTCATTCCTGGGTCAGACTAAGAAAGACAACTTAGTCTTGAACAACAATTGTATTTCTATATATATTTTATATATGTTCTACCGTCTAAAGGTTGTACCCATTCATCCATTCATTCATCACTCCCTCCTTCCATTTGTCCATCCCTCCTTTAATTATCCATTCATCTAGGACTACAACTTAAAAATATTTTACGAATCGATTATTTTATTCTGACGATTAATTGCATAAAAAATTTTTGCATTCTGCACATTTCTCTTTCAACTACTTACAGCTTTAGCATAATTACTGCACTGGGTGTGTTATTCTTTCAGCAAATTCCTTTTTTTGAGTCTGTATACTCCAGTTGACAATTAATCAATTACTAAATTAGTTGACGATTAGTCCATTAAACGATTATTCACGATTAATCTAATTGTTTCAGTTTCGCATCCATCCATCACCCCTTCGTTTTCTTGTTGCTTTCCTTCCTATCTTTTAATTTTTTTTTTTTTTTTTATGTAAACAATGTGCTTAAAAATGACAAAGTTTCTTCCCTCCACCCCAACTGTTTCTGTCATAAATCCTAACATATTTTTTTCCTTTTCAACCTTTCACAGCGTTGCTTGCTTTTGGAGTCAAAGAATCGGCCATGGTGAATAAAGTATTCACTTGCGTCAATGTGCTTGTCCTGCTGTTTGTGATCATCTCTGGACTGGTTAAAGGAGACCTAAAAAACTGGAAACTGAACCCTGAAGAGATCCTCAACGCCACTGGAAATGCCACCAATAAGTAGGTTCACTGAAGATCAGCGTATTATGATTACCATCGCTAATTATCTTCATAAAGTAAATAAGTGCTTTCTGTTCTTACTTTCAGTACTTCATTTCCCCACCCTGAAACTCTTGGTGCAGGCGGCTTCATGCCGTTCGGGTGGACTGGGATCCTCTCTGGTGCAGCCACCTGTTTTTATGCCTTTGTGGGGTTTGACTGCATTGCCACTACAGGTGACGGCAAATGCATTAACACGGGTAGTACACACACAAGCTCCGTTACCTGACATATCGTTTTTTTGTTTGTTTCCCCCTCAGGAGAGGAAGTGAAGAACCCCCAGAGGGCCATTCCCATCGGCATTGTGGCCTCTCTCCTCATCTGTTTCGTGGCTTACTTCGGCGTTTCGGCGGCTCTCACTGTTATGATGCCGTACTACATGCTGGACAAGAACAGCCCTCTTCCAGTGGCCTTTCAGTATGTAGGCTGGGAGGGAGCCACTTATGCAGTAGCCATTGGCTCTTTATGTGCTCTGTCGACCAGGTAAGTGGGTCTCCTACTGCCTCTCAGCATGAGAAGCCACAGAGGGCGCGTAATTGTTCAGCAGGAATCTTTAGGAAATGAATAATTCATTTCAGCTACCCTGAGTAGTGAATTCTTTTACATAACGCTTTACTCGCTGGTAGCTGACGAGCTGCAGTTAAAGAACAGTAGGTCAGAAAGACTGGGGTGTATGAAGCAGGTGACACATTGGAAAGATTAACTTAGTTGGAAACATTTTGTCTGCTTTTGGTACAATATATAAATGCAAATGTAAAATCATTTAGATTCTGAAATTAAATGATGATCCTTGTAGTATTTAGGGTGCTTAATTTCTGGAAAAATATGGAATTGAACTATTTTCAATGTGTGGATAAATATGGAAAAAGAAAATGGTATGAACCTTTGTTTCCTTCTGTGTTTCATTCTTTGATTTATTTCTTTCTTTGCTTTTTGGTTTCTTTCCTTGCTTCTTTCTCTCCTTTCTTTCTTTCCTTCCTTTTCTGTTTGTTTCTGAGGTACATATGTGTTTCTGAGTTTTATGTTGCCTCTTAAATCTCTCGATTGAATATTAATGTCTAGCTTTAAACAATTAGTTCCCACATTTATTCAAGAATAGCAGTACCCCATGTGGAGATGCAGAAAGCCCTGCACGGAGGCGTAGGGAGAATATGAAATACTTCAAAAACAACTGGAGTTGCTCAGGAACTATAAAAAATAAGTGAAATACATGTTTTGCTGTTATTAAAGTAACTGCATAGACCGCAGTTGGGTAGATCCAAATTTACACCACACTCGGGAATTATGCAAACGTTCCAGTGGTGCATATTTTACATTTACAGGATATACTGGCAGAAAACTAACAAAACCTTAGTCAGCCCTAAAGATACAACAATACATTTTTGATTGCTCTTCAAGTCGCAGATAAGCATACAGTAAAATGTTAAACTAATTCTATTGTGACATAAACGGCCCTCATGCTTTTTCTAATATACGCATAGATATCTGAGCTGTGTGTGTGTGTGTGTGTTTTTTTTTTCCTTGACATTGCATGCTCTTTTCTCCCTCCCTGCACCAACCAGCTTGCTGGGCTCCATGTTCCCAATGCCAAGAGTGATCTGGGCCATGGCGGAGGATGGCCTGCTCTTCAAATGTTTGGCTAAAATCAGCTCGCGAACCAAAACCCCGCTAACAGCTACAGTAACCTCCGGCATGGTCGCAGGTGAGCTCACACCCTAAACTCGCTAACTGGCAGAATGCTGCGCGACGCGTGGCGAAGCAGGCCCCTCAGCACCTAACATGCAAACGCAGCACAAAGGCGGCAAACTTTAGCTGACGCAGCAGCTGCTCTGTTTGGCTAACGATGTTTGAGGGCTCATGTGGAACCACAGCTACACGTTCTAAAGTCTCCTCCTCCTCCTCCTCCCTTCATCCATGACGTAGCCTCCTTGGCTCCATGTTTCCACTGCCACGCATTATCTTTGCTATGGCTCGTGACGGGGTGATTTTCTCGTTTCTGGCTCGTGTCGGCGAGAGGAAGACGCCCATCGTCTCCACCTTGGTGGCAGGGCTGCTGTCTGGTAGGTGGCTGAGATAAAGCCAAAGTCAACAGTGCCCCCATGTGGAAGGAGGAGGGAGGGGGAATAAATCATAGTTGTAAATATTTTTGATCTTTACAGTAATAGATTGGCAGTTTCCTGCTTTATTTTTTTAGACTTTATTTTAATTAAAATACCGTGGGAATAATATTGAATCTAATTCTGCTGCATATTCTTGTTGAAGTCACTCTGCTGATGTGTATTTTCTCCTCTGTGCCCTGCAGCTGTGATGGCTTTCCTGTTTGAGCTAAAGGACCTGGTGGATCTCATGTCTATTGGCACTTTACTGGCCTATACTCTGGTTGCTGCCTGTGTTTTGGTACTCAGGTAATTGTTTTTCTCACCAAATAACCAAGAAATATGCAATACTCTTGACTTAGAAGTTTAGATCTGTGCCATGAGAATAAATAAATTCTTAGATCAGAAATTGAACATTTAAAGGATTGCCTCTAAATTCTCAAACTTTAGCACATTCTTAAAACTAAATGGTTTAAGTATTTTTCTCCTACTTCTTGATTTTCTCCTAGTTCTCTGTCCTGCTCCCTCCATCTCAGCATGTATTTATAATTTCAAACCTACTAGATTATAACACAATCTACAATGAGCTAGATTTTGTATTCGTGTGCCCAGTTCTTGCTTTTAAGAGATATAACATTTGTTTATTGTTAAGTGATTTCACCTCATCTTTAAGTCCCGCCTCCCCATCCTTATTGACTTGTCTGCTCTCTGTTCGCCTGTCACGCGAAGGTACCAGCCTGAGCAGCCGAGTACGGCCTATGAGATGGCCAACACCCAGGAGGAGCCGGAGTCTTGCAGCGAAGGGAACTCTGACGTCTTTCCTCAACCAGAAGATACGATCAGCATCAAGAATCTCCTGTCCCCCTCCAACCCCGAACCCTCTCCTCTGTCTGGTCGTACCGTCAAAATCTGCACCAGCATAATTGGTGAGCCTCGCACGAGGATGAAAGTGAACAATTCGTGTTGAACTGGCCCGGAGCGTGACGAGGTCTCCTTTTTTTTTTTTCCCCTCCTCCAGGTGTAATGGTGTGTGTTTTCAGTGCTGTTGCTGCTCAACAAACTCTGGCCCCCTGGGCTGTGGCTCTGATGAGTGTTAGCATGGCGGTTTGTGTGCTTCTCACCTTTGTTATATACAGGCAGCCTCAGAGCAAAGCCAAGCTGGCTTTTAAGGTGAGTTTGAACTTTAAACCTTTTGCTAATTTTTTGTTCCTTTTAACCTTTTCGCTTTCTGGGATGTTACCACCACAAACATCTGTGTATTTTTGGGACATTTTAATGTGATAGATCAACTCAAAACAGCACCACAGCAGTATGTTATTGAAGTAAAGCAGAGGTAGACATGGATTTCAAACTCTGTACTCCCAGCTGCTTTCAGAAGCAATCCAATTAGTAAGCCATCCAGGGTTCATGCTGATAGTACCACTATTTCTCACCCATTCCCCAAATTTGTGATAATGGAGAAGCAAGAGCAATGTCAGTTTTGAAATAAACCTTTAAGTTTCAATTATTGTTTGCTACAATTTCTTTTGGAGACTTGGCAAACAAAATAAGGAGTTCTTTTCAGTTCAGGGTGTTGATTTGTAAACTACTCACATTGCATTCAGTTGTATGGATTAGAGCATAGGATTATAGTGAAGGTCATATTTGTACAGGTGTGGTTGCAGCTCGTGCACAAAGTTTTTAGCCTGACTCCTGTCTTGGTGATCAGATGCAGGTCTTGATTTATCTTGATTAATCTTCCAATCTTTAGCTCGACTGTCAACATGTACTACTTTATATTAACTGAGAAAACGGCTCTCTGAAAGCGGTTCACTTCCCTCCGACGACCTTTCTTGCTTTTCATCTCTTATCACTGATATTTTGTGGTGGGCAGCTGCTTTGAAGAGCACAGAATGTCTGCTTGTTTAGAAAAACTTTGGCAAATGTCAAATATTTATTAAGCTTTAACACTGGAGCTGTAATACCCACTAGTGCCACTACAGGGAGATTTTTTTGTATAAACTCCCTTTCAGTGATGAGCGTGAACCCAACTAAACGGCAGTTTTTGACCAAACTAAATCAGTCAGACTAAGGTTTTTCTTAAATATTTTATTTATACTTTATTTAACTAGTGATGACATATAGAAACCTAACTGTGAATTTTTTATTTTTTTTTACTCACCTCTTTTGCTGAATTTCCTTCTAGATACATGAAGTCATTCATTCCACTTATCTCAATAGATTTCAGAACTATGTTTTTGTGAAGGAGTTTTGTAAGGACACTTTTTGAAATGGATTTTCTCTTCACAGGTTCCCTTGGTGCCCTTCGTTCCCATCACCAGCATGTTTGTCAATGTCTACCTGATGATGCAGCTCAACAAAGGAACCTGGGTGCGCTTTAGCATTTGGATGCTGATAGGTACTGTGTCTCAAGAGTGCAACATTTTTCGCCAGCTTTTCTAAATATGCTTTGACCGGATATTCCTCCACTACTGCAGGTATCTTTATCTACTTCGTCTATGGCTTTCGGAACAGCGCAGAGGCGACCAGGTCTGATGCCTGCTCAATAAAAGGAGAGCCAATGACTAGAGAAAAGGAGGCCTTGAACACACCAAACTGCACTCGAGACGGTGACGACTGATGAGGAAATGAGCGCTTGCACACTTTGAGATTTTCTGAAACGGCTGCACAGAAAACACTGCAGATCCGTGCATGCATGCATCTTTGAATGTCTGTTTTTAAAGTTGGCTATCTCCAAATTGACGACATGCCAAAACAACAAACACATTTTCAGTGATATATTTGTTGTGCAGATTTAGCTGTGGCTCACAGACTCGGAGCCTAATGTTTTAATATCTGTTGTTTACTGTGAATTACAGAGATTATTAATAGAGCTGACAGTTACCCACTCAGTTTTCTGCCGGACCACCTAACTCATATGTTAAGTGTTGGGTGCATTGAAAAAAATGTACTTATGTTACTGAAAAAATAGTTGCTTTATGCATTAATTTTACATCTCAAGGAAATGCATTATGCTGCCTTCGATTTGCTGCTCAAATTAGAGCAATATTTGACGCATTGCTCTAATCGCAAATTAGAGCAATGCGTCAACGTATTGCAAATTAGCCGATCAATGACACAAGTTTGTTGGGTGTAAAGATGAGTGTTGTTTTCATGAGGGGAAATTGCACGTTTTATCTGAAACCTGCAAAGCTGCTAATACGGAGTTTTTATCAGATACTTGAGATGGTGCCTTTTTCCCAAAGAAATGTCACAACTTCAAAGGTGAGATCCTTTAAACATTTGATACTTGTTATGAGATGAAAATGCAGTTAGTTATCTGTGTATAAAGTATTCTCTGGAGTATGAAAATCCAGTTTTAAGGAATATGGAGAATTTTATTTTTGGACCATTTTTACATTTTTGTGCATATGCATGTAAACAGGAAGAACAGTTTTAACATTGTGGTCAAGTTTTGTTTGAGTGGCCAAAACTAGCTTAATTTCCTCTTCTCAAGCTCACTGTGGCAGCTGCAGCAGGTGTCTTTTTAAAGAATTTTCTTCCCAAGTGCAGCTCCGAGCCATTCAAGCCATTTGCCCAGAAATCAGTGCTGAACGTATGCTTCAAAATTCAGTAGCTTTAAAGTTGCTCATTATGTTTCATCAGTAATGCGTGGTTAGCATTACCACTGTCACTGTGTTGCATTTAAGTCACTCACCAGTGATATTCCAGACGTTGTATTACCTTTTCTTCACAAGAGCAGCAACTATTTTGACCTTTCAAGTAGTTTGAAGGTCACTCTTACATGTCTAAAGATACGTTTTACAGTCACAATCTTTAGTAAACTTGCATATTTCTCCTGTTAACTCTGCTTTCATGTGGAACATGCTAGGCTAATGCCAGCATGTTGATTGAGTTTTGATGTGACTTGATAATTTGGGAAAATATCTGATCGATTTTTAGAAGAATCTTGCATTCAAATGTTTATTCTCCTATTTTATAAACTTAGAACTCTGCTTTGATTATCATCAAATTGATTGATCTGTGTTTCAACTGGATTCTTGTCTCCCCCCATCAACAGCTGTCTGTTGTACAGCATACAGAACTGGTGATATGATAAAGACAGACTCAAAGCTACAACAGCCAAAAGAGTCTCTTTCTTTTGTGGTGGCCTTCATCGCAAATTATTTTAAACACTTTTTATTGTTTGTGATTATTCTGATTGTTAGATCAACAAAATAATCTGGAAAAGTTTTGCAACTTCATCTCCTCTGCTTTTAAAAAACTCAGTTTGCTTTGAGGTTGGCTAACGTAAAATCACCGCCTGTACACAATGGATATAAAGAGTGAAGCTTACCAAGAGATGCCTACACCGATCATGTATAAAATGTCTTGCTCTGGACCCTCTTGAGATGCTTGGGATTGTACTAGGACATGCCTAATTAGGACGTACCCCAACCAGGACTATGCTATTTGTTATACAATTCACTGATGATGACAATGAAAGTTACTGTGACTGTGTGAAGATCCACGAGGCAGCTCAAACGTGAATGTTACATGTCAAAATGGCAACTAGGTGAAATGTGTGCATTAGAAAATTTCCATTTTAAATTTCTACCATGGATTTACCTATAAACTTGAATACGATTTGCATTCATATAGGGTTCTACTTATCTTCCGTTAACTTGTCTGCTGGACTTGAATTCAGTTCTGGTAAATTTCTATGGTTCCATGCCAGGACACTGCTCTATTTATTAACATGGTGTGTTGATCTTTGTCACAGTGTCAGTGTGCTGGCTTTCATGTAAGATAACAAACAATGTACATAAAATGTAACTCTGCTCAGATTTTATTGAACAGTCAGTGTGGTTGTGTTTCATGTTTTAATTCATGTTGTAAATACCAATAACAATGTAAGGGAATTTGCCAAATTTACTCAAACTTGGTTGGCTTGTAAAGGTTTTTTTTTTTTTCCACCTTCCAAATGAAACATTTACCATGCAGACTATGCTACAGTGTTCAAATGCAATGTGACAAATTGGACAGTTTTCCGGGTGCTCGTTAATATTCATTAACCTACTTTTTTTTTTTTTGCAGCATTCTGGTAAATATCTACAGTCCAAATTAGTATTTGAGATGCTGTTTTCTGTTTATGGATTTATTTGGTTCTGTAAATAAATCAAGGTGAATGTTTAAACCAAAATTTGCCCTTGTTGTTTTTATTTATTTTTTTACCTGGTATGGGATCTTCTAATTACTGAAATTTAAAAAAAAAACACAGTTGAAATTAAGTTCAACTTTCATGACTGTGATGTGACGGTTAAATCTCTTGAAATGTTTCTTAGGTGTCACGTCTCTGTACTTTATGCTTTTAAGGAGTCTGTTTTCCTAATTTATTGAAAGTCTTAATCATTAGGTCTCCAGGCTTTCTGGAGACCTTTGTTGAAAAGATTTTCACTCATTCTTAGTGACGTTCCTCAGCATTTCAAATGAATATCGTTTATTAAGCCAGTTTCCCCCACTTTCCTACAAAAGGCTGAAAAAGTCGAGACATGACCTTGTTTGTTAGGTCACAAGAGATAACTTTGCAGCCCCTGAACTTTTTCACATTTTCTCTGATTCCAACCACAAACATCAATGTACCTGTATTTTTGAAACGATAGAACCTGTGGAAAGTGACATAATTAGGAAGTGGAAAAGAAAAATGTTTTTGAGGTCTTTTATTGATAAAATTCGGAACAGTGTGTAGAACAGACGTGTCTCAGAAATGCGTCCCCACAGCATGATTCTGCCACCACCATGTTTCACCAGGGGGCTGTGCAAAATTCTGCAGACGGCATTTTACGTTTAGACCCAAAGCTAAGTTTGGTCTCACCACCAGGTCTTTCAGGAGGTCATTTTGTTCAAAATTGATTTCTTCTTGTGACTCTTTATTTTTTTGCAAATGTAAATCTACATATTTGTAGAGTTCATGACTGTATTAAGATATATCCAGTGTTTTATTATTATTTTTTACTGCTCCGTGATTTTCTTCTGAGCAGCACTTCATCTCGTGTCTCTGAAGTTATTGGGTGTAATTACTGGTTCAGACCGGCAGGTGGCAACCGGAACCCACCTCAGCGTCACCTCTCGTCTTCTCACCTCCTCCCTATTTTCCAGCAATCCTGCAGACTGATTCCTCTTCATCTCGCCTTAACACCCGATGCTTCGCTTCTCCTCCGTCCTCTCTTCACCTTGGAGCCCTTCAGAAGAGGACTTGCGGAATTCAGCCGGTAAGCGTTTCCGTTCCTCCTGAAGGACAGCAGGTGAGTCCTGCCTGTCCCCGTCTCACTCGCAGGCTCGGGAATAAATGAGATTGATGAAGGCTGCTGCATCTGCTGGGATGCTGCGGGTGAGCCTGTTGGTGCTGCTGTCTGTAATAACGTTGCGAGCTGTGATTAATTGTTTGGTGTTTTTTTTTAGGAGTGGCAGCTTGATTATAGTCAGCCTGGAATAATATCTCCTTCCTGTAGGTGTGCTTACCTTTATTCTATCAGATCCTGAGTTATCCATATCCCGTTTTTCATCTGTAATTTTTGCATTTGCAATATCCCTCCTTACTTTTTCTTTTTGGATGATGAATATAGATGTATTATATTTAGAAAAGGAATGACTGGAGATGAGTAAAACTAAGATGACAGAGTGAGCTGGTTCACAGTTAGTCCAGATGTGATAGTCACAGCCAGGAAGGCATACAGTCTACCTCTAAGGCCTGAAAGATCTGGCTTATGTTACATTTTTTATTTTATTTTTATGTTACACAGCAAAGCATCTGCACACCTAATGCTGCAGACTTCGAGTGGGTACACAAAGAAATCAGGACCACTCAGGCATTAAAAATTGGAGGGAGACTGGTGCCTCCATTTTCATACATCCTCAATATTTCATGAGAATCCTGCACAAACCATCCAGTGAAGCAAAGTACACTAAACGAGGGTCTTGATCTCTGTTTTGCTTCAGGATGATAACTCTTGATGTAGAGGAAGCCTCAGTTTTACAGAAGACTGCAAGTTATTGCAGTCCACAGTCAAAACAAGTGTACAGATTTCATCACAGCGAAGGTCCTTCCTGGTTGTCAGGAGGCAGGTGGTTGAGTGAGTCGCTGGGTGATGGGGGATGGTGAGGGAGAAATATGCTCAGGGAAGCGTGTTGTTAGGACTGGCAGAAATTCCCTAATTATCCCTTGTGCTATAATTATCAGGTTGCCTGAGGTGCTTGAGGAGCACAGCAACAGCAGGAAAACAAGGAAGAACCGGCTGCACGTGCTAGCATTAATGCTCCGTACAGCTATAACTGTCCGGCAAAGCATCAGTGTGTTCCCTAAGGAACTGCACTTTATTTGGAATGCGTCATATGCACTTTACTTGAGTCCTTACATTTTATGATGCTTTATTCTTTTACTTCACCACATCTGAGAGGAACATATGTTCCTCTTTTCGCTGAGAAAATAGAATATTTCTTCTCAAATACTGTCTGAAGAACTTTTGTGTAGGGCACAAATAGTGGCTTGAGGAAGTACTTTAAAAAATGTTTTCATGTTACATCCATATACAGTGAAAAATGCATTTCATTGAGATTTCACATGGTAGTCGTATGCAAAGTAGAGTGGAATTGTGGAATTAGAAAGAAATCCCACAAGGAAGTGTGGAACTTGTTTTTTTTCCAAGTTATATGTGTCTGAACAGCCTGAATCAATACTTGCTTTGGTTGTGTTTTTGGTCGTTACCAAAACAAAATGTAAATCTCTGCCCCAGTCTCAACTCTTTTGTAGCCTCTAAGAGGTTTTCTTCCAGGATTCAGATATATTTAGTTGTTTTTTTTCCCCCATTGACTCTGAACAGCTTCATTATATGCTTAAGAAAAACATCCCTATAGCATTGTGCAGCCAACACAATTGTTTATTGTAAAAATAATGTGTTCAGGGTCACATGAGTAGAGTTTTACATAGGGGAAAAAGGTTTGATTGTGACAAACTTTAAACTTTTAATTGTTTTCCTTTTATGATGTCTTTCTGATTTACATTGTTCCATAAAAGCTAGATTTGCTGACTTAAAGTTCTCCTGTCAACAAATTATCCTACTCAGGGTGAAGAGGTCTGGATTATGAGCTTTGCTTTTTTTTTCTTTTTATTTGAAAAAAAAAGCCCCTGTGAAAACCGCAGGTGTTGCTTTTTTTTAAACTTTACAGTTATGCCGTAATTGGTCTGTCACATAAAATCTAGATAAATTTCATAGACAATCTGACATTTCTGAGTGACAAAAAACAAGTTCAAGCATATAAATTGATTTGTAACATACTGTAAATAATAATTTGACATTGGACATGCTCCGTCTAGCAAAAGAAGCAGCTTATTTTTCCTAAAAGTGTGAACAGAATCAAGTTTATCTCTTCAATTACTGTAACGCTGCACTCATGTTTTTCTAACTCAAACTGTTCAGAATTTTGATTGAATAAATATTTCAAATAAATGCACCATATCATATCTATCACCACTGCTCTGATAAATACTGATGGCCTGGACTGTCTGTGTATTGGTTTGACTTTGTGCTGGATTGATTTCTAGCTGGAATTCAATTGAAGGCATGGGAAAGCAATCAAGACCACAGCAGAAACAAGCCTTTTTACCGAACTGCAGCTACTTTCTTGAAAATGATCTCTTTTCGGGCGTCCCTGGATGTCTGGTTGCCCTATAGGGGAGGTGTTAGCTTTATTTGGTGTGAAGAAATTTTATGTGAGCTGGTTGAATACAGGCTGTTGGGATTGATCCGCACAGTGAAAATGTAAGAACCACAAAGAGAATCGTAGATAAAATGCTGCAGAGATGAACAAAGCAGTCTCGTGCTCATCTCAGAGTTTCTTCGCATTATATAGGCTTTCAATAAAACTTGAGAGAAGCTAACACAAGTTTGTTTTTTAGACATAACACAGCAGTCATCCAGCTATTGTCTTTAAAATATGTTAGTGTTTTCCATCGCTTTTACTTTTAGTGATCTTCGTCACAAAAAGATACATCTATAAATTGTTTTGTTGTGGCATGTTAATGAATTCACTTGATACAATCAGAACTTTAGATTGTCCACTTCTTTTTGAACAGGTATGTGTGCCTTACACTGACTGGCACATTTATCTGTAATGATGCGTGGACAAAAAGAGATAAAATAAATTCATAATTTATTGGAAGAGCAAAATCTCGCATGAACAGCACAGCTCTCACATGACATGCTTGCTGCACATGTTCTCATTTGTGCTTATAATATTGCAATAATCATAGTGACTTAATAATAGCTTTCCTCAATTTCACACTATGTTATACACATGCAGTCTGCACTGCATGAAATTCAGTCAACTCAGGTGAAAATGATGGTAAGACCTGCTATGAAATGAATGTCAGGAATAAATTATGTTTTATTTCTAATGAGTCAGTTGATCCGTATATATGAAAAATTAATAAAATAAAACCAAATGGGGACTACTGAAAAAGTAAAATACCTGGATATGATGCAGCAGAATACTGTAAATTACAGCCCCATGATGACAATACACATGCATTATATGCACTTCAAATGTGACAGTAATTCATGACAGAATTTCATTTTTCTTACATTTAGACCAACATAATATATGTTTGTTTTCCCGTACGCCAACATTCATAGCAACTAGCAAGATAGGTGACAGTATGACAGCAGTTTAAGAGAGCTAAAAATATGTCCAAAGCTCACAGCAAAGTGTTTTCAGGTCACCATGTCTCCTGTAGGCCTGTAGGATTTTTCACACAATTATCTGGGTTGCTGATAAGTGTGGCTGCTCCTGTATTTCAAAGTCTCCATCATTCCTGGAAATGTTCAACCTATAATCCACCTGAGAGACCCGAAAGCAGAAATCACGTCATACTTTGAGTTCATTAAAACCTCTTTCGTTGCTGTACGAGACCTGATCGGCAGGAACAGGAAGTGCACGTATGAAGGAATCTGATATGCGATTTATCGGTTTGTGTACAGCAGAGGGCTTTGCTGAATCAGCTTGTCTCGTGTGTCTGCAAGTGCAAAGTAACTGTGGGAAATCTCTGCAGCTCGTCTTAACCTAAGTAGCCATAAGCGAATAGAACTAAACTGGTAAACTGCATTCATATTTTGCAGGTACATATTTTCCTTCTTCTTGCTGTAGACATGTCAAGCCTTCACAAGAATGTTTTTATTTCTACTACTGTGTAGGGGACAGAAATGGAGAGTAAAGTCATGAAGCAGAGCAGTATTCAATAGTATATTTTTTTGCTAACAGGTTGGTGTGTGCGACAAAGACATTTACTGAAGTTCTGTTGGTGCCCAGAGCAGATTAATCCAGCCTTTGTTTAACCCTTTGTAGGTTCACATTTTTTGTGAGGAAAAAATACCCCACTGGTCATTATAATGAGGCTTGGCAACAGGACAGTTTTATTAAATGTCCAGTTAGATTTCATGAGCTAAATGAACTTGTAAAACAGCAGCGGATAAATTCTTAGATTTGGCGATGAGAGCTTAATGCAGGTGGATTTGTGGGAACGGCTGAGATCAGAGGGACGTTCAAGGCTCTTTTACTGCACAGGAATCCAGTCAGGAAATCCTCTGCAGACATCCTTTATTACATTTTTTTTTTGCCTGAAAAGATGAAGGGAAACGGCAGGAAAGTTGTGCCTCTGATTTCCTCCACTTTGCAGAATTGAGCAGCTGCAAAACTTCCTACAGCAGAGATATTTGAGAAACCTGACTGGCACATATGAGCTCGTATGGGTCAAAATGATCCTAGTAAATATTTTGGAGCTATTTTACTGTATTGTGATTATGTAGGAAGCATAGAAATCTAGATATACGCATGGGAACAAAGGCTCAAATTTAAAATTGATCTTGTTTATGTTTTGCTTCAAAACTACTTAAAGACACATTCTTACAAGATTTACCTCCAACCTCACTCCGTCTTGTTACGTCACTCATGCTTTTGTTTCTGTGTCCTTCAACCCTGCGGGAGAGTCTGGGCTGTTTTACGTTGGAGTTTAGTCTTTAATATGTAGTAAACAATTTATTAAACGTCGGTGAATCTCCAGCCCGCAGAAGACAATGAAGTAAAGGTTTTTACCAGCTCTCACTCATGTTACTGCTGTGATATATGCGAATGTGCTCAGCTGTTACTAAAGCTATAACCATGACCATGCTGCGGTCAATGGGATTATGGTTGTCTTCGATGGCTGTAACACCATATAAACATCGGTCATGTACATTCTGTCAGTACATCAATACTGTACTTCTGTGATATGTTAAATTCAAATACTTCCACAGCTGGACAGGGATCCTCAGCAGCTGTTTCAAACAACATCTCCGTACAAATCGGGGCTTTAAATGCTTTAAATGAGTGCAGAGCACCTCAAAGTCTGTTCAGAGACATATAGCGTTGAAAAATTATGTATCATTTACTCTATCAAAGATTCCAATTTCTTTAAAATATTAAAATATCAGAATATCACATCTGGGGTGAACCAAAACTCCAGCTGCTCATGAACAGCAGGAATGGGACGCCCACTGAGTGAAAACCAAAATACTGGATTCCAGTTGGAGACGGACAAATCAGGCATTTCATAGGATAATATGAATTTATTACAACTGGTTACATTATCATTATGTTTAACATTATGATCACTGCATAATTTTCAGACATGCAGCCCCATTTCTACCCGTTCTCTATAAGCTAAGGCAAGATCAAAAAAGCATTTGCATTACTGAACAGATTCCTAGTTGCTATGAAAAACTTATTGTAGAAAATCCCAAATAATATGGCAAAGTAACAAACCTTTCATCCACCCAAGTTATTGCTTCTGCCACCATATTAAGAGAACCAAAAACCAATAGCAGTGCTGCACAGCTCGAACATGGCTTGCTGTCCCTTTAATTGCACAAGAGGTTTGAATATGTGGACCCTTTCACAGTAAATGCAGCCATCAACGGAGCTAAGAGCCTCCTGTTCTGCCTGCAGCACAGCATGCAACTCTCATTCACTTCTGAGAAGACAACATAGTTTCTTTCATGTCAAACAGTGACGAGCCACGGTCGATGTAAGTTTTGTCGTTCTTTGTTGCATTTATACAAGTGCGTGCAACAACAAAAAAAATCTGAAATTAGAATTGAAGACGCAGCACAAAGTAACAGCTGCCACATAATGCATTATTTATGACAATATCGATACAACTGATGGGTAAACAGATAAGTTCAAGATTATATGGTGTATTCCTTGTTTTGTTTTCCTCTGTTAATGTTACTCAACATTGCAAAAAACAGGGCAGATATTAAGTCATTCCTTGATTGTGTGGTTCAAAAATATAATTTGATCTTCTCTTTGTTCCTCTCCCTCCACTCATCATTATTGATAATGTTGTTAAGTCCTTCTTTTAGGGCATTGTGAGGACTAGTAAGGTCTGTCTGAGTTTCCGCTTTTATTTACAGTCATATTTATACAGGGCATCTGTAGCTTGATGAGCTTCTGTCTCCTGTTATCTATGTGACACATAGACCTGGGCAAGTTGTATTAAGTGTTGATTCATACTACATGAGGTATACTTGCTTACAAACAAGTTTTCTAAAAACTATAAATCCTGGTAGATTTATAGTTATCTGTGGGTCCTAAAAGAACCACTGATATTTTATTCACGTTCACATTAAAATCTGACATTTACAGATACTGAGTCCCACTATTATGCCTCTTTAAAGTTAAATAAAAGAATTTGATTCACCAATTAATAAATGGATAGTAAAAGGTACAATATTTAAGCTGGATCAAGTTAAAACTATGCCACTTGAGTTTTGAGTGGAATATATGTACAGATAAACGCTTTGTTTTATCCTAAATGCAAAATATATATTTTTTGTAGAGTTTTGGTTTAATTACTTCTCGGAAAGTCTGATTTTTCTTGAGTCTGTATACTCCAGTTAACGATTAATCATTTACTAAATTAGTTGATGATTATTTCAATAATCAATTCATCACGATTAATCCAATGAATCATTTCAGCCCTAATGATAAATATTGTGGGATCAGGCTGTGATACCAATTCTAATGTCATGCTGTTTTTATTTTTCTCTCATCTTACAGACTCCAGGCAGATCTAATGAGGACATCTCTTCAAAGTTTGTTCTTATTTGAGACAGTCTGATTCCTTCAATGCTGGAAAAAAAAGCATGTCATTATGCGCTCCTTTTGTGTATGTAGGGCTTTTTAATGGGAAGGAAGAGATTTATAACCGGTGCTATGGATGAGTGATGTGAACGACCTCCTTAGGGTGCCAAGGACTCTTAGCTTTGTCCATAATGTGTGATCAAGTAGAGCCAGTTGGTGACCGGGAGTTGAGGAACAACAACCAGCAGGGTGCCGGTGATGCAAACGCCAACAGAGTTCAGACAGAGGAGGATGATGGGAGAACTGGACGTACTGGCTCTCTGTCAGGGATAATGACTGAGACAGCAGAGCAAGACAAAGTTGTCATCTGGGGCACAGACTCTCAGTGTGACGACCCCGAGCTGGCTGAGTTTGAGATGTTGGAGTGTCAGGAGCTGGAGGCTTATTTGGTTGAGGATGGGGAAGATTTTGTCGGGCTCACAGAGAGGAAGAAACATCAAGAGGAGACCTCACCGTGCAGCAACGCCGCAGAAAAACAGGCAACAGGCGGTACAAATTGTAAAGGAGTGAAGTCGGTTGTGGATGTTGCCTGTGAGCAGGAATCATCCGCGTCTCATGTCTCTGATACTGATGTTTTTGTAACCTGCTTGTCCACCACTGCTACACCGACGACAGACTCCTGGCACGTTGCCCCTGGTAACCATTCTGCCCTCTCAGAGGATCTTACAGTGGCCTCCCAAACCTGTAGCATCGTCTCTGAGCGAGACAAAGCCCCACAAAAAGCTGATCTCTCCTTGTCAGCTAGAAAACGCTCAACACACCAGCAAGATTTAGACATGAATTTAAATTCAACACCTCACCCAGAGATTATTGTACCGCAACAGCAAGTGGAGAATGGTGTCTTAAGCGAGGATGTAAGCAACGAGCAGAACACGGATAATAACCAGAGGAATATGGAAGGAAAAACCATTTCAAAGGGAGATTGTGATAATACAGACCACAAAGCTTTATTCTGTGCAGAAAGCAAAACTAAAATGGATAAAAGCACACAAGCCAGTGAAATCCTTGAGTTGATAAAACCAGTCAAAAGTGGTGCAAAAGCAACTCAGCCATCATGTGAACCAAAAGCCATAAGAAAACAAGGCTCATTTGATAACGGTCTAAAGAAACAAAACTCTTTTGACAGGAGTTTCAAAAAGCAGCCGTCCTTTGAGAATTCTTTGAAAAAGCAGCTTTCTTTTGATAACAGCCTGAAAAAGCAGGGCTCCTTTGAGAACAGCTCCAGCTTGTCATCTCAGGAGCGGAGGAAAACATGGGGAAGCCCTGGTCGATCTGCAACCCCGGCAACTCCCAAAACTACCTCCTGCTCACCCAAGAGACAACCACCAGGTTCTCCAGCTAAAGTTCAGGGCGCAAGGGCTTTGAGTTCGGAAAGAAGTGCCGCTTTTCAAAAAAATGTCAGTCAGATCGTCAGACTTCCAAATAAAATAAACATAAACAGTGGCATTCCCAAACCAATCGTCCCTCAACAGAAAGAAAATGAGTCCAAAATTCCCCCTCTACCACAGAAGCCCAAAAATGTGAGACCAAAAATCATTACATACGTTCGAAAAAGCACACCAGCAAAATCACAAGACACCAACACCCAGTCTGAAGGGTTAACAAAGGCAACTCAACCACCATCTTCTTCTGGTGCACAAGCTCAGAGGGACTCAAAGGGGGTTCCTCAATCCAGATCCACTCCGGTGCTCAGCTCCTCTAATGTACTGTTCGACAAATACCGACAGGAGTTGCAGAAGGCAGGGTACTATCCGCCAGGCGCAGCTACGATGGGCGTGAAACCTCCAGGGATCAGCACACCTCAGAGGGTGAGCGGGAAATCAGAGAGCTTTCATGAGGAAATGTCGAAGAAATACGTCCAAGAGGTGAGATGTGGATTCTGGATTTCACCTATTCCTGACATACAATGGCAATCAAGATGTAACATAATCATTCTCCCTTACCTTTTTCCATTTTTTCACATTGCAACCCTAAACTTCAATATATTCATTGTGAAAGGAAATGTAGTTTTTGTGACAGTAATTGGTTGCCAATGTCCTTCATCAGCATCTTTACCAAGATGGTGGAGGCGTCTATCGTTCACCTAGAACTCTGAGGCCTCAGCTGGGTTTGGGGGCAGTCACCAGGCAGCCCGCGGCCAAGACAAGAGTCCCGCAGATGGGTCAGAGGTCAGCTCCACTATCCTGCCATGGAGCCAGCGTGTCCACCCCAGGCCTCCAGGACCAAGCAGGTAAGATGGTGGAAAGTTAACCTCCATCAGTTTGAGAAATCTTTAGTAGGTTAACATTAGGACTTTATGTCAATATTCATTGCATATTTCAATTCTTTCAAGCCCTGATGTGGTTTGGTGCATGCTGGTCTCTTCTATATCGTGCTCTAAATTTCTGAATAGGTGTATTTTTTACTAGGTTTTGATTTTGTGCTGTTGTTTATTTATTCATTAATATCCATGTGTAAATTAGATAATGTTAAGCAATCAAGTCACAACAGATATAACCTGAAAAGGGAACCCCAGCTTCATTGTGTTGTATTTCACATGGAAAACCACATATATTTCTGCCAAGGTCCAGAAATCACGCCCAAAAGTGTCCTGCTGAAGTCGGGCCAGTCCGGTCTCCGTCCTCCAGGCTTTTCCAGCCTTCCAGCTGCTCGACTAGCTGCTTTAGGCGTCATATGCAGCTCCAGCACCTCGTCGATGTCCAGCAGCCAGTCCAACGACAGCTGTCACAACGACCAATGTCACAGTAAGTCGTGATGCTTTTTCTATTTGACTGTGCTCTGATTATACAGGCGCAAGTCAATAAATTAGAAAACTGTTGTGACATGTTATATTTCAGTTATTTGAATAAGAAAGTGAAACTCATATTCATTAAACACAGAGGGATTTATTTGAAGTGATGACCATTGGCTTACAGTACTCATGAAATTTAGAATATCTCTTCACACAATTAAAAGAATATTTTATTCGAGAGCAATGTTAAGATTGTTTTTCTCTCTCTACAATGATGTGGCTTAAATGGTTTTCTCATTAAATTTGGGTATTTTGTTAGTTTTTTATTAATATTGGACAAACAAACTGAACCTAAAAGGCTTGTTAATCCCTGCCAGCATGCGTAGGTGGGCCCCACGTGGGGGAAAGGAGGGCTGATATATGGGTCCCATATGGGTTTGTCCGCGGGTTCCACGGTGGCCCCACATGGGTTTGCCCATGTAGGGCCACAGCCTACGTGGGTCCTACATGGGCCCTAAATGGGCCCTAAATGGACAAACCCATGTGGGCCCACCACCATGTAGGGCCCATGTGGGGCCACCATGGAACCTGCGGACAAACCCATATGGGACCCATCTGGTCTGATTAACATCACAATTAAAGCTTACACTTCTTAATATTCACAAATTTGCATCTCAATATAATAGAATATCAATAGTAGTGTTTTTCAGTAATTCAAGTCAAAGAGTAAGACATGCTTAGATTGGTTACAAAAAGAGTACTGCAGTATTTCAAGTGTTTTGTAATTACAGCTTACAGCAAATAAACCAAATTGATGAGCGATCAACTTGTAAGATTTATTTAACTGTGATCTATTTTCATAAAAGGATTGCTTATTAAAAACTGTAATGTATTCCAATCAATTTATAACAACTTTATCTTTTGGCTGCCAAAAACATAGCTTTGATCCATCCATGTATGGACTCCTGAAAGTGTGCTTTGGTACCTGGCAACAAGATGGCAACAACACAATTTTAGCTAAAACAAATAAAAAAGAGAACAAGAAAAGACAACTGATCATGCTAACCAGAATCCAAGTTTGTTGCAACTACTAAACCAATGAGAGAGCCCAAGGCCTCTTACTACTCATTGTGTTGTTGTTGTGGAGGTTGGATTAATATTGCACATGCAGCCAAGCATGCAAACAACAGCATAAATTGCTGTATAGCTCTGCCTATTAGTCAGTACTCTTCCTGGCTTGGTATCTGCTTCAGTTAAATTGAAAATGTGCTGACTCTCCCAGGTGGATGCAGACTGCTGCAGTGTAAAGAGATGCTGCAGTCCCTGGGAAAGTATCACACAGACCTACAGGGTGTTCATTTTGGAACCAGCAGTTGTAAGATTCAGACAATTAAGTGTGTAGTAGTGTACAGTACAATCTGATCTGGACTAAGGTCACAGTAAAGATGCTCAAGGGCAAAAGACTCTGTTTTTTTTCAGTCTGAAAGTGTCACATTACCTGTAGAAGGTGGAGCTTGTGTCAGCACAACCATTGATTTAGCAGCTGAATATTTTATAAGTAATGTAATCTGTCTGTCTGGTTTTTGACTTCCTGTTTATGCAGACATAGTAAACTTTAATCTGGACATGTTTGTGTGTATAAATGGTTAGACAAATCGCATTTCCAATTTCACATTATTACCATAATTTATATGTAGCAGAGAGTAAGGGGGAAGGTGTAAGCAGCGCATATTCAAGCTTGATTGACAGTGCTAACTAAGACCTTCCTCCTGGCTGTGATTGGTTGTTTCTGACCAATCTGTCTATTTCTGCAGATGGCAGTAGTAGTACAGGGAGGAGGCAGAGGAGCTTCATTTTTTCCTTATCTGTCTCATTATGTACAATCATGGGAAAGTAACAGTTTTAACAAATATGTATCAGATATATTTTTTATAAAAGCATATGCAATTTTGAGGGGGGAATACAAGATACAAAAGTATCTTGATAGAGCTAATAGTTTCAAATATGGTTACTATGGCGTGTCTTTAACCTGGAAAGAATTCTTTCAATTTGAAATCACATTAACATCAGCTTAAATAGTCCAGTTTTCCTCTAGCAGGTCTCAGGGACGCTGTGTTTTTCCAGACATACCTGCAGGTAAAGCACAGAGATTCACCTTTATTTTTCTCCTTCCTTTGTAGATCCCTGCTCTGGCTGTGATGAAACACTTCCACACAAAGCCGTCATAGTCAGTGAAACCTCCCAGGCTCAGGGCCGGATTCAGCCCTCCAGCGCTACGAGTCTGCAGCATCGTAACCTATCACCCCAGCATGGCTCCTCCCTGGGTACAGTCACACATCGCACGGACAGAAGGAAATAGGTTTCCGATATCCAGCTTCAGTGTGTGTGCTTGTGAGCGATTATCAAATTAGAGTTATCCTGAGTTGAGATGCCTGGATGTAAATTTTGACAGATGGGCTGGTTTAGACCTCGAGCTGTGCCGGATCATTTGATTTTGTCACCAAAAGAAGGCATAAAAAAAAAAAAAAAATCCAGTAAAGTGCTGCAAACCATTTCTTATTTCTCTTTAATGAAGTTTGTTTTGTATATTTTTAGATAAAACATTTGAATAGCACTGTTGCCTTTTAGGAAGAAAGAGTTAGGTTCTGGGATCTCTCCAGGTACTCCAGCTTCTTCCCAAATGACCACTGGTTAATTGGTTTCTTTATAGTGAATGTGTGTGTGTGTGTGCGTGCGTGTGTGCGAGCGTGTTGGTGTGCACGTTTTTTGGTCCTGCTGTGTTTCTGTACTGCCTTGTAGCTGGTGACGTGTCCAGGATGTACCTCCCCTTATCCAATGACCACTGGAAACTGGCACCAGCACCCCCTTACCCTGCAAGTACAAACTGGCCTAGAAAATAAATGGATAAAATTACTTTTTTTTTTCTTACCCAAAATGTTTAAAAAAGAAAAACAGAAATAATAATTAGGCTTTGTGTTTTTGTTGAGACGTTTTACTCCATTTTCTGCTTTTTTAAATTGTATCTTAGCATGATATTTTAAAACCAAAAACAGCAATCATGCAGTGCTTCCTTTATGATCAACAATGCCTTAATGACCAGTTTCCTCACTAATAGTCTAATTTAGGATTTCTGAAAGAATGTGCAGAAAACACCACAAATGCAGGCCTCGGTGCTGTTGTAACTACTGCTTAGCGCTGCAGTTCAGAAGTGATGCAGCACTAAACACTGCACTTCCTTTCTGGTCCTGTAGGAGGCAGTCAGCTCGATCAAATTCCTCAAGATAATATTTGATTTGAATGTTGGAAATCAGCACCATCTAGTGGTCATTGTGTATAATTGGTGGTTGCCTGGTTCATCTGTATTGTCTCATTTTTAACGGGCATTGCATCTAGGATATTTACTACCATACAGTTGTTATTTATTCAAGGCAAATATATTTTAATGTTTTTATCGCTTTTCATGAGCTTTACTAAGTCATAAATTGAGTTAGATTACATTTATAAACTTAAAGTTTCTTACACAAGTGCACTCTTTAACAATTCTCACATAAATTTAATTGAATTTTGCCCAGATTTTAAAGACCAATGGAAAGTGGTGCAAAATTGCACCATCACTTTCAATTTTCCAGTCTTAACATTGTCTCTTGTACTTAAGTGTTGCCTTTGACTGCTCCATTTTAGTACGTAATCTAAACATGTTGAAACAGTTTTGTTTTCACAATTATTTTCTGAAAAATTAGGATGAGTTGAAAAGGTGTCAACTTTGATAAAAAACCTCTGGTTTTTGACATGTGTGCCATGCTGGGGTTTAAGCCAGAGGAGGATATACTTTGAAGAAAGCAAACTCTAAGGAAGAACATCCCTTTAAATTATGTAATGTATTCTTATGGGTAACCAATTATATACTAATAATGTTTATTCTTTACTAGAATCTATTTTGGAACTCTTTTGATCTTACCTCCTAAATTTTTGGCATGTATCCTGGAACGCTTTAGGAAATCAAAGAATGCTTTAATCTTGGACATTTTGCAGCAGATCACCAGTTTTCTCCTCTGAACAGTGTCGAGGCCAGTGCTGCAAAAGGACACAGAGACTGTGCTGTCACCAAGATCTTCCCCAAAAAGATGTGCTGTGGTTCCACCAAAGCCACAATCACCCGGTGAGTCTGTCATGTCACACTGCTCACGTGTCAACCTTCTCTCTGCTCTACACACATATTGTACCCACAGGTTGTGCCCTACATAATATGATGTCTCTTAAGTTTGTCCCTGCTTCCGTTCCTTTAAAAATTTAAATTGCGTTCACAATCTCTGCTCCTCATTTCCTGATCTTACACCAGGCGACCTGACGTTGTCATAGCAACAAGCTACAGTAGCCGTAATGCTGCCATTGCTCCCTCTGCGCCCGTTCTTCCGGCTCAGATTACATCAGTGCTCACCACCAGTTTTTGCTTTATTCAGAGACCACTGAGACAGAGAGAAGCGGTAGTAGCATATAGAGTTGCAGTACGGTGAAAAATGTTCCAATACAGGACACACATCATGCGGTCCTACTTGAAAAGTAGGAAGCTGCTCCTCTTTCCACAATGTGCAGAAATAGATCTTATTTCCTCTTTCCTGCTTGGGGATTTGCCAAGATAGGAAAATTAATTATACAAAGCAAACAGAGCTCATCGTTATAAAGTCGTATGACTCATTGCACAGTACAGGTGCACCTCATTAGTTTAGAATATTATCAAGAAATGATTCATTTCATCAGTTTAATCTAAGCGGTAAAGCTCATGCATTGTTTTTATTTATTTTTTTATCTGAAAAGGGAGCCATAGTTGCAAGGAAATATCATTGATTGATTTCCTCTGATCATTTTTACTTTGACTCTCACCTGAGTCTAAGCAATAACATTGTGGTTGTCTGTGCTCCTAGCTCGCGGTCGAACAGCAGCAGTTCCTCGGACAGGACGGTGTCAGGAAGTGGACCGGGCTCTGATCCAGCGGCTGCAGGAGCGATGTGAGCAGCAGGCCCTGCAGCTGCAGACTCTCCAGGTCCAGCTGAAGAAGGCCTCTCTGTGCCTGGATGTTTTCAGCATCACCACTCTGCACTTTTGTGATAAGGTAGGCTCTACAGTTCTATGTGGAAAAAAACAAAATAGTTGGATGTAGGGTCAGTTAGTTGTGATGTCTAAGATTTAGAAGCTTTAGATAAATACGTTGGTTTTTCGAGAATCATTTTACGAATTTGGTTGAATTAGCTTTCTTGTGTTAAAGAAAGCTATGGTTGGAGCAAACGAGATTACACACTATCACTTCACAAGGGCAAAGCACAAATTGTATTGTGTAAACAGTGTCATCATTGAACTTGCTTCCATTTAGATTCCCATTTAACTGTATGGTTTTAAATTATATTTGACCAATAGTGTCTGACAGAACCAACTGAGAAAATCCCACTGTGAGCTTCAGTACAACTACAAAACATCCAGCATCCCTTTGTTCAAAAGACACCTGTAGCATCCAGCTGCTACTGTCAAAGGAAGTAGCTTTGATTTCTTTTGATCTCTTTTCACATTAAGCGTGAGTCTGCAGCATCAGGGCTCATCAAAACTACTTTGAGAATTTTCCAAAGTTTTTATTTATTTACAAAAGGAAAAGGAAGATTAATTGCCTTTAATAGATAAAAATGCTTAGAGTGCCATATGGAAGCCTTTTTTCCTCCTAAACTTTATGACATTTTGTCATGATTGAGCCACAAACTTTTGGTGTATTTTAAATTTTTTGGACAGATCAATACAATAGTTGAAAGGGAAGGGTTAATTTTGGTGTTTCTTATACTTAGTAACAAGAAAGCTGGTCAGAGAATAGAAGACAGTAAGATGGAGGGAAACAAATACAGAAAATAATAGATATTAGCAATATCTTTATTGTCCCTGAGTGGGGAATAACAGTCATGCAGATTCATGCTTCTAATATTGGATTTAAAATGCTAAGCAGGTATTAAAATCCAGATGTATTTGAAGCTAGTGGAATTGACTTAAAGAGCCTAATACAAGTACATGCCACACTTTTCAGTTTTACAATTCTAAACAAATTTGAAAATGATTGATCATTTTTCGTCCGCCTCACAGTTTTGTAATTCACATAAAAATCCCATTAAAATACACTTATGACATATGTATAAGTTTGTGAATTATATGCGACACTGTGAAAAAGTTAAGGAAGAATGAAAACTTTTGCAAGTATTTACTGTTTAGTGCACTAAGATGTTTCCACTGTGTGATTTGTTGTAGATATTTTGTTTGTGCTTTGTTGACGCTGGGCTGCTTTGCAAATACATTACTTCAAAATCTTCAAAATATTTAAGAAAGTAAAAAAGATTTCCAAATTAAAGTTCTATACCAAAGTTTGTTTTTATGCTGGTATAATAGTAGAGGAAGCATTCGTGCTCAAAGAAGCCTATAGTGAAATTTGGACTGTGAAACATTTCTTGTGTTCTGTAAAAAAAAAAAAATAAAGAAAATAAAAAAGTTCTTTCAATTAATTTTTTTTATTATACTTATGAAAATGCTAATAATTGTGCTGTGTGTGCTGCTTTTTAACTATTATCTTGTTCTTTTATCTCTTCCTCTGATTTTATTTTATTTGTCCCACTATGAGCCCAACCCATCATGAGTAGATCAGCTCATTCTGGATTGAATTAAAAACCCTGTTTGATTAAAAAGTAATACATGTTTTAAACTGCGCTTGGACTGAACTATTTAGGCAGTTTTTGTCAGATGTGTGCTGTTGTGTAATTCTGTAGCTTCTGTAGGAGAGATGCTACAGTATTTCCCCCTAATCTGAAAATCTGTGCATGTATCGATCAGGTAGCTCCCCTGTTTCTTCATCTGTCTTCAGAGATTCAAAGATGCTGGGTGTGTGTGTGAGTGTGTTGCTCTCTGTCATGCTTATGACTGTGGTATGGGGCGTGTTAGTGGGGGGTTGAGGGGAGGACAGTCAGAGCTGGGCTGGGTCTGGCTCTCTTTGTTCCAGCAGGGAGAAATGATGCTCGCAAACCAAGAAGCGAGGTGAGCTTTTGGTCTTTCCCTTCTCTCCTCTCTTCTCTTCTCCTCCCCTCTCCTCTGCCTGCCTCATCCCTCCCCTCTGCTTTGACATTCTTTCTGCATCTTTCTTTTCACTTCCTGTCTGTCCCTGCTGCCTCCCCATCAGGCTAAGGGATGCTGCCGTTTGCTAGCCTAATATGGGCCATTGCTGCTGCAGGCTTCATTTTCTCCCTCTCTGCTGTCTGGACCAAACGGTAAAGGCAGTGTCTTCCGCAGGCAGTAAGCTTGTTTTTGTCCTGCACCGAGGATTCCTTGATGCATTTGTAGCTGAGCTGGTGTGTGTTTGGTGCTGTGGGAGTCTGAATGCGTATGATCGTCATGTTCACTTGTTTCCTAGCGACAGAGCCGGCAGAGAGCACGGAGCTGGGGATGATTGTGCTGAGTCAAAGCTGCCTGAGTTTCCAGGAAGACGGCATGGAATAATTTTTGCAACTGTGGTTCATTCTGATATAATAATTTCAGTGTTTGGAAGTGTGCGTGTGTGTGTGTGTGTGTGCGTGTTTGGAAGTGTGTTTATCGATTAGGTTCCTGTGTGCTGTGTCAATGCCTCTCCTCTGTCAATTAAAATTGTCTGGACGGATTTCAATATTACCCATTTTGTTTAAGTAACTTTTACATGTTTTGATACAGTAATGCCCCCACAATACCTTTCAAAAGTATTCACACTCTTTGAACTTTTACATGTTTTAGAGCTTCAATGTATTTTATTGGGATTTTATGTGGTAGACTAGCACCAGGTTGTAGAGAATTATAAGTCTGTGAAGTGATTTTCTTTTTTTTTCTTCTTATTTTTCCAAAAATAAAAAGCTTTGAACATCCCTTGATTTTCAGTTTGATTTAGGGCCAGACCTTGACTACGCCTTTTTAACATGTGACTATGCTTTGATTGTATCAATCCAATCAAGGCAGGATTGATACAATCCTATCTTTAAAGATAGGATTGATACAACTCCTCCATTGTAAACTTGCTTTTCTGTCAAAATGTGAAACTTTATCCCACTTCCCACATAATTGATTGCATGTATTTTTAGGGGAATTACTATCAAGATAGTCGGATACAAATGTACTCTGCATTTTTCAGATATTTATTTGCCATAGGATCTGAAAACCATGTATCATTTTCCTTCAATTTAGTAATTCTGTACTACATTGTTTTAGTCCAACAAAATCCTGAAAACCCAAATAAACAGTTGTTATACTGTGGGGGAAAAAAAAGCAAAAGTTCAAGGAATATAATTACTGTTGCAAAACACGGCAGTTTTTCAGTGACTTCAGGATGAAAGTTTCAACTTTAACAAAAATTCAAGATTTCTTGCAGCCTCCCGTGTTCTTCCTGGCCTTTAAACTTTTACAAGACAAAAACTCCCACCAAATAAGCAGCTACACCACTGAAACTAAAGCTGCACTTAATTTGGAATAAATGACTGCTTCAAGTTATTTAACTCGATATAGTGTTTTTCAGAAACGTGTTCTGAAAATGAAAAACACGTTTCTGTGTTTTTCAGAAAAACAGAAACATGTTTTTTCACCAAGCATATTTACACAGTGGGTAAATATGCTTTGTACTCCACCAAGCATATTTAGTCAGATGTAAAAATTAACAAAAGAAATATAAAATGTACTTTTTTCCCCCTGAAACATTACATAAACATGTATTAGTTTTCTATTTTACTAAAGGAAAAGCTTGTTGCCACGCTTTATTCTAGATTTCTTTTGATACTACAAAAAAAAATAAAAATCTAAATCAACAATTTTATTGCATACATAAATACTCAATAGTTGCATTTCTAAATTAGATTAAGTTACTTTGCCTGTCAGGACATAAAAAAAGAAAAAAAAGAACTGATTATCAGAAACCTGGAGGATGGGTGGAGTTTCTTTGTATAAAATGATGCTGAACATGTTTCATCCCTCTTGAGATCAGTCCGTCTCTTTTCTGCTGCATATCTTAGATGGTGACATCATTTCTACTGGGACATAGTGTTAACCATTTCATGCATTTTTCAAAAATTCCACTTTGTTCCCCTCTGAGTCTTTTCTCTCTTCAGCGTTGTTGAGTTATTTTTGGATTAGAGAGTTTTCACATTAATTATGATCAGATGTCTTGTTGCCGTCTTTTATCTCTCTCTCTGTTAAAAAAGCTTATTGGTTCATTCAACACCTACAAGTGTGTGTCGTACAAATGTGTTGCAAGATGAGAACTTCTACAAAAACGTCCTAATTGCCCCATATTGGCGCAATGCATCTTGGGTCTGTTTAGATAATTGAAAAAAAGCTTAATGCAAGCCCCATACCTACCAGAAAATGCTTACAGTTGTAGATAGCTTGAAATTTTTAAGATATTTGCAATATCTTTAAAGATAGGATTGATAAAAATGGTAGATTATCTCTATGTTATTACTGACAGGAGACGCATCAGTGTAATAGCACTGTTGAACCAATTATAAAATATTTTTTAGCAATATTTTAAAGTAAATCAGGTTTGTTTTAACTTTTTTTAAAATCTGTTGTTCTTGTTAGATCCGGAACAGCAACTTTTAACATCACTTTTTCCTGTTCGTCTCTCACGTAAATGAGCAACAAATGTAAGTTTAAAATAGATAAAACTGTGACCGGCAGAGCCCCATGAGGATCCAAGTTTATCTTCAAGCCAATGTCTCGACCATTATCTATCGTGCCCAACATGATGGAAATAAAATTCTTTCATTTTGCAGTTTTTTGCAGTTTGCTCACATCAGTTTGTCTCATTTAAATGTGTCGTGTTTTGTTTCATTCCAGAATGAGAGCGCCATTGTAAAAGAGAGGGAGCTGTCCCTGGAGCTCGGCAGAATCAGGGATGAAGTGGGTAAGTGGGAAACCTCAGGGAGCCGGACTCCCAACATGTACGCGGTAGATGGCATCTTCAGAGAAAAGAGGAGGTGCAAACCTGAAGTCAGTTTCGCCTCTGTATGTATGTTTTCCAGCTGTTAGTGTCGCGCACTGGGAGCAGCTGCAGCAGGAGAAGGAGGACCAGGAGCGGCGTTTTGAGGCCGAGCTGCAGGGGCTGCGGGCTGAGCAGCGGAGCGAGCTGGGAGCGCTGGAGGAGAGGCTGAAGGCTCGGTACGCAGAGGACACCGAGAGCCTGCTGGCCCATCAGCGAGCTGAGTTGGAGGAGCTCCGGTTCAGACACCAGGAGCAGGTGCAGCATGCAGAAACAGACTCTAATGTCTTAACCTGCTCAGGATTTTAATGATTTGGCATGAAAACTGAAAATGAAGAACTTTTTGTTGAAACCAAAAGTGAAAAATGTTTCAACATTTGTGTTGTAGCTTGAGGAGATGACAGAGAATCATGAGGCATCTTTGACAGAGATGGAGACAGCCCACAATGACACTTTAGACACTTTGCAGGAGGAGCACGCAAGGACAGTAAAGAGTAAGCAGCACTTTTAATAACTTCTCCTGTGTGCGTATTCTTCAGTTTGAGACGATAATATGTTATGTCTGTTAACAGATCTGAAAATGGCTCATGAACAACAGAAAAAGTCTCTAGAGGAAGAGTTTGAGAAAATCAGACTTTCACTCCAGGTATGTGTTTTTTATTTGAAGGTAAAATTTAACAACGCCACCGGAAAAAACAAATCCCTTGCAGATTTGTGTGTGTTTGATTTCCAGGATCAGGTGGACACGCTTACGTTTCAGAACCGCAGCCTGAGAGATCGAGCAAAACGCTTCGAAGAAGCTCTTCGTAAGAGCACAGATGAGCAGATAGTTGTAAGTTTTCATGAACCAGAACGCTGCAACACACTGACGACTCTGAAAATACCTGCAGAACGAACAGCGCTTCTCTTTCAGGATGCTTTGGCTCCATATAAGCATATTGAGGAGGACCTGAAGAGCCTTAAAGACGTTCTGGAGATGAAGAATCAACAAATTCATCAACAGGAGCTGAAGATTTCCGAACTGGAGAAAATAGTATGCTTCAACTTTTATTCAGGATATTTTGTAAAGTAACCACAATCACTTTTGTGTGTCTTATTCATAATTTTTTTTGTAATATTAAATTAAACATAAAGATCTATTTGAATTTGATTAAATTGCTACATAGTTCTATCCTTGCAAGAACAGTCAAATAATGATCTAAATGAAGTGATGATTACGTTTGTTACCTTTTTGACTGTAAAATCAAATGGCATTACCATCTATGTCATTCAATGGATTCTAATGTTTTAACCCATTTAAAGACTTTAATGTTTTGCGCTGTTTCCTCCTGTGTTTTTGAGCAGGCCGAAAAGAATGTGCACCTGGAGGAGAGACTGCAAGTGTTGCAGCAGCAGAACGAAGACCTGAGAGAGCAGATAGACAAGAATCTAGCTGTGTCCAGGTCTGTTTGTGTGTGCATTTAAATTATACATAGGTAATAAGGTTGAGTTCAACATTCACAACCATAAAGTTAAGAACTGAAAAGTCTGAAACTTGTTCATGGAGGAGTCAGTTTTTGCTACAGTTACTGCTGCAATTTCTTTGACATATGTCTCTACCACTTTTCCATTTCTAAAACCAAATTTCTGCAAGTTTTTCGTTACAAAATGGCTATTTTTAAGTTGGAGTTGAACATCTGTGAACATCAGTTTTTAGGTCTTGAGGACTTTGACTGGGCCCTTCCAACACATGAGAATAGTTTGATTTAAATCATTCCATTGCTGCATGTTTCGGGTCGTTGTCCAGCTGGAAGGTGAACCTCAATGCTAGTCTCAAGTCCTTTGTAATCTGTAGCTTTTTTTGTAACTGCTTTTTTTTTATCTCTGCAGAACAGCATGACACCAATCCACCATTGTGTTTTACAGTGGGGGTGTTATATTGTGGGTGGTGTGTGTGTGTGTGTGTGTGCGTGGGCGTGTGTGTGTTAGCTTTCTGACAAACACACTGTTTGTATATAGACCTAAAAGTTCCTTTTGTCTCTCTTTTGGCTTGACACTGACTAAATGAGACTTTTTTTGTCTCTCTCTTTTTCTCCCATCTGTGCCGAGAATCTCTGCAGCTCCTCCAAAGATTATATTAAAAAGTATCAAAAATAAATGAGTGTGAATAGAAATGCATGCTGCACTTTATAGACATTTTACTGTCACTTCAGTAATAGATGTCACATAAAATCTCAATTAAACAGACTTTTGTAGTTTTGTTAAAAGTCAACACTGTAGCTATCGAAATGAATTACATTTTTCTCTTATGTTCTTTTGTGCCTTTTCTACTTCAGGCAACTCTCTGAAGAGAACGCCAACCTGCAGGTGCACGTGGAGATGGAGAGCAAAGAGAAGAAGCGTCTGAGTCGCACCAACGAAGAGCTGCTGTGGCGTCTGCAGACAGGAGAGCTGAGTCCACACATGACCCCCAGCTCCTCCCCCATCCACCACCCAGCCTCTGGACCGGGCTCGCCCGCCCGCCCCCACTCCTACCACCAGTGACTGTTTGTACCAAACATCTTATTTTATCAGTGTTTTTGTTTAACTCTGAAAAAAATATTCCTCTGTTTTAAAGGAATATTCTACAATCAGTGGACAAAGAGACAGTAATATGTTCTGTTTGTTTGGGGAGAATCTCCTTACCCATTTGATGCATTTCCAAACCACGTTTTTTATTTTTATTTTTTTTCTTTGACCTCATGAATTGTACGGATGATTCCACAAAGAGCAAAACCTTAGCAAGTTTCTCCAGCAGGTGAAAGTTCAGAGAGCATCACAGTGCCTCATTTACATGTTTTCGCCTCCATTTACATTTTCCTCTTCTCCTTCAGCTCTCAGGATGATGGATGAATAAGACATAGTAAACTCAAAAAACATGAAGCGCCTTCTGTCATCCATTCCCTCCCACCAGCAAGGTCCACCTGGGGGCTTGGCAGTATTATCAGAAAAATCCAACCTCAGCTCTCAACATTTTCATGTAGAAACATTTCATTTATCATGAGTGTATGATTTATACCAAGCCATCTAACCTCAAACCATTCATAACTCCACTTTACTGCCAATACAGTGTAAGTATATTATGAGTTATTACGTGTGTAAACTCTGTAGATGTATGACTATCTTTACAGCATGGGTTGTCTTCCGATTAGAACAGATTTTCAGATTATTTCATGTATGTATGATGATGAGAAGAATTAGAAAGAAGCACTTCAAGATATTTTGGAGAAGAAGAAACCTTCACCCTCAGTTGAATTAAAGAAAAGGTAGTCAACTCACACAAAATAAAACCACCAAAGATGAAGTTCTTAAACTATAACACGCCGCATCACTTACATGCTTGGAACTCAATGCAGAACACTCATTCTTCAGACGAAGCCCCTTGAGTTTTTTTTTTTTTTTTTACATTTTGGGATGTTTCAAACACAAACTTGGATGTTTATTTGGATCTCATGAGCCGAAAGCTGAAAAGTATGCCAAAAAAAGTATGATATTCCTTCATCTAAACCATTCCAATGTAAATCTGGGGATGTGTTTAAGGCTACTGTCCTGTTGGAACCTCTTCACATTCCAGCAGGACCGCCCTTAATTTAGCTCCATTCATTTTCACATCAACTCTGATAAGCTTGATGCTGCTACCACTGTGTTTCCACAGCGGAAACACAATTCATTTCTTTATTCAACCTTTATTTAACCACGATTAAACTTCTTGAGATCTCAAGAAAATTTAACTTTAATACCCAATTACCTGTATTTAGATGGGATTAAATCACATATATATAACATTACTAACTTCAGAAGTATTTCTTTTTTATTTGCGAACCACCAATTTCCTTCCATTTTACAATTATGCACTACTTTACATTGGTTTATCATATAAAGTCCTAATAAGAAACATTTAAGTTTGTGGTTGCAACGTGACAAATTGTTGAAAGGTTTAAGGGAGATGAATCCTTTTGCAGCAGTTACAATTTGCTTTATCTTTTCTGCTCTCTGTTCCATGTTCTTCATATTTCCGCATGTACAGTTCGAACAGTTAAACCGATTATGAAGTCTCTCCATCATATCTGCAGCTTGTGTTCCTGTTGTGCAACATTTCCTGAGTCACTTAGAAGCAAGAAATGAAAGTCTGATGCAATCTTACCTCAATTTTCATTGTTTGGATTAAGCTCAGGATTTGAGAAATTGTATAAGTCATCAAAGGGAAGCAACTGCCATGGTTTTTAATTTATTTAAATTTCATTTATTTTATTTGTTCATGTTTACATACGGCAACCAGCCGTCAGAAGTCTGTCTTGCTAAACATTTCTCTTACACAGGCATTTAGATGTTAGCAGTAGGTAGAAATATTCCAAAAAAGGTCTTAGAAAAAAAAAAATCACTACTTAAAGTTGCAGTGTTTAAAATTTAGAAATCATATGTTTTTTTTACATGTATATTAAAACTGTCATTACAGTAAAACATGAGACAGGCAATCTGTGAAAAATTGAGCTTCTCTGCCTTCTCCCTGCTGTTCTAATGCCATCTGCAGAAATACACCGCTCAGTCAGACACAACCAATCAGAACCAGGAGGAGGGTCTTACCACTGTCAATCATCCTTGTGTATTTGCGGCTCACACACTCTCAGCCAGTTTGTCACACTGGAGCCTGCCATGAAAGCTAAGGCTGGTTAGCATCTGTTGTCATCTGATGACAACAGATGAAAGTTTTTTTCTGCAACTGTAAGTTGTTTTCCATTGAGCAGTGCATACATGAGCATGACTGACAGAATTAAGACCCTCGTCTTGGCTCTGATTGGTTGTTTCTGACTGGAAGTAGTGTATTACTGCAGATGGCTGCAGGACCACAGGGAGGAAACGGAGGAGCTCAGTTGTTTCCCGGATTATCAGTCTCATGTTATACTGTCATGGTGACAGTTTTAACAAGTATGTAAAAAAAATAAAAATTAACATAAAAGCTCCCTACAGCAGCTTTAAGCATCACAGTATTTCATTTATACATCTCATCTATCCTAAAGTGTGTAAACCTGTTTAAAGCAGATATTTGGCTGTAGCTGCGTTTAATGGGAGATAAGATAGTTACGTTTATTGGGAAGAGAATTTGCTGTGTTCCGACAGTGGAAGTTGCCTTTCTCTACATCAGGTACTCCGATTGCACTGATTGCCTCTGTGTCCTGTGGACACCGTCTTGTACACATTTACTGAATGAATAAGAGTAAAAGCTTTTGATTACAGTTTACATGCAATATCAGAGAGAGGTCGCTGCATCACGTGGATGTCGTTACTTCTGTGGATTGTTGTTAAAAATGATTGTAATCAGATACTCCAGAGAAGTCTCCATGAAAGCATGTCGTTATAAGTTTGCTGTGAATCGTCTTTGTTTCTTGCCTACTTCATTCGCCCTCCTCTACTGAAACTGTAACTTAGCTGAGGTTAATAACGACAGGCTATGGCTGTGTATGTTGCACTTTGTATTTAATTATTAAATCACAATAAGCATAATAAGTACACAAAAACAATGTTTGGTTTGTATTTGCATTAGCGAGTAGCTCTTTTTCCTCCCTATTCGAAACATGCAAACTTACTTTGGGATGAAAATAATTGTGCAGACTACAGGGTTCATCACTTTTTCTGCATGAAACCCTGCATCATGTCTATGGGCAGAGGGAAGATGATGGTGGAGTTCTTCTCTGCGGCGATGGCATTGAGAGTCTGCAGGTATCGCAGCTGAAGAGCAGACGGAGCTTCACCGATGACTAGAGCTGCTTCTTTCAGAGCCCGGGAAGCGTTCATCTCACCTTCTGCAGCAATGATCTGAAACAGACATAGACAATGATCAGTCTTGCAAACATTTCCTCCAATTTTTGGATGATGTGGAAAGTAAATCCTTCCACTACTGCTCTCACTTTAGCCCTGGCCTCCCGACTGGCCTCCGCCTCTGCAGCCATGGCTCTCTGCAGCTGCTGAGGCAGCTTCACATCCTTGATCTCCACGCGCTCCACCTTGATCCCCCATGGGTCGGTGGCTTCATCCAGGGCCTCCTGTATGAGAACAAACACTCTTTCAGCTTCATTCAGAAGTACTGCAAACTCAGAATAAATTATTCAAAATATTTTCAGTAAAGATATTTGTAAGGCTGCTACAAACTGCATACATACTCGCAAATGTTAGCATTCAATACATTTTTTTTTACATTTTCTCACGCAACTACAAAATATTGTAGTTGTTCTACTGAGATTTTAGTGGTAGACAAACTCATAGCAGTGAATAGTTGTGAAGTGGAAGGAAAACGATTCACGGTTTTTACAAATAAAGAAATAGTGTAAAGAAAGAATTCGCCCTTTGCAGTTTTCCACAAGCTATGTTGAGATCACAACAAACATGGAAAATGAATTTAGATTTGTACAAAATGTTGAAAGTCCTGCATTTTTCTTACTCCTCACAATTATTTTATGTTGGTCAGTCGTAGCAAAACTTAATATATCACAGTTTGTCGTTGTTGAGACAATCACTATGTTTCCATTTCAGCACAATTGACCATTTGCCTCAGTGTTTGCTCTAACCTGCATGCTCACTGAAATTCCTTCTCTGTCAGACAGAAGTTCTGAAAGGTTTTTGGTGCCAAGAACATTTCTCAGAGTGGTTTGAGCAAGCAGCCGTGTGGATGAGTGTGCGTTGGACACGTTGGCCACAGCTGAGATGGGACAGTGAATGCGGAAGTAGACAACTCCATCCACGGATACAGTGACCGAGTCTTTGGTCAGGATCTGTTAAAGAATACAGACACAAATGAACAGTACATTGGAAGGTTTATTGGAAACACGTCCTGGCTTTACATTTTATGTACAAACGGAAAACGCACCTCTTGTGGAGGGATATCAAAAGACACAGTCCTTAGATCAACTTTCACAAAGTTATCAGTGCAGGGCAAAACAAAAAACAGTCCTAGGAAGAAAGAAACACTCTGCATCAGTTTCAAGCTCAACTTTTTTCTGAAAATCAGTTTCTGAAATGATCTGGTGTGTACAATCCGTCATGTAAAACCACGAACCTGGTCCTTTAGGTTTCCGATCGGCGATTCGCCCAAGTCTGAAAATGACCGCTCGCTCATATTCCTTTACTATCTGGACACCAATGAAAGTAAACAATGTAGAGAGCAAAATCATTCCGGGAAAAGTTTTTACTTCTTGGGTGTCTTCCAGAAGCATTCACATTCCTTACATTTTTTTACATTGTCAGATTGCAATAAAAAGTATTTATTTTGTACCATATTTAGCTCCATCCATATTTCATTAATGCTGCCACAACATTTTCACTATGGATAGTGTATAATGTTCTTTATTATTATTATTATTTAGGCCAAAAGTTTTTGTCTTCATCTTTCAGCAATCGTTTTCGTCTTTCCACTGTTTTGTAAAGGCTGGATTTGTTTTCATGAGCCTGAGTTGTTAAAACATTTCCTCTAGAGATGACCCTCTGGGCTTCTTCTCTGGTAAATGCCCTCCTTGTTTGACTTGTCAGTTTAGGTGTTTGCATGTTGTTCTATGACCTAGTCCTGCTCTAAACCTCTGAACAACAGTGTCCTGTTTGCCCTGTTTCCTCTTCCTTATACACTTTGTTCACTGAACTGATCTAAAAATCCTCTGAGAAGATAGGATTATCTAGTTGCACCAGATTTCATTTAGGGGTATCCAAGTAAAGGGCTCTAAAAACAAATGCATGCCACACTAAGGTTTTTATTTTTTGTAAAAATAAAATGGAAGACATGTACGTATCATTTCCCTCCCAGTTCACAATTAAACCCTTAACTGTATTGGTCTGTTGCATGCAACCTAATCAGCAACAAAGGAGAACATTTTCTTACCTTGACACACAGAAACAAAGTGATTGGGAAGGTTAGCGCTACAAATAGGAGGGATATAATTACCAGCAGCCAACCAAAACATCCCAACCTCCCTGCATTTTTATCTGTGGAGAGACAGAAGTTCAAAGTTAAATGGGAGGCGTCTGCTTCGTTAAAGTTAGATTCGGTTCAATAAGCCATGAAAATACACATCTCCTGTCGTCAGATTGTTGATGGTGGATTAGAAAGTAGTACAATCCAGTGGGAGAACACAGAACATCCTTGCTGTCAGGTAAGGGCTGCAGTAAATTCACACATCTCATTTGTAACTAATGATGTAATTAATCTCACAGGGAAACCATGAAGACCTAAAGGTTGTCTGAATCAAGACATGTTTTGCAAACCAACTGATATATCATTGTAAATGACTGTCATGCTTTTTAGTAACACCAAGAAGAAGGAATTGTTTCTCATATCTTGAATTTCTTAAGATCTAGGTATATGTGTTGCTTTTTGATATCTTGAAGACTACTTCATGTTGTCATACAGGTTTTAGTCAAACACTCTTGATTTTACAGGTAATGTGTTAATTAGGCCTGGGTTGGACTAGTTTAATTGATCAAATTGACTTGGTTTATTTGTAGTTAATTTTTTAGTAGAAAGAAAGGAAACTATACATATATATATATATATATATATATATATATATATATATATATATATATATATATATATATATATATATATATAGAGGATCAAGTTGGTTTGGATACTATTTGTGATTTCATCATAAATAAAATCATGATTGAAATTTGATTTTTGTATTTAAGTAGGTTATTTTTGGATAATATTTAAATTTGTTCAAAGATCTAAAAGATTATGGTACAAAAAAGCAAAACCTGATTAAATCTGCAAACAGGAAATACTTTTTTACTAGGCTGAAAACGAAATCTGAGTTTGTCAAACTAGGCCATAAATGGTTTTAACTGCATTTGTTTAACCAATTTTAGTGAATTTATTTTGTGTTTAGTAATTTTTATTCTCTCAACCACAGCACTTTGTATGCTCAACTCATAAAGGGGCTATATACAATTGTATGTCCATAGTTTAATTTAAAATTCCTGTGCAGTCATAACTGGAAAAATTTACATATTTATCCAAGCTAAATTTTCAACACAGAATGTGAATTTGGATTATAGATTTAAAGAAATTAATCACTTCAGTCAGTGAGGGCATAGAGCTAGTGAGAAATATGGCAGCCAATGAATGGTGATCTAGAATACTAGTCCTCAAAACCCCTATTTATTAGCTTAATGATAACATCTACTACAACGTAAAATACTTACTTTAAAAAAATGTAATACAATAAAATAATAAAAGCAGATGTATCCCCCTCAATAGGACTCATTTGGAGCTAGCGAACATTTCAAACCTACAACATGTATCCATAATGGTTATGGGAAGATCTTAAAAAAGTACTTACCTTCAACATTTTCTTCACTGATATGAAGTTTGCGTGGAGTAACCATTTCCACTGTGCTGGATGTTGTTGAGATCATTGGGGAAGAGTCTGGCGCTTGGAGCTGCAGCAGCACTCTTGTTTACTTCCCTCCTCTCTCTGTGGGGTGTGGTCTATCCATTTCTCTCATCCTGCCTTCTACAAATCTATTGCTGTGGTAACCCGAACCACAGTGCATCCAGCCTTTGCATGCCTCCCACAGTTGAGAACTCCAAATTCAGACCTCTTGGTATCCTATTATCTTCTTGCCCTAGCAGGAGTCGGTCACTTGTTGACTGCAGGTGATGAATAAATAATAAAGTCCTGAAACATGAGGCTTTACGTGGTGAGACAACGTGTCCATTCTCTTGTTACACTTTAACGAGAAAAAAATTAAGTCCTTCCACAGAAATCACTTAGAGGTTTATTACTTCCTCACTAATGTCTTTTACATCGACTGCAAAAAGGAAATACAGCCTTTTCACAACATGAGGGCTGTGATAACCACATTCATATTGTTCACAGAGAAAGTAAGAAGGCTTGAATGGGAAATTCAATAAAACTCGTTGACTCTAAGCATGTCACTAGTTATCTTGGACTGATGAGAAATATTTCTGTTAGACTAGAATAAATGTACTGATTTACTTTAATACATAAACAAGGTTCTCAAATTATCATATTTTGTCTTTAAATGTATAACCCTCTCACTCCCCAAACAGTAATATTTTACGAAACAATAAAGACTTCACATTATTTTAATTTAAAATAAAATATAGTCAATTCAAAAGTCTTCAAGACGCCGATGACCTGTGGTTGCAAAACAAGTCTAAACCAACATTAAGTTTTTTTGCCAGTATCCTGGATTCGCTTTTATTGTCTCTAAACATTGTACTGTGCATTATCGGCACACATCTTCACTTTGGTGTCATCCATATCTAAAAGCAGTCAAGAAGATGGACATGGTTTTATCCTGACAAACCTGCTAAACAAGCCACACTAGTTCAGATTTTATTTATTTTTTTCATTTTACTGTTATGACCTTCAACATGGCTGAGGCTTGTAGAGTCCGAAACAGAGTTTGAGTGTCTTTTGAAATTTCTTTGAGCACTGCACAACAAACTTTGTGATTTCTACTCCTGGAATGAATGATAAATGATTTTCAACTTCAGAAAAATCCTTCTTCATCCAGAATGGACTTTGAATACTATAGATATGGCATTATGGCAAGATCACCAATGATGTTTATCTTACTGACATTGTTTAAAGATCAGCTAAATGACAGAACTCCAGGTTTTGATAAGCCGCTACCACTTGTTGATGGTTAGTTAACCAAATGGCTGCCTTGTTCCAAGATTTTTCCCGAATGCAACTTGAGGAGGCTACACAAAGATGCACTTTAAAACAAAAATCATTTTTAGGCTCTGCACAATGCAATATATTTTACCTGCTTCAAGAGCATACCATTTTCCATTAAAACTTTTCATAGTTTGCAAGTAAAATTAGGTCCAGCAGGTCTATGCATATATTCCATTAGAGGAATTTGTAGTTTTGACATTTTATGAAAGCAGAAGAGTTCAACTGTTTAGTCACTTTGATCCTTCAGTTTTGCTACAGTTAGACAATTATTGCACTTGTTCCAATTGTTCACTGATTAGATTATTTTTTTTCATACCACGTAAAAAATATGAAGCCATGACATGAATATTTGTATTAAAACTTTATTTAAAATTATTATTTTTTAGGTTTTGTTGGCTCTAGTGGCCTTTATTTGAAAGTAGTTTGACAGGAAGGAGGGTTATGAGAGAGGGGGAAGACATGCGGCAAATGTCACCAGGCTGGGAAACGAGCCTGCGACCACTGGCATGAGGGCTAAGGCCTCAATACATGGGTTGTGCTTTGCCCCTGCGCCACCACAGCACCCTTATTTAAAATTATTTTGACAACACATTTTGTACCCTTCCTATCAGGCACCC
Organism: Poecilia reticulata; assembly: GCF_904066995.2. Classification (NCBI taxonomy): domain Eukaryota; kingdom Metazoa; phylum Chordata; class Actinopteri; order Cyprinodontiformes; family Poeciliidae; genus Poecilia; species Poecilia reticulata. The sequence continues at coordinate 27,510,483 of NC_088842.1, forward strand.
ACTGTGTCCATCATAAATTTACGGCTGAACTCATAAGCTAGGAAGAGCGCTCCGTTGGCAGGGAAGGTCCGGATCATGGTAGGAGTCAAACCAGAGTACAGAGCAGTGAAACCTGTAAGGCAGAAACAGCCAAACAGTGGCTATGAAATGCAAAAGTTTTAAATTGTCTGACAAACAATAAAACCTGTACAGTACTCTTACAGTGAGATAGCATCCTCACAACTCCAGGAAGTGTTTGAAATGAGTTTCATCAGTTATTTAGTCTGTAAGTTAGCTTTGCTGTTAGCTAGCACAATTGAGTTAAGTTAGTGTTTAGGACAACATTCATTCATGACATTCTGCACGAATATTCATAGCATTTTTCAATATATTTTCAAACATCTGCCATATTAGCAAAGCTGTAAATGCAAAATTATTAGCATTACTGTTAAATGTTTGTGGTTCTCAGTGTTTTAGGGCTTAATTTTAGCTCTTGATATTCTAGACTACAACAACTGAATGTGTCTGCCATATAGTATCTTCCTAACTTCAAGAGAAGTGTGTGATGTTGTCTCTATTGGTGATTTGCTGTGATAGCCATCAGCCATGCCCAGTATCCTAAAACTGGTAACTGCATTTGTAAGTAGGCAAACATTGAATCCTCAAAGCTCACCCTCAGTGCGTATAATACCCGTGAAGGTCTTCATGAAACCCTCTTGCCTCCCACCTAGAGAGTAGACTTGGATCCTAGACTTCACACAGTCTATTGGATAGACCACTAGCCAAAGACAAGCCCCTCCAAATCCACCACTGAACATAAGTGGAAGAATGCCTGCAAACAAAGATGCAAGTTTACAGGGTAGCTTTAAGCACAGACATCAAAAATAAAATTAAATGAACCTACCTATACTATCTTTGTCTGTCCCCATATGGTGTGCAAATGTAGTCCGGCATACTTCGTAGGCACCAAAGAAGCAGAAGTAACCAGGTATCTCCCTGACAATGGTTGAGGTGAGTCCCTGGTAGAAACCCAAAGGACCATTTGTCCTCAGCACAGTCTTAACCACAGACCAGACGGTGCTAATGTCCCGCCATCACAAATACAAAAGAAATGTGAAGTCAGCTGAAACTGGAAATGCTTTGTTTATTACAACATCTCTGATGAAACGGACCTTCGCTGTCCTTTCGCAATCTTTCCGGTCTCCTCCATTTCATGCATGGCCTGTAGGCGACATTTCACCAGCTCTGTGGGGCAAATGGCCATGGAGGAGAAGATGGAAGCTAAAGACCCTGCAGAAGCTTTTTGGACATCACTGAACACAAACAGAAAATGTTTCAATGAATAAAGATGAGTCATAGTCCTCAGACACAATGGTACTAAGGTTGATGTTAAGGTTTAAATGATTGCTATGAATTTGCACAGAATAATCAAGATTTCATATGTTTATATTTTTACGTGTGTTAGGTAATAAGAGTCAACTTTAACTAAGAGGGGGGTTTTTTGTAATCAGTTCAAAAATACTTCATTAATGCCAAAGAAAAATAAAGAGGTTTTAACTAACTCATAACTCATTATCCAGGTTTATTCAAAAACTGTACAGGGTTGTTAATTAAGAATGTTCTAGACTTCACGAAGAATACTTTCTTCCAAAATAAAGGAGGAAAGGATTCTTCCTTAATTTTGGAAGAATAAAGGAATAAGCAGAACTACAACCGGAACTAGTCTTCTAGACAAAATTATCTGAAATATTGTGTACGTACTCTCTTAACAAATAAATGTTTCTTAAATATCAACATTGTTTGCTACAAGTTAGAAAAATTGCGCTAGCTCATTAAGCCATAAGATCCTGCTACTAGCATAGCGGTTCTCAACGTGGGCGGTACCGCCCCCTGGGGGGCGTTCAGAGGACGGCAGGGGGCGCTGGCGCAAATTTTTACGAAAGGGGGGCGCTGGGATTCCTTTGGTCGAAGGTAAACTTTACACCTTATATGCACAACAATACCAGTTTACACATTGAGCAACTTGGTAAAACTGTATTGTGTAACATTAAAACATGCTTGGCTGCAACGGTATCGATGGCAGCTCTTCTTCTATTCAGTGTTTGTAGCTTCTTGGCGCAGCTCCGCTCCTGCTACTGGTAGCTTCACCGCATCAGTTCAGCTTTACACGGGCTGATGCCGTTGCTGTGATTCACTTGTCATGTCTGATGTTCAAATATTTTATGTTTTATAGAGGGTTTTTGTACATATGTTTTGGCAGTGCTGTGATCATATCAAAGCAGCAACTTGTATTAAAAAGTGTTGTCCACAGTGAAACTTTTAGTTGCAATAAAAGAAACAGAAATCCTAATCAGTATCAAACCTGAGCTCTGCTCCTTTATCCATCCTTAACAAAAGACGGACAGCGTCCTGGCACAGGCCATAACTCAAAAAGAGAACCGCATTCTCACTGATGTTGGCCAGGAGGGCTGGTGTGGCGCCTTTGTAGAGACCACCGAGTCCCACCTGTTTGAAAGTTGAAATGAAGCAGTGGATGAAGCCACGGTACATGCTGGGAAACGTCTGCATCTTCACCTTGACGGTGTCAAATGGCTGACCGCTTAGCACGCAGGCTGTACCACCTAAAGTAGAACAGTTTAAGTTTTACAAACCAGAGCAAACATTTTCTACTTCATCATTAGGGTATACATAAATATGGCTAGGAAATATTCAAGTTCAGTTATTATATTGGACTTCTATATTGCAGATCAACACACAACATGTCTTAGCAAATAATGATCTGAAAAGTGTGTGTGGCACACATTTGTATCCAGCTCAGGAGAACCACCTTTCACTGTGGTTAGGGACCGAGATTTTCCCCATTCCTCTTTGTAGTGACTTGTAGAAAACTCCTAATCGGAGCCCTTATTGGTTTCTTTCAACAAGTGCTTTTTTCTTGCAGCTATATCATAAAAGCCAGACTTGTAGTGGCCAAAATTACCATTCTATCACCCAACTGTAGATCTCTGCAGCCCTGGTCCTTAAAAAACATGAATATGTAGTCTAATTTGACTGATATACCTTTAATTAACAGAATGAAGGTTTAAGAAAAATTAACTCACCTGCTGCTCCTGCTGAAAAGTCAATGAGTGCCTGTATTACAGGATGTGGAGCCATGACGATGAAGCCTGTGTACATATAAGCAAAGCTGAGGGTCATAATTTTTTTAATTCATAAATAAGAGTCGCAAACCCCAGAGTCCATGTAACTTTAGAGCAGAAAAAGAGCAGAAAAAGAAAAGCTTGACACCCGCTAAGACGAGGATAATTAATTATATACCTTTACATTACACACTCACCTTTTCTGTAGTTCCCTTAACTAGGATTTAGAGTATGACAGGTAAGACGGTGTTATTTGATCGTTGAAGCGTAACTTTACTTTTTGTCCCCACATGAACCCCTCAGGTAAAACTGTTCACTCCAATTTCCAGGAAAGCATAACAGAGATCTCACACACAGCCCGAAGAAACGAGGAAATGTCGGTGCTCCTTTGCTGAACTTCCGTCTCCCTTGAGCCCTGAAGATGTGGCGCACACCTGACGTAAGCGCGTCAAGACTGATATCAATGACAGAAGACAAAAATGAGACGCTCTCTGTAAGTAACATGGAATCAGTTTAGACATGACTACAAAGGTTCGGAATAGAAAGTTAGAATATGTTTTCTGTTTATGTATTCTCGTAAAGCCTCAAACTAAGAATGACCGAAATAAAATCTACTAAACCCTGTAATGACAGAGTAGGTTATTCGAACACGGTTGAGATTGTAATACCTACGATTATCCACAAGATGTCAGCAGACTCCACGGATGCCTTGAAATTTGTAGTTACTAACGCCACATCTATCTATCTATCTATCTATCTATCTATCTATCTATCTATCTATCTATCTATCTATCTATCTATCTATCTATCTATCTATCTATCTATCTATCTATCTATCTATCTATCTATCTATCTATCTATCTATCTATCTATCTATCTATCTATCTATCGAGCATTTCAGTGCAAAATCAGGGTAGGCAAAATTACTTGAATTTATCCTTATTTGGAAATATATATACATTTTTAGGAGTAAGTTGCTGTGCTGATGCTGTGATTCATAAGGGTAGGAATAGAATGCAAATCTAGCAAAAAACCGTAGTTGCATAATTTTTTTTTTTCTTCTGCTGCTTCTCGTTTAAGATTTCTCATTGTGTTTGGATGTTTGAATCCATCATTTTCTGAGATCCAGAGAAATAATGGGTCATCCTAATTTCTTTATGCAATATGGTACTATTCTATTCTATTCTATTCTATTCTATTCTATTCTAGGGAGAGATAGAGAAAGAAAAAAGAGAGAGAATGGGAGAAGCAAATAGAAAGAGAGAGAAATGGAGAAATGGAGAAAAAGAGAGAGATCAAAAAGATGTTATGTTGTCCAGATGTTGCAAAAGGGGCTTTTTTATGAATCATTATGTTCATCACAACTGCACTGCACTTTTGATCCATTTAGAACAAACCCTCTTAACATTTCTTGCTCTTGATCATTATGGAGGCTCAGCTAACATGTTGCCTGATAATTGTTTTTATCTACCATTTAAAAGCTTCCATTGTTTGTTTTTTTTAACTTAGGCAAAAATGTTTCCAGACCGAATAAACAGCATTTCTGAATAGCAATGATCAAATCTTGCCACAGATGTTTAAGTGGGTTTAGGTCTGGACATTGCCATGGCCATATTATACTATGACAGCTATGATTGTATGAACTGTTGAACGGTAACCTCTGCTGTTGGATAAAGTGTTTTGTAGATGTTCTTCCTTCAACTTTAGCTACATCTTGCTTCAGGTGACCCTAATGAAAAAATCCTCCATTCAGCTTGAATGGATCAACCAACTAATCAGAAACATTGATTTCTTTTCTTTTTTACCTAAAATATTGCACCATGGAAAATGTAACCAGCCTAATTTTATTTGAAAACTAAATGTTTTTTTTTTTTATTTCCAATACTTGATTTCATCTGCTCCACCTTGAACTCACAGTCTAAATGTCGGTAAAAGAAAAAAAAAAAAAAAATATATATATATATATATATATATATATATATATATATATTTATCATGTTCAATAAATTATAATATGTGTTCCAATGAAGCTCATTTGTCAGCCTGAAAGTACCTTTTGAAAACCCTATTCTTATAGTATTTAACATAAAAAAGGTGTAATGAAATGTCTTTCTTTGTGTGTTACTGAAATAGTCCAAGTTTAAATAATATAATATAATATAATATAATATAATATAATATAATATAATATAATATAATATAATATAATATAATATAATATAACATAATTCTAAGGGGCGGGGGGGGAAATTAACAACAAGAACTGTTGTAGAAGCCAGATTACTTTAGAGAAAGTCGATTAAACTGACATTCAAAAGTACTTTGGGAGAAAATCTGAGAACTAACTGTATTTGTGGTCCCTCTCAGAATAAAAACCAGAGCAGCTTTTAAAATGGCGTTCATTGGTGGCTCAGGGCTGTCAGTCAGATGTGGGTGGTATCAGTTGACAAATGAGACTTCCAGTAAGTCCTCCTCACATGCTCTACAACACAGAGTCAACAGGCTGTGCGGGACATCAGACGGAACATCACCACGACTGGACAACATAAACAAACCAGCAGACCCGTCCCACCAACTCAACTTTAGCCCCCTTGAAAGACCACTGAGTCGCAGACTTTTTTTTAAACTGCTTCACATTTCCACCGGCTTGGGATGTAACTTCCAAGTGAGGATTTTGCGCCCAGGCGGAGCAGTGAGACTTTTCTTGAGTTTCTTGACATTTCAGAGACGTAAGTTTTGACTTATTTAAAAAGGTGTCACACTTATATGACATTGTAAGAACACTCGGTCACCTCTCGACACCATGGCGGAAGCGGCCCAGCAGCCACACCTGGTGGAAATCGACCCGGATTTCGAGCCCCTCTCGCGGCCCCGGTCGTGCACTTGGCCCCTGCCCCGGCCGGAGTTCATCAACCCGGGAGACTCCAACACCTCGTCGCCGGTGCCGTCCGTGAAGCAGGAGCCCGGCGTTGGCAATGCGGAGTTCATCAACAATCTGAGCCTGCTGGAGGAGAATGAAGACTTCACGGAGCAGAAGCCGGTCATCCTGTGCAACGAGTTTCAGTGTCAGGAAAACTGCGTCCACCAGCAAGCCCAACAGCAACATCATCACCAGCATCAGCAGCAGCACCCAAACCCGCAACTCCCGCATCAGCAGCAGCAGCAGCAGCAGCAGGTGCCTCTGCTCTCCACCCCGGTGGGCTCCTCACCTTCGGCAGCCGCTGCTGCGGCTGCAGCCGCTGCACAGAGGAAGAGCAGCTCCTCTCGGCGGAACGCATGGGGGAATATGTCATATGCAGACCTCATAACCAAAGCTATTGAAAGTTCTCCAGAGAACAGACTAACGCTGTCTCAGATTTATGACTGGATGGTGAAAAGTGTGCCTTACTTCAAGGACAAGGGAGACAGCAACAGCTCTGCAGGCTGGAAGGTATGTCTGACTGTTTTCATACTTGCTTCTTGGAGTTTACTGTGGACAACATAAGAGATGCACCGATCATGTTTTTTTCCTGACTGATACCGATTACCGATTTTCTTTGAAGAAGTAGAAATATATTTTAAATCGGGGTTTGTCACAGTCTTTTAACTAAAGTGTAATTTAATTTTAGTCACAATTTAGTCACTTGACAGTAGTGTAAAGCTATAGTCAAATACGTTTTAGTTCACTTTTATCAGAACATATATTTTTTTACATCGATATTTATTTCAGAATGCAATAGAAGTAAACTTATATCTTGCAACACAAACAGTCTATCCCACCGTTCCTCAAACTGAAATTAAGCATGGATCCTTCCAATAATTTTATAATTTAGTTTTTATTTCAGAGCAAAAATGTCACTCATTTCTGCTGTAGTTTTAGTCATTCTGCATGTGGTTTTAATTGTCCAGAAAAAAAGTCTGGCTAGGTCAAAAAGTTTTAGTCAATAAAGCTGACAAAACTTTGACCTGCTAGTTTCGGTTTTGATTTTTTTTTAAATTCAATGACTATGATCCATAAAACAGGAGAAAGAAAAATGTGCTGTCAAGAATAGTCACAACAAATCTGATATTTATGCAACAAAACATGCTGTTAGTTGATGCTTCTAGGGGCTAAAAATGGTATGAAGTTATTTGTTTTTACTGTTTTGGAAACAATGATCGGCACCGATCAGTGCCAATCAAGTGAAGATTGGCCAATTTCTTTCCTATTGATTGGTGCGTCTTCAAGCTGCCTATGCTCGATAGAACTACTGCCTGTGCCACTTCCTGTACAACGTTATCCACTGGGGAGTTTTTTGTGTCTGTGGTATTTCAAAGTGGGATTTTATGGACTTCATTGTGTTTTATGCTGTTTTTATCTCATGTGGTATAATTGTAATATCCCCTCTGGGGAGATTTGGCTTCTCTGTGGCGCTTGATAGACAAGGCATGTATTTTGTAGCCTTTGTTTTAGAGTTGTTTACTTTTATATTTCCATTGTGTTGTCTGTGTTTCTGGCATGTTATCTTTTGGTCTACATTGTCACAAATGACTCATTCATCAGGATTTTCCTGGTTGATCATGTCTGACTTGTCGATTTTCATTTTAGACACTTCTGTTTTTTTCCTCTTATACAGACTGTAATATCTAAAAGAGAAAACAATATGCTCCAAGCATACTGCATGTCCCTAAAATTTTTAATATTTCTTGATAAACTCAAAAAGTACATGCTGTCATGTAAAAATTAGAGCTGGTCAAGAGAAAAATTGGCTTGAGCCGATCCCCAGCTGACTGATTGGTACATCTTCACCTCATAGTTTCACCTCACGATTAAGTTTAGACCATTGCTTTTCCAATGGTCTAAACTGAAAAAGCATGCAAGAACATTTAAATGCCAATGACATTGTTAATTGTACCATGTCTTACAACCAGTGCATTATAATTTCGCAAACTTGTCTATTACTACCATCACCTTAAACAGTCATCTGACTTCTCACTGCAGAATGTGACTTATGTGAGTCTCCTGACTCAACAGGAATTTTTTTTTTCTTCCAGCTTGGCATATTGATCTTTTAAACATGGTAATCATAAAATACTTGAGCCCTGACTGTACCGCTGAGGCTGAGGCAGAGGCAGCTCTCCTCTGTTTTTTCTTGTCCCGCGAAAATGTTGTAAATTTTCAGGCTGAATCACAGGTCTTCACATTGGACTGTGGAACTCCAATGCAGCTGAGTTTAAGCGGCTATGTCGTAAGGAGACTCTGGAGCCGATCATGTGTCCTAGAAACTGTCCCAAAACATTACACAAGAGTAGATTCAAAATTTCTGATGTGGTGTGAAAGAAAGCACGCCTACTGAGGACTATCGAGGGGCGAAAATATTTCGTTCATTTATTTATTGTTTGCTGCACATAGTTTCATTGATGTCTGACAATAAATTAATGACAGTCTGCTCTCCCAGCAGGAAATCATAGTGAGCCCATAATACTGAAAGATTTACTACGGCTGCCCTCTATTGTGTGTCTGTTGAAATTTGAAGCAGTTGTAGTTTTTTTTTTCTTCATTGTTTGGGCTTGCTCCATCTGAGCAACCTCATGTGCTGATATTTGACATATGTGTCAGTCACAGTTATTGGAGAAAATGTTATTTTTTTTAGTGCTTATGCTGAATCTGACACAGATTGATATAAACAATACTGATTCACTTGGATTATCACTGTTTTCATGTAGGTATTTTTTCTTTTTTGCAAACATTTTGCTTCATATTCATCTGTCTGACCTCAAGGATTTTCGTAAATTTGCTTAAAATTCACATTGAGTTGTCAGATGTTGTCCCACAAGTGGAAAAATCCTTCCAGAGCAAGTAAACAAAGCCGTCAATGACCAGATGTGGCGCAGGGGGTGATTGATATTGTTCAAGTAGATCTTTACTTGAAGTCAGTTACCTACTGTTTATTCTGGATGTACATTTTTGTTCTAAATGTATTTGTTTTTTTTTTTTTTACTATTTGGGGGCTAAACACAAACACAAAGTGGTAAGCAGGATTCATTGGTTTTACTTGAGAAGGTGCATCATTATTAAATCCACAAAGGTCGCTGTACATGCAAAAAAATATATCTACCTATAGAATTTCTTTGATAACTATCTTACATTGCATTAAAATTTGTATTGCAATTTTTATTGATTATCTTTTGAAAGCTTATCCAGCATGAGATCCTCACAATAAAATGTTACTTGCTCCAAAATGTAAAACAAAAATCTACCAAAAAAATGATTGAATTGCCATTATTGGAGAGAGGAAAAAAACCCCAGTTATTTCCACTTCTGCTGAAATAAAATAACTTATTGACTATAATTAACATTTATTTATTATGTTGATGTGAATATGTCATGGCTGTTTTTGTTCCCAAACAACTCAATTGCTTTTCCTGTAAGTGAGGGAAAAATTGTAGCAATGTTCTTTCACCCAGCTGACCCAGAGAGTTCAGCAGGTAGGAGAAAGGTCTGGTCACTCTAAGACTTTCTCTGGCAAAGCTTTAAGCAGACTTTAAACGGCAGCAACATTATTACAGAATATTTGTGCAGGCTTGAAACTGTAGCGTTTTAAAACTTTGGAATGCATTAATGCTTGGAACCATGTTTAATTGATAATAATAGTGGGAAACCAGAAGCAAGGTGACTGGAAGAAAGGTGTTGGTGCCCCACCTTCAGTTTTTCAGCTATTGATCATTATATTTCTGGAGTCCTGCATAATGAGATAATTTGTGACTTTGTTATAGCAAAACAGTGTTACAAAATATCAATGCTTGGTTAATTGTCTCCAGCACTGTGGTTTGCAACAGTCAATTTTTATTTTGTGACAAAGTCACACTGATAGAATCTTAACATGTTTTTTTTTTGTCTGATCTACTGCATCTAAATTAACAGCTTTCTTCTCTGTTTCTCCAGCAGCCATGTAGCAGTTTGTGTGTGACTGGCAGCCCAGTGAGGGGTGCTTGGCTGCCCCCTGGGTTTGCTGCCTTTCCTGCCATGTTGGGGGTGTTTAAAACTGAGTAATACTGTTGGAAAGCAAAGTACCGTTCAGTACTGCCGAGAGGAGTTATTCATAGAGCTTGGTTCCACACAGGGGGCTTGTCACACAATGTATCTTCAGCAGGAGCTCAGTTATAAGGCAGCCCAAACTCAAAAGATAACATTAATATAATTAATGTTTAAAGTAATTTAATTAATTAGTGTTTAATCAAATAAGTTTTTGGTAAACTTTGAATGGCTATTTCTATTCCGATCAGATAAGTTCTACTATAATATAAGAACAGTTTGAGAAATACGTTTAAAAAAATTTCTGGTTGTGGCAGCGATAAAGTCAGTCTACTGTGTGAGAAGAGACTTTCTGGGAAACGGTTTTAAGACAAAGCTATTATGAAGTGTTCATTTTAAACTAGCGTTGGCATCTTATATTAGCATTTGCACCATTAGCGTGTCGTTGAAGCTTTTACTTTGAAGACTGTTGTCATTGCAACTTGATAGCACTTACTTAGTGTGATGGAATGACTAACCAGAAAATGAGCTTATAATTGACTGGTCAGAGGTTACGGTTAATCAAGCTAAAATGTGGTCAGTTCTGGTCTCATCTCTCATATTCCAACATTTTTTTCTTAATTGTTTTGGCTTGTTGCTCTCCTAATTTTTATCTGTTACCCACATTCTGTCTCAAATAGGACAAAATAACTCACTGGAAATTCAAAAGCATGTTGGGTTTCATTAGTTACAGGCACATATTCTGTTAATGCAGATGCTGGAAAGGTAATTTTGATAAAAGCACTCACACCAAATTACCTTAACAGAACACAAATCACTGAATCAGAAAACAATATGTGGTTTGTGTTGATTCACTGATTGAGTAAGTCTTTGGCTGGCAGTGGTTTCTATGTGAGCTACAGTAGAGATCTCTGGCCGCATATCAAAAAAATGCTTGGTTTCCTTAACACCTTCAGATATTAATTATGATTAACTTGAGGATGGTTTATTGCTGTGACTATCTACTGTTAGCGAAGAAAGCACATAAAGTTCTCATTAATATCTAATTAGGGTTCTGTGCTGTGTAATTGTACAGAGCTCATTTCACAGTCCCACTAATCTTCCACAGTAGGTCCAGTCTAAGCTGAGTCATGACAGCCTCCACACTTCTCAGGCCGTCTGTGACAGTGTGAATTTGGAGGACAGTTGTGTCAGGTGGGATCAGCTTGGTCTGGGCACTGGCCCAAACCCAGGATGCCACCTGACAGGAAAGAGAGCAGATGGCAAAAACAATGCATCACCAAACGCTTTTGCTGAGCTCATTCTTCATGTCTTAGATCTGTGCACATTTTATGATTAGTTATTTCCCTTTGTAAAGTGTTATTGCCAGAAATGCAGGGACAGCTCCAGAAATTAGGCTATCATTAAAAACAATTATCTTATTTTGGTTATTCAATTCAAAAAGTGAAATGTATATATATATATATATAAATATATATATACATTTCACTTTTTGAATTATATATACATTTCATATAATTCATATTATATATATTATATTCATATTATATATAATTCAAAAGGTATTCACCTATATATATATATATATATATATATATATATATATATATATATATATATATATATATATATATATGCACTAATACGTTTTGAGAATTTATTTGTGTTAATTTTGATTATTTTTGCTTACACAAAGTTGAAAGAGTATTTTACAGATGTAATGGCAGGTGTATGGTTTGTACAATTGCTTTAGTGGAAGGTTCTGTGGAAGGAAAAAGTGTGCGTGAAAAGCTCAAGTTCAAAGTAAGAACATGAAATTTTAGGGTGCTGCATGTCTCCTTCTACTCACAAACTTTACTGCTGATTTTATTTGTTCAAGAGGTTTTGACACTTTCCAAACTACAACAAAAATGCCTATACCTGTCTTTGTCACCATAGAATCAATGTGTTTGATTGGCCAGCAAGTTCACTTGACCTGGTCCTTGTGGAGATTCTGATACATATTGTTTAGAGCAAGATTAGAGACATACGAACCAACAATGCAGACAAGACGCGGGCTAGTATTAAAGAAACCTGGGCTTCATGAGCACCGATTTTGTGCTGCATCATTGGCGCCTTTATCATAAAACTTAACAGAAATGCGTGTTTGACTTCTGCTATTCTGCGTGTAAAGAATCCGCACAGTATTAGTTTAACTTTATGAATTTAATTAATGAAATAAATAAAGTTCACACATTAAAACAACACGAGGTACGCATGCATTCATACCTGCCAAAAATGTGTTCTTTTGCTTCTTTTACGTCACTACAGGATAAATATTTGCTTTAAGCTGGTGGAGCCTGATGGCTCAGGTGCGTTTGATGTCAGTATCAGGATGAGTTCAGTCAGAGGTTTCCTCCGTACACGGCGCTCTCTTGACCTGAAATTCCTCAACCTACTCTGGTAAATACTCCCACGGATCTCAAAACAAACTGTAGCAGCGGACAAACACATCGGTCCGAGCAGATTGTACAGCAAGCGACACAAGGGTCATTACCATGTCAATGAGCCTATTGACTCCCATCCCACTCAGTCTTACTGTAAACACTGACTTTGACAGGAGAACGGTTCTGCTCCAGCATTTTAACAGAATAACTTCCAAGCACCTGCAACACCGTCGAAGCGAATGGCAACTGAAATGATTTAAAGATATATTTTTCTTTGAAGTCAGACAAAAGACGCAGGATGGCATCATAAGTTGAAAATTTTCTTCAAATATCAAACTTTTCATTTTATCACTTCCTGTCCCAGTACAAAAATTATGAACCAGTAAATTAAACATTTCAACCAGTAATGGGTAAAAACTGAGTCCAGCCTCTCATTATTGGGTTTTGCTGGTTACTTGCATCATACTGCCAGTTGCTTGTTTCTGCATTTTTATCTTACCTTTGACATCCAAATGCAGTTATGCAATCTGCGGAACACAATTAAACATCCCGCTTAAAAGAAATGATTGCATTATGCAACAAATTTTTCATTGGAAATTACTCAGAGTTGAACTGAATCATGTTGTAATTGCTCAGCTTCAAATTGGCTGAATCATCCCTGGACTTCACCGTGGGTCTGTCAATTGATGCTTTGTTTAATTTCTAAAAGCTATTGATAAGAGTTACTTACTGAGATTTCATTGAATATAATCAAAGTTTGTTTTAAAACAAGCCAGTCTTTGTACATCTAGAACATGAACAAGTCCTCTCAGATTCTGAGAAAGCAGGAAGGAGCTCAAAAAAAGTGAACAACCAAGCTTTTATGAAAAGAATATCAGAATAGCATTTGTCTTCTCAACATTTAATAATCCAGAGTAATGGAGTAAATGGCACAGAGTAAGAAACAATTTTATTGGAGTGTAGACTTCAGTCCTACTAGTCAATAGTTTGCTGTTTTTATTCTTGCCTAATTCTATGGTGGTTCTATTGACTAAAGTATTGAAAATGGTTTCTTTTTGCATCTCTTCGAAATGAAATAAAGTATCAAAGTGTAAAACTTTATGTATATTATATTGTGAACTACAGTAAAGCAGACAGCACTCATTAAGAAAAAAAACTTTAGTGGTAATAGGAAACTCCAAATCAGATGCTAATTGTATGTTCATTTGCAGAATTTTTACAATACTTTCAAATATTTCATATTTTGTTTGTCACTTATTGTTTCCATTTCCAGCAAGTTTTGACTTGAAACATATCATTACCATACGCATGACATAGCGTAAGCCCTGATTCAAAGGCTAGTTTTTGGCACAATGAGTAACTAGTGCAATTATCCAGTTGTCGTATTTTCTCAGAGCTTAAAGATGATTCGCAAAGCTTGTTTAAATCTGGTCTTTCTGTTTTGCCATTTTTTCTCTACTGGAGGCTTCTTCAATATTTTGAGAACTTTTTTTTTGCTAATTGTTTGACAGGAACAAGTATGGTGTGGTCCCTTTGTACTTCGGAGTTAGATTTTCCGAGTTCCCATTCAGTAAAGCTACAGTGCTCCCTAAAGTCAGAATTTAAACTGGAAAAGTAAGAAGCTATTGGCTGATATTGACTTTTTAAGATGTCTTCTCAGTTTCAAAGCCCGTGAAATGGAGGGCATAAACTAGATTTACTTTGGGTTAATTTCAATGTAAATTGTCCCAAATTAACAATAGTTGAACAATAATTATGTATCAATGTGTTTTTCTAATATTGTCAGCCTTAGAAATAAATCCCTTTAAAAAATGTCCTTCAAAGCGAGGAATAATGAAGACTCTTCAGTTGAATTGAGGCAGTTAAGTAAATCTCTTACAGGCTACAGTTTAACTCTTTATTGTTTCAGAGCAAGGATACAGAAATCTATTTTCTATTATTTACCCAAGTTTTGTTTTGGGTTAAATAAAAAACAACTATTTTTGACTTTTCCTTAACTGCTCGGTCCATTACAGTGTTTGCCTCTGAAATATGACTTAAAGTCAACCAGAAGCTGAGACTGAAGGTGTTATAATCCTGAGTAAGCACAAAGCTAGTTGAACTTTGTCACAACTCTAAGAATGTTAGCTTCCCTGAATGTGTTTTAGTGGGACAGAAAGTCAGATAGAACAGCAGTCGTCTTGTTTCAGCTGGTTCAAAACACACACACACACACACACACACACGGACACGCAAACACTCAGAAAGCACACACACCAAACCCCTGTGAAGCATTTAAGGAGTATAGCCTTGGCATTGTCCCAAGACATGAGGGGCAGCTGTGATTCTTAAGCAAAAAGAACTGAAGGAGCTCTCCTCACCCTCCTCCCCATTTCCTGCCTGCACTCTCTGCCGCTTCGTTCCCAGATTTTAGCCTCAGTATAAAGCAGGTCACACTTAATTTTTTAAAAGGTTACCAGACACTCCCCTCTCTTGCTGTCTCTCCATATTCTTCTGCCATTGTCAAACCTTCAGCTACACCAGGGGCTCCCATTCCTTGTACAAAAACAAAGAGCTAAAGATTAAGGGAAGGAGAGTCCCAGAAAGCTCCAAGTTCAGTCTGGGTGACACTTGTGAGGAGTTGCATAACAAGACATTTACTGGAATCAGGGAGCCGCAGGCCAAAGTCTGGTGCCACTGGTTAGTCAGCGGAACTGTGAGGCCTGTGTTGGAGATATGTGGGACGCTGTGTGTGCGTGTGTGTGCGTGTGTAAGGGTGTGTGAGTGTGGGTGCACACACATAACCTGGGCCTCATAATTAAAGCTTTTCTGCTGGCAGATGCACAATCACGATGGCAGACAGACAGGCAGACACAGGGAACATTCCAGCACATGCTTTTATATCCTTTTCTTTACTGCAGAGGAATACTTTGGGTCTTTTTTTTCTTTTTCTTCCCGCCCTATTTCAACACGGAAACTTTTTTACAACTGCCTGTACTCTTCACTTACTGGATCACGCTTTGTTTTGAAGTGCTGATTTACCATAGCTGCACACAGGGGGTGTCAAACAAAGTGGGAATGGACTTAGGAACTGATTTATGGGCACCATCAAGTTGGATGGAATGTATCTGTAAACATATGTCTTATTGAATTAAGGTTTGAACTTTGACTGGGCCATTGCGACACATTTATATGCTTTGATATAAGTCAGCCAAAACTGAGAAGTTTCCTGCTGAAATGAAGTTATGCAAATCAGGGCCACCACACGGGTTGCTGCAAACAGAACTTCTGATGGCTTAATTTCAGCAATTGCTTCTTCTCCCATCAGTGGATTGGATCTCTCTACCTTGTCAGGAGTTACCGGAGGTCCTTTGTTTTTTCTTCTACAATAGCTCTCCTTCTCCTACTGCAAAACAGTGCGCTGGTCTTTCTTGGATTGCCTTTGCTTATTTGGATTATTCAGATAATTAGTTTAACATATCAATTAAAAGCTGAAGATTTTCCTTTTCACATAATCTGTTTTTTATGCCCTTGTAAGTACAAGTCAATCAACTTGTTTTGATGGTGCTGGCAGAGAACGGTGTAACACTGTGACGTAACTGTGCTGATCCACGCTGATCGGATGGAGCAACAGCGTGATACTAGTAGCCCCACAGACGATTTCACAACGTCATGTTTTCCCTTCTATCCTGCTCCAGATTTGTTTACCTCCTCAGCTCCGGCACTACTATTGCTCTCTGCACTCTTTCATTCTTGTTTGCCCAGGAGGGCTTTAGGGGATTTAATCAAACTTCAGTAGACTGAGGCAGTAAACAAGCAGGACAGCGGGGCAGAGTTATGGCGCAGCACAGCTATCAAATGATGTTTGCATGTTGATGTCTGAGTGTGGAACACGTGTGTTTATTTATGGACGCTATTCTGATGACATCACATCAGCTGAATGTTTCCAATTTATCTCATGTTGGACTTCTTCATTGGTGTCCGTGTTTTACAGTTTGATCTCATTTGGTGCATATTTTCTTGATATAAATTGTTAATTTTTTATTTACTTATTTGTTTTAACTGTGGAACAATTGTTGTTGTTTTTCTTATTTTAAGTTAAAACTTTTTGCACAAGATGTAAGTTTGGAATTCCTTTAAAAGTTAGAGATGTTTTCATTTTTATCACAAAACCACAAAGTTCAGTGTATTAAATTACTATTTCATGTGCTAGACCACTAATGCCTTTAATTTATTAGGCACCCAATAGAGGACTTCAGGTGTGTCTTTATTTATCTATATAAATAAAGATCTGTATGTTTGTATATCTGTATATACAAAAATCTGTATATTTTTGTTATACAGTTTTTTTATATAGCACTGATCTCGTCTTTAAAAAACTAAATTATTCAATTTATATAAAGAAATGTGTAGTCAATTCAATCCTACCATACAGACAAATTTAATGCAAATTACAATGGATCCTCACCTGCTCATTGTTCAGTATTTGAGGATTCACCTGCTTGCAGATTTTTCTGTGGAGTTGGTACTTGAAATCATTTGCTGAAAAATCACGTTTGTGGATTTTTTTGCATTTTTGGAAGCTGAAATACTTGCTACTTGACACGCTATTGGCTTGTGTTTGTAAAGCAGCTAATCCGGGAGTGTCATTCATTTGCCTTGCCGTTGATTGGCTGTATCCCCAAGAGCAGAGATAAGAAAGCCTCAGTGGTTTCAACTATGCGAATTAAAGCATGTTAAAGTGGATTTCATGTTAGAACTGGTAAAATAGACAGTTGTAAGTGATTCCAAAGGGAGTCTCAAATATTTGTGGATTTCAGCTATCCAGTTCAGGTCCCTACACCCCTCGAACATGGGGTCCACTGTATTCCAAATCAATTCTATCAATATAGTTGAGTTGAGTTTGTAACACAAACTGATAAAAAACTGTTGGTTTCAGCAGTCCCTCCACCAGTCAGGGCATGTGGGTTTTTTTTTTCTTCTAACTTTTGTGGTTTTAGACAACTTTTTTCTTGTGTGAGTGAACTTAAATAAGGCTGCTTGGCTGACCCCGGGTCTTTCATGTCTTTCAACCTTAACAGCTTAAGGTTTTTGGTTGTAACATGAATAAATGTGAAAAGCTCAAGGGGTATAAATCCTTTTGCAAGGCACCACATCAAACCACAAGACTTTTCTAAAAGGAGGTCAAACATACTCAGTAAGAGCACCTTCCATTTACACAGCATGTATTCTGAGCTGGGGAATACTTTTTTTTTGTTTTACTCGAGTTAGTGAAACATCAGGTGGTGCTGCTGGTAAATTAACACTTACTGAGCCTTTATATAACAGGACTGAACTCTGGAAAATCCCATATCGTGATCCTTTCATTTTCAAACAAATCAGGTGGAATGTGTACATGGCTGATTCCACCCACCTCAGACGCTGTGTTCCTGCCAGTGTTTTGTTTTGTCAGTCCCTATTTTCTGGCTGCAGCCCAGAGGACAGACCACTCAGTGTCCTGGCTGACCACTAACTTCACAGTGAGTGCAGCCGTAACAGCAAAGAGTTAGGTCTTCAGCTAAAGAGGGGAGGAGCACCAAATCTAGGGGCTTTACACTAAGAGTGAAAATATGGAGTAGAGAGCATGTTAGCTTGCCAGGTAAACAGTCATTTAGGATGAGTCAGAATGTTTTGTTTTTTTCAGTGTGGGTTTGGTAGTAGCGGGACAGGAGCACGTGATACTTTGTTTTGGTCGCGGGTTTACCCGGGCTTGGCGCAGAGTGTGCTTTTGCCCCGCGTGCCGTCGCAGCTTCTCATCTTTCACACAAACTGAAGAAAACAACCCAAACCAAAAAAAAAAAATCTCCTGATTCTTTTTGCAGGAAGACCTCGACATTGTTTTATGGTGCAAAAAGAGGAACTGTTGACGTTTTAGTGTTAAAACGAGAAACGAAAGTCGCCAGCACTTCTTCACATGTGAAAATCCGCTCTCGTGGATCCCTGAGCTGGGTTGCTGACTCGTGGGGAGGGCAGCGCTTTAACAGGACTGCTCACTCGCTGCCCCGGGCCCCAAACCACTGGCATTACCCAAACCCACATTGTTGTGCAATTCCTGCCCTAAAGCGATTATACATGGTGCCTGTCAGACTGGCCTGGCATTATCACACCATCACACATTCACTCGACCCTCTCTGTCACATTCATGAATGCTCAACAGTGGAAATTTAAATCCATGATTAATTCAGAGTGAGACTGAGAGTATGGATTTAAAGATCTCTTTATGTCCTTTGTGTCTCCTCCATAAGACCCCCCTCCTCCCCGCCTGACTTCTAGAGAGGAAGCCATGCGATTCAGGGTGATTTTCTGCACAGACACATGAAGACTCATTTGTCTCCCAATGATTCATTCCTATTCTTGCTGTACGTAATTGACGCAAAAGATTAGAATTAATCACCCACTTAACCTAACCCCCCCCCCTCAACATTTGTTTAAGTCTCGATATAAAGTGATATTTTTAGGTGGCAGCCGTAATGTGAGAAAGGTCAGTTGATGTTATGAGCCTTGTGAGTCAGACGAAAAGTTTCTATTCAGCAGTTTTTGCTTCTTTCACTATTTGAAGTATTACTTCAGATGATATTTGAACCAGCACTTAGCTGTTCTTAAGTTCATGTCTTTGAGAGTGTCTTGCCCTTTAGCCTTTGAGCTTTTCAGCACTGCATCGCATTACAAGAGGATTAGAGGCACTGAAAAAAAAAGAATCTGACTTTAATCTAAAAATTCTCACTTTTTTTCTCCGAATTCTGACTTTTTTTCTCAGAAATCGGTCTTAGTTCTCCAAATTCTGACTTTAAATTCAGAAAACTGCATCTTTGGAGTCCCCCTCAACAAAATAATAAAAAAATTCACTTGAACCCAACTTGTTCCTCCAGAAAGTTAGTTCTCTCATTTTTGGCAAGTCGTCTTTGCAAAATGGCTCAGACAGGATGTAAAGTATCTGTGAGCATCAGTTTTCAAGTCTTTCTACAGTCTCTCCTTTGGATTTGTTGTTGACTTTGACTGGGTCATTCTCAGTCATGAATAAGCTTTAGGGGGGTTTCACACGTGATAGTGTGGTAGACATGGTTCAAGTGGGGATCAAAATTGCAACATTTGTTACTATTTCATCTGGTGCATTTAATTTTAACACTGCACTGTGTCAGTTAAACCAAACTGTTTGCACTGCACCAAAAACCTCAAGAAGACATGAGTGCAAGTTCCTTCAAATGGGGTGGCGTCAAATTTTAGCAGTTTGTAGGATTTCTCTTTTTCTTTGGCAAATGGTCATTTAGTTGTATTTTCCCAGAATGTCCTGTGCAATAGTCCCCTTCCTGCTTTTGGAGTGGTGTCCGAGCTGCTTAGTATTCACATACGCATTTAACCGAACCAAGACCTAAGTTTCTAGGCGGAACACAGTTCTGACTGGAAACCTCTGCATTGTGTATTGTGCATTGTGTAATATATCTCTGTGTATTTTTAAGATGGTTGTCCTGCTGAAAGTCCATCCATCCATCCATTTTCTTGACACCCTTGTCCCTTAGTGGGGTCGGGAGGGGTGCTGGTGCCTAGTGTACCGAGCGAGAGGCAGGGTACACCCTGGACAGGTTGCCAGTCTGTCGCAGAACAACACAGAGACACACAGGACACACAACCAGGCACACACACACTCACACCTAGGGGCAATTTAGAGAGGCCAATTAACCTGACAGTCATGTTTTTGGACTGTGGGAGGAAACTGGAGTACCCGGAGAAAACCCACGCATGCACAGGGAGAACATGCAAACTCCATGCAGAAAGACCGGGGCCGGGAATCAAACCCAGAACCTTCTTGCTGCAAGGCAACAGCTCTACCAACTGCGCCACTGTGCAGCCCCCTGCTGAAAGTCAACTGAGTTTTTTATAATCATAATATCATCTGCTCATTATGATGATGTCACTATCATGTTTCATGTTAAGATGGTAATCTACTGTTTCCTGCACAAAGAGCATTTTTTGCATGTGTTTCTTTTTTTATCTTCTCTGAACATGGAAGTGGTGTGAATACTTCTGCCAGGTGCTACATTTATGTCTTTGTATCATTCAATAGCATACTGTGAGGAGCAGAAACAAGACAAAGAAAAGTGTCAGATTAATTTAAAGCACCCCAGGCTGAGTCTATCAGTTGTGTGTCATCAGCTCACAGGAGCAACATCGATGTCTTTTCTAGAACCTATCACCGGCACCTTTCTCCGCCTGCTTCATCTTTTCCTTTTGAAGATGTAAATTTCAAACCTCTCACTGCACAGGAAGCGGGTTCTTTAGAAAACAGCTCAAGGTATGCAGCACCAGCGCAGTGATGTCATGCGCAGAGGAAGCAACGGGGAGCGTGATGCCAGATTCAGTGGCTTCTTCCTCTTCCAGTTTCCTTCATTTTTCAACATCCTTCATCTGAACTCTGCTGAGAGCAGGAAGTGAATCACTCCTGATGCTTATCCATGTAAATTCTCACATTCATTTTTTTTAGTTCACATTTGACAATTTTCCAAATAATAGTGTGCAGAAAGTAGCTAAATATTATATATTAGAGTAGGGATATGGCACTGATATGAACAATATTGCTGTTCACCTGTATTACATATTATAAATATTTCCTGACCCTTTTGACATTGTGAAAAAAAAACAACTGACATTGCTTCTTTGCTTCAGTGAAACATCCCACAATCCTG
Organism: Poecilia reticulata; assembly: GCF_904066995.2. Classification (NCBI taxonomy): domain Eukaryota; kingdom Metazoa; phylum Chordata; class Actinopteri; order Cyprinodontiformes; family Poeciliidae; genus Poecilia; species Poecilia reticulata. Next base: position 27,531,721 of record NC_088842.1, read on the forward strand.
TTCTGCATCTCTACAAATACCACATGACCAAGCCCTAGTTATACTTATTAGGCCATTAATGATATGTTAAAAATAGACATCATCCATTACCAATGTTAATGGCGATAGATCCTGCATCTCTACATCAAAGTCTAAAATCAGACCATGCTTCTGACATGAATTGGTGCTAATCTGTATTTAATAAAGACTTCATTGACCAGTAACTCTCTTTTGTCCAATCATGTGTAATGGGCAGCACTTTGTCTTCCCAATAGCAGACTCAGGACTTTGAGTCAAGGCTTTAATACTGCACACTATGCCTGTCGTAATAAGCAATTAATTGCATCATAAAATAAAACGAGCCTGATAATTGCCATTCTGATGATTAATATTTTCTCTTTAATTTATGATTTTGGTTGTAAATGGTTCTTATTTTCGTTTTATTTATTGTTTTTAGTTGTTGTAGGTTTTTTTCTTCCAGTTCCAGTTTTTAGAATTGTTTACAAAATTAAAGTTTATGGTCTTTGAGAGGGAGAAATTACATTATTATGCCATTATGCATATATTACTTGACAAAGTTTGTTATCGTGCAGGCCTATTAGACACCTGCGGGGTATCCCTAGGTTTCCCAATCTAAACATTGGTTACAAGATTATAAATATCTTCATAACATAAAAACCTGAGGATGGTCGGTCAGACCAATAGACCCAAGCCACCACATCAGCATCTAGTAAAGGTCCACACACACAGTATCTTTATGAAGGGAGGGCAGGCTGCAGCCCAGCCCAGTGGCCGTGCTGATCAGAGGCAAAAAATATTCCCACTCCACAGACACAGCTCTGTCCATTTTACAGACTCACATTGTGTGGCACATAGCAACACATGCACATATTTTAGCATGGCAAGCTTAGCCAGCACAACTCAGTCCCTGTCTATACACATGAGCTGCATGCTGCTCCAGTCTGAGTCAGATAATCAACAAGCACGAGAGCGAACCCAACATGTGAACACAGAGCTCACATTGGTGCCGAGACACTACTTACAAGGAATTTGTCATTAACAACACTCATAAAAAATATAATAAATTCGAATAAAGCAGTTGGAGTCATTCGATGCCAATTAGTCGTGTGTATTTAGAACATTTAATATTAAATCAGCGTGACTTCATAAAAAAAAAAAAAATACATCAATGAAAACTACTGAATAGTCTACATCCATCAAGCATAAACACACAGATGAAGTTGCCTCTGGCAATAAACTAATTATATATTTTACACAGAACGAGGTAATTTCAATCAAAAGCCCTGCTTTTGTTTGTCTACTCAGGGTAGGAACCTGATTTTTACAGCATATAAACAGTGTTACCTGTCCAATGTCATAAAACCTACAGCTACATTACATTAATATGCAACATTTTTTTAACATTTACAAGTGAAAGTAGGTAACTTAAAACTGCCATCATCGGTGGTCGTGCTAACTAGTTTGCTCATTCACGGCAGACTCCATTGAGTGATGCGTACACAAGGGTGATTGACAGTTCTAAGACCCTCCTCCTGGATTTGATTGGTTGTTTCAGACTGAGCTGCATATTTCTGCAGATGGCAGCTGGACCACAGGGAAGAGGCAGAAGTGTTTGATTTCTTTCACAGATTATCATGGTCGTGAGGGAGGCTTTTCTTCACCAGGGAGAGTAAAGCTCCTCAAAGTTGATGAGAAGGTGACTGAAGCTTAAAACAGGGTAATTCTGGGTGAAAGCCTTTGAGTGTCTGGAGAAGACATGAGACTAGGGCAGATGTTGATCTTCCAAAAGGACAATAACCCAAAACATAAAGCTAGAAACTGCACACCTAAATACAAATAAGATAAAATGATGCAAATAAAAACATGTATCATTTTCCTTCTGCTTTGTAATTTTGTGCTATTTTGAGCTAGACTAACTTATAAAATGTCAATAAGATAAAAAGTAGTTTTGTAGTTTTGATGTGACAAAATGTTAACTTTTTTTTTTTTGTTTCCAATGTGATCACAGCGATACCTCCTCAGCCAAGTTTTCTTTTGAATATTTTTCCAAACTGTCAGAAACCCAGAACAGCAGGAGAGGATTTATTTCTTTGTTTTGGGTTCCTAATGGGGTCAAGTCTTTAGTGAAGAATAGCTTGTGGGATGTACAGTAATTTCTGATCCATTGTAACCTCTCCATGAAAAGGCCTACCTGGACCAGGCACCACTCTTTCCTTTTTCCTCTTGTTTTGCCCGGTCAGACTGGAGTTTTGATTAGGAAGTTGTGGCTCATGAACCCACTGTTTTCTCCAGCTGGTCCCTTGGCTCTGCACCTAGCAGGGTCTCATTTTGTGGTTGTTTTGCAAGTAAACCAGAGTCATCGGCGGGATCAGTATCAGGACCGGCCAGCTCTTCCTGTGTGAACACAATGCAGCAGGAAGTTTGCTAATAGCCAATCTGCGCCTTATACGGGACGGCAGTGGTCACAGCGACGATAGATCCCCGAGTGCCAAAGGCCTTGTGGATCCTCATCATTTGCAAAATCTGCTTTCAAGCCTTCTGCAGAGACTGTGAGAATAATCACTTCTCATCCTTATCAGTCGGTGTCCTCTGCAGCTTCCAGACTTAGCTGACTGTGTGTAGGTTTGAGGAGAAAGAGAGCTTGGTTGCTCTGAGATTGCTTACTGAGGGTTGTGAGAAGGCGATCCTGCCAAGAGTGCAGTTGGTAAATACATTTGCAGACAGATTTGCTTCTGCATGACTTGTGTTTTCTGTCTTTCCATCTGCTCTTTACGATGGTCATATATCTCACCATCTGGTAATGGCTGTTGTAAAGAAGTACTTTCCTGGAAGTCATTGACTACTATTCAGGCTAATAGAATTGTAAAGTGAATTTGAGGGGCTGCACACTGGCAGTTCAATGCATAGCCTGCTCTCTTATCTTTGGAGATATACACCGCTGGTCAGAAAATTAAATTCATTTGTCACCGAGATGAGCGTCGTTTTGCATTTTGGGTTTTTAACAATACGGTTCTTTCTCCAGCATTTTGCTCTCTCCACTGGTAACACTGTTGCTTGCAGTACCAGTAACAAAAGTGAACAGTTTAATGATGAAGGAGGACTACCTCCAGATTAACTTCACGTCACCGAACAGCAGGATGAGTCGATCTTGAACACGGTTGCAGGTTCCATCATGAAAAGGACTCCGAATAAACATTAAAACTGGTTGGGTGGGATAAAACAGGGCGACCTTAAGCTTCTGGGATAACCCTAACCTCAATTCTACTGACAGTTTATGAACTTTGCTCAGACAGCAACCATTTCGAAGGAAGACCACTACTTCTAATAACCCAGGTATGCATTCTTTATTAAACTTGCTAACACATTGTTAATCTCATGTAAGCAGTGGTACATGTATATATTTGAGCCTGTTTGTATATTGTTTAAACCAATTTAGATTTGAGACAAAAATAGTGATCTCAAACTGTCAACCAGTTTGTTTTTATTCATCGCAGTTTTTCATTATTATCCATCTACATCCATAAAAAGAATGACCAAAAATAAAATAAAAAACCCAAAATAAATATGATATTAATGCCTATGAGACATAAACTGCTGATTGGAACTTTAAGTCAACAAAAGTGAGAAAGAGACCCTTTCGAAGCACGAGTGTGCAATCAGGTGCAGAAAGTAGTGATCTTTAACTAAGGAGCCTGAAGGAGCAACTGGAAATGATAACAGATGGAGGAGAAATCAGAAACAGCCTATTTTTGGTTACCCATGTCCTAGGGTCAGTTTCTATTTTTGTTCCAAAAGCTTTCTTTCTGAAAGAAATTGTGGCAAAACAGTTTCCTTTTTATAGCTTTGCTAACAGTGACACATTTATACTCTGCTCACCAGACAAACCTGATGTGCTCTGCTTTGCTGCTTGCTGCTATGCAACATTAATGACAACAATCATTTCCATTTTTCAGACTGGATTTTTTCTGTTTTTAATCTGAGGATGTAAATAATAGAAAAAAATAAGACCCGGGGATGTGCATTTCCTGTGTTTGGCCTTTCATTTCCACTGCCTTTTTATAATCATCGCCATATTGACTTTGGTAAACAGGTCAGTGATTTCAGTGATTACCACTGGACAGTTCAATATTGGTGCTGATGATAACCTATTAAACTGCAAACACATGAAGTCATTGCCATCTGTTCAGATTGCTTTGTAAGTGTGGTAATGTTATGGTGTTGCAGAAAGAAATAAATTGGATTTGCATTTAACATGTTTACTAGAATGTCTTTTGGTGACTTTTAGTTCAGTAAAAAAAAAGTGAACTGAACAAGTGCATGATTTCTTTGTATTTATGTATTATTCATGTGAATTACTTTAGATTTAATTAAGTTTTAGGTTAATGAAGACCTAATGTGACTCTGTTTATGTTTTTCTACTACATCCTTCATGTTCTAACATTCAGCCTCATCAAGGAAAACATCACTATTAAAGTAAAGATATTTCCTAATTTATTAAATATTAAACATTTTATACATTCTAAAGCTTCAAATACAATTTTCAAACTTTAAAACTTTTTAACATTTTTTTTTTTTTACTTAATTAAGGAAGAACTTAATAAAACACATGGTCACTTTACATACAGTATCTAATAGATAGCTTAAGACACCAAAGAACTGGACTCTTGGGTAGTACAATATAATACATATAGATAATTATCACAAGTGTTATACATTCGTCAGCCTGTTGTGAAGATGGTAGTACAAGATATGCAAAAGATTATACAAAGAGATGAATCATTGTGAAGACAATGAGTGAAGTGTAGAGGTATTGCAACTGATCCAGTCATTGCAATGTAAAAAATTATATCAGTCACTTGAAATTATAAATGCACCAATCAGAAATTGTTGCAAGGCATCTGCCCTTGTGTTTTTGTAAAGCTTTCTTCTGCCAGTCCAATTATTGTTCATTATCCTTCAGGTTGTAGCAAAATGCAGCATCAGCCAAAGTTTTTTGCTTTTTTAAAAAAAAAGCAAAAAAAGTTGCTTTCATTTGATATTTAAAGTAAAATTGTGAATATGTTCTTCAGTGCCTGTTATATAGCTTGTGGTGCTTTGATGGCCTAATGAAAATATAGAAGTATAGAAAATCTTACCTACTACTGGTAACCTGCTGGTTATCACTATGAATGATCTGAGAAGACCCACATCAACAGACTGAGAGCCCTTAGCAAATACAACATATTTTAGCTAATAAGTAGCATCCAAAACAAGACAAGTTCTACATGCTAAAAGTTATACGTTTCGTTCAAGTATGCTCTCTCTGTGTATATTCCTTTGAGAAAGTACACCCTTACCCTTACTCTTAAGTTTCCAAAATCGGAAATGCAGAGGTTAAAAACCTCAAAAGGGTATGACAGAAATATCTCCATATATTTTTTTCAGCCTTCCTCTTATTTCTTGAAAGTTTTGTTCTTTTACTGTGGCTGGCCAGCTGAAACAGACATGTCTCAACTCTGTAATTTTCCCAAATTTGTATTTGAATACCTTGCTGACACTGAAAATAACTACCTTTAAGTATTCTTTAGTCAGTAACGACATCAACACAAGAAGAGTGTGGACATGAGTGCAACCCTTAAGTACCGAGCAGGTTCAAACAAGGTGAAAGCACTTGAACTAGACAAAACATTTTAGACAGAATGGTATGAAAAGTACAGTAGCAAAGTCCAACTTGAAAAACTAAAATTGCAACGAACAACGACTTACAAAATCTGCTATTTGGGTGAAGCCCAGCACATAGAACGCGGTAGCGACGGCTACTACTTGAGTCATGTCACAACCCATCTATTTCAGCACCAATTTCATCAACATTTGTTTGATTAGTTCCAATATTACCAAACCAAATACAATTAGATTCTGAAATCAAATTATAAAGTTTAGTTGGATCCTGCTTAAATCATTATATTTAGGTTTGTACCAAGGAAGAAATTATCCCAAGAAAACCAACAGACTGCTTTGAATCTTTATTTTGTTGAACTGCCTTATCCTGGGCAAGCACAAGGTAGATATGAGTGACTCATTTTTAGCAGAAAGAAACTTTCTCCAGTGCAGCTCAAGATGAGCTGCACTGGAGCTCAAGATGAGCTGCACTGGGCCAGATGTAAACATTGACGCATGTGAGTTTCCAGAAAGGTGACTTTAGATTTGACCAGATGCTACCGTTTTGTGTATGGTAACATTTGCTCCTTTCCGCTCCATATTGTGGACTGTGTATATGATCAGAACGGGCAGAAAGCTACATACAGCTCGACTCATCTTTTGATGACGTTGTGATCTTTGTGGGACGTACTTTGCTGTCACTTGCTGTCTTAACCTCTCACCTGCAGCGACGTGAGCAACCACATGCTGTTGTTAGGAGGGCAGACATGCTGAGCCAGTGTTAAACTAATGACAAGTTTGCATGTCTTCTGTCTCAACCGCACAGCTCCAAATTAACCAGACTCAGCACCAACCTCTAGACATGACCAGGCTGAAGCTTTAGGGTTACTTACTGAGGTGGTTGGAAATGGCCTATATGTCAGCTTTCATAGTCTCAGACATTACAAAAAAATTATGTAGTTCCCATGCAAACGCGCACCTACTATTGAGGCTTAGACACTTGCAGCGAAAGAGGAAAAAAATTCTGCTCAGGACAGCACCGTTTCTCTAATGACTTCAGTGGAACTAGTGCAGGGAAACCACAGTTTTCACTTTCATCTCTTCCATATCTCTGGGTAAATGTGTGCAGAGCTGCATCTGCTGCTGTGTGACATTGTACCTGCTCGCACGCTTTCAGTCAGTGAGGAAGGGAGCACCGCTGCTCATACCCATAACTGTATGGGCTTTGCAGCTGAGGTTTCACATGTGGCTTCAACTGATTCAAAGCAGAGCTGCATGTAGGTGGTGTTGCGCTTTCCTCCGGGGATTTTTTTTTCATTAGACAAGTTGACATTTGAGCAGCCCCGAAAGTGTCAGCACCCAGGTCACTGTGCCAACAACTTTCTCTGGTGCATTGCAGTCGGTTTTCTTTAAGTACATGGCTTGAGTCTGTAAGAAAAGGTGAGAAGAAAGAGAGAAGAAAGGGACCAAGTGGAGTTTTATCATCTTCTTAGGTTACAGCCTCAACGTTAACATATTTTATTGGAATATTGCATGAAAGAGCAACAAAGTGCAACAGGTGATGTGGAAGGAAGACGAAGAACGGTTTTCAAAATAACTTGCAAAGAAAATGTTTGCACTTGTTGCAGTCCTCAGCAAGGACAGGAAAACTGGTCAGAGTTAATGGGAAGATAGATGTAGCTACAAACGGAACAATCCTGGAAGGAATACATCCAATGACAATCTGTTATATGAAAATGTATACAAACTGACTGAACTGGAACAGTTTCATGAAGAAAAATGTTCATAAGTGGAAGAACTATCTTGGTCAAATGTGTAAAATTAACAAACCTTCTTTCAGATGTTAAGAAAATGCAGTTAGAAATTCTAAATATAATGCTAAATAAATAAGAAATCACGATGCTTCTCAAAGCCAAACCATAGAATTATAGTGAATAGATATGGTTTCGGCATGTTATCAGCGATACCAAATCTAGAGTTGTTTGCTATATCAGCACCAATACAGATACTGATATTGGATTGGTGCATATTGGATTGGTGCATCTTTAGATAAAGTACAAAAACTTTTGAATACTTTTTCAATGTGCTTTATCAATTTAAGAAATAAAAATGGAGGAGGAGAACTTGAAGTGAAAATTCGGGACATTATGTAAAGGGAAAGAGACCCAAAAAGATCACGAGAACACGAGAAAATAGGCAATGGAAAGGTCAGAAAAATGGGAGATGGCAAGAAGAAAAAAGGAGAAATGCAAATCCAGAGCGATGTACCAAACAGAGAGTTCTTTCAGTAGCCCTGCCAGTTGGGCAGTTTAAAGTTCGCACAGTGTGTTCTTTAAGGATCCAGGCCTTGGACACACAGCTTACTCTGTCTCCATTTCTTCAGCAGCCTTCACCACCCAGACGACCCCTTACTACTTACTACATGTTGAGTCATGATGCATCCACTCGTGTAATTCACTTTCAGCCCCGCCTTGGCATAGTGAACATTACTTTCTTTTAATGCATGTGCTCTGACAACAGGCCTTAGTGCCTGTTGCTAAACATAAACTCCTCTGGCTGACAGAACGGGGATTGAATTGAACTTGCGGTGTCCACTTGGCTCGCGGCCTTTGCGGCTTCGCATTCCATGCCTTCTTCACTGCTTACCGACCGCCATGTTTCCTGAGGCAGGAAGTCAGCTCTGTTTCCTGTCACAGTCCTCTTTCATGTGGTCACTTCCTTCTGTTTTGCCAGTGCTGTTGTGTTGACTCGGAGAACAGGAGGTGGTGCTCCTCACGGTGGGCTCGAGAACAACAGCGAGAAGTTTTCTCTCTCCGTATCTGCGGCTGCATAAGTAAGCTCTCACGAAGACAGTAATGTCAGCTTACGGCCTGCTTATTATGGCTGCATATCTTAGTGCAAAATGACTTTTGGGTGTGTTGAGTGGAACTTTAGCCTTCTCCGTCTATTTTTTTCAGAAACTCTTCCTAATTCGTTTTATTTTTGTGCATCATTATGTATTTTTTCCAAGATGTCCCCCAGCTACAGTAATCAAAGTTCACCTCTGTGAAATTGTGGGTTTTGTAAACTTGCTCAGGAATGTTGATTGTGATGACTGCCTGGCTGGGAATCCTGCATTTACTGTTTCCTAAAAGATACTAGCACGTTGGCGGAGATTACAATTGAACTTTGCACACAGTGATTAGCTGGAATGCTTAGATTCCTGTGTACTGCAGCCAGAGATAAATCTTTGTCACAAAGCATCTCTGGTTCCAAAAGCAACACATTTTATTTCCTGTACCAGTGTTGAAACTGGCACGGTACCCCTTAAAATTAATACTTTGTGATGTTGCAAACATAAATTTATTGAATTTCATTGGGATTTCATGTAATAGGCTAACACATTTTCTTTTGAAGTAAAAATCTGAAAAGTGTTTCAGCGGTCAACGTCCTAGAATCCCTAAATTCAGTAAACATGTTGCTTTTGGACCACATTTGTTACAAATGGAAAATTTGTAATGTGGTACAAAGGCACAACTAGAGCCTCCCAATAAGCGATTGTCCACTTAAACTTGACAAATTGAGGAAGAAAATATTTAATAAGAGAAGCAGCCAAGAAGCCCTCTGGAGGAGCTACAGAGATTTGCAGCTCATGTTCCAAATGGCTAGTCTGCTACAAGTCACGTGGAAAGAAGAAAATATTTAACTTTTTGCCCTACTAAACATGCAAAGGGCTGTATGCTGTAGAAAACAAATGTTGGAAAGCACCCTGAAATCACCGTCCCCATGGTAAAAATATTGATGTAGCTGAAAAATGCTGTGGGAATGGTTTTGGCATGTTCGGCAGGGAACAGGGAAACTGGGCAGATTTGAAATACAAGGTAATCCTTAACTGAAACCTGTTAGAGGCAGAATCAGAATCAAACATGGAGAAGCAACATTCAGTTTTATGCACCATAAATCTGGAAGACGACACCAGAAACTGCAAAGCAACTGAAACACTGAGTTCTTTTAAATAAAGCTAAAAACTTGTTTAGAATTGTATTTGATTCATAACTGGAAGATCATCATATATGATGATGATTATTCTTGATGAATTTGACACGACAAAGCTTATTTACTTGTTTCATAATTATGTTTTCATCGTGTTGCGCACTTTGAACTTCCCCGTTGATGAAATGTGCTGCACAAATAAACGTGAAACTTGAACGGAACGGAATAATAAAAAGTTTGAGCGGCATGGATATTTTGGAAAACACTGTAGCCGGAGGGACTTTGATTTATATACGTGGGTAACTGTGTGTGTTCATGTTTATCCCCAGTTGCGTGTGTTTTTTAAACCACCATCACTGGCTGAGGCAGACTGTGCTGCAGAATCAAAGACTTAACAGAGCTGCTGTTTGTCGTAGTGCCATTCCACTAAAGCGCACACACACACACACACACACACACACACACACACACACACACACGCACACACACACACACACACACACGCAGTGGGGCAGACGACGAGCGTTTTCCACTGGCCACACCAGACACCCTGGGCCACACTCCCCACACAGCACACCAAGTTCTGTTAGAGTTTTGGTATTTCCCATCAGAGCACTTTTATGTCCCCTCGCATCTGCTCACTCTTTTGCTCCATTCCTTCTGGACTAAATGTTCTAGATCATCACACCCTGCCTTTTAACTTGTGTCACAAGCCATAATAGATTTCTTCAGTGCTGCGACTTTTTTTCTTCTCTCTCCATCCTGTCATCAGGATGATGGAAGGGCCGTAACAGGACATCCCGGCGTCTGCACACACATTGCAGGCATTCCTTATTCCAGCGCAGCTGAATAAAGCAGCACACTTAGCAGTCATGGGAGACGGAGACTCATGACTAGACTTTTCTCTCTTTGCCTTTTGTCATAACTACTGATGTGCAGCAGCAGGAAGAGGAGAAACGGGAGAGAAGCATTGGCGAAGCTAATCAGGGAAGGGCTGTCACTTAGCCCAGATCATGAAAACTAACCCAAGACAATTGGCTGAAGCAGTCAAGTCATTTAATTCAGGAATAATTACATTCAGTGTTCATGGCGGACCGAATGGGCCTTCGGAGGCTTTGAGAAGGGAAAGAAAGTGAGTAATATAAGTGCATAGAGTGACACAAGTTGATAATAATGTTGCAGTACCTCACTTAAAAAAATTGCCATGAATCTGCATCTTAAAATAGAAACATTTCTTCAGCTCCTGTAATTTGGGGTTCTTAAACAGTTTGAAAGAGGTGTTATTAGGATGCATTATGTAAAACTTATGACAAAAACAACTTTTTTTTCTTATATCTTGTAAGTTTCCCCATTTCCAAGGAGCTAAAGAGTCAAATTTCTTGACGACTATTTAACCCCTGAAGAACTGACAGAATCTTTCATTTTGCACATTTGTTTTTATGTTAAATTAACTTGGCGTTCTCTTGAGTTTTTTTTTTTTCAGTTATGATTTTCTGATGACTACATGATATATTACATTGGAAGAAAATAAAACATACAGAAATGTGGGGTTTATGAATTTTTGATACCTGCCTTTTTTTCAAACGGTACTTTTAATCTGACAAACAAGCCCCATTGGATTGCATATTATAATTTACTGAATATGACTTTACATCCAGGAATAGCCAAAGGAGATCAACTTTTTGGTGCAAGGTATTATAATCTGTTGACCAAAAGCCAAATCTTGTAAATATATGCCTGTAGTTTGTGCGATACTATCATTATTCTACTAAAAGCTTAAATTGAAGTGTATAGTCAAAACGGTCATGCTTAGATTTTGGGGGAAGCCTGAGAACATCCCAGCTGTGAAGTCCAGGTGTGTCATCGTCATGGTGTGTGAGTGTTGAGCTACAGCAGTGACTGGTGAACTTAACAAAATAGAAAGCATCATGATGAAAGAAACTACTGTGGAAATACTGAAACAACATCTCTGAAAGCACAAACGTGTCTTCCAAATAGGCATTGATTGTAATAAAACTGAATAATTTGTTACAAAGTGGCTTAAGGACACCAGAGTCAATGCTTTTGGAGGAGCCATCACAAAGCTCTGATTTCACTCCTATAGAAAGCAGAGCAGCCTACAAACCTGACTCTGCTCCACCAGTTCTGTCAGGATTAATGGAGCAATATTATTGTGTGATCAGAATATTCATCTATTAAGTGAACGCAGAGGCAGTGACACTAATTTGTGGCACGGGACTTATTTTGGAGTTCAGAAGAAGAAGTGATGGCTGAGATGAGTAGAAACAGAGGTGAAGGCAGCACAGAGGGTGCAGACAACAAACCAGATGTGAAGCGGTGACTCACAGCGGGCAAAAGGCTTGATGACGTTGGCTGCTATGCACGCTAAGCTCTGCGTGCGAGTGTGTGCGTGCATGCGTGTGTGTGTGTGTGTGTGTGCGTGTGCGTGCGTGCGTGTGTGTGTGTGTGTCAGTGTGCGTGCCGGGACTTCCAGCCTTTCCTCCAAAACAACAAGCTTTACGCAGGCACTGTAATGTCTGGGCAAGGCTCATTACTTCATGTTTAAATACGTACAGAAAATGATGCGAAGGCAGAGCTGAAACTATTTTCTGAGGTTAAACGGTCACTTTAGCAGCACTTTGAGTCAGTGTGGAGTTTAAAATCAAACAAACAGGTGAAGTCCTGAGTGTTTTGTGACTTGGTCGTCAGAGTGCAGTGGAAGAGAAAGAGTGTCTCGCTTTCTGCGGTTTGCTCAGCAGACATTTACCCAATATTCTCGCTCTTTTGTTTGCCCTGTTTTTATAACGCTTCACTAGCTTCCTGCTCAAAAATTAGTTTTTCCACTGGTGGTGTCACTAAGCAACGTCAGAGCTTAGCATTAATGTGTCTGTAAGGAGGAAAGATTAGTCGGTTTCCTCCCTTTGAATTCGTGCTGGTTTAGACAAGACACAGAGTCAGGTGGAATGTGACTGCTGGGTATTTGTTTTTTTTTGTTGTTTTTTTTGACAATAGCCTTCTCTGTTTTCCTATGAGCCCACATTAGTTCAGGATGTGTTGCTCGTGGAGTAAACCCACTGACATCTATTGAGTGTGTGCACGTGTGTTTTCTTTGGAAAGCAAACAGCATGGGATCGTTGAGTGACCTTAAAAACCTCTCTTCTCTCCTCATAAGTCAATTGTCAAGGCAAGCATGTTTTCAAGGGCCGCCACCTGTACGCATGGATTTACACTTCTGTGATAAAGCACATCTGAGGTGTTTTGGGAAAAGGGCAAATGTCCCTGTTTGTCTGCTCCTCATCCTTTCCTCTCTCTCTTCCTCCCTCTCCTGCAGAACTCCATTAGACACAACCTGTCCCTGCACAGCCGCTTCATCCGCGTCCAGAATGAGGGGACGGGAAAGAGCTCGTGGTGGATGTTGAACCCAGAAGGCGGGAAAAGTGGAAAATCCCCACGACGCAGGGCTGCCTCCATGGACAACAACAGCAAGTTCTCCAAGAGCAGGGGAAGAGCAGCAAAGAAAAAGGTACGTTAGTCGAGGACTTTTCCATGTATAAAACGATTGCTTACAGAAGTTCTGACAATGTTTCAATGAATTAAAGTGTGAAATCAAAATAAGTGTTAGAAAATGGATCTGGTGTAGCCAAAAGTAGCCAGTAAGAATATATTTGAAGCCACATGTAGCATTCTGGACAAGGCCTCGGCTCAATAAACCTGGTCCTACCTGTTACAAAAACAAAAAGTTGCTTTGTGTAACAAAAAAATCATAGGCCAAACTTGTTTTCTTTTTTAGATGCATCTAAAACTGAGTTACATCCAAAAATCTGTCAGTTTTCAATTTGTGAGATATGGTCACTGAGTGGTTCATCAAAATGATTATCGCTGATTCATTCAGTGAATCAGTGATAAGAATGTTGAGAGATCGAATTTGATGTTTAAACATTTTCTGCTGGTATTGAAAACTGTTTGCTATATCAAGAAACCTACAACATTTTTTTTAGTTTGCTACGATTTAGTCCTTGGAAAAGTCAGAATCAGCAGTTCTGACCACAAAGAAAACCAGAAATTGGGTCAGGCAAGAAAAGTCTTACTTGAACATCTTAAGACTTGAAAATAAATGGTCTAGTGAACCTCTGTTGAATTGATTTATAAACTACCTAACTGGCAGAACCCAAAGTGTGTCTAAGGATGTTTGCCAAAGATCAATTTTGGTACTAGTTCCTTTTTTTTTGTACTAATATAAATAATAATAGGTCTACATCCAGCTATGGTTCTCTTCTTTGCCGATGATAGAATTATTTATGCAAGTAGCGGTAGGTTTCCTTTAGTTGACGCTTCACTTATTTTAAAGGTGTCTACTCAGATTAAGAGAAGCTCTTAATCTCATAAAGATTACACATTTTTACGTGTTTCTACCTGTTCAAGATCTACTAGCCTCCCAGATACAACATTAGAAGACACTCATTTGGAGAGTGTTTTGATAATAATTCAACCATTGATGTCTATACTAAAAACTTTAGACCAAATATGGGTTCTGATTTTAATTCAAAAGTCTACTTTCCCTTCTTCCTCTGGAACGATTAGCCAGGAACATATTCTTATTATTTTTAGGTTATCCTTATATCAGTTACATGAAGCACAGACAGTTAAAGAAACTGTACATGGTCCACTGTGTTGCTCTGCACCTTGTTATGAGCATAAAAACTATTATTCACCCTTGCAAACTTTATGAGGGGCTCAAACATTTTTCCAGTGTAAATGACATCCAGTCTTTGGGAAAGGCTCCCAAGTAGGCTAAGGAATTAAACAAAACTGCTCTATAAACACATACATTCTCCTTTGAACTTAGACTTATTTACTTTACTTAGAATATAATTACTTTTTGTGTAAATTGAATGAAAGTTTAAATTAATTTCTCTATTTCATTGCTGGAACAGTGATAATCTTCCTTTGGTTTCTCCCTCATAGCTGTCCCTGCAGGGTGGCCCTGATGGCAGCGCAGACAGCCCAGGTTCCTATTCCAAGTGGCCCGGCAGCCCAAACTCCCACAGCAATGATGACTACGACGCCTGGAACGGTTTCAGGCCTCGGACCAGCTCCAATGCCAGCACCGTGAGTGGGCGCCTCTCACCGTTCGTGCCTGAGGATGACCTCGGGGAATCCGACGTGCACATGGGCTACCCTGGAGCTCCAGGATCAAAGATGACAGCCACGCTGCCCAGCCTCACTGAGATGACTGGATCTCTGGGACACAGTTCTGAGAATGTCATGGAGAACCTCCTGGACAACCTGAACTTGCTGTCGCCCAACAACTCACAGGTCGGAGGTGGGGCGACGACCCCCGGCTCCTCCCAGTCCTCCCCCTCACCGATGATGCAGCCGAGCCCCGGTTACCCGGCCTACAGCTCCCCGAGCATGGGCTCGCAGTCGCAGCAGGAGTTCCACAAGTGCGTCTACGGCCAAGCTGGGATGAACACCTTGCCATCCATGCCTCTGCAGACTCTGTCAGAAAACAAGCCCAGCTTCGTGCCCGGCATGGGGCAGTACAGCTGCCCCGCTGGGCTCCTGAAGGAACTGCTGACGTCAGACACCGACCAGCACAGCGAGATGATGCCGTCAGTGGACACAGTGGTGTCTCAGTCCAGCGGGAGCTGCATGCTGCCACCGTACAGCAGCAGCCAGCATGCAGCCAAACTCATGGCAGGAGGGAACGCTCACCCGCACGTTCTCTCTCACCCCCACAACGTGCACAGCCAAGGCCAGGCCGCGTCACCAGCTATGAATGGCCGCTTGCTCATGTCGCTGAGCTACAACGGGGGCGGCGCGCGTCTACCTGTCACCAAAAGCCCCATGCAGATGCCGTATGGCCTCCCTGGGCACCTCGGTGTGGGAGGCATGCCCGGCAGCTTCTGTCCTCTCAACACCAATGGATATGGCCGAGCGGGCATGTCCGTACCATCGCACATGGAGAAACTTCCAAGCGACCTGGACGACATGTCCATCGAGAAGTTTGAGATCGACGTGGAGAGGGTGCTCCATGAAACGCTCATGGACGGCGACTCACTGGACTTCAACTTTGAGCCAGTCGTGACCCAGCAAGGTTTCCCACATGGAGTGAAGACCACCACACACAGCTGGGTGTCCGGGTAAAAAGTGAAGGCAATCAGAGATTTACTCAACTGACACAATGCTGTTTAGGCAAAGAAAGAAAATTAAATATGAGATTAAAGTTTCGTATCCCAAAACAACAACAACAAAAAAACAAAAAAACATGCAGCAACATTTCTGCTCCAAAATTATACTTTCAGGCAACATTATTTCTGCAGACCCTTTATGGACATGTCAACTTCAGAGCCAATGAAGACAAGATCAGGATTTTCTCCAAGTGCCAAACATTTTTGCCTTAACAAGAGAGTCGAACTGAAACACAAACAGTGTCTTGAAAAGGGATAATACCTAAAATTTTTCATGTTTTATCATATTACAATCACATACTCAATTATATTTCATTGGAATTTCATGACAAAAAATCAACACAATTTAAGAGTGAATGTGACAACAAAATTATACTTGTTCAAGACGTTTCATTGCAATCACTTCTCCAGGTCCTTTATCAGTTTTTACACATTTGGAGATATGACATATTTAGAGACTGATATTTATTTGCTCATTTGTCTTTGTAAAATAGCTCAAGCCCAATAAGATTGGATGGAAATAGCAGTTTTCAGGTGCTGACACAGATTGTTAGATTTTATTGTTGAACTTTGACTGGTCCTTTCTAAAACATGAACATGCTCCATTCTGGCTTTGATAATCTGGCAGATTGAGGATTATTTTCGTGTTGCTAGGTCAACTTCTTCCCCAGACTCAAGTCTTCTGTAGACTCCAGCAGTATTGCTTCTAGTATTGCCCTCCATTTTTCAACATCCATCTCCCCAACATGGCTCAAAAAATGCATCCCAACAGCATGATGTTGACGGCATCATGGGTCAGTATGCATATATTTTCCAGAGGTGATTGGCAGTATTAGAATTCCTTCATAATTCCTGCTCTGTATGTATGTCAGAAAGTTTAAGTCTAGTTTCTGACCAGAGCGACTTCTTCGATATAATCTCTCCCTTTACTTGTGGCAAATTTTAAACATTGCATTGCTGTCTTTCAACAATGGCATTATAATTTCCATTTATCCATTAAGGCCAAATTTGATTCTCTCACCTGAACTGTGGTACCTGTAACTCTTACAGAGTTACCATGGGCTTCTTTGTATTTGCATATGATGCAAAAAATAAATATATAAATATTCCATAAGAGCTTTTGATGTTGCTTTATGGATTAATTCTGATTCCTGCTCACTGGCTTGTTGGTCATGTTGATTGTTGATTTTTATAATTCTGTAAATAAACACAGGTGGACTCTATTTAGTGATTAGGTGAAGGCATTCAATTGGACTGGATTTAATTTAGGAAGCTCAGACTAAAGGTGGTTGAATACAAAAGCACACCACACTTTTCAGCTTGTTTTGTCTAAAACAGTTTATAAACTTTGAGTTGTTTTCATTCCACTTAACATTTATGAACCTTTTGTGTTGGTCTATTGCATAGGATCCCAGTGAAAACACATTGAAGTTTGTTTTTGTAACCTGACAAAACATTTGGAAAAAAGTTATAGGGGTATGAATACCTTTGCAAGGCGCTGTATTTCCAGTTTACACGCAAAAGGTTACGGACACTGCCAAATACATCTCATCATCATCAGCACAACAATCAGAAGATGGGCACCTTCTCAAGCTGTTTGTAATGTTCCATCAGTCAAGCTTTTTGTACCAAAAAACTGATTTCAGCTTCTGACGAAGGATGAAGGTAACACGTCTTGTGTGTTTTGGGACTGAAGTTCTTAAAAATGAGAGATTTCTCAGTGGACTCAGAATGTTGTTACATAAGAACATCCTTGTTGCCTGAGTGTACATAATGTAATCGAACAGTTTGTAATATTTGTTCCTTGTTTCTTTTTTTGTCTTTTTTTTTTATTGAGTTTGTAAATACTGTTTACAGAAAGGAAATGAAAATCAAACCAGCAGAAGTGAGCTCAAAAATAAAAATGAAAACTGGATCTTTTAATTACACGTTGGGTGAACAGGTCAGTCAGGCTGATTTCTTGTACATACTTTGAAAATGTATATTAAAATGAAGCAGTACATGTTTACTAGATATAGTATATATTTGTGAGCTAAGTTATTTGAGGTTAATATAGATTTACGCTGGTGCACAAACTGCACTCGGACGTCGGAATCGTTCTGAGTTATTCGTCACTCTGAACCTTAATACCACAGGGGCCTATTTGTTGTGCCTGAAAATGTAGATTTTTGACTGCAGGCTCAGATAATATTGTAAATGTCTACGGCCCAGGAGATTCTCAAATACAGCAGTCTTGAAGAGAGAAAAAAAAATATTTCTAATCTCCGTTTGCTTTTCTGGAGCTCAAAAAAAAAAAAACTTTGTAAAATGATGTTGCTGAGGTTTACTGAACACACATTTAGTGCTGTGAATGTTACTAGTTCCAGACAGTTTGGATGAAAGAAATTTCCTAGCGCTGCTGCTGTCATTTTCACGCAAATAACCAGCCTGTGCCAGAGCTTTGTTGTGTTTTCTTTCTGGTGTCAAATGTTAGAGTTGATCCAAAGGAGCCCTCTGATGCTGTCTTTAAGAACAGCCTTACTTCTCTTAATCTGTCCTCTCCTACCTCTGCTTGTTGTTGTCTCTTTAAATATTTACATCTCTTGATGGCACCTAATTTTTGTTTATTAAAAGGTTTACTAAATTTATTGTCCCTAAAAAAATGCCACTGAGTGTTAGTCTGATCTTAAGCTTGTATATTTGCATTTTCTCGCTGATCGCTGGACTAACAGACATTTCATCTTATGTAGAGTCAAAAATGTGAATTTGTCTGAAAACTTGACTTCATCCGATGAAGCCGGCTCATTTCATGGCGAAAAGGCAAAGAGGATCGGGAATAAGAAGGAATTTAATAAACTAAGTTTGACAGTAACTTTAGTAGTGGGATTTACAGTGCAACACCTGGTAAAGCCTTGTGTAACAATTCCTTTTTGCAGACTATATTTTGTTTAAATCCAACCTTTAATTTAATTGCATTTATTTAGTAGAGCAAGCTTCCCATATTAAAAAAAAAATTTGTTTTACTGTTAAACTTAGAAACAGCCTTTACTTATTTAATTTAATTTAATTGTGAAGGCAAATGTATAGTGATCATCACACATCAGGACGTTACCACAGAAGAATGTTAAGAAATAAACTTTTTGTTAATCAACATAGTTTATTTTTACAGTTCCAACCTGTTTAACAGTTGCAACAGATTCACTTAAATCTAAATTTACTTTACTCGTCTTAAATGAAGTTTGTTATACATAGAAGGGTTAAAATGTATATTTAATGGTAATATAATGAAAAGTAGGTTTTACACTAAATCCACTTTCAGGTACTGCTTTAAATGGCACTCATATGAAGATGGTTATGTTTTTCAAATATCTTAGCAACGTAACCTTTGATCCCCATAAGTTCACATGACTTTCTTATCGTTTTTAGATTACTTTCATATCATTTTAAGGTGTTTTTTTTGTTGCACATGTTTACCAGGGTTGCAAAATTGTGGAGAGTGCTGTATCTGGAGCATGACAAGAGTTAATCTCGTTTTGTTGAGGACTCTGCGTTTGCTGGTTTTTATACAAGTTCTTTTGACATGACTTCAGCTTTAGAAACACAGATAAATGTTCTGTGAAAACTTCAGTTTGAGCATATAAACGTAGTAACATTTCAGTACAGCCAGAATAGTCAAATCTTAGAAGACTAAAGCTAAATTCTTAACCCTTTACAAAAAGCAGAGAAGCCCTCAAAGAAGCTGCTGCTTGGCCTGCATGCCAGGCATTGCCTTTGCTTAACCCCAAACATGCCATTATATGTACTATAGCCAAATTTGCCTTTGAAGTCAAAGCGATATATTCAACGTCTCCATCATGTGATGTGTTCAGAACCATATATATAATTTTTATGTGAAAATGTATAAATATATTTGTGCCGGTCACTCAAGTCAGGATTAATTGTATTAAATCTATGTAGATTTACTCTAAAAGCTAAAGAGCTGTACTAAGTAAATTATATCTCTACATTTTCAGATGATTGAATCTATGCATTGTATTCCTTAATTCTATGTTGCTGTTATATTTTCTTCTTTTTTTTTCCCCCCTTGAACTTTTAACAAAAAATATTTTATTGTAACATAACCCTGTGATGTTATGGTGTTGTTCTTGTCAAATCTTTATGTTCCTGATAGTTATATGGGGGCAGGGGGGGGGATGAAGTTTATTTAGAAAATAGATGATGCAGTGATCGATATGCTAAGCTTTTAACTATACTGTTTTTACTGAAATTATCAAAGGTTTTTAGAAAAATAGCAACAAAAAGCAAATTACTTTAAAAAAAATTGTGAAGTTATATTGCATTTTGAAAATACACAATATTTATTCATCAGAGAAGTCCTGCTCAAGAGGCATGTTTTGGACCAATTTAGATGATGCACTTTTACTTACATTTATTACAAAGGGCTCCTCGTAACAAGAGGAAGAGTTCCCACGTTATAGTTTAGAGTCAAAATCTGTTACATTTACTTAATTAAAAAAAAAACAACTGAAATTGTGAAGTCTGATTTGTAATGATAAGAAAATGTAATATTGTTTGATATCAATGTTTTCAGATCTAAATAAATGTACTTCTGTGTAAAAAAATGTGTTGGAATTGTCGTTCTGTGGGCACAAAAGTCATTTGAAATCTTGTTTTAGTTTGGCGCAGCCAGACTGTCGCTGTCCTTGAAGAAGAAAATGAGATGACCCGTAAAGCTCAACAAAAGTTCAATCCCTTGAACTTTTTCACATTTTGTCACATGATAACCAAACATTTCTCTCTTTTGGGGTTTTATCGGACAGAGCAACACACAGTGGTGGTGCACATAAACAACATCGTATGTACACCTCTATCACTGAATGAAAATTCCACAATTGTCACTGAAATAACGTGAAACTGACGAAAGAAATAATAAACTAAATACTAAAAAATAACTAATGAAAGTCAGACATTACTTTCGAAACGTGTTTGGACAAACGTTTTACAAACTACTGAAACAGACCTGGACAAAAATGATAGGATCTATGACTTCATATTTTGTTGCACAGGTTGTTGTTTTTTTTAAAGAAGTTGAGCAATTTATTTATCTGTCGAGTTCTGCACCTGTCCACAGGTGTTGTGGTCGACTCGTCATGGGCAAACTACTCCATTGTCTCAGATTTCAAGGGTACCTTCTCGTTTAGATCTGTTCAGTGTTTTGCTTTTAGCTATTCTTGGGAGTTTTTAGTTATGTTTTGGGTCATTATTCTGTGGGAACAGATGATCTGTGACTGAAACCAAACTTTCTGACACGAGGCAGACGCTCTGCCTTTATGTTCATAAGATTTCATCGTACCCTGCACAGATTCAAGACGCCCTATGCCAGATGTAGCAAAGCAGCCGCAGATCACAACCAAGCTTTCCGCCTTTATCAACTTCCAAGAAGTACACTTCAGCACAAACGGCGACAGATTGACACCATCTCTATGGAGGTGACAGCACCATGCTGAGGGGAAGCTTTTTTCAGGAGACAGGTAAGCAGGCTAGACTTAATGGAAAGAAGGCTGGAGTTAAATACAAAACAATCCTGGATGAAAACCTGTTATAGTCTGTAAATTGCTTGAGACTAAGGAGACAACATCATGCAGCTGCAGCAAACAATTTCACAGGTGTCACACTCTGGTCCTTTAGGGCCTTAATTCTGAAACTTCTTGATGTTTCCTTGTTTCAACACACCTGATCAAGCTAGTAAAGAACAATGAACAAATAATAAAAAAAATCAGTCTTCAGAAAAGCAAAAGTAGTTCTGCAAAGTATTGGCTTAATCAGCTCCATAGAGTATAGGAAACTAGAAAGAAGTTAATGTCACACAGGCATACAAGATCTCACCACAAAAATGGAAGATTTAAACCACATGCAGAGACTTCTTTTTTCCCCCAAAACAGAAAAATCAGTAATCATGCTTTGCTCCCATTTCTGGCGTCTCATTGCTTCCCTATAATGATTCCTCCTGGCTTTTTCTTACAGCCACATTCCTCACCATGCACCCCCTACCCATGAACTCATTCACCCCAGACAGCAAACTGCACAGCCTCTGTGGCCCCGTTGCCTTTGACTTGAGTAATAGATAACCCAAAACTATAAGTCACTGGGGACTAGACATCTGAAAATCCCTAGCTTATAAAAAGACTTAGTCCCATTCCTGCATTTTATGTTTAACAAAAACATTTAAATATGGGGCCCTGCTAAATCCCTGTGGCGTGATACAGAAGCTTGAAAAACCTTTGGAACCAACCTGTCTGAGTCAGCCTAGGTAGTGACTTTCAGAGAGGTGGCAAAATGCATACTTCACCCCCCATTTGTCCAGGAAATAACATAGTGTTTGTGTTTCTTTATAGTGCAAAGAAATGTGAGCCAAGTTTTGGTGTCAGAGCAAAGTGGGAGGGAAGGCTGAAGCAAAGAAAATGCGTGTGAGCACATAGCTGAGGAATGTAGGCGTGAACTCCTGCCAAAGGCATATGTGATCCCTATATACCCCTGGGTGCCAGGAGACAAAATGCGGTTAGATGACTGGGGCCATGTCAGGACACAGACGTAGTGTGAGGACGTATGATGACACAGACCTCAAACTCTCTCTGCTCCGGGTGGACTGGCCCATTTGGTTCCAACTAGTGTTTCCTTCAGCTCCTGCTTTGAATTGAAAGAAAATAAATAGAGTGTTGTCACTATTTTGTAACGCAGTAAATTATGGCCATTAGGAGATCCCCAGTAAATAAATCTTACATCTTCAAGTGCTGATGCCGTGACCATCTGTTCAATTTAGTTTCCACACTGTCGGTTGGGAATGTTGTAGGAACACATTTATGGCTGATTAAAATGCCAGCTTTTAACTGGACAGATATGAATTTGCTGTTAAATTTTTTCATTACACTGAGAACCAAATTGGAAAATCTGTCAAAATGTTTGAAGTTATTCAAAGTTAGTGGCGTTTTCTTTTGGAATCGTACCCCGGCATGATGGATGGATTTTATCCATTTGTTGACAATCTTCAATTGTCTTTTATTTGTATGAAGGCTGTTACAAGTATTTTTTATAGCCTTCTCCTGACTGATCCCTTTGTATATTGAGATCACTTTGATCCTTTGTGACATCTCTGCAAATTATGGGTGCAAATGTAAATGAGCATTAAAATGAGACAAATCTTAAAAAGTCAAAGGAAGTTTATATCAGCTTAACCAGATAAGAAAAACAATGTGTCTTATAAGCTTGAATGGGAGAACATGTTTTTGTTTTAGTTTTGAATACTAACGGATTTGCTTGTTATTTGCCTGATTTATTCACAATGTATCTTATTAAAGGTGAAAAACATTTTAAAAGGATTTGAAATGGACAAATACTTTTTGTCCATTTTTATGAGAAAAAAAACCCAAACCCTGCAGAAAAAGTTAAAATTCTGTATTATCCCACGTTATCTGTTTGCTGCATCCGGTCTTAACAGGTTAAAATATGAAAACACAAAGCATTCTTTCGCAACTTACTTCTTCTTTTTCTGTGCTATGTCAAACATATCTTTCCCGGGTCTCGTACAAGCCTGAACGTGCATAAGACAGTGTGTGCTCAGGGAGATCCGTTGGGAACGACACAAATAAGTCTCACAGAGACGTCAGGCCCAAAAGACATGGATCAAATGGGGACATGTTACCAGCGAAGTGCCAGTGTGGAACACAGAAATCACCACCTTTAAAAGACCCATGCTTCATTTATGAAAAAAATAACTGAGAAGAATTGGGTTTTTTTCCCCATTTATCTTAACAAAAATATTTGGATTTAAAAGTTTTTTTTTTGCAATTTCTCTATTTCCCCCCCCTGACACCATACTCTGTTTTGGAGCAGGCGACACAAAAAGGTGAAGCAATAGGACTGACATTCCTTTTTAAATCATGTGATATGTTGTAACGTCACATGAAGCAGAGAAGGCAAGTGAAAGATTTTTATTTTTAGGAAGAAAAATTCCAGTGGCTTATGTCTCAAAAACTCTCAGATCACTCTTTCTATAATATTCAGCAATCAATGGTAAAGTTTTCTGCTGGCTGCATTTTTAACAGACTGGACAGTCAAACTAGATCAAATTATGTAAAGATATTGAAGAGCTTTTCATTTCTTCAATACCTCGCTAAAGTATGAAGAGTAAAAAATACACATGCAGACTAATTTGACAGTTTTTTTTGGGGGGGGGGCACATGTGCATCTTTTGTTTGGCACATCTCTTTCTGCATAAATCTGCATAAAGTCTATCACTTCAGAGTATCTTATTGAGATCAGATTGGATGAAGAGCATCTGAGAGCAATTTACAAGTCTTTCCCTACATTCTCCATCAGATTTATGTCTTTATTTTGATTGTGCTATGCTAACACATGAGCACGCACTGATTAAAACCATTTCATTGTTCCTCTCGCTGTATGCTTAAAATTCCAGGATTACCCTACATTTTACTCTATCCATATTCCCTTCAACTTTAATCACGTCTCTGTCCCTTCTGCAGAAAATAACAGCATGATTTCTCCACCACTGGTCTGCATCAGGAAGCGACGTAGTGTTAGTTTTATGCCACACATAATCTTCTGTGTGATGGCTGAAGAGTTTCATTTTGCTTTCATAAATCCAGAGACCCTTTTACCAACAAAAGAAAATTTGTTATGCTTCCTACAGGGTATCCACTGGATTTTATCAGACTAAATGGGGGAACGAATGCAAAAGTACTTAACATTTTTTAGCTTTTTGTTTACAAGAACCATTTAAAACCATGTATCCTGTCCCTTTTAGTTTAAAATGATAGAGTAATTGAGGTTGCTCTGTCAAATAAAATCTGAGTAAAATATGTAGACGTTTGTGGTCATAGCGCGACAACGCCTGAAAATGATTAATGAGTAGGAATGCTTTTGTAAAGCACGGTTTTAAAGTTTTCACTGCCTAAATGTATGAAGCCCTGTAGAAGACTAATGCTGCATTACAAGACATCAGTCGGTCCAACAGCGACTGCACTGGAGCCAGCAAACGGTATAAAAAGACAGAAACACACAGAACTGGGAAAAGAAAAGGAGAAACAGATGTAGTTCCGCTGTTTAAAGTTAAAAGGAGACAGCCCAACATGGTGGTGTGATTTGTGTCCCAACTTGACCTTTCCTGCAGCACAGATAAGACGCCTAACAGGCATGACATACGCATACTGATCTGATTCTGTCTTCATCTCCCTCACTTTTTTTTTTTTTTTTATCTTTACAGTTTGTGACCGCGGTGCCCACCATTGCCGTTCTCCCCTTTGTAATTTATGCTTCGCTAGAACTGATTAGCCCCATATGAGTCAGGCTTCCAGGTTGGTTACATTCCACATCAGTCTTAGCTCCTTGCTGCCTTTGTACTGTGCCACACTCCTCCTCAAAGAGCCCCTGTTAAATACCTCCGGCATTATTTCAGTATCTATCATCAAGGCAGAAGATATACATCCCAGAGAGCTTTGTTTATGACGTGTGATGCACGCAGTGCCGGGTAGTGGTGCCAGACAGAGCAGAGTCTGTGCGTGTCTCACTGAGGACCAAAATATGTCAAAGCCAGCCCACACTGACATCTCAAGAGAGGGTTCATTAAGGGAGTTTCTGTCTTACTCGCAAACCCGGAGGTGCTGAGAAGAAAATGGACAGATGTGAATTTAAACTGTTCATATCTGATGGATTAAATTTGACCGTCTGAGAATATCTTATGACTAAGTCAGCATCGCACAGAGACAATGGGAGCCCTTTTTCTCCAGCTATACCACAGGCGATGGTTGCTAAAGTCAGTCTTTGTGTTGCTAAAAGCTGTTACTACATGTAATGGGTGTCTATTTGCGGCTGTTCGCTCTGCCTGCCAATGGATCGCCCACAGGCATATTCCATGATTTATAAGAAAAATGCCCCTCTCCACCCAAGCCTGGGTTTGAGGTTAGCTGTGACTGGCACGCGACTCATGGCATTTCCTCTAGAGTGATAGTAGGAAAGTCAAGAGAGTCACACACTGGCAGTGTCAAGAATAAACAAGATCTTGAAAAGAGAGCAGGATGTAAACAGTGAAAGCTGTGTGGCATAGCTGCAAAAAAACTACAAGGAGGGAAAGAAGGGGGGAAATCTGGTTTGTTGACAATACCTCGCTTAAGTATTCGTACTTTTTAAGCTTTCTGTGTTTTATTGGCTAGACCAAAATGAAGTCTTAGGTATTTGGAAAAAGGGAGGAAAGTAATAGTTTTCACATGTGTGAACAGATAAAAAGTGCTATACATTTGTAATCAGGTTCACAAGTCAACACTGCGAACCACATTTTGCAGCAGCTTTATCTGCAAATCTTTTGGGGGGTTTTTCTATCAGAGATGAGCTTTCTGCTCATTGTTTTGCAGAAAAGCTCAAGCTCAGTCAAACTGGATGAATTTTTCCATTTTTTTGACTGATTCAGAACTGAATTTAGGTCTGGACTTTGATTGGGCGATTCAACATGTGAATATGCTTTGATCTAAACCATCCTATTTTAGCTTCTTCTTTATGTCTTCTCTAAGCTCACAATGTTCTCTTCCTCACAGCTATTATTTGTTCAGATTATTTTTACACCATACATGGGGTTGCTCATTAAGGCCAAACAGTTCTCCGTTGGTCTTGTCCAACCAGAGCAGCTTTTTCAGCATGATGTCCTGTGGAAAAATCTTTCTTGTGGTTTTTTTTTCTTAGCAATGACTTTCTTCTTGCCATTCTTCTGAAAGAAGCGAGATTTGTGGAGACAACAACAAATACTCTCTCTCAACTTTATTTTCCTATTTGTAGTTTGCAGTTGTTCAAAACAGAAGACTGAATGAGTGTTCCATGAGACAACTGTCTGGGATATTGGTTTATAATCCAATCCTGTTTTAAAATTTCCATTGCTTCAACCCTAAACAATTTGCTGTGTTTCTCAGTCTGAATGATTTAGTTTGTTCACTAAAGTCCTCCTATAAACTTCTGATGCTTTCACAGAACAGCTACCTTCACTGAGAATAAATTGGGCCCCATGTTTAATAATTCTGTAGGATTTAGAGACACTTTGTTATACTGAACTTAATTTAGAGGTATCAGATATTGGGGGTAATAATTGGGTTACATAAAGAATGATGTCTAAAGGAAAAAAGTTGAAAGGAAAATAAGGCTAAAGGGCATATAAATACCAAAAAATAATGTATTTTTTCTTCCATGTCATGTAGTACGCTACATGACATGTAGCGTACTATTCTAGTTTCCTTGTAGGTCTAATCCATATAATTCCAGTGATACGTTGGTTGTAAAGTGACATATTGTAAAGTAAAAAAAATCATCTGAATGCTGTTGTAAAACCTCTTTAAATAATACAGATGCTCATCTTTTGAAACATAAAAAACATCATATGCGTAAGAGTATATTATAAAATGGAATAATAGAAACAAAATACAGTTGAAAGAAGGGTTAAATATTGGCTGAAAATATTCAGGGGGAAAAGTAAAAGATCACAACGCACTTTTTTAATGTGTTTTCCGAGTTTTAAATAGATCACATATTTTCCTACTTGAAATTTAGAGTACTGCTCTGACTGAGTGAACGTGTATATTTTTAACTGCAAACAGCAGTATCCACTCACATTGTGTGGTCCGTCTCATAAAATAAACGTAAAGAGTAAACATTGGCTCCACGTTTTTGTCAGTCAGGGAAGAAAAACAAATTCACAACTTTTCGACACAGACTGCATCTTCACACTTAAACAAAAAGTAAAAACCACAAGGTCTCAAGATTGCAGTGTGTGATAATGACTCGGGGTTTTAGTGCATGAAATTTGAAGGAAAGCGGCTCAATTAGCATTTTGAGTCGCAACCTAATTCCCATACACTAACAGAGTGGTGCTAGTCTTTTTTTTGCCTGTCTTGAGATGTTTAGACTGACAACCATCAGCTGTGGTTCTTCGGTTTCCACTGAAAGATGTCCGTTCTCACTAAAAGGAACACCCTTTTTAGCATGTTTTTCCCATATTTGTTCTATTTTGCTGTTTGTCTCTGTGTACTGCTGTGGGAAAATACATCACTACTATAAAAACAAGTCTTCTGAGACATGCACATGGCAGGTTATGCACGCATTAGTTGTTGTGCAGAAGAAGCCAGCAAACCTCAACAAAAGCCACCAAAAATGGAGAGTGTAATGCAATGTGGTAAGATATCAGTGAACAGAAGATTTAAAATAAATGTACTGTTTTTACACAATACAATGTGTTTGAAATGATTAGGGATCCTTTGCAGTACTTCTTGAAAGCTTGATGACCCTTGTGCATCACTGAGCCCTGTGCAATGACCCCACGGGTCACACAGGACACTGTGAATCATAAAGTTGCAGGTTCTTTGCCAATTCTGAGTTTAGAATCCAACATGGCTTGAACACGTAACATAGCAAAAATTGCAAGAATAAACTGTTTATTTCCATTTTAGATTTTTATTTTTTTTTACCACATCAAAGCAACAGCAAACATGTAAATGTTGGTTTATCAAGATAAAGAATGGGGAAAATATTTTCATATTGGCCTGTTTACAACTAGAACCACTACAACAATGAAAAAAATTGTACTAGAATGGGTGCAACTTGGACTTGACTTCATCTAAGCATCTAAGTCCCAAAATATGACCCCAATATTCTTAATAAATCACCAAAAATGTAACTGAAATAGCTTCCCTCTAATGTCTGCCATGTGTCACCAAGAAAGTGGGATGATGCAAAAATACCTCTGCCAACTTTTTCACGTTTTTACCTGGTCTAACCTCAAATGTTAATGTATTTTAATGATATTTAATTTGGCCAGAACACCTTATTAAGCTCAGGTAAATGGTTGCTCTTTAGAGTTTATTCAGAGGAATCAGAGCAATCTGGATGAAAATGTGAACCAAGCCTTTCGGGTTTGCATTTGAAAACGAGAAAAAAGAAAGAAAAAGCACTGAAATTTGTGATTGTAAAATGACAAAATGAAAAGGCGCTCAATGGATGGATATGAATACATTGTCAAGGCCGTGTATTAAAAAAGTTCAGATGTGTTTTTAAAAAAAAATTTTTTTTATCAAGATTGGATTTGTCAGCCTACATAGGAGTTGAAAGTTTAAACATGAATTAATCTAACTGAGAAAATTCCTTAGGTGTAATCAGTGGCGCAAAAAGTGGGTATGCAGGGTATGCAACGCATAGGGGCGCAGCACCAGAGGGGGCGCCAAAACCCCGTCTGGAGGGGGCGGCACGCCGATGTTCTCCCATACATTTCAGCGCGCCTTACCTCGCGCACATAACGAGGTAAATGTAGCGAGTTTTACCTTTCACGTATCGTCGCCCCGGGGGGTTGAGTGAGCGTCGCTCCTTCACCCTGACGTTCCTTCCCTCGGGGGGAAGGGGGGCGCCGATCTATGTTTTCGCATCCACCTGAATAATGTGTAGTTGCGCCACTGGGTGTAATTTAAGTTTACCATATTTCATGTGTTTCAGTCGCCAGAGACAGGATATAGACAGTTCCCTGCTGCTCCAGAGGCTCATTCACCCACTGATGAAATTATTCATGAGAGCATTTAATTCTGTGTCCCTTCTACTCATGTGTGTCATGAGGTGTTTCGGGCTTGTTTACGTTTTATCTAGGAACATATCGCTTACCTGAGCACCGACCTAATAATATGCATTCAGGGTACGTGTGGGCGAGTATCAGCAGGACATTTGAAAACAACACCATCAACAGCGCTGAGAGCGGCCGACAAACACTGACCGCTGATCCTGACAAAGCGGCGTTCTCGTGTAGAAAGCCTGGCACTGAGCTGTGAGTCTGCGCGGTCGATCGGGTTTCAACCACAGAATTTATCTCGTTGCTGTTGTGGATAATGATTCTGACAAGACAGAGCGACATCGTTCATTATAGAGTGCAAGCTCCTTCTAAAGACGGCCCTTTCACTTTGTATGCCCTCCTGTTTACATGTGTTTATCATGAATATGTTGTAAGATTACGGGCTTGTGCAACAGAAGTTTCTTGAGCTAACAAACAAAGATGGTTCATCATCATAGTTTTTTTTTTTCTTTTACGTTTTCAATTTATTCCACTACTTACAAGAAACTTGAGATAAAAGGTAATTAACTTTAAAATGTTTTTCCTCCACATACAAATAAATGGTGCCATATTGTTTTATGGTATACAGTCTCCAACTGCAAAATGCTAACCTTGTGTCTGTCAGAACTCCTAAAGAAAGTACTTATCCTGTAAAATGCAAAAAGAAATCTAAAATCATTTCCTTTTTCCTTCACTTGACTAATTTGGCTCTTTGCCCACAGAGTCGTGCTGCTGGCTTAAGCACCTTTACGTTGTTGAAATAAGGCAAAGCCTTCCATAAGGAATACTTTTTGTACTTCTGAAAACTCAGGAACACAGTTCTAGTTTTTCTTGCGTTTAGCCATATTTATTATGGGAGGAGCCATAAAGTCTCCAAGGTTCTTGCATTTCAGTGTATCGCAAGCTTTCTAACCCTGTCAAAATCATTCATACAGGCTCCTTTTTCTCTAAGCTGGCGGTTTTCCTGACATATGTCTGGACTCTAGCTTTAGTTCACAAAATTTCCATACATTTAGGTATGGGTTATTCCATAAGCTTAATATCAGTCTGCTTTACCAATTCCAAACCAGTTTGAGTTGAGTTTTGAGTTCTGGACAAGGTTGCATTCTTGGAACACCCAGCCCTCTGGGCCAATTGTGCTTATCCTTAGATGAAAGAAAATTGGTTAGGATGGTCAAGAACAACCGAAGAACCATTAAAGTTCAAGCCCAACATGAAGTGGAACATCAGGACACTCAGAATTATGCCAGAACGTCTCATAATGAGTGTCTAAAACTGTCTAAAGGACATTCAACCTATGCATATTTTTGAGTGTGTAATTTCATCCTCGTGTGGTATGACACTGGAACACCATTACTTAATAGCTCTACTTTGTCAACAAAAATCTTGCTTAATCTTAGAAACAGTGATTCTAATAAAAAAATGTTGTCGTATCTCGTACATATTTATAAAAACATCCTTCCGAAAGATGTTCCCAAATTTTAAAGTTGGTCTTTCTTGGGTAAGAAGATGACTGAAAATGGCCTCTGATGCGTTTATGAATATAAAGAACAGCACAGTCTGAATGGGATTTTGTGGCTACTCTCCACTGGTTCTCTGCAACTATTCGGTTATGTGTTTGTTGTACAATTCCACTGTTTACCTTAGGAATAAGACTTTGAATTTTCATTAAACAAATAAGAATTAAGCTTAAGATGCTGATCAGATCAAAAACCTAAACTTTCTGATTTATTTATGGGTATATCTTAAGGTAGGATTCGAGCTCAAGAATTATCTAGAGATTCTCATTCAAGAAATGCGCGGCGCTTGCTAAGGAAGATTAAACATCAACAAAAGCTTGAACTTTAAATTCTCTTTCTGTGTGGTAACTAGTGGACACAAAAAAATCCCTCCTGCAGATCCAAGCTCTTAACTACTGCCTTTGACAATGAGGTTAACCCTCATGTGGCTGGCCGAATGCATGTGCTCTGAGATACTCAGTTATTGACTCGGAGAGTTCAGGGAGGGGCTCCATGTCAATAAGCTGGCCTGCCCCATGCTGGCTACGCTACACGGAGGCCTGGTTGTAATTCGAGGGACAGGCCAGGGCATAGTGCCAGGGAATTAGAGAGGCGGGTGGCAGGAGACATTTTAATTTGTGCTGCCATGTGCAAAGGCATGCACCTCTAGCCTGGGTCGGTTCCTGTGATTAGGCCGGCCAGCGTATTCCAGGAAGAGGAGGAGGCTGGAGGGGGTGGGTAGCAAAACAAGGGGAAATGAAACAAGACCCAGGAAATGCTATTGACAGCTCGTCATGACGTGTCTTACTTAATATGATGACGTGAAGTGGTGTTTGAGCAACGTCTCACCTCCTTCAAAACAAAGATTTTCATAGGGAAAATCAACATCCCATAAACAGTTTGTTTATTTTAACAAGAACCACGAATGTGGGCATTAATCTGAAAGGAAAATATGATTTATATTAGATCGTAAATCTCAAAGGTCATTTCCATCTGTTGCTCCAGACAACACATATATTACACAATGACTAGAACAAAAACTATAGTGAACATATACTGTAATCAACATAATAAATATCTGTTTATATATGAGTTGCATGCTTAAACTCTAATTTTAGTTCAGCCACAGTTTATATAAAGGTTGGTTTAAATGTAAAAGTTCATATTAGTAACAATTCCACAATTACTGTAAGTTAAATTATCTTATAAAATACTCTAAGATCTAACAGTTAAGAACATCTTAAATAAAACATGTCAAAAAGCCTCTGGACCAACTAAATGGATTCACTCAAAAAATAAACCATATTTAGATCATTGTTGATGATCTAAACTTGCCCGCATATACAGACAGGGAACGCATTTATAAACTTTAAAAAATACTAAAATTGTGACAAACTAGAAAGATTGAGAATTCAGGTTTGATTAGATTGCATCTTAAGGCCACCAAGTCTCCATAGCAACCATTAGATAATATCTACATACATTCCAACCAGTTGTTTGTTAAGCATGCCAGGAAAAAGATAATTTGAGTCCTACCAACACAAACACAAACATGTGGATTTGTAACTTGAACCATGAGGTCTAGTCAGACTAGACATTTTAGCAGCGATCAATCCAAGTGTATGTGACATGAAACAAAGGATGAATAAGTAGAAAAGCAAAAGCTCACTATTGGTGTAAAGTTGTGGGCATGCCTGTCTTCCAAAAGCTCCGGGACTCTTGTTGGAATCATGGAGTTTCTCAAAGGCGGTCCTGTCTTGCTTGGCAACCCCCCCCCCCCCCATATTTAGATCTGGGCAGTTTCCCAGGTCGCCTGCATCAGAAACCGCCTCTGCTTTGGAGGGAGCTGCCGGATCAGCACAGAAATGCTTCATTAGATATAAAATCAATCTTTTTTGATCTTCCACTGTGTACAAATATGACAAAAAGTTGAATTCATGTTGCTATCATTATGTCTCCCTCTGTAATCTGGTGTTAATAAAATAAACTGCTTAACTGAAATAGTTCAGTGCACTGAAACAAACGTATGATTCTAGTAAAATGTATCCTGTATAACATGGAACATCATTTACTTGGGATGATTTACCCTCTCACAGGTGTGAAACAGTTAAGTCCTTGTTTGATTAGCTCATCACTGGATGAGTTTGGTCCTGTGGGATGAGCTGCAGTGTCTCCTGGCTCTGACAGGGAGGAAGGACATTCACATCTCCACGGTTACAGACTCCCATGAAACATGCAGAGATAGCACTACAACATTCGCAATGTAATTTTTTATTTATTTTTTTGCTCGTGTGCTATTAACAATATTAAGCAAACATTTTTTATATGAATAGCAGGTAGCAGACATTGGGTGTGCAATTGACACCGAACTGTGATAGATGTGAAGTAATCCTGTGTGGCAACTGAGAGCTGACAGAATTCACAGGAGGAATCTCAGGTGCAAAGCCACATAAAAATTCCTGTGTTTCCTAGACGATGGGATTATGGGATACAGACAGTGAGATGTTTCAGAAGAGCCTTGGTGTAAGAGATAACCTTATGCTCATTAGTGAGGTGAGAAGGAGGTAGCAATTACCTCTCTGAGTCCCTCAGGAAGACTGTGGCAACTCTAAAGGGCCTTGTTAGATATATGAGACATTATGTTAAGTCATACATCCTTCCAAGTAAAGTGTCTTAGAAAAGTACATGGAACCGATTACTAAATAAGGCATTAAACATGTTTTTAAAAAATATTGGTCTGATGTAATATTCTTATTTTAAATGTCATGTTTTTATTAGCTGTAAGTAAAAAAAAAATCATCATAATTAAAAGCAATAAAGGTTTACAAACATCCATCCGTCCATCAAAACCTGAGCAACCAATTGTGTTCAGACGTCCGACAGTAGCTAGAGTATGGATGTTGGAAAACAGACATTTCATACCAATGTGAATCCTTCCTTAAGCATTAATGGGACGATGGATGGAGCTAAATATTCTGGAAGAAAACATGTTAAAAGGCTGCAAAAGACTGGAGATGGGGTTGAAGGTGCACCTTCCAAAAAGTACAAGTTAACTAAACGAACAAAATTCTTTACCATGAAACATGGTAGTGGTTACATCATGTGGTTTTCAGTTGATGGAAAGATATGTGGCGCTAGTGAGACTTGAGACGGGTAAAGATTTACCCTGCAGCTGTAGACTTACCCTGAATATAATGTAACTATTTTGACCAAAGCAAATGTTATAATGACCTAGTCCAAGATCAGAGCTCAATACAACTGAGAAGCTATAGCATAATCTGCCGGATGCTCTGAAATCAATCTGACAATGTTTAGCTGTCACATAGAAAGAGTGGACAAATATTCAGTTTATGGATGTACAAACCTTGAGACTTAGATCTTAACTAATGCGGCGCCATCATCAGAAACCAAAATTGTCATTTTTATGTACCTGCTTGAAAAGTTAGCAAAGAATGAAAAGTTTAAATATTTTTTGCAATGTTTTCTGCACTTTGTTTATGGATTGTAGGGAAGTTGTAAGAACTGAAGTTTCATCAAAAAGGTTCTAGATTCCAAACCAATATTGTGAAAATGTTTCAATGTGTGTGTGTGTGTTTTTATCATTATTTTATTTTCTGAAGTACTGCTTCTTGGGAAAATCCAAAAAAGTGCATGTTATATTAAAAATTAAAAACAGAAAGCCTCTGTTTTCAGCTTATTGCTTTTTTTGTTGTTGTTGTTTTATGTTTGAGTTTGTTGCTGTTAGAAATCAAAAGAATAAGACCGACATCAAGACTGCATCAGTTCAGTGCTTCCTAGTCATAAATTAATACTAGAGCTGAGATAAGAAATGTGTGTCTGTGTTTGTGTGCCTTGAGACAACCTGAAGCTGAAGCCTGTGTGTGTGAGAGCCAATCCAGACTCGCTAATGACTGCCTTCCACCGCGCTTAATCAAAGATTTGTACATTTAATTGCTGTCAAGTCAGCGCTCACCACCTGCCACTGCTTGCCACACGTGTTCACCCCTCTCTGGGAGCCTTTCCAGCTCCATCTATCATCCCTGGCTGAAGGCTGAGACAACACAGCCTGCTGGGCAACCTGTACTCAGCCGTCCAGCAGGGCCCAGCCAGGCCTGCGCAGCATGGACCCGCAGAGCCTTGCTCAGCTCGGAGGGAGGTCTGTCAGCACCTGGGCTTTACAGTTCCAAACCATTCCTCACATTATTGGAAACAGACTCGCCTAAAACCGACTCTGAATGAAGTCAGTGAGACGTATGTTTTTGTTTTCAGCCCTCGCGAAGGCATTCACACGGCCGCATGCAACCTGGTCGCAACATGAGATGTGTATCAAAGCGGAGGAGTTGTGTGAGACGCCGCCAACCCTCTGCCTCTGCAGGCCTCACACTTGCAGCGAAGCTTTGCGGCTCTCGGTGCATGAGAAAAGCGGCGGTCTGCTTTGCCCCTCAGCACGGCTCTGGAGGGAATGTGGGTCTGATCTGTTATCAGTCTCTGGTTGTTTTCCCAGCTGATACCCACAGGGCTGCCTGTAATGCAGCCATGCTACAGCGATCTCTGCGAGGATTTGTCAGGAATGTTCACTAATGCCTCTCACTGTCGGATTTAGGAGACGCTTACAATATGTATGACACATATTCGTAGTCCCCAAAGGATTGTGCATGTCTTCTCGGTAGATGTAGTGCAACACAATAAACTGGATCACAGGGATTTTGAAATCTTAGGCAGGACAAGTCTATTATTTCGAGGAAGCTCTCTTGTTTTTTTTTATTGTGATTTAATTGAGATTTACACCCACTTGATTCAAAAGCCTCCAACTAATGATACTCCACTTTAGGGATTATCAGCAATCACAAGGTCCAATGCATTAGACTGCAAGGAATCCCAAGTTTATTTTACGTTGATTAATGTTAATTACTTAGGATAAACAAACCAAATAACGAAAAAGGAATTTTGGAGGCGTTCAGAAATGAACTACTTATAAAGGTAAATAGTTTTGCAGATTTTTCAGTGGAACATAACAGCAAATAATTTATGGAACGTAGGTGTATTTGCAGATTTTTGTTGTACAGAATATCTAAACTGTTTGAAATAATTTTTTTACAAATCAACTTGCATTCTGTGCTCGTTAATCAGAAGACATTAAATACACGCTGTTGTTCCACTGTTGATGAGCGACTGATTAAACTCCATTTGTTCAATAAAATATGAACATATTTTGCGATTTAAGCTTGCCGCTGTGAAACAGAATGAAAAAGACCAATTATTTGTGTAATTAAATAAATCACTCGTAAAAAAAGAAGGAAAAATACAATTGTTTTGCGATTAATAGCTATTTGTAATTCATTGGTTGGAATTGATCAACTTTTTATGTGTTTTAGTTGTTGAACTTAGACCACTTCAACAACAGCTAGAAATATGACACTACTAAAAACAACTATGAATAAAATATGGATAATAAAAATATCTATAATGTCTTCAAAAAGAAAACATGGGCCAATTGTTTAATTTGACTTGGTTCGAAGAGTTGTTTCTCCCCCCATTAACATAATCAATCTGTTTATAATAAGTTGAGAAACAGCAAAAAGAAACCCTGAAGCGGTTTCACACAGACGTTAAACTGGTTTTTCATACTGCCACAAGGACACCTTTTACTGCAGAGGCTCAGGTGTTACACTTAATCCAATGGTTCACCCATCCTTGAGAGTTGGCTAATTATCCCACATAAAGCTGCAGGCTAGACATAAGAAAACAGGCCTGACTTGTAGGGTGGGATTCAAATCCTACTGTACACTGGCAAGTCTGGACAAGGCTTCTGTGGCCTGATGTCTCATGGGGTTGGAGCGCTTAAGGCAAGTTGTAATCCAAACCTGCTCCCTGCGGTGCTTGTGCCAGTAAGCAGGTGGAAAGGCTACAGGGCTCCTGTCTTTTCACTCCCTGAGCTTGTTAGAGCCACAGATATTTCACAGAGCAGAGAATAAAAGGCCTCAAAACATCTTTTTTTTATTATTATTCTGAACACATTCTTTGGTGAATTTGTATAGAGAAATTTATTACATCTGACTACAGCAAGTGAATTTCTGCAATAATCGCTTTTTCAGTTTGTTTTAATAAGCTGATTTATATCCCTAAACTAGCCAAATATATGAAATTAACTAAGTTCCAGGGATGTTGGAATAAGGAAATATCCAACATTTGATCCAACTATCTGAACCAGGCCTCTGTAAATAAGTAGTTCTAGCTGGTTGAATTGTCAGTTTGGGAGACAGGCTGGTTTCATTTGCTGACATTCGCTTGTAAAACACTGGCTTCACATTTTGGGATTGAAAAAAGTGAGAGAAGAACCACGACTTGAAAAAAATCCAAGTTCCTTTGAAAGATTTGTAGCTCCTAGGTGTTTGAAAGTCACTTAATCACCAACCTATGTAGTATTACTTACTGGTTTTACCAGTCCATGCCTCTAATTGGCCCAAAATGTAGACATTTTTAGCCGACAAATCCAATACAAGTTTAGCCTTAAAGACATTGTTTAAAATGAGGCTTGATTTGATTCACAACTTTTCAACCCGATTTTTAGGTTGCCGTCTTCAAATTTTACTTTTAAACAGTGTCATCTTTTCAGCTGCATTTTGGTTGGAGGCAGATCTCGACAGGAAAGTTTGAACTTTTTGTCACTGAAAAGCTGTACAGACATGAGAAATTAATTATGACACCCATAAAATCCTGTGTTTTTCTAATATATTTGAACATTTGGACATTTGCTCTTAATTGTAGCAATAAAGACTATTGCCAGTTATATAAATAAACAATGAAAACTCCAAATATCTCCATAAAATTTTACATAAAACAGTGTGTAATGGAAAAAAAAAAGCAATTTCTGGCGAGGATTAAAAAGGACAACCTGACAACGCAGTTCTTTGGCATTTTGAAAGAGGCTTGCTCTGTTTAAATCTCAGCTGTTTAGCTTGTTGTGCTCCTGCCTGTTTGAAGTGAGAGTGAACGCCATGAAAATATGGAATGAGCTTTTGGAGGCCTTCAGAGAGAGGATTGTTGTAAAATTCATTGTAAAATTTAATATGTTTCAGCTGCTCTTCGGGCTTTTCTATCACAAGGAATGCATTTCAGTTGCTAACTGAGAAGTATCTGCTGGATGTCCTACAAGTTGCTAAATTAAGTTTAAATTTAGATTAAGATTAAGAATAAATTTAGATTAAGTTTCATTAATCTGCAGGAGAGAGGAATGAAAAAAAAGTCAATAAAATCATTAATGTGTTTAGAACAACAACACTTTTTAGTTGACAAAACTATCAGAACGTTTTTGCTTTTGAATTTTTATTCAGGAATTCGATGATAATTAAAGAAAAACATGATACTATGACTCAATTAACTAGATTATTAATTGTCTTAGCTTTGTTTCCTCTTGATGCAACAAACTAAGTTTGACAGTTTTCTGAAAAAAGGTTACAGGTTATAAACAATCAGTGAATCATTCAATAACAGCCCAGAAACTAATTATGCAACAGATTATATGTAAAAGCTCATTGTAACACGTAAACTTCTACATGGAACTCAAACATGTCAGACTGCAGTTAAAAGATAAATTTACTTGTATTAAAAAGCAAAATTTTCCAATGCTTCTTTTGACACTATCCATCCAAGTACAAAAAAAAAAAAAAAACTAAAACTGACACATGCCTGCGTTGGAAGCCGATTATCTTCAAGACAAAAAATGCAGCATGTGTCGGGCCCTGACTCAGTGTTTGCTCATCTTTCAGCTGAACTTGGACAAAACGAGTCCAGACAGCAGAGTTCGAGGGTTGCACCGGCTGAAAGAGGGCTCCACCATATGGCCTCTTATTGGGGAACAAAAAGGGGGAAATAAAATACAGAGTTTACAGCCTCTCATATCGTGACAGCAGATGCTAAGTGAGTGGTCTTTTTTTCTGTGACTCACATATCTGGGCCACCCACGAATGAGAACATCAAGCTAAGATCACACACCGTCTCCACGACAACTATAATTCATACCTTTCAAAACTCGTCCTTTTTTTCAAACATCTTCACTCACGCTGTCACAAACGTTGAGTTTTTGTCACATGCGAGTATGAAAAATGCTAAACATGGATGAGGACATTCTGTGCGCTACCCATAAACTGAGAGGCAGGCTTCACAAAGCTTCTGAAAACAGATGTTTGTGATATTTTGGCTGACAGCCTTAAAAGAATCAAACAATGTCAAAAACATCCCAAATGCTCATAAATCAGATGCAGGAAAGTGCTTTGTGAGAGTCTAATCCTTTATTCTTAAAATTTTATCTGACTTCCTGCTGTGATTTCCTATTTAAGGTCAAACAAAGCTTCCTACTTTT
This sequence comes from Poecilia reticulata, assembly GCF_904066995.2. Lineage (NCBI taxonomy): Eukaryota > Metazoa > Chordata > Actinopteri > Cyprinodontiformes > Poeciliidae > Poecilia > Poecilia reticulata. The sequence goes on from NC_088842.1 coordinate 27,571,003, forward strand.
GGATGAATCTGGAGAAAATCATATGTTAGAGCCAAGTTACCACTTAGGAGAAAGTCAGGACCTTTCCACGCATGAATGGGAGGAAATAGCTGGAGAGTTCAATCACCAAGGCAGCCATTCAGGAATAACACCCTTTCTTTTGCTCCTGTGCACTCAGGTTAAACACCAGAGGTTGTTTTTCATTGTGCGGATTTGATCTGCTTCCATGATTTGAAAGTGACCCTCCAACATTCATCCCACCCCGTCGTGAAAACACGACCCGTAGTGGACCAGGCCCCGGCACCCGGTTTGTTGGGACAGCTGCTCGGAGGATCTGGGCCCGCTGCAGGTTCCGTGATTCATTTTCTGAGTCAACACTGTGAGCTTGAGCTTCAGCCTCAATTCAGCCATGATTCACAGACAGATTTGTAAATTTGAATGATGATTACTCACTTTAATGTGTGCGAATGTTTGTGTATCTAACATAGCCTGTGAAAAATAAATATTGTTTTCCCCCCCAAAATAGAACAATATGGCATGCTTTTTGTTTACATTCTAGAAATTACAGTTTTGAAAGCATTTTATGATAAAATCATTGTTGAATCACACTAGGAAGAGCTGCTAAATCAATGCAAATCATAACGTGGTATGCTACGGTTAAAACTGGGATTAAAAACACTTACATAACCAGTTTTGTCTCAGCCAGTAACTGTAGCAATATGATTGCCAAAAACACACACACACGCACGCATGCACACGCACACACACACACGCACACACACACACAACTGGGTCATGCATCATAGGAATGTCCCAACCCAATCCCAAGTATCAGATCAGGGTGATTATCAATGCATTTTTTAAAAATAATCCATGCTAGAGTGTATGACTAAAATCAACCTTTGATATATGTCATCGGTACGTAGAAGTAGTACGTAGAAGACAGTAATGTTCTGAGTGTGGCTGATCCGGATCATTCTGGTTCTGCTCCTCTGCTCCTGAATTAGTTGCACCATCTTTCAGTTTGGGCTTCACTTTTTACTAGGCTCATACGTAGAATGCGTGCGTTGGAGAGGATTAATGACGTCAGGGCAGCAGTTTTTGTCATGGACGGCCACACCCAGTCTGCGTAAAAAGCCGCTAATCACCAATCTACCTTCGGCAAACTGCTCCAAATTCCCTATTCATGCTAAATATTATTGCTATGAGTTGTAGGTCTGGTGACTCATTTTTTCCAACGGCATCTTGCTCATTCAGACGCTACAATGGGAAGGAGTGGCTTTTTGCTGACACATATTCCCACACAAATATTTTTCACCCGCTCTTGTGCAACTGTAGTTTTAGATCCTCAGATTGCAGCTGTGCATTTCTTATCATGTGAAGTGAAGTAAAAAAAACAGTTGGTTTAAAAGCCATGTCAAACATGGAACTATTATCTAGCAATGCACTGGAGACATGATCAGACTTGTTGACATTTTTAGTTGTGATGTTTGACTGGTCATCTGCACAGTCTTGCAAAAGCATTTATTTTAGACATTGAATTTTTTCACGTTTTATCACATCACATCCACAGACTGTGATGTACTTACCTGAAATGTATGAGATGATCGGCATAAAGTAACAAGACTTGGAGAGAAAAGGACATGTGGTAGTTCAAATAAAAAAGTAAAATGTTTAACACGAGTTCGTTTTACATCAGACTTTGTAGAACAAGTTTTTGTTGCAGTCACAGCAGCAAGTTTGTGCGGCATGTGTATCAGTTTTGCACATTAAAAGACAAACTGAAATTTGTGCTCATTGTTCTTTGTGAAATAGCTCAAGCTCATAGAAACTGGATAGGCAAAATTGCCCTCAGCTTCTCAGTTGGATTTAGATCTGGGTTGACTGCAGGTCCAAACAGGTTTTCTTCAAGAATTTAGCTTAAACAGGGGGATATTATGTACTTTCCAGGAACGTTGTGCAATTTTATAGCAGAATCAAATAACTGTTAGGTTCTGTTGTTTTAAAAAAAGCTGTTTATATCAAGCATAAGTTAAAAGAAATTTAATATCGCCACTCAATGCCTTGAAATCTGCCCCTGTCTCTTTAAGAAGCTCCTGCTCTTTCCGACGCTCCACCTTCAGCTCGTCATCAAAACATTCATCTCGTTATTCTCATTGTACAATCTTTCTTAGGAGCTTTGGACTGAGACGTAGTTCATATGATGACGCACAGTTCCAGCAAGTGTTTGCTAATTGTTGCAAACCGGCAACAATTAGCAAACACCTCTCCGGCTGACATTCCACTAGTGTGGAATGTTGGCTGGAGAATGCAGCTCCAAGAAGGATGCTGCCAAAACTGTTTCATCATGATGATGTTTATTTTTAACAACATGTTTAACAACACGGTTTAACATGTGGACCAAAAAGCTTCAGCGAACCACTCTTTCGTAACGGTCAGTTTTTGTGGACTGCCTAACCATATACATGTCCTGTCAATTAATTGTCCTATTTAATATTAAAAGGAAATGGAAGAAGTAACTGCTGAGATTCCACCTGTCACTTAGGAAAAGGCACAGAAGGATGGACTACAGCCACTGCCAACATACATGTTCATTCTGGACCTGTGAGCACAGTCCTGAGCCCAGTAGAAGCCGACAGCTTGGTGCCATCAGTGCTTAAAAAAGGTGTGAACAAGAATTTTTAAACGTCAGCAGCATGAAAAGTTGACGGTGAGTCATATGCACTGAGTGACATCTAAGCTGAAACTTAAGATTAAGTAACTTTATTCATTTATTTAGGGGATAAAGCAGTAAAAGTAACATATTTAACCTTTAGGTCATTTATCTTGTTATGCATTGAAAGAAAAAAAATCTGCATGAGGTTGTGGGGTTAGTATGAGCTGCTCAGATTCTCTCCCTTGCTAAGCTCTTTGAGCGTATGAGAGTGTTTGAGCGCACACTGTAGGGAGTCAGCACACAGGCTCGCTTCACGTGGTTCCAAAGGTGAAGGGCTATTAGGGGAAAGGTGAGTAAAAGGGCTGTGGCTTTGGGTTATTTAGTAACTGCCTCTCTAAGGAGGACTGCTGCTTGAGGACGATTCTATACTGTAGAAGGATGCAATATTGTGTGGGCTCAATTCTCCAAAATCGTTCTTGTTTTAAGACAGTGAAGTCAGGTTCTGTGAAATTATCAGTTCCCCTACCTAGACGAGCTATAGCAGCAGATATTAAACATCTACAATTTACCAAGCGACGCTGATGAAGTACATGGACATAGTCAGAAGCCTAAACCAACATATTTTAGAGTGTTAATAATGCTCACCTGAAAAAACTGTGACAAACAGAGTTGGTCAGAGTTGAGGAGAAGATAAAAGGAGCTAAATACATATTTATCCTGGAAGAAAACCTGTTAAGGCTTCAAAAGACTTGTGTCACCTTCCAGAAAAACAACCGTTGTGTTCGCACAGCAGGGAAAATGAAAATCCGTATCAGGTTTTTTTTTTGCCCATATGTGACCTATATTCAGCTTTTTCACTGCGGTCTGAACGGCCTAATTCAGATCTTTTCACCCCCAAAAAATCCAATCTTTGCCATATAGGGTATTAATTCAGATACATATTCGATTGCTTTCAAAGTGTCTGTAGTCTGAATGGTCATGTCGGGTTTTATCCAGCTTTTATGTCATTTATGTGAAACATGGGTCATAATTTTGCACCAGAAGAAGCCAGGCGTGGTAAATCAGGGCATAAACAATGGCTGAAAATTATAATTATTCAATTATGGAAGAAATCTGTGTCACTCACAGACTTCACTACAGAATTTACATTCAAATCTCCACAAAAGGACATCGCAATAAATTGTGCTTTCCTTTTGTTAGCTTCTTTCACGTTGTTATGATCTTACGACATCCAGTGCTGTCAGCTCACTTTGCTGATTAAACTGTAATGGTTCCATTAATTATTACTTCTGTAAATCGTGCATGGATGTGTGATGCTAACGTTCTTCTGCGCATGTGGGTCGCATTTCGAATGTGAACCCTTCACACACAAGTCTCCCTGCGGTTGGGTTTAATTAGTATGATGAACGACCAACCAACAACAAAAAAAAAAAAAACAGATTTCAGCAAAATATCTGAATTGATGTTTTTTCAAGCGGGATGGGAATGCTGTGTGAATGTAGCCTTGGCATGCAGGAAGCACTCAGCCATCTTCTATTGTGTAGTATGTTGGAGCAGCAGCTTATCTACCGCTGAGAGGAAGCGGTTAGATAAGCACATCTTGAAGGCCGTCTCGACTCAGTGAAGGTGGAGGGAAACAGAAGGATTCTGGCTAAAATAAGATCACTGTTGGACAACGTCTCCCATCCCCTGCATGACTCTGTTGCTGAACTGGAGAGCTCCTTCAGTGACTGGCTGCTACATCCTAAATGCACAAATAAGCCTTACGGCAGATCCTTCCTCCCAGCAGCTGTTAGACTTTACAATCATCATTGCTCCCAACAAACTCAATGTGTGGACATCCCTGCTGTTGTTTGCATGATTTTATTGTTACTTTTTGTAAATAGTTTGTTGCTGTTAATGCACAAATAGACACACACACACACACACACACACACGCACACGCACACACACACACACATTTTGTGCTTCTACTCAGTTGAATATTCCTTTTAATTGGAGTACACTGTTTTTATTAACTGTTGTAATAAAAACTGTCGTTTCTGTTGTTTTCAATTGTGTTTTATGTATTTTTTTTCTTTGTATGAAACTAAATGCTTCGACTGCCTGTCACTTTGCTGCTGTTGCTCTGGAATTTCCCCACCGTGTGACAACAAAGAGTTTTATTCTACACTGTAGAGAATCTTTGGTATCAGGCAGGATGTTGCCACCTGAGACTGGTGACTGTTGGATCACCATCCAGGGATGTGTGGCAACAATTCAACAGGTGTGTTAGATGCAGCCAGAGCGTGCTCCGATGGCCCCGTTTGTTTACCATCCCAGAGTGGAAGGGGGCACACGAAAGTGGGGTCACCGGGTCTGCAGCCATGACCCCGGCGGCCGCATCAACCCCTGCTCGTATAATCGCCGTCTTTCTTCCTTTCTCCCCACGCAAACATAAACACAACTCGGCCCAGTTGTTTTGCTTCGGGATGAGAGTCACAGGACCGAGCTTTGAAGAAAGCCAACGCAAGGTCGCATGTAGGCCAGCGAGATCGAAGACAGTGTTCGCTGTGTGAGTAATGATTGACAGAGTATCGGATTGCTCACAGATGCGTTAGTCACTGCAAATTTGTTGCATGTTCTTGTTCTCGATTCTGAGTGTGAAAAGGTCTCTGTCTGTCTCAGAGCTTCATGAGTTTGGGAAACTTGAGTTGGAATTTGCTCTAGTCTAACACCCCATTTAATTATTAGGAATGACAATAAAAAAAAAAAAGTGAAGATTTTCAAACAACACTAGGAAAAATGTGGTCATTAATGACAGAATTTGGAAATTTCTAAACAAGCGTGTGTGCAGTCAGCACTCAGTACAAAGTGTTCATACCAGCAAAAGCAAACATGTTTCTGCTGGGAGGAAAAAAAGCTTACACAATGAAGTATCACAACCACACGCAATAGTGTACAAGCATTCTGGGGCACCATCAGGGGGTCCAACCTTTTTTTTTCCGACAGCGTGCGGGAAAAACAGCATCGTCATTGGCTAATTTTTGGCTGGAAAGAGCCAGTCAGCTCTGCTTTCTCCTCTCATCCCACAACTATCCAAACACTGAGCTGTTAGCAGCTCCAATGTGCTCTGTTTATCAGGCCACCTGGACATGCATCTGGTCAGCCAGGGTGTGCAGGCCTGTCAATAGCACAGCCAGATGGATGTGCATTAATAACGGTGTCTTATGTGTCAAAATCACAAGTGGCAAGTGGTGACTTTGGAGGCAGCTTTGAAGCATTGAAAGCTGTATTATGGGTGAGTGGAGTGAATGAATGGCAGAGTGGGGCGATGGGAACAGCAGACAATCAGAAGGGAAAATTAATTACGGAGCACTCCTGTTTCAGTCAGTACTTCACTGTGCTCCCCTTCCTGTGCTAATAGACAAATTACATAATAGCCTCTGAAGAGAGGGAGCTTTGACATAAGGTAACCTCATAATAACGAAGGAGAAGCAGAGGAAAAAAAATACAAAGTAATTCAGCTCCATGGTGAAATGTACAACCACTGGAAGTCGTGTGCTGTGAAAGAGTGTTTTCCCCTTAGATTTCTTGTTTTTGTGTGTGTTTTTTTTTTGTCATACTTACGTGCTTCAGATTAACAAATTTTAACAGCAGACGAAATCATCCTGATTAAATACTGAATGCAGTTTTTAAACGATAATTTTATATATTAGAGTTCATCTGATAACTGGCAATGAGTCTTTTAAACCACTATGGTAAACATTCAGTCCAGCTTTGTATGTAGAGTTGCTTTAATTTAGCAATATTGTGAGATTTTTATTATGAAATCTTGGTTTAAGGTCATACCAAAGCATTTAAATTGCATCTAGGCCAGGACTGTAGCTAGGCCACTCCAAATGCATCTCAACTAGAGTGTTTCCCCGCTCTAAGCTCCAAGTTAGAAAATAAATGGAACAAACTGATGGCCAGATATTTTCTTTCTGGATTTTCTGGCAGACAGAAAATTTCATGGTGAATTCTGAATTCATCAATTTTGTATTGAAGTGTTCAGACCATTATATTACCACCAGCTTTTCTGTCAATATGATCATGAGATATTTTCCAAAGAAGACAAATGTTTGGCCTTGGAATTTTCTCATTGGTTTAATTTTTCCTCTGTTCTCTTTCTTAGTGCTGAGTCATGAATATGTCTTGTAGTGCTTTGGATATTACTATGAGGGGTTTTTCTTGTGTGACATACTAGATGAGTGTATGACAATCATAAATGGCTTTTGCAACCCTTTAAGAGTGATAGATGTCAATACATTTCTTTAAATTGGGGAAAGATTTGATGGTTTTCAAGTTCTTTTCTTTTAACCTACTTGATGTTGTCAGACAGGTCCTTGTTAATGATTGATTCCACAGGTCTGGCAGTATTGTGTCAAGTATTGACGAAAAAGTACTATTTATAAGTAAAATAAGCTGCCAGTGGAACCATATTAAACACATGGGTTTTGGTCTAGTTCAAAAGCAAGAATTTGTGTGGGATCATGAAGTTGAGAAACAAAACATTTTCCAAGAACTGAAAGAGACCCAGGCTATGTCCAAGGACTGATAAATTAGATCTGGGTGTTCAAACCGCCCTCTGGGGCTGAAAGCTGGTGTCCAAAGTTTACCAGAAGAACGTGGACACGAGGCAGTGGTGGTACGGGACAGTGTGTGACACAAACAGCCTCATCAGAACAGATGACACATTAACACCGTGTACACCGCCGTGCTGACTTGAATATTTAGTGTCGCAAAGTCCATCATTTCGTAATTGATTTCCTAACAGCTTCCTCTTGGATAGAAGGTTATCTGTGTGAGAAGATTAGAGCTGCAAAACGGAAGCCCTTTTCCCTGAAATGTGGTCTCACTGGTAGACAAAACTACCTGTAGAGACAAGTTTATTTTCTTTTCTGTCCCACTGATACACCTTTAACTTTTCACCCTAAATATATCATCTACATTTAAACCCAAAGCGAGAATAAAGCTTCCAGTATTTACACTGAATTATTTTTTTTGTAAGTAGGTTACATATTTTTCTTTAGCGCACTGTTACATTACTATGCTATGAGACAAAACTAACACTTATGTAAGACAACTACTTGTAAAAAGATTATTTAATTATAAAAGTGACATGTGCACCATGATGTGATTTCTTTAGTGGTTCTAAGCTGAGGGAAACAAAAAAATTGAACCTTGCAACAGCTCTTGAACTTTTTCAAAAGTTCTTGTTAAAACCACAAACTTTAAAGTAGCGTCTATTGCAGTAAATAAAGAAAAATGATACCTGGTTTTTTCAACTTTTTTTGTGTGCTTTGCAAACAAAAATCTGAAAAGTGTGGCATGCATTTGCTTTCAGCCATTTAATGCTGCAATATGTAACTTTCATAAAAAAAAAAAAAATTTCATATTTGGTAAGCTGTCTCTATTTCGTGACAGTGTAATATGAGACAGATAATCTGTGAAAGAAATCTAGCTCCTCTGCCTTCTCCCTTTGGTATTACTTCCATCTGCAGAAACACACCATTCCCAAAAACATCCAATCTCAGCCAGGAGGAGGGTCTTAGTGCTGCCAATCCAGATAGAATAAGCACTTGACATAGATGCAAACCCAACAGCTAAAAATTTGCATGGCAGGATGCATTTTTCAGCAGGGAAAGGGAAGCTGGTCGGAGCTGGACAAAATGAAAACCAGAATAACCCTGGAACAAAAAATGTTAGGGGCTGCAAAATAAAAATCTACAAAATGATTCTGAATAGATCCAAATCATTCTGAGGATTTGTGGTAAATTTTTGGAAAATGTCATCCTTGATACTTTTTCCAATCTGTGGCTGAGCTACTACACAAAGAATAACAGTAAAAAAAATAGATGGCTTGACAAGAAATGTCTCAGGGGGGCTGAATACAATTGCATGCCACACTTTTAGATTTGTATCTATAAAATAAATGCCAATAATCATGAATCATTTCCTTTCTCATTCACAATTCAACACCACTGTTGGACCACATAAAATATTAATCAAATAGGTTTTCACCTTTAGGAGTGTGGGGTTGTAAAGTATCAAAACGTGGAAAAGTTAAATTTATATCAATACTTTTGCAGGGCACGGAACAAGTGAAAAAGGGAGAGAGAAAAAACACCCAAAATGGCGGTATTATCCTTTAACCTGGGCTCCTGCTGGTTTCATGCTCCAGCAGGCAAAAGCTCGGTATCTGGTGTCATATGGAGCGCATGATGGGATGAATGTCCGCTGCTGTGCTCACAACTACCTGCCTCTTTGTGGAGACTCCATCAATTCTGCCAACGGCTTAATAAAGTCGCTGAGAGGACAAAAATCCCACACTCTGAACCCAGAACACATCTGTGGCTGAGTGGGTGTGTTATTACTCATTAAGTGGCTCGTTATTAAAATACTCCTACTTTTAAAACTCCATCCCACTTTCTGACGGGGACTGTGGAGCAAACCGACTCCGGCTCTCTGTTTTTGTCCAGCCAAAGTCAAGCAGAACTGGGGGGAAAAAAAGATAGAGCCCCTACTATTTAAAGGGTTTAACAACGCTGTCCAGATGCTGAACTTTGTGGTATTCCATTTATTCCCAGTACTCGATGTCCCGGCCAATGATATCCGAGGAATATCCGGTGAGCTGGGGGAAATCCTGGGACTCTGCGCAGAAAGTGCTGCCAGGTTTGGGCTGGCTGCCATGAACCCTGATGTCAGATAGCAAAAATGAAACGCTGAGAGCTGAGAGCAACAGCAGAACGTTGAATCAATATTCACTTATCTTTACCGTTTCACTGCTGCTTTATTGGAGATTATATTGGCTGGCTTGTGTTAGACCCATAATGATATATTGCGAGACGGTGCCAGAAGCGACAATTAGGTTTATTGTCAAGAGATTAAAAACATAACAGGAATGAACTGTACTTCCTAAATCTAGAAGCTATTTATATCAGCAATAAAGGCTGGGCTTTATTTGGGCCAAGTAAATCAACAACAGAGAGGCTGATTATCTCTTCTTGAGAGTCGGGCCACTGCGATTTTTTTCATACCATCAGCAGAGAGGACCAAAGCATGTAGTTGTGAAGAAGACACAGCAAACATGTTGACTGAGGAGATTCCATCAGGAGACCAAAATGTTTTGGCCACGCTAGAATCAACCCTGTACAGATACCAACTTGGTATTAATATTTTTGATCGATCCCCCACCCCCCCCATCTCTGGTTGTAAGGTTCTAAAAAGTACTTTAACAATTTCTGTTATGAAAATGTTGGAGGGGAGTGAATAGTTTTGCAAAGTACTACACGTTGCATTTAGACTTCAAACGTGTTTTATTTCATGAAGTCAGAAAATCTCTCAATATCAAAGGGAAGCAAGCTCCTTACTATCTTCAAAAATTGGAAGTGAATTAAACTACTTATGTTTCACTGTCAAATTACTGTGTATAAAAGGTCAGAAACACTAAGTTTATCTTTATTGGTTTAGGACTTTTATCTAAAGCCCACCCCGGAAAGTTAGGTTAGGAGAGTTTGAATTTCATCACACATCTCAAACATGTTTATGTTAAAGTCAACTTCATGTTTGCAGTGAAGCCTCAGAAGTTCCTCTTGGCTTTGTTGTTAAATTCTTCCTGACCGCTTCTATGTGTGGAAGACAATAAAAGTCTCACACTTGAGTGTTTTCATTTGTTTTAAGTAGAGCTCAGCTTTCCAAATATATAAAAAGCTCTCGTTGTTTTCTGCAATTATAGAATACAAAAATGTCTAAAGGATATAAAAAGACAAAGGAGCCACAGAACAAATAGTTACACGACTCGCATGTGAAGTTTTAATTCCAAACACGCATAAAGCTTTATATACAGGCACATCTCTCTGACGTCATTGATTTCGCAGGAGCTGCACCCATCCCGGTTCTGTTATTCACATTTAGGTCATTACGCTATACAGATGGCATGCCTCTTTTGTGTACAGTCTTTGAAGCAGACGAGGCGGATAAAGGTTTCTCAAGACAGCAAGGTCTGGACCTGCTGAGGTGATCTGGGTACCAGGTTCTCTGGGTCCTGGTAGGCGTTATCCGGGCTGGTCAGAGCCGTGTAAACCTCTCCATAGGCTCTGCACACCAGCTCTGTGGACTGACGGAAAATCTGCTCCCTGCAAAAACAGACAAAACACTTGAGAGGCTGCGCTTAATGAACAATTCAAAGCGCAGTGGAAAGATTCTAAATTTGATATAATGTAATTAATCACGAAGGGAAAGTTACACATGGCTTTCTAAATTTATGTCACAATTAAAAACCTGAAAAGTGGGACTTGTATTTATAGGAAGGCGCTGAGGTTAGAATCTGTAAACAGTAGGGATGGACCGATATTTAAATTTGGGCCAATATCGATATCCTATATTAATATTGCGGTTATCCTACAGGTTTTACCAACTCAAATTTAATAAATTTTTCACCTTGTAATGTTTTTCCTTATCGTAGCTGCATCTATGGCTCTCTATTCTCTCCTTGGTTCTATTCTCTAGTCCTTTTCTTTTATCATCCTTCTCTGCTGTATTTTCCTCCATTGTAACTTTGCTACATCAAATAAAATCCACTAAACGTCCGACTTCAGAGTTTGTGTCGCACTAAATGCTGCTCTTAGATCACTGTGAGCAGTAGCAGCGGCAGTGATCATTTTCAGGGGAGCAAAACTGTGACATTTCGGGATCTGTTTGTAGCTCTTGGTAGCAGCTTTGTGCTACTCACTGCATATGTATCTCTACAGTCTTAACCCCCACAGTGCCAAGCTTTTGTGCATAGAATGTATGTAGCAGTGCTTGGGTTGGCAACAGCAGTGAGCCAGTGGTGAGTACAAATATCGTTCAGTCAATCAGCGATAAATTTGCACTTACCCCTAATAGACACAAAAAAATCAAGCTAGCAGCTAAATGCTGGTAGTTTCAACAGCCTTGAGTCACAGAACATATTGAAAATGTCTTCTGTCAGACCAAGGTTTGAGTTGCGCACAAAGACCTGCAAGAAAAAAAAACTAAGCGGAAAGTACAAAATTAAATAGTCCTGCCACCACAAAATTGGCAGGACTACTATCACAGATCAGTGACTCCTTATGTGTAATAGTCATTAGTAGTCATAGGTCACAGGTCATTTAAGACCTGTGATTAACGCATTTAAACCCAACTTAAATGTTTTTAATTAGTTTAAGACATTTTAATGCCTTAATTTTAAATACATATATTTAAGACCTTTTAAGGATGTACAGACATCCTCAATATTAGACTTATTTATCTGCCCTTTCGACAGCGCAAAAGAAAGACCAAACCACTGACAATGGCTCCTTACTTCAGTTACACACCCCACAGTCTGGTTGCATCACTACAATGGCCACAAATCCAAACAAATACCAAAAAAAAAACACACAACCGGCAACAAGATAGAAATATTATTGGTCAAGACCAATAAAGATATGTCAATTTTCCAATGTCAGCCATTGTTAATGCCAACATATCCCCAGTTAAGAAGGCATCTATTAGTCATGCACTCTGTAAATCTGTAATTCTTTTTGGTAAGAAAAAAAGGTTTTGTTGAAAGCAAAAGGACGTTCCAGTTAAAGTTTCCCACTAATCATGTGGTAGGAAGTTGCTCTGGTCAGGGGGAACCAAAATGTAACTATTTCATCTACATGGATAACATTAGGTATGGTGGAAAACCAACATATCAGTCCAAACACAGCAGCCCCAGCTGGATTCATGCCGTCGGCAGCGTTGTGCTGTGGGAACGCTTTTCTTTAGCAAGAGCAGGGAAAGTAAACAGAGAATGAATGGAACTAAATACAGGAACTTGTTAGAGGCAAAAGACAATGTCCAGACCCAAATCTAATTTAAAATCTGTAACTTGACTGGACAACTGGTGTTTACAGACACTCTCCATCTAATCTGATTGAACTTTAGCAATAGCTTTACATAGTAGAATGGGAAAAGACATCTGGTCTTTAGATGTGTAAGGTTGTTAGAGACAAAACCAAAAAGAACCGCAAGTGTAATTATGCTGAAAGATGAAAGTACTATATCGGGCCTGGGGCATGATTATATGTGAAGATTTTTACATCTGATGCATACATTTCCAATGGACTGCCAGTCAGAGTGAGTCAGAATTTTAATCTGTGTGCGTATCCCGACAGGACCGATACAAATCTTGACAGTGTGTGGTACACACTGCCATCTATAGATAAAGATCACATTCACAGCTGACTGGCTCAAACAAAAGCATCTAAATATTTATTACTACTATCGGTTATATTACCCACCTGGATTCACTGATTATGTCAATCCAGGTGGGTAATATATATATATATATATATATATATATATATATATATATATGTATATATATAATTATTATTATTATAATATGTGAATTAGGCTAAACTATGACGTCATTTCCACATGTTTTGTAAAATTAAATGTATAGAATAAAAATTTTATTCCATTATTTCCATATTACCGCCATTTGTTTTTCTTTCTTTCTTTTTTGCATTTATTATATTTTAGGTAAGTACTCTAACAAAGATTTCAGGAAAAGTAAAACAAAAAATAAATAAGTTTTGCAGAAATGCATAGGAGCCTAGTGAGAGGATTGGAGTACACGGTTGTATCCCTCTCAGGCTCTTGAGGATCCATATTTTTAATTGGCCCACAGAGAGCCTGGTACCACAGTGGAGTTTATAACACCTTATACCACACCAAGTGTAACATCATAAAATGTCAAATGAAAGGAAGCCCCCCAAAAAGAAGATTACTTCCCCATTTATAGCGTTTTTCAGGGTGTTTTTGTGTATTTATGTGAGCAGAGAAGCACGAGAGAGAGGCAGGGATGACGAATGATTTCAGGCTACGAGTATGAGTGAGAAATGGACCAGAAGCTAATTAATGGCGTCCTGCACATCAGTTCTCCTGTGTCCATTAATAGAGAACATTAACCTGAGGTACAGAGTGCTTCTCAAGCCTGCTGCGCTTTCCCCGTAAGCACAATTCACAAAAAGAACCCTGAAACGCAGCAGCTGGATTGAGCTAAAAGCATGGGCGTTTTCTGATCAGTGAGACAAATAGAAGCAGTCCGGCTGAATATTTGTTCAGTGTGTTGGTGGATTTAGCAATTTAGCGTCCAAACTCCTCATGCATTTAGTCGAGTGTTTTGCTCAGAAGGCTGAAATGATTCTGTTATATCTGGAAAACAAATGTTGACCATCATTAGGTAAAAGCTCCTGTTCTATTTTTAAACTCTCCTTTTTATTTTACGTAATGCGGTAAAAATTTGGGCTCATCTCGTGTGTTCTTTCAGACTCACTTGATGGCTGCGCTCAGAAGGAAGTTGAGCTGCGGCATCACAAGAGTGTCCGGTGACGATAGGTACCGATCAAACTGGACCTGTACGGAAATGAAAGAAACCTTATAGGTATAGAGTGCCTTACAAATGTATTTACACCCAACAAAATCACAAACGGCAATATGTTTTTTATTTTTGTGTTTTTAACAAAGTTCTGAAGCATTCATACAACACATGGAAGACAATCTGTGGACGATTACGCACCAGACTGATGGAGCCTATTTACTAATTTGGTGATTTCTGAAGGCAGTTGCTCTGCATTTTTAGTTAGTGGTATCAGAGTGAGGGGGATTAAACAAAAATTCAAGGCTCACTATTCAAGAGTTTGAAAACCATGAATGATTTTTCTTCTACTTCATAATGTTTTACAACTTTATAGTTCACCTCTATCCTGACCATTGTCTTTCAAAGCAATTCCACTGAACTATCATTTTCCTTCTGGGGTCCATCTGGGATTTCTCTCATTGAGTTTGATTTCTCAGGCTACATTTCAACGATGAAGTCAATTTTCTGTGATGTTTTGGAATTGTAGCTTACCTATATAGGATTGTAGTTTAGTGATGGCATCATCGAAAGTGAACTGAGCTATTGAGTCCATGCTTCCAAATATTTTTACTTTACCAGCCATCTTGTTCGGCTCTGCACTTCTCTCTTTGCTTCGGTTATTTACAGCGCACACAATTCCCATAAGCTTCATATATTTAAACTGCCACATTTCATATGTCATGGCAAAATGTTAGTAATCCAGCAGAATTTAAAACTTCAATAAAGTCTACGTCTCCGACAAGCAATCGTCATTTCTCAACAGTCGAGTGTCCAGACCCTATGTATGAAGGGGCAGGTTTTTACCAGGCTACATCATCACATAACATCTGAATTAAACATGTTCAAGCCAGAGACTGTAACGAGACAAAATGAGGAAAACTTTTCGAAGAGTTCAGTTTTGCAATGTATGAAGATAAATTTGCTTTACTTGTACATATAGGCCAACCCACCATCGCTGTTTTCACCGAAGAGATGTCCATACTGGGGAGGAGAGAGAGAGAACCCTGGGAAAATAGAAGCAAATATTAGATTTCACTTTATCAGTAGTAATACTCGATCTCTAGAACTTCAATAACTAACTACATTTATTTATGTTCGCAAAGATGTATTTTTTATAATAATAACTGAAACTACATGTAAATAAAAGCAAGCCTAAACATTATTTATGTGAACTTGTGAGTTTGGATGTGAGAACAAGGGAAGCCCTCACCTGAATACAAATGCAAAGCAGGCAAAGCAAATACATACTGCCTGTGTGTACACAGCAACGGGTACTTTTAAGGCAATTAGCCTTCACTGTAAGTCTAAAATGGCTACATTAAGCAAGCTTAAATGCCTAAATTGCCCGCATTAAATCTAGCAAATAAAAGAAAGTGCAAGGTTCAAAATGACGGGAGAATTACGGACATTTAGACGATCATAAAGCCTCCGCTGCAGGCTGCAGGATTTTTTAATGGAGCACACCACAGCTTTATTTCCGATTTTTTATTTTATGTATGACAGAAAAGAAAATGTTACATGAAGGGTAACAATGAGGAATAAACACAATGCTTTAATAATATTAACAACTGTTAGGATGGATTCTTGCTTGTGACTAATACCTGGGATTTAGTCCAGTAGTCTAAGGAGTAAAGTACACAACATTTTTAAGGAAGAAGCTAGAATGGCCACCCAGGTAGGGCTGAGGTCTGCAGGAAAACGATGGTTTGTAACCGAGCTATGTGTCGAGCAGTAGCTGCAGTGGGGCGTGGTGTGTCCTTACATGACCCAAGGGCAGGACTCGCAAGCTAAACCACAACTATGAGTTTCACTCAGCCCAATGGCAAGCAGTGCTAAAACGAGAAAGAGGAAGGCTCCAGGACAGCGCTCTTATCTGCACAAGACACTTCTGGAGAGGCCAATATATTTTAATAGAACATGACACAATCTGTCTTTCCTCTCTCCTTTTCTCATCTGTAAATCTGATAAAAACCCCATTATGCTCCAACAAAGACGCAGGTCAGGTGGTAACCATAGCAATAGTAAAGCCTATAAACACTTCTGAAGCCCAAAGAGACAGCACAAACCATACGTCAGGGGACATATACTGTTTAAAAATAAAAACACAAAAACAAGAGAACCATTATGGATGTAAAATGTGAGTGTTTCAGACCTGTTCGGCAGTGTGCTGCTGCACGCAGCTGTAAATATAACTTAGCCCGGCTCTGGTCAACACGTAGGACGCCTGCTCGTTGATCAGCGTATCAAGGTGAGCCTCAATCTGAAAAATGCGAGGCAGAAAGAGAGAGAGGCTTGAAAACTGATTCCATGCATTGTGAATCAATGGTACTTGTAGTTAATGGAGAACTACTGTGTTATTGATACTGAAACTTGTATGGAGGCTCTTGTGGTGCTCAATTACAAAAGACGTGCTAAAAATAAAAGGATGGATGGCGCGTTTAAGCACGAGCAACAATACATGACGCACTCGCTTTCATGAGACGGCAAATTAAATCTTTTTAGTAAAAGTTTTCGGCTGTGGATTTTAATCAGAGGGATAGGAATAGTTAACCTTTTTTTTTTTTAACAATAAGCCTACAGTCAACGTGACTTTAAGCTGAGCCGTAATGCTGGATAACTGTGTTTCATGGTTATCTACCGTTGCTTCAGACAGGCATGATTTACTGCAGCAATTATTGTTATCTTGACATATTTGACAAACAAAATGGACCAACACAGTGTCATATAAAGTGTTTTGCAAAAGTATTCATACCCACTGAATCCGTCCACATTTTGCCATGATCCAACAAAGACCACAATCTTTTATACATTTCTATGAAGTTTATCAAGCAGGAAAACACAAACTGGTACATAATTATAAAACAGAACATTTTTAATTCACATAATTTAATTCTGACACTACCATGTATCACAGTAGGGATGCTTCTATCATGCAGTATTTTTTGCGTGTGTACAACAAAAGCCTCAAAATTTTGGTAATATTTTAATTACCTGATCCTACTTTAAACTTCTCCACAACTTCATGAGCTGACCTGTCTGCTGTGTTGATGATGCTATTTGTTCCCAAAGCCAAGGTCATCACAGGACAGATGACCTGTGAGTAATTTAATACTGAGATTAAATTACTCACAGTTAGAACTCAATTTAATCTTCCTTCTGCTTCTCAATTATATGCTACTTTGGGTGGTTCAGTCACATAAAATCTTCAAATAAATTGAGGCTTGTAGTTATTGCATGAAAAAATGTAGATAGCTACAAAGGGTAAGAAGACTATCCTAACATTACCTTCATAGCTAATTTTTACATTAAAACTAGTTAACTCACTGAATGGACTGAGTTAATGTTAGCCATCATGCTAACATTAACTGCTAGCATGGTGGCTAACTGTTAGCCACCATATAAGACATGGTGTAAGACAACATAATAATGATAGCATTTAAGCTACCGTAAGCTTTATAGCTACTTTTTAGATAAAAACTAGTTAACTCACTGAAAAGACTGAGTTAATGTTAGTTATCATGCAACTAGGTCAACATGACAATGATAGCATTTAAGCTAACATTAGCTTTATACCTAATTTTGAATATATACATAAATACAATATTGGTAAATACAGCGCTGATGATGTCAGTTATTATAGAGATCGATTTCTCTTGATATGATGATACATTTGGGATATATAGTGCAGCCCTACTCACTAACAGATGATTGCTTACAATCAGGGCATACCTGGAACTCGAGCATCTCAAGCCTCTTGTCAGTGAACTCAAACAGAGCCAGTGTGGTCTTCATGACATACAGGGAGTTGACCATGTAAGTGGCCATGTCAGCTGTTCCAAGGTTACTGGCTGAGACAGTACATAACTGTAGGAGGGGATCCAGAATGCAAGAAAGCACCTAAAACAGATAAAGGAAGACAAGACACCAAGAACAATGTATAATAGATTGGATTTTAATGAAAAGAGAGCTTCAAATATAAAACAGTCAGTGCTTAGGACAAAGTCAAATCTATTTCATGCCAAAAAAAAAATTAGGGTAATTGCAGCATAAAAGCTATCCTGCATTCCTGGTCCCATATTGATAAACAAAAACAAGTGGCGTTTTAAAAGATTTGAATTCAAAGATTAAATTAGAGAGTTGCAGTTGCATTTTTACCTGAGCAAAGTCAGCCTGCCGAGCATCCAGAGGAACTACAGACGAGTCATGGGATGTTAGCACCTCCCTGAGGAGGGCGAGGGTCTGATTGAGGGATGCTGTAGGTCCAAGGTCCGGAGGCGGCAGCTCCACCTGCTCATACACACAGAGTGTACAATATAACACCAATAAAGAAGAAATATGATAGAAGGCAATCAAATTAGTTTCTAAAAATACAAAAACACATAAAACCTTATTTACATTTAAAATCTTCTATTCTATGGGTTTGAATCTACAAAGCTTTTGTGATGAAGAGAGTTGTGATTTCATTGGGCTCAGTACACAGGTTGCAGAACTGAGCAAGGGCACCTTTGTCCACCTAATAGAGCAAATTATGAAAAGGTTGTGTTCCTGGGATTAGCTGGAATTGACACCAAAACCTAAGGGCATCCAATTTGATTAACACTGAGCCACAGGGATAATTCTTGTAACTGCTATTGATCAGAGCAGAGCAACCGTGGAAAATGAAGGAGCCCATGCTCGTGCTACGGTATATTTGGAAGCCAATTTAACTAAACGGTACGAAGGAGAGCGTTTCTTGGCAGCTAGCGCCATTTTGCTGTTGTGGCCAGGAGGCTGAAACTGTTTACCAGCTTAAGTGGTGCAGAAATAGCCTTGTTGACTTTGAGAGTTTACACCTACAGAAATACACATGTTCACAAGGAGCAACGCTAAACTCCGCTGCACTGTGATTTCAGCATTTTCACAAAAGAACATTGCAAATCATCGCTATTTATGAAAATAAAGCCTCTGTCCTCTTCGTAGGATAATATGTTCCTATCAATCTTCTTCTAATGCCAGCCTGAACAAATAGAAAATGAAATTGCCATGTTCTTCCAGCACCTTGTCCATTAGTCTGCTTGCATGAAGGCTCAGACTGTTGAAGAACATCTTTTTGCTCAGGAGGTGCATTTCCTCAATAGTGATGAGCATGGTGGCCACACTGGTCCCAATGATGGAGCTGAACAAAGATCCAATCAGGAAAGTTAGAAGATTCTGATTGTTTTAATGACAACATAACATTTCTGTTCAGGCAGTGCCCAGTCCTTCACTTTGTGCACATTTTGCCAGTCTACAACAATAAATGTAAACATATCTTATTAGAAAAATATGAACTACAGTAGTGCAATATTGTAAATTGGAAACAAAATAATGGTTTTTACACACAAAAAACATTCCCAATTTTCCCCATTGTTCACTGAGACTGAAGGATCTCTTAATTTTAAGTCAGATTTTTAAATTGGACTTTGACTGGGCCATTTAAACACATGCAAATGCTTTGATCTAAATCATGCTAATTCTGTGTATTTCATGTTAGTGTTCAAGTGTTTTATAGTCTCTAAAATGTTTTTCTCTGTATTTAGCACCATTGACTTCCCTTCAACTTTTACTAACTTCCTTGTCCCTTCTGTCAACGCGCATTCCCACAGGATGAAGCTGCCAGCACCATGCTTAAAGATATGGACGGTTTATTTGGCAAAGTAAAATGTTGGTCTTCTCTGACCAGATCTTCTTCTTTCACATGTTTATAACAAATGTTTGCAGTTGTCTGCCTGTGGCAACTGCAAATATGCCTTTGCATGGTTTTGTGCCTTTTTTCAGCAATGACTTTTTTCAACCATAAAGCTTAGAACTGTGCATTAGATAGCTCATAGTGAGATGTTCAAAGCTTTAGATATCGTTTAAAAATATAACAATTCCTGACCACAGCTTTATTCCTGACCTGTTTGTTGGTATTCATTTGACTTTAAGAGGTTTTTTCACTCAAGGTACTACAATTTCCACATTTTTCAAAGACTTTAAAAATCTTGTATCATTTTCCTTCCACTTCACAATTACACACTACTTTCTGTTGGCCAATCATAATACATTGCAACAACAGACAGAACTAAAACTGGAAAGGTTCAAGTTGTCACACACAATAAAAAATCTACAAAAAACAGAGACAGTTACAAAATGGATCATATTTTTTTCTTTAAAAAATAAAATAAATAAAAAAAAAAACAGAAATCTGACTGTTCATTTGCTTCCTGGAGCTAAAGTTCAAACACCTGATTGTGTGGTGGTAGAACTTCAGCAGGTTAGAGAGCTTGTAGAGGAGGACAGCACCCGGCTCTGCCACAATGACTTGTTCTATTCGTACCTGAGGAGAAGATCGATAACAGAACAGCTGGACTGATGAGCAAAACCTGGCAGAAAACACAGCGTGCGAGCGGCTCAGACTAAAATGGCGTTTAAAACATAACTGGTTGCTCACTTTCAGTGGTCTGCAGACCCCCTCTGTGATGTGCCCCACCACTTCTTGCATGTTCTCCTCCACACCTAATACAAAGGGAAGGAATTCAAAACTCAATGAAGGCTTCACCAACTTTCATGCATGTGTTTATAACAGTGGTAAGAGAAGCATTCAATAGTAAAATTATTTATTTCGTGGAGGTTATTCTTCAGTAACTGAGATAAACTATTTCAATATAATTTAGTAAATCATCTACAAAATGCTGGTTACATGCATGTGCTTTACATTCATCACATGACTCTGAAATCAAATCATAAAATATTAGACCCCTCAAAGTTGAAATACCTTGTAGAGTGACTTGTTTTAGTAGAGCTTCTAGATGCTCCTTCTCTGAGGCAGTTGCTTGGTGCAGCCAGGCCAGCATGTCCCCAACATATCTAAAAAAATAAAAAAAAATTAAAAAAAGAAATCAGTACTAATACACAGCCAGTAGTGCAATGCCTCTAGGAAAGGACAGCCAAGTTTTCATTTTTGTTGTCACATACAAAAAGGTGTTGGCTCTTTTAGTAACGGTTGCTCTTGAGCTCACTTATACGATGAATCCTCATTAAAAAAAAAACCCTACAAAAAATATTTAGCCTTCCTATGACTAAGACTCAAGTCGCACTTTTTCACAGTGTGCACAAAAATGCTTCAATAGACTAAAAACAGGCATACAATAAATAATAACACAACTCAATGTTTAAATCACTAGAGATTGTGCTATACTTTTTTGGGGGGAATTTGACTGAAAATCCTGTCACAATCTTTTTTTTACCTCTTAATTATTAAAACAATAACAGAGCAATGCATCCTTTAATCTAAGTTGAATAATTACTTTTTTTTAATGAAAGTTTAGTTACAGAGACTTCACAATCTGTTTTGATTATTGTTGTTTTGGTTGTTTTATTTATTTGAATATTTAAAATGTTTTCCAGTTCCAGTGTTAAACTTTTAGAAATTAAAGATATGTTTTTATCTTTGAGATAATATATTAATACGCTATTATTATTGTTATGTTAGTTGAAATGGGTCTGAAAATGATATTATTGTTTATTACAACAGTTTCAGAGAAAAAATTTTATCCAGCAAAATTTGTTATCATGACAGGTCTTATGAAATGATGATGCTCTTTTTAAATATTTCTGTTCAAGGCAGCAACACTGCTGATGGAAATATAAACCATATGGAAATCATTTACCTAAACAGTGAAGTTCTATATACAGTGAAAACTAGCTCAACAAACAGAACAGAGGAGACGAAGGGCTCATGTTAAGGGTTCAGGGAAACATAATAGAAAGAGTGACACCTATAAACTCTAACATGTGCCTATAAACACAAGCAATGCAGTGATGAAAAAAAAATATTGTTAAAAATCTGTCAATCCTGTTTGTTTTTGAATACAGCAGCATGTGTTGCAAGCATTTTTACAATAAGAACAGCTCATTCACAACTCAAGGCAGAAGCAATATTTGTGTTTCTCACTTTTCTGTTTCAGACCCACAAATATATAGATTTATTGTTGTTTTACATCAAACAAGTCAAAACACAGTTTTAAGATTCACACATTCTCTACTGCTGTTTTAAACTTGGCAGGACAGCGTGAATTTGTGGGCGTCAGTACATAGGAAGTGAGAAAGAACTTGATGTTCTGAGAAATGCTGATGTCCCCGATGAAGTGGAAGTGATTTTTGTTTTCCACATGGAGCTGGGATTCTGAGAAAATCTCCTGTTTGGCTCCTGGGTAAAAGAGGGAGAAGATATGGTGCAAAGGGAAACAGGCACAATCCAGCATTTTGCAAGATGACCTATAACCAGATTGGCACTTAATCTGATTTATTTATACATCAATTATCCCAATAACTTTTCCTGTAACTGTAAAATAAGGGGTTTGGGGGCATTTAGGGCAAATATGCTCAGAAAGAGCATATTTGTCAAAAATAGAAACATAGTAAATATGTATTATTTCATCAAGGCACTTTCAAATATTTTTTTAATGTCAGTTTTAGAGATACGCAGACTGGTGACCTGTCCAGGGTGTACCCCGCCTCTCACCCAAAATGTTAGCTGGAGATAGACACCAGCTACCCTCCTGACCCCACTAGAGACAAGGGTGTACAGAAAATGGATAGATGGATGGACAAGTAGAGGCTTAAAAGGGCTGCACAATTAATCAATCTAAGTTACTTGTATGACGCATTTCTGAAACAAGGCAGTTTTAAGTGCTTTACATCAAAAAATACAAAAATATAAAGTCATACACTCACAATTAAGAAACGGTTACTTTCAGTTGTAACAAAAAATGCTGTGTAAACCAAACATAACTTGAAAGAAATTTTACTTCTCAATTTGACGTCTTGAAATGGGCCACTGTCTCTCTCTACACTTTACCACAACACTTGTCCATTATTCTGTTTACAACCGTCCTTAGGAACGTTTGACTGAGAGGCAGTTCATATTATTAGCTCAGTAAACTTGCATTTCCACCAGGTGTTTGCTATTCGCTTCTGCTGCTAGTCTGGAGGAGCTGAGTGAGGCAGAAGCTCGGCTGGACACTGCAGCTCCAAGGAGGAGATTGTGGAAGTAGGCGGGGCTCTGTGGGAGAAAGCGTTTAGGGACCCCAGAATGAATTCAAGGATTCCGCAAACGTGCATGAAAGAGTCAAAGCAACACTCCAGGTATGTTTTTATGAGGGAATAACATTATAACATAATATAAAGCTAAAACAAAAAGTTGTTTTTCAATGATACTGTTCCTTTAAGCTAGCTGTTGTACTATATGACTCATATCCCATCCATCATATAATAACATCAAGCAACCGCCTAATGTTTTCCTAATTTGTTCTGCAGCCTCAAAGCTAGCCTAAATATACACCCAGCCATGAATCATCAGTTTCAGTGAGTTAAAGCCCTGAAACACTTGGTACGATCCCAGGAGGACCCAAGATGAGACGCTCCAGCTCGGTCTGAGATTATTTAAGGACACAGAACACATTGATTACACATAAATGAGTGATGAGCTGTCGCACATTCAAAATGCAATGTACCTAAAAAATGTGTTCTAGTTTAAATAAGTACATTTTTGCTATTTGAAAAGTGCTAACTATCATCTTTAACAGGATTAAGTTCAATATACTTTCACTTTTAGTGTGCAAAGATATCTCTGCGATTTAAGGTGAGGGTGGGAATCACAAAAATATCTACATTATTAAATTAAGGCTGAATGTATATGATTGAATTCGAAAGTTTACAATAACACTGAAAAAAACAATACAATTATTTGTGCACAACCCACAGCCACATTTTTGTTCTGCAAATCTGAACTGTTCGCTTTTTATTTCACACAATAAAGGAAGCAACTGGGGTTTTCTATTTGTAAGGTGGTGATGGTCACTTTAAACATCCAAGTGCAGGATGACAAACAGAAAAGAAAGGGAGGAAAACAAATGGTAGAAAGCAACATTCACTGAAGAGATTCTGAACTTGTTTACTGTTTACCTGTTTTTTCCACAGATTTTATTTAATCACTAGATTTTTATGTGGTTTAAGCATAAAAAAGCTTAGTCTAGAGATGACTGCTTAAACACCAATTAGCAAAATTAAAATCTAGTAAACCTAAAAGCCTCTCTTTGCCCAAAAAGCCATCATGATTTCTGTATTTTTGTCCCAAAGTGTTTTTTAGGAGGGATGTCTCAATAAGACAGTAGATGTACCTCAAAGGGTCATGTGAATGCATCTCTATGGGTCGTGGCGTGCCCCCTGGACCACCGCGGGTCAGGGCGTCAATGAAGCCTCGCACCACAGCACATCTGCGCGCGGTCCCAAACTCATCCAGGGTGTACCTGAACAAACAAGAGGAGGCAATATTCAACAGCCGGACCTCATGAGAAAAGACAGCAGCCATCGTGTTGTTGTGAAGACTGTAAGCTGTGGTCAGCTCCTAAGATCAACAGTTGGGGCCTGCTTTTCCATAAAGAATGAGTTTGGAGCAGTGTTGATGGCTCGGCGGTAAGGACCTTTGCGACAGACTAAACAGAAGATAGCTAGCTAAATTAAGGCACCGAGAGCTACGGGATCCAGCCTCAACATCCCCAGCCTTAAGGCGACCTTGGACACTCTGTGGCCGCAGAGACAGGTGCACATCCGAAAACACAGACACAATGAGGGCTTGGCCATGAAAACATCAGAAAACATGTTGAAGTTTCAAACTTTTCATTGCTGTTTACCACCTCCTTCACGACAAAAATAAACACTTGTTAAATAGGTTTATATCTGTAGTTCCCTGCAGATATAAACCTGCACATTTTGTCTAGTTCAGATTTTATTGCATTATATTTGACTTTTATGTGATATATCAACACAAAGTAGCACATAATTCTGACGTGAAAGGAAGAAAAATAATATATATATATATATATATATATATGTATGTAATAAGTCAGATGACTTTAGAGAGTATATTTTCTCTTTATACTAAGACTTTGTGTTTGGACTTTGACTGGACCATTCAAAACACATGAAAATGCTCACATAAGATCAACCACTGCAATAATCTCAAGACTTTTGCTCCGCAAATACGCACTACTCTGCACTGGTCTATCAAATAAAATCACAATAAAATTGCATTGCAGTTTGTGGCTGCAATGTGACAAAGTTCAATGGTCATGAATCCTTTTGCATGAAAGTTTTAAACATTTTGTATTTTTAGACGTCTTTCTTTGAATTTTAGAGGATGTGCTCTCTCCTGATGGTGACATTTTGTGTTGCTTCAGGCCGTTTACTTTGGTGTTTTATAACTGAGCCTTGTTGTTCTATCCAGGAACAAAGCAGCAACAATACCCTGAGGTTTCACAATTTACTTAGGACTGGCCAAAGAATAGACGTATGGTGAAATAAACATAGATCCAAGAAATCGCAGATTCCAAGTGTAACATACAGGGTCAGTAAACAGATTAGAGTGTCTATTTTTACAAAGATGTCTCTGTTTGTGAGTGTGTCTTTACTTACTTGTAAAGAACAGGTCGATCCTGCAAAGCCTCCATGGCTTGAGTCAACACTGGGCTAATATCACACGTTTCCTGAGTCAGTCCCCGACATTCATCTGGAAAAACAATTAAGTAGAATCACAGAATGCATCTTTTTTTTTTTTTTTATTGTAGGCAGCTTGAGCTACATAAGACTTAGAGTTGCTGAACACAACTATCTTCCTGAGCACATGCAAAGCAAAGCTTTCAAATCATCTTGCTGACAGGTTTTCTCATGGGCTTTTGCTAAGAAGTCAGTTTTATTATCCAATATAAAAGAAACTGAACAATTATCCAGATGTAAAAAGTGGTATGGACTCCGGTATTATGCTGGAAATAAAACTGTTATCAAAATGTCTCTGTACTTTGCAAATACATATAACAATTACCCTTTCCAAAGCAAATAAAATACGACGCTATGCACATAAAACATTATCTACAGTCCTGAGCAGTCAGGAGTGTAAAATTTAGCCCTAGAAAACACTGACATATTGATTCGAATATTCAGAACGGCTAATGTTAAATCCTTTCTACTGGTGAAGTACAACTAGTCCCAGGGGCACGGGTGCTTTGCTTAAATTATTCTCTGTATTTTGCTTCTGCACAACAATAAATAACAGTTTTTGATGATTTAAACAGTTTGGTTCCAGTGGGAATGAAAGATACAAGGAAGACAAGAAATTATGTTATAATCGTTGCACTCCATGTCCTGCCCTGGTGAAATATTTTATTGACAACATTGATTATTAACATTTTCCACACTCCTTTCTGTTTTTTTTTTTCTTTTTTTTCCCCTATCATCACAGGAAGCCTCATCTCTCTCTCAGCTACAGCATCCTGGTCACTAAGCTCTATATTTGCTCTGGGCATAAAAGGGAATGGATTTCTATTCAACTGGTCAAATTGTCAAGTAGAAGCTGAATGTACAACACTCGAATTATTATAGAACATAGAATAATAACAGCAACAAAAAAGTGCACAAGGACTTCTTTGAGATTGTGATATTGCTAATATGAAAATTGTAATTATTAACTATGATACAATATATTTTGTGCAGATTTACTTTCCAGTTTAATTTCTAAAAAATGACAAGTTGTGGAAATTTTAATTGCTGCGTTTTTGTCCACCAAAACAATTCAGAAGACAAGTCATTTGGAAGTCGTGGCAGCATCATGCTGCGGGAGTGATTTCCTTCAGCACCGACAGAGCTGATGCTATAATGATCTTCAAAAGAGATGAAAATGCTCTACTTCGTGTTAATCAATCATGTAAAATCCATATAAAGAAAACATAAGTTTGAATCTGGAACATAAACTGCAAAAAAGATAAAGGAGTATAAAAGTTTAGCAAGGCACAATGTGCAAAAAACTATATTAGGTTTGAATTTTTGTATATTTAATACAGACTTTAGAAATATAAAAAAATTATAATAAATCAATGGCTAAGGAATGAAATTGACTTTTGATTAAGTTATAAACATACTGTTGGTCCACCATGCAGCTGGTGGTAATCGTGTGCAGTACTCACTCTGAGCCCAGCGGTAAAGCTGCTCGTACGCCGTCTCCTGTAACACTGCCATCTGCTCCATGATCTCTAACCTAGAACGGGCACACATGCCAAGAACAGACATTATATACATATTACTTGTAGCAGAGTGTTAAACTGACAGTGTTATGAATACTAATCTTTGGCAGCTCAGGATCAAGGCCAGGACACTCAGAGTGCTGACAGAGCTGCACGCCTCACTGAATCACCTTCTTGGCACAGCTCTTCATTCAAAATTCTTGCTTAAAGTTTTCCTAACTACATGCTTTATACAAGCGAATCCCAAACTTTTCAGCTTCTGACATATTTACAAAACAATGGGAGCCCAATTATTGTTGGACAAACAACAAATTCTATTTTCAAGCATCCCATTTTAAAGACAGTTAACCTCAACCCTTAAAGTTAGGCCTGTCTATACTTTGATTATGAAGCATTGTGAGCCACTGTGCAGTGAGATGTGAACCGTACCCTGCGGTTTGCTGGTTGGTTCGCAGGAGGATTTTCACATCCTCGTGGATGTGCTTAACCCGGCTGAGAACCTTGAAGAAATCCTGAGAAATTAAGCAACAAACACATTACTGATCACATTCATTAGCAAGACAATCAAGAACTTAAAGCACATACAATTAGTAATCAGGGCTTTGAAGTAATGATGTAATGACATATTTAAGCCTATCGCAGTAAGCAACTAATTAATGATGAATTGAAATGAGCTCGATATTTTCCATTCTGATTATAAACATTATGAAGGGCAATTTTGTTTACAAATAGAATAATCCATTTTATTTATGGTTTTGGTTGCACGTGTTTTATATTTTTCTTTTATTAACTGTTTGTTTGTTGTACTTTACATATATAATATCTTCCAGTCCCATTTATTTACTTAATTGCAGTTTTATGTATCCCGTAGTTACATTTTATTGTATTAGACATTAGTTCTTAGAGAATGGTTGTTTTTATTTGGACGGGTGGAGGTGGAAGTTTCGTGTCTTTTCACTAATCAATCTATACTCACACCGTCGGCTGCTCAATTGTAAACGAATCAAATTGTGAACCTACAAAAGATTCAAGATCAGTTTGTCGTTACGACTACACGGTATCAAACTGTTATCCCAGCAGATAATTTTTTCCCAAATAGAAAGTTGCTGGTTTTACAGCAGATTATCCCAGCATACAATAAGAATATACACCACACTCTTTTCATTTGTGAAGCATTTGGAACATTTGAACATTTTCTACTTTGCGTTGACCTGCCACATAAAATAAGATGCTACATTTTGGGATTGTGATGTGATAAAGTATGGAAAAGTTCATGGGGTGTGAAAACTTTTGCAAGGTACCAGACATCATTTTTGGTCACATGGTCTGATTCACTGGGCTTTGTGGTAAAGATTACCTCTGTAACAGGTGCGTCTCGAGCCCCTCTCACTGTGGCCATTTCCTCGTTGGACAGCTGGAACTTGGAGAGGAAAGCTTGAGCCACCTGAGCTCTCACCTCAAGTCGCTGGCTGAGGAGATAAAAAGGAAAAAACAAAATCATTTACTTCATTTGTTATTATTTTATTTAAATGTTTGAACATATGACGTATTCTTTTCATTTAGACTTTAGTAAATGTATTTAAGGTTTTGGTTTACGTTTCTTCTTACATGACAAATTCTTATGAAGAATTTCCCACTTACGTGTAAGAGCTTACACTTTAATCTATCATTGAGTTTCATCTGTGTATTTTCTCATCCTTCAATTCTTTGAATCAAAAAAAAAAAAACTGAAGAAGCTGGAGGAACACCCCAGGCTTTTATTGCGCATCAAAAAAGAAATGGTGTCAACAACATGTAATGCTGAAGGATCTCCAGCAGATGGCAGTCAGACTCTACACACCCTAAATGTGCTCCCCTGCTGCCTACATTCTTTCAGCAGGGTGGGACACCGAGTGAAAAATATCATCCACAGGAGTGGAAAGATCAGCAGGACAAAAGCCAAGAGCTAAAGAAAAGAGTTGGACCCCAGCCAGCAAATAACAGCGATCACTATCATGTCAGGAAGTGCCTCATCACAATAGAGACCATGGCAACGGTCCCAGTCAAATGGGGAACTCGTCACAGGGCGGCAGAACAACAGCAGGTCCTCCCTCTGTTCCCATCTTCCCATCCAAACCATCCCGTTTATTTTCCATCCATTCACGGAGAGAGCCAACCATGAGCAGTAAATCATCAGAGTATTTTGGTGGAGCTGAATAACCTGGTGATTATCTAACCTTTGATTCTCGCATACCTACAACCCGAGCTCAGGCTGCTGAGAGCAGAGGGCTGTAAAACGGTTCCAGTTCCAGAACTCTGTGATTCAGCTTTCCCTCTGTGGATCGCACCAACAATGACACAGAGGGACCCCAAGGCTCCTCTGCCCTTTGTGATTTTACGTGTTGCTATTTTGGCTGCACACAAAGACAACATATGCACTGTTAAACTTGGCTGGCATGCTCTCACAGTTGTCTTTAAAAAAAGAATCAACACAATCAAAAGTGTAAGAGGAATATTAATGTTTCCCCATCCCCCCACCAAAATTCATAGAGATAAAATACTCCTGCGGATAATTAAAATGGCCTTTGGTTGTATGTGCTTTTAGTGTGTGATTTTTTAAAGTTCTTCATTCTGTTTAAATGTCTGCAATTACAAGAAGCTGGTATTTAAATAATGTAAAATGTTCTGAATTAAAAGGAATGAAGCAGGAAAGAAAACCCACTAATCTACAAGATCTTAGGAACAAAGAACAAAACGGATTAAAAAGCATTGATCACAACAGACAATTGGAAGCACAAAAAAAAACCTAGTTATGCTAATGAGATCATTAATTATATTAACGATTGCATATATTAGAAGTATGTGAACATGCTTGGCTCACATTGAGCACAAGGAGTAATGAACTAAGACCTCTAACTGTTGCGACTGTTGGTTTGAACAGATCTACAAGGAACAGTATGCAGTTAATCTAAATGAAAATAAATAACACTGTCAGATGCAGTTTATTACAATGGGACCTGTTTACATGTTAGTGGAAAATCTAAGTAAACAACTTATTCTAAGACTCAATTAAGTTCCCATATCAAATGCAGCATGGTCCAATTTGTTTGAACTTCAAAAGGTACATGTTTTGAACCTTTCCACATTACTTATTTTTTGGGATGTTTATGAATACATTTAAAGCATCACATTTATGACAAGGTATCTATACCTAGCCTAATTTAAGACTTTTATAGACATTTTTAATACCACCTTGAATAAAATATAGGACAAAAAAACTACAAATATAATAGATGTTGCAGCATTACAATCGAGCTGACCCGGACCCTTAAAAGTTGTTTTCAACATAGCCTCCTGTGGGTTGGCAAGAGAAGTGAGCTAGTAGCGAAAGTGGATGTCATCCAGCCAACTTGCATGCAAGATGTTTGCATGCAACTAAAACTTTTTTTCTTACAGAAAAGTCCCCATAGAAAAGCAAATAAAATATTAAATAGTTCTGCCACAACAAAATTTAAGACCTGTAATTAACATATTTAAAAGCTAACTTACATTTTTGTTTTATGAAGTTAAGGCCTTATTTTAGATATAAAAATTGAAGACTTTTTAAGGATGTGTGGAAATATCATAAATCAGAATAACGAGAACCTGGACACAGAGTCAAAGACAAACTTCCCTTTCAGAACAAGCAAGAACAGAAATGAGTAAGTGGAGGGGTAATTTTGTAAACCTCTGTCCAGACATGATCCGTTCTCCTCCAGGCTGACATCACTGAATACCACAGAAATGCAGCATACTTGGATCAACAAATAACACAATCCAACCTTCCAACCTACGCAACATAGTTGACCTCTTTTGAAGCACTAGTACTACAAGCTTATTACAATAATCTCAAGCAACGGCAATATTAAGGAAGAGTGCTGTGATTGGATGAATCGTCTCTTATTGTATGTGAGCGTGCTCAGATTTAGCCCGACTGATTTAGTCTGTTCAAGCACAGAAATTGTTCATGAACTATAACACCCTATAACATTTGCAGTGCCCATTTAATTATCTCACAACACTAGGCTGATAGTGCAGCTTGATCAGAGAGCCACAGTTATGAATCACCAAAGAAAACTGAAGGAAAAGTGAACAACCACCCTTTGTATTAAGGGAGAGAGTTGAACGAGCTCATAAGATGTGAATCATGTCAAATATTCATGAGAATCTATGGGGGGCATTTCAAAGAATTGCATAAAAATCTGGCATTCACAGAGCTGTTAGTTGGTTAGTTACGCACCGTGATCAAAGAGCGCGTGCAGTTACAACAGGAAACACAAAGGAATGCTGACTGCCGTAGCCTCATTAGCGCCAAGCTGGGCTTTAATAATGCTCAAGTGTCATATTACGAAGGTTGCATGCACTCTCTGATATCAGTCATTGTTCTCTCTGGGATTTCAGCGCTCTTTATTTATTAATGAACTGTACAAAAGTCATACTGAGAACATTCGCTCTCTTCAGCACCAAGAGTTCTGATACCGCACAAAGCTCAAGGTCTGATTATTTGTCACATGTTGGTGGGAATTTTTGTGAGCTTACAATCCATTGCAAAAGGTATTCAAACCTTTTAATGTTTTCTAATTTTGTCCCGTCATAATCAAATAGCCCGATGCATTTTGATGGGGCATGAAAAGCCGACGCAAAGTAAAGTCATTTACTGTGCAGTAAATGATATGCAGTTTTCAATATTTCTTATTTACAAAAAAATAATCTGTCGACAGGACAGGTATTAGTCATTTACATGGAAATGCAAATGAATGCCAACATTTCTTCTGAGTGGCATTAAAAGGACATTTAACCAGAGCGGTACCACAGGTAAGTGATGGCCTAGTCAATGCCCAGACTTAATTCAAATTGAGAATCTACTATAAGATTTGAAATTGTTGTTTACAGATTCTCTGCATCCAATTAAAGTAAGTATGAACTACTTTGCAAAAGAATGGGCAAACATTTCAGTCTTTAGATGTGAAACAACAGTAGGGCCATACCCTAAAAGACTTGTAATTTGCAGCAAAGTACAGGTGCTGCAAAGTATTGACTTAGGGAGGGATAAAATAAATCATACTGTTCAGGTACTTATTCAAGACTATGTGCTGCATGTGGGTCCATCACATAATATCCAAATAAAATGCTTTGAGGTTTGTGCTCATACATCACCAAATGTGGAAAAGTTCAAGGGCAATCATCACTTTTGCAGGACACTAAATGCTATTATTCCTTTTTGGACATACAATGAGCTAGATCCAGAAAAGATGCATGAACAGATTAGCATTGGAGACCACACCATCACCTCTGGCTTTTGGCTGCTTGTGAGTTCACGTTGTCAACAGAAACATGAGTTTATGAGACGTCTCTGCAGGCTCTGCATGATTACATGCCATGTTAATGCAAAGATTACACAGAGTGGAGCAGGTGGGCAGCATTGTATTTCATTATAG
The DNA here is from genome assembly GCF_904066995.2 of Poecilia reticulata. Lineage (NCBI taxonomy): Eukaryota > Metazoa > Chordata > Actinopteri > Cyprinodontiformes > Poeciliidae > Poecilia > Poecilia reticulata. The sequence continues at coordinate 27,603,607 of NC_088842.1, forward strand.
AGTAACACACAACATCTATTTAGCGCTTTTGATGACAGCACCTTTAAACAGTGCCAACCTGAAACAAAAGAGCCTGGTGACAGAAAGCCAGGTCAGCTGCAGCTCAGCGCCTCACAGCCCCTACCTTCACTTCCACAAACTGGAACTTATCAGCAGATTCTTTCTGTTTCATTAGAGCTGACAAATGACACAATGCCGCGAGCAGATGAGGCAGATAAGAGGCAAAGAAAAGGCAAATCAGGGACATCAGCAGAGGCTCGGAAACCACTGTTCTCCCCCAACAGGACTGCCCCATGCGAGATGTGGCACTGCTGTAATAAGCATCAACAAGAAAGGAACATAGAGAGAAAATCCAGAGCCTGCAGAGGCTTGTGTGACCTGAAAAAAGATCTGACCAAGAAGACTGCAGAGAGCCAGCTCTTCGCAAACTGAAGGACGACAGCTTGCCGGCATGGTTTCGCCAGCAGCCCTTCTGAGACAAAATTACGAGAGACAAGGTCAAAGCCCAGTGTGTGCGGACTAGTCAATGTGGCTGTGGGGTCACTGTGGTTCTAAGCATGAAAATGTCACACAGGCAGACAGCAGGTCCCGAAGGGAGCGCTGTGCAGGAAAAAGGACAAAAACTACTCAGCACTCAGGAGGACACTTGTGTCAAGCGTCTGAGTACTTCCAGGAAATGCACGTCACAAAGCCGTACATGGTCTTAATTCGCTTCCTACATGTGCTCCCTGGTGACTGTCTCCACTCCTGTCTTTTCTTGCTTGCCTGTCTATTCAACTTTCAGGCTTCTCCATCTCTGTCACCTCTTTATAAGGAAGGTGCTCATGGTGAAGCGCTGGAGCGTGAACTGCAGTGGTACGTCGCTAATGTCTGCAAATGTCCCTCACCACAAATTTACATCAACCTCCGCAGCACCCCTACCTTCATGTCAAAACACAAGGTCACTGATCACATCTGTTACAAATGCTAATGAACCCCAGCCTACGGCAACTCCCAGCGGACAAGAACAGGTCGAATGTTTTCCCGTCGCTGTCACTACTGACGGCGCAAAGAGTGAGACATTAAGATATGATGCGCAAATGATGATAAAGATGTCATTTTGTTTAATTTTTTAATAAAACCCTAACCCATCAACAATGAATGCAGACTCCATACCCTGTCCGTACAACATGGTATTATGAATTAGAGCAACTAAAATGTTGACCCTGTGCTTAGCAGAGGACTATACAGCATCAGCCCCACAATAAATATATCAGAACTGATTAGCTGTAAGACAATGGTGCAAATCGGTTTCTTTTGGAAGAGGGCAATGGGACATTCTGATAAATTATGTTGTGTTTATGTCAGTAAAACATGGTGCAAATCAGCCTGGCTTTCCTTATGTTTTTAGACATCATTATTAAATTGTATTTATTTATTTCCTTTTAGAAATTGTCTTTTTTTAAAACTTCCAGATAACAGAATGAGGAATAAAGTGTTAACGATTTTTTTCTTTTTTTTAATTATCCAAACTTGGAAAACTTGATGCTTTGCAAGAAATCCTGCATTATTAAAAGCAGAATAAACATAGTCTGGCATTTCTGCAAAATCTTTCACACAAAACTTTTTTTTTATATTATGTTACACTGTTGAAATTTTTGCCATTGTCATTCTGATTAAATGCTCTTTGAAGGAAAATAATTGTAAAACATGTAAAATAAAAACAGCCAAAATATTTATTTTACTTTTTTTTTGGGGGGGGGGGGGGATATAATTGAACTTGGAGGAAATAACTAAAAGCATTTCATACACAGTAATAAATGTATTTTGCCTGAAAGTATGTATCACGTTTAAAAAAAAAAGTAATTTTGTCTCCAAACAAATAGTTGCTGAAGAAAGGTTAGGAGTTCACATAAATCATATTGCACTCCTTGTACATTTAGCTCCTTCCAGTTAAGTCTAAGAGAACATACAGCACTAAAGATATTTTATCTGTTTGCACATTTACTCAGTGTTATGATGGGTTAAATATTTTAGCTCTCAAGTACTGATTCTTTTGAAACTATGTCATCATCAAAACTAAACACACACTCCCAAACACAAAGTCCTACACTGGGCCTTTGAAGTTTATCAAGGCCTAACAGAAACAATAACAAACACCTATTTCATTAAGGCTGACTGTTGGTCTCCTTAACATGTGTTATGATCCAACTGTAGAACTGATAACAGCCTCATGAATTATTCAGTACTCCTCCCACAGCTTTTTAATCAGCTCTTACGGCATTTTCCCAAATCTTTCAAACTACAAAAGGCAAGAATGGAAATCTTCAACTTATTAGCAAATAAACTTTAAAGTTGATGTATTTGGGGGGGTGTAATAGTCGGCATAGATCACAGTTTGAGTCACTTTGGATATAAGAAGAGGAAGAAACAAATGACATGTTTCTTATTACTTTAAACAGCAAAAAAATAAATAAATAAGTTGATCTCAATGATGAGGCTCTAAGGTTGCAGGTCTGTACTGATGCATGTCAACAATATTATTTTTGCTCAGACTTCTTTCAAAAAGAGATTATGAATCTGAGGACAATTCCTGTTAAAACGAAAGTTAAACCAGAATGAAAACTAAAATTTATTTTAGAAAATCAATTAAAAAAATTAAAACACTTCATATAGACCAATTACAAATTTTAAACATTTAATTTTGATCATTCTGATAACTGTGTAAATTTGAAATATTAAATAAGACCAATGATAATTTGGTTGGATGGATGGTTAATGATTTTTAATATATAAATGTTGAGTTAATAACATATGCAACAACAGGAGAGACTGATGTCTTGTCAGGTGGCCATCAGTCATTGAGAGACTCCATAGGGAGGGAAAGTCATTAGAGGCTAAAGAAGCTAGCTGTTCACAGTGTGCTGCAGCCAAGCATATTAATGGAAAAGGTTAAGGAGAGGACAAGGTTTGGGAAGACTAAATAAGTCAAAATCATCAAAATAAACAGGAACACTTGAAATATATCACTGGATGCATAATTAATATATTTTTATTTTCAGTTTTTCAACATGAATTACTTAAATAATTAGACTTTTTAAATTATATATGGAATGTTGAGACAAAAAGAAAAAAAAATTAATGGAAATGACAATGAAATGTGATGGAATAAATTATTCCAAAATGAGTTTTTCATCAGAAATAATTCTGACATATAGCTGATATGTAACTTACAATAAGGATAACTTTCCATAGTCATATGTCTTTGTATGAAATCCAGATTTTGACATGGTTTTTGATGACAAAGTAATCTGATTTAGACTTAATGATACCTTGTTGATTACTTTTCACTTAATTCAATATGTATGCAACTGCTACACTGTCAGGCATATATTTAAACTGCCAATTTGACCAAATTTACATAATGTGTTGCTTTTAATTATGTCCGCTTATTTAACTTAAATTTTTATACTCTCAACAATTTTGCTTTAGTTGCCTAACAATCTGCTCCCAACAAAATGTCATTGCATTGTCTTAGGCAATGACAATAAAGTTCTATCTATCTATTTTGTAGCAAAATAATGAACTCACTTTTCTCCTTGCAGCTTGTTGGTTTTTACAATGAGGTCTTGAGTTTGCTCTTTCGCAGCCTGTTGAAAAGAAGGTGTGTTGTTATAATAATAATTATTATTATTTACCTTTATTTCCCCAGGGTTAAAAACATATTTTACAACAGAATCCTGGCAGCAGCGCATAGAGTTTACAGAACATTCACAGCAAAGTAGAAAAAGTTAACATCATCATAAGTTTATTAGTAAAAACATCACTCAGCTAAAACATTTACAGATTGATGATTCCTTCTCAAAATCAGTAATTGTTATTTGCACACGTGTCACTTGGAAATCAAGTTGACAGCCATGTATTTTTCCAACTATGGTGGCAAAAATAAATGTTTAAAAACTGCAAACAGAATACAAATCAGACTTTCATACCTTTAATCTACTGGTCATTTCCTCGCAGCATGTGCTCATGGCCTGAACATCCTCATGGACACTTTCAAGCTCCTACAGAGAATGAATAACAAATTCTGGTTGGAAAAAGTGTTTATAAATACAACAAATGTGATAGGTTGTCATACTGAATGCATGGTTCATGCAAACTGAACACTTAAAACATAAAAGATCAATGTTAACAGGTTTTTTATGACTGATATTTAAAAACTAGCAGGGTTATTCACTGCCAATCATGTTTGTCTTATTTGGGTGTCAGGCTTGGTTATCCTGACTTGGAAAATATTAAATTAACTTTAATACTTTTCCGGACTGTGCTGGAACCTTATTAATAAAAACCCACCGACTCAAATGAATGAAAATATTTAATATCCATCAGACCTATAATCAATGGAACTAACCAATAAATAAGTGATGATTCCTCTGAGTATTTATTTCCATTAGTGAGCAAAAAATATAAAAAAACAGCCAAGAAAACAAAAAGACAAGCAATGTCTACGAGCATGGGTAGAAAATGGTTTGATTACGATGCGAAACAGAAGCAAAAACATTTGTTCTCATGGAACGCATGGGAACGAATAAAAGAAGAAAACTAACCGGAAGAGAATGTTTTTTTTTTTTTTTTTTTTTTTTACTGGAATTCTGTTACCTCTTTTACTTCTTTAAATATCCGTGCAAACTCCTCGTTAATCGTCAGACTTCTCCGCTCTATGTCACCTCGTAGATTTCTCCTGGTGCGCAGACTGTTCTCGGTAAAGAATACAGACAGCGCCTTCAGAGCTTCCAGCATCTCCTGAAAACATATCAAACAAAATATCCATCGAACTTAAAGTACTTTGAGAAATTAAGAATTGAACAGAAAAAAAAAACACCAATTAAAATAAATGGTAGCTCGGGTTCAAGGACTTGTGTGTGCTTTCACACAGTGCTGGATTCTTAATGTCTTATATAAATAAAATAACCGAAATAAATTACCTGGGACGATAATGCTAACAGCTAAGATACAATTGTTCGCCTTTCTGGTGGGATTTATTTCTCCGAAAGACCATATATTAACCCGAAGAGAATTACTCACATGCACTGAACGCTTGTCATAAACATATAACATTAATAAGACAATAAATTACAGGCGCAGCTGCTGTTAGCCTCCTAGCAGGAAGCTAAACTTCTTCCAGCATACCTTGTCATTATCCAGCCTGGTCTCCAGGATTTTATTCAGCTTCCTTGATAGTGGGTTATTAGGCTGAGAAGGCACATTTGAATTTGAAGATATAGTCGCGCTATCGACTGAAGTTTCTATTTTAGTATTTGCCATCCTGAAAATCTACTTCCACGTCAACCGAATCCGAAGACTGTTTTGGTCCGTGTGGAATTAACGTTCGGCCGGACTGCTTGGCGAGCTACATAACGTTCCGACTACCACTAACGTTGTATTGCGTGAACAGTGCTGTGAAAATATTTAAATTAAGGAGATAATATTACAGAAATCCTTTTTTTTGTGTGTTATCCATATATTTTAGATGGTTCAACTCTGAAAGGAAATTACAGTTTCATTCAATAGTCATATCGTGAGAAAACATTGTCAAATTGGACAAAAATACTTTGAAGAAATTGCTTCCAAACAAATTGGAAGCAATTTACAATTATCTTGTGTATTACTCATTACTTACTTATTTTTACAATATTTATTAAACACTGACCAAACAATATTTATTCAACACTGACTAAACAAACAACACTGACCAAACAAATAAAACAAACACAATTTGGCAGCTCTGGTTTCTGCCCTACTATACCAAACAACTTTCTTGCACTGTTATAGGTTTCTTGATGTATCGAACACAATATGCTTTATTATGGGCAGTAGGATATATAATTGTCATAATTTTATGTTGGAGATTTTTATAAAACATGCAGTGCCCTGCTTGATGAGAACAGAGTGAAATAATAAGAGACGTTTTGAGATATTTAGGTACATTTAAAAATTCTAAATTGAAAATCTTGAAAATATGATGGACACGTTTAATAATTTCAAGGAAATAAATAAAACCCAATTTGAATGAAAATAATCATACTTCATTCTTTAAAAACATGTTGGAACTGACCTGTTAAAGTGGATAGACAGAATTAGAACAATTGCATGGCAAAAGGTTCTTGTCAATCAAAGCTCTTCCGTATAATTAAAAGTTTCTTAAAAATTCTTAATCATGAAGTTCCTCTAGCATTCGTGCTTAACACTTAAATACATATAACAATTTTGTTTTTCAAAGTATCTGTAAATGCAACTGGAGCAGCGCTGACTCTGGCCCCTGGGTGGGGATTTGTCTGATTGATGGTCACCTCCTAGCAGCCTCCTCCCCGCCTGCCTCTCTCTCTCTCTCTCTCTCTCTCTCTCTCTCTCTCTCTCTCTCTCTCTCTCTCTGTAAGCAGGAATGTGTGATCAGGAGTCCGGTCAGTGAGCGCCGCTCCGCTCGTCTGTCTCCGCGCAGCGCAGGAGTAAATCATTGATTCAACGCTTCGCTTGTATCGACGAGGAGGAAGTGATTTGTGTGCGGATTCTGCGGAGACTTTTTTTTTGTATATATCGCATTTTGGACTCTTTACTCGATCGGAATCATTTTCTCACCTACTCGGCTGGAGAAAAGTTAAAGTTCCTTTAAGACCCAAACACAGCTGGACTCTGCAGATGTAAACACCCTCTCCAACATCGAGCGCACCTTACATCGGATTTCTTCCAACATGTAAGATTTCACCCCTTTTTTTTCTTTTTTTTTCATTTTGCCGTTTAATTATTGAAGCAAATCTGTAAATCTGTGTAGCATGAGGTCACCCCTAAGATCCCTGCATGTTCGCGAAGAAGTGGCAGCTCTTGCAGGGACCCGAAGTCTCATTTCTCAGCTAAATGTGTTCAGAATCAGATTATGTTGGTGGTGCATAGTTGTTAATTAACAACCCTTAACGCACGGTGTTTAAAGTTCTACTATGGCACGTGCGTGTGTTATAAAATGCTACAGTTTATCACGAATCTGTAACTTTGCGTATTAAACAACATGCCTAACACGGGTGCATGCAAAGGCAACAAATCAAACATGTGAATCAGTTGTGACAAGTATTATTTACATGACATTGTTGTAGTGATGCACCAATCAATCAGCCAGAGGTGGGAATCTGCCAATTCCTTGATCATCTCTGATCAGAGCTTTTCAAATACTGAAAAGCATAGATTTTTTGCTTGTTTGTTTGTTTTTCATTATTTAGAAGAAGAGCATGTGTTTTGAAGTTCTTTCCCGAGTTGGATAAAAATCGAGTTAAGTTTGAGGACCAATATGCTTTGAAGTGCAAATGGTAATAAATGTCTAATAACTTAATTTTGTGCTGGAAAATATCTCTTCTATCAAAAAACCTTGAAGCATGCTGATTTTGTTTCCTACGTGTTGAGAAACTGTTATAAGCCAGAAAAAGTCTGAAAAATAATTAAATCCTCATGTTGAAGGGATGTATCTATCAATTAGAGCTCACGTGTGTCCAATGTTCCTTTAATTGACTCTGTTCAGTGATCTGTTGGACAAATCTGATTTATTTTTCCAATTGTTTAGCTACATCAAAACTATGAAGTCCTACAATTATTGGTCAACAAACACACCCATCAGTAGCATGTAATTGTATGTAATCTTTGTAGTTTTGTAGAAAAACAGTATGCATTTGCTGTATGTTCTGTTGGATTCCATGATATTACTATAAAAAAAAAACATGCTGCAGATTTCAACTGTTAAATGTGTCGTCCTTTAAAGAACAAACAGAACAGTTGAATCAGAATTGGTATGTCAGACTTTCAAGAAAATCAGAAATCTAAATTGGCCCAGAGAAGTCTGACCGGTGCATCTTTACCTTGCAATCGTTTGAGTAATGAACAAAAAGCACACATATGTGAGTAATCTTTGAATCATTATACATGTAGATGCAGCAGTGACCAGAAACAGCAAATTTTGTCTTCAATCTTTGTCTTTTACCTTCAATCGTAGGTAAAAGACTCAAAAATCAACATTTTGTTGGCTTTTACTAAACAAATCAAAGAAAGAAATCCCACAGTTTTCAGTGTATGAATGCACCAACCAACAGCAAATTAGTGTTTTTTTTAATTTTTATTTAATCTACATCAGTAAACTTGACATGTTTGATGCATTAATGAGGACAATCTTGTAATATCTTAATTTGCTGCTGATTTAAAAAAGATTACTTATATAAAAGAACTTGCAGTACTTTTTTCCCCTATTTATATGTGGAAAAATTTGAAGTGGTCAAAATCAGAGTCACAAAAAAATCTATGTCTGAGGAAAAAAAGCCTGATTGGTGCATTTCTACTTGACTGCAGATAAAAAATGTAAATAAATGAAATTAAAAAATAATAGCTTCAATTTGCTCATCTAAGTTCAATTGATTAAACCATTTGCAGCTGTTTGAGTTTGATCATGATGCTGTTTTGTTTACTATTAATCAAATCACAATTATGTCTAATCTATACTGCATAAGGCATTGGATCTTAACATGAACAGCAAACCAATTTCTGTTATATCTCTGTCTATATTTAATTACTTTTTATAGCAAGAAAACAACAATTAATTACAAAGTTAGCCATTAGAGGAGGCATGTTAATTAGAAATACTAACCTCTTTGACACTTTCTGTTTTTTATAATGACCGGATAACGCAATTCTATTTTTCCCCTTATCTAGCTGATTCCTTTTTTTTTTTTCGCCGTTTTACAACCCGACAACTTGTTTGCATGGAGAGTCTGTGCGTCAGCACTCAATCTGGCTGTTTCTCCTCCTCCTGACAGGGATCCAGAGTCACTGAGTAGGTGAAGACTGCACGTGTTAAATGCTCACTTCAAGCCTTCCAGCGACACAGCAACTGCTCGTTTAACTGCTGTCCTGCTCAGTGACCATATTTACGATGGCGTCCAGTCTGACGTGCACGGGTGTAATCTGGGCCCTGCTGTCCCTGCTATGTGCCGCTGCTTCCTGCGTTGGCTTCTTCATGCCCTACTGGCTGCTGGGAACGCAGATGGACAAGCCCGTGTCTTTTGGCACCTTCCGCCGTTGCTCCTACCCGGTGAGAGACGAGGAGAAGCAGATCACGGTGATGCTGGAGCAGTGCGGCCGCTACGCGTCCTTCCACGGCATCCCGAGCCTGCACTGGAGGATCTGCACGGTGGTGACGGGCGTGGGCTGCGGCCTCCTCCTGCTGGTGGCCCTCACAGGTCTGATGGGCTGCTGCATCTCCGACCTCATCTCCCGTACGATCGGCCGTGTGGCCGGTGGAATCCAGTTTGTTGGAGGTGAGCAAAGTGGTGTGAAGCTGAACTCTGCTTTCCCTGTTTTGATTTGGGGTTAATATTTAGGAAACGCTCAGTTTAATATATATATATTTTAAAAAATCACTGTATTTAAAAACTTCTGGAAATTCTCCACAAACTTTTATAAACATAGAATTGGCTTCAATTGCAACTTCAAATACATTGAAGTTGCAGTTAAAGATTTTATGTGAAAGACCAACACTTTCACATATGAAGATTTTATGTGAAAGACCAACACAAAGAAGAATAATTAAGAAGGGTTTTCATTTTCTTTTTAAATTGTATTCAGTCTCCCAACTCTAGTACTACTAAACATAACACAGTACAACCGTCAGAAGTTGCCTAATTAGAAAATAGACTCAATTAGTGTGTACTGTAATATCAGCAAAAATAAATAAATAATAAACAAAACAAAAAAAATCAAATATATAACAATATCCTAAACTTTGGACATCTGAGGAGAACAACTAAAAACAGACAAGAAGAGTTCAAATCTGTAGCGCAGGTGGAAAAATCTGTGGACAAAGCACTCCACAATTTGACCTTTATGGAACACTGGGTGGAAAAATTAATTGTAGAAAAAAAAATCTGTAAGACATCTAGTCCAAGGTTTGCCATAACATGTGTAAGGAACACAGCAAACATGTGGAACAAGGTGATGTGATTAGATTAAGCAAATATTTCACACTCTGAAACTTGGTGGTGGTAGGATCATGCTGTGGGAATGCTTTGCTTCAGCACGGATATTGAAGTTGGTGACCTTTAATGTAAAGATGGGAGGAACAAAATCTGTTGGAAGCTGGAAGGGATTTGAGACCTGAGTTGGGTTTCTTGCTCCAGCGGGACAATGACCCTAAATATACAGCCTAAGCTACAATGAAATAGACCATCTGTATGTGTTAGAATGGTCCAGTCAAAGTCCAGACCTAGGTGCAGTTGATAATCTGTGGAAAGCCAAGAGAAAAGTCAAGTGATATCAGAAAATTGCTGGTCACAATGTTAACTTCTAGAAGTGCACAACAGTAAAAGACTTGTAGCTCGAGGCGGTTTTATAAAGTTTTGCTGTCTGTAAAAACATGTATCTTTTTCTTACATCCTTAAAATTGCTCAGTATTTTGTGTTGTTACATTATATTAAATCCCAATAAAATACATTAAAGTTTGTTTTTGCAATGTGACAAAATGTGAAAAAGTTCAAGAGAAAGTGATTCAAGTTTTAAAGGCTGTATTTAAGTTCTTATGGACATAGTTTCATAGAGATTTCAACAAAGCATTGGTGAGGAAATTAAAGATTTATACATATCGTAGCTCTGCTGACTTCCAGCAGTACACCCTGCTTCTCTGCTGAACAGGAAATGAGGTCTCCTTCTGAGCTTTAGTTGTGCTTCTGAAGTTCTTTTTAGATTTTTTTCTTTCATTTTTTTTCTGCAGACTTATGTTTGGAATGAAGCAAGATTGTTGTTAGAATGGTTTTAAACATTGCACATCAAACTGGATTTCTAATGAAACAAAAAGTCTCGCTGTGTTTGCAAGTGTTTGGCTGCAGTTCACTGAAACATTCGGACTGCGTCTGGTAATCTTTCCTTGTGAAGTTATGGAAAGCCATCAAATGAGCTCAAATTCTGTTCTTCGTTTGATATTTTTAAGTTTTAAAGAAGTCCCCTCACTTTTTTTTTTTTTTGCTCTCAGAGAAACAAACACTGCAGAAACCACGTTTTGTTTGTCTGTTTGCAGTAAGTTAGACCCAGCTTGGCTCGGCACCAGCTTTTGTTTGTGTGCGTGCGCTGTTTGGCTTTTTGCACATGTGCTCTCTCGGGACGGGAGGTCTGAGGGAAGGCTTCCACTGAAGCTGCAAATTTTCCCCCTCGCCCCAGTTTAAGAAGCTGTGGCGCTCCAGTCCCTCTCATTAACTCAGAAGACGTTTGCTTGCATACTGTGGCTCACCACTCTGCTGTTTGCAATCCTCGTCACTTCGGCTTGGATTTAAAATGTGACGGGACAGAGAAGCAGGTTGCGAGCTGATTTGATGGAGCTGCTGGGTTTTCCAGAAGGAAAAATAAAGAATCTACAGAAGACTAGCATGTCCTAATTCTAAAAGGCTTAGCTTCACGGGAACTTCTTCAGCATTAATGATGTATAATAAGGCGGATGATTAAGGTGAAGACTGCTTGGGTTACTCTGAAGTCTGCCCTTTTTACATAAGGAAAGCTTCTTTAAAGCTCCACAGCTATATACAAGCTGCTATATTTGGTTGCAGGATTAAAAAATTCCTGTCTGTCTTTTTTTTTTTCCTCTCGCAGACTCACAAATCCAGACACGCATGAATTTAGACAGTGGGAGAGTGAAGAAAGGCGGTATACAATGCAAGAGACACCGCTCGGGTCTTTTCATCTTGAATGCTATAGCGAGCCAAAGGGCAGAGATGTCTCAGAAGGGCTAATTGGAAGTGACACAACTGAGAAGCTCAGTGGGCTGTTGCATGTATTGTCTTCTGTCACTTCCAAAAGAGTGCCGAGATATTCAGGCGGGCGAGGGAGGCCGAGGGGAAAGGAGTGATTGAAACATTCGGCGTTCGTTTCTTATTAGCTGCGAGAAATAAAGATCCGCAGGGAAGCAGGCGGGGTGGGGGCCGAGAAGTGCGATCAGATATCGGTGATTAGCGGGAACAGGGAGAGGAAGTAAATGTGACGAGCAGTGAAAGCGAAGTGTGAGCCTCGCGGTTGGCTGTTTGGTGGTGATCCTGTACATCCTTCTGCGCTTTCCCTCAACCTCTTGAGGATCACTAATTAAGAGAGGGCAGGGCGTTGTGGAGGTTGCCACAAATAAAATATCAAGCTGAGATCATCTTGCTATTTATCTCACTTCCATGAAACAGATCTTAACTACTAAACAAATCAAACCTAAAAGGTTTCATCAGTTCTTTATGTGATTAACCGCAGCTCCCGATAGGAAAACTCTCCAATTGCTTCATCCGAGCACAAGGAAGTGAATGTTGCTCCAGAGGTTGTTCCTTGCTAATGGTTGTGGATTTTAGTCGCAGCATGGAATGTTATCAGATTCATAAATCAAAGGCCTGGGAGCTTCATCTGATTTACATTAAACAGCTTTCCCCCCTTTTGCTTCACAGTTTCTTGTTTTAGTCATCCACAGCGGTGCACGCACTGGAACGGATGTGGCACAGGCGAGCGGTTCAGACATTTAAAGATTCTTGACTCGGATTTGGTTGTTAGGGGATTTGGTCCCTCGCCCCCTCCCGCAGAGGCCTGCCCTGTCTATTCGGGCACCTCATGCAGAACCGCACACAGCAGGAGGAAAAGCTGTTTAAGCTTTGTTTTTAACAGTCACGATTTAGGCCAGCTCTAAACCCATTTTTCCTGCTTTGTGTGTATCCTTCTATCACAGTAAGTACTTGTGTGTGTCCATTTCCAGAGTGATTCAGTACATTATTTGTATCCTTTAAACTTTTCTGACTTTTTGACATGTGGCAACCACAAACTTCAGTGTTCTTTACTGGGCGTGTGTGTAATAAGCCAAAACGAAGAAAAACAATATATCTAGTCCGAGTGAATTCTGGAAGAAAATCTGTTTGTGGCTAGAAAACACTTCTGACTTGTGACACACCTACAGCTGGAGCTACAATCAAATGGTTTAAATTAGGGGTGTCCAACTCCATGTCTCAGTGGCTGGAGTTCTGCAGGATGTGTCCCTGCTGTGGTATGCTTGAACCAAATAGTTGAATCCTCCTCATGGGCCCGAGAAGACTAGCAAAGGCCTTGTGATGAATAATTCATCTGAATATTTGATGTTCACATGACTTGAACAAGAAAAAAAAAAACATCTAAGACATGTGAGACACTGCAGGTTTTACCTAAATATAAGTGACAGTTTTACATTTCTTATTTTAATAATTAGGAACTGCCAGAAACTGGCCAAAAACTAACACCGCTCATCACCCTGAATGCAACACGCTCGTGGAACTTTGTGAGCAACTTTTTTTCAGGCATCAAAGGTTTTATAAAAACCATTGGAGACAGTTTTAAATACTATACATTATTAAGAAGAATCAGTTTTCATTTGAAGTATTTATGACTGGCAGTACGTTTGAGAGCTATACCAGAGCTGGTATCTGATCTGCTTCTTATTCTGTAGGAATGTTTCTCAAAAATAAATAGCTGTGGTGGAGTTAGGGCTCAAAAACAGTTGCTAAACTTTATTCAAACACAGTTGTGCTATGATGGGAGAGAAATACGCTGGGGGAACAATGGATCTCTTTATATTCCAGTTTAATGTTTTTCCCTTTTAAATTTCATTGGAGGTTAATTTCTCAGAACTTTTAATAAAATTTCCTTTCTCCCTATTGAGCTAGGCTTGAGAAATTGTCGTCTTGTTTAACCATCAAAAAGTGCTGCAGACTTAATGCTAAATATTTTCTTTAGTATAAAATCTGCAGATGTTTCCAAATGCTAAATTCCTAGCAGTGGCTGCCTCTCAGAACTGATTAAATGGAGCGATTTTAGTAAAATGTGCTGCGAACTGGCTCAGACATCTGGGTTTTTGTCTCAGATCTCCAAACCTTGCCTGAGACAGTCTAATTTTCTCGCTGTGTGACTGGCTTTAAGGGATTTATATCGTAGATTTGCTAGATGCCAAAGCCAATGATAGCTTAAAAATGAAATCTCAAAATTAATTTCAAACTGGCAGAGAAAGGGATGGGAGTATGCCAGAAGCCCAGAAGTCTGACCCATTTTTCCATTGCACCTGATATGAGACCTTGTGGCTTTGCTTTAAAGAATAATGGTCTGCTAATTAGTGCATGCCTGTTTGATAAATAACAAAAGGCAACAGCATCTGTTCTCAGTACATAAAGCAATGCACATTTTAATGGGTATCTTGTTGAGAAGAACATTCAACTGAAACTTCAGAAAAAAATTCTCATGATTGGTTTTGAGTTTATTTTTGTCTGAGTTCTGTATTTCCTTTGGTTCTGCTTATTCACATTATCCTTTGTACTACAGTGTTGTGAAAAAGTATTTTCTTTCATTGTCACTCTTACATTTTTCAGATTGTCCAACAAATCTTAATAGTATACAAAGATAGTCTGACAAAATGTAAAATCCCAAAGTGCCCTGAATATCGCTATGCTTGTAGAATGAGGACACCGCTTAAATAGAACTTACATGGTAATGTGAAGTAGGTTAAATAATGTCAAAAAGTAACTCATCACCCTGATCTAAAGAAACTCAAGAACAGATGAGTAACGTATTATTGAAATCTGCCTACCTGTAAATAGTTAGAAAGCCTTTTGGATTCCAGAAACCACGATAAGAATCATTAGCTACAAACAGGGAACAGTGGCAAACCTTCCTTGAAGTGTCCGGTTTACCAAAACAGCTTTAATGATTCATCCAGGAAAGAACCCAAAACAAAATCTAAACCACTCACTTGCTGCAGTTTAAGACAGTTTTCATGATTCATCAATTAAACAAGAGGGTAGGCATAAATGGCAGACACTGCTGACTAAACAGGAACACAAAAGGTGAGCATTTGTGATAGCTTTTCAGACAAATAAAATCATACCTACAGTTGAACATGGAGGTTGCAGCGTGATGGTTTGGAGCTGCTTCTGCTGTTTTAGGGACCTTGAAGACTTTGACTTCCTTTAAGTAACCATGATATATCCTCTAAAAGAAAAGTCTGAAAGAAAATGTTTGGCCCATAGGCCGTCACTGGTGTTTTGCAACAAAGACATAAATGGCTCAGGAAAACAAAATGAAGGATGTAGAGTGGCCTATTCGAAGTATGATGTTAATTCTGATTGATGTTATGTGATGTCACCTTAAACTGCTTATTTATGCTAAGAAAAAAAAACCTGCGGTGTGGCTGAGTTTGTAACAATCCTGCAAATAGAAGTAAAACAGAATTTGTCCACATAGAGAGAAAACACTTGTCATTTAGGTGAAATGCTTAATATTATATCTTGCTGCCAAAGTTTAGGAGCAATTATTTTTTTTAATAAACCTATTTAGGGGGAAAAAAAGATTTTTTTTTTTACCTTTTTGTCATTAAATACTTCTACAGGAACTTGCCTGTTTTCTTCATGCATTGGGAACAATTTGATATCTTATGGGTTTAATTCATGTGAGAAAATTATTACTTTTTTTTTTCAGTCAGTGAATCAAAAAAAAAAAAAAAAGATTATTTGAACAGTATTGGGTCCAGAGGAACCAAAATTGAAACATTATTTTTCAAAACATGACTGAATCTCTCAAAAATATTGTTTTGACCTGCAGAGAATATCAGTGCAACCAAACTCATTTTAGCTCCTGATAAAAATGTCAGGCGAGATGGCCGCTCGAAGCTGGAGAGTGCAAACCATATTTCACTGAGGACGTGTACAAACTGCTGAGTCTTCAGAAAATGAAGGTGAAAACAACAAGACAAACACTGCGATGCATGACGGCCTTTTCCGGGAGTTTGTTGGGACAGCTTGCGGTGGGGACGCAGAGGACTTTCTTACAGGCTGCTGCTGCGTGAACTTGCGAGGTGACGCATCCCTCGGGGACGAAGCTCAGGTTTGAAATAGCTCCATGCAGCATTTTCGCTATCATTAGGGAGGGCTGTGGTCAGAAGGGAATTCCGTAATCTGAATATTTCTGTCAATGTTGGGTAAAGTACAAAGAACTGTTTGGTTTGTAAGGGGAAATTTAATGCCATCAGGGTGCGATGAGATTAAATTATTGATTAGAGACATTTAATGTCTATTACATTATACATTAGTCAAGAGTTCTGACAGCTCTTTGATAAACTCAGATCAGAAAATGTGGGTTTTCTCATGCGGCTCAATTTCCCTGTGAGGCGTTCTGGAGCAAAGTGACAAACTTGTCTTTCAGTTGACACGTATTTATCTTTTGAACACTTGAAAAGCTTTAGATTCTGAGCTACAAAAGTGTCTGAACTTTCAAATAGGTTTAAATAAAATATCATTTAACCAAAGCTGATTAAACACAGATTTTTTTTTCCCCTAACTAAAGGCTGTTTTTGTGGAGGGGAAACGATGCAGCATTTTGGCTCTTACCTCCAGAGTTTGAACAGATTTGTTGGCAGCTCTGGTTGAATACTTCCCACCCCGCCTCCACTGAAGCTGCAGTTGATCTGAAATATCAAATAATTGGCCGTGGTGGGAAAGCTTCTCCATTTGGTTTTCTGGTTGAATGGCTGTGTTTACTTCTGTTTGCTACGTTTTTGCAGACACTGGTGTGGAATGTCAGGATAGGAACAATGTGCCTGGAGGATTCACAGATATAACTGTGTTTCACCTGAGTTTTATGCCTATTTAAAAAGAGTAGCTCAGGATTTTGGAGCTGTACTTCATATACTTCAGCTGCTCTAAGCATGCTTTCAGCACCGCTTTGCTTTTTATATATGACAGTTACTCTAACAGGAAAAGCTTCATTCTGTTTTAAGTTGTGACACAAGAGTATTATCTGTGGATCTTCAAAACAAAAATGGTTAGTTGGGGAAAATATGAAAAACAAAAACTGTGTGATAACTTGGTATCATGCCTGTGCACACCTTTAAACTAGAACATTTTTGAAATAACGTTTGTCCTGTTTCAGCATTCAATCTTTAGAATGATTCTATCAGTACTCGGCATCTTGACTTGACAATATTTGACTACTCTGCTTTGCGAATGGTCTCCAAATCTTTCATGTGCTGTCCACACTTCATTTGATACCACAGAGATCATTTAAGTAAAGATTTCAGGCTAAAACTGACAGGTTTTCAGAACAATTCATAACTTCATCCACCTCATTTCTATCTGAAGAGAAGTCTCTCCAAACCCTGATGTTGCCACCACCATGTTTCCCTCTGGATGAAATGTCCTGGCTGTAATATACAGTGTTGGTTGTTTTCCAAGTAGATCATTTGGCGTGAGTCATCGTCCAAAGGTCCGACTTTGGATCCTTCCGGGCAAAACACATACTTCCACTTTGTTTAGAGAGATTTTTTGTTTCGTCTAAAGGTTTTCTATAGAGCATTTTAACCATACCCCTTAACCTAGACATATGAAGAATATGAACTATTTTTGTTTCATGTAAAACACAACCTGTACTTGTTGTAAACTTTTGAAGCTCCCTCAGTGTTGCTTTCAGCTTCTTCGGCAGCCTCCCCTACCAGCTTAAATATTTTCTTTTCTTCAACTGAAGACAAATCTCCAGTTTTTAAAACACTCTCTTTGTCTCATATTTTCCTGGGCTATGGGTAACTACATGCTAAGTAAGTGGCCAATGCAAACATAATGACATTTAAAGCTTCATTAAATATCCTTCATATAAACCGTTTTAGAGACTAGAGATGTTTTATGACGTTAGCAGTGTGGTCTGTTTTTGACCCCCTCTACTGACTGAACTCCAATATTATTAGACAAACAAGTCCAAAAATGTGGATATTTACTGCTTACAAACTTTTAACTAAACTTCATTTCAAAAACCTGAACTACCCCTTTAAATGTAGAACTTACCAGGTATCTAAATTGCCAGTAAAGGTGACCTGTTAAACACAACATGTAATATAGAAGTCTGGTCATGTGCCATCGAGGCCACATGAAATTAACTGCTCCACGTCTGTCTGCACTCCCTTTGAGGCTCAGAGGGTACACCAAGGGCATGAGCACGAGTTATAGGTATAAAGACACATCTATAAATTACAGATGGGCGGCCTTTATTGCCACCATAATTTTGCCAAAGGTTGCTTGGCTTCGTCTCGTGTCGTCCTGTGTCAGAGCCGTACCAGCGCCGCCAGGAGCTTTGTCCTTGTGCCGGCTTTGGGAGCTCTTGCCAGCTGGATCCCACCCAGCTCCAGAATGTTGCGCTTCCACTCCCCTCTCACCGCCGGCTCTCATTTTCAAGAGGTACAACAACATGAAATCGCATCCATATGAGGAAGGCTCCAGGATGAAGAGCTCATCTTCCTGTCTGGAACAGTGTCTCTTGACACTCTTTGTTTAATGGTGTCGCGTCGCAACACATTTCCGGAGAGCTGGGTAAACATTTCCCTGATGCGCTGTATTCCTTCCTCCTTACAGGCCTGCCAGTTTGGTGGGATGAAGATGATGATGAACTGCGTTGTCTTGTTTGTCGTGCAGCGATTGAATAAAGCGAATGAGATTTCAGTAGCACATATGTTTAAACCACAACTTTATTTTTTTTGCTGTGGACATGAGCTTTGTGTAATGGTGTTTAGAACGCTCTCTCGCTCTTCATTGGGTACGTTTCCGGCCTCTAATGGTTATAAAGTGGATCTCTCTTCCTCTGGGTTGATTGATCACCTAAAGTACAGACCACTCTTGCACTGTAATATGCTCATTCAGCCCAGCAGCCTTTTTTTCTGGATGTACAGTTCTCTCAAACCCCCACCGACTACAACGATGTTTGGAGTCAGAGAGCCGTGAAACGTAGCCTGTGTGCCAGAGGCGCTCTGTTCTCCCCAGTGCTTCAGTCCATCCTCACTTTCTCTTCAGATTCTCCTCTTTCTGTCTTTTATCTGTTTTTGTTTCTTCTGTATTATTTCCAGTTCCTTCGGTCTTTAACTCTGATTTCACCTTTCCCCCTATTCCTGCTTTCTGTCCACCCATCTGTCCCTCTGCTCTGCTCCTTCACCTCCTCCTTCCCGCAGATGAGGTCAGCAACCAGTGACCCGGAGAACGAACCGGGGTTCAGACAGAAACACGGAACAAAAAGAACAAGATACAAAAAAATACCATGTTAAAAATAACGAGAGAGACAGTAACAGAGACAAGGGCGGAAAGGCTGGCATCAGCAGGGATTTAGTTTTGTCAAACAGGAAGTGTGTGGAACCAAA
This sequence comes from Poecilia reticulata, assembly GCF_904066995.2. Taxonomy (NCBI): domain Eukaryota; kingdom Metazoa; phylum Chordata; class Actinopteri; order Cyprinodontiformes; family Poeciliidae; genus Poecilia; species Poecilia reticulata. The sequence goes on from NC_088842.1 coordinate 27,622,811, forward strand.
GAAGAGACAGAAGGGTTATTTCAGTAAACCCCTCTGTTAAGTCATTGTTGTTGCTGGTACAGCAGCAGGCATGCTGCATATTGAGCTGTTTTTTTTTTCTGTCACTGGGTACAAAACTGGTCCAGAAAGCGTGTCTGGTGTGTCTGCAGTCATGTCTGGCATTGCTGCAGCTGTAAAAACAGAGAGCTGTGGGAGTTTGACAGCAGAGGAATGAATTCAGAAAGCACAGGAATTTGGTTATAAAAAATAATCTAGTGAAGGATTTGTTTGTTCATAGAAAACGGCTTTAAAAAAAATCAATAACCAAAATATCTAGTGGTGTACTGTGAGTTTTTTTTTTTTTTTTTTGAGTCAGATCTAAAGATTTCCCAATTAAAACGTTTATCTTGGTTTCCAATCATTGATTTTTCTTTAAGCTTTGGCCAATGCCCGACATGTTAACATGTGTTAACATTTCTTAACACATGTTTTTAAAATATCAATTGGCAGAAACTTTTTGCCAATAGATTTTCTCACAAAAAAAAAAAAGAAAATATTTTCACATTTAAGAAGTTAAAAATTTTAAGACTCTCTTAGGCCTTACATTGAGATCATATTTTTTGTCTGCTTTTTTAAAATCCTCCAGAATTCCCCATCTGGACTTATGCCTCTGATATAAACTCATCAACCTTCAACAACCTTTGTTTTGCAGCTGTTTTTTTGTGTCAGAATTATGCTCAATAAAATAAAACTACCCCAAATATGACAGACAGTGGCACAGCGGTGGCTTCTGGGCTGCAAGGTTCTTTTCAGATATGAGCTGCTTTTCAGCTGAGCATGTCAGCCTGTCGATAGGAGGACGTGGGCGGTTTTCTGTGAACATGTAGCGATAATCTGTTGTGTGTCTCTGTGAAAGAGCTTCGGCTTGTAGCTCGTAACATTTTGGTATCACTTTTAGGGCAGCATGTTAGAATGGAATGTTGTCACAGTAAAGATAAGCTAAGTCGTGCTAACCTTGCTTTATTTTGTTCTGCACCAGCGGCATCTTTTATCACAACACCTGAGCCGAGTAAATGGGTAGAAAGCTCTGTTGATAGTTAGAAACTCTTTTTTTTTGTTGCTCTTTTATTGGCAGGTTGAGGGGAGTTGGAAGTTAATATTAACACAGATTGATGAGCATTGTGTTATTAACTATAAGTGTAAGAAACCATCCAGGGTTCTTACTAAGTTAAAATAGGAAGAAACCTATACAACGCCTTTTTTAAGCTTTCATACCCTTTCAGTATCACACAATGGCTGTCAACTGACAGACCAGGCAAGGAGAGCATTAATTACAAAAGCAACCAAGAAGTCTATTGTAACATTGGAGGAGCTGCAGAGATCCACATCTCAGGTGTGAGAATCAGTTGACTGGACGTTTAGTTCAGACTAGTCATATAGGAGAGCACGGCAAACATGTGGATGGTCAAAATACCAACATTCACATTTTTAGCATTTTTAGCAACTTTATGTATGGAAGAAAACTAACACTTCCCATTGCCCTGAACACATCGCCCCCAACTTGGAATATGGTGGCTGTAGGGATGTTGTTTCTCAGAAGGGACAGGAAAGCTGGTCAGAGTTCACGTGAACATGGACGGAGTAAAATACAGTAACATTTAGCAAATAAATCTGTTGGAGGCTTCAAAAAACTTTAAACTGGGGAGTTTAAACTTTAAATTGTCCTGCTGGAGATCACTCTGGAGATCACTCTCCAGCAGGACAATGATCCAAAATAAAAAACAGAGTTGCAACAGAATTTTAGATGATCCACTTTACAATTCTGCCCTACTTTGTGTTTATCTGACATATAAAATATAGATAAAATAAAATAAAGTTTGTGACTGCAGCTTAACAAAAAGTGAAAAAAAATCGAGGCAGTATGGCAACTTTAGCTAGGCATTCCATATACAGTTCCTCCAGTCCACTCCCAGTAGAGATTTCACAACCGAGTTTTATGTAAACATGTTGAAACAAAAATTGGAGGACTTCGCCATTAGGTTTCACTAGATTAGACACCTCTACAATCTGAAAAGCCATTAATGCTACATTTTTTGTGTATAGAAAGCACCTTTATTTTTGTACAGCGCTGCTTTTATTGGAGCTGCACAGTAAATTAAATTGCAGTTGTCATCACTTCAGTGTGTGCAATATTGCAATTGCAAAGGAATGCTTAGATGCAATATATTGTAGGTTATTATATTTAAAGTGAGAGGAATCCATACATGGCTCTGCATATGGCTAGTTGAATGAACTTTACATAAATGAGAGGAGAAAAGAGATAAAAATGGTTAATTGTGATGAGTATCTTCGTCACAATTTTAAGGGAGTGTTTTTTAATCAAATCTTTTCTTTATATTATGGAGTTCCAGCTTTTGTCTTTACATTCTAATATTAGAAGTTGGAGTGACATTGCCGAAATCTGAATATTTTCAGACTCGGGAACCTTCATTTCTAAATATCCATGTTCAGCCTGTTATTGCATCATTACCATTAGATACAAAACAAAAACAAACTAATATGCTCGGAAATGTTGTTCATTTAAAGGCGCTGCACAAAATAGTGTTTTACTTTAATGATTCTGGGCTAATGCACAAGAAGTTAACCGTTAACATGCAACTAATGTGAAACAATCTCAGATTTAATTTTAATTAAGTCACTTGGGCCAAAGTGGTAGCACAATATTTGTATCATCAGGATTGTATTATTTGGTCTTTTTAATATTGTATTTATTTAGTCGCGCTAAAAATCTCTTTGTCGGGGAGGGTTGTTTTTTTTTGTTTTTTTTTAGCTCTCTCTGGTTGAAAACAGGGATAGGAACCAAAAGACAGAGGAAATAGCTGTTAACTTGTCACATCCTTGCTGCAGACACCTGAAACAGTGAATATGTGTGAGGAGATGAATCACCCGGCAGACAGATGCCTAGCAGATGGTGGAGGCTCCACGTCTCTGTATCAGAGGTGACACACATTGTGGAGGGCATGTTTGATGCCCCTGCTGGAGCCTGCGCCCGCAGTGAGCAATACTTTAGTCACCTATGAAAACAAGAACAAACTCCTTTCAAGCAGGCGAACAAACGGAAGACCAGGAGGAAAACATTCACCACATGTTGTGACCAATAGCAGATAAACGAGATAACCGGGGGAACCCGCATTTGACCCGCTACAGATACCTTTCACTGAGTCAGAGGCTGAATAAATGTAGAGGTATAGATTGGCCATAAGTCCTGTGGGATAAAGTAGTTTGCTCAGTATTCATGGCCTGGTTTTACAGTCTCAGAGGCACCATGCCTTTAACTCTACAGTTAATTATCTCGTTCATCCTGATGAGGGGAATGTGGGGTCAATACTTCTTTTGTGTTGCCCTCTGGTGGGTCAAGTAGCAGAGCTATGAGAAACCAAAACTGATGCTGGATATATGGAGGCAAATTCACAGCTTAATATGAAGCACGGTGCAGAGATGACTCTGTATTAACTGAAAAACAGCCTCAGTACTCTCTTTGTTTTTTTTTTTACCTTAAAAACTACTGATACAAACACACCTCATAATCCTAGGGGATAATTCACACACTCTCACAGGAGAGAGCCATTTCTTCCCTTTAAGTTGGGAATGCCTTATTGCTTTTTTTTTCTCCAAGTCTTCAAGATTCTCAGTGATATAAAGATGTGGTGTGGCATTCAGGGCCCTCTTAAAGAATCTAAATGAGTTTCCACCATTTTATGCAGGATTAGATCAGCTTACTCCAGTAGGAAAGGTCACCCAGACAATTGCCGTCATACTCCCAAACACCGACAACAGGTGAGGAAGGCGTAAAAAGTAGTTGTAGATCAGCTCAGCGGGGGGGATGTGGGTCACCTGTGCTCAGGCGTTTGTCTGTCAGGCATCCTGTCATGACCTGATGTCAGCAGCTGCAGGTGTGAAAGGCTTGTTTACCCTTTGAAGTGAGAATTGCTAATTTTCTCGTATCTCTGAGTGTGTTTTTAAAAGACTCTGTAAATATTCAGTGGGTAATAAATCAGCACATTCTAATTCCAGCATTTAGTAGTCTTCTGTTCCCACCTGCTTTCAATAATAGTGAACTTGAATAACCTGTAATAAAGTTCAGTCGTCCATAAATTTGGATATTTGTTCCTTTGCATAATTTAACAGAAGCCAAACTTTGCAAATTATTCAGTTTTGACCCTTTAGCTGTCCACCAGAAAGGCAAAGAAGAAGAGGATGAAAGTGCCACTCTGCGTGCAAATAAAAATGGCATCACCAGAAGTCATTTCAAGTTAATAAATTGAATTATTGAATTGTATTTTAAGAGACTGGTATTATTTTAGTGGAACTGTCCAGAATACATGTCACTTTAGCAGTGGAAAAAGTATTAAAATAATTCATTATGGAATCAGTTTTTTACATCACAAAAACAAGGTATTTTAACAGGAGCATATAGATTTTAATACCCACTGTGGGTCTGCATGTGGTTTAGTGTATCAATGACCTCTGTGCCGAGACCGGCATCCCCTTCTCCTGTCTGCCTCAAGGAATGTTGGGAATTTAGGGGTAAATATATTCTGCTGCTTGCCTCAGATCACCACCACACATTTAAAATGAGACATGATGTTCAAATGAACATCCGTATGTCTTGTTTAGTTTGTGATTTGAATGATAACGGAGTCCACGATTTCTTCTTTTCTCCCATTACATATTCAGCTCATGTGAACTAGAAATGACAGCTCCCCCGAGAGACAGTGTGACTGAGTTTGTTTGTCGAGTGATCAATACAAATAAGGGCATCTTTGAAATTGGTACATTTTCATTGTGGGGTTTTTTGTTTTTGTTTTTTAATAAATTTCAAAGCTTCTGGGGGGGGACACACACCAAGGGCATTTTGGTGAATTGGAGCAATAAGCAAAATGTCATTCTCATCACTATCATAGAATGACAGCTTCCAAATGTGCCGCATGAAATTAAGTATGGTGGGAGAAAAAAAAAAAGAGTGTTTGCCTCATTTTTTCCCTTTTCTTTTTTCTGAGGCCGGCATAAGCTGGTGAATAATCACCCCTTTGTGGCTTATGGCTGTATATGGTGTAGATGCTGGGAATCTTTTGACTGTTTGGGTAGAACTTAGCTTTGCTTTACTTCCCAGGGCTCTCATTCCAGCTGGCCAGCAGCAGTTGGGTGGGCTTTTCTAATAAGATTCTGTTTCCACAGCAGCATGGGGTGCAGACACAGAGGAGAAAATGGAGAAAGTTTCAAGATGTGGGAAACGTCCCTGGAGTTTTCTAATGGCTTGAGATCCGCTGTTCAAGATAAACAGTTTGAGCTGCAAGTTGCCTTGAGATTCGGAGGCAACACGCCACCATTCTGTTAACAGTACACTCTGCTCCCCGAGTCTATTTTGGTCCTCCTCGGGCAGATTGTTTTCAGGCTTCAACAGTTAAACGGCACTGTGGCGACTGCCCTTTAAGTGAACTTGAATAAGGGGAAAAATATTTAGCAACAGCATGAAGGCATAAACAAACAGGAACAAAAATACTCCAGGTTGGCTGTGCAGCCAACTCTGTGAAAGTAAATATAGTGCAATTGTAAAATGATGCTAAATTTCCCAATGTGTTTCTGTTTCTGTGTTGTCAGTTTCTGTTTCTGTTAAAGTCTCCAAGTTAAAGCTCTGTTTATTCACAGTTAAGGGCTTTTCATATTATTTTAAATTTGGCATTTAAATCCGAATCTAGCCTGGTGCTAAGCAGGAAGGAACCAGTTAAAGCCACGCCTGTGGAGACCCAACACTGTATATGCAAAATGATACATACTGTATAGACTCATCTACAAATACACACCTTCACTGACATTTGGTTAGCTGCTTCTTACCAAGTTGCATGTTGATTACGCACTAGAAGTTTGTTAATGGCAGGAAGAAGTGCGTCAGGCAGGATATCTGACCACTGCACGAGACAGACCTGGTTAAATATATGTTTATCTTTTACTTTATGTTACATCAGACATTTCAATTCTGATAAATTTTTTAAAATTTATTTTATTTACATATACTTCACAAGGTAGAGCTAGGTGGCTAGGCTACTAGCTTTTCTTTTACATTTTAATTAAGTTCCAAACAATTTTGTAATTAGTAAAAAAATAAATTATTTTGAAAATGTAGATAATATAAAAAGAATTTTGGATTTCCATAAAAAAACTGAACTTTGTAAACTTTACAATTACATTCTTGATTAAAAAAAAAATAGCGATAGGGAGACACAAATACACAATTAACATTCCATAATGTTAGGTTTCCTCTTCGGCCGAAGCGACTTAAGTAAAATTATATTTGAGATGGAATGCATGTTGATGTTTAACTTCTTGACTTATTTGAGCACAACAATGAAGGACAAAGTCTATTTTGCGAAACACCTGAAAAACTTATGACATTTCCATACAAATTTCAAATTTTATTTTTGTCGTATTGAATAATAATAAGCATGTAGTAACTAGCTAAGTATGATTTCATTTGAATAAATCAATGCGTTTTTAGCAAAATGAATGCAAATAACACCATAACCAAGCGTTCCTAATTTACTGCACAACTTTGAAAAATTAACTAAAGAAAATTTTTGTGATTACAGATTTTTACAGTGTATCAAAGTAACAAGAAAAGGCTGCGTAAGGACTCTGAAATAAGAGGCTCTTTAGTTGGAATCCCCATGCTGTTCACCAGATGACAAAGTGGTTGGTTGTATTTTAAGGCATTTGGTTCATAATAAGATCTTGTGTAAGCATAACATAAGGTTTCTGGAATTCACAAAGTAAGCTTCTTCCCAGAGGGTCGGGGGAGGCTATAAACAGGACAAAAGACTGCTTCCCCCTTATTTGTATGCACTCATAAAGATTGTTGAGAGCTGATGGCCAAATATAGGAAAAAACTGCCTCTGTGGAACCGTCTATTGATAAGCAAACAGTTGTTATTAGAAAAACGCATCCATATTGGATCATAAACCAAACTGTTGCTGTGATGAGTTGAGTCCGATGTGATTTAGAAATAGATTCATGGCTGTTGGCAGACGCTGATGTCAGCTGTGATATCTTATCTTATAGCAGGTTTTTTTTCACCTGCAATAAGAGCAGAGAACATTAGGAAAAAAGTCTGCGCTCCATGCCTACTCCACCTACACTGCTGCCACTTTCATCCACTTTATTACCATTAGTCACATGTTCTCCATTTACTTCTTACTTCACTCATGTCTAAGCTCAATTTGCTTCAGTGTAAGCAAAATATCCCAGAGAACCACAGCTAAAAGTTGAGTTCAGCTTGCTTCCAAGGGGAATGTGGGAACAAAGGTGCTCTTTGATCCTCTAGAATGATTTTGCTCTCTGCTGTGTCTCTGGGTTTGAGCCATTGTGATTTCCATTGTGGTTCCCAGGCCTATCATAGTGGGCTCCCTACAATGCCATGGCAACTTGGCTCTAGTTACATCCAAATATTGCAGAGAGTTTTCCTGGGTGTGATTTAGATTCATACAGAGTCTGAACCTGGGGCTTTTTAATCACATATTCCAGCCATTGATGTCTCATGCGGGAGATGGTGTGGATCAGTTGAAATGATTAAGTAGAAGTTATTTTCAGCTCGTATAGACTCGGCAATGTAATGAAAACACCAATCTTCGCTGAGAAGCTCCAAGATAACGCAAACACTGACCACCGTCATTTGTCTGTTTGTGTTGTTTCTTTCACTGTGAATAAAGCCACGCAGAATAAAGTAATCTCAATCTGTTCAAAAGTGAAAATGAAATCAAATTCCTTTTACTCTTGTTGTGTCTGAGCTATTTTGATTTCAGTGCATAGTTTTTTTTTTTTCTAAAATGAAAACATAAGCCCTGTCACATAGTCCAAAGGTGTTATTGCCTAACTTTGTAACTTCATGAGCAAACTGGGCAGGAAGCAGCAAGGTTATAACTGAGACCAAAACCTGTGAAGGTGAGGCTGAATGTGGGATTTCCAATTATAGGGTGATTATATATGGAGTCAGGTCTTTTAAAGCTTTACCGTATCGCCCTGTTAGCGGAGGTATCACTCACATCTCCTTATCTTCCTTCACTGCCAGCTAAGCCTTGATCATTACTGAATGTGTCTCTGTCATGACTGTCTCGATAGGGGTAGTCTAATGCTTGTTCTTTGTTGGAATTCCCCTCAAGGCAACTCCCACTCCTTCTTCCTTCAGCCTCCCTTTTCCCCATTAAAGCTGGGAAACCAAAGACAAAAGTGAAATTGAATTTGCCTCATTTATAATATGCTGCGAATTTAAAGCAGACATAGGCCAGTGTGAGATTGTCAAGGAATTATAACCATGAAAGAAAATCTTCCAGTTTTCTACCATAGCAGACTTAATTCAAATCAGTACAGTTTGTTTTTACCCACAACATATTTATATTGCACTGTTTAAATTGTAAAATATGTATAATGCCATCTGAAGTTTTTGTGTTAAGCCAAAATAATATTTTGAAATACACAATTATAATATTATCTATTTGTTATGCATTTTTTATTGTTATTGTGAATTGGATAGACTAAATATAGCATAATCAATAAAGTTTGTGGTAATTTTCCAATTCTTATTGAACAGATTCAGACCCCTCTGCTCTTTAGCTTAACACGAGCAGAAATATTCACTTTTTTTCCTAAGTCACATCTCACGTCTCTAATCTCTGAAATCAATACTCTCTCATTAGACACACCCGTCATCTAGTTTGCCTAAAATACAAAGTAGTTATAGGTTCTGAATTTAAACCACTATCTGTAATCCTAATTCAATACATGAGCTGTTAAAATCCATATTTTTTTCGCTGTTTTTTTAAGTAGGAAAAAAAAAAAACTCTTGAAAATGATTTTTTTTTATAAGTAATAATGTATAACATTTATCCAACTGGAATTATAAATGTGCTTTTATCTCTGAAGATAAATGATGCATGTAGGTTAACATCAGTTAAAGTAAAAAATCCAAATGCATCACTTAGGTAGGTACATTTATTTTGAAGAACCAAATGCCCTTGCAGACATTTTCTTAATGTGCCAACAGCACACAAGTTAAGCTTGTTTTGTTTTAACATGATCCAAAGACACAGCGTTCAGTTTTAGAGATATCCAAGTGATCATTTTTATAAAGCTATACCTATCTGGAACAGGTTTGTATTACCCATAAATAACCCAGGGTGCACAAATCTCTCTGGTTGATAAAACAAACACATCCTTCAACAGAATAATGTTCTTGTTTCAGCCCGAGCCGCGGTGTGTAGCTTATTTACTGTAATAGTGTTCAATAAAAACAGACAAACTTGCTCTTAAATCCTTTTGATGGCACAAACTGTCGAGAAACACCACACAGAAGCCATATATAGTATATATGATGTTACCATGGCAACTGGTCATTTATACTTTATTTAAGACAGATCAGATTGGCAATATTAATCACTTAAGTGACCCATATTGCCCACTTACTTTTACCCAGCATTACAAAAGATAAAGATTGTTCATGAGATTTGAGGTTAAAACGCCAAGTCCAAATTAAGTTTAGAATCTGTATAGTCCAAGTCAAGCAAGAAGCCTTTAGTTTTATGGCTTACATGTGACTCTGATTCCAAATATTTTTGGGGCTGGATACATTTCCAGACATTCAAATTTGTCTTTCTTGTAATCAAGGGAAAAGTGAAAAAACAACACCACAGAAACATGTGGGGGATGGGCAGGGCTGTTTGCCATACAGATGGAGAAAACTTTGCTTACTTGTCCACATTCTTTGGAATCTCATTGAAAAGGCTTTTAAAGGAATGTTACAGTGAACGATTTCAGCAACTTCGAAACTTTTCCTTTTTAAAAACCTTGGGATACCCTGGTTTCTCTAAGCAAACCATGCCAACTGATTCTTTCAAGGATAAGTTACACCTAATAAAAAGAAGATCATGTCAATTCTCTTGTCTTCACAACGACCCTCTAAATCAGTTACTGGCTGAACTGTTCCTACAAAAGGAGAGCAGGTCAGAAGTCAAAGTTAATTTTCGGAACATCTTTGAATCTCTGTGAAAGCCGCTGGCTAAAAACGTGAAATCCGTCAAAGCCGCTCTGCTCAACGTGTTCCTGACTGACCGTGATGCGCTCCACCACCTGACATTTGAAGATAACCACCGAGACCGGGCAAGTGGCCAGAGTGTGGGCTCGAGCGCTCAGCCCCGTTCACGATGGATGCCGAATAGCTTGTCATGTGCAAAAAGGGAGATAACGGAAGTTCAGAAGTCACCAGCACTAACACGGCGCAGGCTGTCAGGCCAGCAGAGAGTGGACAAACTGTGGGTTTTCTTGTTCTGATTGTCTGCTTTATATCGCTACCAGCATCTTTTTATCTCAGTTGACAAACCAAGATAGATATTTTTTCTTAGTAATGCTGGCTGTGCCGGTCAGAGAAAAGGTGGGTAAGTTTGACATGAGTCATTTTGTAGATTTCAATGGCTATCACCCAAAGGAAGGCGCGTCAGGAAGGTTATTTTCAAAGATATCTTGTTAGCCGACTCCAGAGGCACACACAAAATGTCAATAAAAGCAGCAACTGGCCGTTATGTGGTATATAGAGGTCCTGGAATACCCAGTTGGGTTTTTGGAGAGTAAATGTTTGTCATTATCTCAGCATTGTGTCCTTCTGCATGTGTCTGCAGCTCTGCAGTAATTCAGAGTTTGCTCTAATACAGTCACAAGAAATGTTATATTATTTCTGTCAGTGGAAGGAACTGCTCACTTGCTGCTAATCTATGCAGCGAACATCATCTTGGATCTAAGCAGAATATCATCACTGATCTTTGCAAATGTTTCCTGTATAATTAAACAAACTTTGTGATGAGACTGCACAGCATGAGCTGCATGTTCTCATTACCTTCACAAGGCTCTGCAAGCTGTATTGTTTAAGAAGCTTCTTATCCCACTCTGGATTTCTGCCTGATTAAATGTTCTGTCCTCTTTTGAAACTATGTGCAAAAAATACTAACATCACCTTGCAAAGTATTCACACAGCTTAGACGTTTTTACTTGGGAGATTTTATGATACTTAGGAGATTTTGTTATAAGACCTACACAAAGTAGCACAAACCTGTAAAGTGAAGGAAAAGAGATACATGTTTTTCTTTAACTTTACCAAAAGAAAATGTACCTTCATCTTTCAGTTACAGTTGTAAGTCTTTTTGCTTATGTGTCTACCAGTTTTTTATATACAGAAGATATATTTTTGCACATTCCTCTTTTGAAATATGTCAAACTCAGTCAGACTGGGTAGAGATTATATATGAATATCAGCTTTCAAGTCATGCCAGCTTAAAATTAGGTCTGGACTTAAACAGGGCTGTTCCAACACAAGCATTTGCTTTGATCAAAACCAGAGGTCCCCAGCACTGGTCCTCTGGGCCCATTAACCTGCATGTTTCAGGTGCTTCCCTGCTGCTGTGCACCTGGCTTAAATGAGTGGGTGATTCCGCTGCAATTAGAGTCATTCTATGAGGCAGTGCAACCATTTGAATCAGGTGTGGTGGAGTTTGCATAATGTTTTGCATGTTGGCAAAACATAACATGTTGGTTTCATCTGACCAAAGCAGCTTCTTCTACATGTTTGCTATGTCCAAGGCTTGTAGCAGCATTCACAAAAACGATTGAGCACCATGTACCAAACTGGTAGACATCTCAAGACGGACTTTTCTGAAACGTGTAGAAGAATGTACTCGCATACTGTAGAGTTGTATCTATTTAGTAGTAGGCATTGTAGTGACCTCTGACATTTGCATATTTTACATTGCATTTTGAGATAATCAACACTTGGTAGGTTCTTTTATAATCGAACTCTGCTTTAAACTTGTTAACAATTTTATCCCTTATTTTGTTTAATAAATGTCTCTAACAAACCTCAGAGACCTTCACAAAATAACAGCATTCATTCTGAAAATGCTGATTTGCGAAGTAGGGCCTATATGTAGTACTTAGGTGACTTCTGGGGGTATTTGGCTGCACTAGATTTTATTTAATTGCATCAGAATGAAAGAGTCAGATTTACACATGCATGCTACACCTTTAAGTTATTTACCGCTTTGTGATCATAACATAAGATTCCAGTAGAATAAATTGTTTGTGGCTTTATTGCAAAAAAAGTAAAGATATTTCGAGGAGGGGGAATAGTTGGTAAAGTATTCAGCTAAACAAATGGTCGTAGCATCTCGTAGTCTACGTATTCTGCCATCCTGCTGAACAGATTCTGCAACCCACTAATGCCCTTTTAGTGTTTTATCTCTTCAAAGTTTCCAGCATGCTTATAGCTGAGCGAAGTTTTAAAGCACTTTTAAAATGTTAAAATTAGGGTGTAAAATATGAGTATATGTGCAAGAAAGGAGGGGGGGGGGACTGTTTGAAATAAAAAGTCAAAGGTTCTTAAGAAAATCTGACAGCTTATCGTTTTAACCGACTGTATTTGCCTGAGTCTGGAGCTTTCATGTACCTCTTTTAAGATTCACGTCCCCTGCTGCTTTTTTTATCCTTTCCACATAAAGAAAGCGTACACCAAAGGAAGATGGTAAATATGTGGTTACCGCTCATTCCGCGGCTTTGTTTTCTGTGCTTCAGAGATACTCGCCGTGAAAGACTTCAGAGGAGCTCAGCACTTTTCTCCCTGGCAGTTGTTGTTGGCCAGTTACTGGCAACTGGTGCGTGGAGATTTCCCCCGGCGGCATGCGTTGGGTTTGAAGAGACGCGTTTCGATTGCACGCACGCACACACACACACTCCGCTGCGAACTTCAAACTGAAAAAGGCACTGGAGTTTTACAATTGATTTCTGTGTGGTCACTGTGTCTTTTCATTGCTGAAATGTGATCCTTGTCAGTAAAGCTGAAAACAAAAACCCAATGGAGGCACAAAGTATCTGGGCTTCTTAAAAACTTCCTTGTACTTTCCTTCACAGAAGTAAAGTTTACCCTCCTGGGCTTTAACAAACTTCCTTAGTTGTAACTGAAAACTTCAAAGACAACGGCGAGTAAAAAAAACAAGTATCTCAGGCTTAAGAGCTTGAGGGCGTGTTGTCACTTAAGTATTGTCTCCAGACAGTCATTTTTCCCACTCCTTATTGATAGGTTCTCAGCAGGATACTGCAGAATTGGGAAGACACCTGTCCTGAGCCACAACAATTTGTAATCACGATCACAGCTCAGCTGTCAGCTGGAAGCCCGTGAGTGTCCTCTCTCTGAGGGTTTATTGCTTTGAGTCGACTCCTCTCCTCTACTTAGTGAGCCCTGTGGTTAGTCAATGGCAACTGTGGGAACAGTGCAGGGTGGAGACCAACACAAACAGGGCACCAAGGCTCAGGCTTGTGACAGCAGCATCTGCAGGACCCATTGATCTGTGAAGAGAGATCTACAGTCTCTCCTCAGCTACCAGCAGAGCACTATTTGACATACTGGGAGTGAGGAGTGAGTGTTTTGCGCCTGTATGTTTCATTTTCTCCATCTCCCCGACGTCTTAATCTGCATTCTTCACACGCAGCGTTTTGTTGATTCCTTTTCTGCCACCCATCTATTGACCTTCCCTTTTCCACTTTAAAATGCACCAAACGATTGATCCCACACCATGTGCCGTGCAATTAACGAGACAAACTCACACATCGCCTAAACTTATCATCCTTTGACATCCTTCTCTATGTCAACCCTGTGTGATAATTACCCCTTTGCTAGACCTTGATCTTGAGAAGTATCTCCTAACCAAGGGCGGTGTGTCGTGTGCAGAGCGGTGCTGTGATTCATTGGCATGTAAATGGTCGGCTGTATATCTTCGGGGAAAGAGGAATAGGTGGAGGTAGTAAAATGAACATGGTGAAAATGGGCTGATGACTGCTAATGCAGACGCTCACTAATGATATTAAACACCAGGGAATAGGACATGATTCTATTATTCACTAATGGATTAGACTATACAAATGACAAGCTTGAGGCTTCCCAGGGGAGGTACTTGATTTGTAATCATATATCTATGTCCAAGCATTTTTCTTGTTCTAAATTCGATTTTTGCTTGTCAGACTTTTTATTTTACTCATTTTTACTTGAATTGCCAACCATTATCAGAGAAATTTTTTTTTATAAATTTCATTAGATCTTTGGGCACACAATTTTCTCCTAATTTCTTGGATGCGTTTAAAACAGCATTGATCTAAACAGGATTTCTTTTTGTTCCAAACGCATCGTCATTTGGGAATAGGCTCTTAAAAATAGGCATTTGGGAACAGAAATTTGTCAATACCAATACTAGTAAAAGACTTTACATAGAAATATCACCGTATTTCATCAGTATTACATGTCATACATCAGCAGTGTGATCACGCAGCACCTTCCACAGTTCCTGCAGAGCATCCTCAGTGTGCAACTCCAACATGGGGTTAGCTAGAGGAAGAAAACTGCCATTATCATTTGTCAGTATGTTACCTAAATCGCACAAAGTTTTTACATTTTTTTCTAAAAATATATTTGCCTCAACACATATAGCCACAGACTCCTAAATTTAGGTTTTGCTCCTAATGTTTTCATGCAGAGTAGTTAGCAAAATGCTAATGACATTATGCTTTTAAACACAATTTAGACAGTTTATTTAATTACTTGGAGGCCTCACTAGAGCGCAGGATGAATTATGCATTCTGCAACATCCTTGACCTAATATAGCCTCAGTATAACCTTCAGTTATATCTTCAGTATAACCAACAGCTTTCAGCAGACATTAATTTTTTTACATGCAATCTGTGAAATGCAGGATATGTTGAGTGTGAAGCTGTGAATGTCAAGTCATTTGGCTGCAATTTAAATAAATACACATATATATGGTTTTCAAACTTTTTATGAGTACCACCTAAGTAACTAAACGCTTTTCCTACTACCATCATCCTGACAGACGTTTTATAATAGTCATTGAACAAGATTTATATTTCATAAAACCTTACACCTACTTAGGTTTGCCATTTCAACTCCAGATTTCAACTTAAAATTCATTGAAAGAAGCTTGAAATTTAGAAAATGTTTATCCTGGCGTATCTTTCTTTACAAAAAGTATTATGACATCCTCCTTTAATGAATGTGCAGCCATTGTGATTGAAAGTTCAAAAAAGCAAAGACATGCCTTGCGCTTAGTTTGTATTGCTAATGGTACCGCAGTCGCAGAGAATATTAATTAGCAAATCCCACTGGCTTTCAAACTTGGACCTAGTTTTTATTTTGGTTGGGTTTTATGTCCATCCACAATCCACATTCCAACTTCAGACATAATTGTTGCTGGTTAATCTCATCTGTCTCACTTCACAAAAGGAGTTCTTAAAGGTCTTTTTTCACTCCAATGGCCTGTTGGGATGTTTATAATGGAGCCAAAGTCAATGTGCTTCAACAACTCTTTTTTTTTGGCTGTTGGGGTTTGTATTTATCTAGCAAATAACTCTTAAACTGTGTTTTAAGTACCACCTGTGATGCTTGTGCTACAGTTTAAGAGCCAGGAGCTTAGTGCATTCTTTTGTCCTTCATTTTTGAGCCCATACTCCAAATTATCCTTTACAAAAACTGGGCTAAAAAGGAGCAAAACACAGCTAAAATGTAAAGGAAAACTAAAAAAAAAGAAAATATTCAAAGGAATGACTTATTGAAAGCAAAATATAAAGAACTTTTGCGCAGGACTGTGTACATGCAGTGAACATCCTTTACTTTGCATAATATAATGTCTTCAGGTTATTCATGGATGACAAATTTCAGATTTCTTGTATTTTTTTATACAAGCCACTATTTCACCAAGGTTTTTTAAATTAATCTTTAATATAACCAAATACAATAGTTGTGAAACGTCAACTCAAAGGGCGAACACCCAGTTTAAGAAACACACTGAAGAACACTACACTCTCTCCACTATCCAATTGCTTTCTGCTGTGGAATGTCAACTGTGATCCAGACCTAATCTACCAGCCTGATAGTGGGGTACCTACAGGGAGCCCAGGGCCCTATAGGCCCATTGCCACTGCCTCATTTGTCTTTAAGACAGGCAGAGACCAGCATCCTCTCCTGCTGTGCTTGCATATGCAGAGTCATGAGGGGACGCTGAACCCAAAGCTTTCATCCGGCCACCAGTGACTTGTCTCTTTCCCCAGCACATTCTTGGTGAGCATGGATAAGAAAATTAGTGAAGATGGCCCTTTTCCCCCCCCAATGGCTTCCTCAGAGGCAACAAGCAGGCGTGACCGTGCTCACACACTGAGGTGACAATGAGAATATAGCCTGGGAAACCTCGCTAACGGGGGCTGTTTGTGCAGCTTCCTGTTATCATGTCTGCCACCAGTTTGTTTTGGAAGCTGCTCACACGTCGCACATGTTCGGTGAAACATTTGAAATATTCTCTTTGTCTTGTACATTTCACTCATAGCTTGGTAGCTTGCAGCAAACAAATCAGTCCTGAATGTATGCAGACTCATACAGATGGTGGAGAAGCTGCGAAAGATGCTCCCCATCACTGTGTTTGTTCTTCACTGTGCAAAGATTTTATGACAAATTACCATTTGGAAGACATTGATTAGCTTGTGCAGTGCACTCACTAGACTTCAAAAGGAAATAAATGTTTTTGTTAATAATTTGAACAGTACTTTTGAATATTGCATTGACAATATCAATTGCAGCTAAAGAGTATTTCCTTCTCTTTCCTTTCCATCAAATTTTAATGAGGCTGAGCATCTCAGTTGCTACACTATCTCAGATATGCATATCAAAGATGTTGTGAGTCCATCCAACTGGTCAAATACATAAGCTGGAAATGTATAGCACTTTGAATTAGCCTACTAAATACTGTACTGTATCCAGGCTAATATTGTACTGATCAATATGATATGATTTCTCAAATACCAAGTATGGTCCAGTATATAAAGTTTTAAAAAGCCAAAATCTCATACTGGCAAATGTAGGTTCTACCAAAATGTGACATCCAGACATAGTCAAATGTGAATTTCTTCTTTTGGCAACTACTCTATAAAAGTTTTTTTTTAATTTTTTCCAGTAAAATTAATGACATATTCCCAACAAGGAGACAGAGCTCTGCATTGGTACTACTCTGGTGAAAGTCAAATACAGTCTAAGTAAATTTGATTCTCTAACAATGCAGGGAAAGGAGGCCCGTTTCAACTGAATCCAGATGCTGATTGATTGTGTTATTAGAAATTAGAGATTGTCCAATTTCAGCTCTTTTATTTAATCATCAGACAATTATCAAACAAAATGAGGCATTTGTAATAGCAGCTCTTCTCTGAACCTTCCCTTCCTTCATCTGTATCACTTACTTCTGCTCTAGTACACTGAGAAAAGAATACATTAGAGGGTAATGAAATAAGAGCATTTACAGAAAGATTTCAACTAAGTGTCAGTCATGGGTGGAAGATCACATTACCAGTTGTCCATTGCGATGACTTTCATTCCCATTAAGAGGTATTATGATGCCCTCTAAAATGTAGTTACAGAGGAAATGGGGTCATGTCTAAGCGGCTGAAGTGAACAACACTTTATTTTTATTGGTAAAGCAATGAAAGAACTTGACTGATTTGTGATTTCCAGCTTTTGTAAAGTATTGAATTTGAGCTGATTCCAGTTTCTCTAAGAAAATATCAACGATAATCAAAATATTCTTCCCTCAGTAAAACCATCCATACCGAAAAGTGTTATTGTCTGGCCAGCTTTGTAACCTTTGGAGTGAAGCAGTCAGGAATCTGAATCTGAGTTTCAAGCTGACAGTTGACCAATTTCTAAATATAGTTTTACTTATCTCCATTGTTTTGTGCCTTTGAAAGTGCAGCTTTCACATATATGTATCTTAAGACATTTTATTAGATCATAATTTCACCTTCACCCTCCCTGTCAAGTAAATTTAGATGGAAGAAATTGATGCCTTTTCCTTTTACCTTTACAGGTACAAAAACTTTACAAATATTTTGTTATTCCAAGCAAAACACATTCTGAGTGGAATTCAAAGGTTGAAAAGGTATTTAATATACTTCCTTCTCACTCCAAACCTCTGCATCTTTACCTCTGCTGTTTTCCACTCGCTTTCAGGGACTGCTGAAGGTTGATGGGATCTGAGGCTGGGGGAAGGGAAGGAGCTCTGGAGGCCGCTTGTGGAATCTTTACATACCACCAGAGAAAGTGGGAGGGATTTTTTTTTTTTCACTCCCTCCTCCCCATTTCCTCCCAGCCAGCATCATAAACGGTGCAGCAGCTGGTGTCAGAAAAACAGAGAGAGGCACGAGTGAAGCCCTCCTATCTTGCTCACCGTCTTCTTTAAATAAAAGCGAGGAAGCAGTGAAGGATGGGGGGAGGAGGAGGAGATGCTTTACACCGAAGAACGGAAGATGTGGCACCCATCCCCACAGCACATTACCAGATGGAGCGAGTCTAAATCAAGTTTTTCCCCCGCTATAAATACAATGCACAACAAGCCGACATGCAAGATAATAAGCAGCAGCATATGCTGTGGTCAACCACCGTAGATAGAAAGGAGCAAATTTTTCATGCTTTGGATTTCTCCTCCTAAGTCATCCATGAAGGCGTGTAGTTTAGCACGGAGCACAGCCCAAACATCCCTGGCAGCGGGAGATGCCATCAGTCTGGGAGCTGCATTTTCGTGTTTTTTACTGTGCAAAAACAGTTTATTCCCAATGAAAATTAACTCGGGTGATAAAACGCATCGTCCCGCTTTATGGTCTGATATTACAGCAGCCTCAGAGCCTAATTACGTTTCAAATAAATGTTTAACAAGAGGCAAAAGGAAAGTAGAAAGCAATTTGTGACGGCGAGTTTTACGATTTTAGATGTTTGTGTTGCAGGTTTTTGTTTGTGTCCTCATGAAGACCAATTAAGCCGTCAGGAGGAAGAGACAGTAAAAAGACGTGTTATGGAAGATCCATGTTCCACAGGGAAACCGTGTCAAATTCATCACCGCCCCGTGTTAACACGTTTATCATTGGCACATTACAACTTGTAATCTGTCGCAGATGTCAGGGGTGGTGCTGCCTCTCCATCACACCGTCTTCACACTGTAGGAGCTCATTGGAGGATGTAATCTGGACCAGCTGAATTAATTAGACAGTCCCAATTTTACTATAGATCTTTTTACTGCACTGATATTTTTTTTCTTTTGTGATTAAAAGGGGGACTGCTGCTGTCCTTAGATGTCTGCAAATCTTTAATATCTAAAGTTCAATTAAAATTAATCTTCACATTCAGATAGAAAAGAAAACATTAATGAATTGGACGCTGGTTGAAATTTTTCATAAAATGCATGAACTCTTTTTTAAACATGTTCCATCTATAAGCTCTACATGCTGTGGTAAGACCTTACTGGTCTGAGTTGACAGTTGTTTTTTCAGCAAAAGTTTAACTGTGGAGTCCAAATCATCCTTATGTCTTTACAATAAAAAAGACATATTCCACATTCCTGTCTGGCCAGCAGGGTGGAGTTAATCTATTTGCAGAGTTTCTTCTCAAAGTTGGTTTCACACTTCCTTCCACAAACTTGTTCCATTGTTAACATCATCTGTACCAAAATGGGACAAACTGCATTTCTAAAATAAATTAAGGGGGGAAAAATGGTGATAACTGGGACAAAACGTAGATGCGATATTCCCCAGGTGATATGCAAAAGTTTGAGTCCAACTTTTATTATTATGCAATGAGCAAAAAATAGGGTTTCAGTGCACCTTGTAATTTCTGCGTCTTGGAAGAAACAGTCTGCTCCCAGTGCCAAGCCCCAACTTTGACTCAGTGTGCTCAGTGTGGCCTGGCAAGAATTTCAACCACGCTGTGCTGTAGCTGACAGACAGTGCTCTCTTTCACTCATGTACTGTTGCTCACTTTCAAGTCTCCCTGCACTTCACTGGATGAAGTCTACATTCACCCCGCTGACATTATGCTTTACATCAGATTTTCAAATTCACTTCAAACAGGAGGAAATATACAGCGTGACACTGACAACACTTTCAAGCAGCTACATTAAGCTTTTTTTTTTCTGTAGATATAAATATGAGTTATTTTATCTGTACTTCTCCCCATGGTTTATTGATTTTTTTTGGCAGCTGTTGGCTGTCAGTTTTAAATCCATATGCTACAGATAAAAAAATCTGGTAACTTCTGATACTTTGAGACAAACCTTTTCCCTGTGAAAAACTAAATATCTTGCAATGAACCTTGCAGAAATTAGAGCAAAGTATAAACTTGCTGTCATTTTTCCATTCAGAGCGTTAATTTCATGGAGAGATTTGTTCCATCATGGTAATATTGTATCAAAGATGTTAGGTTGGTAAGTGTTTTCTATAGAAGTTTTGATTAAAAGTGCAAATTTTTCTAAGCCTTTTTCATACCGAGGGCAAAGCACAATCTGCACCACACAACACATTGTACCTGCACTAGAGTGCAGGTACAA
Organism: Poecilia reticulata; assembly: GCF_904066995.2. Classification (NCBI taxonomy): domain Eukaryota; kingdom Metazoa; phylum Chordata; class Actinopteri; order Cyprinodontiformes; family Poeciliidae; genus Poecilia; species Poecilia reticulata. The sequence continues at coordinate 27,643,300 of NC_088842.1, forward strand.
TGTGTTGTGTGGTTGCTAGGAAATCGCACAACACGTGTTTTATGCCGAAATGTGCTTTGACAGTACTGTTAGTATTTTGCCTCAACTAGTCCGCTTCGACTTTCTCATTTTGTATCCACAGATGAGTATAATTTTTGAGGAGTGTTTATCAGACACAGTTAGGAATTCTGTACATTGATTGATGATTCTTCAGAATGTATCTACAAAGATTGTGAAATGGCTAAAAACTCTTGGATGGAAATTGTAAAGTCATGCACAGAGTAGGCTGTCTGCAGACAGGTGTGGTGCTTTGACCGTTTACCTATATGTTTAGAGCATGACGAATACTGAAGTGGGATAGATGTCCCCAGGTCATCTGCACCATGTGTGAAAGGTGTGTGCAAATTATCTGGAAAAAGATTTGATTTTTGAGTCTCCTACTAGCCAGACAATGTCAGAGCTGAACTGAAAATAGACCAACACAATCTCTTGGTAAATTTTTATCATAAATGCTTTGTCACAGCCATGGAAGCATGTTAGCAACCAGCAACAACACTGCTTCTGGCTTCAGATACGTTCAGATTTTTAAAAAAATGTTTGTGTGATTTGTAGAGTCCCTTTATGATGTGGATCATGTGTCACTGTAATAGCCTCTTCCACTGAAAACACATTTTTGTGACATTTGCGACTGCAGGAGTTGCCACAGTTCAGGCTTTTGGTATGATGAAATTGATACATAACGGCTTCCCTGTGTGACCTGGTTTGATCGTGATTGTAGCTGTTTTGCAAATCACCAAGAGCGCTTATTTAGATGCGGAACTGAGATCATTGTCTAAAGAAAGGTTAAGTAGTCTGTGATGAGGTGTGTAGTTAGATGCAAAGAAATGATTATGTGCAATGCACCAGGTTTTCAGAAGTTGAATAGGGTCACCAGCTGTTGTTCGGTGTTTCTAAATAGAATCGTATCATTTTTATTGGTAGCTCACACATAAAATGGTTTTACTGGTATTTTGGATTGATATCGAATTACCTGAAAATGACAATAGATTCCCTGAAGAAAACAACTAATACATAGAGCTTGCCTTTCAGAGCACTGCCTGCCTCGTTGGCCTTACCATATGGTGTTGCTGGATGAGCCCATGCCCAGGGAGGATGGACCCGTATGGTAGCAGGAAATAAACATGCGCAGCAGTATATCAAAACAAAACAGTAGGGACAGGGCAGTCTCCTTTTTGTAGATACATAACCCAGTAAATGCAATATGAATTCTTGCAGTATATAATGGAGAAAAAATGAAAGTGTAAATGAGATGGTAAAAGGTCCAAAATGGCCTTCAAGTTAAGTTAATAGGTTCCCAAAAGTAGATTTCTTTGCTCTGTCAGAACCAGTGTCTTTTATGCATCTTTGCTTCCTTTTTTGTTCAGCTATCTGATCAAGTCTCTTTTCTCTAAGGCACTTCTCGGTGACTTCAGTCTTTGTAATGATCTCTTCGGTGACTCTGCAGGTTCAAGCTACTGTCATTTACCCTTTTAAATCCATATCTTTTGCTGACTCTTTTAAAGACTTACTTTGGAGCATTGTTGAGAAGATTGTAGAGGCATCTAAAAGCCAGCCTCAAGAGTCCATTGGTAGCAGGCAGTGGGTGGTCGAGTAGGTGTGGGTGGGTGGCTCTCCTGTGTTATGAGTGACCTTTTCATAACAACTCAAAGGATTTCAGTGCCATCTGTGCCCTCCGGGTACCTCTAATCCCATTGCTGCAACTCTCAGCAGTAATGGCTACCTTTAAACCTTAGCAATATGCCCCTTGTCTTAGTCACAGTTGTAGGAACACACAGCTTTCTTTGTTGCAGTCTTTGCTCAAATACATGTCACAAATCGACCATGATAGACTTTGTATAATAGTTACATCTCGCCTTCTGCTTTTCTTGTGGTTCGACTTTATATTTCCTCAAGGATTTTTAAAGGATCTGTTCCTTAAAAAAATTAAAACAATATCCCAAACTGTAAATGCTTCATAGAACAATATTGAGTCTAAAAAAGGAAAGAGTGCGACTCAACTGCAAACTTGCCAAAACATGGCCTAAACTGAAAGACTGGGCAAAGAGAGCAGAGATTAGAAGAGCAGCCAAGAGGTTCATGGTAGATCTGGAAGAGCTGCAGAGATCCACAACTCAGGTTGCAAGAACAATGGCATTGCTGAAGCTAAATGTGCAAAACAGGAATAGACATTCCACAAAAGACATGAATATTCAGCAAAAGGGGCTTCAACAAAGTACTCATGTGGTTGATTGATGATTGTGATTATTTACTGTACTTTGAAGCTTGTTCTACCGTGAGGTTTGTGGGTTCAAATATTTCTTAGCACTTTTTGCGGGATGCAGTAAAACTAAAAGTACAGATCATAAGACCAATTTAAATATACTTTAAATCTAGTTTTTTCCACACCTGAACTTGCGTAGCTGCAGCTGTCTTTTTTCCTGTTTGCCGTCGTTCTTAATGGATCAGCTTGAGTCAGTCTCAGAATACTTTCTTACCCAGCAAAGGATTTTCTTTATTCCTTCTATTCCCTCTCGACCCCATAGGTTTACCTTTGAAGTGCTGCCTTCTTCCTAAATGAAAGTGCTCTGCCTAGGTAGGGCTCTGTAGAGCTGTTCAGTTGATGCATCTGCCCTTCCTGGGCTTTGAAGGCAAAAGCAGGAAAGGGACCTTTGGAGACAAAATGCTCTGCTGCTCGCTGAGAGGAAACCTTTTTTAGATTTGGCTCCACGACAAAAACTGTGCAAGATACAGAAAGGAATTTCAAGCATGCACTGAACAAAGAGGGCCACATTTATGAATTAATTCTCACACATAAGCTCGCTCCTTCAAACACTTTGGCTGTACGGACGAAGTCAGCATTACTTTGATGCCTGTGATCGCTCCTTGGCATCCTCTGTCTGCGGTAACTTAATTTTCAGTCTTGTCATAACAAATTCAGACACCACAAGGTTCGTCAAAACACTTACACAATTTATTTTGCTTGACACTTGCTTCAGCAGCTTACTTTCCTGTCAGGGATGCTTCCGCTGCTGGGGGCTTCTCACTTCTTTTTTTTTCCTCCCCTGTTCAACTAATTTTCCCTTTTTGGAAAAACCCAGCCCTCATGCACCGGCTGCGCTTTTCCCTCTTCTCGGTGAGTGAGAGACAGAGGATCAAAGAACTTCTTCCCTGCAGTGATAACAAAGAAGATATGACACAAAATTCTCTTTCTCTCTTGTTATATTTAATAGTAAATACCCTAATGGAAAAGGTATTGAGATTTCCATAGGTTTTCAACCGTTTATTTCTGCCATAAGCCTAAGAATATAAACTTGATGTGGAAGACGGAAAGGCGTATAAAAGCAATACCGAGAAGTGTTTGAGCTTCTCTTTGATAATTCTCCTATAATTTGAATTTATTCCCAAAGATAGGGAGGTAATGAAAAAGAGATGCAGTATATCAAAGTGATAACAGCAGGGGGAAGGAGGGACACACACAAGACTGACAGTCCAGCAGCGAGGGGAGAGCAAAGCAAAACTTTACTGGATTCTTGCAGCGTGGCTGCATGCCTGTGATTTATTATTGCAAAGCTCTCATGCGGGACAGGTTTTTTGGTGTTTTTTTATTAATCTGGCTGAAATGTGTGAGCGCTTCCCTGAGGAATGATTCATCACCAAGTTGCTGGGATGCATCCAAAGCTCCCAACAACCCTCTCTCTTCTCGCCCTCCCAAATGTATAAAACGCTTGAGCGGCTGAAGCAGTTCACCTGGCGTCCTCCTCGTTTTTGTGTGTCCTCCCACCGCTCATCTCAACATTGATTTTAATTGTTAGGGAAACGGTGAGTGATGGATGCTCTGCAGGTAGAAATGATCTCACTTGTGCACCAAAAAAAATAAAAAGAAAAGAAAAGAGATAACTCCTGGGTGATGAATTCTGAGTGATTACCCTTAGAAGTTGACCATGTTCAGAAGCTTGCTCGCCACTGGCAGCACAACATGAATGAATGTGTTTCTAACATAGAACCCTGCCCTTATCCCCCAAACTGCTGTGTGTCTAATCATCAGATCAGTAGCAGAGTAAGGACAGGGTGACCTTCAGGTTTGGGGGAAGGGGTGTTTTTTTCCCCCCTCTTTATAGAGACTTATGCTGGGGGGGTTGAACTCCACCTCCTCTCCATCAAAAACTCCCATGTTCCCAGACATCAGCGATTGTGTCTAAATGAATTCACAGAATACTAATCAGGCAGCCTAAGTCCAGGGGGTGGGGCCTTGCTTGACACAGACAGGGTTCTGTATAAATATGCAGAGAAATGTATTTTTTTTCCCATTATAGTCTCATTAGATTTTCAATATCAAGATAAAAACATGCACTTTACAAGAAAAAAAAAAAGATTTTTACAATTCTTGATAATACCACCATGAACTTAAGTTAGTGTTTTATTTAGATTCCATGTGACAGATCAACACATTGTGGTATATAGAAGTGGTCAAATTATTTCACAACATAAAGCTGTGACATGCAAATGTATTCAAGCCCCCTGACTCAATAAGATCACAACCACCTTGAAAAGAAAATCCTCCTGCAGGTCCCTTGGGGTAATTAGGAAATTTTCTTTTCCCCATTCTTTTTTGTAAAATTGCTCAATGTAGGTCAGATTGACTTGGTAGTGCCTGTGAGCAACAATTTTCAAATCTAGCAACAGATTCCTAATCAGTCTAGGCTTTGACTAGACCATTCTAACACATGAAAATGCTGTGTTTTAAACCGTTTATTTGTGGATCTTGCCGTGTGTTTAGGTTTGTTGTGCTGGAAGGCAAACCTTTGCTACATCTCAAGTCTTTTGCAGCTTCTCTGAGGTTTTCTTTCACCCTGTATTTAACTTGATCCCTCTTCCCATCAACTCTGATGGGATGTGAAATTTCGAGTTAAATACTGAAGTAATGCACCCCAGCGTGATCCCACCTCCATCAACTTTCACACTGTGGACTGTTTTTTTAGAGAGTTACAGCTCCGCTACACATAATGTTTTGTAAGTAGGTCAGAAAGTTCAAGGTAGTTCTCATGTAAGCAGAGCACCCTCTCTCACATTTGCGGTGTCCCTACATGGCCTGTGGCAAATGACACTTTTTGAAGATTTCTTTGGTTGCATTCTTGCCGACAGACTGTCCTATCTGAGCAGTGGATCTCTGCAGCTCCTCGTTGTCCTTCTGGCTGCTTCTCTGATTAATGCTCTTCTTATCAGCGTAGGCATAGAGCCCGGTCTTTGTATGTGTCGTTTCTCCTGTTACAAATGATGTACTGAACAGTGCTGAGTGAGATGTCCAAAGCACTGGATTTTGTTTTATAACCTGAGCTTTCTTTGAACTCCTCCACAAGTTGAAAGGAGCTTGAAGTTTTATCTTTGCGCTATCTGCTGTCCCTTTGTTCTTTCCTCTGTCTTCTTGATGCTGTTTATTACCCTGTGCTGTCTAAGAAACTGACTAACAAACGTCTAGATGGACAAACAGATAGATGTCACTAATTTTATTTAGTCATATCAAAGCAATCATAAATTCATAAGACAAGTTTCTGATTAATATTTCTAAAACAAAAACCATAGATATTTTTTTTTTCTTATCTGCACATATTTAATCCCAATAAAGTATGCACGTTTGTGGCTATAATGTGAAAAAATGCGACGCTGTGCGGTGAAAAACAGACTGTCGCCATTCGCATCGCTACGCCTGGTTTATTCCCTGCTGTCCTACTTCACATGTTTGTTTCATTATGACCTTGTGACAGCTCTGTTTTTGATTTAGCTTTCGACTCGGGGATACCCTGCAATTGTTTTGTTCTCTCTGACTTCAAACCTCTTCAATTGAGCCTGGACGTATTTTGCTGCCGAGACCCTGTTAATATAAGTCTCTCAGCATCACTGACCAGAGTTCTATATCCTGTAGCATTAATCAACACTCACCAGACTTCTAATCTTTTATCCAAGTCCTGTTAGCCCCATGGACAAACACTTTATGGCTCAATCAATCACACAGACCAGCCCTGAAATCTCTAGCGGTACATTCTAGACAGTCCGTGGCAGGCTATTTAGTGGCTGTGAGGCTGCCATAACTGAGGTGTAGTAATCAACATTCACGGTGGATGAAAAGAAAAAACAAAAAAAATCATGCCTGAAAGTCTGCAGTTGGGGTGTGCAGGGTGGGGTGATCTTGGGCGGTTCAGTCATGGAGCAATCAGTACTCAAATTGATTCAATCAGGAGGAGGTTTTATGAATGACTTCATTTAACAGTGAACAACAATCTTTGTGGACATTACAGACAGCTCTTCTGCCTCATCTGCCAGAGTCCTATAATAACGAAAAAGTTAATTTCAGTGTGAAATTGCACAGTTTATCCCATAAAGCTGATCTCAAACACATCATCAGTGTAGCAAACCCATATTTTATCTCTCACTTTAAGCTATAGGGAGAGACGCACATGTTCATGAATACTGATGGAAGTTTATAATGAGACTTTATAAAGCTCTGTTGCCTCTGTAATATAAGTCGAAGTTGGGGCGTAACTTGTATAATTGAGGAAGATCGCAGATAATTTTAATCTTAATGTGAGACGTGAGACATGTAATTTACTCCTTCGCTGCCAAACTTCTCATTAAAGGGTCTATAGGAATGACTTTTAAAAAATGCTGACCCCTAAAGATGTACCCTTGGCTATAATGTGTGATTTTCAAACTATTTTGAAGCTAATTTTTTGATTTCTTTCTTAACAGAACAGAACTTCAACTGACTTAGAGTGACTAAAAGTGGTAGTTTTTCAGAAAAATCTTTCTAACACATGATTGAGTAATGTTTTTTAAGCAGAAACAACATCTTGAGGAAGTAAATAAATAAAACCATTTGAATAGTAGAAAACAGGATTAGTCTGTCAGGAAATTGCTAAAAATTGGCATGTCGTTACTAATCTTTCTGTTTAGGAAGTCAGTTTCCATAGAAACAGAAACAGTAAATTGTCAATCACACCAGGTCACAAATTACATACATGATATCTATATCAAAAAAGTTCTGTCAAATCCATCTGCACCTCTGAAATAGTCTGTTCTGTTTTAATAAGATTAGAAGTCGCTTGGTTATTGGATGTTAACCGGATAAAATTCAGCAGAATCACAAATTTAATTTATTTTCAAGGCTTTTATTGTTAACCAAATAAGCCTCAGAAAGTGATCCTCAGATAGCCTCTGTAAGATTGTCAGTTTTAAATTTGTTTTCAAAGTTTTATATCTTCTACAAAACGTGTTTCCAGCTGGGTTGCGCATCGATGCATTTGGCAGCGCTATCTCCTTGTAGCAAGAGGCGTTTTCTGATTGAGGTTTGCATTACAATTCTGTTTTAAGGATCAATAAAGTAATTTTCTAATATTTAGAACTTTTTTAAATAACAAAAACAAACAAGTGTGTAATGAATTTTTTTTTTAATTTAAGTAAATGAAATATTATATGAAAAATCAAATAAAATAACAGATAAAACAAAAACTGAATAATGTCATAGTAAAAACTTCCCTTACCTTCACTGCCATGTTAATTAAGCTTGGAAGTAGAAAGATGGACTGCTCTCAAATCTTAAATGTTTTCTTTTTTCTTTCTTTTTTACTTTGGAACATTGCTTAGAAATAGAATCTCAAAGGGGCTTTGAAAAATATCGATTTTCTTCATTCTTCTGACTGTGCTCTAAACTCTGGATCATGTGATAAGGTGCCTCGAAAGGCATGAAAGCCTTCTGCATGATTGAATCCATGTGTTTGTGTGGGAGGGTATGGTGTTTTGGCCTCTATTGTGCAAAGCGAAATAAAAAAAAAAAAGGGAAAACTTGTCCAGAACTCATTCCCATTAAAAGTTTCAGATTCATTAAAAAGCATCACACGGAAGAACAGCTCATCTGTTTATTGAGCATTACATCATAGCTAGTCACATTTTCCTACAGCAGACAAGGGAGCATTAAGAAGAAAAAAAAGTGGATTCATTTCGCATAGTCGCGGGTGTGTTTTCTGCATTTTCTGTAATGGCTCACTGAAACTGCTCCATCAGTACACCACCTGCAAGTACTCAACTTGAGTGTTCGCGTCTATCTAGCCTGATTTCCATAAATGTTATAGTTTCATTTTGCATAAACACTCATAAGGAGGAACATTTTAAAGCAAGAATAAAGACATCATGTTTGGCTGGGAGAAAACAACACTTCATTGAGAAAACGGCCCTCCGGGGTCTATACATGTCATCAGGCTGTATCACAAGACACTTTTGATCCTCAAAGCAAAGCAAACAAGTAATAATGAAATGTCTTGATTTATTCTTGGTCGATTTTGCTATTGTGTAAAAGATTTCTTAAAAGCTCAGTCAAGACTTTGTAGAGCCGTGTAGAAGGATTTGCCCTCCTACAGGGCTAAGGACTAAAAGCTAAGGAAACTAAAAGCTTTCCTTAGCTTTTAGTTTTGTTTGTCACATTCAAGTTTTAATATCAAAGCTTACCTACTTAAATAAACTTTAAAAATTCAGCTTTCAAACAATTATTTCATTTATTAAGTAACAAACAATAAATTAAAACGAATCTGATCCTATATGAAAATGTAATTGCCCCCTTATTAAATTTTAAATTAATGGTGATTAACTCCATCTGGTTCAGTAGAACTTGTCTGACAACATGAAGTATGCAAAGATAAGTTAGAAAGAAAGTGACACATTTAAGGACATTGAAGAACAGATGAAAAGTAAAGTCAGTTAATTTTATTGGTCTTTAAAGGGCTAAAAAGTCCTTCCTAAGGTTTTGTGTCTGCAGTTGAACCACAGTGAATATTTATGCTCAGACAGAGGAAATCGGTGCACCATCCAGGACTAACAGACCTACCAAAATTACTCCAGGATGGCATATCGATGATTCACCAGGAGGTCACAAAAGAACCCAGAAAACCTTCAAAAGCACTTCAGGACTCATTCGCCTTGTTTAAAGAGAGCATTTGATCGACAGGAAATAATGTTGGTAAAAATGGAAATCAAGAATGTGTTCCAATGTCTAAACCACTGGTGAATAAAGAACCTTCTCACTTTTGAATGACTGGGAAAAAAAAATTAAGGTTTTGGAGTGTCCTAGTCCAAGTTTAGACTTAAATAAGAGTGAAATATTGCTAAACTGCATAATGCACTCCCTTTATTTCTGGAAATTAAATTAAAGGGAGTGTACTATGCATTTTCCAGACACATAGTAATTTATACCGCAATGAAAATGCTGCAAATATTAATAACAACTTAGAAAAAATTTGACTTCACATCATAGCCGTATCTGACACCTAGAAATTGGCCTGTGTCTCTTTAAGAACCTACCTTTTTCCACACTCCCTCTGCAGCATGTCATCACAACATCACTTCTCCTTATGACAAGCTCAGTTTACCAGATGTTTGCTTATTGCTACTGCCGCTAGTCTGTTGGAGCTGTGTGGGGGGAGCTGAAGGGGGAGTAGGGATGCTCTGTGAGGCAGAAGCTCTGCTGGAGACTGCAGCTCCAAGGCGAAGTTTTGGGTAAAATGACTGAGCTTCGTATAAGCGGGCATTAAAGCACCCCCAAATGCTCCACACAGGAGATTCAACAATTTATCAAATCTGTATGAATGAGCCCAAGCAATAGTCTGGGCATCCTTTAGATGAGGGAATGACATTGTAACATAATGAAAACCTTAAAGTTTATCTTGCATAATGCCTTACCTTTGAAACAATTCAGCAAAGAACACTGCAATTCCTCTACAGACATGGAAAATACTTTTTACCAATTATTTAAAAGACTTTTGCTGCCTGCTAAGGGCAGCTCAACCGGTGTTTGGGTTTAGGGGGCAATTGTTGTTTCACAAGGGTGGATTTATATAACCTCAAACATTTAAGTGTGACCGAAAACATCTAAACAGAAAAATCTGTAAGAGGGCAAACACTTTTCCAAAGCACTGTAAGCCATCCCCAGCAGGCTATAGTTTCTTCAGTAACATTTTCTTCCTTCCCCGCATGGCTACATAAACAGAATAATAATCGCAAAGCATATGAAGTAGAACTGGTACCCTTTCTTGACATCTGTTTATTTTCAATCTGTGGAATCACTGAAGCAGAAATAACTTTTATCCTTGAGCGGACAGGATAAACCAGATATTATGATATGATTATAGGATCGCTATTCCAATTCAATACCATACAAAATGCCCTGCACACCCTAATCTCCATCTCCCTCTCCTGTTGCCCTATTGTTCTGCTCGCAGATGATTTGACATGTTATATATTGTGCTCTCATTTCTGCCATTCTCTTTTATTCTTAGGGACTCTCAAATGTCACAATAAGAGCGTGTAATGAAAGAGGAGCTACTTGAGCTTCTGCATAACCTCTTTCTGTCAATGCAAAAGAGATAACTCATAAAAGGTTATTTCTCCTGTATAGATCAAAAAGGGCGTGACAAAAAAAAGAAAGAAAAAGAAAACAACGTCACAAACTGAGGAACATCTTTGGATCCGAAAAGCAGACACAGCTGTCAAAAGAAAGCGAATAAAATTGTTTTGTTAGAACTTATTTAACATTAAACATAATGTTAAATAGGTTCTAATGCTTTAGCTCCACTTGGTAGATTTCAAAAATTCTATAAATAAATAAACATTTTTATATATTTTTGCCTCATTCTAGCCACAATTTGAAATGTGTTTACTTTGGATTTTATGTTATAAGGACAGTGTTGTGTATTATTATGAATTAGAAGGAAGAGCATGGTTAAAATATATATATATATATATATATTCTGTAAAGAAAAATCTAAAAAATAACAATTTGTGCTTACACTTCCTCAATTCCTTGTGAAACCCACATACCACTTCAATTACATCTACAACTGGCTGAGTCCATCTCTAGTTTACTGCAGGCTCGAGCGTTTTTTTTTTTTTTTTTGCTCTTTTTTAACAAAAATGATCAATTTGTGATAGTTTCTGTCGGTCTATAACATAAAATCCCTCCAAAATACTCTTAAGTTTGTTGCAATGTGACAAAATCATCCATCCATCCATTTTCTTGACACCCTTGTCCCTCAGTGGGGTCAGGAGGGTTGCTGGTGCCCATCTCCAGCTAACGTTCCGGGCGAGAGGCGGGGTCACCCTGGACAGGTCGCCAGTCTGTCGCAGGGCAACACAGAGACACACAGGACACACAACCATGCACATGCACACTCTCGTGACAAAATCAGAGCAGCAGTTTAAATTGTTTTTCTAAGCAGTTTATTTGAAATCATGTGGAAATGTTTTCACCATTATTCAGAGACTTTAGAGTAGGCTCATGACCTGTTGAGATCTCTGCTGTTCCAGAATGGTTTTCATATCACACTCTCGTATTAAAATCCAGGCTGTCTGAGTGACCTGATAGTTTAGTGAACGTTCGATTTTTGGGAGGAGGGTAAGGCTGCTTAAGCTCAATCTAGCTCGATTCCCCCCAGGGTTATTAAGCCTGGTTGGTGTGTGTGTCCCAGAAGCAGGCATGAAAGCAGCAGGGTGGGACTTTAAACACAGGCTGTGAAGTACTTAGTCCACTTGCCAGTGGGAGTCAATTTCTGCTCGATCCCTGAAGCGTTGCATTGTCTTTTGAAAGGAGGCTCTTTGTGTTTGTGGTATGAAGCCGCTCACATGATGAGCCCCAGTACTGTCAGAGAGGCATTTTGATGTCTGGCGGTAATGCGTGGCGGATACTAAAACATTCATTGCATATTTGGATGCGATTACCATGAATATTACACTGTTGACTTCAGCATCTTTTGATATGCCTCTCCCCAGAAGGCCTGGCATTAGCATGCTTACAGATCATTATAAAGAGTAATTAAGAGTGGAATGCTTTGCTTTAGGTATATTTACCCAACTGCCATGCTTCTCGATCAGGCTGTGTCAGTGGGAGGAGGTTGCAGCTCCACACATCAGACATGACCCAGTTAGAACAGCTACACTTCCAGGACCCTATAATGTGGATCCTACCCTGAGGAGGATTTTCATACCCTTTGGCTTTGTTGTTTGCATCTCAACTTCTCTTCACTGCACTCTCTTCCCTCATGGAGAGAATGCTTGTCACATTTTGAATTTCATCTCTGTCTGGTATACGTGTCAGTGTCGGTTTTTGTAGCGTTTGCTTGCAGTCGTCACGGGCACAAATGTTGTGTTAAGAGTGGTGCTTTAAAGATGCAACATTGTCAAGAAATGGGTGCACAAGTCTGAATCTAATGGTCTAAAACATGTGAATACGTAGATACACACCCACTAAAACCTGGTTTAAGATTAAGATTTCCTGTCATGTTTTAGAAACCACACTCTTTTTCTAGCCATCCGAAGCTTTTTGCATAACCCTAGCTGGATGCTTGAACACCCTTCAGAAATACATTTTCAATTGAATTGATCTCTTAGGCTCTACCCATTATTAACACAACTGAGATTGGAAGACAAATATTATCATGTTTTATCAATTTCTAAAATCGCTTTGATACTTGTTTAGTTTTATTGTCTCTTTGGAACACCTAACTGTGTCCAAATTTCAACAATCTTGCTGTTGAACTGAGGTCCAGTAAAGGAATTTGGAGTTAGTCCTACTTCATTATTCTGCAAGCCTCAACTAATGCACCTGTAACACTGACAGCCATGACACTTTTTCCCCTGAAGGCATTTGGCTTGTCCATGTAGGCAGCTGCAAAATACGTTTACTGTGAAGATGTCAGTAGAAGTAGAGCTTCCCACTCAATGACTGTTGATACTAAACAGGCTTTACTGTGCATTCATATATAGTGCTGTTGTTTAAAAAAAAATCTCAGGAATTTACAAAAGTGTACAGAGTAAGCCAATGTAGTTAGGTCAGTCTAAAATTGCCTACCTGTGCAATAACAATTAATCCCAAAGCATGTTAAATACATACTACATGTATTTGTCAAGGGTCAAAAAAGTTGACATTTGGCACAAAATACTTTTTACACAAATGTTGAGAGTGCAAATGATGCCTAATGTGGCTGTAAACCTTTGTTGTTGTTTTTTTTTTCATTTTCACCTTGTGATTGAAAAGGGACATTTTTTGTGTCCGACATTGTTTTGCAATTCAGTTATTCAGTTAAATAAAACAAATTTAACTACGAATTTTCCCAAGTGCAAATTACACCTTATGTCAAGAGACTTGCAGGTTTTCTGCAATTTTCCCTAAGTGCCACCACGCTTGTATGGCTGTCATGTTACTGCTTGTTTGTTAATGAATATCTGAACAGTGCAGCATTTTTTAAAGTTAACAGCTAACCTGTCAAATAATCATAATTTCATTTATTCATAACTGTCATTTATCTTGCTGTATATCTGTTAATTGTTATCCTTTCACGCATGGAGAGTATTAGAGTATGAGGTGTGCTGTCATAACAGTTGCTTTTAAAAAGGAACCTCAAAAGTACTTGAATGTTCAACATGTGACGTGTTTTTGAAATAAGCTGTTTCTCTTCTGTCTCATGTAGATATTTCTCAGACCTAAAGAATCCAATGAATTCCAGAATGGTGCCCAGTATGTGTTCACCTCATGCCTCTTTCCTGTAACACTTTAGTATCTTTTTTCTTGTTCACCCATCAGTCACCGGTCGTGGCCCCAGGGCAGAGCGAGCTGTTTGTTTCATTGATCTAAGTTTAGTGCTATTGCTACAGGCATTTGGGTAAAAGCTGGTCTTATCTAATCACACTGTTCATTTGTCACAGCTCTTGCCTAAAACCAGCAATTAATAAACACACCAATTACAAGAGCAAAATTAACTCCTGCCTCATTAAGCAGTGGTCAAAACAGCATTACAGGTCTACAGCTAAGGAGCACAAAGCACTGAAGGGATCTCACACAAACTGAAAACTGATTGCTCTGAGTGCGAAGGAAGTAATTTAATGGAGAACATTTTCTAACAATGTAGGAAGCGGAAGGTTTTTTTTACTTAAGGGCGTAGATTTCTTTTGTGTTTTTTCACCCTTTCCAGGAAAACCTGGTCTCATCTGATCTCATATTGCAAAGTGAACATTCTTTTTCCTCCTTAGGAGACGTCAAATCAAAACCTGAGAAAGGTTCAGCAGCATCTAAGAAAAGATCCTCTCATTACTTCTACCAAGATGCAACACATAGCTCTTTAATGATGTATAAAGGAGAATCGGAGACATTAAAATAGTGGGAATGTTTGATTTAGAGTCTGTTTTTGCACCTGACTGCAAAAACAGTCAGGTGCATTGTCAGGTGCAGACAATGTGCATGTCTGTGCATGTCAGAATCCTGTTTCCACAACTGCGTGCGAATAGTTGAAGTTTGCAACGACTCAAGACCCCCTCTGAGAATGACCAAGACAACGCCAAGATTTGAGCCTATCATTAATTAAGTTGAGATCTTCATCACAAATTTAAATAATTTAGTTGCATATTTTCAGCTGTATTTTTTAATAGAAGAAGAAATGACACAACAACACAATATTGGTTTCACAAGAATAACAATTTGGCTACATCTTTTTGGGGAAAATTTAGAATACCAAATTTTTGTTTTCACAAATAGCATTAATGCGTCACAAATCTTGAACAGTGTTTTAAAGAATCGGTTATCAGAATATGCGGTTTATTCCAAACCGTACCACTTCGTATTCTCGGTTGTTTTTTAGTGTTTGACTTTAAGTTTATATTTTTGCCAGAAATTTAAAGAAAATCATTAAAAATTCAATTAAAGTACAACATGAATCAAAACTAGCACAAAACCTAAACCCAAAGTGTCAAACAAAACCAAACTCCTGCCGAGTATGATGGCAGTAAAAAGTAAAAATGCTCTTCCTAAGTGCTTGTGTTCCAGGCAGTTTTAGCTGAAGTTCATGAAATTCAGTTATTTTTTGTAATACTATAGCTGAAAAAGAGAATTTCATATTAATACGCCCAAATATTTCACTGTCTTGAGTCATCAGTTTAACCTTTTTGGTGGCAGAGTGGTGATTTTGCTTCCTAGAGACAATTGTAGCCGTCCTCGTGATCTGTCAGAGGCTGTTTGCATCAAAGGTCTGAGGTTGGTGCCTTGGTCAGATATTGTTTCCTCTATTTTCATTTGAGTTTAAAAATCAACTTAAGAACAAAAACAGTGGATGTTCTTTGAGGTCATTTTCTTTTTCAGTGATGTGCAGCAGCTGTGGAGTAAAGTATTATAGATTTACAAATCAATAAGTATTGATAACAACATCAATGCCTAGACTATTGGCTAAATGACACTTAAGTCCTTGTCATTGGTAGCATAATGCAGATTTGCTGTGCACATTACTTATCACACATTCTTCTCATACTTTAAATAAATCCTTCCCTTTTTTCCTCCCTCCCACTCAAACCACCATCTCCTTCTCCTTTATTCAAACAAAACTCCAGATACCCATCTCGCTCAAATAAAAAAAAAGAGACAAGCTCTTCAGCTTTTCCTGGAAGCAGTGGCCACATAGCTTAAAGCCCTTCTGAAAGCGACTGTGTTGATGCAAGTCGGACAACAGAGAGAATTGAAACATGATAAGAAATGTAGGTGTGCATGCTGAACATGTTGATGTGTGCCTTGGGTTTCAAGTGAGGGAGCGGACAGGCCTCAACATGCCGAGAGGGTTCCTTAGGCTGTGCGTACACTGACACATTTTCAGTTGTTGCATTCAGCTGCAGCTCAAACTATACAACCACAATGCAGGATTCAATCATTTATAACCCACAAATCATGTTCTCTCACTGCACAGCCCGATGCTCGGACACAGCCAGACGGTTTGTACCGTACATGCGCTTGTGACACGTCGTAGCTTTAAATCTGACAAGAAGAGAGTCTTTCATATTCCTTTGAGATCATAATCTGAAATATTCAAATTTCTACCTGTCATTTTTTTACTCACATGTCCACTTTTAAGCAGGCAACATCTAGTCATAGTTATAAAATATTGCATTGCTTGTGGCACTTAATCATAGTAGGCAAGGTTACTTGTATACTTCCTTGAAAAGCATTGCAGTGAGTGACTTGTGAGAATTTCAGATCATTTTGGCTTGTGCCACTGCTTCAAAAGTCCAGCACCAGAATTTCAAAAGGGTTTGATTTACGTTCCACCATACGAATGCTAATGGAGAGCTGGTTGTGAGGTGTTAATCACTCCTTGTTACCCCAAGTGCTACACAATGCACCACAATTAGGCCGAGACGATTGCAAAGATTGCCGGACGACTGGAAAATTGGATGAAAATGGACATTTTTAGTCCATTTGAATCCATTTTTAAACATGCAAGTCAAATAACTTCTTACAGCTTCATGTGAGCGACATGGGAAAAGTTTTCAATGCGACATTTCATTTAAAATGTCTCCTTTCTCCTGTTTTCAAGAGACAAGGTAATGTTAGTCTGACATTGATATACTAACAACATCTATTCAAACTGATCTGAATGTGCAGTTTTTCAGTGACTTTTAAATCACTAGCTGTCATGAAGAAAAAAATGAAATAAAGTCTGAACAAATGATATATTAGAGTGAAGGTTATTTTGGTTGTTACAGGTCTGTAATTTTGTCGTTTGAAGTTGCTCTCAGATTTCCTTGCTTAATCCCGCACACCCTACAGGGAATGTCTTACAATAATCCGGGTTACTCAAGCCCTTCCCCAACTCCAATTCCCTGGCCACCAAAAGTCTCCCCAGCTTTAACAGACGCCTTTCCTCCCCCTTGCCCTCTTTGGCCTCTTGAATGATAACCTTGAATGGCATTGTCTCGGAGTATGAAGGAGGGTAAAGAAATTCCTGGGGTCTCAACGAAGAGAGCAGGAGGGCCGGACAAATATGAGGGGCCGTTTAGGACAAAATCTATGTTTTGTCTCTCACACACTACAAGAAACTCACGCACACTCCAAAAAACATCACGCACACTCTAAAAACATCACGCACACTCTAAAAAACATCACGCACACTCAAAAAAACATCACGCACACTCAGAAAAACATCACGCACACTCAGAAAAACATCACGCACACTCCAAAAAAACATCACGCACACTCTAAAAAACATCACGCACACTCTAAAAAACATCACGCACACTCTAAAAAACATCACGCACACTCCAAAAAAACATCACGCACACTCCAAAAAAGCATCACGCACACTCTAAAAATACTCAAATTGCGTATACATACTACTAAAATGTCTCACGCACACATTTTATCTTTCTTGCACACATACACTGTACTAACATCTCGCACACACACACAAAAGCTATCTTTCTCGCTCACATACACTACTAACATGTCGCACACACACACAAACGCTATCTTTCTCGCTCACATACACTACTAACATGTCGCACACACACACAAACGCTATCTTTCTCGCTCACATACACTACTAACATGTCGCACACACACACAAACGCTATCTTTCTCGCTCACATACACTACTAACATGTCGCACACACACACAAACGCTATCTTTCTCGCACACATACACGGTACTAACTCGCACACACACACAAACGCTATCTTTCTCGCACACGTACATAAATGCTATCTTTCTCGCACACATACACTGTACTAACAACTCGCACACAAATGTTTCTCTCACATACACAAGACTAAAGTTGCGCGCACACACTCACACACTCGTTTTATGTATGTGTGAGAGCGAGACTCTTTTTTTGAATGTGTGAGAGCGAGACTCGTTTTTCGAATGTGAGAGCGAGACTTTTTTTGAATGTGTGAGAATTGTCACGGAAGAGGCGGGGCATAATTTTTTGATCAACTGCGCATGCGTTGATCCTAAACTATAAGCTTCGATTGTTGACTCACTGTATGTTCTATTACTTAGTATATTTGTGCTTTTAAATATATATAGAACTTTAAACTTTCTTGTAACTTAAATGTACTATAGAAATAAATAAATCTGATTGATTGATTAGAAATAGCAAAATTGCTGTAGTACAATCTGTCCACTGGGTGCCAGCATTACAGGAATTATTAACCGGCGCCAACTAGTGCCGAAGAAGAAAGAGTAAACCTTGGTGCGCTGCGGCCGGGAGTTGTGGAGAACCCCCGGCCGACATTAGCGTTCATAAATCGGATCAACCTTGTGCTAAACGCCCCTACTCCCCGGAGCTCGAATATCGAATATCCAACTTGAAACTAACTTCACTGCGGTCCAATACCGCCTCGGTTTGAACTAGAGTTAGCCATGTTCGGTATAGCAGACTCTTTCTTCTTCGGCACTAGTTGGCTGTAATGCTGGCACCCAGTGGACAGATTGTACTACAGCAATTTTGCTATTTCTAATCAATCAATCAGATTTATTTATTTCTATAGTACATTTAAGTTACAAGAAAGTTTAAAGTTCTATATATATTTAAAAGCACAAATATACTAAGTAATAGAACATACAGTGAGTCAACAATCGAAGCTTATAGTTTAGGATCAACGCATGCGCAGTTGATCAAAAAATTATGCCCCGCCTCTTCCGTGACAATTCTCACACATTCAAAAAAAGTCTCGCTCTCACATTCAAAAAAAGTCTCGCTCTCACATTCGAAAAAAGAGTCTCGCTCTCACACATTCAAAAAAAGAGTCTCGCTCTCACACATACATAAAACGAGTGTGTGAGTGTGTGCGCGCAACTTTAGTCTTGTGTATGTGAGAGAAACATTTGTGTGCGAGTTGTTAGTACAGTGTATGTGTGCGAGAAAGATAGCATTTATGTACGTGTGCGAGAAAGATAGCGTTTGTGTGTGTGTGCGAGTTAGTACCGTGTATGTGTGCGAGAAAGATAGCGTTTGTGTGTGTGTGCGACATGTTAGTAGTGTATGTGAGCGAGAAATATAGCTTTTGTGTGTGTGTGTGCGACATGTTAGTAGTGTGTATGTGAGCGAGAAAGATAGCTTTTGTGTGTGTGTGCGAGATGTTAGTACAGTGTATGTGTGCAAGAAAGATAAAATGTGTGCGTGAGACATTTTAGTAGTATGTATACGCAATTTGAGTATTTTTAGAGTGTGCGTGATGCTTTTTTGGAGTGTGCGTGATGTTTTTTTGGAGTGTGCGTGATGTTTTTTAGAGTGTGCGTGATGTTTTTTAGAGTGTGCGTGATGTTTTTTAGAGTGTGCATGATGTTTTTTTGGAGTGTGCGTGATGTTTTTCTGAGTGTGCGTGATGTTTTTTTGAGTGTGCGTGATGTTTTTTGGAGTGTGCGTGAGTTTCTTGTAGTGTGTGAGAGACAAAACATAGATTTTGTCCTAAACGGCCCTCATAGACAAAAGGCATCGCCACTCTGCAAATCAGAGAATGTGGGGGGGATATGAAAAGGGGTTAGTTTTTCATTCAGGTAAAAAGCTTTGACAGAAAAAAAGAGCGCAGCCCTGGAAGAATAAAACTCGCCTCTGTGTGCTTTTTAAAGCATTCAAACCTCCCTTTCAAAACTCAATTCGACTATGATGATGAAATCTGAGGCAAGAATAAAGATTGCTATATTAGAGCAGAACTCATGAACTGAATGTTGGATATGTGCAGCTGATTGTATCAGGTTAAGTCTATTCAACCTAACTCTCTTTCTTTCACAGTCCATACATGAGTCTTTCATAGGAGCCATTAGGCCTGTGATAGTGAGCCTGATAATGACTGAGCATAGATCAATTGAAACTCAATCTGTGAATAAGCTGGCCTGCCCTTTTATATTCTGCATGGCACACTCATTCTGACCCTTTCCTCTTCCTCCTCACCTCCTCCACTGAACTCCATCAAGTATCAGCTGGCTGCCATAGCAACTGAGCCCAAAAAAATAAAAATAAAATTGATTATTGGCAAAACACATAGTGCAAAGTAAACAGTTCTCCAAGATATGTGTTGATGGACCCGTTTTTAAATTCCCAGAAAGCTGAAGGCAGATGAAACTTTTACCTGATGTTGTTATTGATGCTTTTTTAAAGAAAACTAGTTCTTTGCAATCACCATAAGCCTTTCAGAAAGAGTACAGTATTGTCAGTTTTCATAATTCGTCCTGCTCTACAGTGTGATGGAGCAGCCGCGTTGCCTACAAAACAGCCCTCTGTTGAATTTACCCTGATCTATCCTCATGGTAGCTTTGTGAAGTCTTGCAACAATTTCATCATGAGACGACCTTTTGCTTGAAGCAATGTTAAGTTGTTTGTGAAACGGGGAGATTTCCAGTCTGTGCTTTGGTGGAAGAAACTAAGTACTCAAAAAAATCTGATTGTCCATACTGATGATGATTTATTTCTAAGAATGTTCTTAGTAGCAGAAGGAAATTAGGATTTTAACTCTAAATGTAGCTTCTGGTTTGCAAGTGGTAAAAGTGTATTAAAATGAAGACTTTAGTGTTGTTTCAGTCTTGTTGCTTTCACGTTGCAGTTTTCAGAAAGTGTGAGTCCAGGGAACTAAGTGCACAGTGCTTGCTACATTTATTGGTCCCCGTGGTGAAGATGTGTAAAAAGCTTTTGAAATGAATTCTTCTTGGCATGGTCTCATAATAAAAATATCAGAAAATACCATCCATTTTTCTTTCATTTCAGTTCATTTATTTTTTAACAACAATTCTATATAAAGATAATAATTGTTTCTAACAAAAACCCTGGTGTCAAAATTATTTTTGATACTGACTATGACTTCTTTTTACAAAGTTGGACTATATAAAAAGAGATGTTTGACCATTCCTTTTTACACAGTCTCCCTGTGTAAAAAGGGAGACTGTGTCTATACAGGCTTTTGTTGTGTCTGGTGAACATTTTCTCTGTTGATTTGGCTTTTCATGCTCCTCTATTGATCTGTGCACTGATATGAAGGCAGATGTTGTCTGAAGTCAAAGTATAGAGGCTTTAGCAAAGGCGCTTCAACCAAGCCTGGGAGCCGTCCCTGAAAGTCTGCAAATTTGAAGAACAAATATATAGACCTCTGACTGTAGCAAATTTTGTTGGGCAATTAATTAAATTATTGTGATAAACAACAATATTATTGTTTTGAGATCATTTCTAATCAACAGTATAAAATGCCGTAATAATGCAAATACACTCTTTCAAAGATCAAGGAACTAATTTCTAAAGAAAAATTGGCTTTGGAACTGGATGACATTTTAAATATCTCAAACAAATACACAAATGAAAAACAAATTAAATTGATAATGAAGTTACTGTAAACAAACTTGCCCTTCAAAATATATTAATCATTAGGCTTAGATTGGGAAACCAGGCAATAGTGCCAGTTGGGACTTTTGTTTTAATAAAAAGTGTAAACTTTTACTCTTACTGCTGTGTGCTGGGTGTCAAATATTTGTAGCAGTTTTTGAAATGCTGATTTTATAATAAGATTAAAGGGCAGCATCTCTTTATTGTTTAAATAAACTGGATTCATTTTTGCTCTGGCCCTTTTGTGTTTTGTTTGTCATTTATACACCCGTCAATGTGGTTGTAGTTTTTTTTTTTTTTTTTTTTTTCCAAGCTGGGAAACCACCATCAGATGATTACAATTTAAGTGCTGATACATGTTTGTTGTATGTCTATGCTTAGTTGCTTCTGTTTTACAACAAATGCAAGATACCGACTCCGCAGGTTAAGTGGCTCACCACGGCCATTCGGTTTGAATTCAAATGTGTTCCTTCACTTTAAACCAGTATTTCCTGGCTTGCTCTCTTGCTCATGGGGCTTCCGTACTGCACTCTGTGGTACCACTCCACGAGCCTGGCTAGTAACCGATGCAAGAGTTCCCACAGTCAATCTTGCACCTTGAAACTATCGAGCACATTTTGATTGATCAAGCTCATTTTATTTATCATACGATTAATCACGACAAGCCTACAAATACAGTAGCATGGGGCAGGTATAGATCTGAAACAGTAAGCGCCATGAGGCGGCAGAAGGCAAACAACCCAGCAAGCCACCTCACAGCACCCAAACACTGCAAGCCCCCAAACCCAATGACCACAGCCAAAATAAAGGATCCTGCCTTGTAACTTGTAGATTGAGGGCTACCTTGATATCACCTTAAAGCTAAGCAACCTAACCCCACGCACTGATCTAAGCACTCGGTTTTACTTTAAGTCCCAGTAGAGTTTGGTAAACTCTCCATCTGTATGACAGAAAGAGCTTTTCCAGGCAAGCCTTTGAGAAAACTATCTATAAAACAAAGTTCTATTATAAAGCAAAGTAAACTATAAATTAGAAAAATGCTTCAATTACAGTAATGTCTTAGTTATTGGGGTACCAACAGTCTGCCACTTGACAGACAGACAGACAGAATTTTGGTGGGTTATCAAACCCATTAAAGAAATTCCCGGACTGCACTCATTTGTGGCTCAAACTGCTACAGAAACTCTTAGGTGTTCCAGCAGCTGACAAGCACACGTGAAATGAAACAAATCCCCAAAAGTCTCTTTTGTGCAAATTGTAGCGTGTTGGTGTCAGCTTTGGTGAAAAGGACAGGAAGTATCTCTGCACAGCAGCGTGCATGCAGAATCACAGCCTAAAGGTAGTTGCCTCTGAGAGCTCTGCATGTTTTTAACATTTTGGCTCGCAAACATTCTGTGAAAGAACGTCTTATACTCGTACTAATCTTTTTCCCACATCCCAGTCTGCAGCTTTCCTACCTCCAGTTTTCAATATCCCGCATACTGAGTGTGGAGGATGAGATTTGCTGGATTTATCCATCTCCAGAAAAAATAAATAAATCCAACAGATAAAAGCCAAACGAGGAACGTGGGACCACATTAGACACAGACCTGAATTATACCTTAGTGATTCGTTCATATTTTTATTCGTCTGCCCCCACAGTGACTTGTTCTATGCCTTGTCTGTCTTAATGGTGTCATGGTAAATTGTGAGCCCTTACGTTGATTTCACCTACTCAAATGTTGCAGGATCAGAGAGTTCCCATTTTAAAATAGCTGGAAGCAGCAACAGTTTGTAGTCTGACCTTCTCTGATTTTGCCAAATGAAAGAAATTGAGTAATACATTTGTTGTTGTGAGAATTCTCCTTCTGCTTTTAAATTGTCCTTCAATTCATTCATGGTTTAGATTTTAGAGGTAAAATTTATATGTCATGTTACAGTAACTACTCATTCATCTTGGCAGATTGATACAAGACCTACATTACCGCACACACAACCCCAACCAACATAGTCAGCTCTCACTCTATTTTTTCATCAACAATGCAATTGAACTCCTCCCATTGACTCAAAGACCAACCCGCTTCTTTGAGGAAGCAGTCCTCCTTTTTCCATTAAGAGTGATTCAGACTACAAACCACTCCTCCATACATTGAAAGTCCTCGCTTGATTTAACCAGAACCAAATCATAGGTAAAAATCAAAGATGAGCCCAGATGTTCCCCAACCACAAAACTGCCTCTCCACAGTAAACCTTGAGACCCTGTCAAGAAAAACTACAGAGAACATTGGAGAGAAATGACAGCCTTGACAGGATCCAACGCCCGCTGGAAACACACTCAACTTTGTGCCGAGAATGTAGACAGAAGTCTTTCGTTGGTTGTACAGGGACTGTGTAGCACTTTAAAGAATCTTGGGCACCCCATACTCCAGCAGAAGCAATCACCCCCTCAAATTCAGTCGAAGAACAAGGATGTAAGCATCCAGAAAGCTCACGTAAGTCTGAAAAGTGACCATATAGTCATGCTTGGGTAAGATCTGGTTAATGTTCCATGGCCATGAGGCCACAGCACTCCATACTTGCTCTGGCGTCCAGGAAAATAGGTTCGGTCCTAATTTTGACGAATGGCGACGTGGCTGTGCTTCACATGGCGCTGTCATGCACAGCTTTGTGGAAGGAGTGTAAACGCTCTCCCTGACTATAATGGGTGTCTAATTACTGTGGAGTCCATTACATAGTGGAGCAGAGAAGCATGCAGTGTAAATTAGGTGCGACAATCAGTAGCATAATTTTTTCCAACATGCCAGAGCAGCAACTCTCCCAACTTTTCAGCTTCAGACCTTGACTATCAGTTGAAAATACAAACATTTCCACCAACTCAGCTAAACAGGGGTATAAAAAAATGTGCAAGTGCTTTTTTAAAGCCTTTTTTACATTTATAGAATTCAAATTCTTTGTCATTCTCCCACAGTTGTTTATTCACAAACCCTAGAATAAGCTTTCCCAGGGATGCTGAGACGTTTAATCCCATCATTGCTGATTTTTTTTTTTTTTTTCTGGTCCCATTTCTTAAAATTAGCTTTCAATCACCTCATCTGGAAACAATTTTTAAAAAGTTTTTATTAGCTTTTTGTGTGTTTTGTGTCTACAGCGACTTAATAGTTTGATTGTTTTTCAGCAGACATGTTGAGCTTTTTTTCTTAAAGGAATGGAAATTTTGGTCTTTGAAAGCTTACATAATATTTGTCTTAATCACACATTTGTTTTTATTTATCCTCTGCATTGCTGCAGAAACATTCAATTTGATTACATGCTGGTGCATCTGTGTCTTGCACTTAAAAGAGAATTGGAGATTTTCTTTCATAATAGTCATGCATATGTAATCACTTTGGCAAGCTTTACAGTCTATATCCTTACAACCTTGTATCTTAGCACATTAAATCACACTATATAACTGAAAATATTCAAATTGCTGTTTATGTGTGTTTTTCCACCCAGCAGGATGGTGGGTGTTGGGTTTATCACTATAACACGGCGGCTGCTTGAACAAGGGATTAATGCGCTCTGCTTATGTTTTACTCTTCCTTCCTGCATGCTCAGCTAAATGTTGTAATTTTTCGGGGTGCAGCAAAGACTAATCTGAAATTCTCTTAAAGCTCTGAAGAGAAATGGGTGAGTTATTGCATATGTGAATATCCCTGGATCCCCCCGCTGATACTCAGCTGTAATGATACAGACTTGGCCAAAGCCTGTTTTATATCCCCTTGCTCTCATCAGTATGCCAGAGTTTCACTGAATTGATTTTCTAGCAGCACTACCACAGTCTAACACTCTGTTTTTCTCACACAACTGCATCAGAAACACGTTGTCCTTTTGACTTTGATGGGGAGGGAGAAAACACAGATGTCTTTTTCACTTTTCCCACTCCGCCCCAGATGTTAGTCGGTTTGTCCGGCCCATCTCCATTAGCATGTGGATTAATTTCTGCTTCTTATCAAGTCTAGATGTAATAAGGCAGCCCTGGATGGTACAGCTAATCATGTTGGAAGGCAGCGCTTTCTTGCTTCTCTTTTTTTTCTTTCTCTTTTTTTTTTCTCTCCTCAGCTGCCATCTTCACATCCCAAAACTGATAGCAGGGCAGACGCATCAGAGAGGATTAGGCTAATGTGATGGCAGAGCCACCTACAAGGGGCCCCCACAGGATAATTTTAAGAGACAGTCCTTGACACTCAGGGAATAACTTGTCAGGACCTGGCTACAGGCAAATATTGAGGATATTAATCCTTAATGTAATGGCCTTGACTAGATTTTACTCTTGTCTCTGTGAGCAGCTTTAAGCACAGTCATAAGTCTCTTTAATCACTGACATAAAGCAGTCCCTCAAGGATTCTCCTGAGTTTTACAGTAATTATTGCATAGCGGGGAAAAAAAAAACGCTTGTGTTTTTCACTCTTGCCTGTGTGAGAAATTGCCAAGCAATTTGCATAATGTTTGCTGTTAATTTGCACGAGTTTGATGATTCGCTGGCTGAGGAGTGCTTTGTTTTGCTGCAGTAAAACTGGAATGAAGTGTGAAATCACAATCCGTGTCATTTTACAAAGATTTTTTTTTGGGGGGGGGGGTGGTTTTAGGGCTTGCTGTGCCCAAACTGGTATCTGACATGGACAAAACAAACAAATAAAATTAATCCTTCCTTTTCCTGTTGCTTGTAAAAATAAACCGTAACGTTTTCCACATTTTGATTTGTTGTAAATACAGACAGCAAATTATCCAGTTGGAATTTTATAATATAAACAAATGAAGGTGGTGCATAACTGGGAAGTGAAATGAAAAGAGTTTACAAAAATCATTCGCAAAAGTGCAGCTTGCACTGTAGTTCAGACAGTTCAAGAAAAACGTTGTTGATTAGGTGGAAATGAGGTTAATTTATTAACAGGGCAACAATTATTCGTGTATACAAACAATCTGGCCTTTGTCAAGTGTAGATAGAAGAAACCCATAGGAAACCGTCTGCACAGTTTGCTTCCAACTATGTCAGGGAGGCAGTAAAACTATAGAACATGTTATTCAAGATGGTTTTCTTCAGTCGATCAATCAATCTTGGGCTGTCTTAGAAACTAAATAATACCTTGTCCAAATAAATTCATGGCATGCTATTTCTATAAAAAGGTGTATAAAAATAAAACTAAAGTATTAGTACTATGTGATACTTTGTGTAAATCAACTACATAAAATCCAGATAATGGAAATTAAGTATCCAGAATTGAACGTGACGTCAAAGTGGCATGAACACTTTTGCAAACTGTTAATGAAATAACGATGTCGAAAACACAGCATGTTGCTTTGTATTTTTATTAATATCAATGAAAGGTTTCCAAATTATGTAAACCCTGAGGGATCCATCCATAACGCAATGCCAACCGTCCTCCAGGAGCTTAATTATGAGAGTCTGTCCTTGATGCAGGTTTCCTTTCATAAGCTTTGCCTTCTCAGCCTCCAGCCATGTTTTGTGATATTTCTGAGTCCCCTGTGACGGGCTCCTCCACTGCAGCCGCCTCATCATTTTCTCATCATCTTCTTCTTTAGGTCTGCTCATTGGGTCGGGCTGTGCACTCTATCCACTGGGATGGGACAGTGAAGAAGTCCAACAGACCTGCAGCAACAGCTCAGGCCAGTTTAAACTGGGTAAGAAACTACACATTCATTAATTCATGAATTCGTCTTGTGTTTACTGGGTGTTTTAGTCCCATAAGCGAAGAATCTAGGAAAGAGATATGTATTGTGTCTAAGCAATGACACACAACCCCCTTTTCTTTTTTTCAGAAAACAGACACCTGCCTCTCGTGCTGTCATATTCTGTAGAGCCATGATTTCTGGGTGTTTAAAATTCATGATATAAAGTCAGCCGATCCTCCTCTAGCTGGTGAGCTGCTGGTTACAGCTATAAATATGTGCCGAGAATAACTAGGAACTCGACTTGCGCTCTGTATGCAGCTGGCATTATCAGGTCTAACTCACAGACAGTAATATGCTTTTTTATCAGACACTTGGGAGGCAGGAGATCTTTTCATCTCACTGCTCCTATATTTGATGCTAATCAAATAGTGCTGAATGTTTTACTTCATTTAAATATTTTATTAAGAACTGCACCATCAGCAAACTTCAGAGGGGAGAAGGGAGAGATATTTAGTAGGATTTAGACAAATAACGCAAGAAAATCCATTTTGAAATTTCTCATTAGGCTGGCTTGATTGGGTTGTGTTTAGAGTCGACATTTGGAGCTCAAATTGTACAACTGACAAACAGGATGTGTTTAAATAGGAAATGTTGAATTTTAATGACATTTCTCAAATTAATTCTGTAATTTGTTCAAGTCTTTTCTAATGGACACTTGAATGGAGAGTGGATTTTAGACTCCACAACAGCATTGGACATGCTCAATATAAACCTTTATAATATTTATCTTGGCTTCTAAAAAAAAACAACCTGTATTTAGTGTTATGAATTACTTAAAATGTTTCTTAAGAAGTGCATTTACCATCAAGTCACTGAAACATCACAGATTAGAAACAGCCATTTAATTATAATTGTGCCTAGCTGGAAATTAAAAAAAAGGAAACTTATTTTAGTTGACAGTACCATTACACCCTAGTTCTTCAAAAATGAATTAAATCCCCATTAAATAGAATACAATTACAGTCATCTGTTGCTTACTAGTTTCTAAACATCTGACTTTGTCTAAAAATACACAATAATCTCCACATTTGCACTATTAATTATACAAAAATAAAACAAAAAAGGGAAAAGCTAACTTGCATTTCAATATACAGTTGCTTCTAACCAAATGCACATGAATAACTGACCATTATCTGTCTGACCACGTTCGTTAAAACAGGAGTTTTGTCTTTTGCTGTCTTGGAGTAAACAGCTTTCTGTAAACACAATGAATGTCACGGAGGAAAGACATTAGCAATGATGTTAGAGAAACAATTTTATGTCCTATCAATCATGATTATGAGACCATCCCCAAACTATTTGAAGTCCATCATTCTTCAGTGAGAAAGATTATTTAAAATATCTTTTTTTTTTTATTATTATTTTGCTGTTCAAGATTCAGCAATGTGAATGTTAAAGGTCACTACATGACAATTAGAAAAATACTTAACATTGCTTTTTGGAATTATAAAGGCAGAAAGATACTTATGCCAATCATTAGTCCACATTTTTTCCTGTGGGATTTATTTTTGGGCCCAGAATCATAAACACAATTTCGAACCCCCCCTAGTGCTGATTCTGGGTCGGGTACACCAGCAGATGTTACCTTTCTTCCTTAAAATCTCTGAACAGTTGCTCTTATTCTGACCTTTTCTCTTAGGCTAATTTTCTAAAGGAAACCATAACATCAATAATGGCAGGGGGAATCACAAACTCCTCCATCATGTAAAGGTGG
The DNA here is from genome assembly GCF_904066995.2 of Poecilia reticulata. NCBI lineage: Eukaryota > Metazoa > Chordata > Actinopteri > Cyprinodontiformes > Poeciliidae > Poecilia > Poecilia reticulata. The sequence goes on from NC_088842.1 coordinate 27,671,909, forward strand.
CAAACCTACAAATGCTTATTTTCTGCGTTCTCACGTCAAAAGTGTCTAATGGGGCGTGCCGACTAATGGGGCGTACTTTACATCAAATTAAAACGTTTTCTAAATATTTATTAATAATGTCAGTATATCGAGACAGTATTTTATGAAAACAGTTTAAAATAACTTAAACTCCTCTTGATTCCTGCTGCAGCTTTAATTTCAGTTTAGGAAATAATTGCATGACCTCTGCCTTAGCAATAATAAATGCCCTGGTGAAAATGGTGACATGCCAGACTACTCTGCTATATTTAGTTCACCTCAAATAGGCCAGCAATAATTGCATGTTGTCACTTCTGTTTCTGGACAGCAGGAAAGAACCATCTTTCTGAAATTCAAATACGTCAAGGAAGATAAGCAGACTTTATAGCCGGTACTGGACTGCAGGTTCTGAGAGGCAATAAACATGTAAACAATCTCATAAGTTTTGCTCTGTTTACTCACTAGAGTTTCTACTTTATCACCCTGCAAGCCAGTTGGCCTTTAGTCTTTTTTGTAAGCAGCTGCTGATTAGCTTTAGATACATGAGGAACTTTTAGGTTAATGTTATATTTGTGGAAAACCAAAAGGGCACATAAAGTAAAGGTCAGTTTATTAGGCATGACCTGCCCATGATTGGCTCGCGCTAATTCTAAAGCTAACCAGCCTTTTGAGTGAGGGAATGGGCTGCGGTTCCTTTCAGCAGACAACATCATAGATGATATATAAGCACGCGGAGCGTGCTGACAGATGCCGGTTGACTCCAAACACCGTATCTCTTTATTACCGTGAACTACACCACAACCTGTTTTCCCCTTTTCATGTTTCCTGACATGAATACAAAGAAAGTCACGTTTTAGAACATGAATCAATAGGTTTATTTTTGCATCGGTTTACACAAACTGCCATGACAGTACATTCTTCTGTCAGTAATTGTGATGACAAATTACCCAGAACAGCTGGATGAAAGATCAGTGAACACCATGTCCTTTAACAAGACAAAAAACACCAATTATTCTTGTTCTCCTACAGCTCTGCAGCTTTCAAAGACAGCCAACGCTGCAGAGAAAAAAAAAAAAAAGTGTGTCAAACAAATTACGGCTTCATATAGTCAACAGCTGTCAATATGTCTACATTTGAATTTGACGGGATCTATATATAACAACCTTCTCCATAATAATCAGTGCAATGATTAATTGATTAGTTACCTTCCCAAATAAATCCAGAGCACGCCATCAGAAGTAATTATGTTTGGTATCCAGTTCTCACGTTGTTATTTCCTCTTTGAAATAGCAGACTGTTTGAGCATTATTGTTAACAAGCATGCTTGCTTCACAGTGTCATTTGCTGCTCCCGGCAAATTAATTTTTTCTTCTTTTAGACTGTAGCTGCTGTTGCTCTAGTAAGCAACATGACAGGCTGATGATTTTTTTCCTTTTTTTCTTTTTGTCCCATGCGAGCAGCAGATTTCACACAAATCTTTCACACAAATTAATTCCTCTTTCTCATTTATTAATCATGAGGAGTGTAGACGACAGTTCAGAATGCCTTTGGAGATCACCAACGCTGGATGTGTGTGTTGCATCTCAAGACCTGAACATGAAGAAGCATAAAAAAAAAACTCTCTGCTTTGACCACACAGGGTATCAAATGAAATATTCTCACTTTGATCATTTAAAATCAGAAACACACAAAAATATTTATGAATAATGACCATTATTTTTTATGGAGTGTGACAATGAAGCAAAGATAATTGTACAAATGGCAGGGAAGTGAGATTTTGTGAGACTTGTATTTGATCTTTGAAGGTTTTTTCTGCGCTGAGAACACAAATGACAGGGTTTGTTCAAGCAATACTTTACTATTTACATCCAATTTGAGGTCATAATATCTTTTAAAACAAGTTTCTTGCATAATTGGCAATACTCCTATTCAGCTTTTTTTAAATTGTACTCTAAACCCACTATCTGATTTTAAATATTTAAAAGGTCATAACTCTTGAATTATTGGTCAAGGTGTCAGTATGATTGAACCACATAGGCACTTACATTTTATTGCTGAAATCATTGTCCATTTCCTCACAATTATTTTTTATTTACCAGATTTATTACTGGATGTGCATCATAATGACACTCTCATAGAACAGATTCTACAATGTAATGATATTTTTAAAAAGCAGCTGCTGTTGACTCCAAGGCTTTGTCGGGTGAACAATGTTGGTAAAACGGTCTGAAAAGCTGTGACATCCACCAACAATATTATTTGATGTTGGTGCAATTCAGCAAATCCTTCTAACTGTGACTGATCATTAAATATTCATAAGCTGGGGTGACATTACACCATGAGACTCTGTGAGAGAGGATGGGAAGTAACACAGAAGAAGTCCGAAAAATATGATTTGATTAACGTTAGTTAGTTAGTTAGTTAGTTAGTTAGTTAGTTAGTTAGTTAGTTAGTTAGTTAGTTAGTTAGTTAGTTAGTTAGTTAGCCATATTAAAACAGCAGTCTAGATGTATTCTTTTGAGAATGTAGATTTTCAAATCTAACATGTCTACTAGTAGAGGTGAAAGTCTTAAAAACATAAAACATCAACTTTGCTGTTTTGTGTTCTGCTTTCTGCTTTAAATGTTTTCTCTCTCTCTTTATTTGAGCAATGTGTAAACATATCTGAATATGTCAGATAAAATTGAGGTTTTTATGTGCTAGTTCAATTTGAGTCTTCTTCACTTACTAACAGCATTGGGACAAAAGTGTGTTGTTGTTGTTGGGTCCTGAAAACTCTTAGGTTTGGTACGTTTATTGATTGGAAAAGATACGGTTTTTAAGTTTTGGCCAATTTCTTGAAGCATCTCTGTTTGATAATAACATTATGGTGTATAATTTATTGGTTATGTGTGCATCAACTTTAGCTAACACAGTTCAGTTAGCCAAAAAATATTACTTTAAGTGACACAAGACTCTTGAGTTGGATTGGTGGACGGATCTGTGGCCTAAAATCAATATTTAGTACATCAGATGTGTTGGTATGAGGTCAGACATTTAATCTGTCCCATTTTTTTACAAAACGTCTGAATTCTGAAATGAGCAACATGGTTATGGATAGTTGTTGCAGCAATTACAACACATCACAAAGCAAATGCGAATGTTGCGTAGTTTTTCCAAACGTGCCTCTCTAAAGGTTACTTCCACATGCTGCAGTAACGTCATGCTTTCAGAAGCATTCCTAAACGTCCTTTACATTAATTTGTCACATACCAGACTGTTGGAGAATGAGGTTAAACTATGCTCCTTACTTTCCTTTTAATGATTCTCACAAGCAAGAGAGAAATGTAGGAGCTGCCTGAACAAAAATGTTAAGCATCTGGCTCCATTCTTTTCAACTCACACTAACATGTTAGGATCAAACAGTATACCCAAGACACACCACACAGATTATATACCATATTATGCATGTTTTTTTTATATTTTTTATGAAACATTTCTAACTGCTGTTTAAGAGGCAGGGAATCTTTCAGCTTCAGCACACCTGTCAAAAATGTTATTTATTTATTTCTTTGTTGTTGTTTTTTTTTTGTAATAATAGATTTCCCAACAATTTGATAGAAAAATATTCAATATAGTGATACAATTAGTTTTAGAAATGTAACTCTCACAGGCAGTTTAAAAACATGCATAAATATAATCACCAAATTATAAAATTATGGATAATTAATGTTGATGTTCCTTCCCCAATGTTTCTTAAATATCCAGAGATGTATGTTTAAAATCCTGTTGTTGTTTGACCATTATAGTTTTTGGGATTATAAAATACAGTATAGTGTATGTTGTGTACATAAATAGCTTAACTTAAACCTCAACATGTATTTAAATACTAACAGTCTTATATCTCATTTACCAGGATGGGAAGAATAAGTGTTTATTATTGTGAAACTTTTAGTTCAGCGCTGTAACTCAACTACAACACCAACTATTATGTTGAAGTTTTTGCGATGCAGGAAATCTGAAGCAGAGTCTATGACATCATTATAAAAGGTGCAGGTTCTACATAATTGATGTGAATGTGGTGGGGAACTCTCCACTTGACCCATCTGTAATACATCATGATGTATACTAGCAGAAAAGTAGCATTATTCTTTTATTATGGGCCATCATTACAAAAGCTACAACCATCTGTCATGTAATACATGAGCAGAAATACAACACCATTGTTTTACTGTTTCAACAAACCTTTGAAATATGACAGAAGTGGTGTAACTAGGACAAGATAAAGACGCTTACTGCATCAAATTATGCTATGCCAAAGTTTTTACTTTTGTGTTTACTTTATTTCCTACTAGTTATACAACTTTCAGAAAATATCTGTCAATCTACAAATATTTTTCTCTTAGATATCTAACATCGAAGAAGCTACCCAACTTCACAGGCAGCTGAAATCAAGACTGAAAAAAAAAATGTTCTCCTTTAATCTCTTGCTCTGCTCTGCAGGTTCCTGTCAGATCGGCTGGGCATACTACTGCACGGGGGCGGGCGCGGCCACTGCCATGCTCCTTTGCACCTGGCTGTCCTGCTTTGCCGGGAAGAAGCAGAAGCATTACCCGTACTGACGAGAGAATCGGAGAGAAAGGGACAGACTGAGACCTGGGGCGGTACGACAAAAGGGAGGGGGCTCCAACCGTGTGGACTCAGACAAGTACAGCACATCAGGCACCGCAGACGTCAAGTCATTACGGTGCTCTGCACAATCTTGGGGACGCGTCTCATCCGACGACTGCAGGGACTGTTTCATAATGCAGCACACACATGGCTCTGAACACTTCTCTTAAAAGTTGTTCCTAAATGAAAGATGTATGGACCAAGCGTATTAGTAAAGTTGTTACATTATGTTTTCCTTTATTTCTGTTATCTATATCTTCTCAATTCATTACTTTTAACGTGATGGTGTGGCCTGTAAAGAGCATAGAAATATATTCCCTCATTACTCCTGAAGTGTTCCCACCTCCTCTGTGTCTCCCATTCTTGCCTTAAACAACCTGAAATGCAATAATACCTGTAATAATGTAAAGCAGTCCAGAAAACTGGCCGCCTCCCTCCCTGGGCTCAGCCTATTTTCAAATATCAGACATTTAAGCAGAGTTTATTTAACACGTTCATAAGATATACAATGTGTATGGTAATGTATTTTATCATGTTATCACGTGTTTTGTATTCACTCTCAGATTATTCTTTGTCATGCTTTTCGTTTTGTAAATAAATGTTTAATTAAATCCTGCTTTCAAGCGTTTTTTTTTTGTTTTGTTTTTTTCACAAATCCTGCAGCGACTAAAGCGCGCCCTGGAGCAAAATGGGGAAGGCCTTCGCATTCCTCAAGACCCTTTCCCACAACTTCCTTATCTTAGGAGCACGTGCTTCATATGAGAGCTCTGTGAATCTAACTTTTTCCCTGTTATTGATTAGCTAAATCCCATGACCTCTAGTCAGAGAATTTGCCTTTTTGATCAGGTTTCTCAACTTCAAAGCCCCAAAGTGGTCCAGACAAAGCCTGCGATGTAATCACACCCTGGGAAATTGAGCAGCTCTGCACCCAGCCGCCTACCAGCTCAGTGTCAGGGGGTATCTCACAGTTCCTGAACCCGAATGCATGGTGGGAATAACAACAACGATAACCTCTCGGTAGCTGTTACCGCGGCCGTATGTGTCATTAGAGGAGCGAGCTGCACCCAGCTTTTCACCTTCTATTTTCAGCTGTTTACTCCTCCATGATTTTTTCCTCCTTTGATTAACAAACACCTTATCCCCGCCTGCGTGTACACAGAGTCAGCTCATTTACAATGCAACTGTTCTCAATGCATTTGGCCCTCATTAGCAGTTCCATTTTCTCACAATGCTCAGCATCCAGCAGCAAATGGAAACGCGCGCCCCTCCCTTCCGATCTCACTTGAGAAATATCTCTGGGTGCACGCTCTGATGTTTAATATGTTAGCACAGCTCCTCTGCATTCTGCTTCCTTCTCCCTCTCGCTCTGATCTACGGCGCTGATTGATATCAGCAGCGATTGTTGCAGCGAGTCAACCAGCTGCCTCATCAGCAGAGGCAGACGTATTGGGGTCAAGTTGGAGCGCTTACTCCTTGATTCCGACATCCCGTACCTCAGACTGACAGGCTGCAAACCCTTCAGTGTGAGAACTCGGCGGATGATTGTATTAAAACATGCAAAATGTGTGCAAACTTGAAAGTACAGCTGCTCTCATGAAGCAACATCAAAACTCCTTTGCAATAGTCATGAATGGAGACTGACAAGTGAATCTGTTTACTCTAGGCAGAATGATTTGGTTATGTAGTGAGGACCACACATTTCTTGCATCCACAGATCATCCCTGAGATGTTTATTTCCCCCTTTTATTAAAAGACCTGTCCTTTAAATTGATTTAAAAAAGGGGAATCACTTTTAACCTTGTCTTAGTTGATAAACATTTTAAAGAGTAATATGTAATTTCCAGGCACATAGCACCATTTTATGGCACAATCAAGTAACTATGTTACATTCAGTTACCTTACAGAAGTGCTGCACATATAAAGCATGACTTAAAAGAAATTTGACTTCGCAAATTGACGCCTTAAAATTGGACTTCTGTCTCTTTATGAAGCGCCTATTCTTTCCGACACTTCGCCTATTGGATAACATCATCATCATAACAATACTCTTTCATTAAGTCATTTACAGCTGTTCATAGAGCAATGGATTGAGAAATGGTTCCATTCTTAGCTCAGCAGACATGCAGATTGAGGTGTTTGCTAATTGCTGCTGTCGCTAGTCTCAAAAAGTCATTTTTACTTAATACTCCTCCTTTCTTTTCTTCCTTTCATTTTCTTCATGCAAGACCAATCACAAGCTCAACAGGCCTGCAATCCTCTTTTTATATTTAAGATTTCCTGAAATGAAATGAATCCTAGCTAAAAGTTTATTTTCTCTGATTCAATACAAAGAATCAAACAGAATTTTATTTGTGTCTGTTTGAAGAGTCAACTGTGACGAATAAACTGAGTCATCACCAAATTTATGCTGTTCAAAACAGACAACCAACCTCCTGCTCCCTCTTGAGTGATACACAGAAGTTGAAGAGAGACTCAATTAGCTGTACAAAGCCTTACATTTTTAAAAGAGTGCCATGTTGTCAGAGTGCCCCCTTTAGTGCTTTGCAAATAGCTCATGGACTTTCTTTTATTCTCAGAATATTGCTCATGTGAGCCAAAATGTTATATCATCGTTTAAAGCCACCTCAAGTGAAGGATAAGATCAATAATGTTAAGACATTTAAAGTTAAGTATGTTTTTGCCCCGTGTCATCCCAGGCTACACATTATGATGTGCGAGTGTGAGGATGGACCAAAATGGGGACTGGTGCTCAGTACGACCATAATGATGTGTATTTAATAATGAAACTGAAAAACAACTTAAAATAAGAATGGGAAAACATCATGGAGCCAGGGCACACATTCAGGAAAATAAAGAAAATAAAAACAAAACCGGGAACCATGGAGCAAACGGAAAGATCCAGAAAACGTAGAAGGGGAGAGAGGAACTCAAATACCAAAGGAGAGGCGGAAATGACTAAAGGGACCAGAAGAGCTCATTACAGGTGAGTGGATGCAGCTGGGGAAGGGAGCAGGCCGGGACAATTGAAGAAATAATTGACATCTGGGATGGGTCACGAAGAGAATGAAACAGGAAATTAAACATGAACAGCAGACAGAGATAAATACTAATCTAACGAAACAAACCCAAAACACAACTATGAGAATTGTTTGTGTTTTGCTCACTGAATAAACTAAAATAGAAAGATATAAGAAAATAAACAAAGAAGAAATGATCAAAGCAGACAGTAACTGAACCCGAACGTTCAAACACCTACGGATCATAACAACACAATGTACTTCAAAGTGCTTTAAAGAGAAAAACAGGAACAAAGGTGAAGGAAATTACAATAAAAAGAAGTACATTGAAAGTACACTTGCTCGTCAGTTAGAAATATAATAGAAAAAAGGCTAAACAAAAAAAGGAAAAGTTTAGAAAGCTGCAGTAAACAGTTTTCCATCCTGATTTGTAGTAGCTTCTGAATCTAAGGTTTTCAGAAAGTTAGTTCTATAGATGGGATACAACTAAATGTTGCCATTGTTTAGTTTTGATCTACACACGATTCATATTTGACAGCTTTGCAATTTATTCAGACCGTTAAAACCATTGTGGATCAATAAAACAGGAAGCCAGTGTAGTGATTTATGGACTCTGGCGATATGATTAACTTTTGTGGTGTCAGTCAGGACAGAGCTGCAATCTGACACCACTAAACTATCATCTCACAAACTAAAATTAAAACTATGCTGTAGGTTTTTCTGTGTCCATAACCATCCTAATGTTGGTAGGATTGTTGAAGGTTGGTTTAGAAATAAACTTTTTGTAATTTATTGTTTAAATATAATTCTGAATAGTTTCTCTAAATTGTCCTCAATGATGATGTAAATATGGTAATTTTATACCTATGAAACTTTATGCAATAAAAATATTTCCTGAACAGGTGGATCTTATCTAAAAGCAATTTACAAATAAAAAATTTAAAAAAATAGAAAAAAAATCCAGTGAAAGATCCACCTTTAAATGCCTGTTATGCAATGCTCTTTCAAATTTTATAAACTTTGCTGTTTTGACACTTTTCCTTGACTTTTATAAGGAATTTGACTCTCATGAACACAATACAAATTCGAAGGTTATTAAAATGTTTTATAATGAAATGAACAGCTCAAATATATCATCTCTACCAAGGTTTTTGATATGAAGAGGTGTATGACAGGCCTCCCCATATTCTTGCTTTTTATTCATCATTACTGAACTTGTATTCTCAAATATTTCACACAACTCAAACAGTCATAATTTAATTTGGTATAGAAGTTAAGATGTCTCAACTACCAAATGACACAGTTTTGTTTCTTAGAGATAAATCAACATATATGGTAGAAGGATTAAAGGTTTTGCTAAGTTGCAATTTTCCTGTCTCTAAGTTACCAGTAAAACTTTCAACATTATGGAACTACAATCTTTGTTGCACAGTAATTTAGGGATAAACGTAGGACTTTTTGAAAAGTAAGTGCTTTCCAGTTATAATCAACATGCAAAGAGTTTGCCCCTATTGTGAAAGCCATTCCTTCAGGCATAGCTTAGTTAATGAAAGCACACTTTGAATATCAAAGTTTTAGTCTGCAAATAACTTATATAAAAGTTATGCTAGAACAAGAAATGCTCAAATCAGCATATAAGGAAAGTCCTATGTAATACAAGTATTGTGTCACCCAAAGGAAAGTTTTTCTGGAATGCATAGTGTATAAGTATAAAGTGGAGGAAAACATGGATGATTCACTTTCGATACTGCATTTCAAATAAAATAAAGGAGCTTAATTTCAAAATTGTGCACAGTATTTGCCCTTGTAACAAAAACTATCAGTGTTTAAGTATATGGATGAAAAGTGTGCTTTATTCAAGTTGAGTCAGAAACTATAATACATTTATTTTTCAACAGTTCTCTCTCGTCTGGGTGTCAGAGGGACTTGGAGAAATTTGTCAAGAATAAAACTAAGCGCACTATCCAAACCAGTTCTGGAATGTTATAGCCAAGTTTAAATGTAGTGATAAAAATCTGAGCTTAATAATTGATCTAATGCTCCTGTTAAAGAAATTTAACATCCACAAGGCAAGATCCTCCACACACACACAGACCAAGATACAGCAATTTGAATTGCACATTTTTATTTATAGTTAGCTTTAAAGTTTGGATTTGATGGACCATGAATATCTAGAATCATAAACTGCCTTTACATATTGCATAACTTTCATTTGCTGCATTTTCTTTGTAAAGTATAAATGTTCATTGTATTTGTAGCAGATAAAATTTTTGAAGAATAAAAATGTTTTGGCTAAAAACTTCTTTGGAAAAAAATAATTTTTTTATTTTTGTTTCCAAACTGTGATGTTTAGATTCGGCCGAAAAACAGGATTAAGTTTTGCTTTTAGGAAAAATTTATAGAAATTACAATTTCAATTTTGGTTCTTTGCTCATGTAGAAATAATGTTCTTCCTTCCATACATTGCTTGTTTTCAGCTAGAAAGAGTAAACATCAAATAAGCTTAAAAACAGCAAGTCCCCAAAGAAACACTTTGAAACACCTTCAAAAACCAAGCGATACTGTATGTCAAGACTAAAAATCAAGAACGTTTCTTTCCTTTGATGCAAAATCTGAGGAGAAGAAACATAGCTCAACACTTCTAGTGCAGGACTGTAAGTTTCTTGTGTTTGCCTGTGTTTTACCTTCCTATACTTCGCTGATTTCAAAATGACTTTTGGAAAGATAAACTTTTGCAGCTGAACTAAAAAAAAAATCTACATGAATTGATTCTTTATAATGAATATTTCCTCTGCCTGATGGTTCCCTGCTGCTCTGAAAGGCCAATCTGCTCAAAAGGAAATGTTGAACTATTCATGCTTAAAGCTATTAAAAATTGCAAAGTGAATATTACACCAGAATAGTAACCATTAAGAACTTAAACATTTTGTGATCTTTACCTTTCAACATTCATTTACCCATATCTACAAGTTGGGATGTCACTGGATTGAATAGATATTTAGTTAATTGCACTCAAATGTGATTTGGAATTATGCTCCGTTCAAAAGGCTGAGCTGACTTTCTCTCTGAGGTGGCCAAGAAAATAAATAAATAAATAAAAAAATAAGTACAGGTGAAATTCACTGAACATCCCCTTGGCAAGTTATTTACATATAAAGTGGCTGAACATTCAGGCTGTGACTCGTGCACAACAAACTGAATCACAGTAACTGGGACTCAAAAAAGGATAAAATCTTGAAGCTTACAATAAATTAGTAACTTCCTTCCTTTTAGGACATGGTTTTGTTTTTATTATGACACAAAAATGCAATGAGATTCACTCAACAACCACTGCAAAACACAACATAAGCATCCTCACTCCTCCTTGTCATTGGATAGCATGACTAAACCACATTAAACTATTGTCACACAAACAAGTTCCTTCCTTATACACTGATCTTATTTTCTGTATAGTCGAATATAATCAAGAATATCTATTTTTAATCAGAAGAGAGTCTGACTGCTAATGATTTTAAAGAGACAGAAAAACTAATTAAAAATACTAGAACTATTTCTACTTTACCTTTATTACTATGGGATAAAATGGGACATTTTATGAGTAGAGATTCCACTCAAAAGGCTTTCTTTAGGCAAAAGACAGAGGCCAAAAAATTCAGCAAACTGTCATTGTAAGCAGAATAAATATAACTTATAACTCAGTGTTATGTCCACCAAGGGCACAACATATTTGAGTGCCCGAAATCATAATGTGCCCGAAGCACATAACACTCAGGTTGTTTTGTCTTTCAAAATGTCTGAGATGCAATCATTCATTGAATGAAAAGACAGCTAAAGAATTTCATTTTAACTCAGTGATCAGTATTTCCGCTTACAATTAGTCATGGATTATTTTAAAAGTTTTCTTCGGAGAAATGTGTTTTGTTTTGTTTTGTTTTTTTTGTAACAAAAGACGTCCATTAAAGAAAGTCATTAAAGTGAAGTTATTTACGTAGATTTACAAGGACAACTTGAAGGGACTTTTGAAAACTCGGCTTCGGTGGGTAGCAGGTCAAATCTGAGGCGTTTGTGTGAATTACATCATCTATCCAGTTTTCCTATGAAGCACTTCTTGGTTTCAGCATCGTCACTCTGCACGCATGGCCACTTTTAACCCACTTCCACTCTGGAAAGAGTTCATTTAAAACCTACTCGTATCTCTTTCTCTGCCGCTTATCTTTATTTTTTGGAATTATTGATTTACAAAAGCATGTTGAAACAGACATGAAAGTACATGGAATGTATTATAACACACCAGACAAACCAATTCAGCAACGTGAATCAGAGGCTGTTTCTCAAAGCTCACATACGCATAGGCTGGACGGATTACATCTCAAGGTTCACTGGTTCACCCGTAGGGACGTGCAGGCTTGTGGTGAGCAGGATTTCTAAATTAGCGGTTTGTTTGAAGTTAGATAGAGGTAAAGGGCAAACTCGCAACAAATTTTTGAGCAGGGTAAGACGATCCGTTTCAACAGCGCAACGATTTATTTATGAAAGAACTTGTGCACACAGAGGTGTTTCCAGTTTGAGTGAAGTGATGTTGCTCGTTGCGTTAGGTCACCGGAGATCCAACGATGTCAGCAGGGATTTTTGACAGGAGGCAAAGTTCAGAGCATTGTAATAACACAGAGTTTCATTCAAGTGGCCAGAAGGTTGTTATGAAGTGTCAATGGGCCGATGTAAGTAACACCAAGACAATAAAAACAACAGGAATGTAATTGTTCTTCTAAGATAAAGTGTCTTCCTAGAGAAAATAGTAACTATCTCACAGTTACAGTGCTTTTCAACATGTTCACACATTTCTACATGTTGTTACATCATAATCACAAACTCATCAAGATCAAATGTATGTCAAGAAAAACTGTATTTCATCAAAGCATTTAAAACCACTTTCAAATCTTCTAACGAGCAGAAAAGTGGATCTAAAGAGGCAGTGAAGACTCCCAGAGTTGAGGGCTGCCGCATTTACAGCATCTGGGGAGATGTTTGGGGTTTAGTGCACTGCTCAAGAGCACTTCAGCTGCAGATAGGGACTGAATGAGGCAGCTCTGAGCACGCAATGTTCTGGTCCTCTGTTGTTGGGCTCGGATACCTAAAATAAAACTGTCTCACATAAAGCAACAGGGCAAGAGAGATAATAATTGTATTTTTACCAAAGCAGATTAAAGCAACTTAATTGGAAAAAAAGCTTTTAAGCAGGTTAATTGGATATCAAGCAATTATGGACGAAAGTCAAGCACTCTTGAACATTACATTAATTATAATGTGTCATTTGGCGTCACCATTAGTTAAAGCGAAGCGATGTCTCTACATGGTCTACATAACTCCAGCTCATGGAAATTAGTCACAGCACCAGGGAAGATCTCAGAAAAAGACTGAGAGCAGATTATAAAACAAGCCACTGTCAAGCTTATATCGTGCAAATACATTCTTCTGTAACTTCTTAGTGACTACAGGCTTCTGTCACGTCGGCTGATATTAAAATTCACGAGTCCACCATCGAGAGAACACAGAGAAACAATGGTAAGAATGGCTGGGGTGCAATGGGAGGAAGCCAATGCTCTCTAAAGAACTGGGATTTGGTTCTGTTTGCCTACATCTGAGCCAGGACGGTTTGCCATCATTGGTACGGAGGAATGAATTCAGATTTATTCCACAGGATTCTCCGGGAAAATGCCAGGACATCTGTCCAAAAACATCCCTAAACGCACGAGTCATTGCGCCAGGAAACAATGACAAAATGGTTCATTGAAAAAGTATTCATGCCGCAGGAACATTTCCCACAGTTTCCTCACATGACAGTCCTAAACCCCAAGCTATACCTCCAACAAGAGGCATGCACCGTGGATTCTACCAGTGATTTATGTTATCATAACAAAACAATATGAAATATCACATAGTTTTGAAAGGGAAGGAAAATAACATTGGAACTTTTATTTAATTATATTTAAAAGTTCTGGGTTCAATTCCCGGCCTGGGGTCTTTCTGCATGGAGTTTGCATGTTCTCCCTGTGCATGCGTGGGTTTTTTCCGGGTACTCCGGTTTCCTCCCACAGTCCAAAAACATGACTGTCAGGTTAATTGGTCTCTCTAAATTGTCCCTAGGTGTGAGTGTGTGTGTCCATGGTTGTTTGTCCTGTGTGTCTCTGTGTTGCCCTGCGACAGACTGGCGACCTGTCCAGGGTGTACCCCGCCTCTCGCCCGGAACGTTAGCTGGAGATGGACACCAGCAACCCTCCCGACCCCACTGAGGGACAAGGGTGAAAGAAAATGGATGGATGGATGACTCTTAAATGTGCTAGAAAAACCTGGTGGTGCCAGCATCATATTTTTGTTATGCTTCTTCTGCTGGAGACTTGAAACTAGGCCAGATGTTTGGCACAGACAAAAGACATCAAATCAAAAGACAATGCAATGCTTTGAGGATCGGGCAAAAACTGACTCCAGTTGACTGCCAAGTGGGCCAAGTACTTTAAAGCTTGTGTTGAAAGTCCTACCCTGCTGCTTTCATCCTCATTTCTGGGACACACACACACACACACACACCAGCCAGGCTTATTACCAACGAGGGGAATCAAGAAAGATTGAGCTTGAGCGGCCTTATCCTACTCTCAAAAATCGAACACTCATTAAGCTAACAGGTTACTGTTACAGCCTGGGTTTTAATGCGCAGGTATGATGTGAAAACCATTCAGAAATATACAGGACCTGGAATCACTATAAAGTCTCCAAATGGTAATGTAAGTTATTCAACGTAGTTTCTGGACCATTCCTCAATTTACTTTGGTACCTCTAACTAAATTACTACTAGAAGTCACCTAACTAGAAAATAATCAACTGATTAATTTATTCTCAGGACAAATGCAGCTGTGTATCATCATCATCATCATCATCATCATAGCATAGCCATTTCTGGGAGAAAACACAGAATGTCAGATACAACCCATGTTGGCAACATGTGGAAAACTGCTTTGGTCAGATGAGGCAAAAACTGAACTAATCATAACTTTCTGACTCATAAATAACTGGGCTATGAAAAGTCTAAAGATACCCCACCATGAGCAATCACTTCAATGGAAGGGGCCAGATGAACACATGCTTATGTGTAACAATGGCCCAGTCAAAGTTCAGCCTTATATCCAATGAAGAAAATTTGGCAAAACTTGTAAAAACTTTCAACTTTACTTTAAATAGCTTTGGGCTTTGTTGTTGCGCAACACCTCCCTCCCCTTCTCTCTCACTCTACTTCCCCTTCTCAGAGGAGGGAGATGTGCAGCCAGCTCTCCATCTAACGGGTAATTTGAGTTTTCTAAATCTGATGGGATTTTACCCTGTTCAGAACTGAAGTAAACTCTGTTTAAGCTGGCATCGAGAAAGACTAGCCTGGTTTCTAACGACCTCCATCCAGATGTCCCACCCTTTTCCACCCTGTGAATTAGCCAGATTGAGTAGCTCGCAACCAACTAGCTTCACAGAGCACACCTGTTAACCGTCGCTCTTTCTCTTTTTTACAACTTGCACTTGTTACTGAACCAGGTTGGTTTTAGTGACTCGGGCGAGTCCCAAGGGTGTTGTTTTAGTTTTGGCTAAAAGCAACCTATAAAACATTTCTACGTTTTCCTCCCAGAATCAAACTTCATAGCTATTTCACAACCATCAAAGAACTTTTAAGTGACTCATTAATTGAATGTCCACAACATCTTTTAGATTTTCTTAATGCTAATTATTTTATTAGTAAGGCAATTTTGCAAGGGTCAGTACAGCTTAATTCAGTAGCAGAAATAATCAAATAAGTAAAATCAATAATCTAGCCTATCTTTCCCTAATGCTGACACTGAGAACTAAAAAAGGGAAACTTTGAGAGAGACGGACAGAGTTTGGCATTTTGAACCCCAGAACTGGCCTGATGATGAAGAAGGTGTTGCAGCAGCAGGAGGTTCCCAGTACAGGAAGAGTACTGACTTAGAGCGGCAGGTCTCGGGCCTCAGGGTGACTTCCTCATGCACGTAGCGGTCCTCAGCTTCTTGTCTTGCAGCTCTGTAGCTCCCTTCTCCTCGTCTCACGATCTTCCTGGTCCCACGGAAGGAACACACCAGTTCTTCCTCTTTGCCTTTGTTCTTTGCCTTTGTCTTTATCTTCATCTTTGCCTTGGTCTTTGTCTTTGGGGGTCTACTGACTCTACTGTTGCGTCTTTATGTCACCTGTGTAATTAATTTTAAGGTAAATGTATTTATTATTACTATTAAACTAAAATCTCCAGCATGGGGAAGTGGGATGAGCTTGACTTTTCTCGACAGCTTTTATTGCTGTTTTGTGTTTATTTTTGTTTTATTTTTAGTATGCTGTTGTCTAATCTATTGGTTACTTTTCTCTTATGTAATTTTTAAAAGTACGGTATTAATTTAGACCAGCTGATTAGAAATGAACCACACATTTAAGATTTTTTATTTTTAAGAATTATTTTCTATCCTCCTCATAATTTTGCACCACCTTATGTTGGTCAATCACATAACATGCTCACAAAACATAGAGAATTTTCTAGTTATAAAATAAAAAAATTTAAATTAAGTTCAAGGGGTATAAAACTTTTAGCAACACTGTAAAGCCTTTAAACAACTCAAAGTCCTTCAATACATAATAAGGATTATTTTAGGGGCTTAAATCATTCAGCTACTATAAAAAACAATATCTCAATATTAATACTTTCATATGAAATAGGATAAATGTTCTACAGGATGATGTATAAAACACTGCTAAAAATGTTTTATTGCTCTAAACAGTAACAATATGTAACCACACATGTTTCTGTGTGGTTTGTACACTGCTAATTTGACATTTTGTCTCTGACAACTGTAATTAAATAAACCTGCAGGCTGTGCGTCTGGACCACTTCATGAAAAACACATCAATTTTCTCAGGATGAGATAAACAACCAAATCTCCAAAGGCCTCCATTTCGCCTCACTCCTCTTCTTCACCACTTTATTTCATCATACTCTCCAAATTGCTTCAAATAGAGGAGCGGTATGTCGAGGGCCAGATGAGAAGCATTCTCCTTCTTCACCTAGAGATGTCTGATCGATCAAGCTTTTTTTTATTATTATTTTAAATTTGTACTGAGGCAGCAGCGTCTAGTGTTTCTTTATTATGGAAGTTCAGTAATTTCCATATTAAATATCAAAAACTAAATCTCTTGGTAGTCTACACCGTAAGCTTTCTTAAGTTATTAGCAAAATCATCGTTTTGCATGAAACACTGACCGTTACTGGACTGATAAAAACCACTTCACAGCCTTGTCTCTGTTCAAAGAACATAAACCCATAGAGTGCTTCAACACAAGATAATTAGGGGCGATAAAATTTGAGGACCCTGGCAGGCTGAAATGTGAGACCTATACAGAGAAGATTTGCACAACCAGCACTTTCTAAACTGCTATCTAAAAATTGGTACAACACTGCATCTCTGTTTGTTGTAATCAACTCTGCTATCAACATTCTCCACAACTGAGACCTCCCACGAGAAACATGCCGGGGCTTTTATTCTGCAACAAAAGCATTGAGGCATGGGTGATTCTTTTTTTTTTCCCCTTTTTTTGCTTTTAACTTGATAACATATTTCAAATTGTTGTTCAAACTGATTTCCTCCACCTAGGTGGTCTTTGATAAAAGTAAATTCCAGTATAAACATTTCTGCAACTACTGGTGTGTACAGAGTTTTTCACAAACACTAGTTTGTCTACCTTTCTGATATCTTAATCCCATTTATCATACATACTTACTGCAAAAGCGGAGGTTTCTGGTGTCGCTTAATTATATCTTAAACTTAACTTTTTTCACATTAAATACATTTTTAGTACAACAACATGGTTAATGTTTACATGCTAAGCGGTCAAAGAAAATTCACTTAATTTTGTGAAATTCGAAAAGATTAAAAGGAATACATGTTTAACACACACGGAAGAGACACAAAAAAGGCATGGAAAGCCAAGAAACCAGTAGGAATCAATTAGTATTTAGAAAGTGTTTGTGTTTTGACGTGCATCTCATCATCAGCTGGTTTAATATTTACTAATCGCCAAAAAAAAGGTTTTTCAAGACCAGCGTGTTGCACGGAGAAGTTGGCAAAAATAAGTCATTTTTTCCAGAACATGCTATAATAGCAAAGTTTTCCACTGAGCCAGACTCACGCTTGAAGTTTGCTGCAGAATATTTGGACACATGTGGAAGTGGGAACATCATGGTGTGGGCTTCCTTACATCACATGGGCTTCATATACTTTAAGTAGGAATGGCTCGATAAATCTACTGTTACCTTACTGACAAGAATATCGACATGAAACAAGTGTGGATTTTTAACTGTAAACTGTTAAAAATCTACACTTTTTAACAGTTTACAGTTAAAAAGTTTAAACTTTAGTGTAAACTGTAAAAAAAGAACGTTTTTCTTTCTGTTTCTTTCGGAAACAGAAAGAAAAACTGACTGAGGAATTTATGTGGCCAAGTTCTCCACACAAAAGGCATCAAGGTTGTGATTTCTCAACTAAGGCTTTTGTACAAAGTGTTTAACACATTTCAGTTTTATGTGTATTTTTCGTTTTTAGACATAATGTCATTAAAGGACTAATTTGCTTTGAGAAAAAAAAATATGTTCAATAATTATTTTAACATTTGTATGTGAAAACTATCTACTTTTTTCTCTGTGGCTAACGAGTGTCTTGGCAATACAGAAGCCTCTTCCTGCAATGAAAGTATCAACACTGATAATCACCAAAAGAACTCACCTAATGCGATATGGCTTATTCCTTCTCAGATGGAACTATTTGTCAAGGTGGATGAAATTAGGAACACATTCACATATCAGTCAGTCTGACTCACAACCTCCAGGTGTCTGCTGGAAAGATGAACACTGGTGTTATTTTTCAGCACCGCTGTGAGCCCATGGCATGAATCCGAATCTACAAATAACCCAGTCAAAACCCTGAACTAAATTTGACTCAAATTTTGTGTAAGAGATCGGGGGACAATAGACGTCCTCACTGTCCTATTGATCGGGAGAACTGAAAGGTGAAGATGTGTGATGCTGACAGACTTGTACCAAAAGGAAAGAGACTGCTAAGATCAAACACAAAGAAACTTCAAATTCAACCAAGTTTTACTTTAAGGGTGCGTTTACTTACGCAAGCGTTTTTCAGCTTAGTTGATAAATGTCACATATGTTTCATATGTTAAATGTTTTCAAATAATTTATTATTGCCTCAGTTGTGTTAACTAAAATAAAATAAAAAAGTATACCCCTTTTGGGAGCAACTGCGGAAAATAGCACCAATACAAATGTTGATACTACTAAAATACTGCTTTTCACTGACTGCTATAATTGCCACAGCTAGTGCTGTACTGTCACTCCTCCTATCACAATGCTGTCATTATCTGTTGTCGAAAAGGACTGAAGTACTGAGATCGACATGTGACAGGCATGTAGTGTGAGAGACAAGTGAATATTTCATAAACTTCCAGATAAAGAAACAAAAATGCAAAAGGAGCACATAGAATTTTCTTGAAAACCATTGTCTATCTCAACAGAGAGACGACGGAAGAATCTACTGAGAAATAACAGAGACTACAGGGCTTGAAAACGCTGGGAATATGATGAGCTTCATGAGAACCCGGTGAGACTAATCAGTGCAGTTCGGCTGGATGGGGATCAAAATTCTAGACCTGAGGGAAAATCATTTACTCACCCTAAATTGATCGCACAGCTCAGTAAAGGATCTTCCAAAACAAAAGTGAAAGTTTAACACTAAAATAAGAATGCAAAACACAAAGAGCAGAGCACTGGAAAAGACTGAGAATCTCAATTAAAAGGACTTACTCTTTGTCTGAGTAAGGAACACTGGAAGAGGCAAAAATGACTCAAATACCAAAATGATAAACAAAACACACAAAAAAAAAACTAATAAATAGTGGTGCTACTTCGACTAATGTTACTTGTGCTATTGTTCTCCGTAATACTACTGCTGCTGCTACAACTACTGATACTTCTACTACTACTTCTGCTACTAGAATGACTATCAGTGACTACTAATAACAATAATCACTACAAATACTAAACTGCTACTATCACCACATGTTTGGATCACTGGGTGTTTAGGTTTTGTTTTTCAATGCGTTTGTGTTTTGACCGTTTCCTTGTCATTTTCATTTGTTTATTTCTTGCCTTATTCTACTCAGTTCACAGAGTTCATCAATGTTCTAATGGTGTTACCATTTTGTTCTTTGTCATACTGGATTTTTTTGTTTTCTCTTAAATCAGTGCTGTTCTCTCCGCTATGCTTTCTGGTTTTATTTAAGTCTTGGAGTTTAGCTCCTTAGTGTTAATTAGCCACCTGCCCTCAGGCTGCCAGTTTGCTCCCTTGCACAGCTGTTCCCAATCTCCTAATTTCTTCACCTGTATCTAATGTCATTCTTCACTCATTCCCCAGCATGCACGCCCACCGGTTCTCACTGTTCTTTGTTGCTTTCAAACGTTATCATGTCTATTGTACAACTTGCTCTCTGTCTGTGTTCTTTGATCTGCACACACACCTGCAGCTCGGATCCTTTCTCAACCTACAAACCATGATAACACCCCTAACATAGCAACCCCTAAAAACTGAAGTAAGATAAGAGTAAAATGATGATGTAGAATCACTATTATAATCTAAACACAGTAAATTTATGTCACACTTACTAGCCATGTAGAAGTTGTGCAGGTTTTAATGTTTTCATCTCACTTGAAGGCTCCAAAAATCTGTGATGAATAAATCCAATAATAACATGGAGGACAGTGAAATGAAAATGGCAGCCATATTAAAGATAATCTTCTGAAGTCTTTATTCAGCAGAGTAAAATGAACCTCTTTAAAAACTTACGACAACAGGATGTCATATAAAGGAACCTCTGAAATCGCAATAAGCCGTGGCCTCACTGCGGATTATTCTGATTGATTTCATGCGTTTTGTGAATTTATTTGTTCATTTTGTTTGAGCACCTGATCGATTTTAAGTTGCACCCGGTGATTTGTAGCGAGGCCACATTTTCTGTATTCCCCCTGAAAGTGTGTTTTGTATCAGTGAATATCAAACATCCCTGCTTCTCATATCGTGCTGTCCTTATCTAAGTTCCCACAGGAGCTAAATTTAAAGTAATTTGTCTTACACATTAAAATGTTTCACCTGAGTTGCCACAGCATATTGCTGCAATATCTCAAGAAGCCACATAAATATGTATATAAAACTGAACCGAAATGATTAATAACAGCAGCTTTCTCTGCTTGTTACTGTGTGTGTTCACTCTTAAAGTTTTGGAGATGGAACCTTTGATATTTTAAAGTGTTAAGCTCTTATGAATAAGATTAGTAGGGCGTTTTTAATTTTACAAGATATGCTTTAAATTAAAATTTTTAAAAATGGTTTTAAAATGATTCCAGATCTTATCAGACTGGAATTCTGCAAGTATTAACATCTTGTGCGCATATTGTCTTGTTGAAGCGATTATATTTTTAGAGCTGTACACAAACATATCCATAAACGGATCTAAAATGCTTGCCAGGGTATCATTTAAAAACCACTGGAGCCTGATTTGCTTGTGAAACTCTTTCTACAGTAGATTTTAATTTCATTTATTTTAATTTTCCTTATTGCCCCACAGCTGCTTCCTGAGACTCATTCGTCATTTATGCAAAAGCAGAAACCAGGGAGGTTATTTTGCATTTTGAAGCTCCCTCAGTATCAAAACAGCGACACACACTCATTAAACCAAGGTCTTTATACAATCAAGCTCTTCAAACACATTACATTTGTGGGCATTAAAAGTACCAAAAACCTTCCATTTCTGTGTGTTTTACTGGGATATTATGTGATTAACAGAAAGTAGGATACAACTGTGCAGTAAACTTTAAAATTAATCATGATTTAATACATTTTTTTAATGCATTTGTATTCAGCAACTTTTGTTGATATCTGCATAGAACCACCTGTTGTGATCTTGTTGTTTGCGCTTCTTTCTACGTTTGAATTATATTTATGCTCAACCTAGATTTCATACATCAGAGATCTGATAGTTCCATAAGTTCCCAATATAGTTTTCTCAATTGTAATATGTGTATGATTGGATTAACATGACCTCAAGATGACATTTGTTGAGAAATGGCTCTATATAAGTAGACTGCATTGAACAACTGAATTGAATATTAGTTGACTCTGTTTTCAGCTTAGTTTGCTCTTTCCTTTACCTTTTCCTTGCCTGGGTTTGTGACATGAGCTCAGCCTTACAGATACAAATCTCTAAGCTCGTATCTATTCAAGCGTAGTACTTGTAGAAACTAAAAAGTTATATCAGTTTTTCTCTGCTAAGCATTCAAACTCAGTCAAATTTCATTATGTGCACCAGCAAGCATTAACTACGGGTTCTCAATTGGATTTAGATCTGGACTTTGAGTGGGCCATTCTAACACAGCTCTGGTTGGAACCTTTTAAAGGTTATACTGCCAGAAAAATGACTTTTTTTTTCTTTTTTTTCTCCTGAAAAACAATACCATTGACATTGTGGCTATTTATTAATACTCCTTGCAACTGTGTCTCTTTCAAAAGCTGAATTAAACAATGGTCCATTAGATCTTTGGATATAATTTTATAACCTCGCAATGATTTGGGCTTTTCGACAACTGTTTCCCTGCATCCTTTATGTTACTGACGTTCAGAACAGAAGTGAATAAACAATTGAAATGTACTGAGATTAAATATAAATTGATTCTATTTACCAATTAGGTGACTTCACCATGTATCTTGCTCTTCACAGCTATGCTTTACATAGCTGAAGTAGGACATTATGACTTCTGCAGAGAGTTTATTTTTATTCTTTAATCATTTAAGTTTTTTAGTTTTTTTTTGTTCAATCTGATTTAGCTGTAGAGTTAAACTCTGAAATGTTTCACATGTGTCTCTCCAGAGTTTTGAAATACTTCAGCCAACATATGTTGAGTCCCCACCCAGTTTCCTGGCATCTCTGCACCAAGATGTTTTCACTGCTTCTCCTCAAACCTAATGAGACATTTTTTGACACACCAAGAAAAGCTGAAAATGCCCACCATATTTCCCCTAACAGCTTGGGCACCCTAGTCCAGAGGCTATGAGCAAACTGCTTCTCTGTGCCTTATTATTTATTCCCTTTATTTTGCTGCTCTGGCTGACCATTTGCAGAGAGGTGGGACAAGCGTATGGGAAAGGAGCGAAAAAGAGGAAATAACAAGGCAAATGTTAGAAAATTGACCTGGTGTATGCTGTCGTCAGGCTGTGATGCATTTGGTTAGAGCAGCATGAGGACTTAGTGCTGAACACCGAGGGAGCATGTGGGTGAGGTTTTCATCTCCTGAACTGACAAATCAAATGCACTTCAATTTGTGCATGCAATTTACACATGGACTGCCACGTTTCATTCAATAATGGGTGATATGGAAATCAATCAGCCAATAATTTGCCTGAATGGACTAATCCATCACACTGAATGTCAAAATGTTCAGTTTTTTTTTAGTATGTGATGTGTTTAGTATAGATTATGCTTCCAATTTCATCACAGCGTTAAGATTATATTTATGTGGATATGAATAAGAACCAGCAAAGGCAATGAATAGATCACATTATGACATTATGTGCTCACTGCCACATTTTCTGTTCTAATTTAGCAAACAGAACCAGGGTTATGGGACATCCAGACGATATTTGTTATCATGGGAACTTGGGCTTTAATATTATTCAGAAGAAGTAAAGGGAAGAATATCAAATGAACCAACCATGCTGGGGATTATATTCTGAAAAGGTATGACTTTCAGAAATTTTGGGGGGCAACAACTTGCATTCTGTTTACTTAATATTCTTTATTATTCCACAGCCTTTTAGAGGCAGCAAAAGGCCTCAGACTGGAGATATTGATATTCACTTTCTAGCATATCAATGTCCATAAACCTACAGCCAGAGATGCACTGAAATAGTTCAGCATGTTCTAAGCGTGTTGAAATGACCCAGTCAAATGTTCAACTGGAAACGAATGCCAAGGTTTGAACTCTGATGTTCCATTTACCATTTCCTTTGTTGGTAAATGGTAAATGATTGGTTAGTAAAATGTTATTTTATTATTATTATTATTATTATTATTATTATTATTATTATTATTATTATTATTATTATTATTATTATTATTATTATTATGTAATGTTGTACATTTACCAAAATAAAGTTAATCTGAATGTTAAAAGTAATTCTAAATTTGAGGTATTTCACAAAGAAATTGACACAAATTTCTGAATATGCAAACTAGCACACATCCTTTTTTTGTGTTCCATAAAATCCAATTAAACTCAGACAAGTTTGTGGTTGTTGCTTGACAAAATGCAAAAAAAGAAGCTTAAGTTGGACGAATACTTTTGCAAACAACTGTACATTTTCAATAAACAAATGAATCAAGGTGAGAAAAAAACATTTTCCTCAAATATACTTTGTATCATATTCTTAAGCCAGTGGTTTACTTGTGTCTGAAGAAATAAAGCCTAATATTTTTCTAATTCAAATCTCAAATCATCTAAATACTTGAGTTGTGTGCTCTCAGATAAATTTTCCTCTCCACACTCAGCCTTTCAGACCTAATTAAGAGTTTCTATGAGGCCCTCTGCTGTCAGAAGACCACTTTTTTATTTCCATCTCTTTCCTAATTTAGCTGCCAGTCATTCTGGCTCAGATCCAAAATACCCAATCTTTGTGAACTAATATCAGGCTTCTCCATCTGTGACCAATTAAAGCCCTTTTACACTGATGCCATCATATGTTAGCTGCTCTTCATGCATTCATAGCTGCAAAAGCAGGGGGTAAAGGGATCATTTCAGCTGCCCTCATTACATTTCCTTCACGGGCATCATTTTATCCATGTCACGACGGCTTGACCCTGCAACCTGACACACTCTGCCTACTTTTTAAAAAGTGTGATTAGTAGTTCTGCCAGGAGAAAAGCAACTCCAACCTTAGCTTGAGGTCAGCAGCTAAATAGAGCACTAAAGTTCACCAGGGACTGTTCAGAACCTCCTCTTATAAAAACAAAATCCTCGCAGAGCAGCTGGTTCTGAGTCAAACAGAAATGGTCTGTAAATTATTATTTACCCAGTGTTTTTTTTTTCTACTAACAAATGTAAGCTGTCAATAAAAGCACAGCTGGGTAATGAAGTATTGATTTTCACAGCAGGATTTCACATAATATAGAGTTTTAAAAGAATGCATTGAAGAAAAAAAAAACAGCTTATTCTGCTTTATGTGCGCTTGTGTCAATTATATCAGAAGAGGCACAAGAAAAAAGCTGGTTTTGGTAAATTTTATAAAGTTTTGACATATTTGAACATAGATTCTGAAGGATTTGGGTTGCATTTGAGTTTCAAGGAGTTCAACTTTACCTGTTTGAGTCAGAGTTTGATCCCTAGTCCATCTAACAATGTTGGGCACTACTACTGATAACTCAGCAGAAGCACGTAGTCGGGACTCATTCTGCAATAGTTTATCTGGACAGCTTATTTTTTTAACTGGAATTTTTCACAAACAACCAGAGAGAAAATATTTACTGACAATTGACGCCTTGTTGATGTCAAAGGAGCAGGGGTAGATGGGTTCAAATTGATAGAAAGGTAACAGTACTTTAACAACCACTCACTATCAAGGTAGGTAAACACGGCATGATCACTGAAACTGGACATTAATGGATTGAGAAAATGCTTCATGACCAGCTGCTCCTCCATTTCAGTTGTTACATTCAGATAGGGTCATGAATTTTCTTGTTGGTTTAATAGTGGGGGTAAATTTCCTTGACACACTTTTGGTTTCTTAATCCCAGTGGCCATTCAAACACCACCTGAGTTTTGTAAATCATATTATTAATGGCTAATCCGAATGGCTACATCTAGCAAGATAGTGCAAAATGTCACAAAGCTTACACTATAGCAGACTTGTTTCTTGAACACAACAAGTGGGCAGGATTTAATTAAGTGGCCAGTGGCTTTGTCTCTAGAGTGATGTCGATCAAATTAACATGTCTAGCTAGTAGCATTGAAGTACTTAGAATATACTGATAACCTTTCATAGTGGCAAAATATATTTTTCAGTAAAAGTTAGCCAGAGCTGAGGAAAATACATTATCAAGACTGGCTCATATAAAATTAAAATAAATAAATAAAAATCACGGAAAAGAAGTAAAGCAGATATGACTTCACTGTAATATAGTTTCATCAAATGTCACCATTGTAAATCCGAGCAATAACAGGACATACTTCCAGGCAGTTTTAGGAAATACATATGGTGATCTGCCACCATCTAGTGGCCATACTGCGCAATGCAGTGGCGTCCTTCGCTACGTCATACAATAACAAGGAAGTAGCGACCAAGCACCATGGGTGCATGGGTAGATTTATTGTCTCTGATTGATTTATAATTATAAAACTTTGACCTTGCATGAACAGTAAGCAGAAAAAAAGAGTTTCAGTCTTTATTAAGAAATTTCTTGATCGTACAATGACTGGGTTTATGTTTGGTGTGTGTGTTTTTTTTGTTGTGTAGTTCGGTGAAGTATGGAGAAATATTCCCACGTTAGAGTGATCGGGGAAGGGTCATTTGGTCGGGCTGTGTTGGTGCAATGCAGAAACACTCAGGATAAGTATGTACTTAAGGAAATACAGCTGCCAAAAGTGAGTACGAGCATAATCTTTTAAATGTAGCTTTGACGTAATTTACAATAGAATAATCCATACAGTGGGGATTTATTCTTAACTTGGGGGGGAAAAAACTCTCAAAGGCGACTGTTACATTAGAAAAAGAGTTAAATAGTTTTCAGCTATAAAGAAAGTGACCGATTAAAGTGTATTTTAAGCAAATGCAGATTATTGCTCATTTACAGGAGTTGGACAATGTTTATTGTCGCATTTTACAGAACCAGTCCAAATTGCTAAATTCAAGAAGGGAAGCCGTTCTACTGTCCAGAATGAAGCATCCCAATATTGTGGCTTTCAGGGAGGCATTTGAAGGTGATTTTACACAGTACAATTAAAATGACTTAGAGCATCTTAAAGTATATTTTTATATTTTATTGACTTTTGTGTTTTCTTATTCCAGTGATTCTTGAGAATAGGGACAAAACAGGTCCTATGGATAAAGCACAATATTTGAATAAAATATACACAAAATATTATTTTTTCAAATATCTGACTAAACTAAATTGTGAGCACAACAATGTATATTTTCCTGGTGTTTGCTGACTATTTTCAGCAAAAACCTAAAAAATGGAGAAGAATTTGTCATATGAGTCTCTGGTTGGCATCAAGTTTGTTTGTTTTTTAAACATTTTTCAAATGTTGGTCTGAAAAAACCCTAATGATTGTTTTTAAACAGTTGCTGGTGAGCAGGACACTACTAGGCGATATTGAGCCACATTTTTTAAAGACTTCAGTGCATTAATTGTTTGATCAATAAATGCACTGAAGCATTCCCCCTAAGCATATAATTATTATTATTATTATTATTATTATTATTATTATTATTATTATAGTTATTATCATAATTATAGTATTATAATAGTTTAAAGCAATTAAAGAAATACTAAAATTATATATTATGGCAATTAAGTATAAGTAGTCATATAAATAATTATAAAAGTACCAATAAATTGAATTAAAAATATTTTTTATATATTTTCCAACTCCATTGAAATTTGTCCCTAGTTTTTGTCAACAACGTCAGACGTGAAAAGAATGTAAAAAAAAAAAAAAATCAGGCATTATTGGGGGCACCAGAACTTCTGAGGACCCCATGACCTCTTCTTTGCTCTTCCTTTGCTAAGAGGGCTAGTTAGCTCTGGTTAGCATATGTTATTCTTTAGTTTTTTCTTCTTTTTATTCCTAAGTTGCTCGTCACAACCATGATGTGTCAACACCATAACTGACAATTTACAAAACTTTGATGAAATTTTGTGAAATAAAAGCTTGATTTTAGTATACTGTAAAGATTTCATGGACCTGATGAGCTACAATATGGCCTCCTTCAGAATAACATCATATAAATTGAGGTAGTTTGGGATTTTGTCAACTCCGTCAGATGTCAACTCCATCAGAGTTTTTGTGACTCTTTAAGTGAAATTGTTGTCAAATATCACTTACATGTGCTATTAATTCATTTTAATGTATTTTACATAAATTGCATTACTTCACATGTATCAAGTTTTTCTTTTTACTCACTAGTTTGTCACCACCTTCAGTTCTGTGTCAACTCCGTCATGCACTGCCAACTTCGTCAGATGGACTTTTTGTTGTTTTTTGTTTTACATAACATTTCTTTTGTTTCTTGAGAAGCATTTGTCTGTAAAATGAGTAAAAATATCACTAATAGGGTATTTTAAAAATCATTTTAGATTTATTTTTGTCAGATGTTGATGACAAAGTTCTGGGTCAGGTCGATTAAAAATGTAATTTTTAAAAAAATTTTGTAACTGGGAGCCTGCACCTTAGCATCTTTATATTTCCAAAACATTATTTGTCATATTTGAATACATAAGGTTGAGAAATAATTTTTAAAAAATATGGGAAAATTAAAACCCATTTTGTCCCTATTCACAAGAATCACTGATTCACGTTGTACCAACATAAAGTTGTGGTTTTCTTACATTGTATGACAAACTAGAGCTGTGGATGGAGAAAATTTGACTACATAAATTTTACGTCTGGACTTTAACTGAGCTACAAACATGCCTTGATTTAAACTTTTACACCGTAGCTCTTGCTGTATGTTTTGGGTTGAAGGTGAACAGAGGCCACAGTCTCAAGTCGTTTGCAGTTCCTAACAAGTTTTTTTGTCATAATCTTTAACCATAAAAACTGAAGAAAATGTATTCAATTCCTTTATTGAGCTGGGGTCATAAAAGTTTCTGGCCCCTGGTCTAGTCCATAAAATAGAAATAAAACAGATCAAAGTTTGTGGTCAAACTGGACAAAATGTAAAAAAATTCAAGGGTTGGGAATACTTTTTACTCCGAGCTGTGCAAATATCTTTGGATAAGATGAAAGGAAATGTGGTTGTGTGTTTCCAGGGGATGGCCTCTTGTGCATTGTTATGGAATACTGCGGTGGAGGAGATCTGCTTCAGAGGATCCAGCAGCAGCAGAAATCCTCTCAATTCACTGTTGAAAATGTAGGTCGATTTCCCTGCAGCTGTTTTTTTTTTTTTTGTTTGTTTTTTTTTGCTACTGATCTTATTTTCGTTCCCGTTCTAAAAAATGTTTTCCTCTTCCCCAGATCTTGAAGTGGTTCGCTCAGATGTGTGCAGGTGCAAAACATATTCATGATAAAAGGGTTTTGCACAGAGATTTAAAGTCCAAGGTAGAGTAGCATCAAAGTATGGATTAACATTCGGGCTGAAGTGAATTGCTCAACCGTAACAGAGACGAGTGCATGATCACCCTCTTGTGCATAATGTCATTTTGCCACAGCTGAATGCTCTTGTGTTTTGCCTCATGTTAAATCACCACTTCGGTCTCATTTCCTGTCGCAGAACATTTTCCTGACTGATGACGGTTCAGTCAAGCTCGGGGACTTCGGCTCTGCTTGTGTTCTGAACAGGTGCTGCAGGAAAACACATTTAGATCGCCTCTTCAGGCTGATTTCTCATTGCCGCTTTCGCTGCTGTGTTTAAAAAGAATGACTGTGAATTTCTTGCAGCTCAAAGGCTTATGCTCAGGCATATGTTGGGACGCCGTATTATGTGGCTCCAGAAATCTGGGACAACAAGCCGTACAACAACAAGAGGTACGCTGCAGCAGTTATAAACCTAATTATGATTCATTTAATGATTGAAAATAATTAGACCAAACTGATTTGACTTTTGCAACAATAAATATGTAAGTACTTATTAGTTGCTGAAAAACTCTTATGTTTTTGGTTTGTCTTGTTGGCAACAACATGTTGCCAGACATAAAACCAGACTTCAATTTTCTTTATTTCTGGATGTTTCTTTTCTCTATAGTCAGGAGTACGTCCATCTTTTAAAATATATATATATATATATAATTAAGTAACCACCTAGCGCAGATTTCCTGAAGAACTTCATCCCCTTCCAGCGATAAGTTTTGCTGCTTAGAAGGATTTGTGGAGGAGTTGTTTTCAGAAGATTCTCTAGGCCCACGCTGGGCTTGCCTTTACCGATTCCTGCCAATTTTTAACGTGCTTCTGCCTGCAGATCAAAACACTGGCCTACATACAGATATCTGCACAAAGTCTGCAGAGATTAATCATATCATGCACCACGTCCAGAAATCCTTCAGTTATTCAGTTGCAGTTTTACAATTAGAAACATGATCATTCACTTCTACATGTGGTTTTCTTTTTAGAAGCACCCAGGGCGTTGTGCTGGACGGGGGCGTCTTTTGGGAGGTTGGGTGGTCCCATGTGGAGTACTGGGGGATGGAGAATTTGTTGCTTTTCTTGAATTGCTGGTAGTTAAGGGTTGCAGACTTTGAGTGTGGTTGCGTTGACGCGAGAACCACTAAAAAAATAAATAAATAAATCTCCTATTAAGCTACTTTTGCTGTGCAACTATTATTCATTTAATCCAAAAAGAAACCCGTCAACAGATCAGTTCTAAACTGTATTAATGTTAAATCAACCAGGAAGGACAGAGCTTTTTAAATGTTGAAGTTAAAAGTATTTTTTTAGGTGCAGATGCAACATTTGCTACAAATAATCGATCATGCGCCGAATGCTGTGTTGCTGCATTTTGGGCAATAAGATTTTTATTTTAAGTTATTTGCTTATTTGCATTTCTGAACGTATTTCAAATATTGTATGAAAATAAGCTTAATAAGTTAAACAAAAAATCTGCAGAATTTAATCGTCGGAACAATTGATTAGCTAAGTCAATAAAGTCAGTGGTGCAACAGGAGAGATGTGTCATTTTATCCCTGACAGTCCAGGGCAGTTTACTGTTTCGCTAAGCTGTCAGGACAGGAAAAAAAAAACAAACAAAGAAAAACAAGGTGGAGTTTTGAAGTCAGGCTTAGTCTCAGTTCCCAGCTGAGCGGGAGTTATGTAACTGATGTAATCGTGCTTCTCTGTGACTGTGCATGACGAATGTCTGCATTGTATGAATAACCACTTCTGTCTTTTTGTATTCTGCAGTGACGTATGGTCGCTGGGCTGCGTCCTCTACGAGCTCTGCACCCTGCGACACCCGGTACTCGTCCTCCCGTGCCCTGGGTTTAACCGACTGGGACTTCTGCTTAAATATTTATGAGTCACTGACTCATAAATCAGCTAGATCAGCCTCATGTTGTCAGCTGAGTTAAGTTAGCTGCTGTGTTTTTGTGGCTTGTTGTCTCTCTGACCCCTTACTCCCATTTCCTGCGTTCAGTTCCAGGCGTCCAGCTGGAAGAGTTTGATCCTGAAGGTGTGCCGGGGCGCGTACCCTCCACTCCCCAACCACCTGCCTTACGAGCTGCACTACCTGATCAAGCACATGTTCAAGACCAATCCAAAGGACCGGCCGTCGCTGCACACAATCCTGACCTCTCACCGGGTTTCCAGACTCCTGCGCTCTCATCTGCCCCCACAGGTGGAAAGACGACATACGCTCCGATTTTACAGAGTGATTTTACAGCTTGTCCTCTGAAGGGAATGTCAAAATCAGTTGAAACTTTTACTCATATCCCTCATCTGTGGAATCGGACAGAGCTCGTGTTGGTTCAGGTTTTATTACGCGTTGCACTTACTGCTCTGGTTTGAACCCTTTGCAGGTTTCAGAGGAGGAGGGAGAGAAGAGGCGAGTGGGTCGATGGAGGAAGGAAGAAGGGCGGAAAGTGGCCAATTTTCTGGGAGAGAAGAGTTTAATAAAAACATCAACAATTGAAGGTGGAAAGTTCAAAACGCTTGATTTTAACTTGTCTTAGCAAAGCATTCCTAATCCCGAAACATTTTCACTTTTTTTAGGCTACATCCACAAACTCCCAAGTGTATTTTATTGGGTTTCATGTCAACCGTCAACATGAATTAGAGCAGAATTGTGAAGAGGAAGAAAAAGAATATGTGGAAAATTTAATAGTGTGATGTACAGTCACATTCCTTAAAATAGTGTTTGTAATATTATGGAATAATTTTATTAAATAATTTGGATAGATTTAGAATGAACAAGAATAAAACATGAACACGTGGTGAGTTTTGGATTATTGATTAAAAATAATTTGAATATTATTTAGAGGTGGGGTTTAATAACACATATTTGCACTTCACAATAATTTATTACTTTATTTTATATGTTCTATCACATGAATAACATTATTGCGACAGACGTTAATATTGTTATGTGACTGTTTTTAAGTAATATGTTGATAATAGCATAATAATGCAAGTTTGTGCTCTCAAACGCCAATAAGCCTCCATTTTGCAAACACTTGGAACCTAAATCTATTTTAAATATCCAAAATTGAGCAATGACCAAAAGCAATAAAAGGACAATAAAAACAGAAACCGTAAATAAAATGGATTATGGGGTCTCCGAACAAAATTGCCCTCTAAAAAATATTAATTAACTTATTGAGCTCATTTTAGTTTGTAATGTGATTAATTGATTAATTTCTTACTGCGACAGGCTTAGGTGAAGATTTACCTAAAAGCTACTGTGAGAGCTCAGAACCAGGCTGTAGGAAGCAGTGGACGGCTGAGTCACCGAGCGCTGTGCTGCAGATGTTGGCCAACGCCAGCCTGGTGTCATCAGACAGCATGGCTGCGGCTTGCCAGACCGGCTCCACCCGTGAAAGTACGACAGCGGCGAAATTAAATTTCCTGAGCTGTTCGAAAGAAAACTAGATCCCAGTGTTCCTTCCTTGTTGTTGCAGGTGACTCAGAGGCCGGCAGGCAGAGAAAGCGGTGGGTGCGGGACCCTCCCGAGCGGCTCCTGGGCCTGCTGGAGAAGGCCCAGCTGAACAAAGCTTTCAGCACCTTTTTAATTCACAGAGGAGGTCAAGAGCACGCTTTGAGCATCTTTTTTTTTTTTTTGTTGCCCTAAACATCCTCAATGAATCATCTAAATCATTCCAGATGGTGTAAAAGGTTTTTTTTTTTTCCCGTTTCCAGATGACAACCCACTGGTTGGACCCCTCTCCCCGCATCGGGGTGATGACACTGATGGGCCCGAACTAGAAGTAGTGGACGAGTACAGACTGCAGGCTCGCTCTGATGATGAGGACACGTGAGAACGTTTGCTTTTTTTCCCCCCACACATTTTATGTTCTAGTTATTCTGATGCGTCGTCTTTCTTGTCATGTAGTGTCAATTAGAATTAGAATTCAACTTTTTTGTCATTGAACGTCACAAGTACAAAGCGATGAAAGGCAGTCTGCATCCATCCAGAAGTGCTTAACAAGAAAGTAAAAATATATTAAAAATGTACATTGAAGTTTTTTTTCTTCTTTAAAAATAGGCTAAAACATAAGTGTCATGAATTAGTCAGAAGTTTAGATTTTTGAGAGAATATTGGCCGTTAAGCGGAAGGAAAAGCAGTATTTGTATTAGTTTAACAGATAAAATCACAATAAAATGCACTGAGGCTGTAACGTGAGAAAATGTGACAAGTTTAAATGCTTATCACTATTTTTGTAAAGCACTCCATGTTGTTTTTTGTGCCACATTAGGAGGTTAATGTACAGTCACATTAGAAACCAACAGGTTTAACAAAAGGTTCTTGTAGAGAGAACAATCTAAAATATAAACAGTGAATAAGATGCAGCTCAGTTTGGGATGTTCTGCTTCTCGAATAGTTTCGCCAAATCTATCCAAAATCAGCAAAAATAATTTAACATTTATCCATTATATTTATAGGCAAAGTAATGCTGCGTTCCAGTTAGCTGGGAACTCTGAGCTGTTTGACGTCAAACCTGAGGTTCCAGTGAAGAAGTCGGAATGTCAACATGGCGGCGCCCACAAACATTGTTTGCAATAGCTCTAATAAACATAATTTTAAGCTTTCCATTGCAAACACGTCTTTTAATTTGCTTAGTGTAAATGTAACATTAATTTTTGACTCATGTGTGTCTTGTAAACTAAACATGTTTCCACCACATTTGACTACTATTGATGTGAGGAGCAGCCACGCTGAAATGCAAAGTCGACCTTACACGTCGTGATTTGGGGTGGTCAGAGTGGCCGCCATTTTGAAAGGCCGTTCCAGTTGATTTTTCTGACTGAGAGGTTAGAATTTCCCAGTTCTGACTGGAACACAACATAAGCCCCAGGATAAACTTTGCTAACTATGATAACAAGAGTGTTCATGCAAATGTCTTACTAATGGTTTCAAAGAGAGTGTGATTAAAATGAAACTTAATATTAGTGGTAGTACCCTTCTGCACACAATTTTAGTTTTTGAATTTCAAGTTGTTTGTTGTGTGATCATTCCGCCCTGAAACAAAAACAGAAGTTATCCTGAAAAACCCAAGTATCACATATAAAGTCCAATAATGAAGCTCCAGATGGTCATAAATACAAAGGAATGCCCAAAATGTGAACATTTCCTGTACATTTTTATGGATATGTTGGACTTTCCGTATATTTCTGAGCCAGTCTGTGTAAAAATAAACAGTTCAGACCCTGAATATTGATGTGGACAGAGGGAGCTGTCTGAGTACCTGCAGAATGCCTGGAATGTGTTAGCTTTGTATCGTTTCTATAAAACGGCTCTCCTACGAAAACACTGTTAAAATTCATTGTATTGTGTGTTCTGTCCACACAGGGACTTTGAGGAAGAATCTCCTTGTGACTGGGTGGATGAAGTTGAGAAAATATTTTCAGAACACTAAAGCCTCTTTCCTTTAGACCTCAAACAGAAAACACTAACTTTTCAAATGTGTCAAAGTTTCTTCCTTTTCTTTTTTTCCACAACGTTAGTTTGGGAAAAGAAGTAACTTTGAATATGTGAGTGAAATAATTGTGTCTGTAAATGTTTGTTTTCAGTGAGGTGTGTGTGTGTGTTTTTGTTTTTTTTTAACCGAGTGGAGCATCTGCTCTGTACCTTTTGGGTCGTCGGTGATAAGATTCCCAGAAAACTGAAGGCCGTCTCAGAGGCTGCTCCTTGGGAAAGCAGGAAGTATTAAGACCCACAGAAGCTCATTTCCTCTGATATCAAAAGTAGACTAAACATGTCTTGTCTTTAATATTGTTTGACTTTCACGCTGTTGTATTAAAACTAACGTTGTACACATCTGGCTCTTTTGTCTGTTGCTTTGTTTGATTTATCTTGTTGCAGACGGGTCGGGGCTTTGTTCTTCTTCCCTCCACTAGGTGGTGTTAAAGCTACTGCCTGGACTTGGATTGAATCGAAGTTATAAAGAATATCTTAAATTGAACTAAACATGAATGCTTATTCTCGTTATATGGGAGATTAAGACAGAGGCGTCCTAGTGTGAAAAGAATCTAGTTTTCCCATTTAAAAGCTTGACATTGTGGAGGAAAAGAGAACAATAGAAAAACCACAAGTTTGGCAACAAACAAAGCCAAGCCCAAGCCTCGCCCAAGTCGTTTTGGGCTCACCAGGATATAGACTAAACTATAAAGAGGCTGATTCACCAACAGTCACTCCAGAGATTAATTATCCTGGTTGCCAAAGTTTATCCGGAGAAGGAAACCTCCTACTCCATGACAGGAGTTTCCTCGCCATGAGCCTTTCAGCCTGCCTGGGAAATTTTCTTTTTTTTTTTTCTAGTAAGGAAGCTCAGTGATGCAGCTCTGCGCTTATCGTGAACTCACAAAAAAAATCCACATCCAGAGTTTACAGTCCACCCCCCTCCCTGCTGTTTTGACTATTTTTTTAATGCCCCCCTCCAGCCTCCTCAAAGAATGCTCATGTTCAGTGAAGATACAGATAAAGTGGAGCTGCAAAGTTGACTTATAGTGCCACCGAGTTCTGTGTCCTGCAGATAGGAGGGTCTCCCATCAGTGGTCGAGATGTATTTTAACTGTGTCCTCACAACTCACCACATGACATGAATAACTTTCTTTTTTGTGGTTTCAGACCTTCAGTCATTTTCTAATAGGAAATGAAAAATGTACCTCTCAAAAGTTAATAAAACATTGTAAAAGCTGTATACAAGTATTAAAAGTAAAAGTACTCGCTGAATGCATTACCTAATCGCTAATATCATTAA
The DNA here is from genome assembly GCF_904066995.2 of Poecilia reticulata. Classification (NCBI taxonomy): domain Eukaryota; kingdom Metazoa; phylum Chordata; class Actinopteri; order Cyprinodontiformes; family Poeciliidae; genus Poecilia; species Poecilia reticulata. Next base: position 27,707,866 of record NC_088842.1, read on the forward strand.
GTGTGCCGATCGTATTTAATTTTAATACATCAGAAATGTGCCATTTTAATGAACACTACCACAGATTAAACATGTTCTTATTGTGTTTATTCTCTGTAACAGTTTAGACTTAGATATGTGATTCTATGGATCATAATTTCAGGGATGGAAATATCTTGTCTCCTGTCCTAACATAACGCAAGCTTCATTAGTGACATTTATTTAGAAAGAAATCCAACTGAAAGGGGATGTAAAGAAGGTAAGGGGAGGCAACCAAGGAGCCATGTAGCAGAGTTGTAGTCAAGACCACCGAGACCAAGACCAGGGCCCCGCGCTAAATGACACAATAAAATTAAGTTTACCTATCAAAATTGGTTCTCAGATTGATCTGAAAGATCCACATTCCCATAAAAACACCTAGATATTAAATACTTAGAGCTGAAATATATTTAACCAGTATCAATTAAAACTCACTTCATTCTGTTTTGCTTTCATCGCTGTGCTACAATCCGCAGAGGTCTCCTGCCATCCCTAGAAAAATAACGCCCTGGGCGGTTGTCCATATTGCACATGTCAGAAACCACAACTGAAACATTGCAATTAACGGTAAATATCGTTCAACTATGAACACTGTCCATCGGCGCAACAAGTAACTAAGCAGAATGAGCACCGTGACTGTTCTCACCCTCCCTCCCACTGCGATGTTTGCCACCATGACAGGAGACGAAATCAATCAATGAGCAATGAGTATGCTCTGTGTTCATACGTTCAACTTTTACTTATTCAGCAATTAAATAAATGTGTGTAGTGCAGTGTACATAAGAACAAAGAACGGCTCTAAGTGCTCAAAGTGAAGCTTCAGTCCCTAGGACTTAGTAAAGATCCGTCCAGAAGAATCGGATCGTTCCTGAATGTTAAATCACTATATTGCAGACTTTGGTCACAGCGTTGTCCCATATATGCGACACCTCAGTCAACATACAATAATTCAGCGCATGAGTGACAATGCTGATGCTGATGCTTTGTTAGCATCACGTCCACAGATCTTACCTTTCTTTAAGCTTTCCTTCCAAGTGACGCTAAAAGTTGGAGGAAGTCCCACCGTCTGTGAAAGCGAAGCGCTGCTGATTTTATATGTCGCCATATCTATGATTTATGCAGCGCTACTATTTTACTGACGATTAGACAGACATCTCCTGCCGCTCAGAGGAAACCACTGCGCATGTCTGGAGCTCCGCGTGCGAGTAAAGGTGGAGCCGATGGGTGACAACAGACACTAAGTCACGTTATTGGTTGGATTTTACGGCGCCACCTTAAATCCCTGAACTTCACATTTTAACGGAAAAAAAGAGCAACGCGACTTGGATGTAACTAGTAACGAGACAGTTTTGTAGAAATGTAAAGTAGAAAGTACAGATACTTACTGTAAAATGTAGTGGAGTAAAAGTAGAAAGTACCCATTATTAAATCTAATTAAGTAAAGTACAGATACCCGAAAACTGTACTTAAGTACAGTAACGAAGTACTTGTACTTGTACTTCCCAGTACTTGTACTTCGTTACTTCCCACCACTGCTGTTTTATCTATATTTGACATGTCAAGTTATTTATGCGCTTCTCAGTGGTCAGTGGCTTTACCGCATTCAAACATAGTTAGCAGTTGCTGAGTATGTTTATACTAGTATTTTTAGTTGATTTTTTTGTTTGTTTTGTTGTAAGGCCTCCTTGCCATTACCATAATCTTTAGCTCCCTGCATGGACCATCAATGGAGTTCATGTCAGGACTCCGACTTCCAGACTGGAAGTTCCAGTAATAAGAAACATCTTGTTAGGAAAATCCCACATTGAGAAATAATTGTCTCAGTCAAAATCACATTGGCTACAAGTTAGGTTACTGTTTATAAATGCTTTAAAAGCCACAAATATCTGTCTCAGTTATAAATATGACATAATACATGCTACCCATCCTTCCATTGGATATACCTAATTATAATGCAAGGTCATAGGGGGTGCTTAGTGCTATTCAATGAAGGGTAATTTGTGTTCATCATAAGTCAGAAAATGCATAAAATAAGTAGCTGCTCTGTCTGCTGTTAATGTTGGAGACTAAAAGAGAAGCACAGAGAAGGTTAAAAAAGGAACCATTTCACCACCAGCAGCAGCCTACAGAGGTGAAAAAAGGCAGGAATGATCCATGCTTTCCTGCCAAGTTCTGACCTGAATCCACCTACTCATCAGATCCCACTTCAAAACAAAACAAAAAAAATGTTACTGAACAATTTCTTTTTTTCCCGCTGTTGCTTTCTACACATCTTTCACAAGGTGCTAATAACTGTGACAAACTTTGCATGTTTATATTTCCCAAAAATATAATGTTTCAGTGCAGCATTATTTTGTAATCAGGCATGCTGCTAATGCTGAAAATGACACATGCATGAAATGACTTTGTAAAGTAAAGAAGAGTTCATAAAAATGTAGAGTTGGCTTCGATCTCTGGTCACAGTAACCTATGAATAGGAGAAAAGCAGCAAACATGATGCTAGCCTGGCCATTGCCTTTCAAAGCACTTAATCTTGATTCTCATCTCCTTTTGTTGCCATTTCTGAGATTTCTCCCATTCAGCTCAATATCTCCACTTCAAATTCAGCCAAAAAGGAAACGTTACCAACAATGGCATCAATTTCTTGTAGGCCTATATAGGGTTTTAGTTTGGCAATGACAGCAGAGGAAGTGAATGAAGCCATTGAGCAATTCAAGTTGGAGCAAAATAAATGCTTAATACATTTCGTTGCTGGCAAAGATGTCACTACCCTCGTCCCCACAGGTTTGTTAACGGCACATGTAATCTCAATAAACTTCAATGATCTGGCACCTTACATGTATCATAGACAAATGCTAAGAACCAAGTAAAATCACATCCAGTCTTTTAAAACTTCAACAGAAGGAAGTAGAACAAGGGGCTGGTTTTTACCAGGCTAAGCTGATACAGACTAGGTGCAAGAGTCGACAAACCAAAACAACTGCACATCTGACAAACATTATTTTGCACATGTGACTTATAATTCTTTAATTTTCTTGATTTCTAAAAAAAACTTGTAATATATCAAGCAGCTTGTGTGGATCAGAGGGACAAAGCCTTTGTAGTTTGCTAATATTTATGTGTTTTTCTCCTTCTCTTTTGACTTTGCCTGAGCCTAAAAAAATACTGAAAGCTCGTGAAAAAAAATTTCTCTACAAAATACGGAGCGACAAGGCTTCCTCTTGCAGGAAGGATGTTGAGTTATGTCTGGTGTATGTCATAAATGAGCCAAAGAAAGCCATGTCTGGGGATGAAATGCATCTGTTTATCACTTACACTCACACTCTCTCAACAAGTGAGGCTTTGGACACAAAAGAGGAAGCGCAACTTTAAGCATATCTGCTTATTATTATAACTAATACTGTGTTTAGAGACGGAGAGGCATGCTTAAGCCTGCAGCTGTGTTTGCTGACAAAAGTGAGCAAAAACGCTACAATGCCTCAGAGGTGTTCCATGAGTCGAATCTGTTTACATGAGAGAAATCTGTAAACCTGAAGCACTAACAGTGGTGTAGCATTTCATTGTCAGTCTCTGTTGCTCTGAAATGTGTCTTATCTGGTGTTTTGGCGTGGACACTTGTGTCACGGTGAAATCGTATTTCACTTGGGCGCTTAATCTTAAGTGAGTCACTTATTCTTTTCCTGCTAGTTCTGGTGACCTGATAGACAATCAAGAAACATCCTCTCTTATCAAACGATGCACTAAAGGACCCCTCATTTTGTCTATCTGGCAGCTCGCCTGCACACGTCGCCCTCTCAGCTGCTGTCATTACTGTTGATGAAATGTTGGCGCTGGCTATCAGCAGCAATCTCTATTCCCCTTTTGTCTCTGTTTTTGCTCCTGCTTTCGATTGTCCCGAGTTTCACTCAGGAAAAGCTCTACAGATGCGAGATGACCCAATGATCTCTGTCTGGCTACTGATGCTTGGAAAGCCGTTTTTCAATCAGAGCGCTCCGTTGCCTCTCCAACCCTTTTGTTTTCGTTTGCTTGGACACGACATGTGGATCTATTTTTATGCTGTATTTGCATTTTCGGTTAATATTTACGGCCTTACTGGTAACTTGCAGACAGTGAGAACCTTGAACATGAATCAACCGTTAAGGAGAAGTGCTGTCTGTTCTTGATGGGGAGCAGCTCTTCCTGTTAATAACAAAGCACTTCGGCGCTGCTTGGGAGTCTCTTTGCAACTATAAATACGAGAGCCGTCATTGTTATGATTATTTCTAGCGCGTTGCAGAGACCCTCCATTGTGTGTGCTCGCCACTGTTTTGATGCTCTGTGTCACACAATAGAAATTGGCGTGGCCAAGAGGGTTTTGGTGTGGTGGAACAATTTACTAGTGGCTAAAAGACCATGAACGTTTAAATTTGGATATGGGTGATTATATGAAGTGGGATGCAGTTAGGCTTGTTTAAAACTCGATTATTTTTAGAGTAAAAGTTTGTATGGTCCTGATGAGCAGTGCAACCTTTAGTTCTGCCACCATGTCTCTGTGTCATCCTTCCTTATTTAGATAATTGTAGAACCACTATGCGCAAGGACCATAGACAGAATGGCAAGCCTGAGGAAAAAAAAGACAATTACAGACAATATAAAGCAATGTGAGCACATATCACGTTTTTATGTTGGCTTATAGAATATCTAAAGCTGCGAGAAACGTCTGAGAATGTCATATACATACAGTATATTTCCATGGAGGTTTTTTAGCTTAAAGAAGTACATAATCATGGATTGAATTGTCAATTCAAAGTTCAGTCTGACTGACTGAGTTATTTTGTGAAGAGGAATCTGTGAAAATGTGGAAAGCTGTTAAAGACATGCCACAAAAGGTCTGCAGCTGTAATTAGAGAAGATTGGTTCTACAAAGTACTGATTGAAGGAGGCTGAATATAGAGGCACGCATGTGACCATTTCTGAAAATCATTTACCTTTAACTTCACAAAGCCACACCATGGTTTGTGTCAGTTTGTCACATTATATCCTAAAAAAATACATTAACATTTTGAGGTTGAAATTGGGAAAAAGATAAAGAAAGCCACTTTATTTTTGGACATTTACTTGTTCTGAGTCATACGTTTTATTACAGATACAGTACATTTAGCTAGAAGGAACCTGCCACTTAGCCAAAGAACAAAATGGAGAACGGACACAGCTGAGAAAATAAGGGATTTGAAAAAAAATACACAGACTCGTTTAATTCAAAGGCATATTTATTTTCGTATCGCAGGGATGCAGAAGCAAACACACTCAACTGGTAATCTTCTGCAAGCTTCTCCAGGATGGACACACCTTAACAGGTACAGCAACAGCAAACAGCACAGTGGGAGGCAAAGTTGGCAATGAATTAGAATATTACTAAAAAGTTCATTTATTCCAGTAACTGACAATGTGAAACAATACAGGTTGTTGTTTTTAAAATATACTTTTAATCTAATAAACATGCCTTATTGGGATGTTTGTGTATGACTGCACATTACCTAGAGACAGCAAAGTCAATAGAGACTCAACAGGGCTTAACTGTGAGAACTGAGTGTAGAGAAAAAGTGTAGAGACTTGCAATGAAGCGTTTTGTTGATGTCTATTCAGTTATTTAGTAATGTTATATTAAGGCCTCATTGCCCACATATATTAAATTGACTGAGCTATTCATGTGGGACCGCAAATGTAATGCTCCTTTTTTCAACATATGTAGTGAAAATTATTTTCTCTACATGAAAATTATTTTTCTTTTTTTTCTAAGATGCAGAAAAATAATTAAACCTGCAGCATAATGCTTGACAGTTGGTATATTGGAAAGCCTCGCCTTGACTCCTCCACACATACATGTTCTAATTATTGTCCAAAAGCTAAATCTTTGTCTCATCTAACCAAACGCTTTGCAGAAAACATTTGGATTCTCCAGCTGCAAATTTCTGTCAAGCTTGAAAGCATACATTTTGGAGTGTGGATTCCTCTCTTCCTCTGTTTTCAGTATTGACACTGACACTTGTACTTTGACAACTGCTGGATTGCTTAAACAGTGTGGGTCAGATGGTTGAAACTTGTTGAAAGTATGAAGTACCATTAAGGATATGACCCCAAAAAGACACCAAAACTGGTTTTAAAAAGGACAATGCCTTCCCAAAACACAGATGTCTTCCCCAGCTTTTTGAAATGCGTGCAAAGGTCAGGTCCATGCCAGGAAATCAACCAATTTAAATAGCTTCTGACTGGATAGTGGTTAATTATCCAGCCGGAATTATAGCGGAAGGTTGTTGATAGCTATAAAAGGTTGTGGTTTCTTTGTGAAACTTTTTTTTTTTCAAATATATATGGATGCATGTGGTACGTTAGAGCTGTTTTCATCCAAAAAAATCAAAATAAACTTAAACTTGTGCCCTCACTTCTATTTTTTTCTTTAAAACAAAAACATTGAGGCTCTTTGCTGAATTATCCGCCTACTCTGAAAACTGCACCACTGAAATGCACAAGTGTGTGTAAAGGTCTCATCTCTATCTTGTATTTAATGCAGCATCCAATATAGCAGCTTGATATGATAGTGTTAAATCCTGTCTGTGCTTACGTGTTGTCTCATTTCCTGTTTCACTGAAATACAACTTACGTTCTATGAAATCGGTTTGTGACCTGAGAGGTCCTGTAGGGTAAAGCCGTCTAATATAGTTGACATCACTGTACATGTTTTTTTTGGGGGGGAGGTTTGTTTTTTTCCCCATCTCTTGTCAGTGCTTTGCTCAGACATAATGCTGCTTCCTATTTATTTATTTATTTAAAGAAAAAAAAAAAGCAAATGTCCAGAATAGGGTTATTTAAATTCCAGAGAGTAATGCGGCTCCTAATTTAGTTTTCCTTCCAGACCCACAGCTAACCACCGAGGCACCACAAAATGAATTTAATGAGTCAGTGTGTTGTCACAACATAACGGCTGATACAAGCCAGGCTGCTGCATTAAACCAGACAACAAGCAAGGATCAGTGTGTGGTCAGTAGTAAACAAATGCATTAGTCCTGCCTCTTCCTCTGCTCATGTCACTGTAGTGCTGTTTAACTGGTTCCAAGACCAATAAAAACAAATTTTAGACAGCAGTATAACACTGCTCCTGATTCTTCCTCACACAAAGCTGATATTATTATTAAAACTTATAATCTCCTTTAGCATCGACAGGAAAGCTGGTCAGACGATGGGAAGATTAATGAGACTAAAAACACGGGAATCCTTGAAATAAAAATCTGTTAGAAACTCCACAAAACTTGAGAATGGTACAAAGATTCACCTTCAAGCAGGACAAAAACTCTGAACATGTAGCTCAAAATATATCCATTTGTTAGAACGGCCTGGTCAGAACCCAGACTAGATTTTAGTATTAGTTCTAGAAACTTCCTGTTAGAATTGTTTTCCCCATCCAGTTTGAGTGAACTTAAATTGTCATGCAAAAAAAGAAAGGCGGAAAAATGAAGTCGCTAAATGTGCAACATTTCACAGTATTTTCCTTGGGGGTTGTTGAAAATACATAATTCTGTGTTTTCCTCCTATCTCTTTTAGCTAGTTGCAAAGCTAAAGCTACAAGAAATGACATGTTAGGAAACGCCTTCAAAGCTACATGGTGGATGTGACGCCCTCTTTAGGGCGAAGCTTAGAGGCTAACAAAGGAAGTTACCAACTGTTGCTTGTTGCCATTTTGTCCTGCTAACTCCTAAAGGTAGCAAGGGGAGTGGAGCAGATGTATTTTGGTATTAATAAACAGAATTTGTGGTGTGCTGTGGTGGCGCAGGGGTTGAGCGCAGCCCACGTGTGGAGGTCTTAGTCCTCGACGCGGCTGTCGCTGGTTTGATTCCTGGCCTGGTGATATTGCCGCATGTCTTCCCCCTCTCTCAGTGCCTGCTTTCCTGTCAGTTGGCTGTCAAATGAAGGCCAATAAAATAGAATTTATGAATTCAACTCACTGACTCTTCTTCAATCTCATCAAGAACTTAGCATGGAGAATGGATAAATTCTCCACAGGGTACCAGAATAGAAGAGGCAAAAAACAATGACATATTTGTTCTTCTTCACAATTATCCTCCACTTTGTGTTAGCCTCACCTAAAATCCCTATAAATATTGTTTGTGGTTTTGACATTAAAATACAAGCCGAAACATAAGGCACTATGATCATCTTTTCAAGGCACAGAGTGTGCTCGAAAGAGCAGACAAGAACTGAAGAAAAATGTTATCTACTTTGTTTTGGCACACTTTTAATCACATATTTTTCATATTTTCACTGTGGACAGCTGGATATAAAACAGGCCCCTGTCTCTGACACATAAAGTTCTCAAGAACAACTTCATAAACTAGGCAGGAGGTTCAAAACCTCTCCCCTAATGTGATATCCTTGTAAAATACCCGTACAGGATGTCCATTATGTATTTTTGTGACACTCTGATTTCAGGCTCTGGCTCTGCTTGAATTCTTTTGGCTTTATCTGTCTGTTCCATGGGGGCTAATTGTGGGGTTTGTTTTGGAGCTGTGCTGATAACCTCAGGGCTATCGATGAACTGTGTCCTTCCCACCTTGAGGCCAAAATGTTAGGGGGTTGCCTTTCCAGGATCCTGGTTCAAAAGGACATGGAGTCTTGAGCCAATCGTCTGTTGAGCACCTCTTTCTCCCTCTTCAACAGGAACTTAAAATGCTAAATGACGTGATCATATCTCAAAGAAAAAAAAATGTGATTCTCGGGGAAATGTCGGCTGAGAAGGTGTTGTCAACTATTTTTGTGTGCAACATGTAGGAGACTTGATTCTGCCAGGGAAGAGAGGGAAAGTGTTGAGAGCTCTTACGAGACTCTGTGGACATTCCTAATGGAGGACAGGCTGACCCAAAGGCTTTTATGGCTGTGCTGTGGAGGGTGACTTGGGTATTTTCTTAAGTGTGTGCTGTAGGATTATAAGGGTTGCTAGGAGAAACTGCTCTAAAACAAGAAGGTTGAACAGAAGCTTTAATTATATAGTCCTCACCAGAGGTTTCAAAACAAAATTTACTGTTTCTGCATTATTGGATCTTCTTTGCAGATGTTCCTATGGTAACATGAGGTGGAGTATCTCACAGGCTAGAACTTTCTTAATCAAGAAAAAAATTAATGTTTATGCAGACTTCATTTTCAAAAGCGTCAAAAAAGAAAAAAGAAATCAAGATGTCTGAAATTTGACCTGGCATACAAGTTAAAATCCTGACCGGTGTTGACTCATTCTTAATTCATTAATGTTTGGAGTTTGTCTGAATTTGAGGATTGACCAGGCTTCTCAGCCAGACCTTCAATCTTTTTGTCCCTGAGATACATTTGTATTATGAATGGATGCTTCATCGTGCTAGAAAAAAACATTGTCTATCATCAAATCACTGGATTGCTGGGAATTATAAGTTATTTTATTCATAACACATAAACACTAGACATTTTTATTTATTTATTTTTTAATCCTTCACTGCTGGCATGACTCGTGGGAGTGTTGATCTTTTTTATTTTTTTCCAGACGTTCCAGCAGTTTGAAAGAGCTTAACTGGAGAAAATACCTGAACCCCAGTCCTCTGCAGTCCAGAGCACTTCTGTAAGAAATTATTTTCGTACAGAAAAGTGGCTTTCTACACTTTCTTTACAGTAGTTAAACATAATTATTGTCTGATGGGGCTAAAATAATGCAAAAATACATTTTTGTACGCTAATGATATTTTTCAATCAAATTGCGACCATAAAAACTCAACCTGCAAAGTTAGGAAAAATCTAAATTTCTCAGTCTTAAAACTTTCACCATACACTGAAATAGTCATATTTTTAGTTATGACTGTGCCAATTTTAAAAAGCCAACGTAAAAAATTTACAGTTTAATTTTACACTATTATCTCTTTTTTTTTTAGGAGAATAAAAAATGAGAACTGAATGTAATTTTAATGTGGCTGTTTTCTAGGGTTGCTATAATACTGTGGAACTACAAACCTCTCATTTCTCTCATGAAATGTCAGTTTCACTTGTGGTCTGTTCTGTCTGATTAAGCTACTGGAAAGGATTAGTGTCTTCACATCGGCCGCTCAGTCCCACTCTTAACCCTCTGAAGGAGGAGTTCACAGCATCAAAAAGCCTAACTTGTATCATCAAGCTGAACACACCCAGTTCTATTTTTTTATGCTTCTTTAAAAGCCTCTGTGAAACCAGGCTGAGTCAGACTCAAACAGTCATTGCCGAGAGAAAAAGATTAGACGTGCTATTATATAGTGTGTTACACAGAGGCAGTATATTCATGATATAAAAAAAAACAGTAGTAGTTTGTGTTATTATACTAACGCAACATTTTCTTGATTTAAGATCACTTCTAAAGTGAAAACTAAGTGTGTTGAAAAAAACAACCTCTAGCCCAGCAGGTTCCCACAGGGGTTGGCATTAGGTCCACTGCAATTTTCTCTGTACTTGACCGTTAAAGGCACCCTTAAATACATTTTTTAGTCACTTGGGGCTTCCTTTCCTTTCTTTTTCCATGCTTTATTGCTGTGTGAGCCTTGTTTCTGGCACAGCTTGAGTTGAACAGTCGATGGGTGTGGAATGTCCTACGCATGCACAGGTTTGGTGATGTGGTGATGATTTTAGGGGTGGGAGTGGCCATCCCCCTTGGTTTGGTGCTGTTTCAGCAGGATGATGAGTTTCTGGTTGGTGGTCTGAGGTTCTGAGGCCAACTGTGGTCTTTGGGGCCTGGGATATGTTCGGTTGTGGACAGCTTCCTTTTAGGTCCTCTGGGGAGATTTCACCAGACAGAATTTCACTAATTTGGCATGTGTATTTATGTGAAATGCAGTCTGAATTTCATGAAATCAAACAGGCGTTGCATTTCTTATTCCCTGCATTAAATGCCATAACAAGACATGTGAAAAATAAAGATATAGCCCAAAAGTGTTTTGGACGCATGTGTGTATATGTGTGTATGAAGCACTATAAATATTTCCCAGCTTTATTCACTTTATTGACTTCAATTTGTTGATATAATGTCAATAAACCTCAAAAAAGTTGATTTTACATAACATCTCCTCCCCCTTTTATTGAACAAACTTGTTACTAACACCGTTAAGAGAGCACTGTGGAAGTGAAGAAATCATTCAGCAATATTTAGAGTGCAGAGACAATCCTAAATGTCTATATAATCTAATCTGGCTGTGCGAACTATAAAAACACTGTGTGCCAAAGTGTGTGTGGTGATTTTCAAATTCCTAGATAGTTGCGCAGATCGCTGTGTGAGAACTGCTTCTTCCCAATCCCTTTAACATACCCTGGCATGTTGGGACTTGCAGCTTTTGAGTTTAATGCGTAACAGTGATGCTGTCATCCCCTCTGTCTCAATACACACCATCTGAAAGTGAAGCAATCACAATATTTTCCCTCTTGTGTTTCAAATCAAAACACTCGGTTGCTCAAATGGTGCAAGCCCCATTATAAATCATCTTCTGTCAGTTATACGAAGCAGGAACTTCCTGACTCATGTGCTAAGACACAAGCAGGTCTCGGCAGACTGGATTCTTGGCTGAAGGTGAAGACTCATCGGGTTAACTAAGACAGAAACATTGAGGCGTTGTGCTAATGGCTGCTGCCAAATTAAGCTTCCTGGGTGTGACGCTGAGCTACATGTGGGGCCTCTCAAATGAATCTATTGAAGCCTTTGGACAAAATGCATGTATTTTCATAAACACCATGTTCTCCCAAATTAGGGAGTGTATTTTAAACATGCCAGACATAGTCCCTGTTTCATTCCTTAGATTTTGAGCAACAAAGAGCTAAACTGGTCACATAACTGCTCCAGAGGATTGATAAGAGATGCTTATGGTGGAGACAATGGGGAGTTACACAGATTACATGCGACTGTGTTGCTTCGTTATTTGGCAAAGCTATCTCGTCTCATTCTATCCTGCAGCTTGTTAATGGTCCCTGCATCTGGTTTTACATTGAGCCAGGATGTTGTTGTGTCAACACAGCAAGATTTCCCTTTTCTGCTTATTAACCACATCCTGATAGCTGAAGGCAGGTTTTGTGGTTTTATTGCATTATCTTTGCCAGGAAAACAAGCCTTGTATTGAATAATAGCCCCCCCCACCATCCCAACAACACAACAGAATGTGACTAACTGCTATAAAAGTCGACACTTTCTGCAAAATTGATGGAACAAAAGTATATGGCATGTTTATTGTAATTACAAGAGAACGGTGCAAATATCCAAATAGCCACTAGCCATGTCAGGGTAATAACAGCCATTTCCTGCCAAATTTTCTTTGTGTGGAGAGGAAAATAGCTGATCATCTAATGTAGTGGGCCCCTTCCCCCAAATCCATTGGGCAAAATGGTGCTCCCCCCTGTCATGTGACCCAAGATGTGGATTGAATCTGAGGACAATAACCTCTCCACCAACCTCACAACTGACCCAACCCAAACTGCCTTTCCTGGTGTCAGATTTCCAGCAGAAATCACTGCTCTGCTGATACAGGCTGACAGAGCTTCAAAGAGCTCATCAGGACGATCAGAGGAGAAACGTGTCAGATTTATCACAGGGTGATGTGGACCCAAAAGCTGACAGTCTTGATCAAGAACACTTTAGGGTCTTCAAGAGCGACATGGTGCTGTGATGACACCGCTGATGGCATAAACATTAGATTAGTGATCTTGTGTTGCGGGAAAATAGTTTAAAGAACTCTTCAAAGATAAATCTGTAGATCCTGCATTAGACCAGCACTGATTGGTGACTGGGAGGCCAGAAACTCAAAATCCAATCCAGTCTTTTTACTATCTGTGAAGATATCCCAAATAAGTGCTAAGAGGTTGCTTTAACAAAACTCTGTGCTAATTGTGCTTATTAATCACATTACTTTACAATGTCAACTCTAATCTGTTTAGTCTGCTGTGGTATAATAGTATTGTTCTTTTCCACTGCAGAGCTGTGTAACGCTGACTGCTCTCGCATACACACAGTGTGACGTTGCCTCTGGTATTATATTGATAGTTGATCACCCAAACAAAGGCTAAAAAATAGCCTTTGTATAAAAGACTGTCAACTTGAATTAACCAGACTTGCCAAAAATTTTAAGTTTTAATTTCTTAATAATACTTAGTCTGCTTCATTACAAAATAAAGTGGAACAACTTAAAATACATATTGGTCTGTCAGACACTAAATTGTTTGTTGAATCTGATTAGTGAATTTCTATTTAAGACGCAGATATAATTACTCATATTAAAGCTACTTTCACCTTTCTAGACAATTGAAATGTCCAGAAAATTGAATATGCACATCCACTGAGATTTATCATACAAAGCTGCTGGTCCACACACCCAACAGAATGAAGAACAGAATGTATATGTGACGACAACCTGCAGCTCGCCTGTGTTTTCTCATCCTGCAGCCTGTTGGGAAGGAAAGGTTAAGTTGAAAACATACCGGCTGTGAATGCACAAAACATGCCAGTCTCTGCCTCTAACATGAATAGTACCTCAATGTTTGCCTCACCAAATCAGTAAATCTGAACTATTAAGACAGAAATCACTTTGTATTGTCTCTCTTGGTGCTGAATGAGTGAAAAGTTTTCTATCATTTATCTAAAGTGGTTTGGAGTTGTGTTTTCCTTTATTTATCCGCTCTTGTTCCTGTCTTCATTCTGTGCAGCGACGTTAACAGTCATTAACGCCTGGTGATCAGATTGTATACTGTAAACACAGAACCAGACGTTTGGCCCTTACCAGGGATGATGTTAGCTTTTAGCCAGAAAGCTGTTTGTTTTCAGAACAGTGTCCTGTTGAATTTTGGTCCAGGTCTAAATACAGTGTCGCTGGCTGACCTTTAGGTTTTAGCAGCATGTGCTTCTGTTAGTTTCTCGTACGATGACTTGTTTCCTGGTACTTTGACTTCACAGCACATTGCTTCCTGTGACAACGGGGACTAATTCTGCAAGATTTTAGTTTGAGATTTCCACTCTCACGCTCTGCTTCAGTGGTTCTTCGTGACTTGCAGTTATTTATTTTTTCTTTTAGTCTTAAAATAAATTGTATCGGCTTCTGTCTTTTTGGGTTCAGAGCACTGAACTCAAACATAACCATATTTTTCTGTGTGTGGTAAATAAGGTTATTATAACCTTACCTTTATGCTCAACGGTGGGTTGGGATCACATAAGGCTTGTGAATGACTCCGTCACCTTAGAGCGTGCAGAAGAATGTGCTGAAAGTGCTTGCTGATGTCCAAAACATTTCATAGCATTCATGCATGCAACAGCAACGTGCAAAGTGTAGCTTTTGTCACTTTTTGTCACTCAGTTCCTCATTTGTGTTTATGCACAAGATTCAGCTCGTCAGCTCTTTTGTGAAAATATGTATTGCAATTGCACAGAATGCCACGTGTTTCATGGAAGTGCAAAAAAATCCTAAATTGCATCAGAAAACTGAAACCTAGAGTAGAAATTTTTTTATATATATTTCAGCTGTTGACATAGCTATTAAACTGCATGAGAACTGTATTTATGATGACAACTATCGCATTTGACCATACTTTTAAATCAGAAATATATAGTAATAATAATCTTAAATTCACCATTTATAATTGTTTATGAACTTAACTAGATATATCAGTAAAATCCTATCAACCCAGAAGTATAGTGGATTTTATTGTGTGTAAACATGAGACCTTGACCTCTTTAACAAAGTACTTCTTCATCAAATAATTCAAACTTCTTCTTTTACAAGACATAAAATATATATATAAAAAAACAAAAAACACCTGATTATTTTTAAACACTAAATGTCTGATAAAATAAATTCTAACTGATAACAGTACATGTCCTATCGAAGATCTAGGTTTATTTTATGGGTCTAAATACATAAAATTATGCTTTGTTCATCATCCAGTAGCCATTTTTAGCAAACCTAACTACACTGTAAAATTTTTATGATGTATACTTCCTGCATGAAAAATCTTGTATCCTACATGGTTTGCTTATGCCTTGGGCTGTCTAACTGGTTCAGTCTAAATGCAAACAATGAGTTTCTATTACATAAACTTTTACCTGTATTGTTAAAAAGTTCCACCAAACGAAAACATAGAAAACAATGTATTTCTACTTATTTCATCATTTTCTCTCTAGTTGAACATATTTTTTAATTATTACACCTCTATTTTTATCCCTTTTTGAAAGTTAAAGTCTTCCTGATTGACTGTACAAATTGAACCAGTTTGGTGGAAGCCTACAGACAGACTCGTCAGCCAAAAACAAAAACACTATGTCCTTGTGAGGGAAGGGAAGACGAAGTGTTACAGGAGATAAAATGAAATTCCAGTGTAGGTTTAAAAGGAACAAATGCCATGGTGCTTCAATTCTTTCTATGATCAACCCATTGTGCTTAAATGTTTTTACTAAGAGGATTTTGCCTACTTTCGATGTGGTCTCAGCAGCACAGATGTGGATTCACATGTCGATGACCTAAAACTGTGGGGAATCTCTAAATGTCAGTGAGCAACAATTACATATGCATTTCCTGTTCTAGTTAGCCATAGAGAAGTCCCTTGGAGAAGTGAAACATATCATAACTCATAGCTTTCGCTTCTTTACATCATGCAGGATAAAGAAAAGAGATTCTCAGCTCTTACCTCTGTGGTGCATATTAAAAGAATTATACTTACCTAATATAAATCATATATTTATTTTTGGAAATGCCAGCTGGATTTCTCACATTTGTGTTATCATTGATATTTCAGCCAATTATAGTTACATAGTTATAAGAATTACCCTTAAAAACACTTTAAATATTTTGATGAATGCAGAATAAATTATACATACATTTTCACACCAGTATTTATTACCATTAAATAATTTTCAGCAAGTATTTGATGTATGATGTTCAAGGTTTCATTTTTTTTAATGAATCCCTTTTCATGTTTTATTATTTTGTGAACATTTCAAATTGAGCAGTTTGAAATAAAATGTAACCTGAATGCTTACCTAATATTATTTTAAGCATCACTTGAATTTCTTAATCTCTTTATGATGCAATTGATACATCATGGTCATACATTCATAGTATTTTCTTTACTAAAGCAATATTGTTTATACACTTTCAGACTGCAAGACATTGCAGAAATATACTAAAAACAAAGTATGTTCTGACCAATGAATTGTATCACAAACTATGCACATAATTTTTGTTGTATTTTATTTATAAAAGTGAAGTTTAAATGGAGTGAGAATGCACTTTAATCTTTAGGTCTTCCAAAAAAAGACATTATATGATTTAATCAAAGAGCAATAAAAAAAACAACTTAAAGACTTGGATTTCTCTGAATTTGGGCATTTGGTGTTAAATTATGCAAGTTCACTCTTTTATTGGTGGCACTGCAAGCTTCCCACATTTAGTTCAAAATTAGAAACAATACTACAGTGGGACCAGTATTTAAAAAAAAAATAAAAAATTGACCAAGATATAATTCTAAAAGTTCCTGTTTAAAGGTGTATGACAGTGTGATAAATAACAGGAAAACACTTTATTCAAATGTTTAAAAAAAAGTTTCAAAGTGCAGTTTTTTTTGCATGAGGCAGCACATGGCTTTTATTCATGACAATAGCGTGAGTGCAGTATGAGGAAGTCTGTCAGTGCATTCATAAGACTACAATGAAATGTTCCCAGAACAAAGTCAAGGCTGCTTTTCCATTCTGTAATTCACATTTACAAAAAATGACACATTCACAAAAGTGAATTACAGAATGACTTTTAATACCGAACATACAAAAAGCCCTGTACATATAGCTTAGCTCTTTGTTAACTTAATAGATAACACTCTAAAGTTAGCACCACAATTTACCATACATATATACAGCTATACAGGTACATTAATATGTTAATATCAAAACGGTGCTGAAGTTCGGTGATCATCATCACTGGCCGAGTAACTGTGTTAAACACAATTACGGTATAATCCACAGGAGACAGAAATATGTAAGTAGTCGTAACAAATCCTCACATGTGAGAGCAGGGTCAAGTGGTAATACTGCAAAGCAGAGGTTGTTAAATCCATAGTTTAAAGAATTTGCCCTGAGATGAAGTCCAAAATAGGAAAAACTCTCCAAATAAAAGTCATTGAGAATTTTCATACAGAAGACTCGTTGTGGAAGACCTTAGCTTTCAGATTCTTTAGGCTCCATTGCAAACTGGGGCTGCTCTCAGACTGCATGGCCTCGGAGAACTTGACATCAAATGAACGGGAGGCCTGAGACTTCCTCTTGAAGGAGTTCTGGATTGTCTCTGAGGTGAAGTAGTACACGATGGGATCGAAGCAACAGTTGGACACAGCGATGCAAAGGGCTATCGGGTAGATTGTTCGAACCACCGACTCAGTAAAGCATCCCTTTATGGTTTTGGTGCGGACGAGAGCATAAAACACCAAGTTGACGTTATAGGGGATGAAGCAAAAGCAAAAAATGCACAAGTGCACGATTATCATCCGCAGGATCTTGGTTTTGTTCACCTTTCCCCCACGACTGACGGTCTGAGGGCGCCGCAGCGTCTGCAACACCATGATGGAGCAACAAACGTTGAGTAGAAGAGGAATGAGGAAACCAACTGTCTCTATAAAGATCACCACTTTAGACAGGTGGGATTTCCAGGTATTGGATGAAAAGTTCTCAAAGCAGAAAGTGTTCCCATCAGTGTCCTTTGTGGTACTGTTTAGCAGAAACCCAGTGGGGAGGCTCCCCGAAAGTACCAGCACCCACACGGCAACGCACACTATCCTGGCGTTGCGTTTGGTCCTGAGCATCCTCGAGCGAAAGGGGTGCACGATGGCCAGGAAGCGGTCCACGCTGATGCACGTGAGAAAGAGCATGCTGCCGTACATGTTGGTGTAGAACAGCGAGACGGAGATCTGGCAGAAAATCCCCCCAAAGGGCCAGTTCTTGTTGATGAAGTAGAAGACCCGCAGAGGCAGTGTGAAGACAAACAGCAAGTCGGACACCACCAGGTTCATCATGTATGTGGTGGTCTCGTTCCTCAATTTCAGAGAGCATGTGAATATGTAAAGAGCCACTATGTTGGTGATGAGTCCGACTACAAACACGATGCTGAAGACTGTGCTGTACAGGGGGTATTTGAACATGTCATTCTTGCTGCAGTTTAAATTGTCCAACGGGCTTGCAGTGTGATTCATTATGAGACAAAGCAACTGTCCATGAGTGAGAAGCAAAAACCAGAGCAGTCGAAAACAACAAGGCACCGTCAAGCCATCAGCAGTGATAGTTCTTCTGGCTGGGGAATTGTAGATTTGATTATCTTTCCTCTCTGGGTGTACTTACTTTTGGGGATTGATGAACACTGAAAAGATTCCTCCCAGAGGACAGAGATCCAGGCTGGTGATTCTTCCCCTCCCCCTGCTCGGGCTCCCTTCACCAGGCTGCAGCCCACCAGATACACACTCCCTTTGACTCACTCAGTTAAATGAGTCAAACAAAAATCCTTCTCACTCGTGTGGTCCATTATTGGCATAAGGTGTTGGGTTATCCTCATTCAAAACTTTCAGAAGGCTGTCCTCATGAATAGATTCTGTCCCTTTGTCCAGACTCAGAGCTGTGTTTTGGATTGTTTCACCTCCAAAGAACCAAAAGTGTCACAAGTAGTCCATGCCTCCCGGAGTCGGGACCATGTAGCAACATCTTTCCTTCCAGCAGTAGAACTGAAGTTTGCCCGAATCTTCTTGCTCTCTGGGTTTGTAATAAGATGAAAGTCTTTATTATTCTGACTTGATGATCTGTTCCCTCTTTCCTGTCCTTCTTCCTCTTAACAAGCCTTGTGTCTCAAGCTCTTCCTCTGAGCAGCGTCGCAGGCTTTTTCTCATCTCACTCAGGATTTCCACTTCTCCTTTGTGCCGGTATCAGACAGTTTTGCACTTTTTAGTGGAAGAGAGTAAGCAGTTGTTCTAGCTCCGTCCCACACTCCTCCCATGTGGCTCCTCCTACTCCCTTTGTCTGTCAGTTAAAGAATCAGTCATGAGCAGCAAAGAACAACACTGCACTCAGGGGGAATTTACTGAAGTGCTTCTCATTTATGAACAGTAACCTGGTTAAACGTTCAAACTCTTAAACTTTTTACCATGTTGTGACATCATAACCACAAGCTGGGACAGGACACAAAGTCGCACTTCAACATAAAGTGTGAAGAAAATACCATCTTAGTTTTCTGCATATTCTTATATGAAATTTGTAGTCGGCTCCTAAACTTTGTACACTTATCTTTTGCTGCCTTCTTTACCCCTCAAGAGACCCAGCTCCAGCTCAGTCACACTGCATGGAGAGGGTCAGGACTTTAGTACTCAAATATTGACAGTTATTTTCTAACTCAATAAAATGCTTTGGTGGTATGGTTACTGTCCTCCTGGAAGCTCAAGTCTCAGGTCCTTTGTAGTCCAATAGGTTTTGTGCTGAGTAAGATTTGGATTGGAGGACAAAAATTTCCCCTTTGGTTTCATCTGAACACATGCTTGATGTTTCCCCTGCTAGTGGTAAAGTGCAAACGTAATTTTACATGTGTTTCTTCTTCCCAATCTTTCACAAATGACTGATTTGGGCAGAATCCGTTGCTCTGTGTTAGATTTTATTGAAAAGTATCATCACAGCATGATCAAATCCCATTGAGCAAGCGGTGCATCCATCTACATCTATGTCCGTTGAGACTAAATTCTTATACATCTTCCCTGAGAGTAAATATAAGTACTGTGCATTTATATTGTTTTCATCAGCTACAGAAATTTTGATACTTGTTTTTATACATTTAGATTGCAGTTTTGTTGCTTTTGTTGTATGTTTTCTAGTCTTGTATGAATATGTAATGGTCAGAGCTTTTCCTATTCAGGTCTACTTGAAACATGTGAATCGTTACACTTAATTTTTGCCTCGAGACTGCAGAGTCATGCACAGTGCCTGACAAAAGTCCCCACACCAAAAATGTTAAAATATTAGATATGATCAACATTTCTTAACAACAGATGAGAGAAAAGACTGAAACTGGTCAGGGAGGAGGATCTCAAAAACAGAGAGAGCCGCATGATTTTCCAACAAGAACTGGCTGTGAGAATGCAACAAGAATCTTCAGTATTTTCCATACATGTAGACTAAGAAGTAGGAATGAATTAATTAAGTATTTAACAATGTGGATGAAATAAAGTCAGCTTTGATCCAAACATGCTGGTTTCTGCTTGAAAGCTTTACATATAGAGGTATTTAATTATTCTGTTTCACAATGAGTCAAAGTATTTATCTTTATGGCTTAACGAGAGCATAATTATCACTTTGCAATGGCCTAGTCAGAGTCTAGATCGAAATTTAGTGGCAAATCTATTAGGTCACGTGAACCAAGTGCTGTTTGGTAGATTCAGAGACTTTTTCCAGGTAGAACCGGCAAATACTGTCAAGATGTGGGAGGATGATAGTTTGAAGGGTTTTACATCCCATACCTGAATTTTTAACAGGGGTGTGTTATTTTTTCACAGCCACCATGTAGTTCCTGGTTGTTTTTGTTTAACTGTTACTGGTATTTCAACAGTTCCTTGTTGAAATAAACAAAACTTTTTCCAAGTCAGTCCTGTTCTGCCTTCTTCCCATGTTCCTGTTCTACATGTAATTTATTTTTGGTATTTCCTGTTTCAGTTATGAAAAATCGTCATAAAATGTTGCAATATGCAGGATACATAAGTTTTGATAGAGTGATCTAGTATCAGAACTTTAAACAAAGCTTATTTCCTTGCTTTTTAAAGGTTTTTATGAGCCCTACTGACTCTGTGTTTCTACTCTGACGCACGTCTACTTTTACATATGATGTCTGGATCCTTTCTTCCAGTAATGTCAACATACGTAGTGCGCAGGCTGTGCAGCGTGACAGAAGCTGATAGAATCAGTTAAACCCCAGATAAGGACGGAGGGTCAATGAAGCGTCAGAAGGTCTCCGGCAACACTGGAAGTGCCTGAGGTGACTGCCTCCGCAGGTCCGATGGGGGTCGATTTTACGGCCTGTGTGGGCCGCAGCTCTGCCAAAGGAGAACAGCTTTCTGTTTTCCTGGGAACATTGGGAACGGGACAGAGAGAGAAGCAGAAGGCCTTCTCTGTTCAGTGCAATAGTGCATGCACACAGCTTTTTAAAACACATTTCTAATGTTGCATTCAAGGTTTCCTTTAGTAGGAAGTCTTCTTGGCAGCTGGTAAAGACTCAGCTGTTCATTAAGCAGCGCTTAAAAGAGGAGAGCTATTCTGAAAGAACTCTCAGATCCTCAATTTCCCCCATTTTGTGAGTTAGAGACTGAAAACTAGAAATCTGAATGTGCACTCCAAAAAACACAAAATCTTACCAAGCATATTTGATGTAGTTTCTAGTGCCAAAACTTTCGTCTACCTGAAATAAGACAGAAATAACAAGTAACTTTTCATCAAGAAATAACTCCTTGATACTGATGAAAAAGTAACAGTAATGATCTGCCAGTGAAACAAAAGATTATAATTTATAATATGGGACAAATATATTGTTCTACTGACTGATTAATTCACTTATAACGAGCACTTTCTTGTCAATGTTAAAAAACTATTGACTCAAAACAAGCTCCTATATTTTGCTGAAAAGTTGCTTGTATGTTAGTTTTCTATTGTTTCCAGTATACCAATATATTTGCACTAGAAACTAGACCAAAAATAAGACGGTAAGATGTT
The DNA here is from genome assembly GCF_904066995.2 of Poecilia reticulata. Taxonomy (NCBI): domain Eukaryota; kingdom Metazoa; phylum Chordata; class Actinopteri; order Cyprinodontiformes; family Poeciliidae; genus Poecilia; species Poecilia reticulata. The sequence goes on from NC_088842.1 coordinate 27,729,644, forward strand.
GTGTTTGTGCACTGTAGATTTCCTCTGATTGAATGGAATGTTGCAATTTTAGGATAACTTCAACTCTTGTGTTGTTTGTTACAGTAATATTCTGCCCACTCTAGAGATGAGAGTCATGACTAATACAAACATGACTTCATGGTTACCAGCAACAGTCAAACAAATGAAGGAAAATCTCCCAGAGAATCAAAGAGACAAACGGACATGCTGTGTGTTATGGCCCGAAAACAATCTTTGTCAATCTGCTGCAAAATAAACACCATCAAGGCCTTACAGCGAAATGTTCTGTGCCATTGTCTTTTACATCCAAAATACTTCCATCCAGAACATAAAAAACAAGCTCTTCACATGCAACTATGTGCTTTCTAAACAAAAACAAAGGGGGGTGAAATCCTTGGGTTGTTAAATCTCTCACAATGGCAGGAAGCTGTCAGACACCTTCCTCCACCCCACAAACCCCAAGGCTCAGACTCAGATCATGATGTGGCGGTGTGATGATCATGAGGAGTCGTCACAACTGTGGTCAGACGGAGGTTACAAACGTGATGACCTCGGGGGCGACAAGTCGCTGTTCAAATCTTCAAAAAAAATTAGCTGCAACAGGGAAACAACGTGAGTGACTCAACAGGGTTACACGCAATTTGATGACGCACGCACTACAAAACTTAACAGTGTTTAGATGTGAAAGCAGAAAAGGAAATGTTCACATTGTTTTTTTTTAAGTAAAAGTACCAGTAATTTAATACACAACTACCACTGCTTGGCGAACATGTTTTGCCACATCGCGGCCACAAACATCCAGTATTATGATGCGACTACTAGACTAACAGAGATCGTAAACTTTCAAGAAAATGAAATATGCTTTTCATTTTTGAAATAAGAAACGCTCTCTGAAAATGGGAAAAGTACAACTGCATACATCTGCAACTTAAAGTCACATCAGAAGAGCATTTATTAGAGAACAAGTTCATGGTAAAATACTGAATTTACACAACACATTGCGCTTTTCTCGTCATACCAACCGCTAAAAGAACTTTCCACTAGAGCCAGATCCATCTGGTTGCACTCACTAGCCAGCAAAACTAACACACTAATACTCAGATCACAGTGAGGCAACTTGCACATTGACTTGTTGCAAGAGGAATTGTCAGACCTACATTCAATCGGGAATGAGTGTGAAAATGTTAAATTTTTTCATACATTCGTATACTTTGTCAGATGCTCATACTTCCACTGCTTGTCACACTAGAGTGTTGAGGAAAATCTTACAACAGAAGCCCTGAGGAAACAAACACAGGTTCTCGAGCAGCATTTCCTGTTTAGCGTCGTTGCAGTGAGGTAGGAAACCTGTTAATCAGCTAGTGGCAGACATCGCTTTCTTGCCACCTCGTGTTACCGCAGTAGATTCTGTTGATGAGATAATGCAACCTTCCTCAGAACAAATCAGAAAAAACAGAATTGCTGATGAGTCAGTGATTATCAATGAAGCGTAAACATTCACTTATGCTCAGATATGTCATAAGTGTATCATGGAGGTCTGGACTTTAACCGAGACACAACAGCACATTGATTCCTCTGTAGCTGCTTTGCTTCTGATCATTGTCCAACTGATGACACAGTTTAAGTCGACCTCCAGCAGTTAGACAAATGGTCTCATACAGAGGAATTATTGGTCAATTTAATGGCTTTAATTTTACCAAGTCGTTTTTTTGTTTGTTTTTTTCCAAATATGAGTATATTTTCTAACAACTGAAATTGGATGATATTGGATCTAGTTTACCTAAAACACAGAATTGTAGCTTTAAGCCTAATTTAACGTAATAACATATTGTAGAGTTTTAATAATTTTTGGTTAGCAAATAAACAAGGTATAGTGTTCATTGCAATAGTAACACAATTTGCATGTAGGTTCAAAGAACACAAGTATAAATAGGTTATCAAAAGTTAAGATTATGAGGAAGCCATGTACTAAATGTGTATTAAAAAAAACAAAAAATATTGTTTTGTAGTCTCAACGGACATCATGTTTCAAAGTGTCTTGTAGATCGGAAAATAAAGACCAAGATGCTAGTCAGCGAAGGGGAAAGAAGGTTGAAAAGAGGTTGCAGGAAGTGCTTTTACAATTTCATTTTTTTAAACGGAACCACATTTTGCAATATCTTAACAGTGAAAGAATGCCTTCAAATTGCTTAAGTTCAATTTGAGAGTCATCCATGTGGCAGTTATTACTATGCTACAATGCACATGAACAGGGTGTTTATGAATCGTTAGTTTCCATTAAAATGTCCATGGTTGATATATTGAAGCGCCACCTTTAACAGGAAAGATTCACATCCTTCTCAGCTATAGCTCCTTTTTTAAGAAACATTACAGAAAACTTATTTGTACTATGTGCAACATTACCATATCAACAGGTTAATTGTGTACCCTATGGTAGCTAAAAGTGGACATTAATAATATCATGCAAATATGTTCTTAAAAATTATATATTTTTATCTCTATTTAGATTAGATAAAGGCTGTTCAGTTCCTGGAGAACAAGCCTTTTACTTTGAAGTTGTCATTTTTGTATCCACAGACTCAAATCTGAATTTGCTTTAAAATGCTCAGTCCTTGTGGCTGCAAAACTATCCCTGATAATCATCCCTTCACCACTGGGCAGTGAGGAGTTTGGATAGCTCTACTTAGTTTATGCCAATAATAAGTTAAAGTTATGCCAAGTGGTCCAAGTTTGAAAATTAAATTGTGCGGTGTAATTTTTAGCACATAATTTAAACATTGTTTTGTAAATGTTGGAGTCAGATCAAAGTGTTATGTCCGAAATACTAAAAATCTGTAGTCTCTTTTCACCATTACTATATGTGCAGGAATTATCAAACATCAGTGCACTTCTTTAAGTTACAGAAGAAACGCCTGCTTAAGCTCTTTACTGCAAAAACATAATATTGTGATACTTTTGTACCAATATATTTTTACAAGATAAACATAGAGCAGTTAAAATGAAAACAGTAAAACTCTTGTCTAATTTAGAAATAGAGCGGTTAATTCTCAAAACAAGAACAAGAAAAAGCTTGCATTCATTAAGATGGACAGTTTATAAAACTACTTCCAAGAGAGAAAAACAGGAGCAAACTTCACTCAATTTCAAGGCCAAAAACATTTTTTTGGTATTTTTTGGTCTTAAATGTCAACACCAATTGGAGAGACTTTATGGTGAATTTTGTTTCACCAGAGAATTTCTTATACTTGCATGAGACAGATGAGACATTGGCACTGATAAGATGGAATTACGACATACGTTATCTTTGTCTACAGCTTCTCTAAAAGTGAAAGTGGTTGTGACATTTGCTTATAAAAACCCAACGTAAGTCTGTGGAAATATTTTTTTAACACCAGGATGTGTTTATCAAAAAATACCAAAGTCTGGGTTATTCCAACAATGAAAACCTGCCCACACACTTGCATCACCCCTCTTCCTTCACATGCAATGCCACTTTTCTTTTGACTTTCTCAACAAAAAAAAAAGCAAATGGCGATAGAAATGAGTCATAGTTTGACTACTAACATAAAATATAATAGAGAAATGCAGTGAACATTTAGGGGCTTGAGAGGAAGAACATGTTTATGAAGAATAGATGAGTTTGCATCTACAGTTGAACCTATAAAATCCTCGTCTGATGTGATTTCCTTTTTAATCAGAATAAATTTATTTTTAACTAAACAAACATATCTTCCAAACTAAAACCTCAGCGAGCATGACACCACAATTACGAGATCTGTTTCTAGAATGAAAAAAGCCACATTCTGCATGCAGGGTATAGGATTGTGTTTGGAAAGTTCTTCTGAATGTTTCTTCTTCAGGTCTCTCCATTACAAGAGCACAACTACAAAAGGTTCATTAATGTACCTTTTGTACATTAATGTACTGCATCATCAAGGAAATACCATGCAAATAAGACAAACAGTTTAGCTGTAGATCGCTAAAGCAAAAGAGCAAACCACATGGGAGCCACAAACCGAGAGTGTGAACTGACACAGATCTTTATTTGTTCGTCAACAGATTGCGTGCCAAACAGGTGTCACTGCTTTACCTTTGCCCAGAACACACTAATCTGCAAAGACATACTTATGAGAAAAATAACGTTTTCATCGGAATTAAAGGCAATAATAAATAAACAAGGACATTAACTTCTTCATGTGCAATTTTCTCAAAAAGTAATATAACAAATCATTTATAAATTAAATGATTTGTTATTTGATTTAAAAGTAATAAATAATTTTATTTACAGCCATGACCTTTTACACCTTTTGGTGTTAGTTTGAGTTTAGTTTTTCGACACTTTGCAACCTTTTGCTCCACTTACTGCTTCAAGTCTATTTGGATGCAGCTGCAGTAGCTTTAGGCATCCAGAAACTGAAGTTTTCTGCCAATTTGTCTGTCAAAAATCACTCAAATTCAGTGATTGATACAGAGTATCTGTGAACATCAGTATCTGTCTTGCCAAATGTTCTGAATGAGACTCGGCTCTAGACCAAACATGCTTTGAGTATTCAATGTAGCTTGGTCTTTCTGTTGAAGGGAATTATATTGCTGCAAGATCGACAGGTTTCAACAAGATTTCAGGATTGAAAGAAAACATTATTAATGTCCATCTTCCGATTAACATTAATAAGATTCTCTGTCCCCCACCATTTTTTCCTTTTGGCGATGTTGTGTTCACACTGATTTGAAGTGGTGGGTTTCTGCCTCCTATGCAATATTACATGTAAAGCCAAAATGCTCAAATGCAATCCCTCAACAAATCAGAGTAGAGAACTTTGTTCTACAAATAAACTTACCTTAGTTTATTTAACAGTGGTTAAAATGATGTCACTGTTTTGAACTGGGCTCAAAGCTATGAATAATGTTTTTTAGCTGATCTATCTAACACAGTATTTTAAACTGACCTGTCTGTGTTTCTTAGTCTTCATGATGCTGTTTGTTTACTAATGTTCTCTAAGCAACCATAGAGGCCTTCACAGAAGAGCTGTACTGAGAATAAATTACACACTAGATAAGGTATGTAACAATTAAGTCACTTGACTGCACTGGATTCCAGAGTGTCAAGAGTTGAATACATATGGAGGTCACACTTTTTTTATTTTTAGAACTTTTCGGATATGTTTTCTATTGCAGATATTTCCAGTAATATACATCTAACCTGACATAATGTGTAAAAGTCACAACAACAAAAAAACTGTACTGGACTACTTGAATAAAGATCTGGAAGAGTGTCAGTTACAGTTAGGCAGCTGTTGGATGAACTTCCTTGTTGGCAATGGTATGTGATAAGCTGATTAATGGTAGAGTGGCTTTATATTTTTTAAAGATTATTTAGGGGAAAAAACATTTTTTGTCTTTGTTATGTTGCTTTCACTATGTTCCTAAAAATATGTATTTTGTCCTTTAAATGTAATATAGAGCAGAAAATGAAAACTTATGTGATAAACATATGGAATTAAATATGCATAGTATTAGGTTTTCACTCTTAAATGCATGGAGAAAAGCGATTCCTGATTCCTGTTAGTAGATGAGTCAATTGTTTTGGGAATGGCCGTTTGAATAAAGCAACACCCAAACATTCCCTACTATGTGTTAAGGCTCACTAGAAAAATGTGAGAATTTCCATCTGGAAAAGGTACAAAGAATTCCAGCTCACTGTTCGATGACCTAATCTCCATATTTCAACATTTTTATAACCAGGATGGAATTAAAGCATTACAAAGCTAGTTGATGACCAGACACTTCTCAGCACACACCAGAAAGTCTGCAGGCAGACTTGCAAAACATTGCTGTTCCAGAAAAAATCTTGCACAATGTGAGAGTGTATGCATGTGCCAGGTTGTTACAACACGTGACAAGTTAGATCACTGTAACCACTTCCGTCATAAATGACAACACCACTCATACAAACTGAACATTCAGTTCAGCTTGTTATGGGCAAACAAGGTCTTGCTGCATTTTTGTTGTTGTTCAAAGAGCATCCTTTCATGTTCCAATCAAACCGGGTTTCAATAAGTGTACTGTATTTATACTGAAATTTCAATCATGTATAATGATGCAAATAATAATTATTTACATCATTATAATCCACAGATGCAAATAATACAAAAAGTAAAATTGTGTCCATTAATTTGATAGAGAATATAAGTTTTAAAGAAATTTAGAAAATAACAAAGGAAATCCATTTAGAGCCATTGTCTGCATGTGCATTCACTGCACAAGACTCCACTGCTGAAGAAAAAGAATGCTGATTCTAACAAAAAGTTTATTTTGCTGGAGTATTCAGTTAAGAGTCATCAAATGTGTACACTTGTGCATTCTTTCTTTTTCTGCAGATGTAGTACGGTGTATCTGCACGTTTCTCTGAATATCACTCGGGCATAAATGTGTCAAAAATGGTTCAAGTTAAAAGTTTTACATCCAACTGATTGAACCCTTCTAAAAGAAAATGTGCACATGAAACCAGATTACAAATCAAACAATCTCTCTCTTCACTGACAGATCACATTCAAAGTGTGCATTTAGAGACAATGTCACTCATATCAAAAGAATGTATGCAAATTATTGTCTGGGTAAAACCCATCCTGTACTTCCCATTTCCTGAAAGTTACTACAAATAGTAACAGGAGATGGAATTTGAAAGAAACATGCTGTTCTGTCACCTTTATTAAAACAGGAAGGAATGTTACAGAAAGTCAGTCTCCCAGAAATGGGTGTAATCCCATCAAACCCTGGGAAATTATGTTCTGGTTAGGGGAGACAAAAAACTGCTCTGTGTGGATGTCACTGCACACCTATGAAGTAGAAATGTTGCAGCATTTCATATCAACCTATAACCACAGTAAAGTTTAAAGATGGAAGCATCATGGTATGAGGCCGCTTTTTAGTGTGTGGTACTGGATAAATATACTGGCACACTCTTGATAATGAACGTCTCAGCACTGAATGATCCTAAACGCAGCAAAAGAAACTCGAAATTTTTAATGTTTGTATTAAAACTCATACGAGGATGGAGTGCTCTGCAGTAAGAAAAGAACAGTAATTTATGATTATGTTATTTATTTCAGCATGTCTATCAGACATTATCGGCATCAATCATACAAGCAAGCTGATATTTTATCCAATTTTTTCTAAACAATATAAACTGCCTATTGAAACAATACCACCAGTACCTAATACCATAAGGTGATGTAAGAGGATATATTACTGTAAAAAAACACCTGCTGACAATGATTTAACAATAACATTAATAATAATAATAAAAAAACAAATCTGTGTAAACATACCAAAAGAAAATTCTATTTAACTTCATCCACACAGCAACAGTAAACATGGATTTTGTCATGTTTGTTGTGAGTAAAGCACAATTTCCAGCTGCACAGTTCACATCATATAAAGCACATTAAAAGTACATTTTTGCATTTAAAAAAAAATAAATTTCTTTTCCATTCTGGCCAAGTGTTAGTTAACAATTGCACAACAATTGTTACATGTTCTGATGGCATGAATTAGTAAACAATAAGAAATGTGGTAAAACTGTTCATTAAATGTGAAATTACCATACAAACCGTTTTGAATTGGGGATGTCAAGCATATAGCATCCTCTACAATTACTGTCACCCAGGATGAAGATGCAATATATGTGTTGCTTTTGGGTTTCTGATTTTGAGAAAAAGAAGAAAATCTAATGGAGCTCTAGCAAGTAATTGGCAGGAAACTGATAGACGATTTTCAACTTGATCGTCTCTGACCAGCCAGAAATGGGAAGAAAAATGTGTTACTTTCCAGATAACTGGAAGCACCAGATGTCAGGTCCAGGCAATAAAACCTTTTCTGTGTGGGACGCTGTTGATATAAAAAGAATGCTCAAACTTAGCTATTTTCAAAAACAGGATTGTGTTTAAAATATAAATCTGAGGAAGCGGAAATGTAAAAGGTAGTATTTGCTACAACTTGTCAAGAAATGTCTGCAGTTCCTTCAGGCTACGAAAGAGTGAGCGACAGCAAGACGTTCTGCGCAAAAAAAGAGAGGTTCAGCAGTGCACCGCAAGGGCTTTCCCACATACAGTGTGACATAACCTCTGCTTGAAAAAAGTGAGTTAGAACAACTATTGAATGCTGTTATAAATTATTTTATAATTCTTAAATAAAATTGAAATCTACTTAGTGTCTGTGAAGCTTTTTGTAAAGTTGGGTCAGAAAATGGAAATCAGATACCAAAAGACAAAAAAAAAATAATAATAATCAGTTGTTATTGTCATAGCTACAATTCCAAAATGTTTTGGTTGTTAAGTAGCTAAATCAGTAATTATTAACTTACTGTTTTGTTCATGCTCTTTTCTTTTTCCAAAGTCGGTCTTTAAAGTGGGGAAAACAAAAGAATGTTTCATTGAAGTTAGGTATGTGCTCATATCAGAAAATGGCAACAGGACAATAGATAACCTCCCAAAAAGTTTAAAACAACTTCAACATACAAACAAGGGTGGATGCAGACAGAACCAACAGTAAGGAAGGAAGGAGAAAAACACATTTCAAAGCTTATGGTTAGACAACCACAACAAAGAATGTAATCACAGTTTCTCCATGTTAACAATCCTTCCATTCGAGAGTTTTGAACACATCTTTAACAGAGATGCCAATAGCTATAGAGTTGCTAAATACTTTGCAGGGCATTGTAAGCAGAACAGTTCAGACGTTTTGCAAAATTCTCACTTTTCATATTTACGAGAACCAAGGCATCCAAATAACATAAGGTATATGAAAAAAAAATCTAAGTTTTATGATAATTAACTTTTTAGTAATTTATTTCAGAGCAGTGATTGGTTCTTCAAGACCAATCACTGCAGAGTTGATAACGTATCAACTCTGCACTACGTTCTGCTCTTCATAAGCTTAGATTCTGTAAACAACAGAGTATGAAGCTTTCCACTGGATCACCCAATATGATGGAACCATTTCTAATCACCACACGTGTCTTCTTTTGTTTTACATTAATGTAAAAACAGAAAACATATTTACAGTATATACACACGTCTCTCTGATAGATATTGACTGATTGACATGTAGGTTGCAGCAGAATAAGAAGGGCTGATTTATTTTTTGCTGATTGCTTTATAGTTCAGTCGGAGCTTCCAGTGGAATTTGGAAGTTTGCAATTAAAAGTCCTTAAACTGATCCTTTATAGGAATAAATGTAAATAACCATACAACATTTTAAGCAACAGGTATCCATTTGTATGTTTGCTGTATGTCTGCTTTAAACCAGGCAGATGGAGGCGCAGTTAAGCTTGTTCTTAGTAATCCAAGTCTGACAAACTGCAACCTCTGCTGTACTTCTTCATGTTAAGGCCGGATTAGTAGAGTAACCCAATGCTTCTGCGCCACTTCACCATGTTTGGACAAGGCTTAGAGTAGTAACACGGCAGGATCAGATAGCCACTGCCACCCGAAACCACTCGCCTCTTCAGTGTTTACATCCCCAGTAACAAGTCTTTGCAGAGCTGAACAGCTCAGTGTTTACTTTGGTCGGCTCTCCTTTTGCAGAATTAAAACATATTGTCAAGAATCCATCGCTGCAGGGGCGCCTTAGTTTTTGAAGGCCCCGTAGCGGCTTGCCTTACTAATGAAGTTCTTGAGCAGGTCATGATCCATGTCTGCAAAAGCCTGGGTCTGAGTGACAGCCGTTAGATGGTTGACACAAAACTTGAAGCAGAACTCCTCCAGGTCCTAAAAACGAAGAGGGCTATGTGGTGAGTGCTGAGGAGTATGAGTGACTAGAGGCTACTGTGCAGGACCCCCCTGCCAACGCACTGCAGTGATCTTACCCGAGCCTCATACTTGACGGCGGCAGAAAGCAGAGTGATGGCGTTCTCTTCAGAAATGCCCCGCTTGATAGTTTCCTGACACAATCTTTTGAGCCTCGTCTCTCGGTAAAACGTTGCCAAGTCGAGCAACCCTGCAAACAGAAGAAACGAATCCACTGCATCTGAGTATATTTACAGCTACTTCTGTTTAAGAAATTTTATGACACCCTTGACAATTTTGTGAATTTTACAGGGATTTATGTTTATCTTTGAATATGTATAAGCAGTGACTAATTGTGAAATAGAAGAAAATTAATGTAGCCCTATTTACTACGATATACTAATTAAAGTCCACAATGCCCTTTAGAAGTTTCTTAATTAGTACATAACATCCAGATGTGTATAACTTTTTAAGCCAGATTTTGTGGCGCAATTCACAGGAAATGAGCAGAAAGCAAAGGGGGCAAATATCAAAGGTTTCAAGGTCAGGAATCAGACCCTGACAGCTGCATCAAGGATCAACAGACAGACTTGCCGTCTCCACCTGTGTGTAATTTAATCTCTGAATAACTACAGCTGTTTAGCGGAAAACTGACTTTTGGCTTAAAAACAAACAAGCATTAAACATACATTTCCCTAAAACCACAGTTCCATGTTAAAAATGTTTTTATGGTTTTATTCTAAATCTTAACTGTTGTGTTTTCATTAGCTGTTAGCAGAAAATCATCATAACTACAAAGAAAAAATAAAAGTTTGAATACAACAGTCTGTGCTAACTAAAACGTCAGTTGCGCTAACCCTGAAGCACTAATCATAAACATTAGTTTCACTAATGCTAAAGCTGCATTAGCAGGATGTAATGTTTCTATTGTTGACTGTGTGTTCCATGACTTTATATTTTTGTGTTTTTATGATGTAAAGCAGTCTGAAATACCTTGTTGCTGAAATGTTCTATACCAATAAAATTTGATTTGATCTTAATTTGATTTAAAGTGCTACACCAACAAGATATTTAGTGGAAGCTAATGCAGAAGAGCTCAATTTTGTTCCTGTATTTTTTCTTGTTTGGAATAAAGTTATCGGGGCAGTGATGGGTGGAGGTTTGGGGGAAGGGAAAGAATGTGAGGAGACGAAACATAACTGCTGCCTAAGCAGTCTTCACCTATTTCAAAATCCTAAAGAGTCAATAACCACAACTTCAACACAGATAAAAAACTTTATTCAACTGAAAGCCCAACTAAATTAGTGCTTCAGAATTTATCAGTAAAAATTATATAAGAAAAAAGCTAAGTGCACTAAATATTTTCAAAGTTAGCAGAAATGCTAAAGCACAAAACAAGATTAGCGGCAGTGTGCACATAACTTCTAAAAATGTAATTACTTACCATTTTTATAATATAAAAATTATTTTTTATATATATATATTAAATTATATATATATTACATAATATATATATAATTTTATTTTGTAACGGAACCTAAAGAAAATTTATCAAAAACACTATATGCCAGCTCTTAAAATTTCTTTTATACTATTGTGATTCTAATGCAAAAACAAGCAAATATTGCTCAGAAACATGCAATGAAAAACATGTTATTTTGCTCATTTCAATTTCATTTTTGACTAATGTTAATAAAACTCGTGTGGAGGGCCTATGAAGCCACATGAAGCTCGAGATTCACACGCTACAGTCTTCTAGTTCTTAATTTACAACCGACATGAAACACAAAGAGTTTGTGGTTTCAAGGTGGCAAAATCTAAATGAATTCAAGAGGTGTATATATCATCACAATCTGGTATTAAACCACATCTGTCTAAGTTTATGCTTACCAATAGCATCCTCTGGTGGCAGGTTAATATTGTCTGTATAGAGATACTCCAGGAAGGCTCTGTACACTAAATATGAGAACTGGTGAATTTCTATAACATCTTCATCTGTTTCGTTCAACAAAGTACGGAAATGCTCACACCTAAAGAGGGGGAAAGAAGAACAGACTGCTGTTATGACAGGAAGAAAGATAACAAGAGCAGTAACCGAGCATTTGTTTGCTTATCTGTTACAAATTACATAAACATAGCTGCTGTTCATGAGTCAATGCTCAGTCTGATTATTCACAAGATTCCAGCGTGCCTCAAGATCAAACCAATTCCTAGACTTCAAAAGACCAAATACAAAAGGGATCACAGCTGGGCGCGAGGCATTCAGAAGCCTAAAGGACAACAAGGTTGAATCCGATGGAAAAAAACATGGGAGTACTGGAGGAGTTATAGTAGCAAAGATAGAAATGAGATGAGACTGAAGATGCAGAAAATTAAGGAAAGACAGCTAAAACGTAAAACAGGAAAGCATGCCACACCCAAAGTGAATGATTCTACATAGTTTCAGTGACTGAAACTCTTTAGTTTTGGTTTAACGAAAGGAAAAAAAATATCTGGACTATTTGAGAATTGCATCAAGAGAAATAGTCTGCTTAGATTTAGTCAAATGCAGCAAGCATGATAAGACAGCAAGTGGACCGTGATAACATCCTCTGTGAAAAAGCAAGGAGGAAGTGGCAAGCAAGCACACAGACACTACACCACACTAAAAACAAAACACTTCACTTTTTTGAAGACAAATTAACTGGATGCAATCGTGTACAACTGTTTGTCTTGCTGCGATAAAACTATAGACTGGCAATATAAATGTCGAGACACACCTAGTAATTTCAGAATCTGAAACATTTGTTACATCAGTCTGTTTTTTAGGGGGGTTTTATCTTCAAATACTCAGTTAAAAAGCGATTTGGAGACATAACCCTTCATCCCAGCACGATTCGTCACTTTTAAAGCTCCAAGTAATGCCTAATTGGTTCAGAACCTGGAGTTTTCTCTTAATTAAAACAGTAAAAAAAAAAACTAAAAAAAAAACAGTTTGCTCCGGGATTTTAATCCATTCTGTGCCTAATAAACTGATCAAGTTTAATGAATGGATAAATTAATAATATGCACAAAAATATTGAAAGCATATTCTTTTATTGCTTATGTTACCTATTGATGCGATGAAACAAATCAATAATATCAAAATAGCATGAGATGTGCTTTGAGCTATGCTGAATAACGCCTGACTGGGGGATCAAAACTCAAGCCATGTGCGAGAATCAAATGAGCCAACAGATAACAGATCCTCTCATGTTTGATGTAAAATGGTGGAAATCGTTCTCATATCTCAGACAGAAACTATATTCAGTATATTCTGAGCTTTGGTCTGTTGGGGGAGCAGCAGCAGTGTCAATAACTTCTCTCATAAACCTGGAAGAATAACGGGATTCAGCCTGGAGACGTCTGTGCCAGGAAGGAACGTGACATTACCAAACAAACAATCCGTCACATCTGCTCCATGACGCACAACAGGGACAGCCGGGCTCGATCCAACATCGCCGCCGTCATAAAGAACATACTTCAGGAAATAATTTCTACAATTCACAGCAACAGATTGCCCCTGTGTAGCAGGTGGACACATCATTTCACTTTCCATCATATGCACTGTTATGGCAAACATGCCATCAATGGTACATTTACTGTTTGGTTTTGAATGTGTGATGATTTTTTTGGTTTACACAGCTGTCTTTGCAAAGGTATATAGAGAGTTCATAAACCTGAGATCTGAGAAAAATGATCTATTTAGTATGCATGATGAAGAGCATGCAAAGTAAGTTTTCCTTTAGAATTGTTTGTGTCTTTGTATTTTCAAAGAATGTAGAAAGTAGGGGTTCACCAAAAAGTGGACTGACTAATAAACTGACCCGATGTCCATAAATCTGGGAGATCGGCCAATACTTACATAAAAAACTGATCTTATCCATCTCTGCAAAAGTCTGAAAATCAGCCACTCTACCATTTTGTTTTGCTGTGTTTAGATGGCTGACTGACCGACCAAACAATAGCCACCCCACTGTTGCCAACTTAGCGATTTTGTCGCTATATTTAGCAACAAAAAAATGCTATTGGACAAAATTGGAATCAGTAGGTCAGGCTTTTTAAAAATTGGTAACCAGAAAGCTGCAATCGGTGCACTCTTAGCATGACATCTTTGGATGAAATAACTCGCTATATTTTTCAATCTGTTATGATACTTTAGACACTTTTTTGTCTCTTAGCTGCCCCCTTCGCTATCAGCATCTGTAGTCATAAACACAGCTGCTGTCATTGCTTCCCAGGGACACAGGAGAACAATCAACAAACTCCTCGTCTCTAAAGTGTCTTTAACATGTTAGCATGAGATATGGTCAAAGTAGAGGTTTTGCGCCCCAGGCATTATTTGTGCGAGAGTGTGCACTTTGTTGACTGTGCAGACAGTCCGGCTCCTTCCTCCTGACAGTGCAAAAGAGCAAGGGACTGGAATGCACACACTGTGTTTTTCAAGTGTGGTTATAAAAAGAAACACGGGAAACAATAGGCTGCTCTCCGCTTCCCTTTTACTCAGAGGGAACACTGTCCAGCAAATACCGTTCAAGTATAGGAGTTCATGCTCAATTTGTTTTTATAGAATGTGTCCTCTGCTTTTTTTGCTATGTAGAATTATCTAACAATCAGTAATATCCAACAACATTTCTAACAAGAAGAAAACATCTGAACCCTCATGTGACAAGAACAAATACCTGAACACAGAGGACAACAGGAAACAAATTGCTGACGATATTTGATTCATAAACTCTCCAGCTATAGCACTTCTCACCAAACAACACACTCTAGACTACTTGTAAATTGTAGTAAATTTGTCTAAATTTTGAATCAAAAGAGTTCATGTCAGTTTGCAAAACGTGTGAAAACAAAGCAACCATTAATCAAACGACTGTTTAATTTTTCCTACCTGATCTTCAGAAGAGCTTTGTGAACATAGATGCACTTCCCGTCAACTAAGAACTTAAGGTCAGAAATATCTGGACTGTCAAACTCCTTCTTCAAAGACTGGGCAACTGTTAAGTAGTCATCTCCATCTGGGGAAAAAAAACCACTGGTTATCTTCAATGTTTTTATCTGTATTTTAAAGTCCCATCTAACTTGGTGACTACACACTGCCAGAATTATCTATGATTCTCCAACAGTAAGCTTTCAAAAAAGTTTTTAAATCTTCTCTCCCATGTTGCTCATTTTGAGTGAAGGCAAAATAAAATATGGGTTCTTGTCCAGGACCGTTTCTCACAGTTCTAGATTTTGGAAGTTAAAACCGGGTCCGTTTGGGCCAGAAGCTATTTACTGAAACACCTTTAGTACAATGTTTTCCCATCTTTCCTTTTTGAAGAATGGGATAAACAGACTCTAGTGTAACATGAAGCCGATGTCTTTCAAAACAGGAAGTTATGGCTAACAAAAACATTTCTGTGATTGTGATTAACTTAAAATGCACAAATTTCCATTTTTCATCAGTTATAATTGTTATTATAACTTATATTAATTGTAATATTAAGTCAATTATTTTTTCTAAAAAATAAATTCTGATTGAAATTATTCTGCTGTAAACTATGAATTTATTTGTAAGGGCTTGCACACAACATTGGGACTGAATGGGTAATAAAATAAAAACTGCACATGAAAATAATAGTAAACGCTGCACACATGAGAGTGTATTTGTAATTTAACAGTTGGGTGCCATAAGCTTGACAAAATGGGCCGTAAACTGAAAGTAACACTGTTGAAAACAGAGTTCATAAACACTTGCTTGACACAGTCAGGAAACAGGATTTCCTGTTTATTTCTTAGGCCACTTCCAGGAATTTGTACTTATGACACAAAAACATGTGCCTCCTGAATGAGTATCTCTAACAGGTCAAAGGTTAAAGATAACTATGGCAGCAATTTGAAGTATTCAACAAATATCCCTTAATTATTGAGGAGTACTAGTACCCGACAGACCCCTTCTTCTAAAAAGGTCAAGAGGGGAAATATGGCAATGAGAACAATTTTAAGTATTCAGCTAAATCCCTGAATTATTAAGAACTGTGGACATCTGGGAGCCTCTTTTTTTAACAATCGTTCTGTTTCTGCACGAATCTTACCCACAGAGAGAAGGTGCCACGTGACAGCTGGCGTGGCGAAGCAGGCAAACACGTCATCAGTGCTGCTGAAGTGGGTAAGATGGGGGCTGGACACGGCCTGACCTCGACACTGACCCCACATCAGAACCTGTCCGCTCTGCGTCTTAGCAGCTGACGTGTGGCTGGTGTGACAGGCAGCTACCTCCACCATCCTGGGCAGAAAATCTCAATTCACACCCAATTCAACCTTCTAACATAAAGAGAACAAGTCTAAGCTACAGTGCCCTGCAAAAGTGCTCACATACTTTAAATGTACTTTTTTTTTTTTTCTTGCATTATAGTCACAGGCTCTAATATTTTCATTGGAATTTCATGCGCTGTGACATGAAAATAAAACAATTTGCGGTTTTTAAACATTAGGAATGTTATATGTTCATAATCCATCGCAATTTTTCATAAAGCCCAGAAAGTTCATGCTACTATATCTTTCGCAGAAGTCAGATTTTTTTGAACATCCAGTTAATGACCATCTTGTCGACAAATTCTCCCACTTGGGCTGGGGATGTCTGCAGCTGCATCAGAGTAAACAATGGACACCTTGATTGCTTCTGTTATTAATTCCCTCCTTGTCTGGCCATTTATGTGGACGGTCATATCTTGGTGGGTTTGACGACACAAATTTCTGGATTCTATTTATTTAAAGAGGGCTGAATTCAAATTCATGGAATTGCATGCCACGCTTTTCAGACTTAATTTGATTTGATTTTGTGTTATCACAATTACAGACAACATAGTTTTTGTCTACTGCATAAAACTCCATTGGGACACTTTGATTTTTGTTTTTATAACATGACAAAATGTTACAAATTTCAGTGGGTATGGATACTTCCGCAAGGCACTATAAGGATAATTTTACAGGTAAAAATAATTTGCTTGGAGTCATTGACCCTCATTGATATGGAGGCTCCAGTAAGCTGATCTGATTGCTTTACAACACAGTGCAAACAATTTACTAACCTTTCCTTGTCTGTATTTATTAGGATGGGGAGCGCTTGGTTACTTTTATTGCCTGTGCCCAGCTGTCCATAGGAGTTGGCTCCCCACGCATAAACAAATCCCTCATCCGTAAGTGCCAACGTGTGTGCATATCCACATGCCACCTACATTTGGAAGTGAACAATACATTCATGAAAAATATAAAAAATAGTTTTATGAAAGTTTTTGACACTGTGGATTCTTACCTGCACAATGTTGACACCTTGCAGAGCAGCGATCCTGCATGGAGTCTGCTGATTTCCATTGTTTCCCAAACCCAGCTGCCCATTGCAGTTGTAGCCCCAACCGTAAATCTACAGAACACACATATGAGGTGTATTATAAAATAATCTCAAAACCATATTGTAAAATACTGTAGAAATGATGGTCAAACAGAACAGGCAAGAATATTGGATTGATTTTAAAGAAATGGCAAAAAGCACTGGTTTATCTTTCAGAATGAGTCTACTAGATATATAATTTCCTTATAGTTATGTACATAAAAGTAACAACTTTTCAGAATAGTACCCCCTTATTTCCCCTTTGTGTTCATGTTCCTTTTTTGTTTTGTTTTGTTGATATAAATGGAAATGGTAAAGGGAAGAAATTGTGTAATTGATCACAGACGGGAACTGTGAACTAGAGGTGATAATAAACTCTTGTAATCTTCTCAATGCTTCAAAACCAAAGAATAAATAAATAAATCATATGAGTATCAGCCAATCGCAAACCACCCAAAATTGAGAAAATCTGGTCCGATATTATTGGTTGGATGATTTATTGGTCCATCCCTAATGTTTACACGTCAACAGCTGGCACATATACAACCCCAAAACAAAGAAAAATGTGATTATACACTACCACTTTACAGTTTAGTTGGTCTGTTACATGAAATTACAACAACACAACTTTAAGTTTGTGGTTTATGAGGTATCAATACATAGGACACACTAGTGTGAAGGTGTTATTCTCATATAAAAGCAGCACATAATGGTACCTCTCCATTATCCAGGACGGCCATCGAGCAGAGCTGGCCACAGGCTATGTTGACCACCACTTTGTTCTGCAGACAGCTGCTAACCCGACGCGGTGTTGGTTGATTGGCAGTCGACCCAGATCCTACTTGGCCCGAGTTGTTGTAGCCCCACGCATACACCTGGTCACAGATGAAAAAAAAAGTTCACAGTCCCAAAAAAATACAGGCTAAAGATGGACAACGACAAGTGAGCAGACAAGAAGGGAAGACTTACCTCTCCATCACTTGTGAGAGCGATGGTGTGGTGGGAGCCACAGGCCACTTCTGTCACCCTCTTGCTGATGAGGTTGGTGGAGACCAGGGCAGGGGTCAGACCATGGTTGGTGGTCCCATTTCCCAGCTGACTGTAGCCATTGTGACCCCAGGCAAACACCTCCCCATCTACATAGCAGCAGGAAAACTTGTATTTATGTTGTCAAAGTGGTTAATATTTTATAAACACAAGATAAGAAGTAATCCAAGTCAAATGATGTATAGCTGAGGTCTGGCAGTGTACCCAACATATGCAGCCGATAAAATCAGATTAACAGAGCTCGAAACCCATTAGCTAGAAAGAGAAGTTTAAGACACTTTTCATAGAGAATAACAAATCGCGAGAATAAAAGAAAAACACATACAAATATACACACAACAATCTTGTCTTGTAATTGAAATTAATGTTACTTTAAATGAAAAAACAAAATTAACTATTTCAATGTGATTTAATTTGGCTTAATAAATAACTGCACCTTAATATAGTTATAAATTTTAAACATTTAGATGGAATTGGTAGTACAAACAATGCAATGTTAAACTATTCATACCCCACGACTCTCATTGTATCTTCTCACACTACAAATATTAACTTTAATGTATTTTATTGGACTTTTACATGATGGGTAAATACAAGAAGTGCAAACTTGTGAACTGAAACACAAGTCACACCATTTTTGTATTTCTCATTTTTTAACTGATAAAAAATGTGAGAACTGTGATGTGCATTTTGTATTAAGAATCCTTTATTATGATTATGGGAGACAGGCAAGAAAGTCATCATTGAAAGAAAGCCATACGATGCTAAATGCACAGCACATTGCTCTAAACATAATTCCCATGGTGAAACCTGGTGGTGGCAGTTCTATGTTATGCTTAAACAAGAAATTTCTTCAGCAGTACAAGAAATCTGGTCAAAGTAAACCTGCAAAAAAATACATGTCTGGGGCTTTAACCCTGCCGCTTCTCTGCTGTCCGACCGTGATACCTGCAGTGCTCATCCTGAGCATCACGCTAAGACTGCTGGACTGAACATCCTTTAACATAAACTCCATAAGATACAATGAAAAAGATTTATGTGAAGTCATGCTTCTGTGTTGGAATAGTCCGGATCAAAGTCCAGAAATCAAACCAACTGAGAATCAGTGGCAAGATTGAAACATACCATTTACAAACATACAAAGCAATCTGAATGAGTTTGACCAAAATTTGGCAAAGAAGAGTGGTTAAAACAAATCAATCTCTAAATGTTCTAAGTTGGTAGAGACACATCCACAAGACTTGAAAATGCCATTTCACTTCACAAATAATCACTGCAGCAAAAATTTGACAAATATCAATATGAATACTTTTGCACGTCACTGTGAAAACATGTGTTGTTATTTGTTTTGGCTTCCATTCCTCTACCTGCCGTTACAATTTCACCTGGAGGTCACATAAAGATTTTCTGAAGTATTGTGTTGCGAACTGATTACCTGCAGTGGCGATAACCACATGCGGTCCTGTACCATAGCTCAGGGACACAATCTTCTTTCCGCACAAGATATCAATCCTGCGCGGCTCAATAGTGCTTTGAAGGTCTCCAAGGCCTAAGCAGCCACTACAGTTGGTGCCTAAGGCAAAGACCTGCAAACACCAAACATCACAGCAAAGTCATGCTGATGCAAAGAAATTGTACATATATGCCACATATTACTACTATAATACTGACTGAGACTGAAAGGTCTTTGATCTTGAAATTATTTTTTTTTGTATGCAATAAGAATCAATAAGTATTTAATTCAAATAAAAACCTATTATTATTGTTGTTGTTACGGTTGTTGGTGTTGTTATGTCCTACAGCTACAGTAAAATTATCATAATATCCTTATCATAATATTTTTGCATCTTTGCATTACTATTATTATTTTATTATTATTACTATTTATCTTATTATTATTATTATTATTATTATTATTATTATTATTACTATACCCAATAACATTTATGGGGCATGTTTACTAGGGAATAATAATAATATAAACCTGCCACCAAAGAAATATTACCATTGACAGGACAAATGTCTGCTTGCTTGAAACTGTTACCTGTTTAGTCCACTTGTAGGAATGAACAAACATGGATGCACAGATGGTTAAATATAGAGCATGCTGGGGTATTAGGCCAATATGGCTAAAGATAGTCTCATTCTATCTGCTTATCTCTCTGCCGAGAACTGCCCCTCGTCTCAACCTGAGAATCAAGATCCTAAAGCATTGTTTTTCCCCTTCTGTTGACACGAAAAAGAAACGATCAAATCAATATCCTCAAAGTAGGTTAGGTCTATCAAGTCAGGCCAGCACACCTCCGTCCAAACAGCAGGATTAAGGTGCCTTTGCTTAAAGCCGGAGCCTTACCTCATCATTAACAGTAACATAGAGAGCTTCATTAGCAGCACTACCGAAGACACAAGCCTGGCGGATAAGCCGTAGTTCCTCAGGAGGAAGGAGTGCAAACACTGGCCACTTCCCCACGTCCAGCATGCTACTCAGCAGAGCTGTGACAAGATAACACAGAGAAAACAGAGCATTTAGGTAATTATGGTCCTTATCGTTTTTCATGATTTCAATTATTCAGAAAAAAAGCTGTCACCCTCTTACTTGTACATAAAACCTGGAGTACATTCTATACCCTCTCCATTTCAGTATATGTACCACTCCAATGCATTTCTCTGACTTCCTGAACAACATAGCAGATAACTACCATTTAAAATACAAGCATTTCCGTGGATCAAAAATACTCATCTGGATACTTGTGTAATAGAACAGTACTTTGGGAGGTGAAAAAAAGAGAGCACAATGACTGATCAGCCAGTTTTTTAAATCATGCTAATATCAGTTTTCTACAAATCCTGTCTTCCATCTACAATTAACTACAAGATAACTTTGTTTCACACCACTGCTGAGTTAAGTTTGCATTCCACTAAGACGGTGAGAACATTGTGATCAATGTCTGAGTTATTATATTTACTCATTAAATAACCTTTTTTAAGATTAAGGTTTGATGGATGGATGCATGGATGGATGGATGGATGGATGGATGGATGGATGGATGGATGGATGGATGGATAATCATTCTCTGATCTGGATGGATCGATGGATGAAATAAAAAATGCTATGGCTTTTAGTTTATTTTCTTTGTAAGAAAATAAACTCAACTGACAAAAACGATTAATATCAGCAATGTGTCAGTGAGTAGCATCCCTGCTTATTAAAACTAGTTCCAGTCTCAGTAGTTGAAAGTGTGTTATTGAATGTTTCAAAAGTATTAACAAATGACTACAACATAATAGTACATTGCTGTCAGTGAAAAGCATACAGTAGAATGAGGCTGATCAAGCAATGTTCAACGCCAAAACAAAGTTCTTCAAACATCCTAACAAGGACGTTTTAATGAATAATAGGAATCGTTCTGCTGTCGCCTCATTAGTAATCATTTCAAACAGCATTTAGCATAAATTCAGACATCACCCATGGCACTAAGCAAAAGGTTTGCCATCACTTCATATACTAAAAACATACAAATAAAGACACTCCATCAAACAAGCTAGCAACAATAAAGTTTGCACCAAAACACCACAGAGCTTAGCATAAAGAGTCCCGTAGTTACGGGGGGGTTTAAACTGTTGACGTTACCTTGACAGTTGTTCCAGCTACTGTTTCCTCTTTAAAGTAGTTTTCTTATCAAAAGGAAAACTTAAATATTGCAGAGGGAATCATATTGGCAGCGGCTGTTGGTTGTCATAGCTAGCTTTGGTGGCTACATCAACGTCCTGAAGAAAAGCAAAGCAGTCCAACAGTTTACTTCCTGTCGCCTGATGGTGGCTTCACGGAAACTCGGAGACAGGAACTTCGACTGCAACGAGGCTGCTGAACATTCATACGGTTGCACAACAAATGATCTCTTGTTCATCTATGCACTGATTTCCCTATTTTCTACTTTACAGTAGTAACATAAGTTAAAAATATTAACAGCTGTTAACTTATTTAAGTCTTCATGAAAAAAACATATGTGACAGTAGTGGCAATTTTCTGATGCTTGGGAAACTGCAGTGATTACACCAGTTTTCATCCGCATTGGTATTGATATATAGTAGGCTTTAATGGCAAATATACTTTTGTATTTTTATAAATATCCTTTTATATTTTGTAGTGGCTCATGTAACATTAATTTTAAGTTCTATTAAGTGCAATATAAGCTGTGTGTGCATAATAATCTATATGAGAGGAGGGAGGGAGGTGTTGGTGCCTATCTTTTCATGTTTATTGACAGAGTGACCTGGGCAGCATGCGCAGTGTCAGCATTCAGAAAGACCCCAGGCTGCAATTTGACTGGTTAGTCAATTATTTAATCATGGTACTTTATTCTTTTACAATGAGTTCGTTACAAAATATAATGTTGTGACTAATTTCAATATTGTGATTAAGGTCATTCTTTCAGGTATTGTAGAACCTTTTAAGAACAAATTTATACCCTCTTCTGGTTTATTATTTTGATTATGATGATTATCATTTTAAGATTGGTCTATATAGCTATTTTTGATTTACCATCTTGTTCAAAAACCTGTAAAACAATCAAAACCCTGAAATTTGTTATCTCGCTTCAGTCTTTTAAACTGATTTCATAATGACCCCTGGCTGTTGTTAGTTATCTGGTATACTCTTCTCTGTATGCTTGCTGTATTTTAATTTCTTATAATTATACTAATAAAAAAAAAAAAGATATCAAGCTGCAAGGCAGTAGAGCTCTCACTAAACTCATACATGCTAAACATCTTGTAAGGATATCATAATGTAAGTCACCAGTAATTGCTATATATTTATTAATCTGGACTGCTCACATTTATTTTAACTCTTCAGAAATAGCAAGCTTCCTCTTGCACAGCTGTGACTATGAAAGCTCTCTGCTCTCCTACTGAGTAGTCTGTTATGGCGCACACTTTGGTTCCTGCTCCACTGAATAATTTTATTAGGCAAATTCAAAATGAGTCAACCGCCAGAGGAAATCACAATAACCCACAAAGAATTTATGCTTTTGGGCGGTCAGATTTCTTTTAAAGAAATGGCTCATACTTGAAACACTGTTCGTTCGCATAAATCAGAAATATTACAACTTACAGATTTTCTAAGGAATTTTCTAAGGAAAGTATAAATCAGACTGATTTAATTTCACAAAAATATGCCAGTGTGTCCCTTATGCCAGTCTACCTCACACTTTCTAAATCTGTATTTCCTTTTTTTCCACAAATATACTACAACAATACTACAAACATAACTAAAAAGAGAACAGGTAATAGAATTTGAACATTACCTTATCTAAAGTATTTACCTAAAAGCCCATGTATTTGCTCAACATTTAATCAATCACAGAGAACAAGACTTTTCTTTTTTTATTATTATTTCTAAATACGCTGATGTGTCCAGCAGGGGGAGTTCTAGATAATCTCATATTTGTGCGTGGTTGGGGGATAAGACAATGCGCATATTTGTGAATATCTGACGCCTATTCCAATACAAGTAGTTACAAAACAAAACGTGTCTGGAGCTTTGTTTCGTTATAAAAAAAAATGGGTGCCACGAAACACTGGATTGTACATTTCAGCTTTTTGGATTTCATACTTTTGAACCCATTTATATGAGTGAATACCCTTCTCTATGGGTGAAATACAAATATCGTACACATTGTAATCAATCAATCAATCAATCAATCAATCCTTTTATTTAGACACAAAAAATAGATAGATAGATATATAGATAGATAGATAGATAGATAGATAGATAGATAGATAGATAGATAGATAGATAGATAGATAGATAGATAGATAGATAGATAGATAGATAGATAGATAGATAGATAGATAGATAGATAGATAGATAGATAGATAGATAGATAGATAGATAGATAGATAGATAGATAGATAGATAGATAGATAGATGAAATACTGTAATTTTCACCTATTGTTCAATAAAAAGTAAGATGAAGGAAGTCCTGATCGGCTATCCTGTGCTCCTGAAAACAAGCATCCCTACATGATGATTCCACCACCATCTTTCATAATAGTTTTTTCATGTTGGGTAAAAATGCAGTTTTGGTCTCATTTGACCAGATCACCATCTTCAGCGTGATTCCGTTCCCTATATGGCCTACAGTAAACATTAAATGTGAATGTTATGCCTCTCTTCTTGTCGCTCTTCCACAGAGGCATGGTTGTGGTGTGTGTGACTGACCAATGTCTTGCCAATAGACCCTACCAATGGAACTTTAGATCTCGAACAACAGGCCTCCTAACTGCTTTTAATGCTCTCCTTCATCGGAATGTCAGTTCAGGTGGATGACCATAGGTTTTCAGTTCTACCATACACTTTCTGCTTCCTCATTGAATGAGATTTGTGAGATCTACAAAGCTTTGAATACTGTTTTATAACCTGACCCTGTTAACTTCTTTGCAACTTTATCCTTGCCTTGTCTGTGCTAATTGGTCTGCATGTTATTGTTTATTCAGTAAGATTCTCTTAGCAAATCTCTGAGGTCTTTTATGAATAGGATCTTTCGAGTTGAAAATAAGCACATATTCGTTAGAATTGATTTTACTTAGGGGCATCTAATTAAAGTGGACTGAAGAATGTGCATCACTTTTTTGTAACCCCTCTCCGCACTTACCCTTTTTGTTCAACATAAGATCACTCCGTCTACATAAAATTCTTATAAAATTTATTGCAGCTTGTGATTGTAACAACCTATTAGAGTTCAAAGAATTCTTTTTCTTAAGCAGTCTAACATATATTACTGTTTTAACCTTTTACTTTTTGTAAATTTAGAACCTTAACCTTTTTTACTTGAATTCTTACCTGAATGAAGTTTGTGTGGGAAATGAGTAGCTATTTAGATTAGATTAAGATTTTTAAGAAAGCATACGATGTTTAGTTATTATACAGCAGAGAGTTACAAATGCAAATTAAAATAAAAGCTATCTCCCTTTGCACACATTTGTTTGTCTGTGGCTGACTTGGACGAACCGCTCTAAGACACGTCAACCATAGCGTCCCCCTTAAAATCAACAGAAAATTGCGCAAACAAACGAGGTTCATTAATTTCAGCACAAATTTACCCCACACGCGCCTGCGAAGGTAGTTAACCCCTGTATAACAACCTTGTGTATATTTTATTTTCGTTATCTTGGAATTAAAGGGGATTCGTCAGAGTTACTCGGTCGCGCATGCGCGCTAAGCTCCAGCAAGCAAAATTCCTGCTTTTTATTATTCGTGGAGCAAGGCTGCGGATGGAAAGTTATCTCGATAAAACTGACAGCTACGCTTTGTCGTCGTTGACTGGTTAGCCCTGATCTGATTAGGGCGCAGTTAGCACAGAGACGCCGTCGCTTACACGACGAGAAAAAAGCACATCATCATCATCTCGCGAACTATTTTGCTAGGTAGCATTAGGTAGCTAATGCTAGCATGACAAATTTAGCCTTTTCCTGTGTTTATCCAGGTAGCTAGCGAGGTCTCAGTCTCAGGTGTCGCAGAAGGTAGCTGGAGCTTGTAGCCTACTGACATTTAAAGGTTCCCAGGAAGAGCTTGTGTTGGAAACATCATTGTGCATCGGCGTGTCAGTCAAGACTGCTGCTGCTGTGCCAACTGACTGAGTGAGTAACATTAGCTGTAACATTCCCCACTTCTGCTGCGACAGTCAATAATGTATGAACCCCTCCCGTTTATTAAAGAAACTCTAAATTCACCGTAAGGTCATTATGTGTCAGTGTGCTGACTGAAAGGTTATGTTAGACTTGGATAATAGATAGCTATGACATAACGCTAAGTAGACACCTGTAGTCACTTCAGTTAGCTGCACGGTGGCTGCTTAACTTAGCTAACAAAATAAGAAGCACAGACCCTGAATTATGTTATTAGTGTTTTTATGACTTTAATGTTGATTAAAAATATTGTAGAGTCGCGAAGAGAGCAAAACAACAAGCCTATCTAATGGGTTCCCTGAATTGATGGCCAGCTGTTACATGTCTGCAGAACACATGATTTCCAGGTGTTGCAGCAGAACTTCAGCTTTAGGTTTGGGTTTCAGTAGAACTTTAAACAAACTCGAGGCAGTTTTTAGCTGAGTCGTGTGCCTTAATATTTGAGTTGGTAGTGGAACAGTTTTGGCATTGCTATTGTTCAGTTTAACAGACTGGGATGAGCTAAAGTATTAGCTTAAACGGCGTTGAAAAACATGTTGTTGTTTTTTTTACATGGTTGAAGGATTGGTTTCTGTTGGGTGAGTTGATCTATAGCATCGTTTTAGTTTAAAAAACGAGTTATTTACAGATGATTCACACAACATTAAAGTGAAACCAAGACTGTCAAGATGGGGGTTTAAAGACCTAAAGGAGTCTTAATGTTTTTCATTTTACTTAATTCATACACCTTTGTTAACGTATAAGTTAATATAATATTAAATTAAAGCAAGATACTACATTGCTTTCATTTATTTTTAAATGAAATATAGTTAAATCATACGGCTAATGTTCTGTTTATTTAAACTATCTGTAACTCGTGGCATATCAATGCCTTTTAAATCAGCTTATTCTTTATTTTTATTTTTTGGAACATACATAATGGAAGACATTATCTTACCACAGACCTTTTAAGTTTAAGTGATAAATTGAACTTGTGTTTGAAAAATGATTTTCATATGAATTCAAAGAAAATGATTGCAAAGTTCTGGTACGGTCACATCCTTATTTAGGATTCACTAAATCAAATAAAAAGATGCTCTTTAAGGGGGGGGAGTAGCTACTAATGTTGGCATAAATCAAGGAAATTGTCCACAAGCTGCAGCCAGAGATTTGCTAATAGTTGCATATGTATCTATAATTATAGGACTTAGTAGAATTCATTCCTGCAAAATTAAAAAATACTTACATTTCTGTTTGTAAAGCAAAGTTTTGGAGCAGATTGTGCAGTGACCTTATGCAATATTAATATTGACCAAAGTGAATAAGCAATACAATAGCATGGTTTCTGTGAAGTACAGAAATAAGAAACAAATTTGATTTGTTGTTCTGACTTGCATTTTATGTTAGATGTTATATATATTCAAACTCTCTTCAAGCATTGTATACAGTAGGGCTGCTTAGTTAAATTTATGTGGTTGCAATATTGTTAGTAAATGATGCAATGTCAGTATCAGTTATGATTAATGCACATTTCCCCTTCTCCTTTCGATTGTCACATTGCCTGACACCATCTAAAAAAACAAAACGGATTTCTTAGAATATTAAATTAACCATCAGGCAAGTTTGTGTGTGATGGTTAAAGTCAAAACAGCTACATTGTTGGATATACCTAGTCCCTCAATTTATGTTTAAATATGTGAGTAATTAGTAACCCAAAATCCCAAAAACTGCTTCATTCCAAAATTCATTAAAGGGATTCCCACAAAACTTTCTACACATAAGTTTTGATTAATTTTCTGTCTTTTAGTGGATAAAATAAATGTCTAATAACTCGTAACTATGTAGTCAACCCTTTGCAAGTTTATCTCAATATCCCTGTACACTGTGCAGCTAATGGGTGATCATCCAAGTACTATACAATGGATTTATTTGTCCTAGAAATATATTTGTTTATTGCAGCGAAATGCTTTGCAAGGTAAAGGTATTTGTAAAAAACAAGTTGTTTCATTGCCAAAAGCAACTTTTTAAATGCATTTTCCCCAGTAGTTGGATAGACTAATACTGTGCAGCCCTAATGGAGATGCTGAAGTACTCAGGAAGGCTGTGATGGTTTAAAAAAATGCTGAATAGGTGCAACATGTTCCAAGAAAATATGCCCCAAACTATTATGCGACCTACTGTTGGCCCTGTACACTGGCCATTATCTCCAGCTTGTCTACACAGCTCCAACTCACTCATTTTCTTTTTTTGCGGACAGTTCTCTGGTAACTCGAAAGATGGTTTTGCGTAAAAATCCCAGAAGTAGATTCAGAAGTTTCAGAAACTTTCAGACTGCCCCATCTGGCACCAACAACCACACCATGTTTAAAGTCCATTTAAATTCCTCTTCTTCCCCATTCGGATGCTCTCTTTAAACCTCAACAAGTCTTCACAACATCTTGATGTCTAAATGCACCGAGTTGTTTCCATGTGTATTGGTTGATGTTTGTGTCAACAAGCAGTTTGACTGATTTATCTAATTCGGTTGTGAGTGCTTTAAAATGTATTTACACCTGATTGAACTTTGTTTGCATATGTTTGTTTTAAAGACATAGTAACCAGAAAATAATTTTATTTTGGCTTGGTCCCGGTTCATACTAAATGGCGATCGAGCTTTAAAAAAGTATCCTCTACATCTGGTTCAAGGTGTCGACTGAAACTGTAACCGTAACCGAAAGGCAGCTGGTGTTTTTGTGGATGAACACGAAAAAAAGATATATATATATATATATATATATATAATCAGGGCAACAACAGATGTCGCCGCAGTTTGGCTACAGGAGTTATGTGTGTTGCGCGCTTTGACAGGAAGGGACTGAACTTTGGTTTTAGTGTATCATAGCCACAATAAGAATGCAACGTTTGAGTCAGCTGGTGTTTTTGTCTGGCTTTTATTAGAGGGTGGTGTAAAGGTTCATAGATAAATCGTTTTTATCCAGAAAGAGAGACTTGAGGGCAAGGCAGGAAATGGATGTATCTTGTATAACTGTCAAATAAGCAGTGATTTCACTAAAATGTAATCATATTGTGCAACTTTTAATTTTTTTTAAAGAATCAAACAGCAGATTTAGCATTTCTATTTACATAAAAAGCGTGCGGCCTTTTACGGACAAACAGTCTAATATTTGTAGAAGATTAATCCCAACAGATTGGAACCAGAGAGAAAGAACCGCCCCGTCTGCAGTTTATCTTGAAATCTGCTCGTAATACTTTGCTAATCTCATGTCAGTCCACACTTGTATGAATAGTTCCCTTAAATCTGTTTCATTCACCATTCGACTGCAAAATGACTTTGTTGTTTCAGCATAAGGAGGGGAGGGGCTAATCGAACAGATAAGCCAGATCACTGTGAGGTTTAGGGACGCATGCGCTGGAGTCCAATTAGGTTCAAGGACACATGCCACTGTTCTATGATGACGATTGTGTTTATTTGTTTGACGGAGTATTTAATATATCAGTGTTTTCTTACATGTTGCCCTGTGAGGATTTAGTCTGAAGTTTTACAGATTTGAATGTAGAACATTTTTATTCTTTGATTTAATAAGCCTATTTTTTTACCACTATAGACAGTGTGGCACCACTGCAAGCCTTTGCTCTTGTGTTTGTCATTTAAAGAGTGTGAGAAGACATTGGGTAGTATTAAGTGCTTGACTCAGCTGTGGGTGGGGAAGATACTTGGAAACTTCTCTTGAAATGAGGGGGTGAACAGTTTTCCATTTGCGGTTATTTAATTCTGATTTTTTTATTTTTATATCTGAAGTGTGCTTGCTTTCCTTCACACATTAAATAAAGCTCAAACAAACATCTACTTTTTTAAGACCTTTATTGATTACTTGATGTTAATCTGTCGTCGGAATAGTTTAAATGCAGAAATAAGGCCCCAAAATGGTGGTTGAAATAATAAAAGGTTAAAAATAAATCTCTAATAAGTCAGATACCTCTCACCTAACAGAGAGGAAGGGAGCTATTTCTTCTGTTCATTTATGAACTGCTCTGTTTTACTAGTTGGCTTGACTCATGGTTTGCCATATAATTTTATGGATATATGGATATAAAATAAAATGTAGCCATGTGATGAGAGGCTTCATTTCAGACAAGTTTATCTCTCTTAAATATTTTTGAGAATTTCTGGAAGTAATTAGAATGCTCAAATACCACATGTATTTCAATTTAACTGTGCATCATTTCATGAAAATTTTTATTATATCCCTGTTTCTGTTGCTTGTAGTTTTGCTACCCATTTGAGCTAACTGTTGCATTATTAGTCAGATTATAACCCCTGATTGAACCAAAATGACTAAATGACCTACTGGTAGACATTGTTTATTAAAAGTCCTATTTCCATGCAGAACACTACAAACATTACTTTTACTCATTGGTTCTGAGTGCATAATTGTTTATGAAGATTTTATTTTATTTTATTTTTTGTTTGTTTTCCACTAATACACTTTTTGCGTTTCCTGTTCAGGGCCTACCATCTTGTTTTGCAACTTGTATTTATTTGGACTTTGTCATGTCTGGTCAACACCCAGATGGGATGAAAAGTTTTGGAGGATACTTTCTGTCATATGTAATGTTATTTTGGTAAAGAAAAGAAAAAAAAAGAAAAAATCAATTAAGATCGTAATTGGTATAAAAAAAAATATATTTTCTTTTTAAGCTATATCTTCCGTGCCTAGTTTTAACCTATTTGACCAACTAATTTGTGTTGCACATCACAGGATGTGGCAAATGTTAGCACTTTGTTTGTGGTAAACCCACTTAACAAGAAAGCAGTAAGACATTTAAATGAAATTCTTAACTCTGTTCAGAGAAGAGTAGAAAGTTTTAAAAAAATAAACAGTGACTGCAGAAGTTTGTCACTGATCTCAGTGATTCACTCATTGCAACTTACTAACAGGCAGACAGAAACCACATCCCTTGCATGATCTGAGTAAATGTTCTTAGCAGCACATTCCAAATAATGTTCAAAACTGACACCTAAACCTTTGTCATTGACCAATTACTCTCCCTTTGATGATTGTCTTGTTTGTTGCAGCAGCACCTCTTCAGTGGTGTGAATGAGGGAGACATGGCAGACCGCACGCCACCTCTGGAGTCTGGCCAGCTTCTCAGCCCTGAACTCCCAATCCTGGCCTCACCACCACCCCCAGCCATGGTCAACGGAGAAGGTCCCCAGCAGGTAGACACACACATCTCTGTGCTCACTCACTAGCTCTCTGCTTTCAGTTGCTCTCATATCCAAATGCCTGGCATTTAGAGCTGTACTTTAATTTTGGAAAACCACTTTTCCAAAAGTTACCCATCAAAAAGGTTCTGAGTAGGGGACACTGATAAATCGGCCTTGATTTTCTTAATTTTGGGAGATCTGTGATCAGCCGAGATTTGTACAGCTGATATTATCCAACGATCAGGGATCATTTCAAGGATAGTCCATAGATTTAGTTGGGAAAATTTCATAAGATTAATGTTTTTCAGTTTAGCCATGTGAAAACCAATTTTGTTGTTTTGGATAATTGTGTCCAAGTTCTAATTAACCGGCTGTTAATTTGAGGTCAAAGCTTCACCTGCCATCATCAAAGGGTGACACCCTGCTGTTGAGAAGATTACTGCATGTAGTTATTGTACATGTTCACAGTTAATGTTATTCATTTCATCAGCCTATCTACTTAATACCATATCACATTGTTACCCATTTGTGCTCCTTCTTGGTTCTACCTCTACTTTCAGCACTGTCTCATGAAAGGCCAAACTTGACAAAAGCTGGACAATAACACGTTCTTCACACCCTCCGAGACACACTTGCACGCTGGTGAAACGAATAAAAGATGATAAAGGGAGAGATGGATAAAAAAGATGGATATATAAATTAAGAGAGATGTAAATACAGCACATATAAGATGAATACAGAACAAGCCATAGAAGTCCCCACAGGAGACACTGGAGGTGAATTAGAAGAATTTAGAGGCAATCTTCCTCTTTCATTATACCATCTACTTTCCGCAATGCCAACTCCCTCAACATGATGATGTCACCACTGTGCTTAACACTTTGGCTCCTCTGATTTTGAAACCTTTCTCTTTGCTTTTAGTCTGCTTACAGGTCAATGCATTGGAGTTACATTTGTGAGAAATTCTTTTATGTTCTGTCAGTGGCCTCAAGTTGGCAACTGGTGAACTGTGAAAGAAGAACGATAAATTTTCTTTTTTGTCAAGCATCCCTCATTGTTTTATATTTAGCTCTTGAAGTGGTTACACCAGGGGCAAAAAAAAAAGTGTAAGATTCTGTTGAGCGTTGCAGGGAAGCAGTGATGTGGTATTTGGTTGTTTGGATAAACCTGCAGGGGCCTGTGTGTCATTAAGAAAACACACAAGTGTTTGAAGCCCTGCATGTCGCGCTGTTTATCGACAGCAGAAAAATGTCATTGTTTGAATTAGTCTGATAGCTATTCATTAATTACCTTAACATTATTTATTTGACGACATGCCTCTTTGGGTAATGATTTCATTAAATTCTCAAAGATTCCTGCTTGGTAAGATAGAAAAATGCATTAACGGAGAGTGTTTTAAAAACATTTTGATCTTCCTTTTTATGAAACCCTTATGTTTTTTTTAAAGCTTTTTAACATGCTTAACAGGTTGTGTTCTTACTCAACTAAGTACTGAAACAAACCAAATGGATTTGCTGTCCTCATCAGTTTCTCACTGAACGGAGTTCATAGGCAGCAGCTGCACACTGCTAATGAACCGCATCTCTCTCAGTTTTGATAGCCGTTTTGCCATATATGTACATAATACTGGTTATCTCCCATCATGCCCCGTCAGTATCAGCGTGAGATTAAGCTATCCTGACAAGCCTGAGTGATTTCTTGTCATTTCGCTTGTCACTTGTTTGATTTGCGTCGGTTTTTTTGGGGGTTTTTTTCCCTCCTGATTTCCCGAGGATAGCAATGACCCCACAGTGATCTTTCAGTCATTTCCTCAGTCTTACTCCTGGCAAGGCTTGATAATATCACCACTGCCACATAAAACTGCCTTTCCACCCAGCCTCAGTCATTTTCCACTGTGGAAAAACCCACACCTGAATAAGGCTTTGTTCACTTGGAGATCAAATTTTGCTTGTTTTGTTCATTTGGGAGGGAGGTGTTCTCTGTGAATTCAGTTACCTTACCACCTCTCTCCCAAAGGTTTCCTGATTGCCTGAACATGCCCCTTGTGTGTGTTTACTCAGTTTTATGAGAGCTAAAGGAATAAAATGCTGTTGCCGCTTCCTGACTGTCATCATTACCACTCTGCTGCTCAGAGATTTTCCGACACAGCTAATATACGAATAACGCCTGTTTTTCTTTCCTCTTTTTAATCACCATTTTCAGTATTATCAGTATACAGTTAATTTTAAAGATTCAGGTACATGCATTTAGAAAGATCTAGTGTATAATTATAAAACTATTACATGTACAGCTTCTTTGTACCTTGCAAAAGAATTGGGCTATTTCACATACTGTCACTTTACAACCACTATTTTGAATACATTCTATGTAGATTTTTGTGACAGATCAAACACAAATTAGTGCTGAATTCCTAAATATAAGGGGGGGGGAAAAAACCATGGTTTAAGATTTGCATATGTATTCAAGCCCCCTTTGTTCTAAAACGTATAAATAAAATGGAGAAGTCTCCTAATTAGTAGTCTCCTGGCGTGCAATTTTATCTCTGGTCTGAACGAATGCTGCAGGTGGCTTTTGAAAACACGCCAGCCCCACAGAGAAGTATGGTGGCGACAGCATCATGCTGTGGGAATATTTTTCTTCAGCAAGGACAGGAAGGCCGGTAAGTTGGTAGTGAGACATCAGCGGAAAATTCATTAGAGGTTGAAAGGAGTTACAGTGGGGTGACTATTGTTAACTGGAAACGTGCAGACATGACCTGGTTTGCCGGTCTATCAGTCAAACCTCTCACCGAAAGGCAGAAGAGGACAGTGGTTGCTTTTTAGACCTTTGCTGAGGTAGATAAGATTCGCGGGTAAGATCGGCTTCACAAATAAGTATCCTCTGATTGCCTGTCTCCCAAAATTAAGGAAATCGGTGCACCCCAAATAATTAGATATGTTTTTCTATGTTTAAGGACATTATCAAATTCTTTTGTCTTTATTTATTGTAAAAAATAATTTAAACCTAGTCCTAATTTTAAATGCATTTATAAACATTGATCATTTGTATCAGAGTGGCAAATACAGATTTTTCTTTCTTATATAAAGTATATGCTATTGAGGAGGATGTAACTCTGCCAGCACACCAATTAGAGTGAAAAGTGGAGAGTGACATGTGGAGCAACCTTTTGGGCAGCATAATGTATGTGCTTTTCTTTGAAATGACGTCAGGACCAGATATTTCGGTCTGCATTTTCTAGGTCAGTAGTTTCCGTTCAAATTAGACATTTTCATCTTTGCTTTAGAATAGGCCAGACATTTAAAAGTTGCCTACATACTTAAAACCTTTGGAACAAAAAGCCTTTTGTTTTGAACTGCATAGTTTTAAAAATATCACATTCAGTGAGTCATGATGCATTCATTAAATCCTGTAAACTGGCTTTCAAAACTCTTTAGTTTGCATTTCTTTTTGGTTATTAACTGTAATTATCATCAAGGTATTTGCCTCAAGAAAGAAATAATCTAATGATGCACAACATGGCTGCTTAGAACTCTGCCTTATATAATTGATATTGTTATTTGTTGTTGCATACTATTAATAAATGCTTAGATTAGAAAACTGAACTTGTCTATTAGTAGCCTATAGGCTTAATACTTCCTAAAAAAAACATTTGGGATAAAAAAAAAAAGAATGAACACACTTTGAAACCCAGGACCTGATATCAGACAAATAAATTATGCCATTAGTTTTTATGTAGCACTATCCTGTTTGATTGATCATTACTGACTATGTAAAGTAATAGTCACTGTAAAGATGCAGCTTATTTATATGTGGTTACCTGGTTACTGTAGGCACTCTTTAGTGGTTATTGAGTGTAATTTGTAACTAGGCAACTGGGTTGGGCAATTAGTTGTAAAAAAAACATTATCTAGATTCTCAAATACACTTCAGCTCAGTTCTTAATCACCTCAGTTCTTAATCACCTACATGTGTGTTTGCTAGCTTTTTCATTCTTCCTTCACACGCTCACTTATTCTCGTTACAAAACTATAAATGCTACACCAGTTGGTTGGTTGATCATGTACCATGAAACAGACTTTATTCATTTATAAATCAGATTAGAGGGTTGCAAATGATTCATTCATACAGCTTGACGTATTTCATTTTGTATTCATAATATTACAGTCATGTGGC
This sequence comes from Poecilia reticulata, assembly GCF_904066995.2. NCBI lineage: Eukaryota > Metazoa > Chordata > Actinopteri > Cyprinodontiformes > Poeciliidae > Poecilia > Poecilia reticulata. Next base: position 27,764,919 of record NC_088842.1, read on the forward strand.
ATGGCACTTACCTGGATTTTTTTTAAAAAGGAGTGCGTCTTGGCAGATGTTATACAGAGACCCTGTGACTTAGTGAATTATCAGTGTTGGCATCTCCTCAATTCATGTTTCTGGAGATATTTTTGCTGCAAACTGTTAAAAAGCTTAATTAGGTAGCCTAGTGTGCCATGCATATGACGGGTAAGGAACACACACTAAATATAAATTATATTTTAACCCATGAAACAGCATTAGATTATAAAAAGCTTGATGCTAGCTGTCAGCTTCTTCACACACCTTTATTAATCTGCATTCATTTCACTGCATAAGATTTCAAATATAGACATGACTCATGTAATGCATTTTTCATTATAATCTTCTGGCCATTGATGTCCAGTCACCTCCAAAAATGCTAAAATTAAATTGTGTGTTGCAAAATAAAAGCACTCACCCAAATACAGCATTCTGATGTACGCTGATCGATATTTTAGCTTGAGATTTTTTTTTTCACCCAGAAAAGTTTAAGCAAGGAGTTTATCAAACCTTTTAACTAATCTTTAAAGTGTTTCTGACAGGAGTTCATTCATTTCGGATAAGAACAGCACTGCTGATCCTGACAACACTGTTTGCAGATGTTTATTCCTCCTGTAGCCATCCAGGTAATAGCTGGTGGTTGAGGAGAGTCATGTGAGGTCAGAGAGTGGACCTTCAGGACAGATTGCTAAAGTAATGCAGATGAAAGGTCTCCACGTCCCAAAGTTGTTCCAAGGGAAAACTGTCCTCAGAATATTTTGTGTATTCCCTCCAGTATTTAGCAATGTTCGGTTGTTTTAATTGTTCAAGACCAACGTTGATATGCGTTCCTTTGATCAAAAACAGTGGATTATTATGCTGTCCAAGCTTATTCTTATACTCCTTCACAAACACCTAAATGTGTAAAGGTTGATAGCTGTTAAAAAATATAAATACCAAAGATCCTATTCTAATTAAGACACATGCTTGTGAATCTATATAATGAGTTTTGATGTTTGAGGGTTTTCAATAAAGGTGGTACATTTGAACATGCTGTTGGTCTGCATTGGAATTCCTTTTGAAAGGTTTTTTAAGGGGATTATTTTTGTTTTTCCTAATACCTCCACTTAAATCCTTCCCGTGTAGCTCAGTGTGTAGCGACATATTGAAAAAAGAAAAAGGAATCGTTTAGACCTTTTCCTATATTGCCATACCAACGTTTTTTCTTTCTTTTAACCAACAGTGGCATGTTCAGTTTGCTCATGGTTGCAACAGGTTTGCAGGCAGGGTTTGCTTATCCCACTGGTGATGTTGAAATCGATACTTAAGACAGCCTAATAAAGTATACAACATCCTGTTTTACGGTGTCCTGCTTTAAGGGCACCATGTGAGTCACACATCTAGGTTTTGAGCTCTGTATTGGTTGCTCTTTGGTTTTCACTTGACACATCTATATTTTGTACTGTTGAATAAAGTATCTCGTAAACTTCACTTTCTTATTGTGACTTTTAATATTCCAAGCCTTTGTTCGCTATTAATGTTGTTGCATCGTCTAAAGCTGGACTAAAAGAGAATAGACTCTGGACTTCATACAGTTTTAAAGTGGAGCTGGAGAAAATGTCAAAATGCAGTTTTCTAGTTTCTTAGGTCTGTTTAGATACTGTAGATTATAGTGAATGGGATGCTAAAACTCATTGTGAGTTATAGGGTGTTTGTGATGATCAGAGAGAGGGTCGAGTAAAATATGAGTACGCTGATAATGAGACCCAATGTTCTTAATTTTGGGAGATCTGCGATTCGCTGATACTGGCATGACAAAACCAATGTTATTCACTGATTTTTATATACCTCTGGAAAGGTTTGAAAATCAGCCACGGTCCCCTTTTGCTCTGCTGTGAGAGAGGGTTACCTGACAGAGCTGCCCACCAGATGCCGCACATTAACTGCATGGTGCAGTAGTTACCCCACTGTTGCCAACTTAGCAACTGCATTGCCGTGTTTAACAACTTTTCAGACAAAAACATCAGTATCGGTCAAAAACGTAATCGGCAGGTCAAGCATTTAAAGCAGTGGTGCTCAAAATCGGTCCTGGAGGGCCGGCATTCTGCATGCTTTAGTTCTCTCCCTGGTGGTATAACAACCTTTTCAGCATGTCAATGTTCTTCTTAGGCCTTCTAATGAGCCATCATTGGATCCAGGTGCGTTAAACTAGGGAAAGAACTAAAACATGTAGGATGCCGGCCCTCAAGGACCGACTATAGGCACCACTGGTTTTAAGATTGGTGATCGACCAGAAATCTACAATCAGTGCACCTCTACTAACATTTGTTAATTATAATCAGTATATCCATCACAATATTTAGCAATCATACTGAAGTTTAATCTTTTCCTGGTATTAGGAAAACATAAGATTTGTGAATTGTTCTATAAGGACAAAAAAATGTTAGTCTTTCTGCTTTGATGTCATAACAAATAAAGACCCTAAAACTAAGTAGTCAGTTTAGTAATCCATTTTTTACCTCGGCAATAAAGATTTTGTTGAAAACTTGTGTGGCAATTAGCTTATGTTTTCAACATGAATAAGCTGTATTGATAACACTGTTATAGACATAATAATCAGTAGTAATTTTGAATTAATTGTTCACATGAACTGAATATGTAAAATTTTGTCAGTACTGCTAAACCTTAATATTTTACTATGCAAGAGGATAATAAAAAAAAGCACATTTGCAATGTTTATGTTTAACCTTTCAGCCATTTTCTTTCTGGGAATTGAATGTAACGTAGGCGTGCTGTTTGTCTGATAAGGTGCGTAAATATCATGACGGCTGGAGAGTGAGGAGCAGGGATTACAGGAGGGGTCTGGGCCCTGACGGAATGAGGCAAGACGGTGGCGACAGTGAAGTGAATTCACTGCGATAGCTGACCCCCTTGGTTTCTGACCTTTTAGTTATAGAAGCAGGGAGGACAGAATATTCTTTGTACTTGTGTTTTTTGTTTTTTTTTTAATCCAAATCTTTGGCTTTGATATTAACGCTCCATTGGACCAATTATTCTGAGTCAGAAAGGAAGCTCTTGTCTTGGGGTCATTACCTGAGATGATTCCTTTTAAGAGATGACTTTGGCTACAGGATGAATCACTGCTTCCTGCCCCCCCCCTTTGGTTTTTCCTGCGCTTGCCGTTTTGGTTTGGAGCTAAATAGGTAACAGATGAATCGGTCTGCTTCTGTCAATGTTTAAGCCTCACTAATGGCTTTAGCACTTAGCGGTTGGCTGTGCTGATGGATATGTATATTTTCTCCCATTTTGTTCATTACTCTAATTTGTTGGTGCCTAGATTTAACGTTTTAAAACTTTTATGCTTGTTTTTTTTTTGTTCTCCTCTTTTGATGTATTTTAGGACTTTGCTTACTGCCTGAAAACACATTTGTGTTGCCTCATGTTGTTGGCTTCTTATCAAACAGAATCTGTTTAAAAGTCCTTTCAAATGGACTATGATTGATGGATTACAAAAAACAGTGAATACTCGGATGGGATATTAATGAACTTTAACACCTTCTTAGTTTAAACAAAATCTGCACAAAGTGAGGTGACATTTACGACCAAATATATATAGACATGTTTTTTCGCTCAGTTGTGAGTAAACGCAACATATCGTGACTTGAGCTAGGCAAAGAACACAGTCATAAATGTTTACTCTGCTTGTGGCTACGCATTATGTGTGGGCTAATGTTACAGTGGGATAGTGAGACCTGACTCTTAATTTAGCTGTATTTAGCACCGGCCTTGTACGTGGTAACCAGACAGACGAGACAGAACCCTGGACGCGTTCCCTTTACAAGTGACCAGAGGGCTTGAGATGTTGTGACAAATATGCAACCCACTCTTCTTGTCTCCTGGTAGGCCTCTGAATCATCTGCAATGGCGGGGGTGAGCCCACTGTTTGTCAACTGTTGCAAGGAGGAGGGTAATTTGTGACTCAGCAGGGTTTAGGGCACCTTGTTTAAGTCAGTAAAGCAAACCATATCAGCTTAGCTGCTGTGAAAAAGGAATGTTTTAGACACTCCATCCAATTTCTGTAATGGTGGTAAAATGCTTACTTCAGTTTGTTTGTGTCAAAAATTCACAAATGTACAACCAGGTCAGATTTTCTCGTTGCGAAGAAACGAGACACCAGACATGGTGAATCAAAGTGAACAGGTTTTTAAGTATCTTCCACTGCTATCCTCACTAGCATGTTGTAGGTGGAATGCACAAACTCAATCGGTGCCAAAATATTCCAACTTCTTTAGTAGTTGGTTGGTAGTACTCATTTAAGATGCACTTAAATGAGTACGCACCTTACAAATTGTAATGTATAGGGCTCAAGGACACGTAGATGAGCACACTTGTTGATGCATATTCACGTTAACAATTTACGTTCTGTATGTCAGGTTTGATCATTTTGGTATTTGAGTTGGTTAGAGAACATTGGAATAAAAAAACATTTTTATATAAAAAATAAAGAACAATTTCCCAAGTTTTATTTCCTTATTAGAATAGAGTTTTAAAGTAGTTCCATATTTCTTAACTGTTTTCTATTCAAATGCCAAATTCCTACTTTTTTATTATTATTGCATTTTATTAGGAAATAAAGATAATTCAAAAAGTCTTTATTGATTATGAAATAATCTAGTCCAGCTTTTCCTATAGTGCTTAGACGTCCAAGTTTTATGGATCTGGAAACAGAGCTGATCTGTGCTTATCTAGATGCCAAAAAGCCCTGCAAGATATCCCTTTAGCACACTGCTGAATCAGAGACAAAGCTCCGATTCTCTTAAGTTATTAGATTGACTTACCTTGACTCAGATTTCCAAAAGGCTGCCAGCTTTTTTTAAAATCTTGCATGCCCTGGTCACAGAGGTTAAAAGCTCAGAAGCATAAAACTGAGCATCTTTGCGGTAAAACAATCCACCTTCTAAATATTTACTGATGTCTTTGTCCCTGTTTAATAGAAGCAACCTGAATGAACAGTTGACATGCCTCCATTGAACATATTAACGGAAGCTTTTGTGGTTCCTTTGGCATCACTTCCAACAGCTCACTGATGCTGATAACAACTAACGGCATCTTCTTTCTTCAAAAAACACCAAAGTATTTGCTTATTGCACTCAAGGGTGGGCATTTATCTCATCAATTATTATATATCATGATAACTTACTTATCATGATAATTTGGATTTATTGTTATAAGGATAAATTCCAATTAAAATTTAAAAACCACCTAAAACTATCTGTATTGTCGGAATTCCTTTTACCATTATCTCCATCCATTTTCTATAAAAAGATCAATAAAAAATAAGTTTAAAAATATGATTAAATGAAGGAACTGTTTGCACTTTCACTATGTAAATCACGCTTCATTATGTGACTGGTATGCCAAAGAAACATGTTACAATTGGGAATGTTTTTTTCAGAGCAGTACTTCTGTTTGTGGGGCTATAATTGCTGGAGTTGGAGCTACACCCATACAGCTACCTAAAGAAGAAGTAATAAATTGCTCTTATCGCCACTTTTATCGTTATCACAATGTACCACAAGATTGCTATAAAATGTTTAATTTCTTATCAGCTTCACTTTATTTTACTACATCTTTACTTTAGCTTTGACTAAATATGTGAATAAAGTTACCATGAGATACTGCTCATTGACTATGTTTAATATCTTTCTGCTAAAAAAAATTACAAAATGCTGTGTCAAATTAATACTTTTGTATTAATAAAAAATAAATAAATAAAATGGTTGGACCAACTACTAGAGATTTTTGCCCCAAATGTTCTACCTGTTCCCATGTGTAACACGTCCAGGGGATCCTGCAGGGTTAAGGATTATCAAATTGCTTTGAATCATCCCTGCACACGTAAGTATACGCCATCAGCTGCAGGGAGATTGCGTCGGTTCCTGGTTAGTTCCGACCCTGGCAGGATTTTCCCTGTGTCATTTGGCTCTCGTTTCCTGTCCACCCAGCTGCTACGCTGCATCAACGCACAGTAAACAATTAGGAGGAACAAATAGTGAGAAACCCGAACTCTGAGTCACCGGTGGCTGAGAAACGTCAGAGCTAACTGTCATGAGCAGAGAACAGGCCCATCCTCAGGGGTATTAAAACATGGCAGTGGCCACCTGGATGACACTGTGTGTTAACTGATCCTCGCACTCTTTGCATAAAAGTTATACTTGGATGCAAATCTCTGCAGTGTGGAGAATAAGAATTAGCCTTTGGACAATGCAATCTAGACGTTTTTGGCTAGACTTTTTCCATTCTAAGCTAAAAAAAAAATTAATTGAATGTGTTCATGAGTCTGAATCTCAGTACTTGGTTGTCTGTGTAAATCTTGTGAAATTAGCTTTGCAGAATCTTAACCTATTTTCTGTACAAGTTAAGTCATCATTCGAGAAAATACTAAAAGTTCAAGTACTTGGCAGTTTTGTTTCAGCTTGAAAGGGGCTGTAAACGGTTAGCTTGTGTTTGCCAACTGCAGTTATCTGGAGGGGAACTTCCCCTATCTGCGAAGATATAAATGATTTGCTATCGTTTTTTTCTTGTTCTGTTTTTCTACTTTTTTGTCTTCTGAACACCTCTTAAACTGCTGAAGGGACATTTCTTCTGTATGAGATCTTTAAAATTTTAATTGAGCAGGTTTGTCCTGAAGACTAGGATGAAATCATAGGGATGATTATATGTCCCTTTCTTTTTGATGTTAAAGAATAAAATTATTTTGGGGATCACATTTTTCAGTATTTGACCAGTCATACACCATTAGCAGAGAATTGGCCAAATCTGACCTTTGGCCAATTGATGGGGCATTTTAATTTATTTTAAAATGACTTGCCAGACAATACTTTAATAAATCAGGTAGTTGTTTTGGTCCTCATAAGAGTAGGCTGATATTGATTTAGATTTCAAGAAAATTGTAGAGAGGTGCATGTATTTTGTCTAAAAATACATCCACAGGTGACACGTTTTTTGTTAGATTGCTTTCAATTTTAATAAGGACAATAATTCTCTTTAGCTACTTAATAATCTTCCAAAGCACATGTCCAAGATTAGCGAACAGCCATGACCTAATAACATACATGGTAACACCAATGTTTTCATGTATGAGATTATGTAATTCATAACTAAAACAGGAAAGTTGTGATTATTTGTACTGCTCCAAAATAGTTATGTTAGTAATAGTTCATCTTGATAATTGCAAAAATGTAGAAATGGTGCTTGCTTAATTTAGCAGTAGTTTTCTTGAGCTTTTTTTTCTTCTTCTTTTCGCATAGAAAGTCATACTTTCCTGTTTTCCAGTCCAGGTGTTCAGATGTTTATGCATTTACATTTATGCTTATCATAAAGCAACTAGCAGTGGTGTTGCTGCACCTTTCAGGTTCGTCTTCTGGACGGTATACTGGACATGCCCGGGCAACTCCTGTAACTCGCCTCTTAGGGGAAATCTAAACCTGGTGTAGCCATACAGTTTTTCCTTTCAAAGGTAGTGTGTTTGTTTGAATATTGTTCTTCCTGTGTGTTTTTTGAAATGCCACCTTCCAGTGTAAACAGCAGCTAATAAATTTCCATAAAAACTGCAGAATTTATTTCAAGTGCTACTAAGTGCTCATTGAAGATTTTATAATTACAGTGAGAGGTAAAGTGGTATGTGAGTGTTAGTGGGGGGTTTGACTTGGGTAAAAATGGTTAAAGGCAAACACACACATTCAAAAACTAAGGGAACAAATTAGACAAGGGTCATTTCCAGAGATTTAATTCAAGTGCTGATTCCGTTGTGGTCTTTGGCATTAAACCAGACTTGGTATTTAACAGTCGGAACACTGTTTCTTCTTTTTTTATTATTTTTTTTTTTACTTTCTCTCTTTGGTGGTCCAGAGCAATGAACTTCTTGTTTATAGATACTAACAGGTTCTCTCGTGAGACTCGTGATTAAAAATCCACAGTCAGTGTAGCGTGTCTGTCTGATCTAATCCAAAATAAGTAAGAAAATAAAATAACAAAAGCATATATTGTATGCTCTTTTTCTTGCATATACTTTTTGATTTGCTGATGCATAACATAGAGAATAAAATGTTGGTAGATTTGTCTTGAAATGTTGCAACACTAAGTAAACAGAACTGCACCCTGTTGGGGTTACTTATAGAAACGGAGGAAAACACGTAGTTATTCAATATAGCATCAATATATTTTAGATATAACATGTGGAACCTGATGGATTACTTAAGTTCCACTTTTGATCTTGCTTGACTTAAAAACCAAAAAACCCTGTATAAATGAGTAGTCTAAAATAACAACCGCCCACAGCCTCCATATTTATGCTTTGAAATAGGTGTTTTATATTTTGCTATTCAAGTTTGTGGTTGTTGTATGTGTTTTATTGGGATTTTACGAGCTAGAGCGAAATAAAAGCATTTAATAATTGTGCAGTGGAAAAGAAATGAATTGTTTACAAGTAAAAATCTGAAAAGTGTGTGCTGTATTTGTTTTGTCAGGAATTTGTCATCCAAACTATTTATGGATTTAGTCCACCTGTATGTAATTAACGCTCGGCTTCATGTAGTTGCTCTGGAAGTGCTGGTGGTTTGTCACAGAACACATTAGAAGGTGAAGGAGCACATCTGTCAGGGGTAAGATTGTGACAACGGTATAAGTAGGCGTAGGCATGAAATGTTAATTCTGCTTGTGATTGTGCATATTCTTATTTTAAATATGTTTTATTTATTTATTTTGAGGACACATTTATACCATTTTGCTGCACAAGCAGTCTAATACAATCTTCCAGCAGTGCACCAAGTTACCCTAAAATTTTTTGGCTCAGGCCAATAAAAGAAGGGGGCAAAAGGAGAATGGAGACATTAGGTTTTTTTTTTTGTGCAAAAGTTAATGGTTTATTCAGACTTGTTTGAGGAATTGCAACTTGAATTTAAATTATCAAATTAATCTATGATGAAAAGTAAAATCTTGCTAACTTTTTTAATGTTTTCTTAAATGATTCATGTTAAGTAAATTTAAAGTGACAGCTAAAGTTACAATGGGTCAGATTTTATTGTGCAGCTCCAATGCAAATATATGCAAATTTCAAGTAAACTTAAAAAAATGTTTTTCACTAATGTTTTTAATCCACGATGGTTACCATTTTTTGTGGCCCTTTGGGAATATGAACTCCTTTGCCAATCTGTTCAATGGTTGGAAAAGAAGACGATCAATGAGAGAAATTTCCTGTGGTAGCTAATAAAAATCACACATTTCTTATTTCTATAAAAAAGTCATTTAACTTCCTCCAAATTATCCACCACTTTGTTTTAGCTCATCACCTAAGATACTGGGTAATATAGCAGTGTGTTAAAGGGTATTAGTACATGGCAATGTATTAAGTAAATTCTGAGATTATTTACCAAATTAGATTGTAAATGTATTGAACACTATTTAAAGTCTTGTGAATGGGTCTACTGTGCAAACTGTTAACATTCCTCTTCCATAATTAATCTGACTATATTTCCCCGAGGTCCTTTTACCCTCCAAGCGCTACTGCTTACGGGTTTCTATTTCTCGCTTTTCTTTTCTGTAATTGCATCAATCAGTATTATTCGTTGTCTCAGCAGTAAAACAAACTAATGCCATTTTGTAGAACAGTTTCGTGCACCTTTCATTCAGCAGTATCATTGACGCAGGGTACATGCCAACTTGACAAACACTGATCAGGTGATCAACACTGTCACTTTAAGATCCCGTCCATTCAGAGTAAATGAGGGCAGATGTTGAGGAACTAAGCACTTTCAAGCTGCATGCGCCGTAACTATCCAAATAACTCCTTTGTTTTGACGGATAGCGTGCTGCTTTACGATCTTTGAAGACGTTTGAGAAACTCAAGGCTGCAGCTGTCACAAGCAGCGGAGTTCTGCAACTCCACCTCGACTCTGAATCGATCAGGAGCGTTAGGAGGATGTAAGCATGCCGCTCTGTGAGAGAGAGAGAGAGAGAGAGAGAGAGAGAGAGAGCGCAAGCCAGGGGGAAGTGTGAGGGGGAGGGAGAGTCAGGAGAGAGCGAGGCAGAGGGACTATAGCGTAGTCATATTTTTCAGCCTCAGAAGCTGCGTGGGTTGCTCAGCTCTCTCATGCAATTGTTGTTGTTGTTGTGAAAAAAGACAGAACAATGGACTCCCCACGCCATGGACCCCTTATACCTTTACTGGCTCAGCAGTGCTGTGATTACACCCTGATGGAATGCTATTGAAATGAGGCACGTTAAGGAGCACAGCAGGCATTAGCTGAGCTGGCGCGTAGTCTGTGAAAGAGGCAAAGAAGGAAACAGAATAGCAAAGTGAAAAGTCTTTCTCCTTCTTCATCCTCTCCTCTTGGGCTCATCTTGCCGTCTCTTCCTCTTCCGAAGAGTGGCCAGCACTGATAAGGTTCCTCAATCCGTTCTGGTAAAGACGTCGCTGTGGATTGTTGAAAGGGTTGCTGTGGATACTTGCAGCAGGGAGGCTGCTGCAGCGTGTGCCGCGGTTGGAGCAGATGCAGCTGAGCCAAGCTGAGCAACCATGAGTTTCACGCTACGCTTTACATAAAGGGCTTCATCCAGCGCAGGAAACCGAGCCTCCAGGGTGTTTTTTTTTTCGGTCTCTTCCTGGACTGAGTACCAGGAGTAGATGAAAGTGAAGACCGCAAAAGATGAGCTTAAAAGAAAAACAGATGCGTTAGCGTCGCAGGCCATGTGATCCCCGGGTGAAGTTCTGGAGGGTCGGGTAGACCCTGAAGCATATTTTCCTGTCTTTGACGGCGTGAATAGTGATGCTTGAATGAGGGAAAGCAATGCGGGGAACAGTAAGTAGCTGTAAGATTTTTTTTAATTTTTTTTATTTATAGAAACAAAATCTTTCTCCTTTTTTTAAAAATTGATTTTAACTGTAACTTCCGGTTGAAAACAAGGTCAGTTTTAATTTTTTGTTGCATTTATATCTAAATAATTAAAGCAAGCAAGAATCGCACACATGTTCCTGAATGAAGCGCTCAGACTCTGATTGAATTAGACTTCCTCGCCCCTCCCACCATCGCACTACACACACTGCTGACGCTGCTTTGTGTGGGTTTGTATGACCGTTTGAGACTCGGTGTGTGGCAGTCAAAAGGCTCCTTCCTATCGTCCCTGAACACATGAATGGGAGCAGTGTCAGAGATGGAGGTGCTGATGATTTCAGTGTTTGAAGACAACCACAGACAAAGCCCTTTGCCAGAGGAGTGTAGATTCTATGATCGCGACTTCCACAAGAGTGAGGTACCAACGAGCGCCCACACACAGCGCCAGGCAACAAAAGCCTTGTTATGCATATACATGACTTTACAAAGAAAAGCTAATTGAAGGATATCTTTTGTGGATGTATTTTTTATGTTTAATCAAAAGGGTTATGTCTAATAAAATTGTATCTGGGTGCCCGTCCTGGTCATTTGCATGAGTCAAATTGCATGGTTTCGTTTCTCACAGTGAATGTGATGGAGCTTTGACTGAAGAGTGATATGACATTTATAGCTGCGTGGAGCTGAGATTTTTTGATTGATTTTCCTTGTTCAGTTTCTTTGCTTTTTGTGACTTTGTGTACGGATTGAGCTTTACAATGCTGATTTCTGGTTTTATCTGAAGTCAGATCTTTCATTTCCAATTTGACTAAGATTTTTCTATTCTTTTTAAAAGGAATAACAAAGCAAAGGAAAATGCAGTGTTGTAGTGCCTAATGGAGGAGATGGCAGTGAATCAAACTGAATATTAAGGATTTAATTTCAAAGCATATTCCGAACTTTTACCTGATATCCATTCAAATACTTAAATGTCTTAAGACCTTATTTTAAGTAAAACTTATTTATTTACTCATATTTTTAAAAAAATAATCTGTGCATTACTGTCTTGGCAAGCAGTTTGTGTTTCACTTGGAGAATTTGTCTTTTATCTGTGATCATCATATTTCTTCCACCCCTACTAAAGGCCTTAAATCTATGAACTCCCAGCATTTTCAATCTACAAACAACCAACAGCATACATTATAAAGGGCTTTTTTTTTTTTTTTTTTTTTTTACATTTAACCACCAGATAAATATACGTTATTTATATTCAAATATAAAAAATTTTCAGGGACAGTGAGTAATTTTGATAACAAAGCAAAAGAAAATGACAATCATCATCTAGCTTTTAACACTTTAATGAATGATGGAGGTGTGGAAGTTCTTAAAGGGACAGGCCAATTTCAAAGTATTGGATACATTTTATAACAACTGAAGGTAACAGTTACTTGATTGTGCTATAAATGGCGATATGTGCCGGAAAATACCTTTAACACCCGTTTGAGAGATAAAGTTGAGGCACAAATTCTTCTGTTTGGGATTTATTAGTTGTCCAATAATGAATAATTATTGAAGATGTTATTTCCATTAATTTACTCTTCTTTACTCTATAAAAGATGGGAATATGATGAAGGTTCTTTGACAGAGGTGATACTTCTGAGTCCAACAAAATGAAGGAATTACATTATTTTTATTGGTCTGGCGCACTGACTGCATTATAACATTTTTACTGATCTCAAGAAAGTACATGCTATATCCATTGATTCAGTTATAGACCAAACGTGGTGGGAATTCTCAGATATGATGAATTTTATAAATGTGGGAAATAAATCACACTTTCTGTATTTGTAAACTAAATGTCTTGTTTCTTTGTAGGTAATCCTGGTGCAGGTAAACCCAGGTGAGGCCTTCACTATACGACGAGAGGATGGTCAGTTTCAATGTATTACAGGTAAGAGACCAGTTGTCTTTGGTAATTTACAATGTAAATTTGAGCGTTTTATTGCATGCCTGTAACATAAAAATATGTAAGAAGAAACATAGTTCTTCTGAATAGTTAGTTCACAATAATCTTGGTGAACATTCACTTCAGCATAAATTGAATGTCTGGGTGAATTTCATTCCTTAATTCCTCCGTGCAATTTCAAAATGTCGATGATGAGTCATGTACTTTACCCAGTAACAAGAGAGAAGATGCTAAATACAACAGTGGTGTAGCGCTGTAGACATCAAGCTAATGCTGAGTGCAGTTAATTACTTATTGTATGTTTTCTCTTTTCTTTTGTTTCAAAACAATAAACCTTTATCATTCTTGTGGTGCAACATAGCCACCGACCAGTCAGGGTGACCAATCCTGGTCATAATTTTATGCCTGGGTGTTATATTTGCATTGTTACTTGTCAAACAAAAGATATATAATTAGAAAGTATGAAGCAGCAACCAGTTGCACTGAATTATCAAAGAAACTGGAAAGACTATTCTCAGATAAACTGAGCTGCACATTTTCACACTTTTATCAGGACTGCAAGAATTTGTACCATTTGTACCACAGTGGAAATGACTGAAAATCAACAATATCTGTGCATCAGATAAATCATGTTGAGAAACATGTTCACTGGTGGATTTAAGCCAGTATGAGAACTTCAACAGTGAAATCCTTGAGAAAAACTGGCACCTTTTCTCATTATTTACACAAAGAAGGAAAATGAGGTCTAAAACAGAAAACAAGCATTTATTCATAGTGCTTCTGATATAGTATGTTGATATTAATGCTGTCTGTACATTTTCATTTAATGTTGTGATGCATGCTTAAGCACACTTGCTAATATAGTGTTTCCAGTAGGGATGCACACGTATGAAAAATTTGGACCAATATTGATATCCGATATGAAAGTTTCTGTTATAGCAGATAACTATTTATTATTTATATTACATATTTTTCACTATTTTTGCTGACTTCACCACTGCTTCTCTGCTTCTCCACTTTAAACTCTCCACAATTATGTACTGCATCACTTTCGGTGTCACATGACCAAACAAATACCACATGACCAACTTCCTCTCGTCCCCCTCCAGAAACAAATGGCAATAAGATGGAAATAAGTATTGCTTATTTATCAGACCTACACAAAATGTTATGTTAAGCTCAGTTACAGCCTATAAGTGAGAGGGCAGCCCCCACCACCATCATTTTTTTAAAATCTCGGTACATCTTGATACCGGTTACACTTAATCGGATGGTTTCCTATTCCCCAATATGCTAATGCCTACTTTAGGTAGATGTAAAGCGATATTGATGCTCATGGAGTGATTGGAACATAAGCAAAACAAAATATGTTGCAAATGCTTCCATCTAAAACCTGCAACACACAGGATTCAGCAATAATATTGAAATCTGATGTTTTCTTCTCAGCAGGAATTTTGTAGAGTCTCCAGTTCTTAATTTGCTTTTAAAAGCTTTTACATTTTCTGTTATTATGTGAAAAGTGATAATTCTGCTATGTTTATCATCAAAGCCTGTATGATTGTGCAGAGCAGACTGCATTACATGGATAATTGATCTGAATAATCATCCTCCCCCGGAGGAAGCAAATAATGCCCAAAAATTAACAGCTGATCCTGATACATTGACTTGTATGTGTTGGAAAAACGATATGCTTTTGGTAAATTGTCAAACACTAATCTGATGTGGTAAATATTTTTTTACTCAATCTTTATTTTACAAAAGTCATTGTGTCCTAAAGTCACTGTTGTACAGATTATTGTACGGCTTTTAGAAAAGCTGTGCTCAGGATGCAATAAGGCAAGTTTTTTTTCTTTTTCTTTTTTCTTTTACAGAAATGAAAATCTTAGCAGCAATAAAGTCTCAGCTCTGAGCCGGCACACTGTGATAATTGCATCCTATGATTTGAGCCATTAGAGAAAATGGTGCATCTTAAAAAAATATTATGCAACACATTTTAATGGAATTATATAATGTTTTTAAATAATGAGTTAACCATACATGACACATGAATGAATGCATTTTTAACGAATTATGTTTAAGTCTTTTTAAAATTGACATTTAAGTCTTTTTACAAGTCTACACATGTATCAAGAAGTGCTTGTGCTGTGATATCTGGCAATATCAAAGCCCTACAATATTTCTTGTCTAAATGGGAACTCCCATCGGGAGTGCCCTGGTGTGCCGTCTCAAATAACGCGTGCCAATTGGTACTTTCAACACTAAAGACTGCTGCCACTGAGCTGATTACTGGTCTTCATGTACGGATAGTTTTATCTGTAGTTTAGACACTATTGGCCTGATGCTGCTGGTGTTTAATAGAAAATAACATTTGTTCTTACTTCATTGAGTATTAACCTTGAATCTGTCTTGTGAAATGCAAGCTGGTTTCTGTCAACATGACTTAATTTGGTCAGGGTCAGAAACTATTTTAAGCATCTTAACGATGGTATGTTTTAATCCTCGACACACTGAATGTATGTCTGACTCTAATACTTTAGCCAAAACAGGAGCAATTCTTGATGTGCATGTTGTATTGACCAAGTGAAAGAACGAAGACCGCCTGTCGGGCTTCCCAACAACCTCTGGTCAAAAAGCCTTAGTATGTGATTTAATGTTGTTGATGTAAAAATGGGAGACTTAGTAATGGAAGGGAGACTTGTTTATTGCTTATCTGGTTGCTCTTTAAGAGTGTTTTCACTGGTAGACTGTTCGATTGAGAACCAAAATTGCAACGTTTGATACATTTTCAATCGGTGTGGTTCGCTTCCACAAAAAGCAAGCCACATAAAACGAACCAAACCTTTTGAGAAACCTGTTTACACTCTTGCATGTGGTGGCGCTGCACCAAGAATCCCTGAAAGAAATGGCATGAAAACCTTGGAAGAAGACTCTGAGCTCAACAAAATAAAGGAAAATGGAATGACTTCTGGATTTAGCACAAGTCATTTCTCCTGCTAGCACTAAACACGCGTGCGTGCTTTGGTTTCATTTGCCAAGAATGCTTTGTTATAGTCTGCTTCCTGCTTTTGAAACAGTCTCCAGTACACTTGCATTCACATACTCATTCAAACTGCATTGGAGTTCAATTCAACCAATCCAAGACCTAGGTTTTTAGGAGAGCCAGGTTTCACTTTTTTTTTAACCTCCATCAGAGCTTTATTACACATTCACACTTCCCCAAATTAACTAGACTCTCTAGGGAAACAAACTAGAGTTCAATTAAAGCAAAAATAAACAAGGATGGTGTGAATATACCCTAAGAAGGAAAACCCTACAAGTCTAATTCTGAAGTCTCGTAAACTCTAAAGAAACTGATCTGTAAAAGTTTTCCTTCGCTCTGTTCTGCAAAAGTTGTTCAGTTTCTCAGCACATAAAATTTACATTGTGCTTCTAATCTATCATAATGTAAAATAATAATAAAAAAGGGTATATGGTATAATTATAGTATTGGGAAGCTGGAGCAGAAGTGTTTGAGTTAAATGCATTGCACATTTATACTGATGGGAGTAATTTTCTTTTCCACAGTAGTTAGAGATTGAGCTTGCTTTGTGACGGCAACAATAAAGTGGAGCTCTCGCATGCTGTTGACAGCATGAACGCAGGACAGCTGGATTAGTTGTAGGAGGTGGCGTTGGGGAGCTGTAATTGTGAATTAGTACAATGCACTGTTTGCCTGGGGGAGGAATTGATCTCAAAACGCCTTTTGTTACATTATTACTAGAAGCACAAAATCTACTGCCCTTTATTGATATTTCCTTATGCTCATATCCAATGTTTCTTTCTGTTTTTTTCTTTTAAATTGAGAATTTGATTTACTTTTGTTTACATTAAATAAGATATAAAGATGATTAATGTTAATAATATGACACCCAGTGATACCCGAAGGAAGCAGTATTTTTTATTTTATTTTTTTTTAGAGTAGCATTTACAATCTGCAGATGTTATTTTTCCACAGTACCATTTGGTTTATACGAATAACAATAAAACAACAGGCCCCAGGTGTCCAGGGTTGGACAACAAAGCTACAAAAAGAGAGATAGAAGGTGATGTGACAGCGCCAGAATGCCGTCGTATAACGTTTTCACATCAGAGGACTCTGTTTGCCAGTTTTTATCTGACTCGACTCTCTCACCAGCCCTCCATTATCAGCCGAGTTAAACTTCCTAATAGAGAGCTGGAATACATAGTTTTTCCATCAGAGGAGAAACATGGAACTAAGAGATGCCACATAGATCAGTGTGACTGCTACTAACTGGCCTGTCACAGGGTGCACTCATCTCTCTGTGACGCGAATAGAGGGATGACTCACCGCTTGCAGTGCAAGGAGGGAGGAAGATGAGTGTGTGTGAGAGAGAGAGAGAGTGTGAGTGCAGGCTAGCATGAATGTGCATCTGTGGTTTGTTTGGTTTGTTGTGTGAACACAACAGGCTTATCTCTGTGCACTTTGGTAACTGTTGTGCATGTATCTGTTATGCATGAATACGTGTGTCTATCTTTAACACTGGAGTGTTTAACAGAATTTGTTTAAAGATGGGGCTGAATTATAGCGGTATGGATTTAGAATGATCCCCTCTGCTCCTGTTTTTTAGGATTCGTTCCATCCCAGCCTCAATTTTTGTATTCAGTCTCGTATTTTTAGCAGCTGGAGGTGCGTAATTGCTACGTGATAGGGCATGACAGCCTGTTTAATCGGAACAATCTTGTAAATAGGCAGTTTATAGAGGGCATTTGCTTTTCTTGGTATCTGCCTTCAAGGTGGAACCTTTTAGCGAGAAGAAACTAATTAGAGTAGCCAAAGAGCTTCCTTCTGCTGTTTTTTTTTTTTTCTTTTTTTTTTTCAACTTACCTTAAGGGGAGCTTTGCCTGTGAGTGGACATGTCCTTCCAACTTCAGCCAAAGTGCTCCCCTTTTGCTCTGCGTTTTCTTCCTCAAGATTTCTGATCCAAAGGCTGTATCACTGGAATCTGTTGCCACCTGATAAGCTTAAAGCTGGTGATTCACCATCACTTTGGATGATTCATTCTCTGGGTGAGGGCACAAAGCGGCGTCTCGCTCAACTGGAATTTTAAAGTCTTTTTTTTTTTTCTTTTTTTTTTCGCAATATGCTCAAAAAGATTCACAGAATTTCCGTCAACTTGATTGCAAGCTGTTTGGTTAGGAACCTCTTAACAAATATGATCTTACTTATTGCATAACTAACTCGTTGGCTCTGTCTAGTTTATTTCCTTTAGTATCATAGCTACAGTGTCTTGCAAAAGCATTGAGCCTTTTTCTCAACTGCAAATTTCAAACGTAGTAGTGCATAATTGTAAAATAAGAAAAATATCTAGTGATATGAAAATGTTTTGCAATATTATTTTGGTCCTGATAACGCTGTTATTGTAGTCTCTTCTTTTTAAATATACAGAGATGTTTCTCTGCTTTAAATTTTGAGCATACAGGATGTTGACTTTAGAGATCTTAAGCTCTTAACACTGGTTGTTTCTTTTAATGAAAGTGTATTTTTTGCTCGTTTGCAAAATTGTGATTAAATGAACAAAGACACAAAGATCCTAGGAGAGAAATGATTCAAAGAGAAATTCAAATAAATCTGCCGTTCTCATCTCTGAATGTTAGTCAATTACTGACTGAAATAGGTGTGAATGCCTGTTTCAATAAATGAATGGACGCCTGCCAGGCTCTCCAGTCTGAATTGAGAACAGTATGAGAGCCTGTATGTTTCAAAGTTATCTGACCATTTAGAAAGCAATTTTACTGTGTTTAAAACCCTTTAAAAACATAGGCTGTGAAGGTAAGGCAGTTTGAAAAATATTTCCAGCATTTTTCCATGTGCAACATCAAACCTTTGGGCTAAATGTAATAGGCTCTTGCTTTGCAATTTCTGGTAATAAAACGGTCTCATTTAATAAATTCTCACTTTTCTCAGTGACCTTTAGATAGACACTTTTTAAAGCCTGGGCATATTAAGAATCTGTTAAATTCCAAAGAAAAGGATCTTACAAGATCTGGACTGGATGCTTTTTCTAAATCGTTGGCAGTAAAATGGCAGAGGGTAAAGGAAAAATCTTTTTTCAGCATTTTTTTGAGTCATTGCTCTTCATCTTATTTCTGATTTCCTCCGGATATCATCCCAACACACTCAAGCATAGATGTTGTCGCCAGAGTTGATTGGGACCGCTCTCGTCTGTGCTTGTTTGTGACAGAAGCTCTGCATAATATTCAGAACCTCAGAAGTGGCTCGTTTCTGAACCTTGCACAAAAAAAAATGTTGCTGGACTATTGCAACCATGACTGTAAGATTTGCTGGCAATAATGTTGGATTAAAGCAAAATGTGACAAACCACACCAGTAGTGTCTCCTCTAAACAATTTTGTCCATCATTTTGTACCTCTTTAACATTTAAAATCTTTGAACAGACTTCACAAGCCTACTCCAAAGCAGAACAATAGAAATTTATTTTCACGGCTATATTATTCTTTACTGACCTGCGTCACTGTCACAAACCAAGCAGCAGACACATTTGCACTTTTTTCCATATTCCTCACCTCCTCCGCCAAACTCCAAGGACAGGAACACAAACTTGTACGTACACCGGGTTCATTCAGTGCGTCTGCAATGAGGAGTTTTAATAATGACTCGGTTTATGTTTCATGCTGCCCAGAGAGAGTTTCATAGAACAGGATTAGAAAACATTTTCATAAAACTGCAATTTTCAGCTTTGCAAAGCAGCATAACTGAAGCCAACTGTTTTCTGTCCAGGTTTTGAGGGTTAACATTTTGCTCCAGGATGGAACCCAGCTGAAATCCTTATTTCCTAAACACAGTCAAATAATTTTCTATAAAAAAAAGAGGGAGAGAGAGAGAGAAAAATGGCGCCCCAGCAGCCGTGGCCTCTACCTGGCTCTGGTTTAGTCTGGCTCAGAGCCGCAGCGGGGTGTGATGTTCTGTAATAAGCATAAGCATGAAGGTTACTGATGCCCTTCCTTCCTGAAAACACTCACCGGTGGGAATGTGCGAGTTGTGTGGACGGCTCCACACATTAGGAAATCAAAGTTTACTAACACCTGAGGGAGAAAATAGCTTTTCTTTTTTTTAATTCTTCCGTTGTTTGCTACGTGGTTTCCTTTGTTATACTCTAGTTCACAGATCCACCCAGACCGCGGCTTCCTCTCTTTCTCTCCTCCTGATCCATCTGCCTGTGTCGGTGGTTGCTGGATGCTCACAGAAGCAGGCTGGCCAATGGGGGAGTTGGCTGTGTAATGTTATAATGGAATCTTATGCTAATTGATGACAGTCATTTTTAGCCTGTAAGAATTGAGGGCCATGGTGTATGGTCTATGCACCCAATACTTTGTCAGGGCTTCTTTTGCATGAATCATTGCATCACTATTTGACTTCAAGACGATCAACCTATGTATTTGCTGAGGTGTTGAGAAAACACAGAATGGTTTAATAGCAACCATCAGATCTGCATTGTTGGATCTAGTGTACAGTGCACTAATAAATGTTCATAATTTTAGGAGATTTGTGTTCGACTCATACTGGCATGAGAAACTAGTCTTCTTTAACTTCACAGAAATCTGAAAATCAGCCAGTGTGTACTGTCAGGTCAGTAGCCTTCCTCATAATTATATATGTGGTCAACATGGTCACAATGCAACTTATTGTTTTTTGTTTTTTTTTTTAAATCGAGCTAATCAAATTTTCTGTGTATGAAATGTGGGTTTAATTAGCTGTAATCAATAATCATCTAACGGACGAACTCTTGAAACATCACCGTGTAATGAATCAATTTAATATAAACTTTCTTTTAAGCAAGACTGATATAAACTGTTAAATGATACAACTTAAGGTGCACTTGTATGTTTGCCTCCATTTTATATATCGCTCTCTTCCTCTGTGCTTTTGTAGATTCTTAGCTCCTTTTATCCAGCTTTTATGTGGCAAATATTCCCCGCTTCATTTTGTTCTCCCAATCTAGTTGAGAGTTCGCTCATATATTTGATTAAACCTGACAGTTTGCTTGGATTATTGCCACCATTTTGACACAACCTCTGCCAAGTTTCCTAATGCAGACTACCTCAGTGGACCTGGGCTAAGATCCACTTGCATACTATTATCCTGTATCTACCCATTTCGAGTAGTGAAGAGGCTTTGTGCTCAAACTGGCAAAGAAAAAAAAGCATATATGTAAGCAAACCTTTGGAGCCTTTATCTATTTATCGTCATTAATGTTTATTTTCCTGTGCCTTCTCCCTCTTGAAGGCTGGCTCTCCATGGCCACGTCAGCACACCAATGCTCCAGTTGACACAAGAGGGAGGGGGAGGTGGTCTCTTTTTTTTCTTCTTTTTTCTTTTTTTCTGTCTTTTTTTTTTTTTATTCTGATCTGTCGGCGCTTGTGCGTCAGATTGATGTAAAAGAGAGGGTGTCTTTACCCCCACCGCCATCACCTCTGTTGCTTTCCAACTACGACACCATGAGGTTTCTTTCCCCCCCCATCCTGCTCTCTACCTACTCTCTCTAACTCACTCTCACCTTGCCAATGTTCTTCTCACCTTAGTCTTTGTGTGCATACACGCAAAGCCTTTCAATCTAAATGGACAACGCACACGATGCTAATGTGATTCATCAGATTTGCTGTTAGTCAGCATCAGCAGCACTGAAGTAAAATTGCCTTAGTCAGTCATTAGGCAGGTGCGTCGCTGAACACTGTGTGGCATATTTTTCACCTGATTTGCCTTAAAAGTGAGTGGAGTTAACAGTAAACACTTTGAACTCCCTCTCAAATTATTTCCTAATACGACAGTAACGATGGCCAAGTCGGAGCGACTGCCTTCATTCAGACTGAGCTCTTACCTTCTCCCCAAACTGAGATTTTTGTCCTTGTGCCTGCTGTGTTCTCAGTCAGAGAAATGACTCACTGTTTAATTGCCTTTTTGATTTTAATAGGCCTACTTGTTAGCTGTTTGAAGTAAGTTTATCAGCAGTTTGGAAGTGCCCTGATGTCGCTGCTCTACATACCAGAGCTTGTCTCACTGTGATGCTGCTGTTGATTCATTTGACATGAATGACTGACATGGCGCGTTGAGTCACAGGGATGAGACCGGAATAAGGGGTGGTTGCTTGCTTGTTGCTAGCTACTGGGGGTAGGAATCTTTCACTATCCATCTTTCACTAGGCAAAATTGCTAAAAAGTCAATGAATTGAATCATGATAGTGAAAGAATTAGTTATTCATAATGATTTGTGCTTCAATCTATATGTGTGCAAAGGATCCTTATGATCTACTCCAGTCAGCTTTGTAAGGCAGAATGAAATATGTAGACACTAAATTGTCTTTTTCAGATATCCATACCTTTCTGGATATCTGAATACAAAGACGTTGCAATCCCAGTCTTTGTAGTTATTTAGTGAATATGTGTATACTTTCTCACTCTGTCACATTCCATATTCATGTCGCCTGCAGATACAAAGCCGGATAGTGGAAGTGGACTGGTTGTAGTGAAATATCAGCATTGCTGTCCGAA
The DNA here is from genome assembly GCF_904066995.2 of Poecilia reticulata. NCBI lineage: Eukaryota > Metazoa > Chordata > Actinopteri > Cyprinodontiformes > Poeciliidae > Poecilia > Poecilia reticulata. The sequence continues at coordinate 27,787,310 of NC_088842.1, forward strand.
CACATTTCTGCATAAACAGCGGCATCAAAATTCGGGCCAATCATGGTGTACGGTACAGCATACCTTGGCTCAGCTGTATTGGCTCCGTTCGTTTGTAGTGTTCCTGAAGTGCTGAGTCTTCATTTTACGAACCTATCACAAGGTGAAGCTCACGTCAAGCTCCGTCTTCCTGGGCATTCAGTGGAGAAAAAATGAAAAAAAAAACACAAAATAATTAAATAAAGCAATCTGAGTCATGCTTTTAACTTTAAAGTCATTGAAATGTTTGCTATAAAGAAAGCACGGTGCATCTGGAAAACATTCACAGAACTTCACTTTTTTTGTCGTTTCACTCAATATGTAAGATTTTCTAGTAAAACTTTACAAAAGTGGAGATGCACACAAAGTTTTTCTTCCAAAAAGTGGAATTAAACATCTCTTTAGATCGGCGTCAGCTGCACCTGAACTCTGTCATTTTCAAGCTGCAACAGTTTAAGTGGAGAGGTTTTATGGTGTGTTCTCAACAAACTGGCTACTGTCTGTGTACCTGCTTGAAATTTCTGTTAAGCTCCCATGAGAGCTTGAAGTTGAATGGTGGCACCTGGGGGAATATCGCTAAGTGTCGGTGTGAGTTTACAAGGTTTCGGTGTGTTATTATGTCTCCCTCCCATCCTCTGCAGCTGTGAGTCTATTATCACGAGTCATTTAGAGCTGCTTTTTCATCTTAAAGCATTTTGTGTTCAATGAAAAAAAATCCTTCGTCATGCATTCTGTTTGGTAGGTCAGTGATTCCTCTGCTCCCCTGCAACCATTTCTGGCATTGGGATCTCATTGTTTCTGTCTTAGGTCTGGAAAGGAAAGAGAAATGTGCTAATGTGCAAACTTGGCTCGGAGATTGCTCTCTGAGGCTTTCTGCTGAGCTGTCACTTCTCTGAGCTGAGCTAAGCCGGTGAACTGGTCCTCACAAAGGAGCAGGAACCTTTGTTGTTTCTCAGCACTTTTGAGAAGTGGTCAGTATTTTTAAAATATAATCTTTTCCTTTTTTTACTTGTGGGGTTTGGGGAAAACAAACAACTAAATACAGTCAAAGAATATGCAACAGTTACAAAAATACAATAAGCAACACTGTGGATTTATCATGGTCAGAATGCCAAGTGTCACATGCTGTTTGTCAGAAAGAAGTGATTTTTGTTTTTCTGTGATGTGGCTGTGAGTGACATCTTGTCTGTAGCTGTCCCGATTGGGCTGGGCAGATGTATTCATGTTCTTCGAACGTTTTTTTCTCATGTGATCATATTTCATAGGGATTTTAGGTAATGGATACAAAACATGGAACTGCATAATTGTGAAGTTGAAGAAAAATAATACACTGTGTTTCAAAGATTTTTACAGATGGAAATTAGGAAAGTGTTAGGAAAATTAGGAAATTATTTTAATAATGATTCTGTCAATCAGTTAACAAAATTGGCAGATTTTTCATTTTAAACTTAAACCTTTTTAATACATTAGAACTACATTAAAAGATGCAAATAAACAAATGTAATTGTCCTGTTGGATAAGAAAAGAAACTTTATTTCCTAAAATGTAATAACAGTATTCCTTTAGTTTACACTTGGTCATTTGCATGAAAGGATGCATCTGCTGCTAAAATAATAATAGTTTCAGTAATAATTGAAAAGCTCAGCCCTTTCTTCTTGATTTAGCACCAATACAGTGTAGGGCTGATCTGTTGACTACATTTTGGATTAATTGGATAGCAAAATGTGCTTAACAGGAGATTTTCCTTTGGAGAATTTGAACCAAGTGAAACTAAAATTGCCACTTGGGTTTTAAGTATAATATATTTAAAGTTTTTTTTTGTTTTTTTTTCGTATCCTGACTGCAAAATGGTTTCAGCAAATGGCATTGTTTGAGTCTGTATACTCCGATTAATCAATTACTAAATTAGTTGACGATTATTTCAATAATAGATTAATTGTGACTAATAATACACGATTAAACCTTGTGTCCCTTTTCTTCCAAATCACTATTATAGACTACTTTGTGTTGGTTTGTCGCATGAAATAAAAACAAAAATACACTGATGTTAGAAGTTGTAGCAAAAATTAGAGAGAAAAAGTTGAAGGGGTATGAATGCTGTTTTGTTGCAGATTAAATGTGTTATCGTGTTTCTCTTTCTCACAGGTCCTGCTCAGGTTCCCATGATGTCTCCAAACGGTTCAGTGCCTCCTATCTATGTGCCTCCTGGATACGTCTCACAAGTATTCCCTCCAAACTTCTCTTTTAATAGTTGACATCTTCCTGGTTTTGATGTTGGCGACCCAAGATCATCTTTGTTTTCTTCTAGATCATTGAGGAGAACGGAGTGCGGAGGGTTCTGGTTTTACCTCAGCAGCCAGATTTCCACCCCGGGGGTCATTCCCCACTCCACCACCCTCCGCCACCACCCCATGCACACCTGCCTGCCTTCATGCCACACCCCGCCATGATGGGCCCGCCGCCGCCTCATCTGTACACAGGCATGCCAGGGGGTGTAGGGGACATGAGCTCCCAGTACATCCCCCAGTACCACCCAGCTCATATCTTCTCAGAACAGGGTGAGTTAAGACAGAGTAGCAGCTTTAATATTTGCTTGTTTCTTTTCTCTGTTTACACTCAACTCAACTCTCCATCTCTTTCAAAGCTTGTAATGACCTGTGAGTGTGTTCTCTCTCTCTTTTACAGATTCTCACTCCCAACACGGACGCCAGTCTTTTCTTCACAGGGACGACAGGGCGAATAAAACACATGAACGTCTTCAGAAGAAGCTGAAGGACCGTCAGGGAGGGGGAGGAGGAGGACAGGTGAAGGACAGTCCCCCGTCTTCACCCCAGAAGTCCTGCAGCAGCCCCCCAACGGTGGACATTCACAACGGCATTGGAGGAAAAGGCCTTGACGCAGAGCTCAGGCATGGGGTCGCCTGCTCCGACAAGCAGACTGGCAAGGGAAAAAACGGAGAGTCCAGAGGTAACGTGGGGGTCGTTTAGGACTCTGTTATGGTTTTGCTGTTTTGACATCCATAACAACACTGAATAGTTATCAGTTGTGTTTGCAATTCCACCTCATACATTTCCTGTTAGAAGAAATCTTATGACTCTATTAGAGGGGTTCCTTCACAATCTGGAGAACTCTGTAAAGATGTATAAATTGATTTAAGTAATCTTCATCCCTTTTTTTTCTTTTTTGCAACTTTATTTTATAAAGCATGTGAACTGTAAGCATATCTGCTATTATTTTGTGAACTTTTGTTTGCATGCCTAAAAAAATGGCTAAAATAGAGGTAACTCTGGGATTTTGAGCTGTGAAAATATAGAATTTAACAGACAAATGTGTACAAACAAGGTCGTTTTTACTTTGTTTGACTTGATCTACTTGACAAAAAATGTTAACATGACCAGATAGCTTTTAAATCATAGTATTTTCAAGCATCAGTCAACATTTCAAAGAATAAACACAAAAAACCTGCAATATTTGTCAAATTAAAAACGGGTCATTTTTGTTTACTTTAGTTTGTTTTTGTTTTTTTATTTCATTTTCTCTGATTCTTTCAATCAAAATTTACCATCTTGCATCATCTTGTCTTTCCAGAGCTCGACAAAGAGGCTCAGGCCCTGCTTGCACTTCTGAGCAACATCAGTAAACCAATGGTTGGTATTCACTGATACCTTATTTTTACTGCCTTTAATTATAAAAAAAGGTACTTTTATTGCCTCTCCTAATATCCATCATGAGGTTTTGCTTATCGAGTTAAAAGATCCATTTGTTTTGTAACTTGTGATCTTTAAACTATAAAAACGTTCACTAATTGTCACCAAGGCTTGACATTTTTTTGTCAGATTAACCTGGTTCAGGCAACACAGACAAAATGTACTGCAAGTAGAAAGTGAATGTTCTTATTTTCCAACTGTTTAAAATTGGTGGTCAAAGGCCACTGAACTGAACTGTGGGAAGCAGAGGACTTAAGGTGAGGCCCAGGGCTGCCGGTTGGAGTTACAGACTTGACCTGATTGAGTTCTTCCACATATGAATCCCCCCTGCAGTCGAGCTCAGGCTATTTTAAACCTCCAAACAGAATGAAAAATCACAGGGTTGCACAGCAGCACATCCCTGCAGCTAAAAAAATCTTTACGCTGCTCTGCATTAGCTGGCATACTTTGATTCCTTCCCTCCACAGGAAATGGGATTGCTGTGGATATTTTGAAAAATTTAGAACAGGATATTATTATTATTGCTGCTGTTGTTGCTGTTATTATTATTATTGTTGTTGTTTGCTGAATCAAAATAATAACACTCATATTTACAGTTAACATCTAAATAGGAGTTATTTTCTTATGTGCAAAATGTTTTATCTGAAGGGAAAGTGTCAATGTACATCACCTTGAACTCACTTTCCCTATTGTCAAACATGGTGTTGGCACCATCATGCTGTGGAGATGCTGCTCTTCAGCAGAGACAGAAAAGCTAGTCAGTGTTTATGCGGAATCTAGTAGATCTGTTTTAGTCGAGTAATATATCGATCATTTTGAGGATTAATGAGTAATTCAACTAAAAAGGGCCCTGTTCTGTAGTAGCAACTGAAGCTAGTAAAAGAAATATGCTAGTTAAATAAAAAACATATTCTGTTCCCTTTTTAATAAGAAATTGCTTAAAATGCAATACAATTCAAACATGAGTCAGTCTCAAGTTTGAAGCATGGAATTTAAAAAAATATATAAAATAGGTATTTTCATCTGTTATTTTTTTCATGTCATTACTCTTCTTGATTAGAAAATACATGTAATCTTAGCCAAAATGTATTTACTTCCTTATACATGAATAACATGTCAGGTTCTATTCAGTTACTTTTTTGCAAAAGAGACAAAAATGTCACCACAAATGAGGTCAGTGTGGTGGATGTTTCCTGCTGAGGTGTTGCAGGACATCAAGAACATGCTATTGTGAAACACTAATTGTGTTTTGCAGTATATACACTGAGTTATCTTTTCCATTTAGCTTAAAATAATCTCACATTTTTGACACATTGTCTCTTTTTGGTAGTTCCTCCCTCCAAGGGTGCTAGTAGCACTTAGCATTCGTCAGCATCTCATTGGCAGAAGTGAGAGCATTGTACAACACACAGTCATTTTGCCGGAACACAATATGATAAATGGTAAAACATAATTTAACAAAGCTTCGAGGCAGACAAGGAATTTTAAAAATCGAGGTTCTCAAACCATTTGATGAATTATTACAGTTCTAGAATCTAGTGAGCTGAATACATGAAAATCCCAGAAGAAAACCTGTAAAAAAAAAAAAAAAAGCTACAAAAGCCTGGAGATTGGGATGTTTCCAGCTAACAACAAGCCTACTAAACATAAAATTAAACATACAATCACATACATTTGCTTAAGGCATATTGAAATATTAGAATGGGTTAGGCCTTAATTAAAAAAATGGAATTGAAGATTTTTGGCAAGATTTGAAAATTAATTTTCATAGACACTGACAAGTCTGCATGAGCTGCAGCTCTAAATGTGTAAAGCTGGCAGAGACACACCATGCAAGACAAGGATTTGTTCAACTTTATGGATCTTATTTTTTAAAAGGAAGTAGGGAAACCATATATATAGGTTTATATTTCCTACACTTTACAATGAAATGTATTGAGGACTGCAGTTAAAAATGACAAAATGTGAAGGTTCAGGATGGCTATGAATAGGTTAACAAGGAACTGTTCTGACATTATGTGAGACTCATTAAACTTTCATATCCAAGGTGTCAGACATCCAGGCCAGAGGAGCAGTGGTCAGTTGGAGCGCACCCACCAGACCGGAGGGTGAAAATAACACTGTGGAGGATGACGCCAGCCTCCCAGAAGACCTAAGCTATGAGGTTGCCTTCTCTATTAATGGCAAAGATGGGAAATACCAGAACGTTAACAGGTGAGTCCAATCACCAGGAGACCACAGAGCTCTGGAATTCCAATAATTTTACAACCAGAATTTGCTTTAAAACTCAAATCACTGTTCTTATTTTCTTTTTAAACAGTGTGCATGAGCTAAGTGCAACTTTGGAAAATCTTCGACCAGCAACAGACTATCATGTCAGGTTAGTATAACCCCCTGCTTGCTTTAATTTGTCATTTTACAGTGGAACTGTGTGTGTAAACACGTTGTTGCCCCTCAGGGTCCAGGCAGCGTGCAACTGTTTACTGGGAAGCCCTTCAGAGTCGGTGAGCTTCACCACGTTAAGCTGTGAGCCAGACCCTCCCAGTCCTCCCAAGAAGGCCAGTGGGACCAAAAACACACTTGTACTCGCGTGGAAGGTAAACGTTTCACTTGTGTTCAAGGAAATGATGCCGACACATAATTAGAAATGTACATAGCCTGTTTCCTAATGGATGATGAATCATGTGTGTTTCCTCTACAGGCTCCATGTGACAATGGTTCTAAAATTAAAAATTTTATTCTCCAGTGGGATGAGGTAACTTGTTTCTCATAATTGTACACCTTTTACACTTTTTATGTGTGAAGCTTTGGCGTAAAGTGGCTGGTGAATTAAGCAGTGTGTTTTCTAAAGGGAAAGGGCACAGGCACATTCGAACAGTGCTACTACGGACCTCAGAAGCAGTATCGCGTGACCAAGCTTACTCCAGCTTCTAGATACTCCTTCCGCCTTGCTGCAAAAAATGACATGGGTGTAAGGTGAGCAGACTGAAGGATTGCTTAGCATTACATTTTTCACATTTTGTATGTTACTGCCACAAACCTTAATGTCTTTTAATTTAATCTTATCCGATAAAACAACTCGAAATAGCACACAACCGTGAAGCTGAAGGGAAAGTATACACAGTTTCCAACTTTTGCTGCAATTACAGAGATAAGCTACTTCGGCATGTGTTTTGCAGTCTCTTAGGACGCGTTTACCCTCAGCCGTGTTTAGTCTGCTTTATTCAAACCAAAGTTTGTTTGCCTAGAAAGTCCAGTTTGTTCGGGGAGGTGTGAATGCACAATCGAACTCTTATGTGGACCAAAAAAGCAAAAAAAAAACGTAGGTCTTGGTTCGGTTGAAGCAAACTCTGCTGCAGTTCAAAGTCATCTGTGAATGCCAATAGGACCGGAGACTGTTCTAAAAGTGCAGGGCATTCTGGGTAAATTAAACCGAAACAAACATGCGAGTCTGGCGCAAGGCGAAATGCCTTGTGGTCTTTTGCAAAAGACAAAAGAAAACTCCTACAACCATAAAAATCTGACACCACTTCATTTTTGTTTACATTTTGTGAAGAAGGACGTAGCACTTAGTGTCGTCGTCAGACATTTACATTTAGTTTCGTTTGGTGGTTTTTGGTGCAGCGGCTCCACAAGTGAGGAGGCGAACAGATTTTTCAAAAGATTTGGATCGTTTGACACAGTGCAGCGTGAAAGAGAACCGCATCAGCTGAAAATTTAACAAATGCTGCATTTCTGGTTCAGGTGTGAAAACCTGAACTGCATTTGACTCCATATGTCTTCACATCAACTTTGACTATCTTCTGGCTGAGTAGAGATGTAAACTACATTCCGTAATTACTCTGTTCATCCATTATAAATGACTGTAAGCTGTAACGGTGACTGTGTGGTAGTAACATGACAAAATGTGAAAACATTAAAGTAGCAGGAGCCATTTTTCATTGTGCTCTCCATGCTGGAATATTTCCCACATGTTGTCCATTTTTATGTCACCTTCTCTATAACTGTCCTCATCCATGTGTTGATGTGCGTCTCTCACTCCGTCTTTTTGTCCCATCCTCTCCTGTCGTGTGTCTCTCTCTGTCCTCCCCAGCGAGTTCAGTGAAGTGGTGGACCTGTTCACCTCATGCAGTGTGCCATTGCCACCCTTCCCTCCAGAACTGGAGCTGGCAGGAGTGACCTTTCTTACTATGAAGTGGCAAAGGCCCAGCAGCTCACCCAAGGAGGATGACATCTTCTATATTCTGGAGATGGAGGAAGAAGGCTCGGTATATCTCTTGGTTTAATACCTCGTTTTTTTTTTTCATTTGATCGATCTACTCTCTGTTAGGGGTTGTTGTAGCGACATCTTCAGTTCATTCCTTTTTTTTTTTTTTTTTGTTTTTTGCCTGCAAAGAAAGCTATTCTGTTCATAATTCCCTACAGCCTGACTGAAAACCCAGTTCTAGCTGATAAAATGCCGCCCCAAATCACAATGCTTTAAACACCTGAGTGGCTATGATGCGATTTGGTTTGTTGGAACTGTGACCAAAAGGTCAACATTGGTTTCATCTGACCTTTACGGATTGATACTAGCGTGCTTAGATTGATACCTTAGTTTTAGATTCCGTCTTGAAATTTTATTTTATGTTTTGTAGTATCCCATCTCGCCATAAATTTGATTTGCTCTCAAATTAAATTTTTTTGTTCACACAAATATTTTAAGTATTTTGTAGATACTCATAAATGTCTAAATTCTGTCCTAGGTTTGAACAAAATAATTGAAAGGAAAAACCGCAAAAATGCTTAGAGTAGAAGTTTGATATGTTACACTGAAATAAAAACATATCGTTAATCAGTACCAAAATATACAGTATTACACACAGTATTTGGACTATCGCTGCAGAGTAAAGTTGCTATTAAAAACATAATCATGAAAAACTTGACTATAAGTATGTACTGACTCCCTTTTGCATTACTCGGTATGTGTTGATTTATTCTGAACAGAGAATTATACAAAGGCAACGTCATCACATTCATTTTGTTTATTTCTTCTCCCTAAAAGATTTTTGCTTTAATTTCAACTGAGTTGTAGAGGTTATATGTCACATCAAAGCTGAAAAAAGTTGGTTTACGTCACAAAAACTTGGCTTTTTAACTGGTGTGAAGACTTTTGCTGTCCATTGTAGTGGAAAATTCTTTCAGATCCTTTTTTTCCGTTCTCCATATCAACCATCTTAGAATGAAAAAATACATATTGGTTTACACACCTCTTTGTAGTTCATGTCAGCTTCAGATGCCACCTGCAGGTTTAGCTGTCAAAAACTCTGCAGGTCCCTTTACCTCTGTTGCTGTTCCCCCCTCAGATCCCTTATTTTTTTGCACTTCAGTGATTGTTGAGTAAGTCATTGCTCAGCTGGTGGTTTTGTTTTTTCCCCCCGTTCATCTCTGTCCCAGGGATATGGCTTCCAGCCAAGCTATGACGGTGACGAACTCTCCCACACCGTGAAGAATCTCCGCAGGAGCACCAAGTACAAGTTTCGGGTAAGCGAGCTCTGCGAGGTGTTAAGTCAGAACGGGTTATCTGGTTTAATTTAGGAAGCGGAGTGTATGTGTGTGTGTGAATTGGGCGAGCTTTCAGAAGGGAGGGAGGGAGGGCCTGGGTGGTGGCGGTGGTGCTGCAGAGCCCCACGTTTGCCATATGACTCATCCGTTTACAGGATTCTGCCAGCAGAGCAGCGGGCAGCTGAAAGCATCAACAGGCTTGATCCAGTGTTGATCGCATGCAGGGCCCCAGTGAGAAGCTAGTTGAGCAAAGCGTTTGACCAATATGTGGCCCTTTGGCTGGCAGTAATCTTGCCAAGTTGAGAGGAACTGTTTCTTTTTTTTCCCAATCTTTGTAAATTTTCTACCATTTTCTGCAACCTGTCTTGCACCATCATCCTTTATATTTTCCCATTACATTCTGTTCGGTTGTTTGCCATCCTTCCCTAATAATGGTTATTTTCCTGCTGCAAATGCCGACAACAGCTGCACTTTTTTTCCATTATTTGCCTCTAGGACATGAAATAAAATGAAGGTGTGGACCATAAAACAAATTGTAAGGTTTATGCAGTAAGCCAGAGGAAACGGTGCAACTCGTTTGGAAAGAATGATGCTGATGGAAAAGTGTTTTATCGGCGAAACACACTATCACATGTCTGAATGATAGAATCCCTCTGTTTCTCATTGCAATTACCAAAATACACAGTGTAGGGCGAAGCTGTTTGTCTTGCTTCAGTCTGTGAAAGATCTCCGTTCAGCAAGATGAATATTTCTGTTATTTCTGCAGTTTGAAGCTGCATTTGCTCATTCTGTGGTTGCAGTGTTTGGTTTTAGGGTTTCTGTAGATTTAAGTTGTAGTGTACAAATTTTCTCTTAATGCTGTAATTGCAGATATCATAAATGTGCATTGCTGTATCTGATGACTTGCAGGTGGCTCAATAAGAAATGATTTAAATTTGTTCTAAGAGTGAAACTCTTATATTATACATGCTTATTATACAAAGTTAATTTTGATGATTAGCATTTATAGCCAATAGAGACCAAAAAGCATATTTGTTACTACATTATTAAACAAGACCAGTAAAGTTTCACATTTAATACAAAATACTAGATAATGGCCATTTTATAGCCTTTAGTATCATGGGAAAACCGCAGATGTTTCATTTACCATACGGACAGTTTTTAACATCCTCCTCAAACGGGATAAAACATAAAACTGCATTATTAAAGAAGCTGGATGTTCACAGAGCTGTTTCCAAGCATATTAATAGAAAGTTTAATGGAAGGAAAAATGTGAAAAAGGGTGCAAAAGTAACATGAATAACTGCAGCCTTAAGAAGGTTTTTGAACCAAAGTATATTGAAAGGCTGGCAGATATTGGCAAGTCAGTGTCTCTGGAGCTCTGCAACTGCAGCTTCCGTTGTGCTTAGCTTCTCTGGAGATATCAGAGGTGTCCTACATGAGCTAAGGAAAAAAAATGATTGGATTATTATTCATGAATCCAAAGTATTTTCAGACGGAAAGTCAATTAAGCTCCAGGATTTTGAATAAAGAGCTAAGAGGCACACATACCCAGTCATTTGAGGTCCAGTGGGAAGTTTCCCTATTCAGGAAGTCATGTAATCTAATCACGTATCCAAATTAGTGCGGAAGTAGCTCAAATAAGAATATTTTTGGGGGACAGGGAGCTTGGAGGGGTGAAAAGATTGGAACTGGTCTGTTCATACTGCCACAAAAAAGTCAGATATGGAACACATACAGACACAAAAAAAGTGGATTTGGGTCACATTTGAATGCAGTGTAAACGTAGCATATGTGGTTTGGTCTAAAGCAGGACCGACATGCAGGATGTCGGTCCTCGAGGCCGGCATCCTGCATGTTTTAGTTCTCTCCCTAGTGGTAGTAACAACCTCCTCAGCAAGTCCATGTTCTCCTTAGGCCTCTGATGAGCCATTATTTGATCCAGGTGTGCTAAACCAGGGAGAGAACTAAAACATTCAGGATGCCGGCCCTCGAGGACCGACTTTGGACACCCCTGGTCTAAAGGAAGACTGGACACCAAACCCAAAATTGTAGACAAGTTAAATCAACCTGGACTTCTTACTCTGCAGCAATTTACACAAAATAACCCCACTCTAATTGTTGAGTGGATATTCTGTACATTACACAAACTTTTAGTTGATCCAACATTTGTTATTAAAAAAAAAAAAAACACTCTATTGATTGTCCTTTATTCTGAGAAACTGAATTTCCGGCTAAATGATTGAAATATTAGACTTCATGCAATGAATTTGTATACTACACAATCTTCACTTTTTGGACTGAATTTCTGAAATGAACATCTTGAAGATGTAGTTTGAGATGCCCTTCTGCTCTTGCTTAGGTAACCTGTTGCCAGTATTATGTCAAACTGTCTTCTCACTGCCTCTATTTGTGAACTTTAACAAGGTGGCAGCGTACAACTCGGAAGGGAAGAGTAACCCCAGTCAGGTTGTGGAATTTATCACAAAGCCAGACAGACCCAGCTGTCCCTGCAGGCCTGCCATCCGAGGAAGAGTCCAACCCGACAGCTTCAAAATGGCCTGGGGTGAGATTTCCTCCAAGTTTCTCTTCCAAAATCCTCCCATGCGTTCTTCTAGCCGACAACCTGGCAGGTCCGGTTTACAGATTCACTTTTGTCCTGGAGCGCTGCCCAACAATAGATGAGACAGATGACATCCAAGCTAGTCTGTACAGTGGATGACATCAGTTCTTTTTTTCTGTTCAGACATCAGCAAGAATCCTTCATGCACGTCACTGGACGAACTCATCTTCCAGGGCTGTGCTCAATCTGTGTGACTAAATGTTTTTTGTTTTTTTTTCCTCCAAATTGAAAAACACCTCTGTGGCTCTGAAAATGTCTCAGTTCTTTGTGTTCCAGAAAATTGTTTGAGTTTAGAAGCCATACTGTGTTTGCTTAAAAAAGTTGTTCTTTCTTATATTTTTTTTTCTTTCTTTTGTGGAGCAAAATGTAAAGCTGTCAAAGCTGCAAAAAATTGGCTCAGGCTGTTTTGACACAGGGTTGTTCTTGTTTCAGTCTACAGAGGAATATATGTAGTGCTTGATCATAACTGACTCAAATGGGCAAAAATGTCCATTTTCAGAAGCTGCTGGAGATGTAACTGCAACAAATGGCACAATTTTTTCACTCCTTTGAAAACAGTTTTTCTCTTTCTATAATTATGCTCTACTTTGTGTTGGTCTATCACAACAAATCATCTTAAAAACGCATTGACGTTTGTGACAAAAGTGCACACCCTTACCAGTTTGTGAACATAAACTTAGATTAATCAGAAATAAGAGCTTGTATCTGATAATCCTGATGTTTTGTCTCTTTATTCAGAGCCCCCTAAAGACAACGGAGGAGCCGAGGTGACGAAGTATGTCGTGGAGCTGTCTGAGGGCTTAAGTGGTTGGTTACATTTCTCAGCTCAAAACTACATTTTGCAGAAATTTAAGTTAATCAGTTTGGAATGAACTAAAATGGGTCTGATTTTAGGTTTGTTATGGGGACTGGTGTATTCGGGACCCGCCCTGGAACACGTGTGTGACGGTCTGAAGCCCGGCTGCTGCTACCAGGCGCGGCTTTACTGCATCAGCGAGGGGGGGCAGAGCCCGGTGAGTCACTGCACAAAGCTCCACGTGCTTGTTTGCGCACAAAACATTTCAAGAGGTTCAATCACTTCAAATTTAATTGGACTGCAGAGAAAAGATGGGGAAAAAAAACACCTGTTTCTTTTGTTTTTTTGAAAGAACACCAAGAGTGTTTTTAATGAGACTGTCATACAGGCTTAATTATCAAATTGCTTATTCTCCAGACATGTAAATTTTCCTCTTGTTTGTTTTTAGTATTGATACATTTCTTGGCTGATAGGGAAACTAATTATTAGCTCTGGCAGCCAGTGCGTCTGATTCCTTTAATTGGAAATTGTCATAAAGTCAAACTCGTTTGGTCGGAGATTAGGCCATGCTTTCTTGTGTTTAAGTACGACACGTCCTGCTAATCATCTAACCCTCCCTGGATGTGTCAGAGGAGGTTTTTTTCTCATCAGCTCAGTTCGTCCTATCTTCATTAATTTTCTCTATCAACCATTTTGTCCGTGCGCGCAGTTCCTTGGTAGGTAGGTGAGATGTTTTCTGGTGGAACGGCAGTCGCACGTTTCGCTTCGTCACTAAAAAGTTAGGTCTCTGTTTTTGTTTGTCTGATAATCTAGCCACCCATTCAAAACTATGCCTAAACAATGCACTCAGATTTGTCTCCTCTCTACTCTGCTGGAGCCTGATAAGCTTCGGGAAATGACAATTGTTTCCAGTGTCTTTTGTCGGGGAGAGTGAGAGGATGGTGTGAGATTGTCAGCTTTGTTATTTCCCTGCTTCCTAATTGGTGTGTTTTATTCTCTTGCAAGCTGTCAGAAACCCTGCAGGTCCAGACTCCCGCGGTGCCCCCAGGGCCATGCCTTCCCCCTCGGCTGGTGGGCAAGCCCAAAGCCAGGGAGGTGCAACTGCGCTGGGGTGAGTCATTCCTCTCAAACTTAGCTGTGTGTGGGATGACTTTCTAGCGTCGGTTGATGCAAATGTTCGCCTGCTGGCCTGCTTTCAAGTCTTTTACTTTGCCGTTCTTGCATGGTAACATTTGCTTATCATCTCCATTTTATGAACCTTCACCAAAACCACTCAGGTCCCCCTCAAGTAGACGGAGGAAGCCCAGTGTCCTACTACAGCGTTGAAATCAGCGGACCGCAGTCTGAGGAGAGCAGGGAGGTTTATCAAGGCTCGGAGCTGGATTGTTCTGTGGGAGGGTTGCTTCCCGGCAAGACCTACAGCTTCCGGCTGAAAGCGGCAAACAAGGCCGGGGTGAGAAAGACACACCAATAACAGAAAGATTACCTGTTCTTTACAGGAAATACCGGCTAAAATGTTCTTGTTGCTCTTTCACAAACAGTTTGGGCCTCTCTCTGAGCGCTGCGAGGTCACAACTGGTCCTGGAGCCCCGGAGCAGTGCAAGGCGCCTGCGACCACATGCAAATCACCCAGTTGTGTCATCGTGAGCTGGGAGGTGAGTGTTGCCCTTGCTGAAAGTAATCCTACCCATCACAGTATTCATTAGTTTTGGGGGGGTTTTCAAGGTTTTATGTGAGAGGGTCAAGATTGTTGAGCTGAAAGCACCCTGTGCCACAAATGTTTTTACTTTTTGTGACATTATTAACTTTTTGTCCCTTTTTTGTTTTATCTCAATTCAGATTTTTATACAAAACTGACCAGTAAATCACTGGTGCACGGTTGCATTATATAAGATAAGGTTTTGGGTTGTTTGAGCTGCAAGATTTGCTTTTGAATAAATCTTGAACAAATTTTGAACAAATCAGTAATTGTGGTACTAGTTATTCCAAAATTGAGATGAATGAATTTTGTTTATAATGGGGAATCTATTTTTCGCATCTAAAATTTTTCTGAAAGGTAAAAAAAAAAAAAATCCCTAATAAGTAAGAAAATGTCCGTCTGCTTCAATAAACTATGCTTGCAGTCCAAGTTTGAGGTCGGGGGCATGCCCAAAATTCTTCGTGATTTGGAGGAAAAACCCTATTTAAATGTTTTGTTTTTTTTTGCAAATAAAAATTTAAGAACTTAACTTACATTGGCTATTCAGCTTTATTTGCTCAATTTCAGTGTAACTAAGAAGTTACTAGATTTTATTTCTCAATTGAGTCCATCTCTATGTAATTCAATCTCAGTAAAATGCTGCTGTTGTGTGAAGTTAACCTTCCAGCAAGAGAGCAAACCTAAACGTACGGATCAAAGCATGTTGGTGTGTTGGGACGGTTAATTTTACATAAAAGGGGGAATCTGGAATAGAAGTTGACAGATGTTCTTGACCCAATCTGACAAATGGAGAAAGGGGAGAAGCTTCTAGATGTTGAAAGTCAGTAGAGATGGGTTGTCACAATAATAAAATTTCAAACTCGAGACTGAGAAAAATACTCAATGCCATATAGATTTCCACCAACATGTTTTTTAGAGAAACCAGGTCCTTTCAAGTTGAGGCTGCGCTGAATGTACATTTGTGTAGCAACTTGGGCGAGTGCAAAGGTGTCGGCATCAATGTTGATGCAAATGACGAGATGTCTAAATAATCGATATCTCGTCTGGCATTTCACATCCCTAGTAGAGAACCACCCGAAAAGAGTCGCAACTGAAATGGCAGCAAAAGGCGGTTTACGAATCTCGACTTTGTGTTGGTCGGTCACATAAAATGATTCCAATTTGCTATACTTATACTTAGAAACGTCATATCCATCATTCGGAGAACACAATAGACAAATTCCACTCGGCTGCAGTGTGTAATCAGCGCTCATTGTCACTGTCGTTTGACTTCCAGTCCCCTCCGTGCAACGGCGCTCCGGTGACGGAGTTCCGTCTTGAGTGGGGAGCAGCAGAAGGCAGCATGCAGGTGTGTTACAGCGGGCCGGGACTCAGTCATGAAATGAAGGGGCTGCTGCCAGCAACTAACTACTTCTGCCGCGTGCAGGTGAGCTTTGACTGACTCTTCAGGTTTTTATTTCTATATATGCTTAAATATTGTCTCGGTTTTTGTTCTTTTTTTACTGAATGTAAAATATTGTTTGAAAGAACATAATCATGCCCTTGTAGCTCATAGTGCATAAAAGAACCAATCTATTTTATGACTAGCGTTGTTAAGACTTGGGTAGGAGGAGAAAAAAAAAACTTTCAAACAATAAAATCAAACTTTATACCAGACTTGAACCACCTCTGAACAAGCATTTCAGTTTTGAGTGGGCTGGTATGCATTATTTATTTTTTCTTAAGTGGAAATATATTGCGTGCATTTTAGTGTTTTGTCCGAACTTGTTGCCACTTGGGCCAAAATGAAGTCCAAACAACTGTCAGGCCAAAACAATAAAAGGAAAAAGGAAAATACTGTTGTTTTTTTTTTGTTGTTTTTGTTTTTTTATGTACTCTGTCATAAACCAAGTTGCAGTACTTTAATTAAACAAGTACTCAAATTGTGTGGTGGAAAGGGATATGCAAATTATTGTAGATCCAAGACATAAAAAAGTTTTTCCCTCATTACAATAAAGGGACCCACTTTGTGAATTTTGAAAGTCAAACAATAGAACATGGCTTTTTCAGTTCTGAGTAATAAAAACTGGAGTTAGGTCACTTTTATTGAAAATAATTTTGACAGATTTGATTAATTAAGATCTGGATCCACCAAAAGCTGCTGCAAAGAGATAGTCCTCAAAATACAATAACAATAATTTTGTGTAATAATAATGTGATAACTTTGCCCTGATTAAAGATAAAAACTCTCCATCTGCATCAACCACCTGTATAAGGGGGAACAAATTTGCAAAGTGCAGCTGTGGGCTGCATAAATGCAGTCCGGGGGCAACAAATGGCCCCCGGGATGCTTTAACAGGTGGCTGCTTTGTTTTGTTAAGACTGTAACTGACAAAATAGTTTTCCTTTTCTTAAGATTCCTTTTTGTATTCCTAATTCCAGACATCAGTACATTTCTCATTTAAAAGCCTCTCTAAGCTGTATTTTATTTGTTCTAGTCTCTTCCAGCTTTGCTGCTGTTGTTAACTATTAAATATGCTTGTTGTTCTGTTTACATTACAGCTCCACCTAGTGGTCAAACCTGCGCTTCACTTATGTTTCCCTGAGAGATTACAAAAACTGTCTGCTCTTGTTTTGCAGGCTGTAAACGTAGCCGGTGTGGGGCCCTTCAGCGAGGCCGTGCTATGCCAGACTCCCTGCTCTGTACCAGCAGCTGTCAGTAACATCTACATACTGAAGGAGTCTGAGCTGCAGAGGTTTGAGTCTTCAGCAGATGAGGACGAAGAAGAGGAAGAGGATGAAGCGGAATCCCCCCCGCAGGTGGTCTATTCCCCATCCACCTGCCTGGGGGTTTCCTGGGACCCTCCGTGCGATCACGGCTCCGAGATCACGTCCTACCTGATCGACCTTGGAGAGAGGCAGCCTGTCGTTGTCGGACCAGTAACCAAATACGTCATCCAGCATCTGCAGCCGGACACCAGCTACAGGTTGGCGCTGCGGTGGAAAAGTTTCAGATTTCAGGATCAGCTGATTCTCACGAGAGCAGAAACACACCATGCAAAACAAGCATGTTAGTGCAGCATGAAGGGCTTTGTACCCAGATAAAAAACGGGACGAATCGTAATGCAGTTGTTGACTATAAAATCTCATGTGTCTGCAAATAGTGTACAGAATACACACAATATACCTTTGTATGTGGGGTTAGTTTAATACTTCGCCACCACGCTGCTTAAAAATAAAAATAAAGAACAAAGTGGAAGGAAAGGATAAAAGGGTTCCAACAGCTTAAGAGGAAATTGGTTATGAAAGAAGAACGATAACCAGTTTGGTGGAATCTTGGATATTTAAAACAAAAAAACTAATCAATAATTATTGATATCATCTGATATGAAATGTGTACATGGTCCTAGGGAAATGTCCATCACACATCTGCTGTTTTTTAACCCCTCCAACTACTGTTGCAGGATTCAGCACCGTCTCAATCTCTATTCATACCGAACTCTCACGAAGCTGGAGTTTTTATTGAAAAGCAGATAAACCATTTTAAAGCTGTGAAATATCCAAGTGTAAAACTTTGCAGACAAACACAAAGGCTCTGAGCCAGACAAAGCTCGCCCTCAGCTGCCTTTTGATGTTCTCCTCTGCTTTTTCTCCCTCAGGATCAGGATCCAAGCCCAGAATAATCTGGGAACGGGGCCCTTCAGTCACACCTTTAAGCTCAAGACGAAGCCTCTGCCGCCACAGCCTCCCCGGCTGGAGTGCACCGCCTTCAGCCACCAGACCCTCAGGCTCAAGTGGGGCGACGGCCCACCCAAATCCGTCACCTCAGACGCCCCCCAGTATCACCTGCAGATGGGGGACAAGAGCGGCAGGTTGGTAGATCAGAGGCTGGATAGGGAGGCAATTTAAACCGAAGAATGAGCTGCAGTGCCTTTGCAAAAAATATTCATCTGTTCATGACTAAGCCTGTCACAATAAATCAATTAGTCGCATGATAAATTATAACAAGCTTGGTAATTTCTATTTGCATGATTGTTTGTTTCTCATGTCTCTCTCTCTCTTCAGTCTGATTCATTGGTCTCAACTAGCTGCTTTTTTGCAGGACAGTTTAAGCCTTTAATATCCATTTTATTTGTTGTTTACTTATTTTTCATATTTAAAGTGTCTTCCAGTTCCTGCCTTTAATGTTTGTTAGAAATTAAAGTTTATTGATCTTTGAGAGGGTGTACTTGCATTATTATGCCATTACCATTATATTACTTAACGTAGTCTCAAACAAACGATATTGTCATTTATCGCCGTAACTTCTGGGACAATTTATCGTCCAACAATTTTATTGTGTCATGCCTATTTGTTAGTCAGTGTTTGATATTCAGTGTTTCTCCATGAATGGAGGAAAATCCACTTCATGATCTCAGCCAAAAATTAGAAACTATTTATTGACACTCTCCAGCTCAAGCTCCAGTCTGAGAGTGAGCCGTTTTATTAGTTGCAAGATTTTTTTTTATTTATGGGTCTCAAAGTAAAGAGATTGAACACAAATACACTTTTCAGATTATTTGTTATTCTCTTTTAGTTCAAATGCATGTGCTGCTCTTTGTTCTATTACATAAAATCAGAACGAAACACCATGAAGTCTGGTTTGAATGTGGTGAGATGTGAAAGAGACGTGGCTCTTTTAGCAGAGTTCTGTTCTGAATCCGTCTTTAGTGATGTATATTTTGCCATAGTGCAGCGCCTGCTTCTCTTCCCCTCCTTATTTGTGCTTTCCTCATTAAATCCTTTCCTTTCTTCATGCTCCTGTCATTGCAGATTTATCTCCTTGTATAAAGGACCATGCCACACACACAAAGTCCAGAGGCTTAATGAGTCTACCTCTTACACGTTCCGCATCCAGGCCTTTAACGAGGCGGGCGAAGGGCCCTTCTCCAGTGTTTACACATTCACCACCCCACGCTCTCCTCCGCCTCCTGTGAAAGGTACCGTTCAACTTCTTTCTCTTCTTTTCTTCTCATTCAGTTCCACAGACGCGTCCTGCTGACGGCTAATGTGCTCAGCTTTTAACCCCATTTGACCAAAGCTGGGCTTTTTACTCGAAGAAGGCCCGTCAGCCACAGACGTGTCGGCTGTCATCTGGAAAGCAGTTGTTCGGCTTTGTGGTCTGTTCACTGTCGGACTCTGCAAAGCCTCTTTTGATCCCACAGCAAAGTCAATAATGAGGGTGTAGGTTCTATTGTCAGTGCAGAAGCCCTTTTTGTATCTGGAAGTCATGTGTCTGATAGCCTGTGTTACTCAACACTGTTTGTGAAGTCCACTTTCAGAGTAAAGAGGGTTTAGTGTTGGATTTTTGCTAACATGTTCACTTATAGTTGGATGTTTTGAGATCAAAAAGGCACTTTAACGGTTTAGTTTAGAGGCTTACAATTCCACCTTCCTGTTGAGGAGTAAGCTACAGCTGTGGAACTCTAAGTCAGAAGAAGCTGGATGTGTTTCTTAGTCTTTATTTATAATTACATGGTTTAGAACAACCCAACCTGACTAACATAATTAAATGCCAGATCTGCTCCGATCAGAGTTGTATATCTGATTTTCAGCTTAAAACAAGCTCATATGTCTTGCTCATACGTTTTTTGCAAGTTTTATTTCAACTGTGCTAGCATATTTGTGCTAGAATCTAGATACAATGCTAAGATTTTGTGTTTTTGCAGTGTAAGTTTTTTACTGTGGTCTGATGTCAGAGTTTTGGGGAAGCCCAAAGGAGTGTTATTTATTCTGGATTATTCCACTGCGTCTTTCTGTTTTCCCACATTCAGTCCCTAAAGTGGAGCGTCTCGACGAAAACTCCTGCGAAGTCACCTGGGAGGCCCTGCCGCTCATGAAGGGGGACCCGGTCATCTACAGCCTGCAGAGCATGATGGGAAATTCAGAGTTCAAGCAGGTACCGGTAACTTCCTCTCCTCATCCTTCTCCCATTACCTTCAGCGGCCCCATCGTTCTCCAGAGAGACGGCTTGGTGCAGATCAGGATGCAGATGGGTTCTGGGCCGTGTTGTTGTCTCTGCAGTGCTGCCCACTCTGTATTGTCACTGCCGGATTTAAATTGCCCATTA
Source organism: Poecilia reticulata (assembly GCF_904066995.2). Lineage (NCBI taxonomy): Eukaryota > Metazoa > Chordata > Actinopteri > Cyprinodontiformes > Poeciliidae > Poecilia > Poecilia reticulata. The sequence continues at coordinate 27,807,785 of NC_088842.1, forward strand.
TGCAAAGGTCATTGATCCATGAGGCATCCCAGGTGTCTCGCCCCTGCAAAGAACATTCATCCCTCATGACGGCCTGCAGCCATGTTAACGTGGAATGATGGCCGCTGCAGGGCTATGCTAATGTGGCATCACATGCTGGCAATTGAATCAGAAAGCTGAATGATGCGACTTCTGAATTATGTCTTCATTGTTTTATTCTTACCGTCGCTCTCATTGGGGTTAAACATCTGTTTTTAAGAAGAGACATTATTCTTGAAGCAGAGTTTCAACTGGCAGGATGCTGTGTAAACCAGCTCTGGAGTAATTAAGCTAAAACTAGATAAAAAATATATTCATTTTGCAATTAATATAAAAAAAATCTATTTTTTTTCCTACCCATAACTTCCGAGCCATATGTATTTCTAATATTATACAAAATAAGCTTAAAAAATTTGAAAATTCATTAATTGTCACAATCAATTGTTAAAATAACTGTTGCAGCCCTATCTATAGTCGAGTAGTTGTTTTTTTTTAACCATAAAATCCTGAGTTCAATCAACCATTTTCATTTTATTGGTGGTTTTCTGTGTGAAGAAAATTTGAGAAACGTGTCGCTCTTGGAAGCGTTCAGATCCGTCTCAGAAAACTGGTTGGCAAACATCTGAAAGCAGATGGCTTCTCCTACAACATGATATCACCAAAAATATGAATCAGAATCCGTTCTGGTGTTTAAATGGTCAGTCACAGCTAAAAATAAAAATCCAGCTGGTAGGAAGCAGTTGGATGAGTAATTATCTCACAATCACTTTTAAAAGCATTCATTGAAAATGTTCCCCTCTTTGGGTTTTGTTCTGGGCTTTGACTCGGGCGCTCTGACAAATGAACACGTCGTGATGTAAATCAGTTGTAACGCTGGCTGTATGTAGCTCCTCCAGGGTTACCATGGCGACGTTTGTCTGCTTCTCTTAATCGATACTGTGTTTGACTGACTTGTCAGTTTTGGTCAGGAGTAGCCTTTAAAAGTAAGTAGGACTGAAACGTCCAGTGACTTTTTCCAAATAATGATAAAAAATTGGAGCCCATAATTTTATCTATTAAATAAGGTTGATGGAAGAAGGGCTTTTAGTTGCTTTGAATAAACTAAAAGACTTTCTAGACCCAATTAACTGGGAAAAAAATACCCAAAAGTAAGGAAACTGTCCAACCAAAACAAACTGCCACGTTGTTTCATTAAAATATTGCATATCTAATTTATGGATCAAAGAAATTCACATCAAAAATTATTTTTGCACTTTAAGTTGGCCTCCGACTACTTTCAACTTTGGGATTCTCTACAACAACTCTGTGAAGAAAATTGTACAATGAGTTACAACAACATTTAATTTCCCTGTGGGATTAATCATTTCTTTCATTTTCTTTACCCCTTCCAAAGACTTTTAAAGGTTCTGCCACATCCTTCCACGTCCAGAACCTGCAGCCCAGCAGCGACTACCGTTTCCGCGTGTGCGCCATCCGGCAGTGCCAGGACGCCACGGAGCTGAGCGGCCCCTACAGCCCCACCGTGACCCTCTCTCAGCAGCGGAGCGACGCGGCGGCAGGCGGCGGCACGGCGGGGCCCGGCTCCCGGACCGGCACGGAGTCCATCAGAACCAGACAGAGCCTCACGGACGAGCAGTGCGCCTTCCTCCTCCTCATGGTTTTTGCCGTAATCGCCATCCTCATCGCTTTTGTCATCCAGTACTTCGTCATTAAGTGAGGAGTCAGCGCCGCCTGGCTGCAGGATTATAGCTTTATTCTCCCCCTCATCCCCTCCATCTCTCTGTTGTTTTGTGTTCTCTGTTTTGTACTTTAACTGTTTTCCGGTTTGGACGGCTTAATCACGTTATCTGAACTGGGGTGCAGCAGCAGCAGGATGTGTGTGTTTATAAATGGAGGATGTAACATCTCATTTGGCACCTGTGATTCCTTCCGGACTCTCCTGACTCTGTCACCCCGCCCCAAAGTCATGCATTCAGCTCAGATTTCTAATCTATAGCGATCAGCCGCCTGTGCAGAAGGAACTCTGAAAGCCTATTGGTTCGTTTTGGGGGTTTATTAAATGTATAGAAACTGTCCATATTTATATTTCCATTTCTGTGTCCAGTATGAAGCTGTTTTTTCATAGATGTGTTCCAAAAAAAAAAGAAAAAAAAAGTTTGTAGGTTCTGTCTTTAGCCGACGTGCTTTTTGACTGTGGGACCTGAAGGGCCAGTGTTTGCACAGTGAGGTGTGTGTGCGTGTGTGTGTCTCCAGGTGTGTGTACTCTTATGTAGTTCGTGCCACAGCTCAGACGGCTGGGAGGGCTTCTCGCCCAGATGAAGGAACCTAACTCCACACCCCACTCTACTCCGTGCGGGAGTCACAGAAAATCTCCCTTTCACATTATAGAGCGTTCATTTAGCACTTTTCAATCTTTCTCAAGTTCGGAATGTTCAAGGATGCAACAACAACTGGAGAAACGTTCGTATATTTTTGTACAGCGAGGACACGAGGCTCGGCGGGTTTGTGGAGGAGAAAAAAACCCAGAATCAAAGCGTAAAGTTAAACAGAAACCAAACTAACAGTGAATTCTAATTATTTTTACTATCATATAGTTATACTGTAGCTTGTTTTTACAATCATGCAGCTGCTTTTCTCTTAAATATTGTTGTTCAGCACAAAAAATGTACGCTTTCTCATATGTTTTACTTTTGTTTTCTCCTTGGTAATTGATTTTTTGCACCTTAGTGGAAGAAAATCTTGACTGTCTGCATTTGTTTTTGGTCTTGTGATGCATTTTATAGAGCACACTTTGAGATTGTGCAAGCCCTACTTGTGTTTTGGGTGTTTTTAAAAGTCGTAGTATCGCATAACGTGTCACTGAAACAGCTCATCTATACGCGGGAATAAAAAGAAGAAGAAAAAAATCTGTACACCAGTTGTTTCAGAGGCCTTAATTGGAGAGAGGGGGGAAAAAACAGTATCTTTTTTTTCTTCTCTTAAGTTTTGATCTCTTTTTTTAGTGTTAAGAAATGCTAAAATGTGTTTTATTTCCTTTTATTTTGCAGCATTCATTAGGAGTTAACATGTAATCCTGAGAAAAATGAAAAGTAGTTCTTTATATTTAGATTTTTCTTTTGTTCCTTTTTTCGGTTCATACATGTGTGAAGTATATTTTTTTATAATATTGAAGTAATATATGTTAATACTCTCCACAGAAGATTAAAACAATCCTGAGTAGTCATGAATCATGGAATGCAAGTGATGGATACATAAATGTGTTACAATGCAAATCTAAAATTTGCCTTTTCTCTGTACGTTGAGTATTTGTAACAGATTGCTGACACTGGGTCGTCTTCAGTGCTGATCTGGCTGTGAGGTCTAGTGTTGTTTAGCAGATCTCCGCTGCTGCCGCTGTAAAAGAAATAAAAATAATAATAGAAACGAAACGCAGGTACCTTGCAAAACATCCTGAGTAATTACATGATTTGGTCTTTCAGACATTCTAACGTCTCTTCTTTGTCACTGAAATGATTCAAATTCCTATTTTTGATAGCGATTGCAAAGTGTGCCATTTTAACACCTCTTCACCGTTGGGCTTGCTGCCTTTTGGCTGGAGAGATTTAAAAAAGGAAACAAAAACAAAAAAAAACACAAAAAATGAGTAAAATATGCACAAAAATAAAAGACCATTTTTATGTAATTTTAATGTTTGCAGTTACCTCATACACCGTACATTCCAAAAAGATTTGTTATACTATACATACTACCAGACATATCACTTTACAATGTTCGTTATGGGAAAAATGTATAATCATAGATATGTATCTAAAGTGTATCTGTATAGCCATGATATCTACAAAAGGATCCATGCACAATAAAAGATTTATAATTCTTCATCATGGTTGAAGTTTGAGCGCGTCTCTTTGGCTTCCTTTTGCTTCTAAACAGAAACACCTAAAACATCTTCAGAGTTCAGTCAGTTTTACGTCAGCATTGAGACTTTATTAGTCCACGTAGCTTTGTTGTCTCATTTTCAAAGACTTATAGGGCGGTATTATGCGTTTTCCATGCACGATCAATTAAATGTCACCGTCATGTCCAAGTATAGCTCATATGTTGGACAGTTTCACCACATGTGAACATGAATAAGAAGTCTAGATCCGTTTTATGGCATATAATTGTTTGAACGTAAATAATGACAAATAATGTTGGTGCACCTCCCTTTGATATTAGATGTCTCAAATCAAGAAACTACACCTGAAAGCATTTTTCGAACAATCCTGGACCACTGAGCGAAAAGTTGTCGGCTCCTCAGGAATCTTCAGAGTTCATCCTGAAGACACTGAAAAAGATGCGGCAGCGCCTTCTCTCAGCCCGAACACGCCGTGATGGATGAGGGTGAAACTGGGCCCGCTTCTTGTTCCCCCCCCTGCATTGTTCTCGGCGTTGGCTCTTGGTGAGAGATGGATTGGAAACTCCTGAAAGAAAACACGCCAGTTTTCTCCTGTTGTGTTGCTTTGACAGAAGCAAACGGCAACAGAGCGGGCGAGAGGAGAGGGCTCCTGCTGACCCTCTGAGGTTTGAGTAGTTCATCCTGAGGTGGGTTACTTCAGTTCACGCAATAAACTCTGAAGTCGGTGTCTCTTGCGGCAAAGGTTTGTTTATTTGGAAAAGCTCTGACTCAACAGAAGACGGCAGACACGCAGTCTTCGGTGACTGATGCAGCTGCTGCAGACATAAAAATGATAGAAACCTGTTGATCAGAAACTAAAAATACATCCCTGCTTGACGCATAAGCCTGAGCAGCCAGTTACTTTCCAGAATCCTCTCCTAAAATAATACAATTTTAAAAAAAGATTTAAAACATGCATTTCAAAACTGAAACCTGGCGTTGAATTGGACACTTGTTTGTTAAATACTCTAAAATGTATTATTAAACAAACATAAAAATAATCTTTATATATAAATTGTACATATTCATCCCTAACTGCTTTTTAAAATATATACATTGTATTTTCTATTTCTAACTTAAAGCAGGAAAATTATTAATATAGTTGTTTTAAGTTTGCATTTCAGTTTTTTTTCCTGAATCTTGTATTGACCTTTATTATTATATATATATATATATATATATATTTTTTTTTTTATCAATACTATCCCAATTTTATGCTGAGTTTACTCTCATCATTAATTCAGCGCAATATCAACTAATCAGACACAAAAGGGTTTGCACTGATTAAAACTGACAGGCTTTTAAAGAAATATATACATGTATTGCATTGATATAGCTAACAATATGTAAAGAAGTCTACAAGTTGGAAACTGTAGATGAATTTGTAATATTGTCACAATTTAAACTTAATGTTTCTATTATATTTATTAATAATAATGATAATCTCTGTCTGATGTTTCATGTAGAGGAGAGCCTTCATAATGGGGGCCTGGGTTTGCTGTAGAACCTTAAAATCCCTCTTTGCCCTCATGTGTCCTGTCAGCATTTGATTATGATCATTACTCACACACACACACACACACGCACACACAGCAGGCAACCCCTGCCACACACGCATACACACACACACACACACACACTGATGTTCCGTGACTCCTCAGGGTGTTGCACAGGAGGCGCTGCTTTCATTATCTCTCCGTGTGCCGTAATAGGACTCTGAGCATCAAGGCGGGCGCTGCCACTTCATGTGAACCCCCCTCAGCTGCTGCTGCTCCTGAACGCCACACGGAGACCAGGAAAAGTTAGGAAGGTCGGAACAACTCAGTTTTTCAGGTAAAGACGACAATAAATATTCATTCTTTGGACTTTTAGGATTTTTTAAAAAACGTATTTACTACAACATTTTATATCACATTGATTACTATTGCATTCCATCTGTGATTTACAGGAATTACTTGCTGTATTGAGCTGTCGTTTGTTGACAAATATCCGATGTTTAGAAGTTATCAGTCTGAGTACAAAGTTAGTTCAGTGTGTATAAAAGTTCAGTAGAACCAGTGAAAGACTAAAATAATTTAAGATTGATTGCTTGAATTAAAACCAAGAGCTCCAATCAACGGCGGGTCTCAACAAATCAGAATTTTACCATTTTATTCATTTTAGTGATTCAGCTTCAAAATTACACATTATAAAAATTTAATGATACAGATTATTTCAATATAAAAGTTGAATTCATTTTCTTAGTAATTCAGAAGACTAATAAAAACGTATAATGCAAAAATCGTATCCCTAGAAAGAAACATATTAAACTACTTTGAATAATTAACTGAGCTGAGTTGTAAGTCAAATGTTTTCTTTTATGTTTATTGATGATTTTAACTTTGTCACTTGACAGAATTACCAGTATATCTTAAATGTATTGATGATTTTCACAGTGGAAATTGACAAATGAAATATCTGTTACTGTTTTTTTCTTCTTATCTCTTATCTTATGACTATTTGATGTGGTGGTGATATTTTTATGATGTAAAGCTCCTTGAACTGCCTTGTTGCCGAGATGTGCTAAACAAATAAAGTTGACTTAAAACAAAGCCCTTGTTTGGTTTCCTGATCATTTTCTTTCTCACCACTGTAGCGTCCAGATTTCCCAGTGTGCCACCCAGCATTGAGTGGGACTGTTATGCCCTGGGCCCGACCTCCAGTTGACCTTCATGCTGGCACAGCGGAGGCCATGGACCAGTTCAACACAGACGACCACCACTACGAGGGCTCCCTGTTCCCCACCTCCACCCTCATCCCTGTTACAGTCATCTGCATCCTCGTCTTCATCATCGGCGTGACCGGCAACACCATGACCATCCTCATCATCCAGCACTTCAAGGACATGAAGACCACCACCAACCTGTACCTGTCCAGCATGGCGGTGTCTGACCTCATCATCTTCCTCTGCCTGCCCTTTGACCTCTACAGGCTGTGGAAGTACGTGCCGTGGGTTTTCGGGGAGGCCGTGTGCCGCTTCTACCACTACATCTTTGAGGGCTGCACCTCGGCCACCATCCTCCACATCACCGCGCTGAGCATCGAGCGCTACCTGGCCATCAGCTTCCCGCTCCGGAGCAAAGTCATGGTGACCCGGCGCCGGGTCCAGTACATCATCCTCGCCCTGTGGGGCTTCGCCCTGGTCTCCGCTGCCCCAACGCTCTTCCTGGTGGGGGTGGAGTACGATAACGACACGCGCCCCGACTACGACACGGGTCAGTGCAAGCACACCAGCTACGCCATCAGCTCCGGACAGCTGCACATCATGCTGTGGGTGTCCACAACCTACTTCTTCTGCCCGATGCTCTGCCTCATCTTCCTCTACGGCTCCATCGGCTGCAAGCTGTGGAAGAGCAAAAGCGACATGCAGGGGCCCTGCACTCTGGCCCGGGAGAGGTCCCACAGACAAACAGTCAAGATCCTGGGTGAGTGAGGCGAAGGCAGGGGAGGTTTTAGTGAAACTTAACACTGCAGCGGAGTTTAATCAACCATGTGGAGCTCAATTTTTAAAAGTGACTCAGTGGAAACGTCCCAGAAAGCTTAACTGCTTTACTCCAAGGGACACATGCAATCAGTGAAATGGGAGCGAAAAAGGAGAAATTCACAGGGTTCCTCCACAGTCACTAACAAATGAACTGTTAGCTTAGATGAGGAGAGAAAAGCAGAGAAAATGTTTCATTTTGTTCATCCATTCCTCTATCCATCCATCCATCCATCCATCCATCCATCCATCCATCCATCCATCCATCATTGATTCATGCTTGTGTTCCTTACTTGAGTTTTTTGTTTTTTTCCATCTTCCACATATGAAGTCACTTCACCCATTGTTATGTTTGCAAACTTCGGCAGAGGTTTAGTCAATAGCTGTTCATTAACTACCTTCTAAAAACGAAAATCAATATTATTTGAGTCATTTTCCTCAGTCATAAGTTCAAAAACGTGCTGATCCAGAGCTGATTTAACACAATAAGATTGGATGAACCTGGATGAAAAATTGTTGCATTTACTGGTTTTATAGCTTAGCATTTTTTTTTTACAATTATCAGATAAATAAATTAAGACAATAACTTTATAGATACTACAGAACTAACAGCAGATTTTTCAAAGCTCCACAGCTCCTCTCTAATTAACCAAAAGGTAATCCTCGCAGAGTCTGCACAAAAGATTTGTTTCCACACCGTTTCACCAAAAGAAAACACCCCGTAAAATCATCCTCATTTCCTGCTTTTCATCCCCTGAAACTAAAACAAACAGATTTTGGGTAATGACAGCGCTCTAATCTTGCCTTTTGTAGGGGGGAAAGGCTTTTAAAGCTGAAATCCCACCTGTTTGCACAGTCAGTTTGCCTTTCGGCGCGGCTGAAGCAGTAAAAATGCCATCCTGACAGACTGGAATCCAGGACTTCTGGTGTCCTGCACCATCAGGAGCTTTATCCGGCGGCTCCACGGGGCCACATGCGCCACCACGTCGCGCTTCTTGGGCTCTTGACTTGATGAAGAGATTGAGAAAGAGAGCTGGTGCCATGTGCTCTGTTGTTGATATGATCTGGTTAATTAGTCGGTTTAGTCTCAGGCTAATCATGCCCTGCCGCTGCTCATGCTGATTATCTTCATTTGAAGCTCTGGAACATTGCGCAGGATGTGAAAGAGCGCGGCCGTACCAGAGCGTTATTTCCACATGTTTCATCAGGATGCATCCATTATAATATTACCGCAGTCCTGGTAGCGTTTATTTTTAATTCGTATGTCGTAACTCTGGCATCCACTCACTCTGTGCCGACTGTTGTTGTTTTTTAAAGTAATTAGGTCAGACACACCTCCCTTTAATTACAGGACTGACATTTACTGTCCTGACAGAAATTAGTGCCTCCATTAGAAACTGGTGAGGGTTTTATCTGCGGGGGCTTCTTGATCAATACTGGTGACTCGGTGATTAGCTCCCACATCACTCTCTGTGTTCTTTGCTGGATTTGTGGCGATTATTCTGCACGCTAGACATTCATCCTCTAGCTGACTCCTTTACTTCCATTTTTCATGAAAAATAAATGTTATTGCTGAAGCTGGCTGCATATGTTGCTGCGTCGCTCGCAAAAGTATACATACGCCTTGAGTTTGTTTTAGTTTTTTTTTTACATGTTCTATGTTTTTATCTGGTCTTGTGTGATGAATCAACACAATCCGTGTAGAGAAAGAGCTTTTTTTTTTTTTTTGCTTTGCTTTTCTTAATCAGTAATCTTAATATATCTATAAACAAGTGGCTGAAGCTCCTCATACAAACTACGCCACATTTCAGCGCTTCTAAGAACTGTTATAAACGGCGTAATGAGGAGCATTGCTGCGACGACGCGCTGAAGACAGTGTCTGAAAGAGTAGGAGCTTCTTAAAGAGACAGAGGCCAATTTCAAGTCGCCAAAATATGAGGTCAAATTTATTTTATGACTAAAAAACTGCATTTTTAGAACTGAAGGCAACATAGCTGCGTGTGCTGACAATCCTGTCAGACGACTGACTGTTGAGCGTTGTTGTTTGATAGCTTGTTTCACAGATTTGAAACAAACTATCAGTCAAATCCTTCTGTCACCTCCAAGAAGAAGGTGGTGGAGACCCAACTGGACTTAATGGCTTTTTAAATGAGTTAAAACCATCTGTCTTATTTCCCAACGTAATTTATTATGTTCTGTTTTTTGCTTTGGTTCCTTTGCGGTCGCGTACTGTAACTTTTTGCAGTGAAACAAACACTTGCCGACTGATTTCAGCTCTTGAGTTCTCTTTGGCTGTAACTTTAAGTGTCTTTTTTATTTTTTCATTTAGCTTCTTGTTCTGATCTACTCCGTCTTCTGCCTTTCAGTGGTGGTGGTGCTGGCCTTCATCATCTGCTGGCTGCCTTACCACATCGGCAGAAACCTCTTCGCCCAGGTGGACGACTACGAGACGGCCATGCTGAGCCAGAACTTCAACATGGCCTCCATGGTGCTCTGCTACCTCAGTGCCTCCATCAACCCGGTCGTCTACAACCTCATGTCCCGGAAGTACCGGGCCGCGGCCAAGCGCCTCTTCCTGCTGCACCAGCGGCCCCGGCAGGCCAGCCGCAGCCAGAGGCAGCTCTGTATGACCGATCACATCTCCACGCTGAATGAAAGCCTCACCGGGGTCTGAGATTCTCTACGGTTTAGGGTTCAAGATCAAAAGAGGATTCTCAGTGAGGATGTGCAGAAAGCGGATGAGAGGGGAAACAGGGCTTTTCAATGCAAAAATAATAACAATAATAATGATCTGTCTTAATGGCCTTCTGATTACTATAATCGCCTATAATGTCACAGTATAGTTCTTGAGATACCTTTATGCAGTCAGTGTTCAGTATTATTTGCATCTGGTATATATCTGTAAATTCAGCTCACTTATCTCCGTTGTTTTTGGATTACATTAGAGACTGTCTGTTATTAGGAGGAAAGCATGACTGTTTATGTGTCATTTATGCTTGTTGGTGTGTCGCTAGGTTTTCTGTAATGTACAGTGAGTTAATTATGTTGGTGAATCGTTCCGCCTTTTCGTATTTTGTCGTGCTACAACCACAAACTTCAATGTATTTTCAGGATTTTAGGTTCATTTTTGCACCGTCACACTCAAGTTTCCACTCATTCTTCTTTACAAGACAGTTCAAGCTCAGTACAATTCATCAGACGGCATCTGTGAACATCAATATTTATGTGTTTTATAGTGAGATTTAGGTCAGTACTTTAACTAGGCCATTGTAACAAGTGAATATGCCTTAATGTAAATCTCTGTATTCCAGCTCTAATTGCATATTTTGGATTGTTTGTTTTACTGGAAATCTCAAACCATTTACAGTAACAAGAGGTTTAGTTCCATCCCCACATCACGATGCTGCCACTGCCATGTTAGCTAATGAGTATGGCATATTCAAGGTCATGTGCAGTGTTAGTTTTCAACCACACAAAGTACCTTAAATGTAGGCCAAACTTTAAATGAAATTCTTTTTCCTTACAAATATCTCCTTCTTGTTTTCAGTTTCAATCCCAATTAGACTGTATGGAGAAAAGCATTCCCACAGCATGATGCCGTCACCACTGTGTGCCACTGTGAGAAAACATCCCATCATCCTGAAATCCTGTCAGTGCAAGATTAGATGCAACATGCATTAGGGATTTTCATTTTAATTTCTCTTTCACATAGGCCAGACATGTTTAGTGTTGACAGAATCTGCTACTTTAAATAGTCTTTTCTTTTTTGTTTGGATGATGGGTTGAGCCGTTAACAATGCCTTTATCTTTGTTCCTTAGTCTTCATGATGATATGTTTTTTTTCAAATGTTGTTCTGAAAAATCGACACCTTCACAAATGGCAACTATTTGCATTTTATTTAGGAGCGTAAGAGTAAAGAAGAGTGAAGAAAGTTAAATGCAAAAGCACACCACACTTTTCAGATTTTTATAGGTGTAAAATATTTAAAATCATGTAAAAATGTGTCCTCATCTTTACAGTTATGTTTCACTTGTGCTGGACCAGCACAGGGGTCTGCAACCTGCGGCTCTTTGGAGTCTCAACTGTGGCTCTTGCGAAACCAAAAAGGAAATCTTTTTCATCATGAATCCAGTGCAAACTGGTCATTTTAGGAGTACATTCTTATGCAAAATCTACTTTTAACATCTGCAACAGGTTTTCAAAAGTAACTTAACTTCAAACTATGCTGCCTATTTTTCCCAATTTTAAATATTCATTGAAAAGGCTCATCTCATTCTACATTTTATCTTCTTCTGTGCAGTATACATTTTGTATAAACACCTCAAAATATAAATAGACTTTGGTTTACTTTTGCTAGCTTTCACAATGAAATTTTATGTAGTGCATATTTAGAAGCATTTTTGAGTTTCACTTTGTAGCAGCGGGGGTATAAAACCCCAACAAAATACACAGGAGCTTGGGGTGCAACATGACAAAACGGGGAAAGGCGAAGGCGGGTGGATACTTTTACAAGGCACCATAAGACGGAAACATTTTTAATCATACTGTTTGTTTGAGATTCACAGGAAAGAAAACGACAAAATAAACCTGCCAGCAGGTTTTTACCAGCTGTGGGGGTGTGTATGTGTGTGAAAACATTGAATATAAACTTGATAAAAGCATTTTAAAATCAAAACGGGGAACCTTTGGCGTGTGAATGTGAGCTTGTGTGTGAGAGACGCTGGCGCCACCTGAGCCCAGAGGTCTGAGGCCTGCGTACGTGCCGGCTGTCGCATGTAATCTGTCACAGCTATTATATTAAATGTTCTCTGGGTTGCATGTATGCCTCCAGCCAACGTCCCTGCATCACCATATTCAAAGTAACAGCTGCCCTCAGTGCTTTTCCAAGAGAACCACAGAGGCTTAGATCGATTTTCTTTTTCCACAACTTGAGTCATCCCATCAGTTTGGTCAATTTATTTATTGAATTAGAAGTTGTGGTTTTTTGTGTCTCATCTGCTCCCGAGAGAAGTGTAATGTTTGAATTACGTGTTCCATCCTAAAAAAGGAAAAAATAAATAAATTCCCACATAGAACAACCTTGAACTTTCTCTGTCGACGTCCCGGCTGTTTGTTGTTGGGTTTTTTTTTTGTGAGGAGCTGTCAGGATTTTGCCGATGAATCATCAGGCCTTGGTTTGCACAAATACAAAGAGACGCAGTCGCTCTGGGCTGACTCATCCACTCTTTTTTTTTCTGTTGTTTTTTTTTTAACAGAGTCATTCAACTCTTTGCCAGAAAAGCTAAAGGAGCTTGTTAAAGCTCATATCTCACAGCAGACTAACCTGACATCACCCAGGGGAAAGATCAACAAGCAGCACGACCCTTCTCTGGGTTCTTTGCTTTTTTTTTTCCTTTTTTTTTTCTCAGATAATGAAGAGCTGCGCTACAAGTGCTTTGTCGATATACCTGCCCTGGAGCCTTCAAAAATCATTTTTAAGTTCATGCAGCTTTCATTTCAAATTCATGACTTATCTCAAATAAAAAGTCCTAATTTACCCACTGCAGGCGATGCTGTTCAATTTTACACATAGGGTTTTGAAACGCTGTTAGACAAAAATAATTCAAATTGAAAAAAACTTTATTGATTCCAAAGGGAAGTGAAATGTTGTAACTCATATTTTTCAGGCTTTCTTAAGGAGTTGTTGTAGATGCTGACGGCTGTGGGGCAGACAGGATCAGCTGTAGCAGTCTGTGTTACAGCACAGAGACGAAAACCTGTTGCAGAGCTCTCCTGACCACAGACTGGGGTAATGTTTCATTTGTCAGCAGCACAATGACCCAAAGCGCTTTGCAGTTTTTCAATCCAACATGAAATTAAAATTATATTTGCTCAGATATTTTTATTTTTAAAAATATGTGTAAGCACAACTACATCTTTGTTACTAAGTGTTAATAACTCAATTTTTAAGGTTTAGAAAATTTTTAAACTCCATGGAAACAACTGGGTTGCTCTGCTCTATAGAAACAGGGTTTAAGGCAATGATTAATGAGCAAAGGACTGAAAGGGGGGTGAATCCCTCATTTCCACTCTTGAACCTGGGGCAGGATCTGTGATGCCGTGGGCCTGTTTCACTTCCAAAACTCTGGTGAACATTGTTAGAGTTTTGTTGTAAATAATAAACAATACTAAAATAACCCCAAGGCTGATTTTACTGTTAAACAAACTTAAAGAAATTTTTGATTTTAAATAAAATGCATAAAATGCTAGTAAAATTACTTTCACAGCTGGTCCTCCACATAAAAACCTGAATAATTCATTTTTGAAATATGATGGTACGAAGTTATTTTCCTTTCTTTTATTACAGTGTCGTTATATTTCCCACCGCCAGAGGGCGGCAAAGTTTGCGCCAGTTACATAAACGCGCCGAAGTAATCAGGGATTTTAAAACTTAAAAAGACAGTCAGATGTAAAGTAAAACAACGAGCATATATTAGATCATAATACACAATAAAATAAATGTATTTAAATCTATAAAAGAAATATATTTAATCTATGCCTTTAAGACATCTTTATCAGTTTCTCCTTCCAGTTTACTTCCGCAAATTATGATGAGCACATGCTGTTTTCCTGTTTTGCTCCCTCAGCCATGAGCGTGACTGGGTGAAGCTGAAGTGAAATCCAGAACATTCTTTAAACCGCACTCAGCACTACAGAACCTGGACTTTACTGTCACTGTTTTTTACTTTCATTCGGCTCCATGCTGCTGTGTCCTTTTCTCATCCCTTCTCTCTATTTCAAAAGCTTTTCCCACCACAGAATGGCATTCATCTCAAACCTGAACAGCTCACTGTGAACTCTGCAACAAGGGGATGAGTAAGAAAAAAAAACCTGAAATGATCAACTTTAAGCAAGAAACCCTCTCTGTAGCCTCCTTTTTCCTGACTTTTTTTTATTATTTTTATTAACTATAAATAAGAATGAAGATCATAGTTTTACAATTTTATTAGCAGAGCTGAAATATTTATCAGTCTGTTATCCAAAGTGGCTTTATATTTATTTTATAGTGGCTTTTGAACCAATGGGAGGAAAACATTTTCAATCACATTTGATTGAAATGTTTCTGCTGTCTGAGGAGCCAAAATGCTTCACTGTTTTATAGAAGTACTTTGCCTTATAGGCTGGACAGGGAAGCTAATGGGCAATCTGTCTGTCTTACATTAATAGAAAAGCTCAATAAACTCTAATAGTAGATTAGATTTCAGATTTCCAAAGGAGCTGCACATGTTCACAATGTCTGATGGGAAAATCTAAATAAACTCTTAAGCATACAGCCTGAGGTGCAAAGCAGATAAAAGCGCATTCATGTGCAAGAGTGGCCCACCCAAAGTCCACACATAAAACTTCATTAAAAATCTATACCAAGACTTATAAACTGATGTTTATAAACATCAAATATGTCGATGCTCTCCATTACCAAAGCATTGTGAAATGTTTTAGCCTCTAGTTTATCTCTGGATGATTTTCTACAGCTGGTTCCAAAAAGTACTGACTTTATTGGGGTGAATGAACTCCACCGCACAGGAGACAGTTTTCTGTTTATGCAGCTTATTTAAACCATGAATTATTTTTCACCGACTTCACAGTCTGTGTGGATCTAAAATTCCTGAAAAGTTTATGGATGCAATGTGACAAAATGTGGAAAAGAAAAAAAAAAAAAAAGCTCAAATAGGGCGGCATATATGCACGTTTGATGCTGACAACATGAAATTATGCTCTTGTCTACAATGCTTTTGTCTGACATGTGGTCTGCACAGGCAGTGTTGTATATCTAAAACCAAACCATGCACTGTCCAGGTACTTAACACAAGAAGCAAGAAAAGCAGGCTGGACAGAAAAGGGGGAAAGAAATGCAACAAATTAAATTAAATAAGATTAATAAAAACGTAACAGTTGCTCTGATGTGAAGTTAATTATATTGTCTTATTGTTCGTTTTAAATCAACATGTTTTTATTTAACTACAGCATAAATACTAGAACGAACTTCAATTATGTCAACTCAATCTACTCACTCACTAACATTTCAGGCATAGATTGTGTCATTATACTGATCACTTTATTTGTCTGTGTTAACGACACGTCCATTCAATATGTCATTAAAATACATGTATCATCAAGCAGACAGTATCTACATCATCATCTATACTACGATTTTTTTTTAAAAGAAAACCCTAAAAAAACTTTGCCTTTTTCTTCTTTTTTTTTTCCTCCATAGCTGTTAACATGTGAATTAGCACTAAAAGAAAGTAATTTATTCTCGCAATATTGGCGCTGTGTGAATACGCTGAATTGAATTGAACTATGCATGATTTCTGATTAGAAATAACTTAAATGAAGCTAAAAGGAAGCGCATGTGAAATGCTTCGCACGTTTTAATGGCTTATTTATCAGCTTGAACGCAGTAATGAAGGGGCTTTTAGTTTGAAAGTCCTCACGGTGGGAGTCAAATGCGCGTAGAAAAGTATAGCGGGGCCCCTCCCTCTCAGTCCATGAGGCTGATTTGGCTCCAGATATAAACACAGAGCTGCTGTTCTTCGCTTCTCCTCACTTTCCTCTCAAGCTGCGCGCAGTTTGTTCCTAAAGACCGAGGCGGAGGGAGAACAACGACTCCTGGCGCATTCCCAGGATGGAGGTAGAAACTATTTAAATCTCTGTTGCAGCCTTCTCTTTACAACCAGATGTTTTTAGACATTAAAGTGGAATTGAAATCGAAGCATTGCATCCCAGGAGATTGATGGTTGAAGTTGAAGTATTTAAAAATACTGCTTTAATTTTTATTTTATTTTATTTTTTTGGAAGAGTTGAGATTGTTTTCTTTTAATATTTAACAGTTTATGGTTGAAGAGTTAGAGATGAGCGAGAGCATTTAGGATATCAATGCTTTTCACATTATTTTCGGCTTCTTATGCAGAGCAGCACATGAAATGCAAATAATAACACATTAACACACATTTAGGGGAGAGAAGATTTACTGAAAACTTAGTAAGTTGAGATGCTCAGTGATTTTAAGACTAATCTTGTAGCGCGTTACCAAAGCCTAAGTGGAAGTAAAAGGAGATGACAGAGCATCTTTTATGAATTCCTCAAGTTACATAAACCTGCACAGCGTCCCCTCTTCCTCTGAAGAGCAGAGGCTGAAACAGAAAAGCTGTTTCTTCTGAGTAGAGGAAATGTATGGCTTGCTCATAGTTTTTGAGAGTCTCCTCCCTGTTTAAAAACAGAAGCTCCCTCAGACCTTTTCACGTCACTCTCAAGAGTTTCATGCAACGTGAAAAGTAGGAAGAGAAACGCCCAATTTCTTTCCTCCACAGCACATTAGGAAGTGCGGAAGTAATATGCAAAACTGCTCCCACAAAGCAAAAATCACTCAGTTTGAGGTTGAGGCTCTGCTTTGCTTCTCCTTAGACTCTGAACTGCATGTAGAAGCAGATCCCAGGTGGGTTTACATTTTATTTGTAAAGTCTTTTTCTGCTGAAGATGCGCAAATTATGCCTGAATCATCTTCAGATGTTTTTATTGGGATGACATGTGATCCGTAGCTGTTCCATCAGTTGAAGGATGCATAACTTTTGTTTTCATATATTGAGCGGTCAACAAATTCTCCCACCTGAGCTGTGGATATTTGCAGCTCCTCTAGAGTTAACGTGTGCTACCTCACTGCTTGCCTGATTCACTGAAGAATTTTTTACACAAAACTACCATGGAAGGACTGTCCGAATATTAAGGATTTTTGTTGATCAGAAGATTTTGAATGTTTCTCTCAGTTTCCGTACGAGTAGTTTATGTTTATCAAATCTGACACAATCGACCAGCCTTCCTATTTTTTCCTCATATTGGAACATCGACGTGATTCCAAACTGGACATTTATAGAGTTTTGAGTGGGCACCTGAGGATTTTCCACAGGGGCAGATTTCATGCTGTGGTGCTTTTTTTCCCTTCTTCTTCTTTGATGGAAACACTCCACCACAAGTGGGGCAGGGAGTATTTTGGAGATACTTTGCCAACCATCTGGCGAGCACATTTATTATGTAATGCATAGTAAAGTCAATGTATAACAGCCAGTGCCAGCTGCACTGCTAATGAGCTAGTTTTTCCCTTTGCTGCTCTGCTGCACTACGTCATCTGAATTGTGTCAAAGCACGATTATAAACAGGTACTCTGAGCTGTTCTCGCATAATTAAAGTTCCTCATCACTGGAGCAAATAAGACTGCATTTCTGGCTGATTCATTGCAGGGTTACTCTTTTAACTTTGAGAAGATAAAAAAAACAATATCTAACTTTACTGAGTTGTGATGAATACCTGAAAATCACACATTGAGCCATCCAGCGATGTCATATGGCACTGATGTTTCATGTATTTTGTAGGATTGTCTTGCTTTTTTTCTCTCTCACTCTGTCTCTGAGAATATTTGCAGACTTATGTTCACACATCTTAACTGTATTCTGCTCTGATGTAAGCTGTGGAAAATGCCCCAAAGGACACAATTACATGCTTTTTTCCAAACTCTTTGTGTTTTCTCTGCAGTATTTCTCATGCTGTCTACAACAGTTTCCCAGAAGATAACCTGAAATAGCTTTCTGTCTTCTTTTGCTGAACACTTTTGTCACTTTGTTTGTATTCCATGTCTCCAGACAGGTACAGATTTGCACAGCAAAAAAAGAAACTTTAAAAAGATAGCACCAAGGTGTTTTTTTATTTTTTATTTTTTTTACAAAACATACAAAGCAGTAAAAAAAAAAAAAGATGGTGCAGACTTTGAAAACACATGTAAGCTTAGGAAGCGTTACCATGTGGGATAAAGTGTGTTCAATTTGTTTTTCAACCTAATAAGGGAATCAAATGCCTTGGCTTGACAAATTGTTAGTGTAAGCTTCAAAATAAAGTCTCAGAAATGGTTTATTTACATTCTGCATTCCTAAGTAGCTTCAATTCTGCAGTGTTATGATGGGATGTCTTAATTTCTTGTCCCAAATACTAACCTGAGTCAGTTAAGGTGATTCAATACAACCAGTCTTCTCATAAAATCACTACCATGTACAGATTTGACAACCCTGTAACTTTACAGTGTATTAAAACAACACATAGCATCAGTACTATAAGATCTACATGTGGTCTCAGTATTTTTGAATGTGCATCATCTTCCTCACTGCATCATCCATTTTAAATGACAACAAAAATTTTTGTCCCATTTGAAGTTTTTTCTGGAAAGATTAGATGAGATTATAGCAGAGGAGCTTTTTTTGTTGTTGTTTTTTCCCACAGACTTTGTGTCTCATGTTATGTTATGAGGGTATTGCGGTAGTTTTAACAAATATGTAAAAAACATTTCTTATAAAAGTTACATGCTGCATCTTTGAAATGAATCTGGACAAAACAGTGGCAACAAACAAAAAGGCATGCAGTAAATAAATCAAGCATAAAGAACTCAACGGTCTTGGCACCCAAAACAGAAATAAACTACTGCGGTGGTTTTTTTCATTTTTTATTTTTTTATTCAAATAGCAGAGTTTTCCATAGCAGACAAAACTTTTAAAAACGTCCAGCTGCATAATCATAGCACTTTGCTATGTATATCATTTAGTTGTTTAAATGTAAAATGAGTCTCATCACAGAAGACACAGCAGATCACAACACACAGACTGACACCAAGTTGCAGCAGCCATTAGAGTTTATCTTCAACTGCGACTGTAAAGGGATAAAAGTTCTTAAATAGTCATGAAAACATTCAGATTAATTTTGTAAAAATCAATGGATAAAAAAGTTAATATTGATACAAAACATATTTCGAAGACTCCCAGAACAACACCAGCTGGCACAGGGGCCTAAGCTTAATCAGGGACCAGATCAAGAAGATTCTTAAACCAAGCTGAAACACCCAAGCTTGCAAGGAAATCATTCATGTTTTGTGTGGGAAAAAATTAGGAACTATTAGCCTAAAACATACTTGCAGTGTTGCCTAGTTGCAGATGTATTTTCTCTATATTTACATCTTCTTGCTTCCTTTTTGTTGGAAAGTTTTTCCGTTTTGTGCCCAATCATTGTTTTTTGGGGGGGTTTTTTTAAACTCAAATCTTTAAACTGCATGATCTTTTATTATTTTCTTCTGTTTTTGTATGATTTTCTGTTTTTTTCCTGCTATTTCTACTAAAAAACAAACAAACATGTGGTGCTCTATCAGGAGCTGCTGCTGTCACTGGACACTTTAAGAGCCCAAAGCAGCATGTGGAGCACAGAGATACAGGCAGGAGGTGGGTTATGATCAAGATAACCAGCACAAGAAAAACACCCGTGCTGCTGCCATTCATGAATTAATGCAACAGAAAGATGCAGTTTCATTTAAACATACAGTTTATATGCATTATCTATCAAAATCACAATTTTTGGAGGAGCAACATTGTTGTCGTTCAATATTTGCTCGTATTTGAGCTCCTCATAGTCAGTTCTAAATGAATATATAGGTTAATTTAGTCGGAAAGAACCCCTGATAATTCTGACTGAGAGTAGGTGGAAATGACTAAAACAGACTTCATAAGTTCATAAATGACTTTCAGATCTCCCTACAGAGCAGTTAGCCCGCACTGCCTGCACCACCCTCTTCTAATTTTGGCATCTGGCCATTCTTCTTCCTTTTTTGGCAGAAAGGAGTGTAAAGATAAAGGCTGCAAGCTGCTACTTGTTTGCAAACACCATTTCACCTCTTGGTCATTTTTAACAATTTAATTGATACAATCTGCATATATAGTTATCTTTGTTGAGAAAACTTTTAATGAGTATAAAAGGAGACTTTAGGTCATTGTGGTCTGGATGCAGGTATAACTTTGATGTTTTCTGTAATCAGTGTGCAATCATAAGGTTTTCTTTTCACAAAACGTTGACTTTTTTCTCAGATGGGCGTCTGAGGGCCGTATGGGCGCTTTTAATCATTTCTACCTGTAACCTTTCAGTTTCAACAAAGCCTATAACCCTTTCACATAATGTAATGGTGGTTATGGGGATAAAACACTTATATTTTCCTACAGAACAGGATTTGTCTCTAATATTAGTGGTTTCTAAAAGACTGTCTTTTGGAATAAGGCTTCTTCCTCTCTGAGTGGCTTTTTCGCCCATGTCAATGTGGATAATAACAGTTTCCCCTATCAGCTTCCCATACTGTTTATACTTGTGTCAAAGGATGAAGGGCTTTTCCTATTATGTTTTTTTGAAGTGTTGCCTTAAAATACATCCAGTCATGCCTCCATTTACCTCAATTGTTATGAATTATCCTCATAAACATGTGAGAATATGTAAATATCTAGTTTCACCTTTACATTAAAACTATCCAAGCTGTTCTTGGTGTGTGTCTACCATCATCCTGTTTCTATTTTCAGGTCATCACCGTTATTTATTATAATATATATTTTATTATTTGACTAGCATACAGTACCAGAATGTGCTAGTAGCACCTCCCTGTTACCTCGGGGCCGCAGACTCCCATGGATGAGTTTAGCTCATCCACTGGTGAAGGACTACATTGTAAGAACTGGGGAAAAGAGAAAATTTCACTTGAGGTCTGGTTTAAAAACATCTCATGTTTTCCTGGAAAGGCAGCAGGCAATGGAAGTGCCAGTTTCTCTGAAACAAGTGCTGAGGCCAGAAGGAGTTGTTCTCTGTCATTGTTTCCCTGCGGCAGGACTTGCTGAAATGCGAAAGCTGAAGCTGCAGAGACAATATGAAAGCATAATGCTCTGTCTGCTAATCTGAACAAGATCTGGCTGAGCAATTGTCTGCTTTACTTCATTCTAACTAAGAGATTTCCAGAGGATTTTAATTTCAGAGGAGCATCCACGATCTTGCAGATTATCATCAGGCTCATGATAGATTGTGTAGTTGGCGGCTCTTTGACTGCTGGTGGATTTGTTGACGTCTGCTGAGCCCTGATATCATGCGCCTCTTCCCCTCCTGCCTCTGGGAACAGGAGTTGCAGTAAGAAAAGAAAGCAAACTTTGTGTGGACAGTCTGGCTCTTCTTCTTCTTCTTCTTCTTCTTCTTTCACAGCTGATGGTCACACAGTGAACCTCGTGCTTTCATCCGCAGTCTGGAATTAAGATATTGGTTGCGCACATCATTAAACATTTGCTATGTCTATCTGAATCTAGACATCTCAGATGCTGATCCGAGTCATTTAAAAATAGGCATTTACCCACACCAAGTCCCAGTCCATTGTTTTGCTTAAAAAGTCAGTAACCGATGGCATTCTGGATTCTACGAGATTTTTCCATATCAATGCTTAGCTAATAAATCTACTTTAATGTTCTGAAAACGCATCACCTAAGCGCCACGTATCCTAAGCTTATGTTTATAAAAAGATGTCACATTTTGACACAAACAACTGCAGTATTCAGGTGTTTTCATGTAAAAAAAACACGAAAAACCTGTTTACCAACTCACCTGTGGGGGCGCTGCACCAAGAACCACTGAAAGAAGGAACACAAAAACTTCTGAAGAAGTCACTGAGCACAATTTTATCCTGTATGAAAAGAAAGCAAATGGGAAATCCTCCAACAGATTTTAGCAGTTGGAGGATTTCTCTTTTGTAGTCGGTAAAAGAGACCATGAGCCATTTCTCCCAGTAGTGCTACACTAACGTGATTTTATTTTGTTTTTATTTGCCCAGATTGTCCTGTGCTACAGTCCTCTTCCTGCTTTTGGAGCAGTCTCCTGTCAGCCTGGCATTATCTTTTGAACCGCACCAAAGTTAACTTCAACCAAAGTTTGACTTTTTTTTCTTTTCTACATTAAAGTTCCATTGCACATTCACACTTCCACAAATGAGCCGGAGTTTCCAAGCAAACAAACTATAGAGTTTGATTAAAATGAACTAAATGGGGCCAGTGTGAATCTACCCTTAATTAACGTTTGCCTCGCTCTGATAAATATTGTGATGTGACACAGTTGCTAGGTTAATTGTAGCATGTTTACTATGTGTTTTGATCTGACTTGTTGATAAATTACCTCTTTACATACTTCAGTCTAGTTCCACTTAGCAATGTGAACAAAAGCAAAAAGATTGTTCCCCACAAATTTTATCCCTGGCTTTGTACTTTGTACTTTCTAAAATGTAATGATGTGCAAATCTGACAGACATGGTCTGATTTGTATTTATCACCCAGTATGCCCAAATTAGCTCTAAGTTTATGCTTAGGCTTGTCTCACGGGATGGAAGTCTCTAGTTTTTTTGTTGTTGTTGTTGTTGTTTTGGGGGGGGGGGGGGGGGTGGCTGTTTTTTTTTTTTTTTTTTGCTGGATTAACCTGCATTGAACTTTTTTCCCTGGTAAAGAAAAGTGTTCCCATATCATAATACTGCCTCCACAACTCCCTTGTCTGATGATGTGCAAAATTTAGATATTAGCACTTTTGCTAAGTGCTAATATTTGCCAAGTGCTAATAAGTGAACTGTTGCAGTTCACATGACTCCTCTGAATGCTTGTTTGGCTTAAAGAAGAATTTCAACCATCTCCTTGTTTAGGCATGCTCAGTTGCTCCATATGCTGAATTACAACATGCTTCAGATGTGGTCTAGGGACACTCGGAGGAGCAGAGGGGTTACGAAGCAGAGCTGCTTGAACAGCTCTGGGGCTTTTTCCCAGGCCTTGTGCCCCCAAAAATAGTCTGATCTGATCTGTCTTGTAGAGAAACATAGTTTCCCACTCTTTCACAGCCAAGCTTGGGGTCCCAGCTGAGTGAAACGTGTGCGTTACTGATAACCAACTCTTTATTTCCATTTAAGGCCTATTGTTATCTGTTTTGTCTTCTCTGGGACAAAAATAGTAAGTGAGATTGCTCGTGAATGTAGCAAAAGTTTTGTTTCATGTTTTCTTTACATGACTGTATTTTACACCATGTTGTGGGCTGTTAGTTTGTTCATATGGGAATTGTCAAGAGACTCATCCCATAGAAAGTCAATTTCCCAGTTGCTCAAATGTAATTTAAAGTGGCTTGTGGGATGTCCCATCCATGAAACATTTACTTTTTATCTGAAAGATTTGTTTGCTTTCAGATAGCTTACCTTAAATTTCTGATTCCCACTTCCACCGTTAATTATAATATGACTATTAGGATAAAGCTTTTTTTTTTTTTTTTTTTTAAAGAAGAATTTGAACTAAATATGCATATTTTTAAATGGGAAACAAACCAAATCAATGGTTTGACTGACTTCTGATCCCTTGTCCTGTTAGTTATGCCCTCCACTGAGTGATAGCTTTACAGTCTGAAGACTTAAAAAACTCATCACCATTGATTAGGAAAATTACAAGCATTTACAATTTGTTCAACTGATAGTTAGATTTCAGATATGGAGCTGTACAAAAGACTGTTACCAAGGCAAACCAGACGCCTGATGTTCTTCATAATTTATTGAAATCAGGAGAAGCTTGGCTTTTCTATGGCTCAGTCACTCCTGTTAAATTTGCAACTGAAAATGATATGTCTGAAATTTACAAATTAATATAAAGCAACCATACTCAATCATATATCACATGTCTTTCAATTGCAGCTGCAAGTTTTTTTGGCTGTCTCTGCCAACGTTGCACGTTAGAAACCAACATTTCTTTTGCTCCTTCTTTGCAAAATAATCAACTCAGGCAGATTATATATTACAAGTGCAAATTTCATTTTTAATTTTTGCCACGTAGAGTGTCTGGACTTTGGCTGGGCCATTTTAATATGTTAGTATTAAAAAGAAACATGAAAAACACGAGCCTCCAGCACAGTTTCATGTTTTCTTCTACTTCTTCTAGCATTCATTTTTCTTTTAGCATTCATTTTTCTTCCATCCAACAAAAATAATCAACTCTAGCTTTCCTGTTTCCACTACTAAAGAAATGCGTCCCCACAGCATGATGATTCCAATACTATGCTACACCAAGAGAATGGTGTGTTCAGTGTGAGTTGCAGATGAAGCTGGTTCTTTTATCAAACTTCACAGAACAGCTGCTTTTATTCTAAAATTAAATCACAAAAATGTTTAATTTACTAATTAGATGACTTTTTGAGGTGGATAGTTGCACTGGATTATATTTAGGGGTAGCTCAGTAAAGGGAACTGAATAACTTTTTTTCTTTTTTTCTACTCAACCCAATTTAAAGTCCCTGCTTATCATTTCCCATCATTATAGATGACTAAGCTTTTCTTCACCCCAGACATCTCACCGGCGACTAAAACAAAGAGCCCTGTTTCCTTTGGCTGTGCAGTTGTGATTTGGGTTTTCTCTGAATGCGTTTGTTTTGGAAGGACAGGAAAGAGTTAACAATTGAAGCTTACAAAATAACAAGGTTGGGGGGGGGAGGCGGATGGAGGGCATCTGGTAATTACTGCTTATCAAATATGAGGCAGGAGAATTTAGGAAAAAGTTTGGATGTGGAGCGGGACGGCAGAAGAGTCCAAGCAGGCGTTTCACTGTGTTTGGGTGGAGGGAGTGAGGTGGTGAGGTCATGCTGAGAACAAGAGAAGCAAAAGAAAATAAAGTGTTGCGATTAACCTGGTATGTGTGTTTGTGATGCTTGGGAGATCCATGTTTTCCTAGGCGCTGGTCCAAAATGTGCCGAGGGGAGGCGGCAGGAATGACGGAGTGGAAATGCCCACTCAGGAAACACGACAGAAGTGGCAGCTGCGAGCGGACAGCCACGAGTTTCTTAATGATGTATAAAAGTAAAATGGAAATGTGATATAGTGTGAAAGTTACTGATTGAAAGGGAGTGACCGCACAAGCAAGATGCAAATCATTTAATGGCAGCTTGATGCATGAGAATTTCCACAAGCTCAGAACAATTTGACTACAAACTCATGGAAACAAAGAAAACATTAGCAGTTTAAACGACGGAGTGGGGACAAGAAAACAAAACTAATCAAATTAATAGAAGAAAATCATAAAATTACAAGTCATAATATAACCGCTATGCTCTTGAAGTATTATGACTTTATTCTCAAAATACTGATTTTATGCTGGTATTATTTTAACTTCATTAGTGTACGACTTTATTCTTGTAATATTATGACTGCACTTCATTCTCAAAATATTACAATATTTTTTATATATTATTTATTGTCATAGTACAATGACTTTATTTTCATAACATTACAACTTTACTCTTGTAATATGCATGAGTTTGATTATTCTTGTATTTTAAGTTTTTTTTAGTATGCTCTAATACTCCATCATATAGGAATAAATGAAGAGAGGAGAAATTTAACTTATTAAAAAAAATATATAAAAATATATATATATATATATATATATATATATATATATATATATATATATATATATATATATATATATATATATATATATACTGCTCAAAAAAATAAAGGGGACACTTAAACAACACAATATAACTCCAAGTAAATCAAACTTCTGTGAAATCAAACTGTCCACTTAGGAAGCAACACTGATTGACCCGACGAGGGTCCCTGTTGTCAATCAGTGTTGCTTCCTAAGTGGACAGTTTGATTTCACAGAAGTTTGATTTACTTGGAGTTATATTGTGTTGTTTAAGTGTTCCCTTTATTTTTTTGAGCAGTGTATTTTATTTTATTTAAAAAGTAACAAAATATTTTAACTTTATTAAAAAATAACATTCATTTTATTTAAAAAATGTTTTATTTTTCTTAGTATGCCCTAATACGCCATCGTATTATAGAAATAAATGAAGAGCGGAGAAATTTATGCACATTCTACTCTGACGCCAACTTATCATTCAGGCTCAGATATGTGCAGAGTTACTGACCCTCAAAGGGAAGTGCAGAGGAGGGCGGTGCAGAAATCAGTATGGGAATAGCGGGAGACGGAGAAGAGGCCGAGGCAGTGATAACAGCGTGAAGCAGCGAGGACATGCAGGTCCCTGCTGTCACAGGCTGCAGCATGACGCTGACCAGCTGCAGGGCTCACTTCCTGTCGCGCTTCAAGAGAGTTCCTCCGAGGACGACGCAGAAACCCACCAAACTGCTGCTACAATCCTTTTTTCCCGCCCCCCCCCACCCCCTTAAAGTCGCCTGATGTCTGCATTTCTCACTTTGCTTGCTTTTTCTTTTGACGGAGAAGAGGAAGCGAAACATTTTTACTGAAGAATGTCAGTGTGGTTTCAAGGTTTTCTGTGAATTCAGTCAAAAATGGCTTATGTCACAGTCTCTTTTCAATCTGACTTTTGGATTTTGTCATTCATCAAACATGGCAAAATGTGGAAAAAGAATATTGTACACTTCAAGTAAAACTTGCGCCACAGTTACTTAATTATTTATGTCATAACTAACCACTTGCTAATTTCCTGTCTCTTATTCTGGTTGCGCAATTCAGAAACTTAAATCTTCTTTTGATGAAGATATGTTATGTTGTTGGATTGTATTTGTTTTTTCATGCTGAAAGATGATGTTTCTCTTCATGTTAAGCTTTCCAGCTGGTTCCCCCCGTCCATCTTGATGACATTCTCATTTCTAAGTGAAAAGTTAGAAATGAGAATTTTACCTTTGTTGTGGTGATCTAGAGACAATGTGCAGTTTATTCTAAACCTACAGTTAAGAATAGAGCAAGAAGCTTGACTTTAGTTTAACTTTACCACATATCTATGGTAAATGTTACATTTGCATTTGAAAAATGCAAACTGAAAGAAAAGAATGGAGCTCCAACTTCAAAAAAATGTTAACTGGTCACAAAATGGTCAAACTTACTTTGTTTGCTAAAACATTTGAAGATCAGCCTCTTGGGCCACAAGACAAATGTGAAAATATCCCTGAATTTTGCTTATTCACAAACAGTTGTATTCATTTTACTTTAATATGAATTAAAAACTTAACTATAAACCCTATATTAATCCAAGATGAGTCTCTTCTGTTACACATTTAATGTAGTTACTCCTAACTCTAACCTAGAATGATTCTCTAGCAGAACTAGGTGTTTGTTTGTTTTTTTATTTTAATAGAAAACAGCCACTTTATCTAGTATTACAGAGAAGCACGAGACATCATTGGCAAACCTCCCTTAAAAAAAAGATTCTTGATGTCAATTGTGACTTCTCAAATGAAGACACTTTCTCTAAGCTTGAATGTAGCTTTTCTGCAGAAGCACACAAGGTTGTTTTCGCAATATGAGCAGCTAAGTCCATGTTAGTTGTTCATATTGATTAAACATCAGATGTTTAATGTCACATATATTAAACATAAAATATTTAAAAGAATGGAAGAAATTGAAAAGAATGGGACCTAAAATGGTTCCTTGTGGACTTCCTGTAGTCTTCTGTTTTTAAGGAAACACCTAATGCTATGTATTACAACACACTTTTCACAACTTATGATTCAAACTATTATGACTGCTGAAGATTAGGATGTTCAGATTAATGTTTTTGAACACCGTGTTTCTTTTTTTTTTTTGAGTAATTGTTAAATAATCTTGTTCTTGTTTTTCCTGAAGGATTCTCCATCCAAGCCGTCTGTGGCTGAGCTGGCCGGAAAGTTGAAGGGTCACATTATGCCAATGCCCAACTCAAATGATGAGGTAACCATCTAGCCAAGCGGTTGTTTAATAAAAACATCTTCAGTATTCTGACTCATACACTGTTTATACTCAGAAGGTTTCCTGCTTTTTTTCCCCCCTCTCTTCCTGCAGTTGCCTTTTCGAGGACGACCTCCTTGTTCTCTAAAGTTGCAGAATCCCACACAAGATAAGGAAGTGTCAGATGTGGGTAAACTTGGTTCCTCTGTTGATTTTATGTGCTACCGTCAGCTTCCTGAATTTTGGAAAGATTTGGGTTTGTCTCAGTCTTCTGACAATGTGTTGATGAAAACAAATCTGTGCTTTCATTCAGTTTTAATGAATTCTTCTCACAATGTGTTGATGAAAACAAATCTGTGCTTTCATTCAGTTTTAATGAATTCTTCTCACAATGTGTTGATGAAAACAAATCTGTGCTTTCATTCAGTTTTAAGTCTGCGTTTAAGAGTACAAAAGATTTTGTTGAAAAAAATGTGTAGATATTTTCAGAGTAACCATTTTCATTTTCAAGATAAATATCTAATTGTGGCACATTCTACACTTATTTACAACGCAAGGAAAAATGTGGCTTTAATTTAATGAATCTTAGCATTATAACATTATGACACTAAAACTAAACGATCAGAGCAAAAATAATACTTCTTTACATATTCATTATGCATTAAGTGTAATTAAGTAAGTTCTTGTCATAATCAAGTTAACTTTTTGAGTATAAACGTATTTGATAGACCTGATTTTATCTCAAAATTTCCAAATCTTGGAAAAAGTCAAATCTTAATCAAAATGAAAAGCAGTTATTTTGTTTGGAATGCCAGACATCTTTCAGTCAATCCTTTGTTTGAGCAACCTGGGTGGCATTTTCGGAAGCTTTTTTATACCTTCAAGCCAGGGTAAAGTCATATTTCCTTCCGAGAGTCTCTGAGTAAATCAGACGTGCATTTGTCACAACACGCCTCGGTTACTGTAAGTCCATGTGTAAGGAGGGCATTAATCAGCTGGTTCAATTTTTGACTGGCTCCAGGAAACAGCATTTAACTCTGGCTGCAGCCACACTGTCACTTATAGAAACTAAAATTAAGATTTTGTTATTTTTTTCAGGGTTACTAATGCTCCACAAAGTTTTATTTAGAGTAAAAAGATCAAATACCTAGACTCAAGTTTACTCTATGGCTTTCAACTCAGCTGCAGCTTCACTTTTTTTTTCTTTTTAACTTTGTGTTCACTATTTATTTATCTCTATTACAGTATTGTTTGATTAACTAATTTTACTATTTTTACAGATTTTATTTGTTTCCTATCAATATCTTAATTATTATTTTTGTAGTTGTATTTAATCACGTTGGTGCTTAAACTCACTTGAGATTAACAACGTTTCTGTATTTATCTCTGATGGTTTTTGTTTTTGGTTTTTCGCCAGACATCTGTCTCTCCCAGTACCTTTAAAACAAAGAACTCCTCCATCATTGAGAAACTGCAGGTACAACCTTAGACACTCTTGATTGTTTTACAGTGTATAATCCACTACAGGAAGTGAGGATGTTTAAATCATTACTGCCCCCTACTGGCGCATTAGCTCATGACATTTTGGGAAGAAAGGGGTGGGGCTTCCCCGATTGCCACAATCGGCTCAGATTAATGGTCTAATGGGATCTTGGGCCACTGAGGCTCTGGTGAGCCTCCAACTTGTCACTTTAGACCTTTTAGTTAGTCGTTCCCACAGCGAGCAGCCATGGGACAAAAAGGCTGCAGATTCTCCCTCTTCCTCTTCTCCCCAGTTCAGGTAGGACACATCAGCGATCTTAACTCAGGGGTGCTTTTAGACTTTTAGATGCACATAAAGATGGAATGACATGCAAATAAGTGAAGCGTGATGGAGAATAGTGTGATGAATGACTGCAGATCTTGAGGACTAGAGTTGGGCAGCCCTGTCTTTTGGGAGGCAGATGATTTCTCAAATTGATTGGTCAGGATTTATTTGTTACTGGAGTTTGTTTTAATAGTCTGCTTTAAAAGTGGGAGGAATCAGAAGAGCAAGGATAATAGTGCGTTTTGGAACCTTTTATTTTGTATTTGTTTACTGTTTACTTTTGTTGAAATGGTCAAAATTTGTATTTTGTCACTCTCAAATTGGACTTTCCAGTACAGAATCACATGCAGAATCCCCAACAGATAATCACACGTCACTCCTCTCCGCAGGCCAACCTCGCTCTGTCCCCCACAGCTCTTCTGCCTTCGCCCAAAGGTTCAGATGTGAAGCTGCAGCCAGCACAGTTGTCGCCCTCCACGCCCTGCACGCCCCTGAGCCCCGTCCTGCGACCGCTGCATCTGTCCAGCGAAGACGAGGATCCTGTTAGCTTCGACAGCCCACCTGAAGGGACCCCGCTGCCAAGCTTCAATAAGGTAAACCCGTCATCAGGCATGAACAGCACAGATGGATCCAGTTGTTGGTGCTCTGATCTAACCACAACATATTTATTTTTGATCCATTATGAGTCCTAGATTAGATTACTTGTGACCTCATTTGAATTGTTGTATTTGAATTTTTGAGACAAACTGAGCCAATGATTGAAAAAAATAAATAAATAAATGAGTCGAAGTATTACTCACGCTACTTGGTGAGTGAGTTGTGACGACACAGCGAGGCACATGCATATTGTCCTCACAGACGCTCTTCTGATTGGCCGACGTGCGTCTTCTGTTTAAGCAGGTCTGAGATAAGCTAGAGCAAGATGGTGGATTGAAGAAAATAATCCACTTAGCCTAGTTAGAGTCCCTGGCTGCACTTCGTGGTGTGTTCTCACGCAAACCGCAGTGAGATTTCTAACGTGACCGGAAATCATTAGAAGAGCAAAAACACCTGCTGTTGATCTGAAGATGAATCGCATTTAATTTTTGTTTTAGAAATGACAACTAGACAGAGAAAATGAATGCAGAGCTGTACAAAATTCACGCCTTTGAATGTTTCTGTCTTGTTTGTTGTCAATTTTATATTTTAAAAGGGTCATACTCCAAAGCTAAGCTGGCGTTTCCAGATTTCAAAATAGATCTCAATTAGTACTGAAACAAATATTTGGAGTATTCATAGTTAAGCTATATTTGAAGATATGAAATACAACAAAAAATATCTACACTTTGCATTTAGCATGATAAAAACTTTATCTGAAAATATGTTCTACCAAGACCTCAAGTGGAGTAGTTTTAGCTTCATCTGGTTTAGAGGATGTTTAAAAAGTCTCTCGTTAAGCATCGTTTGCGCTCCAGTTATTAACCATTTAATAATAAAAAAAAATATCAGCACTACACTTTATTGATGTAAAGTGAAGCAGAAAGAGTTGTGCTATTAAGCTAAAAGTATTTTTTAAGCTGCAGGTACATCTTTTTCTACGAGAATTCTAAAATAATTTTAAGTACAGAAATATTTTTTTTAGTTTAAAAATTTAGAAATTAATTTTCTCATGTATCTCTAATATTTTATAAAATAATCTAAACGAGAAATGTTCAGAATGTGCCAATTTATTTATCAGATTACTCGATTTCTAGTCAGAAAAATTTATAACTATTCAATTACTGAAATAATCGTTGGCTACAGCCCTAATATGATTACAGTGTTGAAGCCAGTTATAATGTGTTTTCAATTTTAAAGTGAGCCAAATTATAAAATTCCAAGGTCTGTCGTTTCATCACAATAAATACAGATATGTTAAATATCCACCCATAATTAAACAGCTTCTAAACTCTCTCATGGCTCTTTCTCATCGTGTCCACACAGACCCGTCCACGATTATCATTCAAGAGGCGTCCGCCTACAAGACAACACAGAAGGTCAGCTGGAGAGGAGGCAGGTGCTACAAGTGACCATTCCCCGTGTGAACTGGACACCCAGAAAGAAAATGGGAACAAGGACCAGGTGTTTGAGAATCTAATGGAGGAAGCTGAATCCAAGCAGCTGGGCAGCTTAAAAGAAGCTGAAAACAAAGAGGAAGACTTTGAAAAGATCGAGGCTGAAGTGGCACAGTCTGACCCAGACGACAGACAGGATCTGGAGCAGGAGGCGGAACAAGACCTACCTGCAGAGGCTTTGCAGGAGGGACAGGAGCCTTTACAGTCTGAGGAGCAGAGGCAGGGGGACGTTGAAACAGAAAAGGGGCAGGACGAGATGCCTCAAGTGGCAAAACAAGAAGAAAACGACAGTATGTGAACTGTAAAAGTCTTTTCTTTCTGGAAAAATAACATACAAATAAGTATATGAATGCATTCATTAGGAGAACTAGAGTTGATCTATTTAAAATTTCTCCGCCATTCGATTTTAAATGACTCTGCTGCCCTCTACTGGCTGTCTTTAGAACAGGTCTTTCAGCACTGGACAGTTGAGAAAAGCAGCTGTTTGCAAAACAGCTGTGGAAACATGGACAGAAAAATCCTCACTTATACCTGATCATGGGAAATATTTGTTAAATTAGCAAATCCCTCTTTTTGCGGAGCTTTTTTTTTTAAGTTCAAGACTTTGAGACGAGTTCAGCCCCACCCTTGGGGCCTGTCATGTATGCAGTACAGAGAGTAACATTGAATAATAGGATGGATAAAGGTATAAAATACCAGAGACTAGATTAGGGCTCTACTTTTGTATATGTATGATGGTAAACTAAAACCCTTCAAATTGACTGTCCTTAAAAATAATGTATATGTTGTTTTGTGTGCAACAAAATGTACAGATGTTCTGACCCTTATGAATATTAAAAGTACAAATATTTCTAAAATATTTCAAATTACAGTGCCCTAGACAATTATCAAGACTCCTGATTGTGACGAATTAAAAAGCCTTAAAAGCCTTGGATTATTATCCTGCTGATAGATCCAATGAAAACTCAATGTCATTTCTTTGGTAGAGTTCACCGATTTTGAAATATCAAAGAGCCGGTGATGAAACACATTCCATCATTGTCCCCAAGGCTGTTGGAAGAGAAAAAGGCCCACTGAATGCCAGATCCTCCCCTGTACCTACAAGACCCACACAATGACAGGTCCTTCACTTTTCTTTGCAGTGAAAAATGATGTCCTTTTTCAATGAAATTATCATATTTTACCAGTTTTTATTTTAATATCAGTATTAGTATTTTAAAGAACCTATGATGCCATGATGCACTCCGAGGGTCTACATCGAGGAGAATAGCCCCGTCGTATATCGATCCTCCATTACACTGGAAATGAGGTCATTTTCGGCGTAAATCGACTTTTACCAGAGAACAGAATCGAGTTTGCTGGTCCCTTGTTCTTGTCTGTGTGTGGTGGTGCAGTCTGGTACCTGCGAAGGTCATCCAGTAAGCGTTACATGCTGATGTAAATGGTTTCGACCAATCTGACGTGTCTTTCAACTCCCTTAAATGTGCTTGGAGTTGAGTAACATTCTTCCTCATTCATCAGGGTGGGATGTGGCCAGACGACGTCCACTCCTGTGTATTTCTGTGACTTTTCCGGTGTTTCTGTATCTCTGTTGTAACCTTATGACACTCTGTGACGCCATAACCTCAGTGGCCACTTCCGACTAATTACATCCTGCCTGAAATCCCACAATGGCGAGGTACAGTTGATCATCTGCTCAGTATCGTCTTGGTCTTGTGATGTCAAAGAGCGATGATGAAGAAATGTATTGGTTGATTCCTGGTTAAAACACCTGCTGTGAATTTTGTCTTTAAGCTCCTTATTACAGAAAAGGAAGTGGTGCAAAGAGGACCGACACACTGAACAGTTGGACATGAGCACTCAAAGGTTTAGAGAAGGTTACATTAAGTTCACCTGTAAAGGTTGTAGCACATTTTGGTTTCCTCCTGTAATTTCACCCTGCCTTGTATGAGTAATGGATAACATGCCTGTGTGTGTTTTATTTTTATGAGAGGTTGTTTATTTCTAACTTAAATAAGATTTGGTAATGTCACATGAGAATAAGTCATACATTTATCCTGCATTTCACGCAGTTAGGTAAATATTTGTAAATTCCTAAGCAGACAACCGGATAATGTAAGATGCTTTTCTTTAAAACTTAAATTGCTGATTTTCATGAGTATTTTCTTCATAGAGTGAGTCACCAGTGACTTGTTTTGTGAAGATGATAGAGTTCATATCTTGTGTTGTTATTCCTGGAATCTGCTGAAGTCTTCCTTCCAGTTAGAAGTTACTGTCTCAAGGTTTCACATGAACTGTGAAGCTACTCCCAAGTATGACCTTACTCAACTTCTCTAGTTCTGACTTTAAGCTCTGTGTTTTCTTTTCAAGAGTTCAAGTTCCTTCTTAGTGTTTCTGTGGTGTCGGTTGCATCATCTGTCATTCTGCTGTCTTCTGTCTTTTTTGAAGCAATAGAAGGTTTCACCATAGCAAACTTGTCTGTTTGGATGTTGGCTCTCACTGTGACTTTAACTGTGGGACTCCGGCTCCTACCTGGCATGTTTCTACATGTTTGTACAATTGCAGACAGTTTCTGACTGTGTCATGTTCTGGTCTGCCTTTGCACAAGCCGCCCTGGATGTCCTGTCTATCTACAAATCTGTTTGATAAAGTAGGGTAAAGATATCTAAAATCCTTCAAAAGTAGGAAGGTATTTATTAGATTTATTTGATACTGAAAACTACATAATTCTGTTCTTTCAAAGCATGTTCCTGAATAACTAAGCAGCCAAATGTTTTGTAGAGTGTGTATAAATATTCATGATAAACCGGCCAGATGGCTTCCTGCAACAGGGTGCTCTATACTGTAGATTTACATATTCCTACATATTTTCCATTTCTAAACTCAATACCAAAACCATTTCCAGACTCACATTTCCTTAGTTACGGGTACAGTTTTTGCAAAAAAAAAAAAGAAATGTATCGGCATACATTACAGCACGCTTTTTTGGGGTTTTATGTGTATTATTTGTTATAACCATAACATATGAGACTGGCGACAGTCACACACAAACAAAAACTGATTAAGGCATAGAGACAGGGTGAAATGAAGAGAAGATAAAAGCAGAACTCGTGCTGCAATCTTTTCTACACTCTGTCACCCTTAAGGTGCGCTGAGTGGGGCCCAGTGCTGGACAGCGAATGTGACTCTGTATCTGTCCAGTTTGTATGACTTGTAACATTTCATTTCAACTGAAATTCAGAAGCACTTTATTGATCAAAAAGTCAAATTAAATTTGATCATTTTGGCATCTCAAGGTAATGACTGAGGAGTTTTGGTCAGGTCACAGAACTGGTAAACACAGCTGGGTGTTGCACAGAAGGGGAAAAGCGTGCAGCACAACAAAGGTGAGTTACCTTCAGCTGGACGACTGTCAAATCAGCATTTCTCCTTTTGTGTACATCATATTTTTGTGTTACATGTCATTTTTATTCATCTGTAATAGTTTAGTTTGTTGAAGTTTTGTTAAGCTGTAAAAACATAATCATCAAAATTAGCAGAAATCCTTGAATTAGTTTAACATTTTGTACTGAATTACTGAAATAAATTAATTTACAAATAATCTAAAATTATTTAGACGCATGTGTAGAGACAGTAGTTCGTATTTCCCACCCGACTTTCAAAAAACACCGGAGTTGTGTCATTGTATCCGTGTTGATTGATGTGGTTAAATGAAGAGGCTTCCGTACCGCCTCCCAAGATCATCGGCCCGTTCAGGAAAAGTCGCCCGTCGACAATTCGGACGAAACTGAAACGACTCACCTGACAGACAGTCCGAGAAGAGAGGACCTGGGAAAGAAGACACTTTACCCCCAACCCAAAGGAAACGCTGCCCTCAGTTTCGTACTGAACCTAAAAAAATTGTCTTTTGTTGTCGGTCGGCGAGTACTTCTTTTTTTTTTTTTTTACTTTTTGAACCGGGACTGATACGTTTACGGTCCCACGGAGAGAACGTATTTGTTCTTAGTTTACACCGTTTAACAGGCGCTTCCGGGTCTGCTGGGAAGCTAAAACCACGGAATGAAATCTGGGAGCATTGAGTTGGAAGAAATTAAGACAAATTTGGACCAAAAGGTACGTTAGTAAAATAATAGGTATTTCAACTATCCGTTTTAGTTCTCCAGTCTATAAGCCTCCTTGACAAGAAAAGTATTTTAATGATCGAATTACTATAATAAATGTTGTAGTTCTAAAATTATTTCTCTAGCAGAAATATTTATTTGACCGATACATTTTAGGCTCATGCCAGTCAAGTAGACAGGTGTGTGATCACCAACCCTAATCACTTCCACTCCGTCTCGTTTCTTACGTCACAGAGATGCAGTATTTATTTATTTATATAGTTAGTTGTTGTGTCTTTTTTAGGAGATGGAGGTCAGATAAATT
Organism: Poecilia reticulata; assembly: GCF_904066995.2. Lineage (NCBI taxonomy): Eukaryota > Metazoa > Chordata > Actinopteri > Cyprinodontiformes > Poeciliidae > Poecilia > Poecilia reticulata. The sequence continues at coordinate 27,844,146 of NC_088842.1, forward strand.
TTCCCAAAGAGTTTTATGATAAAATATTTTATTGACAGAACATTAAAAGAGTTTTCAAATTGTACAAATATTATTTATGTGGGTTTAGATATAAGAACATTTGAAAAACTGAATGAGACCATTTTAAAGCTGTAACAACAAATCACGCAATGTCTGGATTTTAAATGGGGTATTTTAAATATGATCTTGAAATGTTCAGCACAAATGTTTGATTTGATGAATAAAAATTGGCTTATTGATTTATTCTAGCATTTTAGGCAGAATCTGATCTTTGTAAGCGTAAACCTCAAAAAGAAAAAACACATGGGCTTGTATTCTGTTTTACATGAAACTTTAGAGCGGAATACAAATTTGGACCTTGCTTGCATAGGAAGGGGCCATAAATCAAAATGGTTGATTTATAGCCTTTTTGTAGTATAACAATATGCTTAGTTTAAAAAATGAGCAAACAGAAAATTTGGTTCGATTAGAAAATTCCACTGGTCATTTTTGTTAAATCAAACAGAGTTTTATAGGACCACTTCTGAAACAAGCCCTCGCTAGGTGGTTAACAAGAATGTGCAAAAAAAATTTAAAAATCACTAATGGGAACTAATAGGAACATACTCAGTATCACTCTCAGAGCCCATTCTCTTGTGATCACAGGATAATAAAACCCCTGAACATCTGTCCTAGTTTTTGATTTTGGTGTGCTGCAAATTTTAGCCACTCATTTTGGTGTGTGATTATTAGCAGTCACACCACCTGGACGTCTGTTTGAAACTGTTTTGGAAACCACCCTTCTTCTTGGGAGCTGACATTTTCCTGAAACAAGCATAATTTATAATGACAAAAAGACAGTATTAATAATAAATATTTTTTGTAAACTCTTAGGAAATGGTAGATGGTCAAGATGGTGAGGCCAGTGTGGAAATGAATCTGCTTAAACAGGTGAGTTTTCGTCACCGTTTGTTGTTTTTCTTCTGTATGAAAAATAAACATTTGGCTATACATTTTTTATTCTTACTTCAAGTGTAAGAAACCACATATACCAAAGATGGAACTAATGTTAAAACAAAATGTAAATGCTTGCAATGCTTTGCTAAAACTAGCAAAAAGCTGGTTAAACTGAACTGCTATAACCTGGATTACCAAACAGGTCATATTTGGGGGAAAAGATAATAATCAAATTAAATTAACACACATTTAAAACATAATATGGACAGATAACTGAGACACAAGTATAATATAAATAAATATGTCTTTCTAAGTCTGATTATAATGACATTTGTCAAGTGTGAATATTGAAATTAGCTAAAATTTGTTTACGCTATCTACTTGGCACATATAATGCTAAGGCTATTTTTGGTGAGCAAACCTTTATCATGAGCTAAACTCATCATCACAAACCATAATTACAGGAAAACCTAATGTATAAATAATAGGTTATAGCATCCTTGCCTGTTTGTAGTGACTTTATGGCCAATTCTTTGGTCAAAATGTGAATGTTCAGCAATGCTATATAGCCAGTAACAAATGCTAACTGCTTAACAGGTGAAAGGTTAAAATTATGAAGAGTGATCAAACATCAACACAACTCCAGTTTGTGAGCAAAATCCCACTTAGAACAGCTTCTTAATCTGTTAGTGTTTAACTTTATGACTGAATCTGGTTTAAGTGTGAGTGATATTGATCTATTAGCTAAAAAAGAGACATTTAAACCACTTTTCCTTTTGTCAGAGCAATAATGGGGGGGAAACAGGCATGAAATCAAAGCACAAGGACAGGACAAGTCCACAGGTAGGATCATAATGTTGCTCCTCATTAGCTTTTTCTTCTTAATGTTTGCTCTAAGTAACAGTGAACCCCCATTTTAACAGATGTTTTTTTTTTGTACTTTCAGAATTGTTTAAGCCGCAGAGGAGAGAAAAGCAAAAAACTGATTGCTGCTCTCATTGTCATTGTCCTTATAACTGTTGTGATTGTCATCTCTGTGCTTGCGTGCTGCGGTATGAAGTCTAAGCTTACTGTTTGTTGCAAAAATACAATTTCTTTAAATGCTAAAGATATTATGTATTTATCTAGGTTTCGTACATACAAGCTCAACTTTTAGTTTGGTTTACTTGTTGACTATTTGTAATTATTTTTCAGTGACTCACAGTGTTTCAGCTTTACGTGTCTAACACAGATTTTCTTTAAGCAGCAAACAATGTCGATGAGGATGAAAATTTTGACCGAACGACCTTTAACCTACAACAGAAATTTAATGGGAGCTTCCAGATGCAAACTCCATTTTCAAATGAAACCCAAGGTCTCAATGACGTTCAGAGAAAGGTTGGTGATATTATTATCATAAATATTATTACAAAGCCAGACATGGTACCCAAGACACAGATAAACAACAAGACGGCTGCTGCTTTATCTATGTATCTGCCTCTCTTATGCCCATTTTTTTCTCTACTTCTTTAGTAAAAGAATAAAAAAGATGGGATCATTTGAGGTTTTTACTAGAAACTAAATAGAAAATAAAGCAAAGTTTAAAAAAAAAATCTTTCTTTATTATGATAAACACAATGCTGTCTTTCATTTGTATCATCTTCACATGCATAGGCAGCCCAAGGCATATGAGAGTTAAGCGGCCCACACCACCAGGGGTCCCCCAAGACCACCAGACTAGCACGATAAACAAACTAAATGCTTTTACAAACGGAGAAACTATTTTTATGTTATTTTTATAGTTGCTACACAATAGCTTGATATCTTCCTGCTGCTGCCTCTGCTGGGAAAATATAATAAATCAAATGTGTTAACTTGTTTACTATCTTTCTAAGTAGCTGATAAACAAGTCTTGTTTATCAACTGATGTTACTTTCAAATAATTCAAATAATATGGCACACTTAAATAGCACTCTGCATTTCAAAATCCAATTTTATTTTAGTTTGCTACTTATGTAAGGTTAAAGTCAACTGTCATAATATCACTGGTATGATGTAGACTAATTACAAATTATGCTATTAATAGGGGGTAAATTTCATATATAGAGTAACTTAGGAATGATAAAGAATCTGGTGTTGACATGCAGGTATGGGGACCCTAAAGAAAATCTGCTTAGGGCCCCAAAAAGGCTGCAGACAGAGCTCCTGTCTGCAGGGCTCTTTTCTTCATCTTCTCCTGACTGTCACAGCTCCTGTCCCTCCCTTCCGGAGAACGCGGCTACACTCCAAATAATCTTCCTTATATGGTCTTAACCTTCAGTTCTAGAGAGGTGCAGTCTAAAAGCTCTTTTCTGATCTGTTCTGAAAAACAACCAAAAGCATTTATGTTTAATCCTTTCAAGAAATGTTTGGGGCGGGGGGGTGGTCTTAAAAATGTATTTCATACACAATTTTTTATTGTCCTTTTAAATAATGTAAAAGTGTTGCAGAAATAAGGCACAGCTATCATTTCTTATAAAGAATGTCTAGGTTGCTCTGGGCTGGCTTTCCAACTAACACCACATTCCTATTGTTTCTTTTTGCATGTTTCTACCTGCCCCACCCAGCTGACCGAGCTCTATGAATCCTCCCATGCTCTGGGTCGTTTCTTCTCAAACGCGGAGACATTTCGCCTTGGGTAAACACACGAGCCACTCAGTGGTTATTGCACTATAGTCTTCCCCGTGTTGCATGGCATGTTATGCTTTGTGCTGAAGTTAACCTGTGCTTCCCTCTGCCTGCAGGAGTGAGTCTGCTGTCGTGCAATACAAGCTGGAATTTATCTTTCCAGAAGAGGAGCTTAGGAACTCCATTCTTAGCAGGGAGATGGTGTACAATGTGTTCAGGCAGTTCCTCTACGATCAGAATGAAGAAGAATCTGGGATTATGTTCATTGTCCCAACTTCCTTGGAAATGCACACCATGCATTAATCAGATCTTGAAAAATGAGCTCTTGTAAAACCACTAAAACCGGATCTCCAGGATGTGATTACTTTTTTAACGTAGTGGCCTAGAGACAGTTGACTTGTCAGCTGTTGTTCACCACACAAACTGAGCCACTGCCCATGTGAATGCTCTCACACGACCAGATAGCATAAACCACATGGTTGTTGTACATTTAGGATTTTTATATACTGTAATGTAGATTTTGTTATGTATTGCCATTGTTTTTAAGTTAAAAAGGTCTTTGTTAAAACCTCAGATGTCGTATGTTGATGTAGCGGAAATGATGAAGTGGGTACACACACTCCTTTGCATACACGTTCAGTTTACAAGCAGACATCATTTGCAAACCGTAACTGGACTTGCCTTGAAACATTTGCCTAAAGTGGAACAAACACTAAAATAACCAGGTGCAGAGAGACGAAGAGCTATTTTTATTTGCCAAATGATGAACTTATTGACCCAAAGTGTGACTTATAATGTTCTTTTATTCATGTGTGCTTTGTGACTGTTATTAAATATCTCAGCTGTTTTATTAATTTAGTTTTTTCTTTACTGCATTTTAGTATTTTTTATGAACAACAGAGGGCGTAGGTGTGCCTCACCAGGAGTGTGTGTTTTTTTTTACCTTTCAGTGACTAGATATCGTTCCCTGAATGAGGTTGTAGAGAAGGTTATTCCAGTTTATGATTGAACTTGTAAATGTTTAACGCCTTGAGCAAACACAGCGGTTTCAGTTTATCAGTTTGCACGCGTTTTTGTAACCCTATCCTCATGCCTCATCTAGTAAGAGTTTAACATATCAACTCCCAGAGGGTCACGTTTTAGAAGTGGAACCATTTGGTTGAAGATCATTCCAGGATAAGTTCTTGCGGTTTTAGGAGATTTTAAAAGCACAGTATCCTTTAATAAGCCCCCTGTAAACTGTACCACAGGTTTTTGCCTTACAATAAAGTATGCCATTTACGAGAATTTTAAAGCAATCTGATGCAATTTTTGCAGTCGTCATGATAAAATAAGATTAGTAGAAGAGGGAAACATTTATGTTTCTTGGAATTTTCAAAGCTGAAGCAATATCAATTAAATATGGAACCAATCTAATCCAGCATTGTAAGGCAAAGTCTAACCCTCACCCCAGAGGGAGCAATCCACCAATTTTTGAGATGCTCCCCGAAGGAGCTGGAGGATGTTGTTGTGAATAGTGTTTTCCGAGTCTCCATCCGGCCCCTGTGATCCCATCTCAGATATGTGGAAGGTCCGGCCTTTTTTCATCCTCCATTTTTCAGCAGACACCATACGTGTTTTTGCAGCTGCTTCTTAACAGAACAACTCCCAGAATCCTTTGTAAGGAGCGGCCAAGTAACAATAATGTAGCAAGAGACCAAAACTGAAAGTAATAACAGGATACACCTACACAAATACACAATGGGCCAAAATCAGAAGCTTGGACAAAGTTGATGACCAGCCTTGTTATTAATGTGAAAGATTTTTATTACACTTATTTGTTATGTGTACATTGGCTCTGCACACAATATAAACAGGTCTATTCTTCAGCTTTGTGGACAGATATTGTACTCCTCACCTGTCTAGAAAGCTTCTGTTTACCTTTCATTTGGCTGCTTTTCAGAAGGATGATGTAACTGGAACGTGGAGGTACGTAGTTTTAGTGGTGGATGTTCTGTTCACCAGCACGCCAACTCCAGTAGACCTTTGAGCGAAATATACTTTGGAGATAATTTTGCTCGCATTCCTGCGTATGACACGTACTGTTTGTGTTTTAACAATCTTTAAGCCCACATAAAATGCTATTAGAGAGAGAGGTCATTGTTCCCCCTGAAATTCCCCAAGTGACGCCATTGCTGCCAAAAAGAAATAACGTCTCTTTTAAAACAGAAAGTGATGCAATAGCTCATTTGGAGCGTTCTTGCATATATTAACAAAATCTCAGGGTGATAAGGTAATAGTAGTGCTATTTGAAGAAATATAGTTGCTATTCACCAATTTAAAGAACTATTATTCTCCGTATTAATCAGAGGTACCCAAATCCCTGCCTAACATGCTACCATCCAGCAACTTGTAGACACATCCACTCTCCTGCACACCTGAATGAAATGAGTGGCTTGTTACCAGGCCTTTGCAGAGCTAAAAATATGCTGATTAGGAAATTAAGAGATGCATCTAAGTCGCAGGACCGTAGCCTTGAACTTGGACACCCCAGTCCTTGTCTTGACAAAGCCGACAAATAGACATTGAAGACAAGGAGAGATCTCTGAGCAGGTTCTCCAAATGGTGAGTTGGTAAAAATATTCTACCATGCAAAAGATCTGGTGGCATTTTTCCACAGAACTCAAAAATGTGTCGCCTCATTTTCTCCTGGTCACCTTGAATTATTGACATGAATGCATGTAATTCTTTGGCAGCGGTGCAAGATCAACATTGACTCTGGCTGGCAAATCTATTTTGAGAATTGTCAGCCACCCAAAGCCAGATTTACTGAGCTGAGCTCCCTGAGCTTTCATAGCCTTATTACAAACAGCAGAGGTTCATCTGAAAGCTATCATGAATACTTCAACACTGGATTCAGGGATCTTCAATTCTTATCCATCTGGGACCCTAAAACGGACGGAGCCTGAGCAAGGGCCCATGTTTGTCTGTGTCATTTTATAATAAACTAGAGTTATAAATGTAGAAATTTTGCATTACTTCTGGGCATTTAATACAAATAACATGTGGCTTCTTTACTTCCTGTTTTTATATTTAAATATAAGTTTCAATACAAACATGATTGTTTAATAATGCCACTGCCATTAACAAATGGTCTTATTTTTCATATCATACAGAACTTTTTACTCAGTAAATGGATTTTTTTTCTTACAGCATGTGTGCATTTCTGACTGAAATACATTTTTATGTTTGATTTTAACTACATGTCAGTCATGAGATATGAATTTGGAAAAAAAATAAAATGTCTAATCAGAAACTTCACGACCCCTGTAGGGCTTATGACCCCTATGTTGACATAAATTGTTTCGCTATTTACTGCAACCTCATCCTCTTAACGTTAATGTTTTTTCATTCAATGCTTTTCGAAGGTATTTGCAACCTTTGAACATTTTTAATTTTTGTCACATTACAGCAACAGACCTCATGCATAACTGTGAGGAACTGCATTTGTTGCCGTTTCTTCTTTGCAAAATATCCAGATTGTTAACCAGATTTTTGTCTGGACTTTGACTAGACCAATAAGACACTGAATCTTGCTGCCAAACATGGAGGAAGGTTCTCTCACTCTCTCTCTTCTTCTCTCTTTCTCTCTCTCCCACAATTCAATTAGGTTACACCAGATAATGACATTTATTTCTGCTTTTGTTTTTAACCTAATGTCCTGAGGTTCTTGGAAGCCTCAGCGCTTATCCAATTAAAGCGTTATCTCTCCTTTGGGCTTAAAGATTAAGCGTAAACTCTCTGCGGTGGGTTTCAGACAGAAATCACAGGTGCCATCTTCTCTGCGCATTGATTTCACTGCCACTTCTCTGTGGGATCTGTGACCAAAACCAAGATCACAATCCTAAAAAGAAGTGATGGGCTCCTACAGCTCAAACTTGGATGACATCTTGGAGGAGGACATGCATCACTGGTACACAAAATTCATGAGGGAATCTCCATCAGGACTAATCACTCTGTTTGAGCTGAAGACGATGCTTGACATGAACGGCATGACAGAAGAGGCCAACAGTTATGTGGACCAGGTGTTCTATACCTTTGATATGGACGGGGTAAGAAAAGACATTTCTGCTTAACTACCTTTAATGACTTAATATGAGCAATATTTACAGCCTAGATGATAGATAAAATAGACTTCTGTTTCAACAAAGTGCAAAAGAATTTGATTCTAACTTTTAGGATCTTGTCTAAAGAAAACATGAATGTGGAAGAGATGCTTATATTGTCTTTGTTTTTCTCTCCAGGATGGCTATTTAGACTTTGTGGAATACATCGCAGCTATAAGTTTATTGCTGAAGGGAGAAGTAAATCAGAAATTAAAGTGGTACTTCAAGCTTTTTGATCAAGATGGAAATGGGAAAATTGACAAGGATGAGCTGGAAACTATATTTAAGGTACGGCTTGCTCTTTAATGATATTTAGCAATCATATTCTATTCTAACTCATGCAGAGAGCATGGCCTCTGGAATCCTTAAAGCTATTAACAGATCCTGAAATGGACATAACATCTAATCTGAGAATCTCTTACATCATCAGAGGGCTAAATATAGTGTTACCTAACTAACAGTCCAGACAGGACAAATTCTTGTACATTTAATCATTAATTCAATATTTATTTATTGTGAAATGTACTTTCATTAAAAGTGCATTTTAGGCTAAAAGGACATATAAAACCATTATTTAACTTATTAGAGCACATAGTTTGTTTGTTTTCTTCAGTTCAGATGTCACCGTTTTAACATAACTCTAAAGTACTGCAAACTTTAAAAGCTGCCGTAAATTCTCGTTAACAGGCTATTCAAGATATCACCAGAAGTTACGAGATACCTCCAGAGACAATTGTGACTCTTATATACGAGAAAATTGACGTCAAAGGAGAAGGTAACACACTACAGTATTTACACCGCTTGAGCTAGCGTCTTAGTGGGATTATAGGTGATGGAGCAAAGCAATGTAATGTATAGCCAACAAGTGGATGAAGTTTGTTTTATTTTCTTTTTGTTGTTTTTTACATTTAGAAATTGAAATTTTCATCTAATCTTATTTGTAAAATACCTCAAGCAAGATATGTTAAATTGCAGCAGTTTCTGAAATGAAGTAAGCTCTGGACTATGATTGGGCCATTCAAAGACAAAAATATGTGTTGGTATACCGGTGGTGTCCGAACTTTAAAGTCTGCTAACTGAAAGCAAATTAAACTAAGGAGTAAAATCACAATGCAATACACCTGGTCCACATTTTAGATTCTCAACAATAATCTAATATTAAACAAATATTTAATATTCTGATGAAACAAGAAAGCATTAAAATTTTTCTGAATACATCGGTTTATGTTAAGACGCATAACTTCCTCTTTTAGAGTTTTGTTTTAATCTATTCTCAGTCACAAGGCTGAGAAATGGGTCATTCTTTCTGCTGCTTGCTGTATTTAGTATCAATGAATTGGTTCTGCAAAGTCTGATTTTGAAGCAGCTGTGGGATGTTTTTCTATTTTATTTAAGGCTAGTTGTTGTTAAGTTAAACATGGTTCATGAAAGCAAAATACTTTTAAGTGCCTAATGGTTAGCATTTTAAAAAGATAAACATTTTCCATGGAAAACCATGACTGGTATAATAATTGTCCACCTGCCTACAGTAAAGGGGTAATGTATAGATAAGCTGCACTCTTTTTAGCTGATGTCACTCTAACCAAAAGTGGCTTAAAGTTTCTGAAATGAAAGTGAACCTAATTATTTCTAACTACACAGTACTCATACATATGTAAGACGGACTTCTCATTTCTAAATTCATTTCCTCAGGTGAGCTGACGCTGGAAGAGTTCATCAGCGGAGCGAGGGAGCATCCTGACATCATGGACATGCTCACAAGAATGATGGATCTCACACAAGTCTTGAAAATCATAGTCAAAGGTCAAAGGAGGAACGCCGTGAATTGAGATGTGATTCCACAAAGTGGATTTTTGCTGAGTTATGCATTGTAAATAATAAAAAAAAAAAACAAGACTGTCGTTGAAGGATTTGGACTTAATCTCTGTCAGCAACAAACTAAGTGGCTGACGTGTCACTTTTAACTCGGACTGTGCTTGCAGAGCTTTATTTACGGTTTTGATTTAGGATTAAAACATTTTTTGCAAAATATTTTGCTTACTGACTGTTGGGGAAACTTCGAGTCGTGGTTCCAGGTCAGTTCGAAGCAAACATCTTGAGATCAAACTGAATTCTGAATGGTTGTGCTGAATTCATTGCATTTTTCTGTTGGTTGTTGAAGTTAAAAAATACAAACGGTACCTAGAGGTGCAGCAAGCATAAAAGTTTTCTGTATGTACATGTTTATATCATGGATGTTACAATATGTTGCCACTATTAATATGAAAGTGATGCCTTTATGAATAGAACAGTGTTTGTTTTAAAATTTGTTTCACTTTTTGAAAGACTTTTGTCAAAATCCTTGTCAAAGATGAAATCCACAAGTGGAAGACATTTATTTAAACCTGCAAAGGCTACAATGACATAACTGAGTGTCTTATTTTCTTTTCTTTTGGTTTACAGTATTGCTGCATGTAATTGTAAATATGAAACAAAACATTAAAAATAGGCAAAATTTTAAATAGAAATATAGACGTGTTATTCTGTCTACAAGGTTCATAGTATTTATGGCTATGTGAATGCAGTTTAAAATGTTTTATAAAGTGAAAGTATGAGGAGAGATTATTGGATTTACAGATGATAATATCTCAGTATTATTCATTTTTGATCATAAATCCAGATTTGTTGGACAACCAGACTGAAGCTGATGGCTCGTCAGAGAGGGGCTGAGATCACATCAGACTGTCTCAAAATCCGAGAGCTTCACAGCTTTTGGAAATGCTACTTTATAAACCTGTAAAGCTGTCATGTTTACATTAATTACACAGAAGCTGATCATGTTTTTCCAGTGAGAATTGGGTAGGAGGCAGTGCACCACCTATGATAGTCATATCTGTGTTGGGTCTTGCATGAATATTCTGGGTAAATGCCTCCTTTTCCGACCAGCTGCTCCTTCAAAGAAACCCGTTTTGAAAAAATGTTTTACTTTTTAAAATGCATAATTTTCTTAATAAAAAAATGTTCAGCACATAACAGTCCAGTCCGATAAGGTTAGCCAAATACTGAGGAAGATAAAGGAAAGTGTTTCTGGTCCAAATGACCTACTTACATTTACATGTAAACATCTATAAAACAACCTTCCTCTAGGCTGCTGTAATATTTTACAATTCACATCCTTCTTCTGTTCAGACAGTTACTCTGACTGGAAATGCTTTTGATTTTCTGTTTTCATGGCCTCCAGCCACCATTTTCTGTGTAAACACACTGGCTTTTCTGTAAATAATCATTTAATGCATATGTGATGATGGTTATTGAATAGCATTCACGTAAACCGTGGGGACATTTAAAACATTGTTTTCAGGTTGTATCAGTGATTCTTGAGAATAGGGACAAAATGGGTTTTAATTTTCCCATAATTTTTTTTGTGTTATTTCTCAACCTTATGTATGCAAATATGACAAATAATGTTTTGGAAATATAAAGATGCTAAGGTGCAGGCTCCCAGTTGCAACATTTTTTTAAAAAAATTGCATTTTTAATCGACCTGACCTAGAATGCTGTCATCACCATCTGACAAAAATAAATAAAAAATAATTTTTAATGACCCTATTAGTGATATTTTTACTCATTTTACAGACAAATGCTTCTCAAGAAACAAAATAAATATTATTTAAACAAAAAACAACAAAAAGTCCATCTGACAGAGTTGACAGTGCATGATGGAGTTGACACAGAACTGAAGGTGGTGACAAACTAGTGAGTAAAAAGAAAAACTTGATACATGTGAAGTAATGCAATTTATGTAAAATACATTAAAATTAATTAATTGCACATTTAAGTGAGATTTGACAACAATTTCACTGAAAGAGTCACAAAAACTGATGGAGTTGACATCTGACCGAGTTGACAAAAAGCCAAACTATCTCAATTTGGCTTTTGGCTTGCTAATGACCTGATGAAATATTTCATCAGGTCCATGAAATATTTACATTTTACCGAAATGAAGTTTTTATTTCACAAAATTTCATAAAAGTTTTGTAAATTGTCAGTTATGGTGTTGACACATCATGGTTGTGACAAAAAACTTAGGAATAAAAAGAAGAAAAAACTAAAGAATAACATAAGCTAACCAGAGCTAACTAGCCCTCTTAGCAAAGGAAGAGAAAAGAAGTGGTCATGGGGTCCTCAGAAGTTCTGGTGCCCCCCAACAATGCCTGATTTTTTACATTCTCTGACGGTGTTGACAAAAAGTAGGGACAAATTTCAATGGAGTTGGAAAATATATAAAAATTATTTTTAATTCAATTTATTGATACTTTTATAATTATTTATATGACTACTTATACTTAATTGTCATAATATATAATTTTCGTATTTCTTCAATTGTTTAAACTATTATAATGTATTGAGTTCTGCTCATGGACAAAGGCTTTTACAGGCATCATCCACCAACTACAATGTTTAAAATAAAAAAATATTCAGTAAATACCTGGAAAATATACATTGTTGTGCTCACATGACCCAGGTTAATTTAGACAGATATTTGAAAAAATTATATTTTGTGTATATTTTATTAAAATTTTGTGCTTTATCCATAGGACCTGTTTTATAATATTCTCAAGAATCACTGATATAAGTTTGTGTAGTTTCGATCTCTCTCAGACTAGCTGCTTGACTTCATCTTCTGGTATCAATTTATCTGTATTTACATTTAATGAAAATGCCGTGAGGAGTTATGAACCGCGGGTTATTTTTAATATCTTGGAAGATATTGACAATAGCCTTTCAAACAACCCCGCTTCAAAAAATCCCGAACTATCCCTTTAAGATCTTATTCCAAAGAACTCTAGGCTTCCCTCTAGTGACCATTGTCAATTATTACAAAACATTTTTTATTATTTTTGGTGAAGGTAACCGATTATCGTGTTTAACATTTCCTGATAAATTATTTGTCAGTCGTCTGTCACTATTTAGAGCAGATTTACATAACAACATTTAAACAGTACAATGTTTTAAGTCATCCTTCATATCTTGAATTGCCTGCAGACCTAAACACACATGTCTTCTGGCAGACCTTGACGTGTCCTGGATTTGCCTCTTATATTTTAAGTTTAGTTTTACCCCTTATTACCAACGTTACATTTGTTTGGAAATTTGGGTCGATGTAAACTCATTAGCCCATGCTCTAAGGTCATTCAGAAAACATGCCTGTCTGTCATGGTTAATGATTCCACAGGGGAACATTTTGGTGCTTGCAGTTTAAAACACAAAACTATATCAGGCTGTGTGTTGTGTAAAGTAAACAAAGATAAGGTTTGACTTCAAATAGCACCCATATGTTGCCTAAATATATCGGATGATGAACCGATCAACCCACCTTGGCTCATCGTTAAAAACGCAGTTTTTCCCCCTGCAGCTTTGCACTGCGTAAATCTACCTGCCGCCTGCCACCACTGCTCAGGAACAGCCATCCACATCCACCTGAATCATGCAGTCTGCTGAAGCCAAATTCAACAGAAACAGCTTGTTTCTGACCCTGAAGCGATACAGCTCAGCCGTCAGCGACATGGAGAAGACCATCCTCCTACCAAGCCTGCTGCGAGACGTCCCCTCTGACTGCGAAGCAGCGGATGAGACCTGCAGAGATCTCTATGCCAACTACCTGATGCTGAAGGCCATTCGAAACACAGTGGAGAGCAGCCTGGTTCCCCTGGACGATCACAAGGCCAAAAACGCCACATTCACCAAGACCCCGGAGCCTTTCCTGGAGGCTGATCCTGAAGCATTATTTCTCTTCCATCTGAGAGGACTGTTTTCTATGATGAGCGACCTCACAAAGGAGACTCGGAGCCTCACTGACAAATACTTGGACATAATTGGATTGGCAAATTAACGTCAAAACATTTGTTTGCAGACATTGACCTTCAGGGTTTTACTGTAAACATTTAAACTTTTCATGGATGTGAAATAAATGTAATTAAGCAAAACCGTCAACTTGTGTTTCATTTGCTGGTAGCGAGTAGCTAATTTGCACTGAGAATAATACCATAATTTTTGGAATTAGTAAGGCAGTCATTAATTAGTGATTAGCTTTTTGAATCTTTGAATGTATCCAAGCTAAACGTTTCCACTTTGTTTCCATCTCCAGACATATTTCCCTCGGTCCACTTTTGTTAAACATCAGGGATGTTTTTGAGGCATAGGGAATAGCAATAATTTTCTAATCTCTTAATTTACTGTCAGTTTTGAAACTATAATCTCTAACATGGAAAGATATGCAGTACATCTTTGTCTCATCAGTTTGTTTCATTTGATTGTAGAATTAAAAATAGAGCTGCATGATTCAGACAGTTCTTATTCATTCTTAGTTTTAAAGCACTTAACATGTAAAAAAAAGATGTCAAATTTTTAAGTATTTACTTGTTGGTCACTCATAAAGGTCGATCAAATTTGGCAAGTCTAATCTTAGGCCGAATGATTGGTGCAGCTCCACATAAAATAGTTGTGTGTTATAAACTTTAGAAATACAAAATGGCACAAAATCTGAGCCGGCAGATTAAACCTTCTTTAAAAACTAGAAGATGGTCTTAGCCAGAAAAAGCTCAACTGATTACAGCCAAAATATTACATAAATGAACTAGGAGTCATTAAAGAAACTTATGGTTTGTAAATAAAGCCAAAACAGACTTGTCAATTTCTGAATACTAGTCACCCGTCCATCTATTATCATACATCCTTATCCCTAGTGGGTGTTTGGGAGGAGTGTTGGTGCCCATCTCCAGCTGTCAACAGGCGAGAGGCGGTGTACACCCTGGACAGGTCACCAGTCCATCACGGGGGTTTCTGAATACTACATTAGGACAAGTACACATTTTATTTTTATTTTTTATTATTATTTACATCTCTATAGTTCATACAATACATGGCAGATTTCACAAACAGGCTGCCTAATAGAAAACTGTCTGTCCTCTCTTTATTCTTCTGTTTTTCCCCCTGGCACCCACTGAGACTTAGCGCACTGGATGGAACGGCTCGACAATCTCTGCTAAGGTCTTTTTTTCTGGCGAGATGAAAGAAACGGAGACAAAACATTAGAACAAAAATATGGGCAGCCATGGTTTAAACTAATGTACAGGTTCAATCAGAATTAGAACTCCTAAATAATGTCTAGTATTTGACAGATGTTTTAATTATTATTTTTTAAACATGTAATTTTTAATGGTAACGAATTTATGACAGCTGTGCTTAGGCACAACCACATCGACACAAGTGAACATGCCATAGATACATCAATGACATTTTAAAACACGTTTTCTAAGCAAACACTGATGAAGAAGGGACTAAAATATGAAAAACAAAACTACTAACCTTTAGTTTCAAATCTTTCAGGGTGGAGCTTAACATACTCATTCATGTCTCGGTCCAGTCTGGCATAGGTGTAGTTTTCATATTTTGTAAGATGATAACCGATGAACCAGCCAAGAGATGCCAAAAGGAACTGCCGATGAACGCCTGAAAAATAAATTAGGATGCAACTACCTTCAGTGTGTTCCCTGTTGTCTCTCTGAATGACAATTTTGTAGATTTCATATTAGAATGTGAAAATTTCAATAATAAATCTTTAAAATGCCTAATTAAAAAGAAAAACGCACCAAAAGGCAATGGTTCGAGGAAACGCGAAATAAACTGCAAGGCAGGCAAACTGACTTGGAGTCATGGACATCACAACAGCTTTTACACAGAAAATATGCACCAATAAAACAAAAGAAGATAGTAACAGTCTAAAACCCGAAATGCATAACTATGTTAATTTGACAAATTAAGCAAAATGCGGTCTGGTCGACTTTCTCAGCAGATCAAAACAGAAACAATGCTAACCTGACTTCAGAGGCGGCCTATGGTTTAAAGCGTTATGGAGCATCGCGCTGAACCAGCCCATACCGGACAGCCACACCGAGTTCCTGTTAACGATTCCGGGAGGAGGGAGACCCTTTGCGTCCTCTGGAACAATCCCCATGACGACAATGTTTAATCTACTTTATGTAGGTTTGTCGTGAGCTATCGCCCGGGTAGTTTTAGCTATCACCTCTCTGTGGGAAGTCAAGGACGGGCGTGCGAGCGAATGAAGTGTCCGGGTACAACAAATGAGGACGGTTTAGGTTCCACTAGAGATGGGTTCAGTTAAGTGAAATGCAAAGTGCGTGCAGTATTACGACGGAGGCCACGCTACGAAAAAAGTAAATAAATAAAAACAAAATAAATTTACGAGAGTGAAGTCGAAATAATACGAGAATAAGGTTGTAGTATTACGACAATAAAGCCATATTATTACGACTTAGTATTCTAATACTACGGTATTCTCATCTTATTTTGACTTTATTTTAATGACTTTATTCTCATGAAAAATGTCCAGTTTGATCATTAAGGGGTACTGTCTTAAAAATAATTTAGAATTTATTTTATTTATCTTGAGATGTTTAAATTTCAGCTCATAAAGGATATTTAAACACTCTTTCAGTAATTCTGCTTTCAATAAAAAACGTTTCCTAGAATAGATATAATTTACAGGTTAATATTACCTTCTTTAACAGTGAATTTAAAAAAAAGGCAACCTGTAAAACTGTGATATTAAATATGCTTATATGTGGATAAACATTTGGGTACATCTAACTTTTGTGCTGATGCACCTAAGAAAAAAACATTAGGCACTAGTACAAAGAATTGTTCTAGCATTGTCTTTGCATTTATTTCTCATCTTCCCTCCAGATTTTTAAAATACACTGGCTCAGACATGAAGAAGACTATTTTAGTCTTCTTCATCCTCTTCATACACTCCATCGTCATCTACAGTGGCGTCTTGGTACTGCTGATATTCCGACACCAGGTCATTCATGTTGCTCTCTGCCTCGGTGAACTCCATCTCATCCATTCCCTCACCGGTGTACCTGTGACATGACAGCATCAGAATCTACACAGTGCACCAGCACACCACTGTGGCTCACTGTGTCTTGCTCACCAGTGAAGGAAAGCCTTGCGGCGGAACATGGCGGAGAACTGCTCCGAAATGCGCTTGAAGAGCTCTTGAATGGCTGTGCTGTTTCCGATGAATGTGGAGGACATCTTGAGTCCACGCGGTGGGATGTCGCAGACGGCTGTCTTTACATTGTTTGGAATCCACTCTACAAAGTAGCTGCTATTCTTGTTCTGCACGTTCAGCATCTGCTCGTCCACCTCCTTCATGGACATGCGGCCTCGGAAGATGGCGGCGACTGTGAGGTAACGGCCGTGGCGCGGATCACAAGCTGCCATCATATTCTTGGCATCGAACATCTGACGGGTGAGTTCAGGAACTGTCAGGGCCCTTGGAAAAGACAGACATTCAGTAAGAAGAATTTCTTGAGAAAAAGTGGGGCTTTATTATTAAATAAGGGTGGTTTCAGGGGCAGCATCTTTACCTGTACTGTTGGCTGCCTCGGCTGGTCAAGGGGGCAAAGCCTGGCATGAAGAAGTGAAGTCTGGGGAACGGCACCATGTTGACAGCCAGTTTCCTCAAGTCAGCGTTCAGCTGACCAGGGAACCGCAGACAGGTGGTCACACCACTCATGGTGGCCGAAACCAGGTGGTTCAGATCACCGTAGGTAGGGGTGGTAATCTTTAACGTACGGAAGCAGATGTCATACAGCGCCTCATTGTCAATGCAGAAGGTCTCATCAGTGTTCTCAACCAGCTGATGGACAGAGAGGGTGGCATTATAGGGCTCCACCACAGTGTCTGACACCTGCCATGGGGAGAGAGGAAAACCTTAAGATTTGAAGGAAGCAGCTATCAGGCAAAGCATCATATCTGAACACGAGTGAAAGCAGGATATAAACCTTAGGCGATGGCACAACACTGAAAGTGTTCATGATGCGGTCTGGGTACTCCTCCCGGATCTTACTGATGAGGAGTGTGCCCATGCCAGAGCCGGTGCCTCCTCCCAGGGAGTGGGTGAGCTGGAAGCCCTGCATGCAGTCACATCCCTCTGCCTCTTTTCTTGTGACATCCAGGACAGTGTCCACCAGCTCAGCTCCTTCCGTGTAGTGACCTTTAGCCCAGTTGTTACCAGCGCCACTCTGGCCTGTTGGAGATCAAAATATTTTATAAAAACATATAAAAGTCAACTGTTTTTATTTTGAGTCTTGAATTCAAGTTCAAGACTTGATTGGGGGGATGATATTGCCATAACTAGTTGTCATCATAGTTGATAATTTAATTAAATGTCTTTTTCCCCTAGATTTCTGAACTTGAACAAAATCAGGTGGTTTTTTTTCAAACATCTGTATGTTTAGAGAAACCCTTAGGTGCAGTCTGCTGTCGGTTGATTGATGTGACACCTGCATGAGTTAACAAACAGGTTATAGAATGGCAACATCAGCCATACCTCTTTATATGGTCATTTAAATGTTTTAAACCAAAACAAAATGTTTCCAGTAATATACATACCAAAAACAAAATTGTCAGGTCTAAACACCTGCCCAAAAGGACCAGACCTCACAGCGTCCATAGTGCCTGGCTCCAAGTCGACCAACACTGCACGAGGGACATATTTTCCACCTAGTAGAGAGAGGGAGAGGATATACAAATATGCAGACACAGTAACATCCTTGCCTGCTTGACAAAGTAAAATTGGACAAAAAGATAAAAAATAATTGGTGGAAAACAATATGAAATTAATATCAATGTGCAAGATGTGGATAAAAAACAGTTTGCAGCACATCAGTTGCAGTTATAATTCGTTTTTAGCCATTATGAAACAAAAAGCTGTAGCAGCTGGTAGCTTGGACTTTTGTGCATCATTGGAATAGATGCTTAGTAACCATACAATTTAATTCAAATTAGGCAATGTAACGGCCTTCTAGTTGATTTTAACGGTACGAAAGTGTTTTCTTGAGATATTGAATAATTTCCCATGGGAAGTAAAATATGAATAAAACCTAATGCTTCGTTGAAATAAACGCATATCCGGTCCAGTTGCAGGTCGCTGTCTCCGTTGTATAGCCCGGTTTGGTCGATGCCATGTTCATCGCTTATTACCTCCCAGAACTACAACCAAAGAGAGAGGAAAAACTATTAAACTAAGAGGCAGAGCAGTAGCGTACACTAATTACATTTGAACTATTACGTTCATTATTATTTTTTTCGGCCTCAAAATAATTTAACTTCTGAGTCGGTGTCCTCGTGAATTTAGGCCTCCATTTTACAAATATATTTTTCTTACCTTTGATCCAATTTGGTTCCCGCATTGGCCAGCTTGAAGATGAACAATTTCCCTCATTATTATGAACGGCTTTCCAATTGTTCAAGGCAATGTTTTTTCTTTTTTTTTTTAACGAGCAAAGTTATGCCTGCTGCTCCATTTTGGTGGGGGTCGGAGAAGAAACATGCTCCACGTTGACCGTGGAAAGACAAGGGACTATGCACGCGATTAGACAATGAGCCATTCGTAAACGGCCTTTGATTGGTCGGTTCAATTTTGATTGGTGTAAACGTCGTGCACTACCTTAGTAACCAAGAACAGTTACAGTACCAGTCTTTGTAGACAAACATTGTTCCCCAGACGTTGAGTACATGTATGTTAAATGCAGGTCCTGTGCGAAATTCTGTTCCCCTGTGAAAATCTGTTCCCCCTTTCTCTGGCACACTGCAGCCGGAGAGGCGGATCCGACCATTTTTATTTGTGCATGATAATTTGACTGCTTAACTGACGAAATGACCAAATTAGGTCATTTATCACATTGAGACAATGTGACTACATGATGTGGCACTGAATATGAATGTAATGAGTTTTATTCCCATGGCTTCTTTTTTGTTCTCTGGGAAATTATTTTTGATGAGAAACAAGCATAAACATGAAAACATCAACAATAGTGATAGTAATATTATAATAAAATAATATTCAGTAAAAAGTAGCCTACAAATTCTTTGATGTTGGGCGGTGAGGGACCTGGATAATGGATAGGGGGCGCTGGCCCAAAAAAGGTTGAGAAACACTGCGCTATACAAATAAAATTTTATATAATAATACCGACTGAGAAGTTAGTCTTAGTTTTAGCCCAAAAACACTTAACGTAACCGTTAGCTAAAAGGTATTCGTAGCCCTTCTTTCATTGCTTTGCTGTTCAACCGGAATAAGAAAAAAAAAAAAGGTACAGGTAACCGTTAGCTGGAAGGCTGTCTGGACATACAAAATGAAAATAGCATGCCATTAATTCATTTTACATTGTTTATTTATTTTTGCTTTGATTGCAGATTTATTCTTTATACCTTTCTTGAAAACTAAGTCATAAAAACTATGACCCCAATTTCGTTATGCTTGTGTACGTTGACAATAAAATATTTTACTTACTTTAAACAGTAGTGGTTACATTCGATTTTAAACCAATTTTCTTGTAAGTACAGAGATATAACACCAGCGAGGCTGTTAAATGTTTTTGGTTACTAAGATGTCACAAGTGCGTTGCTCAAGACAGTCAAAATTGAACCGACCAATCAAATGCCGTTCATGAATTCCTCGTTGTCCAATCGCGTGTGTGGCTTTCCATAATAACTGTTAAGCATAATTTTTTTACCCCATTCTTTGAAAGACTGCAGCAGGCGCAACTTTGCTCGTTAAAAAAAAAAGAAAAAAAACACACAAAAAAATTCTCGTTGAACTTTCATAGAAATGAGGGAAATTGTTCATCTTCAAGCAGGCCAATGCGGCAACCAGATTGGAGCAAAGGTAAGAAAAATATTTGTAAGACTGTGGCCTAAATTCGTGGAGACACCGACTGAGAAGTTAGATTTAGTTCAAAGCCAAAAAGCTTAAACTGCTAGCTAAAATGCTATTCATAGCCGTTGGTTTCCGTTATGTTGCCGCTCAATCAGTTAGTTTAATATTTTTTTCCTCTCTCTTTGTAGTTCTGGGAGGTAATAAGTGATGAACACGGCATCGATCCAACCGGAGTATACCACGGAGACAGCGACCTACAGCTGGACAGGATCAACGTTTATTACAACGAGGCGTCAGGTTTGTTCATACTTTGCTTCACAGATGTTTACTTAGTGGAGGTGAAGTTATTAAATATCTCAAGGAAACATTTTGGTACCGTTACCGCCCACCAGAGGACCGTTACATGGCCTAATTTGAATTTAATTGTTACTAAGCAACTGTTTCAATGATGCACAAAAACCCAAGCTACCAGTTGCTACCATTTTTCTTTCACAACTGCTAGAAACGAATTATGACAACAGCTACCCCAAACAGTTTATAATACACATTTTAATGTTGATATGCATTTCATATTGTTTTCCAGAAATCATTTTTGATCCTTTTTTACATCATTGTCCAGTTTTGTTTAGTCAAGCTTGCGAAGATGTCAATGCAAAATTGCATAATTTTCCTCTCCCTCGCTCTATTAGGTGGAAAATATGTCCCTCGTGCAGTGTTGGTTGACTTGGAGCCAGGCACAATGGACTCTGTGAGGTCTGGTCCTTTTGGGCAGGTGTTTAGACCTGACAATTTTGTTTTTGGTATGTATATTACTGGAAGCATTTTGTTTTGGTTTAAAAAAAAAATTGAAATGACCATATAGGCCTGCCAACCAAAACTGGAATGTTTATTTTCTGTTTAATTTCTCAAAAGTTTCTTTTTTTTTCTTTTTTTTTACACACAAAGAAACTTGGTAAATTGTCAAACATTATTGGCATAAAGCTCCACAAAATAAACATATTTTATTTCAGTTAAGCATGCATTTTTAAAAGAAAAAGAATGTTCCTTTAATGTGCAAGACAGACTACACCACTAGATGTGATTAGAAGAGGACAGAGCTCAGGTTGATGTTGCCATGCTACATAAATTGATAGATGCATTAACACATCCAGGTGTTTGAAAGAAACCACTTGATATTGTTGAAGTTTAAGAAATATGGAAAAAGAAAGGCATTTAATTAAATTGCCCCTAAATTTTTATAGTTGATGCCAACTAGTCAATGGCAATGTCATTCTCTAAATGAAGTACTACACTTTTCATAAAGCAAGCTGACTTTTGTTTTAATTAAATATTTTGATCTCCAACAGGCCAGAGTGGCGCTGGTAACAACTGGGCTAAAGGCCACTACACGGAAGGAGCTGAGCTGGTGGACTCTGTCCTAGATGTGGTGAGAAAAGAGGCAGAGGGATGTGACTGCATGCAGGGCTTCCAGCTCACCCACTCCCTGGGAGGAGGCACCGGCTCTGGCATGGGCACACTCCTCATCAGTAAGATCCGGGAGGAGTACCCAGACCGCATCATGAACACTTTCAGTGTTGTGCCATCGCCTAAGGTTTATATCCTGCTTTCACTCGTGTTCAGATATGATGCTTTGCCTGATAGCTGCTTCCTTCAAATCTTAAGGTTTTCCTCTCTCCCCATGGCAGGTGTCAGACACTGTGGTGGAGCCCTATAATGCCACCCTCTCTGTCCATCAGCTGGTTGAGAACACTGATGAGACCTACTGCATTGACAATGAGGCGCTGTATGACATCTGCTTCCGTACATTAAAACTTACCACCCCTACCTACGGTGATCTGAACCACCTGGTCTCGGCCACTATGAGTGGTGTGACCACCTGTCTGCGGTACCCTGGTCAGCTGAACGCCGACTTGAGGAAACTGGCTGTCAACATGGTGCCGTTCCCGAGACTGCACTTCTTCATGCCAGGCTTTGCCCCTCTGACGAGCCGAGGCAGCCAACAGTACAGGTAAAGCTGCCCCTGAAACCACTTTTGTATTATAACAATAATGTTTTTACAAACATAATTCTTACTGAATGTCTGTCTTTTCCAAGGGCCCTGACAGTTCCTGAACTCACCCTGCAGATGTTCGATGCCAAGAATATGATGGCAGCTTGTGATCCGCGCCACGGCCGTTACCTAACAGTCGCCGCCATCTTCCGAGGCCGCATGTCCATGAAGGAGGTGGACGAGCAGATGCTGAACGTGCAGAACAAGAACAGCAGCTACTTTGTAGAGTGGATTCCAAACAATGTAAAGACAGCCGTCTGCGACATCCCACCGCGTGGACTCAAGATGTCCGCCACGTTCATTGGAAACAGCACAGCCATTCAAGAGCTCTTCAAGCGAATCTCTGAACAGTTCACCGCCATGTTCCGCCGCAAGGCTTTCCTTCACTGGTGAGTAAGACTCAGTGAGCTACAGTAGTGTGCTGGTTGGTGCATTGCGTAGATTCTGACGCTGTCATGTCACAGGTACACCGGTGAGGGTATGGATGAGATGGAGTTCACCGAGGCAGAGAGCAACATGAATGACCTGGTGTCGGAATATCAGCAGTACCAAGACGCCACCGCAGAGGAGGAGGGAGAGTTTGAAGAAGAGGGTGAAGAAGATGCCTAAGCTAGTTTTTTAAAGTGGGGGCTGCAGCTACCTGGGAGGCTACCACAAGGTGCCTTACATAACTGGATAGAAGATAAGAAATAAATGGAACATTTTTGCTCTTGACTAATTTTTTTGCACTGGTGCACCTAATGTTTTTTCTTAGATGCACCAGCACAGTAGTTAGATATACCCTAATGTTTGACCACATGCCATTTTTAACATTGCACTTTTAAAGGTTGACTTCTTTTTTTAAATTTTTTTATCACCGTTAAATTAAGGTAATATTGACCTGTAAATCAATAATGTTCATTTTCAGGACTTTTTCCGTAATTCTTTATTTGAAGCAGAAGAACTTCTGAGCTGAAATATAAACATGTCAAGGTAAATCAAAGAAAATCTAAATTAGAAGGTGTTTGAAGGGCTACGGATCTTGTGAACATCTCAGACTAGACATTTCATAACATTTAAGTCATTTTTCTCGTGAAATATTTCCAATTTGAACTCAGTGAAGGGAAATTTTTCTTATGTAGCATTAAACTATATTATCATGTCAACCTCTACTGATGATGTGTGTGTGCTGCCATTAAAGCTATAGATGCATTGAGCTTTTTCAATATAAAATGTATTGTCACTAGCCGCTTAACACATTATCTCAAAGAGTTCAAGGCTGCCCTCTAGTGACAATAGTATACTATTACAAAACATTTTTCATTATTTTAGTAAGGGTAACCTTGGTTGTGTTCAAAGCATTTTATGATCATAATTTGTCATCTGTCACTATTCATAGCAGGTTTTATGGCAGCAGTGTTTGAACAATACAATGTTTAAATTACCCTTCATATTTTGAACTGTCTGCAGAGTCAAAGCATTTGTTTAATGGCAGACCATGTGGTTTCCTGGATTTGCTTCTCTTATAAGTTTGCTATTAACACTTATTATTTGTAAATTTGGCTTTATATGAGCTAATTGGTGTAAGCTCTAAGGCAGGGCTGTCCTTGGAGCCATTTGGAGCACCTTCAATTGTTCCTGTGTGCACCATTAGAAAATGTGGTTGATGCAGTTGGATACTTTTTTATTCTTTAATTAGAGCACAGTTATTACTGACAAATTAAAATTTTTGTCTTTTTTAATCCCTAGTTTTTACTTTCACTTAATTTCATAGACTTCTACTTAGAAACAGACTTGGAGAACCCTAATCTGCTTTTAATTAATTTATTAAACCTGGTTGCTTTTTTTTAGAGGGAGTGACCCAAATCCTGTTCTTATTGCTGAGAATAAGCTGAATGTTTTCTTTATCTTTTTATCCAAGCCCAAACAAATTTGCAAACTACATGTCTTTTTATTAATAATTCAAAAAAACGTAACTTTTGAATCTGCAGTGATTTCCTAGAAAAAACTCAGACTTCTTTAACTGTTTAATTAGAATTACTGTTTGCTTAGTTTACTGTTGAGCTCTGAAAAAACATACTGCAATGTTGTTTATGGTTTTATTTTTTAGGCCCAAAAAGTTTGGACACCACTGCTAAGGTCATTGAAACATCATGATTAAATATTCACAGAGGAACACTTAGTTCTTGCAGATTAAATGATGAGAAAATCTCAGACTGTGTTGTGAAAAGTAAATAAAGATAAGGTTTGACTGCAAATAGCACCCAAATGTTGCCTTAGTACATATTGCATGATGCAGTGCTTAACCTACCTTTGCTTATCAATTGCAGTCTTTGCCTTCAGTTTTGCACTTAATAAAGCTACATAAATGCATAATAATGTTAAAACATTTGGCAGATGCTATAATCCAAAAAAGTAAATAGCATGAGTTTAAAATTAGAAATATCTTGTTCCTTATTGGGGAAATTCATTTGTAACAATGGATCAGCATCAGTACCAGAAGGCTCACACAAAATATCAAAAAGTTACAATAAGAGTAACAATAACATCAAGAACACGATTTGAACATTAAAATGCAGTTCAGGTATCAGAAAAATGCACTACGATCCAAGGTATGTGTAACAGAGTAAGATTACTTTCTTTCCCTGAATGTGCATGACCCATTTCGTTCCAAGTCGCCGTTTAAAATACGGTACTCATTTTTGTCTTGGTTCACAGTGGCGGAGCTAGACTTTTAAAGTTGGGGGACCAAGGGGGGCCAGGACTACCTCTGGGGGGGCAAAATTTAAAATGTCTGTGTGCACATCTATATATATATATATATATATATATATATATATATATATATATATATATAATTAAAAAAATAACCAATGATAAACTCATTTACTTGATAAGAGAACTGCTCTCTGTTCTTATCAAGACGAGGTGAGGAGGGAATCTGACATATTAACTCAGTTTTTACTGGTTTTGTTTTTAAAACACCATTAACTAAGCAGTGTAACTATATATTGTATATTTGGCGTTTGTCGTCTCATGTGTGATTAATTGGACCATTTATTGCCCAGCGCTCTGCGCTTGTTTCTAACGGATCTGCACTTTAATTTCTTTCCTCTCTCAACAGTCAGCTGTTATTCCTCTACTTAAACTACAATAAGTAGATCATAACATTCTCTTTAGGTTTTCTCTGTGTGCTGCAAACTCATTAAATGTAAACTCCTTAGAAGCCAGAACCACCATCAGGCAAATAGTTCTGGTCCGACTCGAAATATTGTTACGTGTCCAAACAGAGCTTCCTAACCAAGGTGTCCATAACTCTTCAACACGCTGTCAGCTCCCGGTCAGAAAGACATTTAGTCCAGAGTCCATGAGATGATATTCAGAAAGGATCTTTTATTTGATTGATTTTAGTTTCCTCTGTGATGAACTCTATGCGTAAAGTCTATCATGTCTCCATGTGCGCCAGTCAAAGCTGTTAATTATAACATGTCAAATGACAGAGGGGCTTAAAAAATAACCAAATATTCAGTTTCGTTTTAAAATTATATATATATATATATAGATGTGCATACAGACATTTTAAATTTTGCCCCCCCAGAGGTAGTCCTGGCCCCCCCTTGACCCCCCAACTTTAAAAGTCTAGCTCCGCCACTGGAACCCGTATGTCCTCATGCAGGGAAGCAGGCAAAAATGCTAAAGTGTCGTTAAAATGCTCCTTGTTTAATGGCTGAAACTTTTACTTGTTGTTTGCTTTAAAACAGACTTTTTACATGAAATGTTTTCTAATGTGTAAAAACAGAAACTTCTGGAGTTGATACTGAATATTCTGAATACATTAAAATTAACAATGATCCCGTGTCAAATAGATTTTACAGAACAAGGTTTCTTAAAACATGGAACGGATTATTTGATTGCTGCCTCTCTGTCTCTCGCTGTAATTTGAAGAAACAGGTTTTTAACCAAGTCATGCAGAAGGTCTAACCAGGGGTGTCGGCCCTCATCCTGCATGTTTCAGTCTCTCCTGGTTTGACACACCTGCATCAGATGAGGCTCATTAGAGGCCTGAGAGGAACATTGACCTGCTGAGGAGGTTGTTCTACCAGCAGGGAGAGAATAAAACCTGCAGGACCCACTATGGACCCCCTGGTCTAACCTGAGCATTTATATCATTTAATACATTTAGTTGTATCAAACTTCTCCTCAAAACTGCCAACAACACATTGATAAATATGATAAACCTACAAAAGAGGGTCATTTGGTTAATAAATAACAGATGTTATTGATATATTGATGCTTAGCAAAAGAGAAAAAGCTTCAAGAAGCCTTAAAAAAAACCATGTTTACTAATCAGATGGTGGCCAACCTGAAAGAATCTTCCTCCTTGCTCTCCTCATCACCTGTGGATGCTGCTGCTTCCTGCCTGAGGTCCTCGGCTGGTCAGTGCATCACCTCCAACACAGAGAAGAGCAGCGGTACCAACAGAACCCACCTGTCCATCAGATGGTTCCCAGAACCAGAAGACGATGGTGGAGCTGCAGCTTTCTAGAGTTTGAGGGCAGGACTAGTATCTAGGATAAAAAAAATCATATTTCTCTTTTAGTATTCATTATATAAATCCATTAATTGTGCTTTAGTTGTTTTGTGTCGCAGAATAAAGTCCAATCCTTTCTGGGTGTGGCAGGAAGTGAGACTGTGGACCAGTTTACAGCTGAAACGCCTCTGAAGCCTGGCTGTCGGGTTTCCTATCTAGCTGCTCCGCCTCTACATCTGGACACGCAGAAACGGATCTGACGTTGATAGGTCTAGACTGAACTGGTTAGATTTTATTCATCTCATTATATTTCTATCGGCTGCATGTAAGGCTTATTTACTCTGTTGGTTTGAAACTATTCGTTTTATATTCTATACCCTTAAATACTCATTAACTCTAAGATTATCTTAACATTTCATTTCTTAACATTGCATCCTTTCTATGTTTTATTAACTTTTAAATATTATCTTTACATTTTATTAATTTTAAAATATTCTTTTAATATTTGACTCTTTTATAGCTCATTAACTTTCACATATCATCTTAATATTTTATTCTTTTTAACATTTAGCTGTTTTTAACCCTTTATTAACATTTTATTTCCCTACATGCTCTTTGATAGAGATTTTTTGGTATTATCATTTTGTTGTTACTTTCAGGTTAAAGTGTTCTCTTGTTTAAACTGTATGTGTGAACTGACCTGGAAGTCACAGCTGCCTGTTATCTTCATGTGAAACAGTTTGACCGAGATTTGAACCGGGCTCAGATCAGGGGCCAGATGTTAAATTGGTTTACGACCTTTGCTTTGTTTAGGTAAAATGTTTTACGACCTTTGCTGTTTTTCCTCTGCTGTCTATCTTGCCTATCCTCCCTCTTTGAAGTTTGAGAATAAAAGACAAGCTGTATCCAAAGAGAAGCAGAACGCTCTGTGAACAGCTCTGAGAAGCAGTTGACAGAGTCTTCTCCTTTTGCTTGCAGAAGTTTAGTCATAAATTCATATACGTTGTCTGTGGTTCTTTTATGTAGGTTCTAGGAAAATACCTATCATTTTGGTGCCGAAACCCGGGATCTCTCATACCGACCGCTGTCAGGCAGAGGAAGACGCGCTGAATCCATGCATGGCCAGAAGTCATTTGGACCTGGAAAGAAAGACCCAGGAAGTAGAATTCTTCGCTGGGCCAGCGCCGTAGGTCCGACTTTGTCTGCCAACGGCGGAGTGACGAGATCCGACTGGACAACCCGAAAACTACAGAAACGTAGGTGAATTTTAAAATGGCTATTTTAGTGGTTTGAGTTCCCTTGTATGATGTCGCTCTGCTAAAACTCTGTGGTTTGAGAATCCTTGTATGATGTCGCTCTGCTAAAACTCTGTGGTTTGAGAATCCTTGTATGATGTCGCTCTGCTAAAACTCTGTGGTTTGAGAATCCTTGTATGATGTCGCTCTGCTAAAACTCTGTGGTTTGAGAATCCTTGTATGATGTCGCTCTGCTAAAACTCTGTTCGAGGAGACCCCATAAGGGCAAGTCCTCAGGCGGATAGGAAGCTTGTCATTGCTGTGTGGTTTTGATTTTTTGATGGGTAAAATATCACTGGTGCTGAGTTTTCTGACAAGGCAAAAACAGATAATGTTGCGCTAAATCATAGAGTCATTACTGTGCTTATATTGCTGGTTTGCTACTGCTGCTTTGTGTGTGTGAGAGTGATTGGAGGTTTAAATACCGCTCTGTGTTTTACCTCATATAAAACAGTGGATTTAAGCAGCAAACCTCTTGTGGATGCAATAGGCAAGATTCTCCCACTCGAAAGAGTCGAAGCGGGGAATACCACAACAAGGTATTTTAATTGCTGGCCCACTGAAAAGAGCTCCAGTTCATAGGACTCCCTAGGAGTCAACGAACCTGGACCAAATTTAAATAAATTCAAATAAATAATATTTTTAAGCTGAAATTGCAAGTGTTTTAAATATGGGAAATAAACATTCTTGTAATTCATCACTCGGTAAGGGCGCCGATGGAGATGAAAAGTACATGCTGTCCAGGTTTCCTGGTAGCACTGTACACATGAAAAAATGGAGAAAGAAATACAAAATAGATGGAAAGCTAAAAATTGATCAATGGCAAATAATTGTGGGAATTTTGGAGAGTAGTGTAGAAAGAAAAATAGGAAGAAAATAAAGTAATTCCAAGCACACGGCATGCTGTAGCGGTGCAAGGAGAGCAAGCTCCTGCAGCCACCTCTCCCCTTGCTGCTTCAGCAGCTCCGTCTGCTCCAGTATCAGCCGCTGCTGTTCCAACAACACGACTGTATCCCTCCCTAGAGGAAGGGACACAAAACTTATATATCTTTAGACCCTGTACCTTAGAAGAGGTCAGGAAAGCTGTGAAAGGATCAGATGTTTTTCACCTGGAGAAATTTGGAGGTTTATATACCTCTGCCTTTTCCAACGACCGGACAAAAGGCCGTGGAAGAGACAGAGGCAGAGGAGGTCACGATAGGCGACGACCCCAAAATAACACCCCACAAAAACCACGGTATTCAAAAGGCTGCTGGATTTGTGGCAATATTGGTCACTGGGCAAGAAACTGCGCTTCAAAGAATGTTGCACGGGGCGACAAGAGGGGTGGTGGAGTGAGGAGACCACAAATAGGAGAAATCTTCAGCATGATCAGACTCTACCACACCCCAAAAACACAAACCCCCAGTCCAAATTGATGAAATGCTAGAGACATGTGCATGCAGTTTAAGACGTTAAGTAAAACCATAAAAGAAATTGAATTCCTGTAAGAAATCAATGTATGCAAAATAATTTTTAATGCTACTAATGTTAGGTTTAAACCTCACAAGTGAGAAATAATTTGTTTTAAGAAATACTGATGTTTGTTTTGTTTTTCTTTTGAGCTTCCTACACCTTTAAAGAAAAACCAGTAAAGAGAGGTCTCACTGAAATAACAACATGGGAACAACTTCTTTGTATGCTAAAAGTGGAATCATGACTTTCCTGAAGGAGGAGAAGCTGAAAAATAAAACTAAATAATAAAATTGTCCTCAGAGAACAATGTTTAATGTATTGTGTCGGAATAATATTATAACACCAACTTGGTGAAATGATTCTTAGCTGTCTATCTGGAGGGGTCAGCTGTCAGAGTAAGGTACCGACCTGGACATTGTCCAGCCTCGTAACTCTTAGGCCTTGAGAGGAGGGCTGCCCGCTGACTTCACAGTCTGCAGCACTGAGATCAACAAATTTAGAGAAATCCATTGTTCTCTGGTGAGACGTGTCTTAGATGAAGTTAACTTAAACTTACATTCTACATTTTACAAGTTAATGGTGAACATGATGAAAGAGACTACAGCTTTTAACATGTTTCATGTTTATATGTGTTTGAATAAGGAAATGGTTTATGACTTCTTAAAAAGTTGGATAATAAGTGGCTAAAAGCTATACGATGAAAAGTAAAGAAAGTTATAATTGACTCTTATTTGCTTCTTTCCTTTTCCTCTGTCTGAGCCTCGCTGCGCTGCGTCTGACCTCTGACCTCAGCTCAGATCTGTCCTGCCAATCAGATGACTCCCTCCTTTATCACCAGCTAGTTGATAAAGAAGCGAAAAAGGACAGGACGATTTCTACCAACTGGACACTGAAGGCAATAAAGTGTCCACTGGTCCTAATTCCTTGACATCTGGGAACTGCCATGCAGCAAAACTACTGTATGGAGTCCTGCTAGACGTTTGGAAAAAGAAAGCAAACTGAACTGTTTGCCGCTTGTTTCATTGGTGGACTAAGGGACGGTCTGGACAACTTATAAATAATCCAACACCAGAGCCAGTTGGACTGACAGGGAGCTGGAGAAGAGACAGAGGGAGGACCAGCTGCAGTGACGCTAGCAGCAGGAGGGGGAAGCGAGAAGCAAGACAGAAAGGAGAAATGCAGATAAGTTATACACACACACTGCTGTGATACACACACTGCTACTGTAATGAGGACTTGCTTGCTTACTTACTAGCAGGAAGGAATTATCTAGCTAGAAAAGGACATATTGAAGGTTTTTAGGTACAATGTTAAACAAAATCGTCCATTTTGTACCCATTAACTCAGTCCTTAACAGAAGGACCAGTGATCCTCTTAGGGCCCACGAGCCATAGATTGGGAAACTGTGAAGGAAAAAACTGTAATGGTTAAAAGTTAAGAAAAAAAAAAAAAACTGAGTGTGATACGGCTAAAATACACCAACTAAAATTATTAGATTCAAAACTAATAATGATTTGCAAATGTTTTATTTTCTTTGAAATAAATATACAAGTTTGGAACTAAATTAAACATATCTAAGTGTTGAACTTAATTGATATTGCAGTGTTGAAATACTATGGAGTATTTCTTTGCATTTAACTGAAACGCTTAACTTAGAGTTTAATTATATAAAGAATCTATAAATTGATTGGGATTGTGTTTGTGTGTTTTATATTGGGATGAATGACAATTGTTTTGAGAAGAGAGAAATTTTACTGCTAAATTGAGTAACGGATAAAATTATTGACCATTTAATTTAAAATATAAAAAACCATTGTTAACTTGTCTGAAATGCGAGGTTAAGAGAAAACCTGAGACTTTAAGCAACCTTGTAAACGGCTACTAAAAACTGATGATTGTGATTAAAAGCAACATTTTCTAGACTTCAGTCTAGAACATTTTAATCCAGATTTGATTGATAGTCAATAAATTCAAAAAGAAATGGAAAATTAGAGGATTTGAGGTTTTGGTTTAATTTCAGGATGGTCATTTTTATTTAGGAAGAGTTATGCTTTGATGAATTTGATAACATCTACAGGGAAACCAGTCACCCATGCATCCTTGCTTAAGAATCTTTTGCAGGCCATACATTTACCAGCTGAACTAGCAGTTTGTAAGTGTGCAGTGCACACCACGGGACAGGATGAGGTTTCAAGTGGCAATAGATTAGCTGATAAAGTAGCAAAGGAAGCTGCAACTGGGAAGCATGGGGGAGACAATTTCTCAATACAGATAGAAGATCCTCAAGTAATAGACAAAGCTGTGTTAAAAGACATGCAGGATAATGCTCCAAACGCAGAAGAACAAATGTGGATAACTAAAGGGGCGACACTGAATGATGATAACATTTTTTCAGTAAATAGAAGTCGGTCCTTCCAAAATCTCTATTTAGAGCGGCAGCAATTTTGACACATGGACATTGTCATGTGTCAACAGGGGGGATGGTCTCTATGCTACAACAGCATTTTACCACATATGGATTAAATTCTTACTTAAAAAATTTTTGTACTGCATGTCCAGTTTGTGTCAGAAACAATCCTCAAGGAAACATTAGACCAAGAAGAGGAAGTTTCCCAAAACCCTCATCCATTTCAAACAACGCATATGGACTTTATTGAACTCACACAAAGTGGACCACATAAATATTGTTTGGTGATGATTGATGCTTTTTCTAAAAGAGTTGAAGTAGTTCCAGCAAAGCCTGCTTTTGACAAAATTTATGGAGAGCTTACATATTGCCTCTGTTTGCTCCAGACTTACAGAAAGCTGATGAAGAACAAACATTGGTAGATTATATGATCAGGATCCTGAAACAGAAAGAGGTGTTAAATGCAAATTTACTGCCGTCTGACTGTTCTCCTCTACAGGAATTAAATAAAACCACCCCCATCCAGCCAGGAAACTGGGTCTACATAAAGGTCATAAAAGAACCCTTCCAGGTGCTGATGACCACACCAACAGTCGTAAAGACCCAGCTGGATACATCTGAGTCACTGCAAGCTGCAGAGAGTGTTTGAACCCCTAAGTAGGCGGAGGGAGGAAGGCCGGACTTCAAAGGGGGGCTATTTTTTAGGGTAGCTCGTCTCAAACCCGGTGAAGAAACGCTTAAGATTCCCCCGTCTTTAGTTTGGGGGTTCTGACATCTCTGTGCGCCGAGCAGCAATGGGGACTCCATATGCCAGATGGATCTTCTACTGCGCTGTGACTGCAGCATCAACCTGTGGTGGAAACTAATGAATAGAACCGCGTACGAGGGACATGCTGTGAACTGCTATGTGTGTGCGCAGCTGCCAATCGCCACACACAACTCAGGTCTGCGTGTAGGACACATCACGGATGACAAATAGATGTGTCTCTATGGCCTGAGCACACAACCACGACTCAGCGTCCCCATGCCAAAGGGATGCAAACGGTGAAAAAATGACTATTCTGTTCTACTTCAGATAGGAGATGCCGTGAAGGAACTTTTTGGATCTATGAACTGTTCCTTTAATGCTGACGTATTTCCATTTCCACTAACCGCATGGAAAATACCAGAGACCATTTCATTAGCAGGAGCTAAACCAGGATCTCTGGGGAACTGTGTCTACAATAATGGACATGTTATTCTAGGGACGTTGCCCTGGAACTTGTGTAACAGAGTTTACACCTACTGCGAACCAACACAGGATTTCATCGACTGCACAGCCTGCAGGGGTCAAAGGATGACTCCACACTGCAAAGTCTGGAAGGACAACCCAGACTGTGACAACATGCTTCAGGAGAGGAGTTTCAACATCACAGATCGGACATTGGACGACAGGAGACAACGCTGTGCAGTACCATAGTGCCAGGAGACTATGGTTCACGGGTGATGGCAGACTGGTACTTCCTGTACCTGATTGTATTCATCAGGAAAGGACGACACGTTCTGGCTGCTCGCTCCAAGCGTGATGCCTGAGGTCAAACGCTGGGGAGGCCTCACAACAGACACTGGAGTTCCATGGGAATTCAGGATTTGGAACGGCGGAGAAAAATTCATGCAAGGTCTGTTTCCGTGGGTTGGAGTAGGTGAGATTCGGGACCACGTAGAGATAAACAGGTACGGATTACTGCGACTAATCAACATCACATACCAGCTGGCCAATGGCACCGCGAAGGAGCTGACTGAACTGAGAAACATGGTTATGCAAAATCGTGTTGTTCTGGATTTCCTCACTGCCCCTCAGGGAGGGGTTTGCAGAATTATTGGCCCAACGTGTTGCACTTTCGTTCCTGATGAAACAGGAACTGGAGGAACCATTTCTGATGCTCTATATGAGCTGGAGGATCTTGAAAAAAAATAAATATGTGGAGAGTGGAACACGCGGCTCATCCTTTTTTGATTTGTTTTCATGGCTCATGTCTGGTCCATGGTGGACTTTACTGTTGAAGCTCGTGACACCTATTCTGATTGTTTCGGTTCTGTTCTGTCCTTTTAAGGGTTGCATTATTCCATACCTACGAAGTATGATGTTTAAGACAAGTAACACAACTGTTGTCAGTTATCAGCTAGCAAAGGCATCCTATGAGACGAATGAAGATGACTTGTTTTGAGATTCTGACGATTTTCTGTGCAATGATGATGTTCTGTAATCACTGAACGGATTAATTCATTTGCTGAATGATTCCTACACCAAAAATGTGAAAACAAGTGGTGTTAGGGATGAGAAAACTGCGTTTGATTTTTTGCTGTTTCTTTCTTTTGTTTTTGTTTATTTCATTTATTCATTATGATCATTGTGTAAATTTTTATGTTTAGACTAGGACAAAAAATGTATATATTTTGCATTTCTTGGTTCTATTTTATTTCTTTTCTTTTCTATGCTTGGCTTTTGAATAGGGTTTACACACATGGTAAAATGATAAAAAGGGGGGAATGTTAGAGATTTTTTGGTATTATCATTTTGTTTCAGGTTAAAGTGTTCTCCTCTTTAAACTGTATGTGTGAACTGACCTGGAAGTCACAGCTGCCTGTTATCTTCATGTGAAACAGTTTGACCGAGATTTGAACCGGGCTCAGATCAGGGGCCAGATGTTAAATTGGTTTACGACCTTTGCTTTGTTTAGGTAAAATGTTTTACGACCTTTGCTGTTTTTCCTCTGCTGTCTATCTTGCCTATCCTCCCTCTTTGAAGTTTGAGAATAAAAGACAAGCTGTATCCAAAGAGAAGCAGAACGCTCTGTGAACAGCTCTGAGAAGCAGTTGACAGAGTCTTCTCCTTTTGCTTGCAGAAGTTTAGTCATAAATTCATATACGTTGTCTGTGGTTCTTTTATGTAGGTTCTAGGAAAATACCTATCACTCTTCATTAAGGGGGACATGGTGGTTTGGACCCACTGCCTCGGAGGCCTGGGGCCCCGTCTGTTTCTACCTGAATGACATGAAGACGACATGAATGATGTGAACATCTGTAAAAGCCTCAGGACGTTTCCGGACAGGGACAGTGTCTGCTCCGGGTTTGTCTCCCCGTTTAGTTTTGGGCTCTTCAGAGCCAAACGGGACGTTGAGACGTTTTACCAGGTGGAGAAAGAGTCACACGCTGTTAGACAAAGGGCTCATAGTGAAGAGTTACATGTTTGATTCTGTCAGACTCTGAGGCTCTTTCCTCAGAGAAACAGAAACGTATCAGGCCACAGAGACATGCTGAGATTCAGGGAGAGTCTTCAGTCCATATGATCAGCTGCTGCCCTCCTGATCCTCAAACGCTGCTCAGACTTTTTAGAAACTGCTTAAAACGTCTCCTTTCAGCGCTGAAAGAGAATAAAATCAGTCGGATGCTTTTATGCTCCGTATGTCGATACAAATTATGATTCATCCATTAAGATTTCCATTCTCAACATATGTAAAAAACAAAACCATAGAAACATATTTTATAAAAATGCATAAATTTATGCAAATGCAAATATGTCAATTATGACATCACTCTCCCTGTGATGTCATAATCTCCCTGTGATGTCATAATACCATTCTCCTTTGTTATGACATCATAAAACAGTTTAAGTACTTGAACTTTCCCAAGTTCTTTCATTCGAGCTCTGAAGAAAGACGTTTAACATGGATAATAATCTTATTGACGACATTAAAGAATTTTACATGAGGGTTGAAAGGAGGAGGTTAGGATATTTAAATACGGAGGACTTACTCCATGAAGTTGCAGGACTAATGAAAAAGATTAAAAGGTCTTATAATTTAAATGCGTCTGAAGAAAATGAAATGGTCGAAGCTATTCTTGGCCATTTGAATCGAGAGCGGCAGCGTCCGAGCTGGAGTGTGTGGGGCTTTTTAACCAACTGTGGAGAGTCTTTTGTGAGCGGGTTGAGTTTTGGCCTGGGCTTTGGAGCGGCTGCAGGAGTTGCTCTCATCGTTTTTACTAAACTCCTGACCTAAACTGTCCCGTCCATCTGGGTGGTGCTTCAGGTGTAGAGGAATATAATTATGTTAAAAGTTAATTCACATTAAGATATGTTGCTGAAAAGGAATGTATTATGTTGAATGTGCTGGTTCAGTCTGACCCAATAAGGTGTCGTTACGAGAAATTCCTGGCAAGAGTTTGTGCTTGAGGGACGGGTTCCCGTCGACCCGACCTTCAGCTGCAGAACCTGGCTCTTGGGACGGGGGATGTCTCCTCTCTGGGGGAGATTGGGAGAGGGGTTCCTGCCTCAAGTGGAGGATTTAAGTATGTGGGATCTTGTTCATAATGAGGGACGGAGGCAGCAGGAGATCGACAGGCGGGCCTCCCTTCTGAAGCTGCTGCCCCACGACCCAGAAACAGAGAGGAAAATGGACGGATGGACAGAGGTTTTTGTTATCATGCAGTTTCTAAGGGCTCGGCATGAAAGAGGTTCTACAAACAACTCTACAGATGATTTTACACTTTCACTTCTTTTGCATGACTGGTCCCAGACGCCATTCCCAAACGCTCCAGAACACCAACCCGGCTTCGTCTCCACGACCCTCTCCAGGCCTCCTAACTCGCCAGCTCCTCAAAGGCTGGACCGCCGCCCGCCTCCACCGTTCATTAAAAGAAAAAGAATCCCCTTCAGTCGCTCCGACAACAAATTGAGGCTCTTTCTATTATTTATTTTTTTTATTGACAATAAAGTGGTTTACAAAATAGCAAAATTAATACAAATAAGTAACAAAACAGAGGATAATAATGCCAGGGTGTTGCTTATGAAGCACAAACAAAATGAAAAGCAAATTTACAAATAAAAAGTTAACTCAGAAAGATGTTAAAGTGAGAGCACATGTCCATCGTCTTAATGGCTTTTCTGTTTTTTTGAAGACTGGACAGATATAATATATTGTTTGAATTCCTCTTTAAAGGCTGAAAATCAGGTTTCTGATTTGAGAATTTAGATTTATGTGTATGATATTTTGCGACTAATAAAATTAGGTTGATAATATAAAAATGTTTTGTTTTATTAGTGGGATAAGAGAAGAATCCAAACAACATATTTACATAAGTGAGGGAAAAGTCATCAAGAATTGTTTGAGAAATAAATGTACAAATATCTTTCCAGAAAATACATGAGAAATAGCACGACCAGAATAAGTGGCAGATCTTCTTCATAGAGTTTTCAGAATGAACAATTTGTGTCTTTTTTTTTATTGTTGAAGGAAAAACTTGCAGGGATAAAAACGATGGATTATCTTAAAAGACACTTCTTTGATCTCGTTAATAATTAAATATTTAGATGGAAGACACCAGATTTTTCCCAGGTCAGGTTGGGGGCAAAGTTATTCCAATAAGAGATAAAACATTAGGAACAGAGACGATGTCCTTCTGGAATAAGGCTGCAACATCACAGTTGTTCAGATTTGACCAACATTAGTGACAGCAGAGTCTAGACCTGGTGGAGTCGGAACAGAAGTTACAGAAGATTTAAGAAGCATTATAACACCAGACGGGATGGCATCAAAAACATATTCCTTTGGTGGTACGGAGACCAAACCTTTCTAGAAGTTCAGAATAAGACATTAAGACACCATCAGGACTGAAAAGCTGCTGAACCAAGATGATTCCATGTTCAAACCAATATTCCAAGAATAAAGATTTATGTTTGTACAGAATGTCTCCATTGTTCCAAATATAATATCGATGGGGTGAAAAATTCTGCTTGTAAATTAGAGACCAGGAAAGAAGCATTTGTTTGTGGAAATTAGATCGTTTTATGGGTAGTTTCTCAATTTTGTAGTTGCAAAGGAGAATAAATTTAAGGCCACCAAGTTCTGAGAATAAAAAGTTAGGTATAAAATTCCAGATTGAGGATGGATTTTTAAGAAACTGTTTAATCCAGTTTATTTTGAATGTATTATTTAAGGTTGAAAAACCAAGAAAATTGATGCCACCAAGTTCAAATGAGTTCATCAAGACTGACTTCCTGATATAATGAATCCTATTTTTCCATATAAACCTATAAAGCATTTTATCAATGATGTCAGTTGTTTGTTTATTTACAGAAAGAGACAAAGATGGATAAGTTAAACGGGAGATGCCTTCTGCTTTTGCTAACAACATTCTTCCTTGAATTGATAAATCTCTTTGAAGCCAAGAATTTAGTTTCTTTTGTACATTTTCTATAATAGGTTTAAAGTTCAGAGCACTTCTAGAATTTTGATCTTTGTTGATCATTATGCCGAGATAGGTGACCGATTCTTTTACAGGAATATTATAAATGGAGGATGTGTTACAATTTTTAAGGGCTAAAAGTTCACATTTATTAATGTTAAGGTCCAGAGGCTCTGGAACATTTCTCAACTATATCAATTGCTAAAGAACCTGAGAAGCATCTTTTAAAAATAAAGTGGCATCGTCGGCTAGTTGACTAATTACAATCTTTTTATCAGCAACATTGATACCTTTCAAATGGTTG
Source organism: Poecilia reticulata (assembly GCF_904066995.2). Taxonomy (NCBI): domain Eukaryota; kingdom Metazoa; phylum Chordata; class Actinopteri; order Cyprinodontiformes; family Poeciliidae; genus Poecilia; species Poecilia reticulata. The sequence goes on from NC_088842.1 coordinate 27,882,849, forward strand.
AGTTGAATGAAATCTGAAAGTAATTGAGAGCAGATCACAAAGAGGTTTGGGGAAACTGGGCAACCTTGCCTGACTCCTGGCTTTAGATCCGATCTGGGAGACGTACCAGTATGAAGCTTGACTGAACAATTAGCATTTTATACATGGTTTGGATTGCAGCACAAAAGTAAGGGCCAAAGCCAAATTTCTCTAATGATTGAAAAATAAAATTATGTTCAATGGTGTCAAAGGCTTTAGGGAAATCTAAAAATAATATAAGGCACAAATCATCATGGCACAAATCTGCAGTCAATCAGATCCAACACCAGCCTGATGTTGTTAGCTAAATGTCTTTGTGTCATGAAACCATTTTGAGTTTCATCAATTATAAATGTAGCACCTTAAACCACTCTATGAGGAAAACTAAAATGGTGGGTGCTTGGGTTCGACATCAATCAGATACACCCTTATGTATACAATACCACTGACCTGGTTTGTAACGAATATGACCCGGAGAAACAGAATTTCAGGCAAAATCATTCAGCTTCACTTTATTAACTAAGGTGACAGGGAACCCTCCCTCACTGTTAATCACCCGTTGAACGGTAAGCTGTAAACACTCTTTAAGATTTAAGGAAAACAAAACAAAAAAAACCAACAACATATACTTCTCACATAAGGCAGCACATAAGGCAGGCCAACTAAACTATTAACGTGCACAATTCCCTAAGACCGGTCACCCCAAGCAATGTCCAAGCTAGTGTATAGTCCTGAACCAATAGTCGGTTCTACTCACGACCTCCAAAGTGATGGGAAGAACGGAAAAAAACCAAAAAACGTTGCAGGCCTGTGACCAACGAGGAGTAAATGTTTAAATCCCAGATGGAGGACCAGGAAAACAAAACACACTTTGAGAGCGTTGCAATTCCGGGAAAACATAGAAAATGCTGCGATGCACTCCCTCCTCTCAACTTCGCAGAGGCTCAACCGCTACAGCGGAACCGTGGTGCTAAAGCGTTAGCCCACTTAGCTTAGCACAAAGTCCGTCGATCGTGACCACTTGCTCCGGTCCTCTTGGGTCGTCCCTCCAGCGTCGACTGAACTCCTTCAACTTCTCCTGACTTTCGTGCCCTCTCGTCCTGTTGTCCCTTTGTCTCTTCCTTTCGTCTGTCTTTATTCCTTTTTATCTATCTCCCTCTTTCCTTCGCTTATTGCGTCTCCCTTCTCCACCCTTCCGACTCTCTCTCTCTCTCTCTCTCTCTCTCTCTCTCTACCTTGGACGAACTGTCCCTGTTACCAATAAAATGGTGAGACCAGGAAAAATACCGTGCAGCTTGCGTCACACTGCTTCTTTTTCTTACAATATTTATATAATAGCTGAGTAACAATAGTTTTAATCACCAAATAAGGTAATTACTCAATAGTGACCTTTATATTATTTAACTATTAAGGTGAAGGAAAATACCAATGTATTTCTTTCAGGAAGAAGGATACTAAACACTTAGCTGTTCATCAATGTATGCCTGAGTAAACAAGAATTTACAAGCCGACCAGAGATTATGATAAAAACATAACATCCAGTCCGATATCAAGTTTGCAGGCTTGATATTTATTTTGCATCATTAATAATCCTCATGAACTCAGCGATGGTTCATTAGTTCATTTTAAACTCCTGGTTATGGAACCGAAAGGCAATTGGTCAAAACCTTGCTGAACAATAATCACTGAGATTATTATTGTTGTTGGCAGGGCCGTGCAGAGGCCACTACAGGGGCAGGAGCTCAAAAAAAAATTTAAATAAAGGCCCATCTAACCGTATTTTAGGACAGAATATTAACAAACAGCTTTCAGAGTTTAATAAACAATGATAAATTACAAAATTGTGACATACACAATCAAAGCTAAGGAACATCTCCATATAGAGCAGAACACTATGCCTATGTAAGATATTTTATTAGTAATTTCTTTCTGCAGGTTTATTTTGTTATAGGAAAGTTTGTCGAAAGTTTTAGAAAGAGTCCTTTTAAATAGGCTGGAAGAGTTTCTCTTGACCTCCGATAATCAATTCGGTTTTAAACCCAAACATGGCACAGACATGTGTATTTTTGCACTACAGGAGATTTTAGACTTGTATAATTTGCACAACACTACAGTATTTATGTGTTTTATTGATGCCTCTAAAGCATTTGATCGTGTGAATCACCAAAAACTGTTCGGCAAGTTAGAAAGCAGAGGTGTACCCAAATATCTAATTAGAATTCTGGTCTACTGGTATGGTCATCAATCAATGTTTGTAAAATGGGCCAACACAATGTCTGATTCGTTTAAAGTTGGTAACGGAGTAAGGCAGGGAAGTTTACTGTCCCCTTACCTTTTTAACATCTACATGGATGAACTATCAACGCGCCTGAATTGTTGTAAAACAGGCTGTATAGTTGGTGACCGCATAATCAATCACATAATGTATGCAGATGATTTAATACTCTGTTTTATAGATTACAGTCACTAAAAGGTTGCATTGTGCCCTTGTTTATATTTTCATTTAAGCACAGCCGTTGCCATGGCAACCTCCTGCGCTCCACAAGCCGACCAGAGATTATGATAAAAACATAACATCCAGTCCGATATCAAGTTTGCAGGCTTGATATTTATTTTTGCATCATTAATAATCCTCATGAACACAGCGATGGTTCATTAGTTCATTTTAAACTCCTGGTTATGGTACCGAATGGACAAACGGTCCATTCAGGAAAGCAGAGCTGCATCAAACTTTAACTGGAACTGCAGAAAAAAGACAAAAGCAAATATCGAATTATTAATGTCACCATGAGAAAAGCTACTGAAAAGCTGAGTTTTGCTTAAAAAACTTGTTTTAAAATTAAGGACGGCGAAAATGCGGCAGTATAATTCGGAATCAAGAGACTCCAGTAAGTGCCTAGGTTGAACTGTTGCAAGCGACCTGCTGCTTGGTTGGCGAAGAGAATGTGATGTTGATAAAACCCGGTGCCCCCGAACCGTTGGGCCATGTCGAGAACTAAGGAGAGATAGTTGTCGAATTCGGCTCTGCGGTCTGGAAAGATTGCGCAAATGGTGTCTCTGTAAAGAGAAAAGCGAGAGCAAATTCGACGGGTGTGAGGTCTTTGGAATGGGAACTTAAAGAATTGCTAAGTTGCATGGGACCTTGGTTTGTATTGATTTCTCTAGGTTGACTAAAACAGATCAGAGAAGGTTGAAGGAGAAATGCTAGATCGACATAATTACCATTCAGGACTTGCTGGTGAAGAGAAGGAGAAATGGGGGAGGGCCGTGGTACTTTATTGGATAACTGGGCTGGAGGAACTGCTGTAGCGAGATTAAAATTATGATTAACGGTAGGGAGAGTGCTTGAAGGGGGAGAGGGAGGGCTAAGGTATTTGAGAGAGAGGGAGTGGTAGGAAAAAGGTTAGAGGGGAGTGGAGAGGAAGAAAATCCTGCTGCGCTATACTGAGCTGGGTTTGCTGCGGCTTGAGAAGAACCAGAGGTCGTGGCGTTTATGGAGGTGGGGAGAGCTGAGGAGGAGAATGGGGGGTGGAGAGAAGAATGAGATGGCGGGATTTGAGGAGTCTGTGAAGACAGCGAAGCGATAGCCGAAGCTAGCATCTGAGAGAGGTCGGCTAGGCAGGGTGCGTTTGGTGGGGGATGTAATACGACGTGGCTCCCGCGAGGGGGAGCTGTTGCCGGGTGCGAGGAGCTCGAAGGCGTGGGCCGGATGACGCCTGAGGTGACGAGGGAGGAAGAGGATGTTGGAGAAAAACCTGGAAGTCCGGGGTATTCGGATGACGGCGGGCCTGACGTTTGCTGCGGACCTGAGGAGGAGAGCAATTGAAAGAGCCTCAATTTGTTGTCGGAGCGACTGAAGGGGATTCCTTTTTCTTTGGTGCCTCTCTGTCTAAATCCAGGAGAGACGAAGAAACAAATGTCATATCCAGAATAACGGAAATTACTCAAATCTTACCTGGAAATTTAACTGAAAATGACTTAAAGGAGTTAGCCATTCAACAAAATAAATTAAATTAAATATACAGAAGGAAAGCAGAGGGGGCTTTTGTGAGATCGAGAAGGAAATGGCTGGAGGAACAAAACACTTCGTATTTCTTTCAATTAGAAAGAACCGTGGTCGATTCAATTCAGTTCAAAAACTTAACAACTTTATCACTGATGATCCCCGAACGACAGCAAAGTATTGCTCTGCTTTTTACAGTGAGTTGTATGAATCACGATTGAATAAATCTGAATCTGAACATTTCTTTGCACATCTTAGTGAAACTAAGTCAATTATTGATGACCAAAGGAATATCTGTGATCGTCCCTCATTTCCTGCTGACGTCCTGTTTGCCATCAAGCCCCTAAAACTCAACAAACCTCCAGGAGTTGATAACTTCAGAGTTCTGCATCACCTTTGCAGAACAACTGGCCCAGTTCCTCCACCGGCTGTTTGCAGGATGCATCCATAACCAAACTCTTCCTCCCACTCTGTGTCAAGGCCTTCTGACATTAATGCCCAAACCTAAAAAAGACCCTTCTGATTGATAATTGGCGTCCAATCTGCCTTCTTAATAACGACTATAAAATACTAGCTCCAATTTTTGCAGTGAGGATGAAGTGTTCTTAACTTTATGTAGCCCAGTGGTAAACTGAGGTTGCTGTAATTACTGTACGTTGAGGTTAATAGAAATCTTACATCGTCAAGACAAGATACAAGTATATTAAAAGTAAATTCTTGTTTACTCAGGCATACATTGATGAACAACTAAGTGTTTAGTATCCTTCTTCCTGAAAGAAATATATTGGTATTTTCCTTCACCTTAATAGTTAAATAATATAAAGGTCACTATTGAGTAATTACCTTATTTGGTGATTAAAACTATTGTTACTCAGCTATTATGTAAATATTGTAAGAAAAAGAAGCAGTGTGACGCAAGCTGCACTGTATTTTTCCTGGTCTCACCATTTTATTGGTAAGGGGGACAGTTCGTCCAAGGTAGAGAGAGAGAGAGAGAGAGAGAGAGAGAGAGTCGGAAGGGTGGAGAAGGGAGACGCAATAAGCGAAGGAAAGAGGGAGATAGATAAAAAGGAATAAAGACAGACGAAAGGAAGAGACAAAGGGACAACAGGACGAGAGGGCACGAAAGTCAGGAGAAGTTGAAGGAGTTCAGTCGACGCTGGAGGGACGACCCAAGAGGACCGGAGCAAGTGGTCACGATCGACGGACTTTGTGCTAAGCTAAGTGGGCTAACGCTTTAGCACCACGGTTCCGCTGTAGCGGTTGAGCCTCTGCGAAGTTGAGAGGAGGGAGTGCATCGCAGCATTTTCTATGTTTTCCCGGAATTGCAACGCTCTCAAAGTGTGTTTTGTTTTCCTGGTCCTCCATCTGGGATTTAAACATTTACTCCTCGTTGGTCACAGGCCTGCAACGTTTTTCGGTTTTTTCCGTTCTTCCCATCACTTTGGAGGTCGTGATAGAACTGACTATTGGTTCAGGACTATACACTAGCTTGGACATTGCTTGGGGTGACCGGTCTTAGGGAATTGTGCACGTTAATAGTTTAGTTGGCCTGCCTTATGTGCTGCCTTATGTGAGAAGTATATGTTGTTGTTTTTTTTGTTTTGTTTTCCTTAAATCTTAAAGAGTGTTTACAGCTTACCGTTCAACGGGTGATTAACAGTGAGGGAGGGTTCCCTGTCACCTTAGTTAATAAAGTGAAGCTGAATGATTTTGCCTGAAATTCTGTTTCTCCGGGTCATATTCGTTACAAACCAGGTCAGTGGTATTGTATACATAAGGGTGTATCTGATTGATGTCGAACCCAAGCACCCACCATTTTAGTTTTCCTCATAGAGTGGTTTAAGGTGCTACATTTATAATTGATGAAACTCAAAATGGTTTCATGACACAAAGACATTTAGCTAACAACATCAGGCTGGTGTTGGATCTGATTGACTGCAGATTTGTGCCATGATGATTTGTGCCTTATATTATTTTTAGATTTCCCTAAAGCCTTTGACACCATTGAACATAATTTTATTTTTCAATCATTAGAGAAATTTGGTTTTGGCCCTTACTTTTGTGCTGCAATCCAAACCATGTATAAAATGCTAATTGTTCAGTCAAGCTTCATACTGGTACGTCTCCCAGATCGGATCTAAAGCCAGGAGTCATGCAAGGTTGCCCAGTTTCCCCAAACCTCTTTGTGATCTGCTCTCAATTACTTTCAGATTTCATTAAACTCAACCATTTGAAAGGTATCAATGTTGCTGATAAAAAGATTGTAATTAGTCAACTAGCCGACGATGCCACTTTATTTTTAAAAGATGCTTCTCAGGTTCTTTAGCAATTGATATAGTTGAGAAATGTTCCAGAGCCTCTGGACCTTAACATTAATAAATGTGAACTTTTAGCCCTTAAAAATTGTAACACATCCTCCATTTATAATATTCCTGTAAAAGAATCGGTCACCTATCTCGGCATAATGATCAACAAAGATCAAAATTCTAGAAGTGCTCTGAACTTTAACCCTATTATAGAAAATGTACAAAAGAAACTAAATTCTTGGCTTCAAAGAGATTTATCAATTCAAGGAAGAATGTTGTTAGCAAAAGCAGAAGGCATCTCCCGTTTAACTTATCCATCTTTGTCTCTTTCTGTAAATAAACAAACAACTGACATCATTGATAAAATGCTTTATAGGTTTATATGGAAAAATAGGATTCATTATATCAGGAAGTCAGTCTTGATGAACTCATTTGAACTTGGTGGCATCAATTTTCTTGGTTTTTCAACCTTAAATAATACATTCAAAATAAACTGGATTAAACAGTTTCTTAAAAATCCATCCTCAATCTGGAATTTTATACCTAACTTTTTATTCTCAGAACTTGGTGGCCTTAAATTTGTTCTCCTTTGCAACTACAAAATTGAGAAACTACCCATAAAACGATCTAATTTCCACAAACAAATGCTTATTTCCTGGTCTCTAATTTACAAGCAGAATTTTTCACCCCATCGATATTATATTTGGAACAATGGAGACATTCTGTACAAACATAAATCTTTATTCTTGGAATATTGGTTTGAACATGGAATCATCTTGGTTCAGCAGCTTTTCAGTCCTGATGGTGTCTTAATGTCTTATTCTGAACTTCTAGAAAGGTTTGGTCTCCGTACCACCAAAGGAATATGTTTTTGATGCCATCCCGTCTGGTGTTATAATGCTTCTTAAATCTTCTGTAACTTCTGTTCCGACTCCACCAGGTCTAGACCCTGCTGTCACTAATGTTGGTCAAATCTGAACAACCGTGATGTTCCAGCCTTATTCCAGAAGGACATCGTCTCTGTTCCTAATGTTTTATCTCTTATTGGAATAACTTTGCCCCCAACCTGACCTGGGAAAAATCTGGTGTCTTCCATCTAAATATTTAATTATTAATGAGATCAAAGAAGTGTCTTTTAAGATAATCCATCGTTTTTATCCCTGCAAGTTTTTCCTTCAACGATACAAAAAAGACACAAATTGTTCATTCTGAAAACTCTATGAAGAAGATCTGCCACTTATTCTGGTCGTGCTATTTCTCATGTATTTTCTGGAAAGATATTTGTACATTTATTTCTCAAACAATTCTTGATGACTTTTCCCTCACTTATGTAAATATGTTGTTTGGATTCTTCTCTTATCCCACTAATAAAACAAAACATTTTTATATTATCAACCTAATTTTATTAGTCGCAAAATATCATACACATAAATCTAAATTCTCAAATCAGAAACCTGATTTTCAGCCTTTAAAGAGGAATTCAAACAATATATTATATCTGTCCAGTCTTCAAAAAAACAGAAAAGCCATTAAGACGATGGACATGTGCTCTCACTTTAACATCTTTCTGAGTTAACTTTTTATTTGTATATTTGCTTTTCATTTTGTTTGTGCTTCATATGCAACACCCTGGCATTATTATCCTCTGTTTTGTTACTTATTTGTATTAATTTTGCTATTTTGTAAACCACCTTATTGTCAATAAAAAATAAATAATAGAAAGAGCCTCAATTTGTTGTCGGAGCGACTGAAGGGGATTATTTTTCTTTTAATGAACGGTGGAGGCGGGCGGCGGTCCAGCCTTTGAGGAGCTGGCGAGTTAGGAGGCCTGGAGAGGGTCGTGGAGACGAAGCCGGGTTGGTGTTCTGGAGCGTTTGGGAATGGCGTCTGGGACCAGTCATGCAAAAGAAGTGAAAGTGTAAAATCATCTGTAGAGTTGTTTGTAGAACCTCTTTCATGCCGAGCCCTTAGAAACTGCATGGTAACAAAAACCTCTGTCCATCCGTCCATTTTCCTCTCTGTTTCTGGGTCGTGGGGCAGCAGCTTCAGAAGGGAGGCCCGCCTGTCGATCTCCTGCTGCCTCCGTCCCTCATTATGAACAAGATCCCACATACTTAAAATCGTCCACTTGAGGCAGGAACCCCTCTCCCAATCTCCCCCAGAGAGGAGACATCCCCCGTCCCAAGAGCCAGGTTCTGCAGCTGAAGGTCGGGTCGACGGGAACCCGTCCCTCAAGCACAAATTCTTGCCAGGAATTTCTCGTAACGACACCTTATTGGGTCAGACTGAACCAGCACATTCAACATAATACATTCCTTTTCAGCAACATATCTTAATGTGAATTAACTTTTAACTATTAACATAATTATATTCCTCTACACCTGAAGCACCACCCAGATGGACGGGACAGTTTAGGTCAGGAGTTTAGTAAAAACGATGAGAGCAACTCCTGCAGCCGCTCCAAAGCCCAGGCCAAAACTCAACCCGCTCACAAAAGACTCTCCACAGTTGGTTAAAAAGCCCCACACACTCCAGCTCGGACGCTGCCGCTCTCGATTCAAATGGCCAAGAATAGCTTCCACCATTTCATTTTCTTCAGACGCATTTAAATTATAAGACCTTTTAATCTTTTTCATTAGTCCTGCAACTTCATGGAGTAACTCCTCCGTATTTAAATATCCTAACCTCCTCCTTTCAACCCTCATGTAAAATTCTTTAATGTCGTCAATAAGATTATTATCCATGTTAAACGTCTTTCTTCAGAGCTCGAATGAAAGATCTTGGGAAAGTTCAAGTACTTAAACTGTTTTATGATGTCATAACAAAGGAGAATGCTATTATGACATCACAGGGAGATTATGACATCACAGGGAGATGTCATAATCTCTTCCCTGCATGAGGACATACGGGTTCAGCCTGCCAGTTTAGTGTTCATATTTTGTATTATGGTACCGGTTCCTTTAAAGGATTCCTTTAGGATGAGAAACTCCTCACCGTCACAAGCACCATGACAATAATGTTTTAATTATTTTATTTAGGCTTACTGTGATCTACAATCTGTAGAGTCCTTGATTTCAGCTACTACCTCTCCGTAGGAAGTCAAGGACTTGTGTGCAAGCGAAAGAAGTGTCCGGGCCCAGAAAATGAGGACTGTTTAAGTTCCACCTACAATGGGTTCGGTTGCGGCAGCTGCGATGTTGAGTGGCAGTTTTGTTTCTGTTTTGTTTTTATTTTATTACTTCATTTTTGATAGAAAAGCACGGAAATCTGCTGGCTGTAAATGTCAATGGTAAATTTCTGTGTCACAATGATGAATGAAAAGTGCAGTAAGAATAAAATGTAGAATATTATCATTCATTACGTTCATACATTATAATGCATTCTAAAGCAGTGCAGACTCTGATAATAAATAATTATGTAATATAAACAGCATTTAAAATGTTTGATTTGTTCGGTTATGTGTGTCGGTGAACAGAATTCATAATAAAATTGAGATATTCTTTAACTTTAAAAAAATGCATAAAAATTTTTTAAATGTAAATTTTACTGCTTCTTGTTTCCAAGTGTCTGTTGCGAAGTGAACATGCCACTAGTAACATGGCGGACGCACTCACGTACGGTTTTTAGATGTCTCCTAGCAACAAAGACAAGAAGACAAAACCATTTTTGTGAGCTAACAGCTAACTTTCATTTACACAAGTATTGGTAGCTTCTGACTGGTTATGTTTTTTTGTAATATGTCAAACTTAAAACACAAACAGTGTTTTAAACCAAAAGACATGTAGTTTATTAAATACAGTGGTGTTGAACTTGGCTGATTAGCAGTCCACGAGTGGATGTAAAGGTAATGACATCATTGAGTGCACTTTCCTCCTCCCTCCTCCTTGATCAGACAGGCTGCTGCTGCTACTGAGCTGCCTAGGACACACAGCTCTCAGCCGGGGGAATTATGCCCTGCCCAGCAGCGGCTGCTTTGCCTATTTGAAGAGCCGAACCTATGCATACCAAGTAGTTATAAGTCCGGGGATATCCCCGTGATTATTGGTAAGTGCAAACTGGTTTTTTGCGTTGATGCAGTGCTCTGTCTGTGATTTTTCCTTCCCTCCTGCATCTGCAGAAGCTGCGAAAATGGCTAGAATCGCAAGGTAGCCTCGCTATTAGCTACTGTTGCTAGCTTCGCTCTACTAGGTATCAAGTTAGCTTGAAGATAAATCATTTTTGACAGGGATTAGAATGTTTAATCAGATTAAACATGAACCGCGGGCCACGGTGTTTGGATTTAACAGTGGTAAAGGATTAATAAACTCCTCGAAACGGTAAAGAGGTGCATATTACATGAAAGCTTAAGCTGTTAATTTAATGTCAAAAAACTACGGCGGAGGACATTAACATAGGTTCTTGTGAGTAAGCAACAAGCAGTTTGTCTGCCTGAAATGCATTTGTGACGGGTTTGGTTTGCAGGCACGACTCCCCACAGAGCAGGATAGATGTAACGGTGCTTTCCCCTAACAATTCTATTAATGTTTATTAAATTCTTCTTTTATGCACACGCATTACAAATATTCGGAAAGCACCAATATGGCAGCTTAGGCTAATACCCAATGTTTAACTCCTCACTTGACTGCTCCTAGAAATTCTGTTCATAAATGTTACAAACCGTTATTGCTGTTATGCCGGTTGTTCAACATTTGCCAATATTGATAAATTTGGATCACTCAGATCTGTAATTGTAGCAAATGCTTGTTCTATAAGTATAACCAGTACAATCACAATTGCATGCCACTCCTCTTAAGATCTGTGTAAGTAAAGCATTTGGAAAACCAATTATCCATTATACACTACTAGGCCTTGGACTGTTACTTAAAAATTCCAATAAAACACATTAAAGTTTGTGGTTATAATATGAAGAAATGTGTAAAAGTTCAAGGACCAGGAACATTTACGAAAGGCACTTCATTCATAACAGTTGTGTATTTTTCAGTGTGTCCCAATAATATAAAATTGGAGCATTGAATGTGTATTATAACCTTGTAACACCTTACAGTTTTAGGTAATCAAAAGAAAAAAGTTATCGGTCATAATTGGAATCGTTCAGTCAGGTTTTTTTAAAGACTGGTGATCAGCCAGAAAGCTTCAATCGGTGCCCTCCTTTTTGAGCAATTTTGTCATTTTGAATTTTAAAATTTCTTTACAGGTTATTATGAGCATGGAAGATTATGACTACCTGTTCAAAATAGTTCTCATAGGAAATGCTGGAGTTGGAAAGACATGTCTCGTCCGGCGCTTTACTCAGGTCTGTGTTTTGCCAATATGTTGTAAATCTTAACACACGAATGTCAGAGTTTTTAATTCTAAATTTCTACTTAAATTGTAGGGGCTTTTCCCACCTGGACAAGGGGCTACTATTGGAGTGGATTTCATGATTAAAACTGTGGAAATCAATGGGGAGAAGGTCAAGGTATACCCAAAACCAAAGAGAAGTTTACAGTGTGGAGAAGAATGCTCTGCAATGATTTACTTTTAAATTTCCAGATAATTACACGTGTTATTTGCTTCATTTTTCCAGTTGCAGATATGGGATACAGCTGGACAGGAGAGATTTCGCTCCATTACTCAGAGTTACTACCGTAGTGCCAACGCCCTCATTCTCACGTATGACATTACCTGTGAGGACTCCTTTCGGTGCCTTCCAGAGTGGCTGAAGGAGATTGAGCAGTATGCCAACAACCAAGTGGTGACTATATTAGTCGGTAAGAAAGTTTTATTTTTATTAGGGATGCACCAATATGAAAATTTGGGCCTGTATTGATGTTGCTATTACTGCTGATTACTTACTGATTTTGTATATATTTTACATATGTATAAATATATATCTCATTACCAATTCTACACCTTTAAAAAAAAAGATCACCTTGCTGACTTCACCCCTTCTTCCTCACAATCCACACTGCACCACTGTCGCTGTCACAAGACCAAACAAACGCTACATCACCAACCTGTTTCCTTCAGAAGCAAACAGTTACAAAATAGAAATATTGGTTATTCCTATCGGCCCTGTTTTGTTCATCGGACCGATACTGACATTAAGAAATGACTGATATCGGCTGATCCCAATGTAAGTGTCAATATGTCATGCCTCCCTACTTTTCGTTGTCTGCAATGCACTAAATGTTTTAATACCTCCAGATTAAATCACACATTTTCCTAAACATAGCCTCATTTTGTAGCCATGTGTTGTCATTTAATTTCTTTCTTTTTTCATTTGGTATCAGTAAGCAACCTATTACATACACATGTACTCAAAAATATTCTCTTAGAGTAAGCTTTACACAAAAATGATTGTATTTCTTTTTGTTACATTCCTAGAATTATTGCCTAAATGATTTTTTTGCTTAAAGTGATTTTGGCAAACAAAAAAACAAAAAAAAAAAACACTTTTTTTTCTAAAGGATGCTCTAGGCAGAAAAAAATTGCTTTTGGCAAAGGTGATGAACTCTAACTTAACTTTATAGTGAATTATTTTCTGAACTTAACATGATATGGGCTTTAATGCTATTTTGGTTTTGATTTCCTTTTGGGTTAGTTGAATCTTGCCAAATATGACAGATTAGGTTCTCTGAGCAAACCAAATGAACTCCGAGGACCCTCCCACTGAATCCTCTTTCTATAGACCATGAATATATTATAGAAAATGACTTACAGTTACTACTTGCCAATGCAGGTACAAAATATCCCCTCAGAAGTAACAAATTGATACATGGACAGAAGTCAACGGCCTACAAGGTATGAAACAATAGAATCTCCAATAGCACCAGTTTTTAACTAATTTATCCAAAACAAAGCCCTTGTCTTGTTTGTTGATTTCTATGAAATGTCAGTCAAAAAAAAAAGACAAATTTTCTGGGATAAAGCACTCCCACTCAGAGCCTTTGTTGAAATTCATCCCCCACATGCAGACACACACATACACCTCCATCCCCATCTGTTTCGTTACACACTGCTCCGTCAGAGTGGCACTCTGAATAACATTTCCCGACGTACGTGACGATAGTTGGCTGATTTGTTTTGCCCGTTCTCCTTTAGGTAATAAAATAGATCTGGCAGACAAGAGAGAGGTTCTCAGGCAGAGGGCCGAAGACTTCGCTCAGGCTCAGAGCATGCTCTATCTGGAGACGTCGGCCAAAGAGTCCGACAACGTCGAGAAACTCTTCCTCGACCTGGCGTGCGAACTCATCCGAGAAGCCAAGCAGAACAAGCTCGACAACAATGACACTGCCCCAATGCCCGGTGAGGGTAAAACCATCAGTTATTTGAACTGCTGCAGCCTCAATTAAAGGGAGCTCAGCTGCCCGGCTGCGGTAACTCGGTAGCCATTGACTGTAGAGCGTAGATGGCTGAGCCCCAATGCCTCCGTCCTGCTAAGATGGCATAAAGCCAATGCTTAGTTTGGTCATGTTTTTCCCATGCCTTTTATACGCAGTACAAAGGAGCTAGTTGATTTCAGTTTTTAAAAGTGCTACTATCATTAAAGCCAGTATCCTCACTTGATCAGGATGAACAGGTGCACATCAATCGATTAAAACATCATCAAAACGTTCATTAAATCACTAATTCAATTTAAAAAGTGAAACTTACACATTATGTAGATTCATTATGAACAGAGTGATATATTTCGGTTGCAATTGTTTACTTCTGGAGTTTTTCATCTTTCTCTTGACAGTACTCTATGGGGTCTTGTGCAGACCTGTTTGTTTTTTAATTCAGTACTTTATACCATGGTCATTAATGCAGAGATTGGAAGTTTTGGCAGTGTGGGCAGGTGTCAAGATCTCCTGGAAAAGGAAGTCGACATTGCCAGCAGAAGGAAGAGTGAAGTGCTCTTCCATGGTAGGTGACTGTGCACTTCAGAAAACACAGTGCTCCAACACCAGCAGATGACTCAATTCCCCCCAAAATTACTAACTGTGGAAACTCCACACCAGACCTTAAGCAACTTGGATTTTGTGCTTCTCCACTCTTCCTGCCTCAAAATGAAATACACATTTTACTTTCATCTGAAAAGACGACAGTCCTGACGTTTTTTCTCCTTAGATAAGGCACCTCTGACACATCTGACATCATCTCTGGTTCAGGAGTGGCTTAACACAAGGAATGCCACAGTTGTCATACCAGGATACGTCTATGTGTGGGAGTGTCAGTCTACAACATCTGAATCTACACCAAACTCTTGAGTGGCCTTTGCTTCACAATCCTCTAAAGGCTGCAGTTATCTGTGTTGCTTGTGCAACTTTTTTCTTCCACCAAACTTTCCAGTGATATGCTTTGAAACAGCAGTCTGTGAACAGCCAGCTTCTTTAGCAACGCCTTTTTGGTATTTTACCTTCCTTTTGGAAGGTGACTGCGACTCTGCATGATACCTGCCACGTCCGTTGTATTTCCAATGAAAAACTTGGGAGATGCCATAACATTTCTACATTCAAAATTCCTTTTAGAAATATATTGCTCTGTGTGTAATGAATTTATAACATTTTAAAGGTTTCACTTAACTCGATTATTTTATTTTATTTTTTTAAATCATATCCCAATTTCTTCAGATGCACTTATGTTTGACTGATAATGTGGGTAATCTGGGTAGGGCTTAGAAACGGCAGGACTTTCCAGTTTGGCCTTCGGGATTCAATTCTCATCTGACATCAGTATTCACCAGCAGTATTATGAGAGAGCAAAAAGTTTTGCCAGGTATATTGTTACAAATCGGATGACAATTTTAGTGAACATTGGGGTTTATTAGTTGTCAGTAACATGTTTACAAGCACTACATTTTGGAGATTACCAAGGTTGAACAAGCTGAAAATGTAACATAAAATCAGTTGGACGTTTATTTTCCCTCTGCTCTGAGAATCACATCACCATGACAGCTTTGTCATTTTTAAAATCATTTTTATTTGCACCTGTCATTGCATACTGTGAAGCATTTTTTTTTCTCCCAAATTTGACTTTTTACTTGCTGCTAGAACATGTTTTTATGTCATAAAAACTGAACCACATATAAAACCTACAGTATTGTGCGTCGCTATTAATATTTTTTTAGTATATTGGCAGTTTTAGTGATTGCTGATTTAGTTTGAAGCAGTTGGAAAGCCTTCTATCAGTGAAACTTCTAAGTAGATTTTTCTTTATGATTGTCAGCTGTTTTCGTTAACATACCCGTGAATATTCCTGCATTTGTCAGTGCTGGTCATGAAATAGTTTCAAGGGGGTGTGTCCATGTAATTTTATATAACTTGTTGTATTTCATACTATGCTTTCTGTGAATTTATTTTGTCGTCAGCATGGTAGTGTCTAAAATTATCTTTTATTCATTTGCCATAACTACAGGCTGCTGTATTGCACAATGCCATATACTGCACACTTAGTTTTTTTTTTTTTTTTTTTTTTTTACTGTAACACTTAGTGTTTTCTTGTACAGATTTATTACTGTAGTACATCTTGGCACTTTTATTGTATGATTTTGTACCTTCAGTTTTTTTCTCATTTGCTAGAAGTGCCAGAGTTATGTTACTTGTGCTTAATTCTTTACATCTTCCTGTCAACTTCAATGGGATTTACATCTGAAAGGCTGTTTGAATTGTTGTATTTTTTCCTTTTGTGTACAAAAATAATCCCTAAATTACTGTGTATTTCATTAAACAGCTACACTAATTATTGACTATTTGCCCTGTGTTGTTATTTTTGCTTGTAATGGCCAGATTTTTTTAGTTTTAAAAAAATATTTTAAGCAGTTCATTCTCTACTTTTTACCAAACAAAGAGACAAAGCAAAATATATAGTCATGCTAAATTTTCAGGCTGTTAGAGTTGGCATGTGAGTTTTTCTGCTTTATAAAATTGGTTAGAAATGAACTGACAACTCTATTAAATGCAATCTGGGGTAGTAAGTAACACTGAAATGAAAAAAATGTGTAGGACTCTATTATTGAGCATCATAGTTAAAAGTTCTGAGCACTGCTGAATCAACTTTGGAATTTGTTGGATCTTTCTTATAAAGAACTCACACTCCCATTAACCATTGCATGGTAGAAGACCAGACGTCGCAGTGTGCTCGTCAGTCTGAAGACTCGTCGGCCATTTTGTGAGTGGCATTTTTAATCTCGTTTTTTCGAAAAAAATTTTTATACGTTTATTTTAAAATGGTTTTAATTGACCGTTTTTAATGGACAACTTAAAACCAAAATTTAACAGTATGCTTTAATGCACATAAGCTTACCTTTATTTAAGTCAGAGGACGAACAAAACTTTTTTTAGTTTGTCAAAAACTTGCTTAATGGATGTTATTTCAGGGATTAACTGATGTCTGAAATTATAGTTCTGAGAAATTGTAATTGGATCAGTTTTTGTCATATCAGAAAATAATATTCAATAGTGTATTTTTTTTAGAATAATATGCAATGTATATTTAGAACGTACATTGTTATCCATGTTAACGATTTCGACTCAGCATGTTGAAAACAGAAAGTGGAGCGGTTTTTTGTTGTTCATTTGTTTTTGTATATTTACTCATTCATGAAATATCGTGTGTGGAAAAAAGTGGCCCATCACAACAGGCCACACAGTCACAGAACATAAATATTCTCTGTAGCTTTCTATGGCTGAACTAAAAGTTGCCCCTCACAAGATGGTTGCAAACTTGACGTACGTCGCTGACGCTCATGCGGCGTACGCTCATTCTTGTCTATTTATGATACGAGCCATCTGCTGTGTGTTTACATCCCCGGTAGCTTACCTAGCAGTGTTAGTTGAGTACTTCCGGAGAGTCTGGCACCTGGTGTCCGCTCTTCAGAAGCGGACTTCAGCCGCTGCTCTCATGCTAAGTTGACACTGACTTGAATGGCAACACCTCTCCGGACCTGCTGACAGGGGGAATCTCACTTCCTGCCTTCTACGGGAGAAGTATACTTATTGCAATCTCAGCAGAGATCATGCGGCAGTGTTGACCACGTAGAAGATCGGCAAGCCGAGGGCTGTGATTTACCCAGGAGCAGAATGATGGTCGGAGGCAGGAGTTTGGACACAATTGCAGCTACCTGCATCATAACGTTGTGTTTGGCATGTTTGCACGTGACCTCTCTAAAGTCACAACTTTTCACCAGACTTGGAGGTTTACGTTACACCACGGAGCCCCCCATCAGCTATAAAACACTGTACTTCGATCAAAAGGTGAGTGATTTAAAAAATATATATATATTTATTTTCTTATTTATTCTTGCTGGACGTGAACTTTAAAAATAATAGACCACTTAAGTTTATTCTTTAGCTGATGTCTTCCGCTTTTAATTCTTTCTCTTTCACTTCTCCTTTAGTTTTTTTTTTTTATTAACTTCAGTAGGGAGATACAATGATACCTATATGTAGGAAACTTACTTACATGTGCTCTTTCGTAAGCATATCTGGTATTAACCCCACATTATTCCCCCAGATTAGAATATTCCCAGTATAACAACAAGAAAAAAGATATGACCCAATCTTGCAAAAATAAAACTGTGTATTTTGTTGTTTACACTATAAATGTTCAAGGTTCCTATATGTACAAAAGTCAAGGGAAATACAGAATTAGATTTTGTTTTTTCATCAAATACAGAAAAAGTTGTGTGGTTCGATCACAAAGATGGAAAACATTCATTTGTAGACAATCGTTTTTGTGTTGATTTTTATTTAGCTGACAAAATTTGTCTTATATTTGCCCACATAAAAAACCTGTTTTTTGTTCATATTTATATATCAATTAGATTTTTATAAACGCATACTTACACCTAATAAAAAAAAGGGATAATTTCAGAGCTTTATGGCTAAACCCTCTTAGATCAGGTTTTTAACTTGGACTTATACTTAAACTGGATCCAGTTTAGGACCAAAAAAGCTTAGACATTATGATTCTTCATATTAGAAAACAATACAGGTATAACATACAGAATCTGTAGATTTCCCAAGTTTAAGGAATAGTTTGTCCAGAAATCACCCAGCTATCAAAGTGAAAGTCAACTTCAGGTTGTTTGTTCTTTTCATAATTTATGAAACACACAGATAAAATCCAGTTTGTCAAATTTTTTACATTCGCTTAAATTTCCTCAAGCTCTAATGAATTCCATCAAAGCCAGAAAATTTAGGTCAAAGGAGAAGAACATTGGTTAAGAGCTCTGATTTTTAGATAATCAAATTCATCCTATTTTCTACTGCACTTCTTGGTTTCACTGTTTACAAAAAAAAAAAAAGAACTACAGAGCTTGCGCTTTCTAAAGTTCCCACTTTACTCTAACATATAGGAGTGCATGAGTTGTGACTGAAGACAATAGGTGTTTCCATCTGGCTTCCTGTAGTGAAGGGAAAGCCATCACAACTGGCTCTGTTCCTGCCAGCAGCACCGGAACCCTCCTGCCTGGCTGTCTGCCTAAAGAGGTCTCCGGGGCCCAGTGAATATGAAACGATTTACTTTTCATGGGGGTTTGAAAGATCTTCATTCAGCCTGCACATTTTCTATTTATCGTTACTTCACGGCGATTCAGATTACATGTCGGACGGTGTGCGGTGGTACGCGGCACATCTGCTCTTAGTCAAAACAAGAAACATCTGGGTGCAGTCCAAATATGAACTTACAAAACGCCCATTCTTTTACATGTGATAAAGACACCTACACCTGAAAAGATTTAAAACTTCAACAATACTTATTTTGTTATTCTGTTTTAATTTTTATTTTTTTTATCTATGTCTTTTGTTGTTTTTGTCTGTTGTTTTAAGGGTTCGTATTAGACATGGATCACTTTGAGATTTCCAAGGTCTGATGCTGTTAAGTAAGAATGTCATAGTTTTGTGGTTTTATGTGATTTTACACTCGTACACATCAATCTCTGTTTGGATTAATTCGAAAATCCCTAATTTATCTATGAGATTTCAAAAAGATAGCTAATAGCTGCTAATGTTGCATAAGATACAGAATTGGAATACTCCAAAGAAAAAGACAGCACTTTCCTGTTTTTGCCAACTTCTCACTCCACATTTAGACATAGCAACATAAATAAGCAGCCACTATCAGTCTGATATTAAATCCAGCATGGTCTTTAAGGATTGTCCTTCACCTTTTTTTCAGTTTTTTTTTTTACATCTCACAGAAACCAAAAATAGCAAACTTTTATTTGTCTTCTCTCAGTAACGACTTCCACTTATAAGAACTTTGCTGTTAGCTTGTCCTATTAGCTCTAATGATGCATTAACTGATTGGAAGACAATTTTAATGTCTAGTTTCTGGTCAGATGATTACAACAAGCACAGTTTATGTCATGAGCTACTTTCTTAAAGCAGCTCTAGATATGTGCAAAACACAGTGATACATTCACACCAGCCCTGATTAGTCTGCTTTAATCGAACTCCAGTTTGAAAGTCAGGTTCATTTGGAGAGGTGTGAATAACAATCGAACCCAACATGGACCAAAACAGCAAACTTTAGACTGCCTAGAAACGAAGGTCATGGTTTGGTTGAAGTGAACTCTGGAGCGGTCCAAATGCATCTGTGAAGGCCATTCGGACTGGAGACTCCTACAAAAGCTGGAAACATACTACAGCGCATCGGATCCAACGTAAATACAACCAAACCCGATACCACAAAAGACATTCATAATAAGTCTCCGCTCTCAACAATGTTTGGATGTGTGGACAATGCTCCACACCTGTTCCTGCCCACAGCATCCTGTCTAATCAACCGAGCTGACAAGAAGATAAAGACCATTTCCTCACTCCTAACGCCCCCATCCCCCCTTTGTCTCGTCTCGTGTGAACTCCTGTTCGCCAATCAGTGAGAAATTGTATGCTTCTTTGTGATATGTACAACAAATAAGACCCTTGTTAACCTCTTTTCAATACCTGTCAGGTCTTCTGCTATCTGGAAGCGAAGATATAGTTTTGTTTTTTTTCCCACACGTTGTAGTGCCGACTGATACGAACGTAGTGCCAGCAATTGTCATCAGGAAATCCTTTTGGCTGCAGTCTGCCATCAGACAATAAATGGAAGTGTCCTTTAGCATCCTTAAAATTAACTGCTAGAGTTAGCTGCAACTCTGTAGGGTAGAAAACAAATTTTGCATCTTAACTTTTGCCGTAGTAAATATTCAAACTCTTAGTACCTCGCAAAAGTATTCGTTTTAATGCGTACATTTGTCCATATTTGCTCACATTAGTGTATTTTGTTTGGATTTTAGAGTAACTCAAATAGTATAACTGTTAAGCGTAAATACAGCCAGAATTGGCGTGGAAAGGTTTAGATTGTGAGTTTGTGACCTTCACCATTAAAAGAGTCATTTTTCCCCCCTGTCCAGCTACGTGAAACTTGTTTAGAGCCAGAAGTCTTACATGACCCTATAGAAAAGATATATTATGGAACTTTGTTGTTCTGAACCACCATTTTATTTCAATTTTTAGGTTTTACAATAAAAAAAAACTTAAACCTTTTGTAAAAAGAGAATGAATATATTTTTCTTCTACAAGATGTTATTTGTTAAAAACATTTTCCACCTGAAGACGAAAATTAGAACAACATATTGGTACTTTTAATGTCATTCTGTTGTGAAATTTCAACACAAAGCTGGAGTTTGTTTTTGTAATTTTTAGCCAAATAAGAGCTATTGTGGGATGTCCAAATGTCTGGAGCCACGGATGGCAGTCCCCTGGTTAAAATCAAAACCTGTTTGTGTTTGAATGGCCCAGTCAAAGTCCAGACCTAAATCAAACTGAAAAAGGGAAAGACTTGAACATTGTTATCCCTTAATATTCTCCATTCAGACTGAGATTTAGCTCTTTCACAAAGAATTATTTCGGTCTCTAGATGTGCAAACCTGACAGATGGGTACAGCAAAAATTTAGCAGATTGTTAGTCAGCTCATTAAAAACTTAAAATCTCCATTTTACAATTATACACTACTTTGTTTTGTTCTGTCACATAAGAAAACCAATGTGATTTAAAAAAATACTAGATATTAATACTTGAGGCTCCGCATTTCTGCTGAATATTTATTGAATTCAACTGAAATAGGACATACTTGCTTTGGCCACAAGGTGGCAGTAGTTATTAAGTTCTGGGTGG
Organism: Poecilia reticulata; assembly: GCF_904066995.2. Classification (NCBI taxonomy): domain Eukaryota; kingdom Metazoa; phylum Chordata; class Actinopteri; order Cyprinodontiformes; family Poeciliidae; genus Poecilia; species Poecilia reticulata. Next base: position 27,904,305 of record NC_088842.1, read on the forward strand.
GTTATAAAACCAGATTTACAGGTAGTGTGCTGTGCATACTGAGTATGGGGGTACATTTTTGCTGAAGCACTAAACTCCAAAAAGGTTTTTTTTTTTTTTTTTCTCTAAATCCACGTTTCACTAAAAACAGATTTTGTTTGACAGTATTTTCACCTTTCGGTTCCTGAAGCTGGATAGCAACTCTTTAAAATCCTTTTGAACACAGTTATAAATAATTAAGAATGTAAAATGTAAGAAATTCTTGATAAAGGAAGTAACTGAAGTTCTTTGTCCACATGTTACAGCATGTTGGGCCAGTAGCAGTTGGCTCTGTAGCCAAACTGCAGAACATTTCCTTTAAACCGTCTCATGGTCGTTCCCCTCCACCCTCGAAAACACTGCCAAGTGAAGGAATTGAGGCTTGAATGAACACACTGAGGCCCCCAGAATCTTTTTGCTGTCACTGGCTCATAAAAACCCTGCCTCCTTTGTTTCTACCAAGGAGTGTACTGAGCGACGATAGAAGGGGGTAAAAACAAAACAGAAACATTTGTATGAAGTGCTGGAAGCTGTTTCAGCGGCCAAACCGCAGAGAAACCTCATGGGGTCGTCTTCACCATGAAGTTAAGCCTTTGTTCAGGAAAAAAAAAACTTGGGAAAATATGGTTGAAAGGAGAAGATGGCCGAGAATCCCTGAGGTTTTGTCAAAGGATATTTCGGAGCTCAACGAAGGTGGAACTAATGTGGCATTTTTTTAAAATGGTTCCAGCATTTCTCTTTACAAATTGGTGCTAATTACCCTAAAGTCCAAAATCAGGGCTGTGACCTAAGAGCAGCTTACATTTGAGAAGTGTGGCCAGAAGGTTCTACTCATCTGATCTTCGGATTATACAGAACATTTATCTCATGGCTCTATCAGAGAAGGAAAAAAGGAGCAAAACGTGAATATAAGCCTAGCTGCCTGACATTTTAATGACCATTGTTAGTCAGGAAAGCGCAAACGTCTTCTGAATAATAATATATAAATAAGATGACATGTAAAAGTATGTGTACCCCTTAAACTTATTTTATATTTTCCCCCAATATTCCCCATCTCATGCATGAAGCTGTGGCTTAGCTCTGGAGTTCCTTCAGTGACAGACTGCTGCATCCTAAGTGCACAAAGGAGCGTTTTCATAGATCCTTCCTAGCAGCTGTTACACTGTTTGAAAAAATATTATATAGTTTACAGTAAAATACCAGCATCTGTAGTTGCAAGAATTTTACCATAGTAAATAGGGCTATAGTGTACGAGACATGATATGTAATATTTTTGGCAACTGAGGGTTGGAATTTTGTTTGGAAGACAGAAGGCTGACCGTAATGTGAGCAAAAACATGAATAGATTTTATGAAATCTGTAAGGGATACAAAAAAAACCAAACAAAAAGGAGTAGTTGCATGATATGACTACATTTTTAATATTTGAATGGCATTTGAAAGCATGAAGAAGTATTTAACCATGAAATAACGCAACGTTTTTAGTAGAATCTTTCAGAAATTATGAGCTTAGGAGTTCATCCATTCATTTCAGTGGGACCCAAAATGATCACAAAAAGCTGAATATTTCTTTAACTGTTGTAGATATCAATACCAAAATACATAGCTGTAATGTCCTGAATGAGCAGAATATGGTAAAAGTTGAAAGGTTGAAATAGCACAAAGTATTCAAAAGTAGTTAAGCCTACAGCATTTATACTAATAAAATACTTTAGCAATGTACTGCAGACTATTAAAAGGCTCAATAACTGTTATCAAAAGCTACTCGTGTAGCACAAATACTAATAAATTACGTTCAGTCTGTCTGTTTCCTCGCCATCTTTTGAAGTGTCTTGTCCGCCAGGGCTCTAGTGACGGGAGCTGTGCAGGTAATTGGAGTATCCAGGTTGTGTTTCAGAGACGTTGCAGACACATTCCTCTGAGCAGTGCACAGATGATCAAATGAGACGGAGGCTCAGTGTAAACACGAGCCTGGTCCTTTAGCCGCATTTAAATTGGATGTTAAATTGCCGTCCATGATGCCGTCTAAATCCTCAGTCCATTTGAGTTAAGATTCACAATTTGTAATCAGTTCATGCTTCTGAATACAGAGACCCTTTTTTCCGCTAGAAAAGAAAATTATGATGATGATCTGACTCACTTGTCCTCTTATTACCATCCACCCTGCTCCGTTTTACTTGTTGATCTTTTTTCCAAGGCAAATTCCTTTCTCTCATTTTGGGAAAGACGGAGAGTAAATTTGTAATAACAATGTGCAAAAATATGTAGCAGATTTAGGCACAAAACTGACATTTATTGCAAATATATTATGTTTTTTGGGAGGTAAAATGTTCCATATATGTTTGGAGGGGGTGCGGTGGGGGTGGCTCAATGACCATTTCACATATCTAACATAAAAATGACTTTGGCCTTGAACCAGAGTATTTATTAGATGGTATTCTGTAATCACCTCTGGAGCGGAGAAATAGAAACATTTTGTTATATCAGGAGCACTGATACAGAGCAGGATACTTTGGGGCTACTTCAGGACCGTGATGTATTGAAATTGCATTTAGGTTGAGACAAAAATGTGGATTTAAGACCTTAAAAATTCTCAATCATTCAGGACATTTTAAGGATGTAAATTCAACTCTTAACCCTTGGCAAATCTAAATCTCAGTTAAACTCAGGAAAATACAGGCATGTGTAAAAGTGTTAAATCTTCAGTTTTTTCTTAAGTTATTTCACTGCGTTATAAAACTTTATTCCTTGAGTTGTTACAAAAATACTATATACATCATACCATGTGGCTATTTTCTTTCTGAGGATATTCCATTTTGAAAAGCAAAAATTATTTTATTTTTTTAAATCATAAAATTTTGCAAAACCTTTTAAAATACCTTTCCTATATATTTTTTTGTGGAAACACAGGATAAAGAAAATTATGTCTATTGCTTTCAGTCAATATGTTACTGACCTGTTATTCTCTTTCACAGATTGATCACTTTGGATTCCTCCAAGATGGCACTTTTAAGCAGAGATACCTTGTAGCTGACGACCACTGGCAGCATCCAGATGGACCCATTTTGTTCTACACCGGAAACGAAGGAGACATCACCTGGTTCTGCAACAACACTGTAAATATAAAGATGTTCCACTGCATACTTGTATTGTTTAGCCTTACATCAGGGGTGTCCAAAGTGTGGCTGGGGGGCTATTTGTGGCCCTTGAAATGATTTTGTTCAGCCCCTGATCACAAGTGAAGAATGATTGAAGAAAATTGCTCAACAAAACAGAAAACGAAAAACGATTGATGACCCCCTAAAAATTGGAAATTGCCCTATTTCTTTTAACAACCTTTTTGTATCTTTGGGACCTTTAATGTTGTACAGTTCTCATAAAAAGTGTTTATTGTTAAGCAGGTAAAACTTTAAAGGAAAGTAAAGCTCACAGTAAATTAATTTTTGCTTTTTTTTAATGTAATGAATTTTATGGCCTCCCTTCCAGTAGTTTGCCACCAGGGCAAAACATTCATACCACTGCCTGATGTAAAACCTTAAACTGCTTTTCAGGGCTTCATGTGGGAAGTTGCCGAACAGCTGGGCGCCATGCTGGTTTTCGCAGAACATCGTTACTATGGAGAGTCTTTGCCATTTGGTCAAGACTCGTACAGCGTGAGTTAAGATCCAAGTCGACATCTAAAAACAGATCTATAAAGTTAATGTAAAGAACCAGCGCATGATTCTTAATTTAAAAGCATTTCACTCTGAATGCAGGACGTCAAACACCTGAATTACCTGACATCGGAGCAGGCCCTCGCAGATTTTGCTGTGCTGATTCAAAACATCAAGACTATTGTACCGGGTGCTCAGAACAGCCCTGTCATCGCTATCGGAGGCTCCTATGGAGGGATGCTCTCCGCCTGGTTCAGGATGAAATATCCAAATATTGTCGTTGGGTAAGGTTGTCATGCACAAGTTGCCTCATATGTTTTGATACTTAAACATCTGAGAAAAACGTTTGACGTCCACCTTTACGACTCGCCTTGTGTTTGCAAGTCTTCACGGATGACTGAGGGAAATGGATGTGAAGTTTTCGAGCAAGAAATAGATTCAGTTCTGTTTGTTCTTGGCTTTCAGGGCTTTGGCAGCCTCTGCACCAATATGGCAGTTCCCTGACATGGTGCCATGTGGAGACTTTTATAAAATAGTAACACAGGACTTTGCCAAAAGCGGCAAAAACTGTGACGCAAACATCAGGAGATCTTGGAAGGCCATAAATAACGTCTCCTCCTCTGGTGAGTTGCAAGAGCTGGATTATCTGTAGGAAATAAATCACAACATGTCAGATTGTTTTGTATTACACTGAAGGAATTGGAGTGCCTTTTTATTTTATCCCACAGCATTTTTCTATAAAAGGATGTAACTTTTTAAAGTGTATTTTGAATAAGGACATGAACTTAAAAAGGATTTCAGAAAAGTGACTAGCCAGGTCTGTCGGACGTTCGCATAATGATAATTTTAAAAAATAGTAATTCTGAGACTTATGAAAAATTGTGAATGACTATTAGATATCAAAAAGGATTCTTGCACAGAACAGATTTTTGTATTTTCATAAGAGTCTTTGTTGCATCAAACACACAAATATGTGCCTCAGCTTTTCTGTGAATATTTTAAAGTAAATGAGTATTTACTTTTCTCCTGAACAGCCTAATTTGACAAGATAATGGATGTTTCATTTACATTTAGAGTAGCAGCACATTTCTGACATTCAAACCGTGATAGCTAATGGGAGCTATGTTAGGTTTTTTTTTTTTCCTTCTGTACCACAGGGGGAGAAAAATCATACAATGAATAGCATTAAAAATCTTGCTTCACATTGTTGGGAAATTTTTTAACTGAATTCTTTTTTTTTTTTTCATTAAGCATCTGGTCTTCAGTGGCTGTCAGAAGAGTTCAGTTTATGCTCCCCTCTGAAAAACAAGAATGATGCGGTGAGCTTTAAAAGCTGGCTTCAAGAGACATGGGTGAATCTGGCCATGGTGGACTATCCTTATGAAGCCAATTTCCTGCAGCCGCTGCCTCGCTGGCCAATACAGGTACAGACTGGACTCCAGTAAACATACTGGGAAATATGTAGTTCTCCCGCCTGGTTCGACTGAATATTATGTTCAATTTCTTTTCTGTCTTTTTTCACCTCGACTTTAGTTTTCCTAATTATTAAGTGCTCTGGATTTCATAAAGTGCTATACAAGTACAAGCCTTTTACCATTTTAAATGCAGGCCACACTTTACAGATTTGTATTTGTTCTCTACTTTGTACAGGCCTATCATGTAAAATCCTAATAAATGTGTGGACGTAATGTGAAAAAAAGTTACAAATACTTTTGCATCATTGTTTGGGTGCAGTCTATTTAGATACTTTTTGGCATTTCACAGGCTTTGCACTAAGTTCTCCTCTCTCCTCAATGGGCTTCCCGCAGGAACCCCATTTTTCCACCAGTCTGATACGTTTCTGTTATTTATTATTGAGCCATTGAATGGATCCGCAAGCGTCATGTTTCATCATGTGAAATGAGCACTAAATGGTCACTTTGAGGTTTTTCTGGCTCCTTTCTCTTAATGTATGCAACCCCTATGGGTGGTTTAAGCGGTTTAGGCAGCGGGTGCAAAGAGGAGCTTTTTTAATGACAAAGCTAATGTGATTATCTGAGTGAGTGTGAGAACGGGGTATTGAAGGCTTAGAGAAGGGAAATCTGTTGGCAGAGATGAATGTATAAAACTAATCCTATCTGAAAAGTAAGGAGAAGATGCTTTGGGGCTATTGCAGTGTTTTTTTTCTCTCTCTCTCTCTCTCTCCACAGTATAAATCTTTAGTTGGACATGTCTGTGGCCCTCCTCAGCCATCGACCACCAACTCCTCCCCTGCCCATAAACAAAAGCCTTGGTAACAAACTCCACTCTGATGCCGATCCCCTCCAACCTCTAAAAATAAAGAGAGCCCAGTTTTTCTGCCTCACAAAAGGTGCGGAACAACAGCGCCGGCCAATTCTGCCGCCGCAACCATAACAACACGCAGTGAAATCAAACAGGAGCTGAAACGCAAATATTTATCATTCACGCTAATAATGCAGAGAAATCAGCGAGTCAAACAAAACAGCAGGGACGAGATTTAAGCCTTTACATTTTTGAATTATTTAACTTGTTCCGTCTGAATACATGGAGAGTTTTTAGTTTTTTTTCTCCCACGCCAAGGTTAGAGTAATAAATTCAAGTTCATTCCAGGGAGTTTCATATGCAAATCAGGCGCCACCTTTATGCGGGGAAAAACACTTAATGGCCCACAAGAAAGCATTCTTTAGTCTTGTAAAGAACTTAAATTTAAGAGAGTTGGATGCCTGAATTTTTTTCACTCGCACAGAACTTTTAAAAGGTGACAAAACTTTGTTGCGAACAAACCTCAGTTGTTTTGGTTTCATTTCACTCCTTCGCTGTTTTGTACCTTTTATAGTCTTAGTCGTTTCACACCTGACTATTTCGGGTAGGAAACGGGGCTCTGGTACAGTTTTTACCCTCCGTAGGCATAAAGAACAGAACTCATTACGTTGGTTTCGTTGTCCCGTAAAAACAGTACAGTATTCCACATCTTGTCAGTGGTATGTTCTGCTAGGGAACCAATACAGCTTTGCATGGTAACGGGTTTTGTCTGATTAAAAGAAGCAAGCAAAATATGCTAAACATTTTTTGACTAAGTTTTCTCTCACAATAGTATCCATTCACTCGATTACAAACATTGGTAATACACAGAAATAGTACTTTGCACCTTTGTTGAGTTATGAAGACACTATGATTGCCTCAAAGATCTGGTTTGAAACAAATCGATGACATCTATCGGTCCAGAAAGGGTAAAAAGACAATTTTTAAGGCTTTGGGATCAAAATCTACAAATAAAGAAAACATGAAACTGCACAGTGGTAGAGCTGTTGCCTTGCAGCAAGAAGGTTCTGGGTTCGATTCCCAGCCCCGGTCTTTCTGCATGGAGTTTGCATGTTCTCCCTGTGCATGCGTGGGTTTTCTCCGGGTACTCCGGTTTCCTCCCACAGTCCAAAAACATGACTGTCAGGTTAATTGGCCTCTCCAAATTACCCCTAGGTGTGAGTGTGTGTGTGCATGGTTGTTTGTCCTGTGTGTCTCTGTGTTGCTCTGCGACAGACTGGCGACCTGTCCAGGGTGACCCCGCCTCTCGCCTGGAACGATAGCCACCAGCAATCCTCCCGACCCCACTAAGGGACAAGGGCGTAAAGAAAATGGATGGATGAAACAGTGGAGAATCTCCCAATGAATGGCAGATTTACAAAATTACACCAAGAGTGGATGAAGGACTCCTCCAGACAGTTACAATAGAACCCTAAAGAATATCTAAAGTAATAAAGCCCCCATTTATATTTACTCTTATTGTCATTTAATAATAAGAAACAGAAATGTGGCCCTCAATAGAAACGTGGTCAGGACAAAAATAAACTCAAATGCAGAGTTTTCAGAAAATGACATGCTGGTATGTAACATTTGAGCATTTTTATGACCATTTATCTTAATTTTTCATAAAAATACTGAAGACATGAACTGGATTATTTACTGTTATGGAATAGAACTAGATCAACTTATAACATTTGGGTTTTAAATCAGGGTAAAACATGACCGGGTGAGGAAGTTACCTTTTTAAATATGCTGATTTTTATTTTATTTTTTAAGGTGGTGTGCAAGTATCTTGGTTTCGACTCCACCGTGTCTGACGAGCAGCTGCTGCACGGTGTCGCCCAAGCGGCGAAGGTCTACTACAACTACACGGGAAACGCTCCTTGCCTCAACACTTCACAGACAGCAACCAGCAGCCTTGGTGCCCTCGGCTGGTTTTTCCAGGTATGTAAAACAGCTTAGGGATTTTCCGGGGTATCGGTGGGTGAGTTTGCCTCTCAGAGTGAACATATGTTTCATCCATCCACCCCAGGCCTGCACAGAGATGGTGATGCCCATGTGCACAGATGGAGTCCAGGACATGTTCGAACCAGAGGAGTGGAGCTTGCAGGCCTTATCCGATGAGTGTAACTCCGTCTTTGGCGTCAGGCCTCGAGCCGATTGGGCTGGAACGGTCTATGGAGGAAAGAAGATTGGTTCCCATAGCAACATTATCTTCAGGTATGAGACCATAAGTAAATATTGCTCAGTGTGTTTGGGTTTATTAGGTGAGGAAACAACTTTTACCACAGGTAAATTGAAACTAATCAGATTGTTCCGTCCATACGTTGCACAACTTTTCACACCTCTAGGAAACAACTTAGCAGTTGTGGGCACACTTCTGCTAATGCGCTAACACAAGAGCTAATTCTTTGTTCAATGCTTTTGCTAATTTTGACAATGTTTGGTGCACGTAGCTTCCACAAATTTTTTTTTTTTCAGATGAATTCTAATGCGCTAATAATCTACTTGGCTGTTTTGTTAATTTTCAGTTGAATAAAGTTTGTAATGGGCGTTAATGTTTTGGGTATCAACTGTTAATAAATCTTCAAAAAGATGTTTATATCCATGCTCTTAATTTGAAGTGGGTGAAGGCTGGTTACGCAGCAGTTCTGGAGCAAACGGTGAGAGGAATCCTGGACTGTTCCTTGTTCCACAATTTCTTAGACTGTCCAGTATCAATTTCTGAAGTATTTTTGAAAGACTGGTGATTTTTGTGTGAAATAAAACTATTTCCGTATTGATCTGGCCATCTTTTATGAATCATTATCTTACTGAAAGACCCAATAAGGACTCATTTCAAGTTTCCTTGTAGAGACACTCAGAGTTTTATTTAGACTATTTGTTTGATTCAGGCGTGTTGTGTTGCTTGACAGATGTTATAATGCTCTTATATGGTTTTGTGCCTTGCGTGCAATTCTCAGTGTTTATGTGCATCTTGTGTATTTTCTAGCAACGGCGGACTTGATCCGTGGTCAGCTGGTGGAGTCACCGCCAACATAAGCCAGTCTCTAGTTTCCATCATGATTCCTGACGGGGCTCACCACTTGGACCTCCGCTACAGCAACAAGCTCGACCCACCCTCTGTCCGAGCTGCAAGGGCCTTAGAGTTGAAGTATTTTCAGAAGTGGATCAGGCAAGCTCAAAAGTCAACTGGAACTGGATTTACTATGTCCAAGAACAGGAAAAATTCTCCTTAAGATGTTATTGAAGTGCAAGATTTAGCTTTAACTTGCATGACATGGAGTTTCATACGGTGCTTTCTGATTGAACAATGCCAAAGTTTGTCCTTTACTATGTAATTTTTTGTTGTTGTTGTTTGAGCTTTTCTTATCTAATTATAAACACTCCATTTTCAATGCCATAATATTTGTAAAAATGTTTTCATTCACATATCAGTTAAAAAAAACCTGCTGACAGAAATGCATTTTCTATCCTGCTATTCAAACTATCATTTGAAATTTTGATGTAAAAACTGGCACATTTTCAGTTTATTTATTTTCTTAAAGTTAAAGCAGATAAGGCTCGTCTGCCCACATGGTGATGTTTGTCTTCTTTTTCGGAAATCAGGGCTGTTTTTATATTTCAGATTTTTGAATCTCATTTTTGATGAGAAAATGACAATTTATCATTTTATTATCATCATGGATAATTCAGTAATTTGTTCTTTCTAAGTGTACTTATAGGAGCCTCAGGAGAAAGTTTTGGCACTAAATATGAATGAAATTGTTTGCATTGAAGTCTTTTGTTGCCCTAATGAGAGCAATAAAGAAATTGTGCTGTTCAGAAAATGATTTTTTTTCATCTTTTTTAGATTTGTATTGAATTTATGTCTTTGTACAAACTACAAATTAATATTTTTCTCAAAACTATAGACACAGTGCCGCCTTGTACTCATACCATTTAAACCTTTACATATTTTTATCATGTTTCATATCTCAAACAGAAACCTCAAAGTATTTTAGTTGTAAGAATTCACATGATAAACTGACACAAAGTGGAAGAGATTTAGCTGAAAAAATATGTTTATTCTTAAATATAATTTTATCTTATCCATTTGTATTCACCTTACTCAAATCATTATCCTTGCAGCTACAAAGTAATTAAATTTTTTTTAGGTCATCCTATAAAGACACTAATGCAGTAATCAATTCAACTAAATATAAACATGACTTTCTCTAGATCTTACATTAGTCATTTAATCCTAGAAATGTTACTCAGATGATAAAAGCTGACTTTGAAATTGTCTTTATATGTCTCTGAAGGTTCATCACTACACCCAGATTTCGGACCTGGTCACTAGTTTGTTGTTGTAATAATTCTTATGCAAATAATGTATTTACGTATCAAACACAGATGGACTCCTATTTACTCTATACATAACTCTTGAAGGTAGTTTGTTCAACTGGATTCTACTTAGGGGTGACGGTGTAAAAGAGGGTGAAACCAAATTAAAAGCCACACCACTCATTATTTTTAGAACATTAAAAACCCAGTACCCTTTATGTATAAATAGTTTTGCAAGTTACTGTATCTCCTTTTAATTAGCCTTTGATAGAGATGTGACTTTATCCTTCTGAGGAGCCTCTTTTGTCATGTTTATGAAAAAGATGAGGCCATAAAGTTCAATTTCCACCAAGCGAGAACAAATGCGCATCCTTGAGATTTAATAAAAACCCAATCGGAGGAGGCCAATAAAGCAAGTGGTGGGAGGTTATTGCGGTTACGGTTGCTGACCTTACCCCTGCGGACCAACCTGTGGGATTCCCCTTGCCACGCATTCATTCACCAGCTGCTATTAAAAGTCTAAATTGTGGAACCAGGACAGCCTGTAGACTCAAGTTCTTTTCCCCCCCTGCTAGTTGTATTATTAATATATTTCCAGCAGTGCTGCGGAGACTGAGAGGGGTTGTTGGAAGGTTAAAAGTGATGCAGAGAGATGATGCAGGTACCCAGAGACTGATTTAAATCAGTTGTGGTTTTTTTTTCATTTTTGACTGTTTCACTTCACACTTTTAACCCTCTAAAGCTAAAGTTCCTGACACAAACATGACCCGTTGAGGGCAAAATGTCGGGTATGTCAGTTTATTTTTCACAACGAGCAACAAAGACAGATTTTAAGCGTTTTGTCACAGCCTCAAATGAATTTCCTAAGTGGAAAGAAGCAGAGCTAAACATGGGGGAGGACGGGGTGTCTGGCACTAAATGCCCTTCTAAAAACGTTTCTCAGGACTTTGAGAGGTCATTAATTTGGCGGCTCTTTTTTTTTTTTTTTTTTAGCTCCCTGACAATCGTCATCAATCAGAGGTGTTATTAGTATTCGCTTGAGCACAAGCTCTTGAGTGTGTCCCTGCTCAGATGGAGACCACACACTATTAGGATGAGGTTAAGCTTGTGGATGTCACTTCACATTGTCCCCTCTCTCCTCTTTAGGATTTGGTTCTGCTGAATAAGTAAAATTTCTTAAGCGGGACGAGGAACAACTGGGGAAATATATGAATTTGCAAAGTAATGTTCTCCATAAATTATTACTTATTCTTTAATGCTGCAAAGAACAACTTAAAAAAGTTATTTACCAGAATATTTTTAGTGTACAAACAACTTTAAACCTCCTAAGCTGTGGTCTCTGTTTCTGTTTTTGAGTTGATCTGCATCTACCCTTCCCCTCCCATCCTCACAGCTTTCGCGCAACAATAGAAACTTGTTTCCGGGATCTGTGCGTCAGGCTCTGTGGTCTGAATGACCTACCAGCATAAAAGCCAAGACCCCCTGACAAGGGTAAAAATGGGAGGGGGTTATAGCTGCCATGACTGGAATGATGTCATTTTGCCAAAACTGTGCTGCTAGTAAAATGAATTTTAGAATTCCCTCTACGAATCTGACATGTTATCTTGTTTGCAAACTGCATTTTTCTCTCTTCACTTTGTATTTTAGCTTAGATTATGTTTGAAAAATAATGCCTTAAAACATTTTTTTCTTTTTCTTTAACATATTGTCACATTGAATGCATATATGAAGTATTTTATTGGAATTATATCTGTGTGAGCATACGGTCATTATTATAAAAACATCAGACAATAGTTTATTCTTGGCGAATTTTATTATCTGACTAAAATCTTACTAGTTTTATACAGAATTGAAAACACAGCTGGATCTCATTGGCCTGTACCATTAGAAAACAGATTAAACCAAACAACAAAATTTATACAAAGAAAATAAATAAAGTTATTAATCTAATTCACAAGCTCATCTACACAACTAAATCGTCTGCAAAGTAAAAACCTTAATACATTAATCTCAGAAGGTTACTTTAAAGAGAATAAATAATGCTATACAAAAAGAAAACACTCCATTTGGTTACGTCCAGTGATGTAATCAATGACATCATAAACAGGAAGTGCCGGGCCGGCCCCTCCTATACACACCTGTTCTGTTCCGGTGGTAGGATTTGAACAGAGGGACAAAAGATGGTGAGTCTCAACAAACAAAAAAATAAACGTATGAGTAAATTTACCGTGTAGCTTCAGAAAAAAAAATAATTAGTTGATGTTTCAGAAATGTTAGCTTTGTAAACGTGCATAAATGTAAACTATAACATAATGTCACCACAAACAAACCTATGATGGTAAGTGAAGCAAAATGACAACACCAATGTTTTACCTAAAGCATCAAGGTCAACTATAAAACAGATTAAATGCTTAAGGGACAAATAACAATCTTAACCACTTTGTCACAATTTGATATTCCAAAATTAATTGGTGTTAAATTGTGAAGCAGCTAAAAATTCCCATTTCTGGATTTGTGTGCGTATAATTCCAAGTTGTGCCACTGGTTCCCAATTGAATTAAAATTGAATTAAAAGTCCAGACTTTGACTGGGCCATTCATACATTTAGGGTTGTTATGCTATTGGAAGATGAAGCTTTAAATGAGTCTTAATTTTTGTGCAGCTTCTAAAAGGAATACTTATTTATTTATTGGTCTTCATGATGCTGTTTCTAGATTCTTATTTGAAAAATTTAGTTTGTAAAACACGTTGTTTACTTTATTATTACACACTACTTTGTATTGCTCTATCACAAGAAATTTGAATAAAATTCAGCGAAGGCTGTTGTAGCATGACAAAATGTTGAAAAATTCAAGGGGTGTGTCTTTTTAAACCACTGTACAAATGAGCTGCAACGGTCCAAATTGTTGTTCACATTTGCTCTTGTTTTTAGCTTTCCTTTCAGTCAGCAGAGTTGTGTTGGCCAACTGGTTGCATAATCTCCTTTCTGCCTGGGAATTAACATGAGAAAGAATTTTGCTCTGCTTCACCGATTTTTATCATTCAAACACTTAAACAACTCGGTGCTTCTGTAAATTTATTGACCTGTTCTATTTTTTTTCTGTCCTAGAAAAAGAGAAAAATAAATATTTGTATCAAATGGCTGGGCACACAGGAACAAATGCTATTTACTAGATACGTTAAAAGTAAATTACACCATTTTTGAGGTTCAGAATGTACTAGAAAATAAGGTAAGGACTGGCAACAACACTGTCTGGCTGTTGGACACATCCTCCCTTGTATTCAGTGCTGGCCATGAAACTTCCTGTAAATACGTGATTGTTTACAGCAGAAGCTTCATACCCAGGATTTCTTAGGGTCAACGTTTCTTCTGGCACACTGAGCCCGAACTGCACTTTATTCCACTTTAATTTAACAGCTCCGGCAGCTTTTCTAGTTAAATCGACTGTTCATTATTGAGACCCGTTTTACGAAGGGGCTGTGAGGTGCAATTTAATGAATCTCTGGCACAAAGCTCCCTTTCAGTGCTGCCCGAAGAATAGAGGGCTATTTAGACCCCGCTAGGGCTTTATGTCAAAGGCGGCCCATAATAGCTGTCAGGCCAGGGCAGAAATTCCCACTGGCCTGGGAATGCACTAGAAATCAACTTTTGCCATGAGCAGATTAAGACAACAAGCAAGCAGTTGGGGAAGATTCTCCAACATACTGGCATCTGTTTGGGGACAAAGATTTTCCCATAGAAAAGAAGCAACTTCTTGCAACTGTATAGCTTCAGTTTTCAACTTAGTAAATAATGAAATTACAAATAAACCTCTTAAAGCTTTAAACAAAAACGATAATCAGAAAATTCAGCTTCTTATGAATTGATGAAATGTTTTTGTTGCTTTAAGCATAAATGAATTTCCTCCTTGTCTTTGATGTTTTCTGTCTTTAAATTTGATACATTTGGTTTTTGCAGTTTTTGAGGAAAGCTCTTATGTTTTTGCTTGCATCCATAGACAATTTTTTTTTCAGATAAACATTATCAAAGTAAATGGAGAAAGAAAAAATTATGGCTTATGTGAAAAAAGGTTATCCAAACCAACCTGGCCCGATCCACCTGTACCACCAGAACATTTCTGACAACATAAAGTAGGTCAAATATCCCTCAGAAAGCAGAAACATTATATCTTCCTCTAAAGACATCAAAAAATAGAGAAATTAATTGACATCAACCTATTTTGAAAGGGCTTTGGAAACCGTAGTGAGAGCCATAATCCTCAACTACATAAAAAAGGGACATTTACAGCAATGTTGGTCTCATGTACATTAGTTATAGTTAGTTTATAGTTAAACTAGACAAAAATGGCTGCTATTGAAAAGTTTCAAGAGAAAACTCACAGCTGACAAAAAAAATAATATAAAAGTCTTACATTTGCCAAAAACAGCTTGATAATCCCCAGGACTTTGGGGAATTTTCTGTGGCCTCACATAGTAAAAATGTAATGTTTTTGAAAGTTTTCTAGTTCAAATACTTAAATGGCACTTAAAAAACATGGCTGCTGTATTATGTTGGTCTTGGATTCCGACAACGTTTTGAGATGACAGGTTATATTTCTCAGATAATTACATTTGTTTAATCTGAAACCTTTAAGTGTTACAAAGGCAACTATTGACTGTACGAGTGAGAAGAAATGGCTTTAAAAAAATATATATATATTTTTTTAATAGCGCTATTTTTAGTGTTCGACTGGTTAAGCAATTTGTTGGAATTGTGTTGTTTAGTGACTGCTTTTTAGTTGCAAAAGAAAATGAAACATGCCATCAAATGGGGCTTAAAAAGCCTTTTCTTCTCACTATTACAGTCATATCCAACAGTTCCACAAAAGCTGTCACGGTTCAGAGCACACACTGACAGTAAAACCAGCGGAGGAGCTCTCTGACAGAGCACATTGTCTTCAGCTCAGTAGGAAATTTCAGACAAATCCCTCTTAGATGCAGGTGGTTGGGCACAAGCAAAGAGTTAAGTTCCCTGGTTTCCCTTCGCTCCTCCTCTTTGATGTTCTGACATCATCGGTCCTGCCCCCTGAAAGATCCCCTTCCTCATCCTCAGTGCCTGTCACTTCCAGTCTGGATTGTTTATGGAAACTTCACGAGCAGCATCAGGAGCAGGTGTTTATCCACAGAACAAAGTCATGCTTTGAAGAAACTTTCAGTTCAGGGATCACAGTGGATGCCACAGGTGTAGCCGCTGGGCTCGACAGAGTTATGGCGGTTCAAACTGCAATCATGAACCCTCAGTTTATGAGTTTTTGCTTCCCCGATTCTGTGATGGAGTACGACGTGGAAAAGAGTCTGGATGGGAGTCTCCTGTGCGAGGCAGAGAACGACGAAGACTTCAAAGAGACCACCAGGGACCTGCTGAGCTTCATAGACTCAGCCTCCAGCAACATCAAGCTGGCTCTGGACAAGCCGGTGAAGTCCAAAAGGAAAGTCAACCACCGGAAGTATCTGCAGAAGCAGATCAAACGCTGCACTGGTATTATAACACCAGGGAACACATCAGAAGCCCCGGTGAAAAGACAGGGTTCCCCAGTGAGTCAGCAGGGCCCTCTGCAGAGTAAAACTCTACAGAAACGAGAGGGGGGTCAGGCCAACCTGCAGAGCAAGAGCCTGGCTGCTCTCTTCAGCCCTGTGAAGGAAATAAGGGGGGAGAAGGCAAAGAAGCCCCCCATGAGGCACCGTAATCTGCCTCCATCTTTCTTTACCGAGCCTGCCAACTGCTCCAGAGTTAGCTCCACGTCTGGGATGACGCTGAAGGACTTGGAACGGGGCAACCCGGAGGCCGCAGACTTCTTTGAGCTCCTAGGGCCCGACTACAGCAACATGGTGAACGAGCAGGACATTTATCAGGGCGTGCCTTTGAGGGGGCAGCCAGACCTGGGAGGCCTGGACCCTGCTTCCTATGACCACTTAGTTGGTGGTCTCCTCTATACCGAACCCTGGACTAACTGCTCTGGACCGTGTAAAAAACCCTCGGAGGGTCTGCGGACAGGTCTACCGCAGCCTCCAGTCTACAGTCAGGCTGAGGACACTTCTGTGCCCTTAGACGACAACGGACTGTGCACTTTGACCTTTCCGAACTTCTTCCCAGACTGCTCCATATCTCAGGTTACCTATGACTTAAATGGTGGATATAACAAAACTAATTTTTCATGTCTATGAGAAACTGAAAGCTTGCAGATGGTTCTAACAGTAGAAGAAGACACTTTGATTTTCATTAACATTGCAACTGGGACACAGTTTTCATGTTGCGTCTATGAAAAACCCATTTTACAAAACATCAAAAGCTTCATGTGTGGATTTTCTTTTCCATCTCAGGCAATTAACAAAGACTTTCTGAAAGGATCTAACTGTGAGGTGACAGTGATGTTTATCCTGCTCAACACATCAGTTTGTCCTATAGTGGCTGATATTAACAGTGACGAAGCTGAACTAAACAAAAGATGCACTTTTCCAACTTTATTAGTAAAGGTCTGTGCAGCAGCGCAGAAAGGGGGAAACTAATTATTGCTAAAACGATGACGACTCCGTGTTTTTGTCTACCAGAAATGTATTCAGAATTTACTTTCAGCTGGTCGACTGAACACTTTTCGTCCCCTTTTGGGAAGGCATTTATTGTATCTAGCTATTGTAACAGGACAAAATAAAGCTGGTCTTTATTGGTGTGTCTGTTTCCTGCTTATTGTGGATAAGTGTAACACAATTTTTCACTCGGTGACTACAACTGCATTCTACCTCGATGTGATTCTAGTGTTGAATTTAAAGACCTGTTGTGATAAAAACAGACAACAAAATTACAAAACATACCGGCTCCCCCTAGTGGCTATGTTTTGTTTTTTTGTAACAGTATGAACCCTTGGCACAAAGTTTAAGTTGGTGTATATGTGTAAAACTCGAGGCCTGGGGACCAAGTCTGGCCCGCCATAACTTTTTATGTGGCCCTCTGAGAAAAGGTACTTTTAAGATAACAGTTGCTTAAATATTATTTTGTCAATCAAATCAAAGAAGTTATATCTGTGTAGAGTCAAAAATAAATTAATATGAAAAGATGCTTAATATTTAATTTTAAATAATGGAATGCAGCTAATAATATTTTAACAATTTATTGGGTAGTTTTATCAATATATTCTGCCACAATCGGCCCTATTGAGAATATTTGTGACGTTCAGTTGGCCCAAAATGAAAATGAGTTTGACACCCCTGAGTTAAAAACTGATTCAGATTTATTTCAAACCTTTATTTCTGTTTATTTTAAATATTATAGCTTGCTGCTCATGAAAACTAATTTGGTTTCTTAGAAAATGTACTGCATGAAAACAATGAAAAAGGGATTTTTAATACAGAAATCTCAGATTATTGAAATGGGCTTCCATATGTTGTACAGTATCTGCACTCAGTACTCGGCCACAACTGCTTTTACATGAATTACAGCATTAAAGCATCAGGATGAGAAGGAGATAAGTAGGTCCAGGTTGCTTTAAAAGGAAACTTCAGTTTAACTGCATTGTTGGATCTGGGATTTCATATTTCTCTTAAAAGATTGAAAATGAGGTTTAGTTTGCTTGATACCAGGGTCATTGAAACGGAAACAAGTGGAAGACCTAGTGGAAAATAAAATCAGTTTCTTTATAAAGCTTGAAGGTAGACAGAAGCAAGAAATGTTCCAAAATTTCAGTTGATGCATTTTTCTCATGTCTCATCCAATTTTATCGATTTCATGACCATTTGCACGCATGCTTTTCCTTCACACATGCACTAGATGGCAGTAATGGTTCATGGAAGGGCTTCCCCACCACTCCCATCTGGCCATAAATGATGTATGATGTTTTGCATATCATTGTAGTCTTGTATAGTAAAAACCGAGTTGTTCATCGAATGTCTGCTTGCATTATAAAAACAGATTTGGAGAAATATGAGCAGTTGTTAAATTTGATATTTAATCACTGTTTTTATCCTACTCCCATTTGAGAAGGATTCTCCCAAAATGCTCAGTCTTTTGAGCACAAAAAAAATGATCTAATGCTCCAATTTGAAGACATTTTCTGCAAGACCTGTGGTTTGCCTCCTGCCAGTTGGCTTGATTAGCAAATTGTTCATTACTATAATACATCATACACAGGGACAGACCATCATTTTATCTTTCTGTACACTGAAGTACACACACAGGCGGCATATGGATTTTCTGTCCCAGAGTTGACACTGGCTAATACATTCAGATTAGGCCCCACTGATGGCACAAGAACTGCATCCTGCTTTGATTTGATAAATAGTACGGTGGAGATGCTGTGTTTGTCCAAGTGATTAACGACTTCTGAGATTTTGCGCATAGGAATATCGAGACTGGAATGTTTGGTTTAAAAAAAAAAAAAAAAATCTGACAAACTATATTGCATAGATACACATGCTGCATGCAGCTAAAACAAACGATTTCCACTGCAGATAACGTATGTAGAAAACAAACAAAGCAACAAAATATCTAAAGAATCATTGAGTTTTAAAACGTTTTTCTTTTTTATGGTCTTCATTTTTATACTCTATTCAATAATAATTACACTGGTTTACCATAAATGCCTTTTTCCTGACAGAAACTTGTCAGTTTCGCGGTTGCTCTTCTATCCACAAGAGCAAAGCAGCTTCATAAATTTGACCGCCAACCAAAAGGAAAGATGAGCAGAGCAAATAACATTGTGATAAGTTATTTTAGCTTACATTTTACAATGTTGATAAAACAGGTTATATTTTATAATTAAAAACATATATAATCAAATTTATTCCATATTTTTTATATTTTGCTCACTTTCTTCCATCTTTCCCCTGCAGCCTCCTGATGACCCCCCACTTTGAAAAACTCCCATAGCTCTGTTTGGTTCCTGCTGTTGAGACAGATGTTGAGCAGGTTTTAAATTTGTGAATGTTAAGTTTAATTGTAGCAAAATATTCTGCTTACTTCTCTGCCTTCTGCATGAATTGTGTCAGATTACTATAATGGTTAAAGCTATTTATTGTTGCTGCTTAATACGTTCCAATTTTACCTTGCATTTCTTTGGTATCCTCATTTTAAATTTTAATATTTTTTTAATAGTTTTTGGTCCTATAAACAGTAAACAGTAGCTTGTACACTTTTTAAAATATTGATCAGAGCATTTGAGAAATGTTCTACTCTGTCTTCTGCAAATCCTTGGCGACTGAATAAACATTTACATTGCCAGATCTTGCTGTCCTCCTTTTACGCATTCCCCTTTAAACATTCCGGCATGGATAACATTTTTCCCCATGTGCATTTTTTTTTTCTGGTTTTTACTTATTTTACCAGCAAACTTTGCTGGTGCAGTTATCAAATTCCTGCTCTGCCTTAGGGTGTATCCTAGCAACGCTAAAGGGCTGTACTTTTGGTTTAGGATTTAGGAGATACCACCAGTGACTGTAGATGTTCGTAATCATAAAATATTGCCATAGTTTCCATATTCTTCATTGACATACCAGAAAAAAGGTATGTCATGAAGTAATATCGTGGTGCCTGTATATCATATCTGTGCATTGGCTTCAAAAACAAAATAAACGTAGAATTACAACAATAAAATACATTTCTTTCATGCTTGAAAGAACTGCAAAATGATTTGTTTAGATTTTTTATTTTTGAAAACTCACTAAATTTTGCTCTTTTTTAGATTATTATTTCAGTCTGTGGTGCTGATAATTTTAGAAGCGGGAGTGAATGTTACTTTTTTTCTTTAGAACAAGAGCTGCTATGTCATGTTATAAGTATATTTTGTTTACATGTTTTGTGCAAACACTATGATCCTCAGAAACTCATATTATTACTCAAGGTTATCGTATTGTGAGAATGTCACGCCTGCCTCTAACCACCTACTCCATAATGCTACATATCTGTTATAACCTGGCAAATAATTTCTAAAGAGAGCTTCTCTCTGACCAAAAGTTCTTCCTTTTGGTTCTTTTTAAAGACTTCCTGCTACATTCTTGAAATAAATTGTCAGCACCAAACAACTTCAGACATGCAATTCTGAAAAGATGTTTCATCGTGAAATATTTTGCGGGCAACCTTCGACCTACCCACGACATTCACCAACAAACGCTGTCAGTGGAGATGTGACTTTAGAGCTCACGCTACATTTTTCTACCCACCAGTCAGAATCAGTGGGATCCTTTCTAAAGTCTGAATAAAAAAACACAGTGGTCACAAGCAAAGGTGATTCGTAAACATTCACTTTATATTAATATTTTATCCTTGGCTTGATCTTTTACTTGTCTGCAGTGTGCGATTTCAGACAGACTCACCCACAGCGTACTTACTGCAGAGGACATCTTTTAGCATTTGTATTTTTGAAGCCTCAACACTTTCCATTTTGAAATGATTTTATTCAGCGTTTGAGCACTGTTCCTTTTCCCCTCAGGGTGTTGCGAGCTTGCACTGTGTGTATTTGTTGGGGTGATAATAAAAAAACTGTGCAACTGACAAAAGTCTTGGATCCATTACAGACAACACTGCTCTAAAATGTTCATCTCTAGAAAATTATATTGACAGGCGGTTTCAATCCAAGCATCTTACTTGGAAGGGAGATTTCAACTTATTCACTTGCTTCTTGTGCAACGTGTTTCAATGTAAAAAAACCTCAACATCATAAAGTCAATGGGGGGGTTTGGCAATTGAAAATGATTTTTAACATATTTTTTGTCTTATTGAGGCTTTACTTAATTATTTAAGTGCGCTGGCATTTTAATTATTTAATATTTTATTGAAAAGTGAATTAAAATCAGTATTTGAAGTTGAAGGTGAAACTCAAATTGAGTCATTTCATGCTGATAAATTTGAAGTGCTTATTTTTGTTAATTCGAATTATTATAATACACACATGGTGAAAACAGAACATTATCTGAGAAAATTCCAGAAAAATATGCAGTATACATTTTTACATTTTTCTACAAACAGACCCCAGCGGACACACTGATTTGCGCACACACACTTTCAAATTCACATCATCCAGAAGGACAAGGTCATACCGACAGAGTTCATATTTCATCACAGTTAGGATACCCTCCTCAAATATCTTTTTGTGGAGCAAAACGTGATGGCACATGTAGGCAATCAGTTTCCTTATATGTCTGGAATGTCGATGCAGGGCATGAAAAAAAGAAAACAAAACAATACAGATTACATGAGATCAA
Source organism: Poecilia reticulata (assembly GCF_904066995.2). NCBI lineage: Eukaryota > Metazoa > Chordata > Actinopteri > Cyprinodontiformes > Poeciliidae > Poecilia > Poecilia reticulata. The sequence continues at coordinate 27,925,831 of NC_088842.1, forward strand.
TAGACTAGTCTATGACAACTTAAGGAAGATTAAACACAAAAAGTTAGTCTTAAATAAGCTAGCTGTTCTCAAAATGCTCCAAGCATCATCATGGAAGGTTGAGTGGAAAGAAAAAATGTTAGAAAAATGTGCATAAAGGATAAACGCAGCCTGTGTTTAGAGGTTTTAAAGCTAAACCATTTCAAGAGTTTGTGGGATTTGAATAGTCCCAACGTCCTGATTTCAGATTAAAATAAAGTTTGCATTTCATTCGGATATCAAACTCCCAAATTACTCGAAACCCTGAAGTTCCCAGTTAGTGATGATAAAGCGCAAAACCAATACAGACATCTAGCAGGATATTTTTACAGCAGGTAATGCTTTCCTCCTCCACTTGACACCTGCCCACACACACAACCAAAGGCACCAAAAGCCTGTTCAGTGACCGTTATATACTTTGCCCCATAGGCTAGTAAATTCAACTGACCTGAACCCCATAGAGAACCTATGGGATATTGTCAAGAGGGAAATGAGAGCTATCGGACCCAACAATGCAGATGAGCTGAAGGTTTCCATTAAAGTAATCTGGGTTTCCTTAACACCTCAGCAGAGCCACAGGCTTATCGTCCCCAAGCAACACTGCATTGATGCAGTTATTCATGCGAATTGAGCCCCATCCAAGCATTGTGTGCGTATAGTGTACAGAACATGAGCATACTTTTCAGCAGGCCAGACATTTATGTTTTAAAAACAAGTTTATTTGCTTTTATGAAATGAAACTTTTCTGAGAAGCAGCAATTTTGTTTCGGTGACTGCTGCCATCCAGTTCCCTGAGAACCATCTTTGACTACTGCAGGCTTCTATGTGTAAAAAGCCAAAAAGCTTTGACATGATAAATATCTGTTGTCGAAGAACTGATCCACGAGTCACTGAATTATTAAAGGTTCCCCACCAAATCCTGTCTGGGTTGTTCGCAAAGTTAAACTACTCAAAGAAGTCAAGTGTAACTGATAGCTAACTCATCCTGTTGGTTATTTTTCCACTGATACTCATTGTATTACAAACTAATAGTCCTCTATTTACCACATCTCCTTTTCCAGTTACAGACCAGCTCTCGTTGTTGTAGCTTCATGCCTTTATAACTCAGCTAAGCATATTATCATTTGCAACTTTTTTCCTTTTGCAAAGCATTGGAGTGATTTATTAAACTGCAAAGCGTTTTTAAAATTATTTTAAATTGGCACATTTGGTTTTGCACATCTTCCATCCATCCATCCATTTTCTTGCACCCTTGTCCCTTAATGGGGTCGGGAGGGTTGCTGGTGCCCATCTCCAGCTAACGTTTCGGGCGAGAGGTGGGGTCACCCTGGACAGGTCACCAGTCTGTCGTAGGGCAACACAGAGACACACAGGACACACAACCATGCACACACACACTCATACCTAGGGGCAATTTGGAGAGGCCAATTAACCTGACAGTCATGTTTTTGGACTGTGGGAGGAAACCGGAGTACCCGGAGAAAACCCACGCATGCACAGGGAGAACATGCAAACTCCATGCAGAAAGACCCCAGGCTGGGAATCGAACCCAGAACCTTCTTGCTGCAAGGCAACAGCTCTACCAACTGCGCCACTGTGCAGCCCTGCGTTTTGCACATCTTTTCACGTCTTTCTAAATGGCAAAAGAAAGAACTAAGGATTCCCAAGCTGAGAGTGCACACTTGAAATGAATGCTCTGTGCATCCTGTTCGTCCTTAAGAAAGGAAATGATCTTGATCCCCTGAAAACATTTGCTGTGTTTTGAAATCCAGAGATTGTATAATATTGGAGCAGCACTTAGATATATATACATTGCAGTACAGTTGGTTGATAAATGTCCTTTCTAAAGTAATTTGATTGTGGCTTATTCTCTTAGTCCCTTCTTACTGGCCTTGTTATTAATATTTCAAGCTTCTGAGTAATGAAAGCATACTCAATGGCAGAATTAACAACATAAGCAGAGAGACACTTTAAGGTACCACTTAGCCTGCAGCCGTTTTATATTCTGCGTCTAAAAGTCTGTCAACTACCTCAAAGCGAAAACAAACAAAAACTCTCAGTTAAGTTGCTTCATTTTTGTCTTTAGGTACCGTAATAAAAAAAAAATACACAATCAAAAGATTTCTGCACAATACTTTTGCAGAAATATGCAAACCCTGTCTGCACTGGCAGCACAGGCAGTCATTACATAAGGCTTCATAACACTTGCATTTCCAAATTCTTGCATAGCCTTCATGCTAAGTGGGAATGTGAGTGACTTTCTCACCTCGAAATAGATGTTACTCGGTGAAGATCATCAAAGCTGCCTGCCACCAAGGCCCACAGAAACTGCTCAATTATGGAGTTTTAATGTCATGAAGCAGTGCCGCAATTATTTCGCCGCTGCAAGTCCTCCTGATTGAAGAAAATGCGTCCCTGGCTATTGTCAGGTGCAAATGTTTAGAGATGTTTGCATCAAAGTGAGTTTCTCCGTCTTTGTCTCACGCTCTGGACAGGAAGTGATTTGAAGATTTAAATTAGGTGGTATTCGTCCTAAGATGATGAAGTTGTGTTACACCGTCTGCTTATCCCTTGAGAAACATGAGAATCATTCAGAGTCGGGGATGAAAAAAAAAATCCCATTACCAGTGGCAGATTTCTTCCACCATAATTGCTGGAGTCTCTCCTTTGGGAGGAACGGGAGGTGAAAGATGCCAGAGTCATTGATATTCCAATATCTGCAAGAAAAATCTGGGGGAAATCTATTTTTGTCATTTCTCCCAAAGCTTGGGCTGGCCTTTGAGAAAAACAAGAAAATCATTTTGGGACAAAACAATTTTTCAACCACATTTGTTCACCACTGTTGTTGAAGACCAAAGAAATGCACAATGCAGTTATACAAGGAAATGGGGAACTGGAACATGATACACATTTTTAATCTCATACTTTTTTGAGAAAGAAGCTTTTCTTTGTTTTTTCTCCTTAGTAAAACTGATTGAGGTTTAATTGAATAGTTTGTTCATAGATCTTCTTTGTTTTTCTTTCCATAGAATTTGCTCCTGGCCAAGTTTTCTTTGTTTACACGTCTCTTTCCTGGGTAAAGCCATTCATAATACCATTGATGCCATTAAGTTTGTGTAATCTTTTTTTTTTCTTCCCAGAAAGCTACTCCTGACACTTTGGTTTTTCTGTCTTGTAAAACTACAATTAATTTTTGTAAGTTGGCCTGTTGTCTTTATGAATCATAGAAGGTCCTCCTGGCTAATTGATTTAGCTTATTTTTCCTTTTTTTTAATGTTTGCTCTCTGTTTTCTCAGCCCTAATCCAGTCTCTGCAGATGGCCACTCACACTGAACTGGGTTCTGCAGAGGGCCTCTCCCTCTGCAGAATCCAGTTCAGTAGTTGTTGCTTTCCACAGTCATCACTGACTCAGGATGACTAGTGCAGAGTTAATGTCTCCACAAGAACATCTTTAGATTTGACATTTCGCTAACTGACAAGAAATGACCAATTGATTTTTGCTGTGTATAAGTAGGACCGAACTGGATTGTTCTAAATCTAATTGTACGGTTGGATGGTAACGACGGATTTGCACTGAATTTGGACTAAATTACATTCTAAATGATTGATTTGGTTCTGTTTGTCTTGTTTGCCGAGAGATTAATTGTGTTATAAATTGGTGTTGCATAAATAATCTGATTTAAAGTGAACTCTTGAGAAAACGGGTCTTATTTTTGAAAGATCAATAGTGTCCCTTGACACCCTTGTCCAAAAAACTTCTCTGAGATATACTAACATGAGAGAGAAACACAAGAGAAAAGCAGAGTTTATTAAGGCAATAACAGACCGGAACCTTCAGAGACAAATAAATATAATTACTAAATGAGCCTTCTACTACCTCAAGACCATTTCTAGGATTAAAGGACTAATGTCCCAGCGAGATCTAGAGAAACTCCTCCACGCCTTTGCAGATCTGCCTAAAAAGTCAGACAGCTGCAGCTGACCCAGAACGCTGTTGCTCGCGTTTTCACTAAAACCAGAAAAATAAAACACATCACTGCAGTTCTAAAGTCCTTACATCGGCTCCCTCTAGCTCAGAGAATAAAGTTTAAAATCACTGAACGGTTTAGCAACAAAATACATTAAAGATCTGCTGCTGTTGAATCAATCCTCCAGACCACTCAGCTCTTCTATTCTCATCTACTCTGCATCCCCAGAACCAAACATGGAGAAATAATCTTGAACAAACATCCAGAAAACTCCTTTAACACTGAAATTCCTTTAAATTAAAACTAAAACTCAACCTGTTTAGAGCTGCCCTTGATTCATAATAACTGGAACACTGATCAGCATATTTGATGTATATTTGCAAGTGTAATGTTTATTGCTTGTTTCGTAATTGGTTACTGTAGTATGTTTTTATGTTGGAAAGTATTTTTGAACTGCCTTGTTGCTGAACTGTGATATCTAAATACGCTTGACTTGACATTGTTGATAAGGAGACACATTGTCTGACACTGTGGACTCCTTTTTGTTCCTGGCTTGCACACATAAAGCACCTCTGAACAGAACAAACAATGTAAATGTGTATTTAAGATATAATGAAGTATAATCCTATGCAGTCCAACCTTAAACAGGTAAAGCAATTCACCTTTAATCAAACTTCCTTCACAGGTGCGGGACAAACCATGGGCCTCTGTGAGCTGACCTGAGAGATACTCTTGTCAGGTGAAATCACACGGTCCAGACAGCTGTTTGTTCTGCTCCTGCAGTTCCGTTTGTTCAGCTTTTGCGTCCAAGTCAAACACCGCTGAGATGCATTTGGCGTTCTCGTCCCCCACAAGGCCTGAGCTTTCTTTGCGTTTTCCCCTGGCCTAACGAGAAATGCTATTAAATCTGGGGAAAATTAGACAAACTAAAAGAAACACTGAACATAATTATCTCAGAGTTTTTGTAGGAATCAAAAGCCTCCCGTTACAATCGTCTCTTTAGAGGAGTACAACATATTGAATTAGCAAATTCATTCAAAATGCAGCCGGAGCATAAATCCTATTTCAGCGTCCCATTGTTCTCTCACGCTGTAACAGTCTCTTTGTTGTCTTCGATGTGATCAATTTATTTTTGTTCCCCTGCATGAGCTCAGATCCGTCATGCTTCTGTATTCAACACCCCGCTGGCTGTTCAGGTGATCTGATTAATGTCCAATAAATTACTGTGTCCAGGTGTATCCTGGGATGTGACTGCTCGGTTTGTTTGCCTTTTCCCCCTGTTTGTTCTGCATTGTGATGCAGGTTGAGTAACGCCATTCTGCGAATGATGGCGCGCCCCCATTTTTAACGAGCTGTTTATCTGCTGTCTGGTTTGCTGGAAGTGTTTGATGTCTGCACACGGGAAGAGACGGTGCCAGGGAGCGAGCGTGAACTGCTTTGTTTCGTCTCGTTTGAAATGAGAAGATGTCTGTGCGCTTTTAAAAGAGCAATAAAAAAGATAAAAGCAGGAAGGAACTCAAATAATTTATGGGATTCTGACTTTTGAAGACGTCAACTCTCAGAGTATTGAATTGTGTTTGAGTTTCCTAAGTGATCTTGCCAGTAAAGATAAGTCATCTCTTGATATGGTGCTTTATAGTTTGCTCAAGATAAAGTAGAATTCACTGATATTTAAAGAAAAATGGGGTAGTTGCAGCTAAGGATACATTGTACACACGGGACTGGTTTCAATAAGTCTTCTTCCACATGAACCAACTCAAAAATGCTCCTGAGCGTCGTTTTAAACATGCCGAACCCGTAGGGGGCAGTGTAGTGCAGAGCTAAAACCTATTTCAACCAATTAGATTGCTTCAAAACAACCACAACGTCCTGTTAGAAATTAAATATGACACAAGGATTATTTGTGTGGACAGACTCAACTTCTTTTACACAGACTATATTAATCAGAAATCATGTCAAAGCAAATATATTTATAAATATTATTTGTTTATTAATGTACGTGGACCGCAAATGTCAGTTTTCCCATCTACAAACGCAAATAATTTTCTCTAATCTATTTGAGAAAACTATTCTCAAATAGATTAGAGAATAGTCTAATCTAGATAGATTAGACTTTCCTCAGAATTTTATAATAATCATTTTTAATGATAGTTTTTCTATGGATGAGAAGCTAAAACGTATAAAAAAGTATATGTTTTGCCAGATATCCAGCTACGTTTGGACTAGGCCTTAAAATATTGTCAGGATCTTTCCCATGGATTTGTAGTTTCATTGTGTCTAAGTTCAACTTTTTTTCGTGTTATTACTGATTTTCCCTCTTTCTGCCTTTTTGCTCTCGTCCACAGCTGTTCCTAATAACCTAGCATAGGTCATCTACCCATGGTTCATTGCAGCGTAAACAACATGGTGACGTATATGTGACATTTAAGTTTATAAAAACTAAACAGCCTAGAGTATCTCTATTCTGATATAAATATTCTCAAATAACTATTGTTACAAGAAGTCGTGGAGCTCTTCAAGATAAAAAAAAATTCAACAAGTTTCAGCTTTTTCCTTTTAATGAGGGTGAAACTTTTGACAATAATCCTGGTGAACACATTTGTTAAGGCCCAGTTTGTTTTTTAATCTCTGCATCTGTGTCTGTATTTCCTTTAGTTACTGGTAAAGCAATAAACTTCATATGTATAGGTCTTTTTTTATGTGCCTGTTCCAAACTGCCTCATACGCCATTGCTCTGAATATACAGTACAAAACAAATTTCTTCATTGGTGGGTAAATTGTTCCATTCGCAGTCTTCTAAAGATAATTCCAGCCTTTCTGAACATCAGTCTTTTCTTTTTTTCAATATCAGCACTGTAGCCGTGGCTTCCGACAACACAATTACATGTTGAAAAAGGTTCATTTTCTGGGATGTATTGTGTATAAGTGAATGCACCTTTACTGTGTGTGTGTGAGACTATGCGTATGTGTTAAAAAATGAAAATTAATCTCAATTTTTTTTTTATCCCCACATCCGTTTAGCAAATAGAAAATCCTCCCGCAGAAATCTTTCTGCATGATGGGTTTCCTCTCAAAAGTTTGCAGATAACATAAACTCTTTCACCTGAAGGATGTTGGCTTACACTGCCAAAGCAGATGTGTGTAAATAGGTGAAATCCTCCCAAGCAGCTGCATGTGGTGCTGGTTCATTGACCATACGAAGACAAATGACTAACAGCTGGTTTACTTGCCGCAGTCACATTTCTCAGAAGGTGAATTCGGTTCTTTATGTGTTCCTTTTATTGTACAAAATGTACTCTAGATTTTTTTTTCTTTTTGTTTGTTTTGTTTCTTTTGAGAAAGCTCTCGCACAGAATGCACAAATGTTCAAAATGTCTTCGTCAAACAAGACCACGTGGAAGATGTTTTCTTATTGGGTTTATGCTTTTGTTTAAATTTGCTATATCAGATTGCTAACAATCGAGGGAACAAATATGCATAAAATCTTCCCTCTCCCTTGTGTACTGTAATCTGAAAGCGAATGCAATCACATATTGTCCTCCACATTTAATGGGACACCTGGCATAGATGCGTAAAATGCCTTAAAATAAACTTATCTTTTATTGCAGCAGCATAGTGTCACTCTGTAGAAAATGCCAGGTTTCTCAGTGAGCTTTGGAAATATTTTGCTACTTTGCTCATCAGCCAGCTCATTGTCCTATTCCAGCCTTTTTCTAACCACACTTCTGTTGTTTCAGGCTGTTTTCACACCTGACAGTCCGGCAGACTCGGTTCGATTGGGGACCAAAATTGCAACATTTGTTACATTTTCAGCTGGTGTGGTTCGCTTTCACACTGCTCAATGTCAAATTAGATTCAATTGGAGAAACAAGGCTGGTGTGTCTGCACCCTTCAACGTGTTATTTATTGTTCTGACTGCAGATATTGACGAGCAGAAATGCAGCCATTTCTCGACTTATGAAGACCAGAAAGGATCTTGGTGACATGACAGCCATGTTCTCCAATTTTCCCCATGTTACAAATGAGCACAATAAATAAGGAGAATAAAAATGACTAGTTAAAAATGCCTCTATTCTCTAATCAACTTAAAACAAAGTAAATATTGTGCGTGAAGGTTGGGGAAATGGTATTAAATGAAGAAATGCCAGTGAGATCTAAAACTCAAGTGGATGGAGGGAAGAGGCGTTTGTAGCGCAGCTTATGAGACGGAAATCAGACTTTCCTCGACGGCTATGTACATTTTAACCAAAATGTCAACAATTTTGATGAGAAAGACCAAAAATGCAAACAATAGTTCTGCCCTTGAGCAAAGAGACGAACAAATTTATATGTTAAGGAATAAAAATTAAGTCAGCTCCAATAGCAGACTCTTAATTATATATTATTTCACAAGCTAGATTAGTGAAAGTCTTAAGTTTTCTTGACATAAGCAAATTATTTTTGAGTACAACAACTGGGTAATGTTATAAAAGCATTCATATTCTGGACATTCCAGAATCCCACCTGAGTGGAATAAGATATTATATTACCTTTATATTGTACACATTTTTTGTCCATTGCAGATGTAAAATAACCTACAAGGGGTGCTAGTTGTATTATTCTAGCACCCTAAAGTGCAGCCAGGTTTCAGTTGGTGCTACGGTAGTTATACACCAACAAGGGAAAAAATAAATTAGTATTCATATTTTTTTACAATGGTTTACTACAGGTGTCTTTAACTGTACCCACAAGCAAGAAATATATGGAGAAAAAATGTCAGAAGGCAGGCTAGTAAAAGATCTCAGATATGCAGGTTTGTAAAGATGAAGCTGTTGCAGAAAAAGATTTGTAAGATAAAGCATTTTCCACTCATCAATAAACGCCACCTAAATCTTGTCAATCTGCCAAAAGCTTAAGCAAATCGATTTTAAGTCAACAGATTTTGATCCTCATCATGAGACTATTTCAATGTGTTCCAGTCATATACTGACATAATAATCTACCATCTGAATTTGGTTTAGACTGTGGAACTGCAGGCTATATGTAAAATAAATATCAAACTGTATTAGTGTCCAAAGCAGAAGTCCATCTTAGCCCACGAATATTTAACTGAATATGTAATACTATTTTTCCTATACACTTGTATATTTAGCTCCAGTTCTATCAATCAAGACAAACACCATTACTAGGAGTATAGTCCTGTGTGACCTTTTCTGAGAGCGTTATGATAGTGAGAAGGTCAGCGAGCGTCTCTTGTGTTCGGGGGAGGAGGAGGTGCATTGTGAGCTACTCTAATTTAGATATTACAACAAGGCTGAAGGGTATGCTGTTAATAAAACGCTCATATAAACAAAAACATATGGCTCACAGTCCCATAAAACCAGGTTTATATTGTGACTTTTTTGACTTCCTACATGCCAATTAGGAAAAACAGAGAGGAATTATAAATGTCAAAACAGACGTGCCGTTTGGTTTTATCTGACAGACTACAGACGTTGATAAGAATGTCATGAGATCTGGTTTTGTATAATAGTGTATTAAAATATTCTATAGAGGACTAAATTAATTGGCCTATTAAAAAGACTGCTTCATCAGCAACAATGCTTAATCCTCTGTGCAGTTGCTCTTGAGGTAATTAAGTTAAATAATGCAGACAAATACTGCAAAGGCTTTTTTTTCCCTTTTTAGTTAGTGGCCTTAAATTATTTACCGAGACTAACCTTTGTTGCCAACATGTCAGCAATTTCTCCATCTATGAAACAGCATAGGAGTTCAGACCCCTCTTAAGGGTAAACCGCAGCTCTGACCTTGGTAATTAATTTCAGTGGGATTTACCGTTGATCACAAATCAGTGACTCAAAAGACTGTTAGTAGATGAGTAAAAACATATATAAATGGGAAGAGAGTCAGAGTAGCAATGAGCTTGGAAATGAATGTCACTTCCCTGTGCTTATCAGAGAAAAAAGGCAAACTAGAACCATATAAATGTGATGATAAAGTTGTTTACAAAGGTAAAGAAAAAAAAAACGATGCCTCGAAAAGAGTTGAGTTTAAAGGTGGGGTATTTTATAAAATCAACCTTTTATGAGCTTTACATTATGGTGTGCTATTCTCTTAAAAGCATACCTGGAATGTTGCTTTGATTTTTCATGCATGCTTGAGTGTTCAACCACTGAGCTCCTACAGACTAGCGCCAGCAGGAACTGGCAAACACTTGGTAAAAATGTGCATCTGCTGAGCTAATCCCAACTGCGTCTCAATCCAAAGCTCCTAAGAACAGTTGTAAACAGCATAGTGATTGTGATGATGTACTGAGACAGAGGTCAATTTCATATTACGTTTGATATACATATACAGCAATGTAAACCAACTGAAGGTAACATAGTTGCTTGCTTGCGCTATGTAATGGTACAATATGCCTAGAAAATGAATAATACCGCCCCTTTAAGAAATCTCTGAGCATACAGTTCACTCCACAGTTATGCCCTCCACATCTACATGTTGCTTTTTAAGTTAATCAGTGTTTATGATATCTTTTTAGTTAGTAATGCTAACTTCCTGTTTCCCTGCTACAAAATGATGCAACACAAATCAGTTTAATTTAGCAAGGTTGATGCACATCTTTCATTTGGTCTCAGGTTGTAAGAATGTAGGACAGAACCAGGGATGGATAGATCACCAAGCTGGGGTGTCCATAGAAAAAAATATTGATTAACAAAAACATGTCAAGGAAAGACTAACTCATTAAACTTTGATTGGCCACATAATTTTTGATTGGATCCATTCGTAAATCAGTTTCAACACGGATGAAAAGATGATTGATTTTTTTTTTGTTTTGTTTTTTTAAGAAGAGGTGAGCAAAACAAAGTGCACAATCTGAATGCTGAACATGAAAGATTTAATTTCATTTCATTTATTGATTTATAAGCTAGGGCTGCACAGTGGCGCAGTTGGTAGAGCTGTTGCCTTGCAGCAAGAAGGTTCTGGGTTCGATTCCCGGCCTGGGGTCTTTCTGCATGGAGTTTGCATGTTCTCCCTGTGCATGCGTGGGTTTTCTCCGGGTACTCCGGTTTCCTCCCACAGTCCAAAAACATGACGGTCAGGTTAATTGGTCTGTCTAAATTGTCCCTAGGTGTGAGTGTGTGTGTGCATGGTTGTGTGTAGGTGTGAGTGTGTGTGTGCATGGTTGTGTGTCCTGTGTGTCTCTGTGTTACCCTGCGACAGACTGGCGACCTGCCCAGGGTGAACCCCGCCTCTCGCCCGTAACGTTAGCTGGAGATGGGCACCAGCAACCCTCCCGACCCCACTGAGGGACAAGGGTGCAAGAAAATGGATGGATGGATGGTATGCAAAATGCAAAATGAGAATAAAAGAATAAAACTGTACTGGCTGCTGCAGGTCTGCATTTGCCACATGACAGGAGCAGCTGAATTAAGAGTACATTTTACAACATACCACAGAAAAATCTTATAAACCAAGACAATTTTTGTATATATAAAATATGCTAATATTAGTCTTTCTGCATGGAGTTTGCATGTTCTCCCTGTGCATGCGTGGGTTTTCTCCGGGTACTCCGGTTTCCTCCCACAGTCCATAAACATGACTGTCAGGTTAATTGGCTTCTCCAAATTGCCCCTAGGTGTGAGTGTGTGTGTGTGTGTGCATGGTTGTTTGTCCTGTGTGTCTCTGTGTTGCCCTGCGACAGACTGTAGACCTGTCCAGGGTGACCCCGCCTCTCGCCCGGAACGTTAGCTGGAGATGGGCACCAGCACCTCCCGACCCCACTAAGAGACAAGGGTGTAAGAAAATGGATGGATGGATGGATGGATGGATTTATAAGCTCTTTAAAAGATCCAAAGAGGCAACCCTAGGTGCATAACAATAAAATCATAACATTGAAAAAGATCACAGATCACAAAACATAAAAAAAGAATGTGGCAAAATAAAAAAAATATTAAAAAGTCTTCCTTGTAAAAACGTGTCTAGAATTTGCTTTTAAAAAAACCCAGATTGGGGATGGCACGAAGATCCAAAGAAAAAATATGTGAAAATGTAAGTGAACACTGTAAATATCAAGAAAATAAAGTATGAAACTTCTTTAAAGATTGAACATTTGAAGATGACAAGGAACAAACCTGTTGACGAAATATTCTTAGTGTTAAGTTTTGACGAGATGATTTGTGGAACATACGTTTTTAAATCAGAACATTTTTCACAAATCACTGATGCACATTTATTTTAGAGCATAAATGCAACATTAGTTTTTTGAAACAGGGTCATTTTAAAGGCAAATTAGATATTACTAGAATCAAAGTTCTATTGTCAAGCTATTATTTTGTGGTCAGGGGCACAAAAAGAAAAAAAAAAACTAATTTATGTTACCATAAACAGCATGTGCAGCCAGCCATCTGTTGGCCAGTTAATGTTTTCCGTGGCACTTGCATATGACCTCACGCATGTGACACTCATTCATTACCCTTCACTGTGTGTCTATTTGCACCCGCATGAACCTGAAAATGCTACATTCACAGCATATCATTCATTAAGGTAGACTCTGATGAGCAGATAAGTTGATGGAGCTCAGTTTGAACAGCCATTTCAAAGTGTTAAAAGGACACTTTTATAGCGCTATTAATGTTAAATGAACCCTTTTGCCCTATTTTGCAATGATGTTTTGAAAAAATAAAAAGCTATTACCCTGCAAGCTGAAATGTCAGCTTCATGGAGAAAATACGTCCCTTGAGAACCTTTGCAGATTTGTGATATTTGCACTTGACTATTCTGGTAAGTGTAGGTGTTATCGTGAAATGTAATAATATCAAGGAAAAATCAAAGTGGAGACAGGCAGTGGTAGCAGAGGAGCAAGTGGATGAATTTAAATTTTTTTTGGCTCACAATGTCACTTACTGTTTTAATTTTGTGATTAACATTAACTTCATCAATCCAAAGCTGCTGTTAGCTGAATTTGCTTTTAATTAAGGGCTATTTTAAAACTGCAAAGGAAACATGAAATATGTAGTTATCAGCCTTTGTAAGATAATTGCATGGGGGTCAAGGAAGTAATAGCTTAATGGGTTTTTACAGAGTTAGTGAAGAAGAAAAACCAAAGCTAAGACGACGAGAAATATTCAGTAATAATGAAACTCGTGTATTATACAGATCTTTTACCCAGAGAATTTGATGCGTTTTATTTCTGTTAATTTAGATGATTATGAGTTATAACCAAAGAAAACTCAAAATACATATTCACAAAAAATTGGAGCATTACTCAAGTCAAATAAAAAAAAGAACCCTTTTAATACAGAAATGCTATGTTTTGATCGTGCTATGCTTAAAACTGCTGATGTGTCCAGTGGACAGTCATTGACAACCTTCACAAGGAGGATAAGACACAAAAGAATCATTGTAAAAGCTGTGACCAAGTCTACTAATGGAAAGTTGAGTGGAGGGACAATGTAGAAAATGATTCACAAGCAACAGATAATGTTGTAAACTTAAAATATCTGCATTGTCAAGCAAATTCCTTTCAAGAGACTTAAAACAAGAAAAAAGTCTTGTTACAAGTGGAAAAAATCTGCTAGTGGGACTAATACTTTTTCAAATATCTATATTCAAGAATTTGTTTTACCTAAAACAATCTGAAGCATTGTTATTTTTCTCTTAAAGTTACATTTAATTAAATTTTTTCTTATTTAAAGTAAAACTGAAACACAAAAAATAGAAGTAGAGATGTTGTCATAGGTTATAATGGAAACTGTCACAGTACTTCAATCGAATTATGTTTTACAATACAAGTAATGTTCTAATAAGCAATGATTCAGTTAAACGCAGTATAAATTAAAATAAGCTCAATAATTAGTTTTTCTCTTTTTTTCTCTCTCGACCAAAGACTGGAGGACAAAACTTCAATCTGATACTTTGGTGTCAACTAGCCCTTTTTTGAAGGACAGTTTGTTTTGTTTATTTATTTTGGATAATCAAAATGTCTTCTAGTGTTTCATGTTCATTAGAAATTAATCTTTAATCATCTTTGAGAGGGTGAACTTGCATGCCATCACTATAGTCTCAAAACGACAATATTATCATTTATTGCAATAACTTCTGGGACAATTAATAGCAAAATATGTTATTGTGACAGACCTGAACACAGTGGTTCTTAACCTGGGTTCGATCGAACCCCAGAGGTTCGATGAGTCGGTCTCAGGGGTTCGGCGGAGCCTCTGCCGCGGAGGTAGACACACTTGTGTAAAGTCGTGATGACGCCCCGCTTTGCCATCACTTGCTGCAGAGGATCACATTACATTGCTTAACCAATCAGAGGATCACGTTACATTGCTTAGCCAATCAGAGCTGCGGAGGAGCCCTGATTGAAGGAGCTCCACTCTCAGCATGGATTTGAACTTGTGTCTATATTTACTTCTAAATCTGCTCCTTAGTCGCATCTTTTCGGGCCTGCTACTGCCTCTAGTGGCGTGGGGGTGGTAACACAACTAATAATTACATTACTAAATCAGAATACCGCAAAGTCTGTATTATTTATTATTCATTTTTTATTATCTTAAGAATGTAGAACTAATTAAATGACCTAAACAAGACCTTAAAGTGGTTCCAGTTTCTCTCGATGGCCAACCTGTTGAACCTGTGGCAAATTTTAAATAACTTGGGTTGTTCCTGGACAGTCAGCTCAACTTTGCTGAAAACACTGACTATATTTTGAAGAACTGTTCTCAGAGACTCTACCTTTTAAGAAGACTTAGTGATCTTAAAAGTTGGGTCAAATGTCTAGAATTTGGAAAAGAAATTATTTTATTTATCACGAAAGAAGGGTTCAGTGAATGCGCATATGAATCTGGTGGGTTCGGTACCTCAAAAAAGGTTAAGAACCACTGCCTGAACACAAGTGTAATGTATTCTTGTCATTGAAAGACTGTACAGAAAAATCTAATCAGTACTTCACAAGGCAGTGAACAGACACCAAGTTCTGCCGTTAACCTGTATTTCTTTGTTTTGCAGTTCTAGAAAAACTAAATATGCTGCACAGGAAATGAGTTGGCCTGTTATTTTTTGTCCTGTAACAAATTTAAAGGGGAAGACGGCTGCTAAAACAACCAGTTTCTGTAGCAGCTCCGCAGAACCGCAGTATTGAGTGCATATATTGTAAAAGTACAATCGACGTACTTTTTAAGGCCATCATTTCTTTACTTAAATCACTTTTTACTGGTGTTATAAAACTTCTTTTTTAGATTGAATTTTGGGTTTTCAATAGCTGTTAAGAGTAACCATTAAAATTTACTGAACAAAAATGTTTGAAATGCATAACTCTGTGTGTAATGAGAAATTGATTTCACCTTTGAAGTTTAACTTCCAAAATAAGTCAGCTTTTCAATGATATTCTAATTTATTTAAGCTATGCCTCTACGCACTGGGAATATGCAACTTTACACAAGTAATAAAACAAAAAACTATCAACAAGTAATTACCCTTCAGGATTTCGCCTCGGCACACTTTTTCACATTTTCTCTTGCTTTCCTTGATGCACCTTCTGTTATGATTGATAGAAATTACGCGGTTGTGCAAGAAGAACAATTTCACCGCAAAAGATAATAACCTGGAAAGGTGCTTAGAACAGACAGATTTAAATCAAAGTAACAGACCATTAGAGTCCTCCAAAACCCTCTGCTCCTCGGGGGGAACAGCATATCAAAGGTGAATAGTTTCACCTCAAATAATTCTCCAAATAGGCTACATAACACATTACGTTTCAATGAGCCATGTGTCACTGAAGGTAATCTGTGATAACCATACTGTGCAGGCTATATTGGATGCACAGTAATGCAATAGTACTCCTTCGCCTTGGAGGCTGTGCAAGTGAGAGATACACTCTGTTATATCTCAATGTCATACCAGAGATTAGGGTAAAATAGCTTTGGCGCTCCTGACAACACTGAAAGTGAGAACTAAATAATAACATGCATAAATAATATGGGGGGGACGAAAAAGGAGCGATCAGGGAAGACGCCTATGAGGGCTGCTTTACAGAAGAGGGGACATCATATAGATCTGAACCTGTGTCTGCTCATAGAGCTCTTTGTGTAGCTCAGATTCTCCAAATGTCACTGCTTCATTTGCTGATATTTTCAGAACCTCAAATATCCTCTGTTATTATATGCAATCAAAAGTATTTTCCTGGAGCACAGATATAGCTCATTTTGCCGGCGCATGATTGCAAACACACGCCTTCTCTTCAGAAACAGACTTCGAAGGCTCAATGCATTCTAGACCTGCGTCGGTAAAATATCTTCTCATGTTCTGCCGCTTTCTTTTATTCCGCATTAGTTTCATTGCACCTTGGAAATACCCAGACTGTACAGTGGAAATAGATTAGACTGGGCAGGACCGTGCAGCAGTAAACACTGACACTGTCTGTTCAGCACTGGTGCTTCGTTGCTGGACAAGAAAACTGCCAGCTAAACACTCATCTCATCACTGTCATGCTGTAAACATCCCATCATGTTTTCTGCACAGCTACAAACACGCGCTTGCTGGTAGCTGTGCTTTTTGGTTTCTGTTGACTTATTTATCATCATTGTGGCTGTCCTCTGGTCTGGCTTGCCCTTGAAATCCTGAACAGCTTCAGACAGGAAGAGTCCAGCTTTGGGTTGCAGGGAAAAAGAGGCGTTTTAGCATGCTGATGATGGCTGCTTTGCCACGGTCACTGGCTGTTTGGGTTATTTATTCCCACCACCAGGTAAACACGTTTTCATTGTTTTCTGTTTCTGAAGCCATCATGCAAGAAATAAACATAATTCAGGAGCTATCACATTTTATATCTGTGTTCAGGAGGGCTGTGGTTTTACAGTTTTCAATTTATTGTAATTTTTGGTTGATGTTGGGAGGCAGATATTTTCTCCAAGGACGAAAAAAAAAAAGGTGACCTGATGAACAACCTTCAAAACAAGGAACTAATTTATCATTCAGAGTTAAAATATATGGTACAGTTAATTGTTTAGGTGAAAACAACCAGTTGCTGTCACTGCTGGTTCTACTTTCAAAAACTAAGGGTAAAAGTCATTGATGATATTTGGTAAAAATTTGATTGTATTGTCAGCTAAAAAAAGTTCTGCTTAGCTACAAATGCTCACTGTGCTAATTATGCTAGTAGCTAACCTGCTAAGAAAATTATAAAATATTAATTTTGTGATTATTATAAATAAACTCGTTCTTGCAAAAACTTGCTCTTGTTTAAAACTAGTTTTGTAAGTGCACATATATGCATAATCTTATATATATAGAGAGAGTACTATATTTGTTAAGCGCTATGATAGTGTGTGGGTGTTTCTTGTGAGATAAAAGATAAAAAAGTTGCTCTTAATTAAAAAATCCATTGACTGTTACCTCAAGGAAGATGTGGTGTTTCGATAAGTTTTTCTTTCATTTTGTGCTTATTATTGCATGAACCTGCTCTGCACTCCTCCTCTAATTATCTCGCTTCTTCATTTAAGTTTTATTTCCAGACGAACGTCGCCATTTTATGCTCCTCTCACAGTGTGCAGCATTGTTGATGATGTGTGGCATCAGCGTTGATCTTGATCAATGGCAGCCTGGAAGGCAAGAAAAAACTATTTTGAGTGTTGTAGTTTTCAATGTTCCTAATGAGAAATGTTAAGTATGCTATAAACATTCATCAATTTTACTTTTTGTTTAATTAATCTGGGTTTCGATATCATGAAAAATGTGCTGTGGTTTTGTTCTGAAATTGAAGACTGGATTTATTACTGTATCTTCAGCTCTTGAGTTTCTCTCATCATATTTATAAAAATAACAGCTCAACACCAGAGCAGAAATAGGATGATGGCTGTCCAGAGAGTGAATCGGGGAGTGTGAATGCGTCCGTCCGTCTGTCATAACCTGTTTGTAGTAGTTTCTCTGCTTATTGATTTTGTCAATAAATCTCTTTGGTTTCATGTTCCATCTCGTCTGCTTGCTGCCCTGCTGCTGATCGAACTGCCGTCCCCTCTGACCTCTCCCTCAGCAGCTCTTTTTAAAACCTCCCAGGCAGCCAGCCAGCCTTCTGTTTCGATATTTCGGAGGAACAATCTCAGATCTGTACGACATAAGAATTTGACACTTATCCATATGTCTGGGTGTAATGCTCCAGTGTACACAGAATCAGGTTTCATATCTCAGTCGATAACCAGCAGTGGCAGCTGTTGTGACGACTGGTTTTTGACTCATTTTCATATGACATGGTTAAGTCTTTGTGCATAAATATGTCGTAATATTGAGCTGCATTACATTATATTAATGTTCATTAACAGTCTAATAAGATAAGAGAATGCAGTGCAGTGTGAGCAGTTGTATTTTTTTTTCTTCAACATCCACCAAAATGTATTTTGTTTGCTTCCTTATTTGTTTTTCTTAATAAATACTCATTGTTTGCCTACCTATTGGGAAGGAGAGTTAAATTAGACTGAATTTAAAGTCAAGGAAAGCTACTTAAAGTGATAAAAAAAAAAAACAGGTAAAGGATCAAATAAGTTGTTGGTGCACAGGATCCATTGTGTAGCTCATGTCATTCATCTCAGTTTGCTGTGGCGAACACACACATCTCGACCATACTGTTGCTTAGATAAGTGGGCTACAGACATAAGGACGACTTGCATATTGTCTTGATCTCTTTAAAACAACATGATCTGTCTAATTACAGCTCAATTATCTGATTTATCAATGTAGAAAATGTGACTGTCTTGTGCAAGTTTTAAGCACATCTCTGAGCTTGGCATTTCCGTCACGATCATGGCTTAGTAATTAAACTGGCTTTGTTTGTGCACGGATCATTGGTTTCAGCTGATTAAGAAATGATAGCAAAGACTATATAAATCAAAGACAACCAACCCGTATAATTAGCTGTCCTTCACCACTAACAATCACCGGGGGTGTTTTTTTTTTTTCTCTCTTACATAAATAGCTAAGTAATAAGAGAAAATGCATCGCATAATGTTCAATTCTTTTGATACATTTTAATTTGGGATGTTTGTAATTTTACTCCAACGTTAAATGTTTGAGTTTTAGCAGCCTTTGATTTTAAATTGCTTTAAATAGCAGCCACATTTCTTACTTTTATTTTATTTATTTCTTTTTTTTTTGCTCTCAAGGACAAATAGAGCAATAGGTCGTTTCACTTGCTGCTAAAACACTTAACTTGATTAAAATTTATTTGACTTTATCTTCAAATCAATTAATAAGCCTTGACAGGAATATTATATAGCAAGGTGCAAACTAAAAGTATGAAGGACATGCTGAAACTTAATGATTTAATTACCCGATGATGTCATGTGAATATAAAACAACTCAATTCCTCCCGTGAGAGCGCCACTCAGGACTCGAAGCGCCGGAGATAATCCTCCAACTGCGAAAAAAAATCTGTGACAATTGTCTGTGTTTATAGCAAAGACTTTGCCCTCGAAGGCTTCACCTTCAGAGTGGGGCTATTATGTTTCTCCTGATATGGGCCTGATGCTAATCAGTGTGGATTGTATTTTATGCCTCAAGGCAGGAAATGTGCTGATGAGAAGCCCAACAATAAATGAACCTTATCACCTAATGGCATCTCTGCCCACCTTGTGACTAACTGAAAGGGCCCCTGCTAAATGTCATGGGCAGGCAGAATGCACTCGTGAGATAATGAGAGAAACGAATGATCCACAGATGGATTGGTCACTCATAATTATTGCTGATAGGAAACTAAGGGGTCTTTTGGAAAGGCTATCTGATATTTCAAATACCACCCTGACTTATTAGCATGTCGATATTTTCTCTCACCTTACATTGAATATATATAATATGCAAACTGGCATTAGTGAAGGGTAAAATTGAGAATTGCACATATTAGTAAGAACCATGTGCAATAAATAAATTCCAATATACATGGGTCTCATTCTGGTTTTCATGAAAAGGCCCTGAGAACAAAATGTTAACGTTGCACTCAAATAATAGGAGTGTTTGGCTACGTTCACTAGGGGTGTAGTGATACAATAATTTCACGATACGATATTCTGGTCACGATACGATTCAGTGCATTTTTGCGATTTTCTGAAAGATTTTAGGAGGACAGGGATTTTAGTGACATTTTGTGTTCCATAGACTTGAATTCAGTTAACTGAAAACTGATTAAAAGCACCAACTGATTGGTGACTCTGAGTAGACAGTCTAACAGTGCAGCTGGACAAAATGAATCAAAGATGCAGTGAGAGATTTAGTTTCTCTTCATTTAATTCATGTGGATTTGACATAAAACGCAAAAGTTTAATCGGTAATCCAGGAGCAGAGTGGGGAGTTTATCAGCCTCTGTAGACTCTCAATATGCAAATGATTGCACTTATGTTTTTTCTTTTGGACACCGTGGCTGCATTTTGGAGTGAAAATGCAGCCACAAATGCAGTCTTTTGGACTATGGGGAAAAAGGCTTTTCTACCTTGGTTCCCGGAGTTAGAAGAAAGCAGCTTACAGCCACGGCTAACTGCTAACGTAGTGGCTCCGCCTCACCCCGTAGTGAAGCTACGCAGCGCCGCTATTCCCCTGCTTGGATCTCTGAGTAGCTGCCTCTCAGACTGCCAGGATCTCATCGTTCTCTCAGTCTCTGATACGCTTTTGTCTGTTGCTAATAAGAATGATCTATCAGCCATTGTTATCATGGAAATCCTCACTGCGCTGCGGATTCCAGCTCGGGGTGCAAAATTTAAAATGTGTGTGTGCACATCTATATATATATATATATATATATATATATATATATATATATAATTTAAAAAAATAACCAAACTGAATATTTGGTTATTTTTTAAGCCCCTCTGTCATTTGACATGTTATAATTAACACCTTTGACTGGCGCACATGGAGACATGATAGACTTTACGCAAAGAGTTAATCGCAGATGCAACTAAAATCAATCAAATAAAAGATCCTTTCTGAATATCATCTCATGGACACTGAACTAAATGCGTCTTTCTGATCGGGAGCTGACAGCGTGTTGATGAGTTACACCTTGGTTAGGAAGCTCTGTTTGGACAGGTAATTTGACAGGTAAAAATAGTCCAAGTCGGACCAGAATTATTTGCCTGATGGTGGCTCTGGCTTCTAATGAGTTTACATGTAATGAATTTGGAGCACACAGAGAAAACCTTAAGAGAATGTGATCTACTTATTGTAGTTTAAGTAGAGGAATAACAGCTGACTGTTGAGAGAGGAAAGAAATTAAGTGCAGATCCGTTAGGCAGAAACAAGCGCAGTGCACTGGGCAATAAATGCGCATAAATGCTCCACCGTTACACATGTGGCCCCCCTGGCGGCTCCGCCACTGGCCGCTACTCCTTTCCGCTTCTCGGTTCCGCTTCTCTTTCACGGTTAATTGCGCAACTTTACTTCGTTTCTCAGCAACAAAATACAGCCCATCGTTATTTATTGAAGATTTTACATTTCCAAAAACACAGGAATCAAAGGTTTCGTTTTGTACGTTTGGAAGCTCATTCCCTCTCACATAATCGGAAACCCGGGGAATGGTGGCGCTTTTGACATTTCTCTGACATTCGGAAAAATATGGTTTACTAATTTTAGCATAACTCCGGTTATACTTGGCCTATTAACACAATTTAAAAACTGGTGTATAGTTTATAATTTGCACTTTAAGCTCAAGTTGAAAGTGAGATTGAGGGAGGCGGAGCGTTGCTGCTACGCTGTAACAAACTGGACGTTAAAAAGAGCTATAAGGCTATGGATCCCTATGGTTTAACAGATCGATATTCGCGGATGAAAAATCGATACTTTCCTAGGGCGGAAAATATCGATATATATCGCCGAATCGATTTATTTATACAGCCCTAACGTTCACACAGCTGGCAAATGTGACCTAGATCCGATTGTTTTTATTTATTTATTTACTCTTTGCCGATATTTTATCTATCCAACATTTCATGATAGTGTGCATGGATAATTCTGATCCCTTCACCAAAAAGACATTCTGATTTGGGCCACTTCCATACATGATGGTTTCAGATGCATGAAAAATGTCTGCACTCTGAGCGATCATGTTGCGTTTTATCCGACTTTTTCGTCATTGACGTGAGACGCGCGTCATATTTCTGCACCAGAGGAAACCGGATGCAAATGTCCACATTGCTAGAAAACACAACCAACCAACTTGGTCACTCAGTATAAAGCAGAGTGGCCAAATAAAGCCTTCTTTGCTAAAGCTTTCCAAACAGAAGCGAGATGACTTCTGACTTTTTTTCACAAAATCCACAGAGACAACAGAAAGACACCTTAATTGCCCTTAAAAATTGCCCTTCGAGAGATCGATAAAGTTCTCCTGAATGCTAAATCCTTATCCCACCTTAAAGTGTTTTGTGAATGACAGCCTGAAAATAAATTTTTAATTACGCAAAAATAACCATATCTCCACAAATGTTTTATTTTTCCCCTTCCAAAACACTGTCAACCTTTTTTTGTTTGTTTACTAAATAATACAAAGTGACTGACATTATTGTAAAAAAAAAAAAAAGAAAGAAAAAAGCAAAACAAAACACAATTTATTATTGAGGCAATTTAACAACTGTATTGTTGGTTCTCTACTTAACTGATTAGTTAATTGTACACTGGGCAAACAATTAAAGGCTTTATCATACCACTTTAAATAAAAAAATTAAATTATCATAAACTAATTTAGTAATTGATTACTTGTTGACTGGAGTATACCGACCCCAATATGCTCAAGTGGCATAGTTTTAGCTTCACCTAGTCTGTAAAGAAGAAAAATCATATTAAGCACCTTTTGCTACCACGTTATTGATTGTTTTTTGGAAAAAGAGTCAATAGGTTAGCCCTATACTATATTGATGTTAGTCAAGCTCTTCACATGCTGATGTTGGAAATATCTATTACCTGCAGATGCATCCTTTAATCTAAATAATCAAGCACACACTAAAGGAGTGGCATGTTATTGCATTTTAGGCAATACAAATGTTATTTTCCTATTTAAAAAAGAAAGTCAAGTTAATCTTTTAATGTATTTCTAATATTGCACAAAAAGGTCTCAGTGGTTTAAATAAAAAAATATGTAAAATGTGGCAACGTATTTTATCGATTAAGTAATTTTCAGAATAATCACTAAATAAAATCACTGTTAGTTGTAGCCTTACCATAGACCAAAGGAGCTCCCCGCATCGCTACACAACTAAGGTGGCTCATCAACAAGACACAAAGATACTTAAACCCTTCTGCTTGAGGCAGTCCAAATTTTTCTTGTTGATAACCATGTTCTTACACTCATTCAGATATATTTTAATTTTATTTTTCTTGTTCATTTGTGGTGATGAGGAGACATAGCTGATTTGGGTTCCAAAATCATCAAGTTCTGCTTTTTTTGGATCCATTGTTTAAAACTGGCACCACCTTGACATCACTTCTTGGTTCTTCTAGGGAAAAAAAAATATTTTAAAGTTCTTCGCAGCAGAATTAGAGCAAATTTTGATGTGTGAAATAGGTTTATTTCTTAATACTCACCTGCTAATATTAATATCGTTCAGTTAAGCAGATAAATCAGCATGTGTGTCGGAGACGGCGTCTCTTTAAGATGGAAATGCTCTGTGGAGCAGGGCTAAGTGGACAATCACTCATTCCGAGGAAAGGCAGAGGTGAAATGTAAGTAAATGCCGTGAATGTGCACGGCTGCCCAAGTGCCAGATGCTGAGAGCTGGTGCCAACGCTGCAAGTAAGAGACTCATTATTTCAGGAATCCGTTGGCCTTTCTCTGATGACTCTGTTGCTCATTTATACCAGAAAGTCTGTTCGAGACTTTCTTACATCAGGGAAACCTGCCAGTTGGGAGCAGCTCCCGATTCATTATAACCATTTGAAAAAAAACATATTTAAAAAAAAAAAATAACATTGAGAATAGGACCATAGGGAGGCAGTTTATGGTATTAGGGAAAGGAAAACAGTTTTCTGTAAGCAGCAGATTATGGAAGCATTAAGCAACAATTACCGTAATGAGAGTTATTGAAGCGGTAAGGTAGCATACAAGCTGTGTGCATCTGGCTGCTGCATCTGGCTGCAGAGGTGGTGCATTCAAAGGGAGAAGGCGGGAAGACATTCATTTGTTATAGCTGCTCCTTTCCCTGAGAACCGAGGGATGGCATGTCAGTAATTGTCATGTGCTGAAAACAATTTCACAGGCAGCGTGTTGATGCATGCGCTGCGATGGATACTGAGTGTACTGTCGGAAATGTTAAAGACGTCATTTAGGGAAATAACAGGGAAAGGCTGTCAGTGGCCAATTTGTAGCCCACCATGTTAAGAAATCAAAAGATGGGCAACTAAAGCTAAATCTTTAGCTTTTACTTAACTTAATAAGCACTTATTAGGCTCCTTGTTCAACACAATTATGACAACTATTTGGCTACTCACAGAAAAATTTGTTCCAAGGCAAAAAGATAAAACAGGAAAAAAATATTGCAATAATGGCTTGTGAAATTTACTCCTTTTATCTCAGACATGGTTTCCCTCTCACCAAAGATTTTTCATTCTGTGGTAGCTATAATCATCAGATGAAAAATCCAATAACTAAAAGAAGCCATCATAGACTCAGGAAATTTTCATATAACACAATAGAAAGCAGAGGAATGAAACAAGAAAAACAGGTTTCGGTGGTAGTGCTGGTAACTTCACCCGTTTGCTGTGTTCTGCTTCTGCAGCATTGATCTTTTTGTAATTGACTTCCAGAAACATTTGACACTAAAAGGAGCTACTGCTACTGGATGTTTTATGAGGTTGCATCAATTGGTCTGCCTTTTGGGTCTTTTAATATTCTCATCCCTGTTCAGTAAAATATGTTTGATTTTTCTGACAGTTTATCTGCATAGCTTACACATATAGAAGACAAAACTCCCTATGCACTGTTAACAGGTGTTTACTGGTAAAAGACAGAAGTGGGAAGGGACAACACGGCAAAAAATAGGAATAAAGAAATAGGTCAAGGATGCAACCTGATCCCAGAACTCACAAAAGCTTTGAGAAGAAAAGAACTGGTTGTTCATGCCTGATCTTTTTACTCTATTGAAGCTTTCATCTAATTAAAACGGATTTTTTTCTCGTAATTGTATGACTTTTTTCCCATAATATTGCATCTTTTTCCTGTTAATTTTATGACTTTATTCATATATTTGAAAGAAAAAAAATGCTTAGCCTAACCCTAATTCTTAGTCATACACATAGGACTTTAAAATAAGTGTTTGTCTCAGAATCTAATCTAAACTGATAGGAATGTTTGGAAAAATGGAAAAAGGGTGAGCCTCAATGTTTCAGAACCACAGACAGCAGAATATGAATACAACATGAAAAAAGTGCCATGTTTTGGATCATATGCTGACTTTTATGTTCTCTTGCAACCTACTTGCATTTCTGCTTTCGGATGCCATCTCTGTTGTTTTTCTTTGGGCTGAAGGAGTGACCAGCTTTTCTGCTTCAGCAGTGGTTCTGGCTCAGTTCATGTCATGTCTTGGTGGCTTCCCACTTTGGATTCAGAACTGGGTAAAATACAAAGGAAAAAGCTCTCCAAGAAAAGTCAATAAACTCATGTTGAGCTATGAAGCAAAAGCAGAACAAAACTTGAGAGGAAATTTCACCCAGAAATAAAAAGAGCTGGCGAAGGATATGATACAAGCAAAACTGAAAGCAAAAAATGTTTTTTTTCTTTCATGTTTTTGTCCATTTGTCTAACAAAATATATTTTTTAGATCTGTTTGTTTTTAAGTTAAAGGCCACAGCAGATTTCCCATCTGCAATCATATGAATCACTCTACCATAATGCGTGATTTTTCCAGATTTGTGGTTAGAGATTACACCCAATGAAAATTGCATCATACTGCAAGTCACTGACATCAAAACTAACATGTAGACCCTCTTCTACCATGTTATACAACAAATTTCATGGCACATATGATGAAAATGATAATCTGACAGTGACAATCTTCTCCGCACCCCACTTCTTAGATTGTCATTGGGAATTTAATGTTGAATACACTGCCCTGCCTGCACTAAGCAATCCATTTAATCAGGGTGTGGGATTAAGGCTGGAGCGGCCCACCACCTGACAAGATGCACTGTAACACGACTCTCTACCAGGAACTCAAGATGGATGGGCCGGGCCCCAGACTGGATGGACCGCCTCCATTGGGCTATATGGCCTGGTGGAGCCCATCAATCAGGGTGGCACCACAGGTCTGGGCTGAGGCTGTGTAATGATGCGAACAGCATGTGGCCAGGCCATCCCCTGCCACTCAGGTGTAAAGGTCCGCCCTGTCCAGCGGTCCTCTCCGCACCTTCACCGCCACCATCCATCAAATACTGTCCGTATTCATAAACGCAACAGATTTCAATAGATTTGTTAACTTTATGTCAACGGAAGTTGTAAACGGAGTCCAACTCATGGAAGTGGCGATCACGCTACCTGTGATAATAAGTGGTTTTGGAGAGGAAAGAATTGAAGAAGTGGAAACAAATCATCAATTTCTATAGGGCCTAAATGATTAATTGACTTAACCATGATTAAACAATTATCAAATCTTCAGCTAATTTAGTAATTGATTAATCGTTAACTGGAGTATACAGACAAAAAAAAAAGCCCAAGTGGTGAAAAAACTACATAGCTGTATTTAAGCCACAACTGTATAAAAGTATATCTATTTTGAATATAAGATAAAAACGCCTTTGTAAATATGTTTCATCCAAAACTCCTTAAGTGGTATAATTCAGATTTGCTAATGCTGTTTTATTGGATTTTAGGCAAGAAAATATTTACTTACTTTTAAAAAAAGAAATTACTTATTTGTTCATTTGCATCTTTTAATGTATTTCTAATATTGTACAAAAAAAGCTTAATGTACCAATATTTAATCCAGTTTATTGTTAAATTAAGTGAACACTAAAGTAATCATTAGTTTACTCAACATTAGTTGTACTGGGAGTTGCCACGTTTCATTTTCCTGTCGCCTGTTCTTAAGGTGATGTGGATCCTTCTATCTTTCCCTAATATTCATTAAAGGACATATTTTATTGCACATTATGTGCTTTATACCCCTCACACAAACACATTATGCTCCTGGATGAAAGTGGTCTTACGAGTCCCATAAACCAGGCCACATGAATATGAGTGTAAAAGCCGCGGCAGAGTCTGGACTCTGAGAGGAAGGTCATTTTGTTAGAAAGCATGCGCTGCAAAAATGTATGCTTATAGAAATGTCTTTGGTTTCCCAGCTGCTAAAATGCGTCTCTCTGGCTGCCTAATGGACTTCTTTTCAACCACTGGGAACAGGGTTGGATTTTCAGCATGTTATGGGTTTGAATTAAGGCAAACCCATTCGCTGGTCAAGGATTTGTTTCGTCCTGTCATGATGTAGGCAGGTATTTACCCCTAACAGATCTGAACATACATTTTTATTGAGATGATATTTCATGTTTACTACTATAAATTGAGCATTATTTTATGGTCGACGAGGTTTAAAAGCACTGACAAAAGCTCCTAAAGCTTGTTTTCTGCCTTCTTCTTGAAAACCTTCCATTTACTTATTTCTGTGTTATCTTGTCATCTTTTTGATTTGAATCTTGATAGTTTCATATGTTGGGTTGTGCCTCTGGTTTGTTTACATTTCTGATTTCAATTTCCTTCTTTTCCACATTCCCAGTGTATTTTGCCAGCCATTTCTCCAATTTCCTCAGTTGGATTTCATTTTGTTGTCTACCTCCACAGCTGCACCTTGTTTCTAATGAACCACCTGCTCCTTGTTCAATAATCACCTCTCCAGCATGAACACCTTTCAGTTAGTTATGGTTCAAATCCTTATTCATGTCCAGCATATTCCAGCATGTCTCACGGTCCTTGTGATCCTCGTATTTTTTTTCCCTTGGACTTTGAGTTTTGTAAGTTTATTGTTTTATTATTATTACCGTGCAAAGTAACTAGTTTAATTTTTTGAATACCTTCCAACTCTTTGCATTTTGGTCATGCAATACAGCATTTTGTGACATATGTCATTACAATGAATAAATGATTTAACAGTAACACAGAATAATCTGATCTTAAAAAAAGAGACTAGTTTATAATATCCTATGTAATTGTGAGTTGTAGTCTTGTAAAAGAATAAGATTTGCTGTAACTATTTCAGTAGAGTTTTATTTGTAGATGCCTCTGTCAAATGAGCTGAGCTTGGGTCTGAGCATTGCTTTTTTTTTGTTTTTTTGTTCTTTGATTAATACTGAGTCACAGCAGCTCCTGATTAAAAGCAAAAAGTGCGCTTCCAAAGCTGGGATTTAAGGATTTTTAAAAAATGTATTTATAATGATTTAGTATTTGTGCAGCATTTCTTTCTCTTCAGCAAATCATTAGGGAGTGTTTTAATGTTCTATTATGTTGATTTGTTTAATTTACACTGAACGGGATTTCACACTTTCTGGAATTGAATGGGTAATATCCCCTCAAATCCTTGTAAGCCTTTAAATCCCTGAGAATGAGGAGGGGGGGAAAAAATTCCTGATGTAGTTGCAGCACTCGCGTTTCCTCTTTTTCCATGTCACATCTTGTTAATCTAATCCTTATTTGGGCATCTAATCAGTGAGACCTTCCTGGATGAACTTCATAATTAAAGAATGTATCATTATCTAGACTTTAATTACATTACTATGTAACTTTGTTTTAATTAAAAGCCCCGTTCCCCAGTGGGAGCAGAGTTTGACAGACTTTTGTGTGCCAAGGTGTAAAAGCAATTTCCTACCTTGCACAAGCATGATTATCACCAAGCTCACCTAAAGAACTCCATGACCATAAAAATCAGGGAACGACAATCTTTTTACCTCTCGTGGCAAGCAAATTGCTAAAAGCCCATGCGTCGTTGCTGCTTGCCGTAAAGCTTTTCAGCTTCTCTATACCATGTCCAGTGTCATCAGGGGGGTTAATGGAAGCCTATTACAAGAGGTGTTGGGGGTGAACGTCCTTCTTGCAAAGAGAGGGGCAACGTCCAGAGATTATTAAGATGTGCTGCCAAGACATAATAAGGGTTCCAGCACATTACATACACCTCCGTACGTCATTGGGTTTTGCCAGGCATAAAAACAGTCATTTTACTAATGTGAACAAACCACTCTTCATTGCCATGGTAATGATTGAGAAACTGAGTGCAGTCCAGTCAGGTCATAACTGTGTCACGGACGATGGCTCTCATCTGCAGAAACGCCATAGATGGCAGTGTTGCACTGCTTGACAGAATGACTGACGGTGTATTAATGCGCCAGTCAAGGAGCACAGATTGCGGCGTCGGGCCATATCTGTGCATTTACAGAAAAAAGCTCCTGGAAACAAAAACTGGGAACTGCTCGCCCTCCTTTTCTGAACCCTCCTTTTCACATAAGAGCTCTTATTCATCGAATTTTGCCGCAGAATTATGTCCTGACAGAATAAGTGAAGCTTTAACATGACAGCTGGATGTTTATTTTGTTGATGCTCTGCCAAATTGATGGGAGAAAATTTAAATTTCCTGCGAGGCTTCAGGTGCTTGTTTGCTGTGAATTACACACACAGGAATATTAGATGTCATTCACCTTGACGAGCCCATTTTCTGCTCTGTCATTCCACCAGCAGGTAAAGATTGTCATTTTCATAAATTTCTTTTCTCAAAAAAGACTAAATTTGTACTTTATTGAAAACATTTTTTTTGTCATACGACTTAACTATGCTTCCAGAACAAGCATCACATTAATATCCACAATTGCTCCTGGTATTCTATAAAACAAATTACCTGAACATTGAGTCCTAATTATAAAATTGAGTAATTAGGCCAGTAATTTCCGCCATATAAAAAGCTTCAATT
The DNA here is from genome assembly GCF_904066995.2 of Poecilia reticulata. Classification (NCBI taxonomy): domain Eukaryota; kingdom Metazoa; phylum Chordata; class Actinopteri; order Cyprinodontiformes; family Poeciliidae; genus Poecilia; species Poecilia reticulata. Next base: position 27,955,709 of record NC_088842.1, read on the forward strand.
TGGTCCTTCCTTTGTGCACAAACATTTCTGAAATAGGTTTTAAGCCTCTGCTGGGGATGAAAATTACTGCTGAATATTTTCACCATATGTGGCTCCTCAATAAGCTATTTACTGAGCCAAACAGCTATGCAAGGCCACACAGGCCTTCTACAGGTCTGAAAGCCAATCCAGTGGTTCTCAAGTTAAATGAAGTGATGTTTTAATGAGGCTGGATCCAGGAGACTGCAGCACTTTTCTCCTCTGAGATCCATGCTGCAAAAATAAAAAGTAAAATGGAAAAGAATCCGCAACACCTGATGTTTAAATAATACATTAGCTTATCTACATCTAATGGATAATCATCTCATTATTCTCATCATTACAAAGCCTTACACTCCCTTCCACTTGAACCTTTTGACATTTTGTCTTGTTACAACTGCAGACTTGTTGGATCTACTTTATTGAAATGTTATATTAGGTCTGTAACGTGAGGCTCTTTGAAACCTTCCACGATTGCTACTTATAATTTTAGCTGAAGGCTGTAATAAACCATTGTTAAATATAGAAAGAGACTATTCTTTTACGAGGTTATACAATAAATGCATTTAACTTCTACAGAGAATGATGCTAAAAGTATTGGTTATGCTTTTTGATCTTTTTTTTTTTTTTTTTGAAATTATGTGGAATTTATGTACTTTTTTTCACATTTCCCTCCTACAGAATAATCCTCTTTTTGCTCGATTTTATATTTATCTTTATTTTAAATCATAGAAATCGAGAAAAAATCTTGGTTCTTAAAGAATGACAACAAATCTCAGAGACTGTCGGCTATTTGCACCTGACTTAGTTGGAGGATCAGACAAACTATTGAAAAAATGACCAACTTGGTATGGAAAATACAGTAAAATAAATGTTTTGAATTTCTGAGCCAGAGGTCTGACTTGAATCTGATAGAAAATCTGCAATGGGAGTTGAAGGCTAGGATGATGATAAGGAGGGTTTCCAACTTCAACACAGATAAATTATTAAAATACCAGTGGAAACATGCGAAGAACTAATCACCAATCATAAAAAGAGCTTGGTTACTATTGTCTCATTTTTCTTTTTCCCATTGATAATTTTGAACATTCAATTTTTTTAATTTAATTTTTTATTTTTAATAGAAAAACACTGTTGCCTTGTACTAACAAGGTGCTGTGATCAAACCCCAGCCTGTGAATACGTTTCTGGGTACTCCGGCTTCCTCCCACAATCCAAAACCATGACTTGGGTCAACCGGTCTCTCCAATTTGCTCTGACTGTGTTCATATAAACACAGTCCACACTTGTTTAGGGTTTTTATTTGTAGACAAAATGAAAAACCATGCATAAGTTCTCATCCACTTCATAATTCTGTACAACTTTGTGTAAGGCTATCTAATAGAATTCCAATAAGAAAATTAGGAGTAACTTGACAAAATGCAAAACAGCTCAGTGTATGAATATTTTTTACAAGACACTGCATGCAGCTGAAGCATCAAGCCATCCGCCTTCCTTCCCAGTGATGAGAATAACCTCTTCACTGCAGCCACAACAAGCAAGTAACAAGCAAGAGCCTTGGGTCCAGAGCTGTGTCTGTATTTAGAATATCTCTCCACTCCTATGTGCGCCATCACAGACGGGTGATGTGAGCAGAAATCAAGGACGCTTGCACACACACATAGTTTGTTATTGGCCTCATTAGGGCTCGGAAGGTTCTGGCTTTGAGATTCTCTCCACACCGCCAAGGGAGTGCGACTCGGTCACCAGATCATATGTGTTTGAACAAAAAGACAACAGCTGATAAAAACATAACAATGTTTAGCATCTCAATTTTGAAAACTGCTATGCAGAACTATACATGAGGCAGTGAACGTTTGCAAATGATATATTTCTTTAAAATCATGCAGATTTCCTGGGAGAAAGGGCAACAGTAGCAAGCCTTTCATGAAGTTGAAAACCATATAAATGCTATACAATCTAAATTACCTTCAAAATTCTGCAGCTAGAGGCGTTATTTCTGAAGTGAAATAGATTTTTATTCATTTTGCTCTCACATGTTCTAAAATTAGATGGGACTTGATAATTGGAACTTGAAGTTTGGTATTTTCAAAACAGCCTCATTTTCTTCTTGAAATCTCAGTGGGTGGAGTATTTATTCCTATCATCTTTGATGATTTCTTAAATGCCTTCAGAGCAGCTGTGAGTGCTTTTAAAGCAGCTTTTAATGTTTTTGAAATGTTTGTGGATTTAGTTTTTTTCTTTTTTAAACAGGTGGGCAGCTCTAGCTGAATTCATGTTACTCCACATGTGATGGAAAAGTGGAGGTGCTGCATCTTTGCTCAGTCCCACGTTTTGTAATTTGAATTTTGACATTTGTAACAATTAACAACCCAGCTTTTTCGAGTCGTGCTGCTAAAAAACCCATCCATCTGTGATTTTATGATAACATGCACATTCTTTTCAGCCTGCTGTTTGTGGGTCATGACAGATGTTTGGTTCTTGCAGACCGGAGCGGGCTGGGGAATTAGAGACTCGGGTTTGGTGGTCAACATGATCTTGTAGGTGAGTTTCTGATATTTAAATGCATCCCCTACCTTCACTTTAATCAAATTCTTGCTTTCCTTAATACATCACAGCTTTGTGAATGTGTTTTTCATTATAACTGTTTGTGACAGAATGATTACTATCCTCTTTCATGGGTAATTGTTTTGCTTGAAGGAAATTTAATTGGTGTTTATCTGAAATATAATGCCTGTTCTGGGCCAGATTCAAGTCATGTACTTGGGTTGTTTCTTCATCCTTTTGTTACCTGATGCTGTCAACCAGCTAATTCTTATTCATCTGCAAGGCGAAGGCATTAAAAGATGAATTTCTCTGTAATCAGTGAAGAGCTATGTTAATAAAGGGCAGGGCAGGGAGGAAGCAATGTGACAATTCAGACATGATTAAACTTAAAAACTGATTCTGTCAAACTTGATTCATCGTAGATATTTAAATTAAACCTTGTCATCTTTTCCTTCTACACTTTTTAAAACCTGATCTGACATTCGAAAAGCTGCTACATATTAATGCAACAGTGGATTATGCAGCTTTACAGTATGATTGTGAACTGAAATAATCAATTGCATCCCTTCCCTTTTCATTAATTTAGGAGATTTCAGATGCCCACCTCTAAACTGGGAACACGAGTTAAACAAATGTAGCGGGATTGAACAGATCAATCATCATTGTCTCCCTGAGGGTCCTTGTGGACCACAGGAGCACGTCTTCATTCATTTTTGGCCAATTTGCTTGAAGAAATAAACAAGCTGTCTGGGTGTTTGGGACCCATTCTACATTTCCATGAATCTAATTTCAGGTGAAATTTTCTGAGCTCACCTTTACCCCCACTTATTCCTGAGTCCTGTACGTGACCGGGGCAGCCTTCTCCAAGTGTGAGAGTGTGGTGTGTTTTGTTTGCTCCAACATCTAAAATCAGCTTTGTCGTCTTGAAGCCATCAATATTACACTGACAGCCTTTATAATGTGGTTATTTTAATAAGTTTTGGAGATATACTATTGCAATGAGGAATGTAAATACTTTATTTACTTTATTAGATGTGCTATAGACTAAAGTTTATTTTCTTATTTCCTTGTTCAATCGAATATAAAGATACATTTCTTAAGATACCAATTAATTAGTTTAATTAGGTTTATTAAGTAATATGGTATTACACTTCAGTAATATGGGTAAACAAGGAGACTTCCAGACATTTTTAGATACATCCTCAAAATCTCATCCTCTTACATCTCTTGCTATTTGCTTTCTGTCTGTGCAGGCAATGATCTAATCCAACATTTCAGGTTCCAAAACATGTATGGCATTTCAAATCTGTGGTCCTTCCACGCTCTTTTTTTAAAATTTCAGCACCAGCCTCTGTAAAGGTCTCTGCACAAAAATGAGACCAGTTATGAAATGCAGGGTTGAAAGAGGTGGAAAACAACAACAACACCTACAGCATTTTCAATTTTCACAAAAACTCTGCAAAGTAACGATGACTCAATGTAAAGTTTTAGATCTGGAATTTCAGACTGCAGAGCAGAAGGTAACATCTGAGCTGCTGAAATTTGGCAGAGATGTTTTCAGTTGAATTTAGGCTAAGATAGATTGCAGTGCACTCTTCTGCCTTTTTGTATGATCAGTTTGTATTTCAGTCAAATCTGAAATCTTCAGATTTTTCTTCCAAAACAAAAGTTTGTGATTCTTACTGGTACTTTCTAGGCCCCTAAGGCATACATTTGTGAAATTGTTTGCAATATAGTTTATTGGGTAAGCCACTTAAGCTGGGATACACTAAACTCAAATATTTAATATTACTATTTTTAGAGACTGAAGAGAAACGTATTCCATAAATTTCTCATTGATTTTTCTTTTTTTGTGTGTTCCATTGTGTTCTCCTTTGCATTTGCCAGTGGGATTGTATTTCACACAACCTGCATCAGTTTCTGCAAACTGAAAGAACAACTTTGAAACCTTTAGGCCATACTGAAGCTCCAAGGATGCATCTGTTTTTATCAGAATTTGCACAAAACTTGGTAAATTTCTCTGACTGAATTGCCTCTCCTGGAGATATATGAAATGGAAAACGTCTTGGGAGGCCTCTTCCCATCCACTAAATCCACATCAGATTTAGTGGATGGACACTGCTAGGTCAAGGAGAGGTCTATTGGTGGGCATAAAGAAGAGTGAAAGCTGCCCATTTCATCTGATGGACTGCTGTATGGTGATTAGTTTTTCTGTGTTGTTGTTAGGGTAGCTGTGTCCTCATTGAATTGGTCACCAAAAGATTTTTGAGGACTAGTTTATGCTCTTGAGTTTACAGCTAATCTGGGCACTGGCTCCTGCTACTGCTCTGACTTTAACTGAAAAGATCTCACTTAGTAGGAATTCCACCTAATATTTACATTTACATTATCGGGCCCTTAAAAAAGCCTTTTTAATAATAAAAATTATTAATTATTCATTTAAAAATTTTAAATTATTAAAAAGGCTTTTGTTCTGTGTCGTGCTAGCATTGTATTTAACAACCAGGATGGAGGAGGAGAGGAAGGAAAACAAGTAAAAGCTTTGTCACTACTAGATAGATGGACGTTGTGTCTAAATACAACCAAGTTAATGAAAAAGCAGGATATAATGAATAAAAGTTTTGCATGTATATTTATGTAGATCATGTGTGGTATACAAATATTGTAGCAGATTTATGAAAAACAACTTTAGATTTCAGACTCTTGCTCAATTTTCAGTGAAAATGGAGAGTTTGGATTGCCTCCTCCATAGTAAGGCTAAAAGTTATGGTGGAGGCGCAGAAGTCTCTGATGTAGAGAAATTGTCATTGTGTAGATTGGAACCAAATATCTGAATGCACATGGCATATCGAAGTTCTGGTTGGGTAGCTGGGAAAGAAACAAGGGGAAAAGATTAGAAGTACCGGAACTGAAGCAGGGTTTCATTCATTGTAGTAATTAAGCAAAAACTGTACAAAAATATATACATTTTTCATTTAATAACCTTTTCATATGACAAAAGTATTGTTGAATTTGCACTGAAGCTCCATATTTAATTCAAATAAGCAATCTCATTTTATTTGTAACAGTCCTAATTGTTACATCAGTGATTCGTTAGCAGTGATAATATTATCACAAGGCACGGACCACTAGCACTGACAAAATGACTTTCTGAGATGACTGTGTTAATATTAGGTGCCTTCACAATGAAGTCCACTTTGATGTGGGCTGTGCATTGATTGTTTGTGCAGTGGCTTCATTGCTGCTCATCAGAAAAGCCTTATATTACAAAACTGACCACGATGGCTAATACTGTAGTTTCTAATATGATCAACCAATGAGTTGAAACTGACATTTTTGTCGCACCGTTTCACAGTGAGGTCTCGCAGCAGTTTTCAGTTTTCAATTCAATTGTGCATTACTGCTTCTGTTAAATGAAAAGAAATGTCCTCAATTTCAAAGTCACCTCAAAGCCCTAATGCGGTCAGCTTTGTAGATTGGATGAAACGCTGCACCCTTGGATTGGCTGGCTTTATTTTTAGTGCTTGTTTTCGATGCAGTGAGTGGTTGCAGGGCACAAACTGGTTGCAGACTTGACTGAGACTCAAATTGTCATTTTGAAAGTGACAAGGTGCTGATTTGCCCGCCTGGCACTGAGCGATTGGACATCACTCTTGACAAATGGGCAGGGGAACAAAACTGGCAGGATGCAAGCGAAGACAAAATGCCTTCAGCCAGAGTTTTTTTCCCCATCTGTTATCACAGCTGGACAACAGCTAGTTAAAATTCCTTACTTTACTGTTACAATAATAAATTTTCTTTAAAATATATTTGTCAACCTCCCCTCTAAAATTAATGCATAACATGTCATTTTATATGATATAAAATATCATATTTTCTTTAAAAAATAATAAAATAAATTAAATCATAGAATTTAATGTTTTGTTACTTGTTGGATTTGGCTCATTAAAAGTAACTTAAGGAGATCTAAATGAATTTAGGAAGAATAATTTGTGTTTTTAAAACAAAATAATGCATCAGTTTGGAATTTGTATTTTTGACTCATGCAGCACATTATCATTAGTCTTTTTAATACTGACGGTTGTTTTTGTCAGTTGTTTTCAACACATTTCTATTCTGTATATTTTCTAAACAAACGGTAGCATCATTTTAAAATTAGATCTTGCAACATGTTCTTTCAAGAATGCAACTAACAGACTTGTGCATCAATATTGAAAACCTGAAAGTGTCAGACTTCCCTTATTAACAAGCAACAAGAGCCTCATAAAACTGTCAGATGTGGGAAGGGGAGAGTTACAGATGCACAAATATGGGTCTCGTGTTCAATACCAGTCTTTGGATAATTGCTTTGTTTTTACCTCTCTTTTTCTCAAGATTTTATTTTTTGTCAATATTTTTTTGTTTGCATGCCTTTCGCCTCACAGAGAATGCCTCTGAGAAGCTCTTCCCCACTGAGCTCCTTCAGACTAGCGGCAGCGACAATTAGCAAACAGCTGGTGAAACTATGCATCTGCTGAGCTTATCATAACAGCTACGCCTCAGTTCAACACTCCTAAGAAGGTTGTAAATGGCAAAATGAGAGGCATTGTTGTGATGAAGGCAGAGTGCCGGAAAGGGTGGGAGCTTCTTAAAGAGACAAAGGCCAATTTTAAGATGTCAAATTGCAAAGTTAAATTTCTTTGAAGTAATTTTTGATATAGATATAATTTTTATGACTGAAGATTACAATTACTTCGTTGCTATAGAATGGCACTATGTGCCTGGAAAATACACAATACCAAACATGTAAAGGTTTTTGCATTAAAATGAGTATTTATTGCATTGATGAAAGTGGTGGCAGAGCGTATTTAAAAATCCATTGCAGTCATTTTCAGCTGTAGGCTTAGTCTAGAACAGGATGGCACTGATGTTTTTACAGAGTAAAATTTTACTTGGAAATTTATCAAACCAGCACCCTATTTAGGGATTTAAAAGCTCTTGTTAGCCCATTCTGCATGTATCAGTCTGACAAATGGCTACTTGATAATAGGGCTGTTGTAAACGAATATTTTAGTAATCGAGTAATCTATCGATTATTCTTACGATTAATCGAGTAATTGGATAAAAAAAATTATAAAATAAACTATTGGCAAATCTGCAATAACACCAGTTAGTCCAGATCAGTCCAATATCTCCTTTTTGAGCATACCTAACAATTAAATGTTTGTAGTTTAGAAAGTTTACTTGTAACAGTAGTTTGCTTTACCTGAAGAAAAGTTATACTAAGATATTAAATTATATTCAAATAATAAAGTGGCAGGCTCACAAATATGCTTATAAAAATGTCTATACTCCAGCTTTTAGTTTATGTATTTATCTTCAGTGAGTAATACACATACACGTAAAAGAACTAAGTAAACAACTCATTTAACTCTTTAACATTTTATTGATAATAACAATGCAATAACATTAAACCTCCAGTAAAGTTTCAAATCAGTAGTACAGCAAATCTCTTGCTTTTTTGTTCTAAAGTTCAAACAGAAAAGATAAAGAAAATACTTGATTTAAAAATAAAACAAGTTTAGACAAAAAAGTATATACTGCATTTTATACAATATATTTTAAGTCCAAGGTGCAACAAATATAGAATTACTACAAAATATTAATAAAAAATTTCTAATTCATACATAACAGTAGCGAGAAGAAAAAAGATTGTAACTTGTCAAGATGGAAAGACACCAATAAATAAATGCTTTTCAGCTTATGCCTGTAATCTGTTGCTGCGTATTTTTATTAACAAACTTACATTAAGTCCTGCATAATTTCTCTCAGTTCCACCCTCACATACAATTTACACTACACCCGGTTAAGTAACCGCTATGTTTAAGCGGTAGATGTAACGTTGCCAAAATAATGTGCCTCAATTTACATCTATAACATGGCAGATTATCACACAACGTAGTTAGCAAAGAGAACATAAACGTTACCTGTTGGCAACCGTGTACGAGTTGGATGCATGTAGCGGGTGTTTTCTCTTCAGATGCTGCAACATTGATGTCGTGCTGTTGTGGTACGCCAATTCTGCTTTGCAGTGGATGCATTGCGCTGTGTTGTCCTTTCTGTTTAGCCTAAAATGTTCCCAAACTTTTGACATTTTTTGTCGCTTTCGGGGTTCTCCTTCTGAGCATTCTCCGGTTCCCTCCATAGCTACAAACTTAGCACATGTGCTCCAGGCGCTAACGGAAGTGGTAGCGTTGTGCAACACAAAAACCCTCCGGCTAGACCAGTGTGCTGCGTATTTAACAGCATTGCTTATTACAATACAATAAATTTAGCGAAGCTTCGAGGCAGATAAATTTCCTCGAGGATTTTCTGTAATCGAGTTACTCGAGTTACTCGCGTTACTCGATGAATCGTTTCAGCCCTACTTGATAATAAAAACTAAAATCCAAAAAATGTCATCACTTTCAACAACTGTCACCAAATAAACCTATGTTAGTGAGACATCTTGTGATTGTATGAGTCTTTTTCACACAATAACTCAATGTTTTACAATTCAAGTCTTGATTCAGCTATAATAGTAAAACTGTCAAAACATTATTTTACTAAGCCTGTACAACAGTATTAGTCTGTCTACAGTTAGTTTTCTCGACAACTAGTTGTTTGGATCTTAAGAGTCCAAGAGTCCATGTTGGAAAGAGGGAAAGTTTAAATGCTGACATAAAATCACAACAGCTGCAGTAAAACATTCTAGCTAATTTGAGTCGGAGAGGAAAAATGAGTTGCAGCTGAAGTCGATTATCATGGGTAAATATGCGGTATTGTTTAAACAGAGCAGGTTTGGATTTTATACGATCTGCGAGAAGCAGATGTTTTGTACTGAGAAGGTATTAAGAAAACACTGTAAGGGAAAATATTTACTTGATCAACTTTAAGCTTAATTTTCAGCTCCCTGCACAGGCAATCCGTTGGAGCTGAACTGTGTGTTAGTCCTGGATTTTATTTACCTTGGGGTACATACATACATAATGTAGCACAAAGGTCTTTTTCCCTTAGCCAACACTTCAAAATGGGAAAGACAAGAGAGCATGACAATAACGGCAGTGTGATAATTGTTGTACATTGGGAAATAAATAGCTTCTTAACTAAACTAGCAGTAGCACCAATAATCAATTAAAAGTTATATATATTACAAAAAGTGTTGGAACATTAACTGTGACAGACCAGGATGGATTATAATTTTGATTTATGTTGGTTTTTTTACACATCTATATCAGAGGTGCCGATAAATCTAGAGACTTCTTTCTATCTCTATGTCTGTATTGCAGGATGGATCTGGTTTCTGTCACAACGAGGAATGTATTTTTCTTTCTAATTTTTTATGTTGGCAGAAAACGGCATGCCTGATTGGAACAGTGGATGTCAAGATAACTGTGTTACATGAATTAGAGACAGATTGATGAAATCCAGATTATTTCTGCTGTAGATCCCTCAAAACGTACTCTGCGCTCCTACTTTATTATTAGCCATGCTGTAGAAAATCATTCAAAATGACTTGCATAAATATATTGTCACTACTGGGCAACAGTGCACATTCAAAAAGACCCTGAAACAAAGAAATGAGAACAAAAGCAAAGCAAATGCAACAACGACATTACAAAATGGTGTAACGAAAACATACTGCAGCCGGTGACATTCACCAAGCCTGAGTCAGGCTGATACTCTGGCAGACAGAATTTTGGCAGACTCTGGTTTCTATCACATCCTCCTGTGGCGATCTAATGCATTATTCAGTCAGAGTAAGAGTAGCACACCCATTCTCACTCATTTGCCAAGGCTGTGGTCAGATCCTGTTTTCTGCCCAGATTTTCTTTTTTTTTTTTACAAATTTACCTGGCAGAATATGTCAAGATAACCTTCACCCCCCTCTACAAACACACACACACACACACACACACACACACACACACACACACACACACACACACACACACACACACACACACACACACACACACACACACTGTAAGTGACTGAGGTGTTAGCAAAACAGGCAAAATTGAAATCTAGAACATAATGTTACCTGTTGCTTTCAGAAAGGACATGATTTTCCTTTTTACTTAATGTTGAGGTGAGTGGGTGACAGTGATTTACGAGACTTCTTTTCAAACAAATTCTCTTGATTAGTATTCATTTCTTGTATCTCTGAACCTCTCTGGTCCTATATTAGAGCAATCTAATGGAAATAGAGATAAAACACGTAGAATATGGTCTTTTTCTGAGTCAGAACTAATTCTAAATAACCCTAGATTTAGTCATTAGTTTAAAACGCCAGTAATTTCTTTCTCCCATTTTACTCATTGTTCCAACATCAGTGTGAACAATATTTCTATGGCGAAAACTATATTGATATTGTTTGGTTTATTGTAAATTTAGAAATGTTTGCAGTGCTTTTAAGATGTTTTAGAAATAAAAATATGAAGCGTTCAACTAACAAGACAACTTGCAAGTGGAGTTGCAATGGAAAGGTTGTCGATCAAAACAGTTCATGCCCCAGCCAAAGTTTAGACCAAAATGCAGTTGAGAATCTGTCGAAAAAATTTGCTGTTCTAAGATGTTCCCCATGAGCTTCAGCTATTTAAAGCAAAAATGGGAAACATTTCAGCATAAAGATGTGCAAGACTGTTGGAGGCATATTCAGGAACTACAGCTGTCACTGCAGTGAAAGGTGGTTCTGGAAAGTATAAGTCATGTCTTTTCTTTCACTTTACCTGTTATTATCCTCAGTAAATGCCCATTTCGCCATGTTTATCTAACAAAAACAATTTAACATACAATAACATACTCTGAAGCTTTGTGGTTTTAAAAAGCCTAATGGATCTCAATACTTTAGTGATGTAGATACAGTTAGAAACTCGCTTGTTTAAGTTATGGAGAATGAGAATATACATATATATTAAACAATTTCATATTTATTAATCTCATTAAGCAAAATAAGACTTTAGATACAACATTACTGCAAATTTTTTATATGTCCTAGTTTAAGATATTTCAAGATTTCAGTAGTGTGTACTGACATACACACACACACGCACACGCGCCCACACACAGACAGGCTGTTGTCAAAAGATAATAAGCAGCTGGATACCCCTGCTTTAAATCTGGGGAGACGGCCTCCTGCTGACCTGCTGCAGCCCACCTTTATACTTGTGGCCATGTAGTGGGATGCAGGCTCACACCTCCCCATAGGTGAGAGGTGAGGAACCAATTACCTGGAGATGTGTCTTGGGGCCAAAAATATCATTGTCAGCTTGTCACAATGTGAAGGATGGGGTGCAAAAAAGAGAACAGTGACAAATCTCTTGGCAACATGACTGATTGTGTTATCTTGTTTGTGCCTCCTATCCAGATCTGAAAAAAACACTGACGGTAAGAACCGCAGTACTGAGACATGACTCAATCTTTCTGCAAAAACTTGTAAAACCTGCAGTTGTGTGTGTCCATCGATTTTAAAAGAAAAAAAAAAGTTTTTGCCTGCCTTTCTTTTCCCAATGATTGCCCACTGCAGGACAAGCAGTGTTGTCAGTGCTGCAAACGACTGTAATAAATAGAATGAAATTGGACTTATTTATTTCTTTCCCTTCTGACATAAGTTTCATCATCTCTATCAATGTGACCCTCTGTATTTCCAGCTCCCTTTGCATCTTATTGTATGCAGTTCACATTTTTCTGGCAGTTTGCTTTGCCTTTCCTCAATAAGTTGGCAATACCAAACAACTTTTTTTATTGGAAAATCTGAAAGAGATATTCAGGATTGTTGTTTTTTTTTTCTTTTGTGTCAGTAAATTTTGGCAAAAAATAGAAAGTGCTGATTGTTCATAGTGCTTGAGAATACTTCTTTGGCTGTGCTACAGCAAAGTTTAGCATAGTTCAAGGCGACTCTCCAGAGTTTAGTTGTGAGAAGTCGGATTCAGATCTTCAAGAGTCAGGCGAAGAGAATGGAAACAAGGACTCGCGTAAGAAGGTAAAAGAAAATGTCTGAGCTGCCGCTCAAAATCTGAATGGAAATGTTTAGGTAGATAGGATTTGGAAGATGACTGAAACAAAAATGCTGGTAATATTGAACTAACGAGAAATGCTTAGCACATGTCTATGAACTTCCTCTTTTAGTTTATGGTAAAACCAACAAGTTCTACCTCCCTTCAGATCTGTTTTCAGGATAGAGGTCTGCCTGCTTTTGTCTGATTTGGATCCTGTCCCTGCAGTGGAAACACATGGTGGAGAAAAAGTAACCTAGAAAATTATGTTGGTTCCTCAAAAAGTGCAGACGGTGAAAATGGACTGAAAGTTTGCCATTTTCAGTATTGGAGCTGAGTTCAAAGGACAAGGGTGGCAAAGATTTAACAAGCTTTTTCTTTTTTAAAAAACCCAGGAGCAAAACTTTAGCAGATAAATCTGTGTTTTATTTTTCTGAAAAGTCCATTGCTATCTGCCATGAGGTTTACTGTATTAGGAAATGTTTCCATTCTTCCTAATCTTACTCATGTTATTATTTTACACGTTTTAGCGTCATGCTTTGTTAATTATTCAATCAAATGTACTTTAAATGATCAGGAAAAAAAAAGTATAATTTTAAATGGCCAAGTCTGGTTAACTTTTTTTTAAATCAGTTTGTCTTGCTGAAAAAACACTGTTGTTCAAGCTGTAGAGGTTGAAATGGATGCAAACCGATATCTGCGTTCATCCCTGTTCCAAGCCTTTTGCATTCTCTTCTGCCTTTTACAGGCCTCAACATTTATCATAAAATGCATTTACTACCTTTACTTACTGCAGAAGTGTATTAATACAGATGCAAGAATAACCCAAAGAATAAAATTGCTGAAATAAATCAAAGCCTGGATATATTATCTCTAAGATGATATATATTTATATATGAAAGACAGTTTTCTGCTTAGATGAGAATAAATGTTAACCTTTTGGTGGGTTAAAGTTATTTTTTGCACTTTGCAATTAATCTACCGCCATGTTTTAGTCCATCATGCAACGTCACAAGAAAAATACATTAAAGTTGTGGTTATAAAATGTGACAAAATGAGGGTAACTTCAAAGGAAACCAATTATTTGCAAAGAGCAGTAGTGAGGATGTAGGCTTTACATGATATATAACTCTTTTTACTTTCTGTTCACAGGAAGAATTTGATCTTTTAATCTGTTATCACAGTCACTGTCGCTCTCACTATCAGTCTCCCACCTACATATCACACCCACAGCTGAGAGCCACGAGTTCACAGGTCTGGCAGTTGTTCAAACGTACTAACTCAAGTACATAAAACACTCTAACTTAAAGTGGGTATTTTGAAAAAAAGAAACTGCAAAACTGTGGAGGTTAATCACAAAATAACACCTGAGATCCACTGAACCACAGCAGATTGGTGATTTATAACTGCACAAGTGTGTTTGAACTTCAAATTATTTTTATTCAGGGATAACAAGGGAAAGCAGGTCAGCAAGACGAGGTTGTCTGTTTGATAAATCAGTTGCCATGGAGTCTATTAATTCAACATCCTGCTGAGTTCGAGTTATATCCAGTGATTTATGTTTTGCTATTTCACAAAATGGACTTAATTTTGTGCTAACATGTCATTATAGCAACCAGAGAAAAACAACCAATGGCTGTAAGAGGCTGTTAAAGTCTATGGTGATTATTACCGGTTGTCATTGTGACTTCTATAGTGAGTGTTTAAAATGAGCCATAGATAAGACCCTGCACCAGTGTAATGTAAGAACTGTAAGACACACTGGTCCTCTTCTGTGGCCGCTCCATTTTCACAACATATACATTTCAAGCAACAGCTGGGACTGACGGCAAGATTTATAGTACATATACACTTACCGTGCTGTAAAAAGATGTAAACAAACGCAAATCTTCAGTTAGGTCAAATCCACAAGAGGTCCACTTGTGTTTTCGTGGAGGGTATTGTTCTTTAATGAGCTTTTGATAGTGTCGCTCACATTTTTAAAGGTAAAACCACAGGTGTCCTGTAGACAAGAGTTTGGGACATAAAAATGAAAATGTTGGCTCCATTTGTCATAAATCATTAGTCGGTGAGGAGTCTCCGTTCTGACAGTTAATGATGAAATTATTCTGTCAGAAAACATTTAATCTACTGTCTCAGTTTGTAATTGGATTATTTCGACTGAGCGCTGACTGGCTTTGATTTGGTAAAAATGTCCTCGAACGCAGTGGGGAAAGAACCTTTTTAACACTTAAAAAAAAAACAAACATCCTGCCTGTTTGGAATCTGTATTCGTGTGACTTGTCAGTAATTTACAAATTATTAATTTAACAAATATGATTAAAATTGTTTTTACTAAAGTTGCAGTAGGTAACGTTTATAAAAATATGTTTTTACATATTGAAACTGTCAACATGTTGTGACAGTGGAACATGAGACAGCTAATCTGTGGAAAAAAATGCAGTTTGTAATTTAGTCATGCAAACAAAGCATGGCTACATTTATGAAAAAGTTTCCAACTTCAAGATACCATATTTTCCGCACTATAAGGCACATCGCATTATAAGGCGCACCTTCAATGAATGGCCTATTTTAAAACTTTTTTTTCCTATATAGGGCGCATAAAATAGACGCTACAGTAGAGGCTGGAGTTACGTTATGCATCCACTAGACGGGAGCTGCACTAAAGCGAATGTCAACAAAACAGTCCGACTCCGGTTGGTGAAGAGAGCCTTCCGCGACTGGCCCGGGGCGTGGCCGGACGATGGTCACCCTTCTCCGTTCGCGCACAGCATGTTCGTGGAGAACGTGGTGCTAAATGACCTGCAGACGACCTGATTCTAGACTGTCGGTAGGTAGATAGGTCAGTCAAACTTTATTAACAGATTACAAACCAGCGTTCTGACAACTATTCCAGCATGCACCGCTCGCGTCTTCTTCTATGGGCAAAAATGAAGTTGGCGACTGCTTACCGTAGTTGCTAGATTTGTTGTGGCTCAGTATTGGTCCATATATAAGGCGCACCAGATTATATGGTGCACTGTCGACTTTTGAGGAAATTGAAGGTTTTTAGGTGCGCCTTATAGTGCGGAAAATACGGTACTTGATTTAGTTGGTTCTAAAAGTTTTTGAATCACTGTAATTAGGTTTTTGTTAAAACGCATTTAAATTTTGACTTCATTTCTTTAAATGACTGGAATCTGAAATGTTTTCGTACATTTGAGGTTGACTTGAAGTGGGTTTTATTACTGTATTCTATTTATATTATTATTTTTTGGAAGAGTTTGGTTAATAAACATATTGGAGTAATACCTCTCCTCCACTTGGTCAACCCTGTTGATATTGATGAAACACGATCCTCTATGAAAACCTTTAAACGGTACATGTAACAAAAATGAGAGCATCCAGTCGTTTGTTTTAAGGCTTTCGTCTGGGTTTTCAAAGTATTAGGGATAGTTTTACCCAAAGAAATGGAGACACTGCAGCCACTAGTCAGCTAAAAGCACTGGGTGGCCTTATCTGATGCTTTTAAAGCAAATCTTAGCACAACAGAACTCCTTTCCCCACAGACTGTATCAGTGGAACAAACATCTGTTGGGCGCACAAAGTAATGGTTGTTGTGAAGCAGTGATGTTATCGTGCGCTGGATGTTTAACCATTGTTTCGCCATCAGTCTTGGTCACCGTCTTGTCACAGAACCTTTTCAGTTTTAACTAAACTGTCAGTTGGAGGGGGCGTCAGGCTGCGCTGACATGGCCTTTGTTCGGACGACTGGAGTATCAAAACGAGCAGGGGGTAGAGCCAAGCAGCTCCCCGAGAGGTGAGCCTTTTAACCTCAACACAATAATGTATGGCATCACAACACAAAGAGCTGCTCTACAGTCTGCACACAGTAATCTGTTCAGTCATGCGTCACTGTCACCCGCACTCTCTATACCATCACATTTCTGTCCTGTCGTAAATACTTCAATCACAGCGTGTCCCCTCTTGAGGGATGGATCTTTCTTGAAGCAAAACGGAGGCAGGGGCAGTTTCACATTCCAGCCAACAACTCATCCATCAGACTGAGCAATAACAGCATCTTCTGTGTCCTTATTAAGGACAGTTCTTATATACTTGAAAAAGTATTCCTACCTCTTGAACTACAAAAGCCTTTGTATTTTATGAAATGGACCAAAGTAGAGCATCTCGAACCGGAAGGAAAATTGGTATCAGTGCTGTCAATCAATTAAAAAAAATCTATCTGATTAATCATAGTCTAGCGCTATGATTTACCACAAATTATCACTAAGCTCAACTTTGTGATATGCACATTTTCAGAATATGCGTAAGACAATGTTTTATTGTCTCAAACCAAATTTAGGATTTTCAGTAGTTCATACCTGTCAGAAGTATTATTTAATTCATCAGTGAAAATAAGCCACATCTCGACTGGCCAAATTGCAAGAAAAATGTGACTTAATATTCTCACAAATTGAGACACCACTCAAAAAGTTAATTTAGTCAACCTGGGTGTAATTTACTCTTATGAAAAAAAAGTTGTTCTGCAAACACCTTTGAGGTTTTCTCAGCGAACATGAGAAAACAAACATTACAACCAGCAAACACATTACTGAGGTCAGGAATGAAGTGTCAGAAAAGCTTAAAACAGTTCTAGGTTCTAAAACAAATCCCACATTTTGAATATTTCTCATAACGCGGTTCAAACCAAATAAGTAGTACGGTATGACGTAACCTACGAACCTACAAAGACACAGTTGCCTGGCTAAAGCTGACAGGTTCACTGTATCTCTCCAAGAGCTGCAGAGACAACAACTCGGATCAAAGAATCTCGAAGCACCTTAGATGAAACACTGACGAGAGGAAAGTCACGGCTGGATGAAAGCTATATGAGGTCCATTTCGCAGTTTGCCATGTAAACACATGATAAATGGATTTTGGTCAAAGGAGACATTTGTGGCTGAAACCGTCACATTACCCTCAGCATGACTTCTCCTTGGTAAAGCATAGCAGAGGTAGCATCATGCTAGGAGGTGATTTCCTTCATAAGAGACAGGGAAGTTGTTTTATTTCAAGTTTGACGTTTCCAAGTGCCAAAATGTGCAGAAATTCTGACTTTCTAAGATGTATCACAGAAGGCCCTGCTTTGTGAACATCACTTATGAGTCAACACGTCCAGGCCTACACGTCTTTTAATGAAGACAGGGACCCTTTGAAAGCAGCTGTATTTATTTCATATGTATTTACACGCAAAATGTAGCAACACATCAAAGAGCAGCATCATCGCAGAACATAACTTTAAATAACTCAGACCCTTCAATTGTCACTCCTCTCCAGCTCAGCTCTATTATGAAAGGTTCTGCTTGGCAGCATCAATACATTATCGTCTGGCTCGCATGTCAGAGCGGTGCACCGCAGATGAATGGCTTTACATACACAAAAAAGCTTATATCCTTTGAGAAACGATATGGCAGCAAAAGCCAGGGCTGCACTTTTAAAGGACAAATAGAATTATTTGCCTACTTGCACTTATCAGAAATGGAGAAAGAGCCTTTTGCCTAGTGGAGAATTTCAGTGTGGGGAAACAATGAAAGTAGAATTATAAACCCAATCAGATGACAGAGTCATCAATCAGAAGCAACGCCAAGCAAAACCTAGAACTCAAATGATAAAAAGACAATAGAGAACAGAATTTATGTTTATGTTCATGTTCTTTATATTTGTATCTTGGCAACAATGTTTTTTTTTTTTGCCCAAAGTTCTATCTTTGATGCAGGTAAATCAAACAAATACAAAAAGGGATGAATCTCTGAACATGTGACCAGCAGGCAAAGTGGCTCCGTAATTAGATCACAGCATGAGGTGCAGCTTGCCACAATCTTGTCAGAAATGATTTCACACAAGGGTGTTGTTGATTCGTACAATCCTCAACACTTAAAACGCGCTCGTCACACTACATGTGTAGACAGGAGTTACTTTTATGAAGTCACTAGAGTGAAACCGCGCTAACTGGAAGCTGAGCAGATCAGCTGAAATTAAAAACTGATCAGTTTTACTCTATGGGGATGTTACACTGGGGCTAATTTCTTTCATCAAAAAATATCTGTTCATGCAAACAGTAACCTTTTCATCTACTGTAATATATAGTTATATTAATATTTATGAAGAAATCTTTAATTATTTACACTAAATAATTATACTTTGATTATGTATCACCAAGTTTATCAGAGATCTTTTAGGTAAAAACACCTAATAATGCAATTAGAAACCTGTATTGCAAATCAGAAAGTATTCTAGTTTATTCAGTAAGGCTGGGTATCTTTTTGTGGCCAATAAAATTCTTATCTCAATTCAGTCAACGATGTGATACATGTAACATACAGGCATGCCTAAATAAATCAGGCACAATTCTAGAAATGTCAGCCAACTAAAAAGTAAGTCCAGGTCCTATAAAGTCCTTGGTCAGAGTTGTAGTGCATGAATTATTGCATCAATACGGTCCAACACTCCTCAGGTGTTAGGCTGCTTCCGCCGCTAGATTCCTGCTTGGAGCTAGGGAGAAGGTTGTGGACCTTGAAACTGTGCCCAAACTTGACAGTGAAGGTTTTTTATTTTATTTAGGTTGCAGTCATAAGACAGTGTGTGGCTATCTGTCCAAGAAATCTACCAATAGTAATAGTGAGTAGGAGACGAAAGCCAGCAATGAGACCATGATTGTGGTGCAACCAGCTGAACATAAAGTATTTTACAGTCACTTGAAAATGTGTGGAGAGCAATATGGCAGCCTATTAGTGACTCCCAAATTAGTTAATAAGAACATTAAATCTTCTATATGTTGGTGTAATCGCCTCACAGTGATCTGTTCTCAACACACACATGGATTTTATGTTTATATGTCTTTCATACAGCATACCCTGAGATAAGGTCACAGATTTGTGCTCAAGCTAAAACATTTTGAACGTGGGTGCAAGATCCAGGAGAGCATGCTTGGGGTAACATGACTTACTGCTCAGATGTAACTTGTGGTGTTAGTGTTTTACTGTGAAAAGTATCTCCACTATCTCCCCTAAAATAATTTATAATAATAGTATGTACTCCATTTTTATCACTTATTTATTTGTCTATTATTTTTTTTTAGCTTTTTCTAACTTGTCAGTCACCAAGCTCTGAGGTCACATTCTGGCAAGTTTTAGATTAAAAACAGATAAAATACAGAAGACATGTTGGCCATGATGGTGAAGGAATAAATACAATTAAGTAGATTATAATAATAATCTAATAATTTTTTTAATAATAATTTTAAATTTTTTTTCATAATAATTTTTTAAAAAATTGCTAAAATCAAAAATATCCATTCTTTTGACACAAATGTCTTCTTTGACCAATTTTTATTGGATATTTTCAACTCACTTTTACAAAACCGGAATGATTTTATTACATAAAATGTTCATATTGTTATCGTCCTATTAACATTACCATATGACCACCTTACTTACAAAGTTGGCCTCTCATGAAATTAATTTGGAACCTTGACAACAGAGATGATCATTTTGGTATTTTATAAATCTGCTTTGCTTGTGGCTCAACTTGGACTATCTGTTTGCATAGAAAAGATTAATCTCTACTAGAGGATGTAGCAAGGTAAATTACATTAAAACTTTTTTCTTTTTTTTTTTACCTGCAGGTAAAATGTCAACTAATAACTTCTCCACAGAGCCTAACTTAATATAATCACCTCAGCAAGAAAGAGCGGTTCCTCCATTATTATTATTTTGTTATTAAAGAATGGTTACCCTCTTTGAATCAGCATTTTCAGGAAATTACTTTTTCAAATAATATATTCCTACCTGTCAGTGGTTTATTGGTTTAACTTGTTCATGTAGTTTCATTTGTAAGAGAGGTCAGATTATGAAGTGATGAAGTGATGTGTCGCCTTCAGAAGGAGATAATTAGCAACAAGTACTTTGGTTTCTTAAACTGAGATGGAAATTCAAAAGCACTGGATTCTGCACTCATCTGCAGCATATGTCCCCATTAGGACAGGCTTGATCATGTAGTTAGTAATCTGTGAATAATTCTTCATTTTAAAACCTGCAAAAGTCACTTAACTGTTTGCAGTTATGCTAAGTGATGAAATGCTTGTTTCTTACAATCTTTTTTGTTATAGAATGAGTTTCTATTACAGTCTTGATAATTGATCGATATATTTATATTCCACTCTGCAGTATCTGTTGCACTTCATGAGAATTCAGCTTGAGCTCATTTTCTCTCCTGCACGACTTTAAATGTTAATTTTCCTCGAGCGTTCGGGGGCTGGCCGCTTTATTTACATTTATTTGTATTAAACATGAAATTTCCTTTTTAACATGCTTTTCATCTTCATTGAGTAAACAAGACATACTGACTTCCCTTGTAGCTTTCAAGAGAAACAAAAAAAAAACAACATTTTAATTAAAATTTCTGTTCTGTTTAAAAAAAATTACTCTTGATGTTTACAAGGATATTTACACATCTGACCAATTAATACAAGGAAGCAAAGAAAGTCTGGATCTAGATTTACTCCAACATGTTGCCATTTTGAGTACATCAAAGCTTTAGCCTTTTGATGTTAATATCACATATATCCAGTTTTTTTGTTTTGTTTTTTTAAATACCCATTCACTTTTATTGAGACAGTCATTTTATGATTGAAAAGTTCCTCTGCCTAATAAACAGACGCATAGAGTTGTTTAAAGGTGACATGAATGACTGGAGGAGCAGCAGATGATTTTAGTGGGGTTTCCTATAAGACAAAATGTGATTAAAAAGGTTCCCTCTGCTTTAATAACACCCTCTCTGACTGATGGCTTACACAGCAGACAGGAGCTTAGCAAAGCAAAGCCTCTTATTTTCTTCTCAACTGCTCACTAAAGAATTGATAACCTGCGTTAAATTTTATTATACTGTTTGAAGAAAATAGAAATCAGCAGCTTTATTTATGTTTTTCTATAACTAGCAACACTTCACATTCAATCAATTGCATTTGCGTTCAACAAATAATATGCTGTGGCCTTAGTTAAAGCATAGTAGGCTCTAAAAGTGTATTTACCTTTATTCACAATTCTCCGTGCATTTGGTGACAAATCCCTGTCTCACTTTTACAGTGCATGCATTATCTATCCTGGAGTACAACTGGTGAAGCGAACAGGTTGTTCAAAGGAAATCAAAGAGTAAAAACAGTGAAAATCTTACCCACCTGCAAGCATTGTCTCTGTCTGTGTGGGTGGGAATGGCTCTGACGGACACTGTCATTCCACAGCTGGATGCACATCACACATGAGGGAGCCACTCAAAAGAGCTCAAGAGGAGTAACAAAGCTGTGGATGACAAGTTGTGCAACAGTTTGGGGGGAAGAAAAGGGACTCATTTTGTATAGTGTGTTTATGCAGATTTTTTGTTCTGTTTCACTATTTCCATGTAAAAAAAAAAAAGAATTTTGACAGGAGTGGAAGTTTGTCAAAAAAAGAGAATAATTTGAAGTGCTTTTTTAGATGCTTCCTTTCAGTTATGATTAGAGAATCGAGTGTTAAAATTCAGAAAAGTACTACTTAAAGTGCTGTGGAAAGTATTTGTGGGAATAAAAATAAGGACAAAGGAACAATATATACATGAATTTGCAGACATTTCTTTGTAAGAAAGTAAAAAAAAGACGACTGTGGTGAAAGTGCATAACTGCTTATTTGTTTCAGAAGGGATGCAATTATTTTTCACATTTGGCTTGAAAAGCTTTTGTTCCCCTTAATAAATGAAATTACTATTTTAAAAACTCCATTTTTTATTTTCTTAAGTAGTCTTTGATATTAAAATAATAGGACTTCTTTAATGAAATCCATCAATGCTAATCACAAATGTCAACAATAATTGCTTAGATTGCCATTTCATCTTTTTAGAGTGAAAATTCTCCCTCAGTTTGTACTCGGCGTTTTAGATGAGTGTGTGGAAAGAACAGGCCTCGAGTTTAATGTTTTTCTATGACAGGGCAAACCAGCTGCAAGGCATGTCTAAGATTTTTTTCCCTCACTAAAAATCTGTGTGAATTTTATGTGACAAGACACAATAAATATATATTTAAAAAGCAATGAAATGATGTCCTTTGCTTAATACCACTGACGGATTATTGACATGAAGAGTCTTGCGGAGAAAAGCTGGGGCAAAAATAACGTGTTATTCTAGGGATACATAATATGTGCAAAGATTCCTCATTTTCTCACCATCTAATAACATATTTCTCAATACTGGAATACTTTAATTCACGTTTAGTATTCATGGTTTTCTTCAAAATAGCCTGCTGCCTAACTGCGCGCAGCTCTGGGGTTATCATGCGTTCTCAGCTTGTTTTCTTCAGGACATCAAATGATTGACACAGTTTAATCCACGAGAGCTTAGCCATCTCAAACATGCCCACTTCTGATGGCGGCAGCTCCTGAGCACGACTTATAGAAATGCAAATTTAAATACGCTGTGAACAATCACCAGAAAACAACATCTCAGCAACTGCTGCTGCTGCTGTTTTCTTTTTATTATTAACAATCCCCACAAAGACACACACGTAAATTAAATTTTGTTATGTAATTAACATTTTTATGTTTTTAGGCTTTCTGGAGGCCATAAAGGCCACAACTAATGATAGTGTTTTTTCCCCCCATTCATTCTATTAAAGGTAATTCATCACTAATTGAAAAAAAAAAAGCAGCATTGCTTTTCACTTTCCGTTGCTCCTTTAATGCCAGTTGAGGGAAGCCAACACACACAATCTTTGTGATTAGCTTTGATTACTCCTAAAGCTGAACAAGCGTGCAGCAAAGCTTATGTAAATATGACGCTGAACTATTTATTCAGTCATTTCTTTCCCCCTTTAAGTTTGACAGCTCTTTTATGAGGTATTCAGTAAATTGGATTTGTTCTTTATGAATGAACCAGCCTTTTGCAAATGTTTATTTTCATTTCTAATTTACAAATTGAATAGCCCCATTTCTATACAGAGCCTTGCAAAAGTATCCAAACCTTTTATTTTTCCTCATTTCTTCAAATTACACCCACCCACAAACCTCAGTTTATTTTACAGAGATTCAATGTAATAGGCAAACAAAAAGTTGTGCATACTTGTGCAATTAAAAGGAAGACCCTTGCTTTTCAAAATATTTCAAATTGCTAATTCAAAAGTGTGGCGTACATTTGTTTGAAACGTCTCCGTGAGGGACACAACCAAATATGTGTAAGATGTTGCCTTAGTCTGCTGAAATGGAACTTAAATTGCTAGGTAAGACGGAAACAACACGGTACTTCCTTTTAACAAACCATCCTCACAGGAAAAACTTGCTGATGTAGCGTCATGCTGTGAGAAAGCTTTTCTCTAACAAGGACAGGGAAGCTGGCCAGAGTTGATGGGAAGATGGATGAAGTTACATCCAGGGAAACCATTTAGAGGCTACAGAAGGCTGTGGCCAAGGTTGACCTTCTAGCAGGACAACAGCCCTAAACATTCAGGGAGAGCAACAACTGAATGGTTGAAATCGAAGCATTTAGACTTAACCCAGAACTTTATCCAAACGAGAATCTGAGAATTGATGATCACAGACGCTCTACCGTCATTCAGACTGAGCTTGAGCTATTTTTGAGAAGATGAACAGGCAAATCTTTTTTCAGATATGCAAAACTGGTTGGGAGATACCCCAAATGTTTCGCAGATGTAACTGTGGTTAAAAACCTGTGGTTCTCCAAATGATTCATATTTTTGCTTTTAAAATCTGTGAAAACCTTTGTCCTTTTTCTTCCACTTCAAGATTATGCACTTCTTTTTCTTGATCTATTTCATTAACCTTCCAAAAAATACACTGACCTATGTTAATGTGGCAAAATGTGAAGGGGTGTGATACGACTACGTATTAGGGCCAGGCTAAGAAAAGAAAATCCAGGAGAATAAAGTAATATTACGAGAATAGAGTTGAACAACAGTCGAAATAATAAAAGAATAAAGTCATAATGATACAAGAATAAACTCATAGCACAAGAAAGTCAAAGTAATATGAGAATAAAGTTGTAATATTAGTAGAATGAACTGTTAATTTTATTATAACTCCTAGAGAAAAAATAACAAATGAAAATGAGGAATTATGAGCATCTGGTGAAGTTATACTTTGAAATCAGTTTTACAAATAGAACATATGTAATAACTTGATGTGTTAGGAGATTATCAGTAGCTGGACTTATAAACAATAATGCAAACAACACCGTCTATTTTAAAGAAAGAACGTCGTACCAGACAAACTGGACACTTCAGATCTTGATAACTATTTGATCTATCCTCACACTAAAACACCTTTTTTCTAGTAATTTAATGACTTTCTTCTGGTAATACTGTGTCTTTATTCTGCTAATATTAGGACTTTGTTCTTTCAATATTATAACTTTATTGTTGTATTTTTAATTTATTTTAAATTGTAGTCTGTCCCTAATACTTCTTCATACTGCATTCGTACTTGTGCAAGTCCTTATAATTATAACTGCTCTTGTTGCACCGCTAGAGGTTTTAAAAATAGGCCATCCTTCTCAGCAATAACATGCCAGTCCTTCTTTGCATCCAGGCAGTCTTTGCATTTCCTCCTAATGTCGAGATTTGAGATTTAGTCATTTTGAAAGAAGAGACTCTCGCAGCCATTCTTGCCGTGAGTCATGTAGTCTAATTTTCCCCACAAGCGTTTCTTTGGACTACCGTAAGACACACTGTGCCATATAAATTCATTGCAACAACATCTTGAGGTCATTTGAGCAGCTGCTCATGTAAAGTGCGAAGGACCCTGCTGATGCAATAAGTATTTACTGAAGCACACAACCACTAACCAAATTTCCTCCCTGCTGGAAATGCAATATGTAACAGTTGTCATTTCCAATTACTCAGACTGAGTAGGAGGCAGGTGATTGACCCTGTGAGCATATTGTGTGCCTGAAGATGTGTGAAACCAGCCACAAACAATGATAATGGACAGCTTCCAGTGGTTCGCCTCTGTCTCAAAAGCTTCTTCTGCATTGTAATGATCCGCGCCTCAGTGGTTGATAGTTGCTGCTTGGTCTCAACTGATCTGAAAATAGGCGACTTTTTTTTTTTTTTCCTGTGAAGTTTTTTTTTTTTTTGAAGCAACTCACGGCCAATTTTATTTCTGCGATAACACAAGCCCCGAAACCAGCAGCAATGTGAGCAATAAGAGTAATAATATTAAGTGAGAAGATGTCTGTGCAAGCAGACCACTTAACATATGGCAGAGATGAATTGTGGTACCAGAAACTATTTGTGTGTTTGGCACTGAGAAAATGAAAGAAACAGGCCTGCCTGGGATGTGAATCATCAGAAATTGGGTTTTGTTTTGAGCTTTCAGGAATTAAGAAATACACTGTTTTTTATAATTTGACTGCCAGCAAAGTGTACTTCCTGTATACAAGTGCATCAGATAAAATGAAATTGTATAAATTTATGGTAACTTTGACTCAATCATGAGATGGAAGTGGTATAGCAAGCTGCGTGATGTGCTAAGAACTCCAAAGACTTCAAACAACAACAACAACTAAAAGCCTTTAAGCTCATCCACTAATATCCAGGATTAAGTGTCAGATTATTTTTATGTGCTGCTGCTCATTTCACACAGTGGACACACAAGTGGTGGGGACTGCTAACAAAAAAGTTTGATGCGCTAACCCTAAAGTACTAAACTTTACTTCTGCTGATGCACCATTCCAACATGGTATTCAGTGGAAGCTAATGCTAATGTGCTACATTTAGCCATGTTGATGCCCGGCATGTTACATCGTATCGCCAATAACGGGATCAAATTTGAAGTGATTTTCCCCCCACCTGTTTTTTTTGTTAAACGGATCTTTCAGTCATGGTTTCTGTTGCTGATCTTCACAGGAGACTAGTGGGTTTAAACTACTGGTTTAAAAGTAGTAAGTTTATTTATAGAATAACCATAACTTTCTGCATAAACAGCCTGTGCTCACTTAAAAAAAAGTGCATGAATTTAAATGTCTAACTACTTGAAGAATTCTTAACAGATAATAACCAAAACTTGTCAAACTTTATTCAACTGAAAGTTTACCAAACCACAAGGAAAATTAGCACTTTATAATAAATTTAGAATTTTAATTTAAGTGTCTTAAATGTTTTCAAAGTTAGCAAAAAAGCACTAAGTGAAAAATTATTTCCTTTATTAGTTTATTAGTGGAAGTTTGCCTCAACCAGCCCTGTTTAGAGCCAAACTTGTAGAATTAAGAAATCGATCACATTTGCTAAAAATTATTTTTATGTTTTCTAAGACTTTTGGGAAGATATTTTGTCTGAGACTAAAGTAGATGTTTTTACAAGAGGTAAAAGATTTTTACAAGAGGTGTGTCACACTACAACAAGCTTAAAATGAACACATCATTAAAAAAAAAAAAGTCATAGAAACAGTCAAACTTGGTGATGGTAGTGTGAGGATTTGGTGTTTTGCTGCTTAATGACCAGGACCGTTTGCCATAAATGAGTTTTGAAAAATTCCCTTTTTTTAAAAAAAAAAAATCCTTGTGCTGTACACAAAATTCTCCAATTAATGAATTTTCTTAAACTAAAAGTTAACAGTAACATCTTCCATGGCCACTGCCCTTCATACACACTACATTAAAACTAAACTGCCTGTTAGGGGTTGTACTACATAGAGACTTACTCTGATTCCTGGATTTTTACACAACACGACTTTATACAGTGCAGTTCTGGCATGTGAGGCCTAAGTGTTCTGCGTGTTTTTAGATGTTCCCCTAAAACACATTTAATTATCACCTCAGTTTTTAACCAAGTTTGGCAGGAGGCTGCTAAAATCCAGTCATGAAAATCAGTTGTGTTCAAGCAAAATGATGTAGTTGGATAAAGGTTCCTTCAAGGAACATTAATCCAAAGATAACTCTTTCTTGTATAGATTTTATGCAAGTCTGACCTTGTGTCAAACTAGAAAAAAATATATAAACACATTTTACATCTAAAAACCAGAACTTATCTTACTGGTGAGATTTATTTATCTAATTTTCTTCAACAACTCAGTGCTTCAAAGAATTCACAACCAATGTTTTACTCTGTTTTGACTTTAGCTTGAGCTGCTTGCATTTTCTGATTCAATGACTTCCACACTGTGAAGTTTCCGGTTACTTATCAGGAAAGTTGGCACTCTAATTGATTTGGATCACTTACAGCTGACTGCTGGTTGTCATCAAGAACCAAAGATCAATATTCTAACGCATGCCAAGAGAGGTCAAAAGCATTTTGCATAGAAATTGTTCTGTAGATATGCATTCTGACACCGATGTAAGCTAGATCCTTGTCAAATCAACACTTAATAAGCTGCAGCTTTTTCCACCCAGCATGGGTTTTTATTAGAAACATCTTCAGAGATATAGCTGCTATACCCAGAAGACAGAAACACATTTTCTTTGTTTCCCACTCTCTCCTTTTCTTATTTTAGGCTACGACTTTAAAGACATAAAAAACAGTACAGTATGTGTCACCAAAAAAAATGTTTTTTTTTGTTGTTTTTTTTTTACCTCTTTTCTGTTTATAAATAGCTCATTTGCTACCGTTATAGTTTCTCAAGCCAGTCATTTATTTTAAGTTGAGATTTTAAAACAAGAACGCTTGTAGATATTTGTAGCTTAATTAACACCACCCATTAGAGTGGCAGATTAAAAGGAGGAAGATCTCATAAGACTGCAAGGGATCCAGGACCAGCTGAAAAAAAATGATTCAGACCAAAACCTTGAAAGCTGGGGATCAAGATGTAAACAGAATGAAAATATCAGAAAGCCTCCTTTGTAGCCTCTCAAGGCTGTTTAAACACAGACTGTTTAAAGCAACTTTAAATAGGGGATTTTGAAATGAATCACTCTCTGCATGAGCAGTCACTTTGGCTTGGTGGATGCTAAAGAATAATTTTTCCCCTCTAATTATTCTGTCTTTCATGCAGTGCCATAGCAAAAAAAAAAAAAAAGCTTTTTGACATCACTTCACTGATTATTATCACTTTTAACATTCCACAACTTAACCCAGTTTTAGACCAGAATAAATTAAACCATTCAGCTAATCAGAATCCAAGATTTTTCATTACTTTAATGTAAGAGGAAACTTAAAAAATGAATCCAGAATGATTAAAAAAATACACATTCAAACTGAAATTTGGCATTTCTTTTAACAACTAGTTGTACATTTTCCTAATCAATTATCATAATTAATCTGTAATTACCATATTACATGTATTTAACATATATAATTCCTTATTGTTGTACGGGATCCTTCGTAAGAAATTCTAGAAATATTTTAGGTGAAACGGATTGTTGTACCAAAACCACACTCTTCACCAGACTAAAAGTTTTTCCGTCGGTTGTAAACCCCATTTACTCATAAGATCTGCCTGAGTGATATCTGACTATAGATCCCTTGTGTTCTGTAATTCTAAATATTAATAATAGCATAACTTCTTATTGGATTTGCTTTTTCCAAAAAAATAAAAAATAAATAAAATTGGATCTTACACAACAGTAATCCACACTGAGTAGCCTCGTGTGAACTGTGCACCTGTTTTTCCTTCTCCTTAACCTTTTCTTTTTAACCTTTTCTTGTTGACATATTATGAATCATGACAGTCACCATCATGGTTCACATGGTAGGACTTATTACTTTGCAGTCATTGCAAGATATCAAAAAATTATTTTCATGTCTGGGTCACAGCACGGCTGTACCCAGTCACCTGCAGTTGTAACCTTTGCAGCTGGCAGCTCATGAATAAATCCGACTTCAATTTAACAGTTCAGTGAATGTTTCCAGGAAATGTTCAATTATGAAGTGACTGAAGACTGTTATGAACTAAAATGTCCAAAAGTTATTATTCCGTTGTGGCAAATATACCTGGCTAGTATTAATCAAATGGAGGATTGGAATTGCAAAAACACATTTAACTAAATTTTTCTGTTGATGTTTTAGTACATTCAGTATCATTTTTAACAAGTCAGATATGAAGAAATAGTTTTATGCTAATTTCCTGACTGTTTTAGTCGCAATGTGAAAAATGCACACATGAGAATATACATAAGCCTTACGTTGTTTCAATGAAAAAACTGTAATGTTATTCTTTCCCAATTGGGGTGTTAATTAATTATTTTTGAATAAATCAGCACAAGGTAAATTATTGTAAAATGAAAGGAAAATTACATAGACTTGTGGTCCATAAATCTGGCCAATGCACAGACTTAAATATTTACTTCTAAGAAATAATCTTACAATCTTCCAACAATACATAATTTTCAGATTTTAGATTAAGAGTTTGTTTAAATCCTTCGTTTTGTTGAATTAGCAGCAAGACCAACATGCAATGTAAGCTCAGATTTGAACTGGAGGACTTGCACAGTGAAGACAAGAATTATACCTGGTTAAAGTTAAATACATTTTTTTTAACATCCTTAATCAAATAGGGTTTGCTTAACAACTTTTGCAAAGCTAAAAATGCAATGTTTACTTTGTGGAACTTGGTTACCAGAAAACCCACTCATCTCTTAGCAACGTATTAACAACAAATATTGTTATTGTTCAAAAAACATAAGATTTCTTCTACTCTTTTGAAATACTACTTATCTTATACTACTTAACAAGAATTGTGCAGTTGGTGAATTTTGCAGAAAAGTTATTTTTTGCCATTAGTGGGGAACATATTATAAAACAGACATTCAACACAAAAGTAAAAATCTGATTTATATTTTGTGGCAGTTCGTTACCAGAAAAAAAAAACCCTCATCTCTTAACACCAAATTAATTATTCTTTATATTAAAAAAGCACTTTTTAAACGCTGCTTATCTGCTTAGACACAGTAAATTTACAGCTGGTAAATTGTGCAAAAGTAAAAATCAGATGTTTACTTTGTGGCACTTGGTTACCAGAAAACGCTCTTAGCAACAAATTAACAACAAATGTTATTTTTCAAAAAACATAAGATTTCTTCTACTCTTTTGAAATACTATTTATCTTGCACTACTTACTTAAGAATTGTGCATTTGGTGAAAAAACACTCATCTTGTAACACCAAATTAATTATAGTTTATAAAACAAAAACTCTTTTGAAATGCTGCTTATCTGCTTAGACACAAGAAATTTGCTGTTGATGAATTTTGCATAAAAGCGAAAATGTTTTTTTTTTTTCAATGGTGTTAAATACATTATAAAACATATTTACTTCTCTGTAATAAGTGTCTGTACTTCTAACTGGAAGCTCTGCTTTTGCAAGGCATTTCAATGCTCTCTTATCCTTTGCTATGTCAAGCCTCAATTATATCTTTGTGCAAATATTGTCTCGGCATAATGTTAGTTCAATGCAAACTAAACTACAAAAATCATGAGTTTAAACATTTTCCAATTATTTTTAACATAAAAATGTGACCTTGTATAAAACCTGTATTATATTGTTTTTTTCATGGAAATACTAACCTGGATAATCATTAATCATGGACAGACAAAGGCTACAGACATTAAATAATTCCTCTGGTTGGTTTCATGTTGCACTCTCAAAGGTAAATTTCTGTGGTCAGATAAATGGTCTGCTAATATTACCACATATAAAAAGCAATCACAAACTAATTCCTCTTTAAGATATCAGCAACATGAGATGGCTTTGTAAGGAATATGGCCATCTATGAATAAACATTTCCAGACAGCCTCATTGGCTTGGAGTTCTATTGATCAACGGTTCAAAACAATTTTACCTATTAGGAAAGCAGTCTTCCTATTGTGATATTGAATGTAGTTGCTACAAAAAAATGACTGATTGTTCATCATGGAAACCTTTAAAAGGCTACAAGCCAGCTACATGAAGTCCTAGATCATTGTAATTCTGTGCTGGAGCATGGTGCTGTTGAGAAGTTTCATTTTACAACACGTTATTTAAATTGAACTGAGAAATTCAGCTTCGAAACACTGGGTTGTATCAAGGTTAAACACTCCGTCTTATATATTAATAGTTCATGAGCCTAAATATAAGCAAATGCTTCAAAGTAATGAGGATGGTGGGATTTTCTTTTCTGTTATCTATGCCGAATGCGAATCTAAAAAGAGAACTGCATTACTACGAATGTATTTATTCACAGGTTATTATTGCAGTGTAGGCAGGTTATTGTTTTACATCTCTGGTCTGTTTTTAGCTGCACAGCAACTGCAAAAGTTAAGAAATGAAATGTCAACAGGAGGGTTTATTCTCATTTTTTCCAAAGAAAAGGGAAGAAAAAAAAAACTAATCTTCTAACAAGATAAGATAAATCAGCTTGGAAGACATCTTGAGTTTCAATTTTATTTATCAATCATGCATGAGGTGGTAGAGATAAGAGACCAAGGTCATCTAGGCTTACTGACGGAGGAACTCCCATTAAGACAGCCACACGGCTCGGTCTCTCACAGTTGCATCAGCCGTGTTGGGTTGAGCTGTTAACTCTATCAACAAACTCAACAGACCACTGCCTTACAAGTCATTATTACCAGCTATTAAAAGCTGACGGCTCTGCCAGGTCTCCTAAAACAATGCTTAAATAAAAAGTTGTGTTTTTTTATTTGTGGCATCACTTTTGGTGATAACTTGGCCTTTTTCTGTGACTAATCCTTTTTTATTATTGCCGGTATAAATTTTCCAAACCAGGAGATGGAAACATGCGCAATTCTCATCTTCTTTTTTGTGACTTTTTAAAAGTTTGGTCAAAATTGGCATAACACTTGGATGGAAACATGACTAACAGATTTTGTCCTAATACAAGTTTCTTCAGGTCAGCCTACATTTAAAAGTTCAGAAAGCTACTGCAGTTTAAGGACAAATTGTCACTAAAGGTTAGACATAGGACAACAGTTTTCAAAATGCTCACATCTTGATTTTTTATTTATTTTTTTTGTCAGGTGGATTGTTAATTGTGTTAGACTAATATTAGCATATTTTATATATACAAAAATTGTCTTGGTTTATAAGATTTTTCTGTGGTATGTTGTAAAATGTACTCTTAATTCAGCTGCTCCTGTCATGTGGCAAATGCAGATGGGGACCTGCAGCAGCCAGTACAGTTTTATTCTTTTATTCTCATTTTGCATTTTGCATACCATCCATCCATTTTCTTGCACCCTTGTCCCTCAGTGGGGTCGGGAGGGTTGCTGGTGCCTATCTCCAGCTAACGTTCCGGGCGAGAGGCGGGGTCACCCTGGACAGGTCGCCAGTCTGTCGCAGGGCAACACAGAGACACACAGGACACACAACCATGCACACACACACACTCACACCTAGGGACAATTTAGACAGACCAATTAACCTGATAGTCATGTTTTTGGACTGTGGGAGGAAACCGGAGTACCCGGAGAAAACCCACGCATGCACAGGGAGAACATGCAAACTCCATGCAGAAAGACCCCAGGCTGGGAATCGAACCCAGAACCTTCTTGCTGCAAGGCAACAGCTCTACCAACTGTACCACTGTGCAGCCCTCATTTTGCATACCATTAAGGGTAAAAAATGTGGCAGACATGAAATATAGAAAATTGGCTTGATGGCTAGATTTGGACCCTGAGCTGCTGTCAGGGTCTGGATTGGAGAAGAAAGAAAGAAAATGAAATATTAACTGATGAACAGTAGACAAATTTGTAACTGAAGGTGTAAAATTCACAATTTTTTAATGGATCAAGATCAGTTGCATGGCCTTTTTGACACTTCAGTCATGAATTTTTTTTTATTATTTATTTTTATATTTAATGATTAACCAATAAAATCTGGGAATTAAATTTCAGTACTGTAAAAGTAGTTATAAAATCAGTTTTGGTATCAGTTTCAAGCCTCATGCATTCTGAGGTGAGTGAATCTTGATAAGTGCAGAGATATTGTTTGCATAGTGATGGAGGAGGTTAAGTAATGTTATTTTTAGGTCACTACTGTGACATTTGACTAGCAGTGCGGTAACAACACATACAGATAATTTTGATAATTCTTACAGACTTAAAGAGAATCTTGATCTGAATTAACTGTGAAAAAAGAGAAAAATATATTTTTGTTCAGCGTATGCAAACTGGTTTTAACCATAGTTTTTATTATAGTGTGTCAAAGTTTCTCTAGAGACCTGGCAACCTCCTGAAAATAATATAAAGTTACAAAAATAGTGAATAAAGCCTGTTTCACCAGCGGGCCAGAGGAAAGTCATCCCTCAGAATCCAGAAAGATTATTTTAATTCCATTGCTGGGGAAACTTTGTGTCCTTGAGCCGGCTACTCTACAAACAGTATGCAGTATCATTGACTTGCAGAGATGTTTACTTTTTTGCTGGACTTTCAGTCTCCAATAAAGTGGCAGTGGCTGTCAGAATCGCCTAAAGTCTCAGAGTGGCGGGGGTATAACTGTGAGCTGAGCTCATCTTTACCTTTACTGAGGCTATTTCCCCATCCACCTGAAAATCCCAGTGCTGTGTTCCTGCAGGCTGCGGGATTTTACCTGCCATCTATTTCCACTTCTCCCACTCTGTCAATATCTCCACATTTCATCTCCCCTTTCATCTCTCTCCACACCGGTGCATCTTGTATTCGTGTTGTGGAAACCGCTGTCATGTCCACGCCCGTCCAAAGACACTGCTGGGGATTATCGTAAACCAGTGGAAATCCTAAAATGGGATTTTATGTGTCGCATCTAAGGTGGTCCAGCTGTGGCGAGGCATTTTTCTGCAGCAAATAGTTCCCAGATAGGAAAATTAGCCAGAAATAAACTGAATTGTAAGCAGATGACAATCAAGCGTGGAGTGTACAGAATCGATTACACCAATTAAAAACGGGGGCCAATGAAGAGGCATTTTATTTGATCACATTCTCCTCCAATGACTTGCGTAATTTTGAATAAATAAAAATTATTGACTAAGGGAAAACAAACATTTTTTTTCAGTTTAATTCCTTAATCTCCTATTATTGTTTTGCCATTAGTTTGACTGAACCTTCTGATTTCTTTGCTCTGTGTCGTTTGGCGAGTTAAAATCAGTGACTGAATGTCAAGCCACTGAATTATACAAACTTAAAGCTTTGGATATGCACTTTAAATAATAATAAAAAAAAGATTTAAAAAATTTCTACTTTGAATTTCTAGTGTTCTGGTAGGTTCTGTTTTCTTGTAAGATTTATTTATTTTTGGTTGTTCTGGATTCTACAATTCCTGAGCAATTTATCTCCAGCAACTTTACCTTCTATCTTTAGTTCAAACTAACTTGTACTGGTGAATCTGAATCGGCATCAATACTGACTGTGCATCTTTGTGTGTCTCTGCATTATTCTGTGATGGAGCAGTGATCTGCTCACAGTGTTCCCCGACTCTGTGTGACAGCTGGGATAGGCTCCAACCCTGCAGTGACCCTCGGCGGGACAAAGAGGCTGCAGATAATTAATGAACTTGCCTTTTAACCCTGAAGAGGTCTCATAATGTACTTTCCAAAGTGAAGTTAATGTTGGTACTTAAATAGGCAGTTTGTACTAGATTTCTGTTTTGTTATGTTATGAGGAGAGTTAAAATGTCAATATGTAGGAACAGTAAAATATAGCTGGTAACTTTGGAGATGATGAATTCGCAATTAATTCTTTTCAAATCATTCTTTGTCTTGCTCGCTATCTTTTAATGCACTTGCTAAAGCAGTATTTAGCAAAACACACATCCAGATTTGTGTTTTTGCAGTATTGCTTATAAGTACAAAAAAATCAAACCACACAGTTTTTGTTTCCTCATAACTTGAAACGTTTGTTACAGATCAGTCCAGATATTTTTCTGAAAAATGAGCATGGCAAACCGTCAGAACGTCCAGATGCAAATTTGGAATCTGTCATTTATTTATTTAGAACTTATTTGGGCTCCTTTTCCAGATTCACAAGATGTCACATAGATACAATCTAAACATTGATACATCCCAGTATTTTAAATGTGTTATTGCCTGAAGAGAACATGACCTGTTATCTGATGAGATGGCCCTTATCTTCATCTCAGGCGGCTAGAGGGTGAAAAGATAGTCATCATATTTAGCCAAAAACAGCTTAGGGTCATTTCACATTCAGATTTTCCTATCACAGCATAAATTTGGTGCAGAAAATACAATCAGTTGGTATTGGAGTTAGAAATAAGCCTACAAAAATACTGTGGACTAATAGATTTGAGCTTTTACAGGTTTAAAATGTTCACTGCTAATATGATAAATGGCCAAGGTCTTCTAAATTATGTCTAATGAATAAATTTGGGAGCTTTGTTTATATTATCTTAATAGGATGGCCTTGACTTTAGTAACTATAAAAATGTTATGGTTATCTCATGTGGACCAATTTTAATTTATATTATTTCATTATTTGTCATTAATGCACAGATTGACAATGGTGAAAGTTTAATATGTCTTTATTTAATAAAAGATTAGTTGTGCTATCCAATGGCACTATGTGTTTGGATAATTCCTACTGCCCCTTTAAAAAACTTGTAAAACATAAGAACCCTGCATTCATTTCAACCAGTCTTCTTAGTTTCTCATCTTGTCCCTGTGAAGAAAAAAAAAAATCCTCTAGCATGATGCTGCCACCACTATTTGTTATTGTGTGGATGTATGTCCAGCTTGAGGTGCGGTGTTAATTTTTTCACCACTCATGTTTTGCATCTAGGTCCAAAAGTTCAATTTTGGTCTCATTAGCCAGATCATCTTGTATGTGGTCGCTACATACAAATAAATATACCATAAATAATTTTATGTACCAACTTTAATTTCTTGCTACAAACGACTGTCTCTCATGTTGAATGATTGAATTATCTTCAACATAAAACAGTCTTCAGCCTGGTGACAATTTCCCCGTAGTCCACGATTATTTGTGTTCCACAGAGGTAGATTTAAACCTTCTTAAAACAGACCATTTATTATTCCAGCTGCTGGAGAAAGGCAGGTTGGGACACTCTGTCTCCAGTGAAGTGTTTTCTCAGCTGCTCTTCTGCATTACCCACGTCTCCATGGCCAGCAGACATAAAGCAGCACCCACCCCCCCTTCCAACAGGACAACCTTCTGCTTCCACACACGGGAACAACTCTGATCTTTTTTTTTTGGGTGGGTTTTTTTGAAGGGATATTTTATTTGGTGTTGAAGGCTAAAATACTCCTGCACTCTTATTATAAAGTTAACCTCATGCCTGACAGTTTTGTTTGAAAAGAGTCAGCTTCCTCATGAGAGCTTGAACTATTCTTTGGGAAATTACAAGAAATAGGAGCCTCTTATAGTTGGTTTCAGCATGTTTCTTTTTTTTTTGTACATATTCTTTAACCTTTAGTTAATAATTTTGTTACATTTTTGTCTTGGCACCAGAATGACATTTAATATGACTGACAAGTACAAGAGATGTTTTGTAAAATGAAAGCATCACCTAAGACAGGTAATTTTCTCCTTTTAAGAGAGTACCTTGGGTTTTGTGGCCTTTTGGCAGTCATCACAACTCACTTATCAGCTTTTTAAAAAATGAGCAGCAGCCCTTATCACATGATGACTACTTTACCGGAGTAATTGGTTAAAAAAAAATGTAACACATTTTTCAAAGTAATATTTAGAGCTCAATTATGGAAACGTAATTTACACCACAAAGAAATATGAGACCTTCCTTCTAGATTATGCCTTAAATGCTTTTAACAATATCATGTGGCATTTATGTTTTGGAGAAACCAAGGGAAAAGGCTGTTATACGGTTTTCTGTGGATCACTAAATGCTTTTAAGATGAGAACAACATGGGAATGGCTGCAATCAATCCTGCAATGATGATAAAATGTTTGCGAGATCATGACACGTTCGGCTGCTATCTGTTCTTTGAGTGCATAATGTTTAATCTTTGAAGTGTTTCTTTCTGAAAATGCTTTAAGTCTTAAAAGTTTAACCATCGCAGTTGATCAAACTCAAATTTTTCCAGCTGCCCATTTTTCCTGTTTCTAGTACATCAATGAAGATACAGAACACTTCCTGGCCAACAAAAGGTCACCCACTCTAACCATTAGCTTTGATTACAGCGCACATTCGCTGTGGAATTGCTTTGTTAAACTTCTGCAATGTCACAAGATTTATTTCCATCCAGTGTTGCATTGATTTTTCACCAAGATCTTGTCTTGATGACGGGAGAGTCTGACCAGAGCCTTCTCCGTAGCATTGCCCCCACAGACCTTACAGTGAGCATAATCACTTCATCTGCTTCTTGTTATGGCCCTGATGCAATAAGCTTTAGCTTCATCACTGGGTAAATCTGATCTGGACTCATCAGTTTGCATGGCCTTCTTGCATTGCTGTAGAATCCAATCTTTTTATCTTTTTTTTTTTTTTGTCAGTGCTTTTCTCGTGGCTACACAGTTTTTCAGTCACAATCTCTTGAGTTTTCTATGTTGTAGAAATTATCTTACTTTCACTATTAAAAATGGCCCTGACTTCAACAGTTTGTTTTTTTTCTTTGATTTGATTTCACCAGACATTTAGGTGATCACGGATCACGATCATTGAGAATATCATATGACTACATTTCTTCCTTAGTGTTCCTTAAGCAATTTATTTTTGCAGATAAACTGTCTAAAGATTATTTTTAGGGTACTGCCTTTATGTTTACCAGTTACTTGGCGAAATTATTGAAGGAGCAGCATGGTCCTCCTGTTTCAGGCCTATACAAGGAAGCGGGAGGTGCTTACAGGAGCACTCACCGCGATATTTCCTCACCTTCCTTCCAATTTGAAATAATTCGTTTGACAGTTCTCAACCCAATGTCTGTTGTTTCTCCGTCTCCTTAGATGTTTGACTTGATGCAAGCCAATGATTTGACCCTTCATTATCACACTAATGACTTTTCCATGACCACGTGAAGTGTCTTTTGACATGGTTGTTCAAGAAATGAGAAGCTACCCGTGGCATCAGCTGGGGTTAAATAACTTGTTGCCTCCTGAAAGATAATTGCTCATGCAGTAATCATGCAAAAGGAGGCGCGTACTTCTTCGCTTAATTGAATCCAGGTGGTGACTTTTTTCGTCCATGGAGTGTGACTAAATGGACCTATGATGATGCCATAATCAGTGTCATTCATTCTGCCTGTCAGTGGACAAAATTTAGTGTTAAAATAGTCGGTTTAAGCTTCATACAGCAAACATTGGTAAAGAAGCTGTAATTTTTTCCCCCCTCAAGAACAAGATTGTTTTGAACTGGAACATTTGATAAAGTGTTCAGTAAAATGTTTGTTAAAATCATGCTTAGTGATGATTTATGAATGCTGCACAGTCATAACTGAACGTGAACAGAAAATGAAAATAAATTGCAATGCACAAACAGCAGGAGTTACCCTTTTAATACCTAGTAAATTGTGCAATAAATTACAGGACTGCAGCCAAGCTCTCTGCCAAGGAAATGAAACAACACTGTGGCTTGGTCACAAACAAGTTTGAAGAGTCCTTCAGTTTGCTGCAATCAATCACAAAGTGGACCAACAAGTAAATCTGACCAACTTCAGTTGAAACATCCCTTTGCACATGCTGGCAATGCAAAAAAGCAAAACAAAAGCAGAGCCCTTATGGAGAGAAGAGGGGTATTTGGTATCTTCAATCACTGATATCTTATTTAGGTGTTCTAAGAGACAAGAGAAGTAGAGATAAAA
The DNA here is from genome assembly GCF_904066995.2 of Poecilia reticulata. Lineage (NCBI taxonomy): Eukaryota > Metazoa > Chordata > Actinopteri > Cyprinodontiformes > Poeciliidae > Poecilia > Poecilia reticulata. The sequence continues at coordinate 27,994,994 of NC_088842.1, forward strand.
AATCTCTATGGAATACACATTGAACACAATTTTTAAATGAGTACTGGTGGCCACTGATGCTGCTTTTATCAGCCTATTCTGCAATATATGGCCTTTTGATTGACTTCATTTAAAGATCTGCCGTTCAGTTGCTCGTGTAGCCTTTAGGAGTTTGCACAAGTGCTGCTTCAGTAAAGATGACTTCTATTAATATTATTTTATAGTAAACACATCAATATAGGGAGCCTCATCTGGAGCCAGAAGATCAATTTGGATATCAATGTTATGAGTGCAGCCAGTAACAAGGAATGTGATACTGCAGAAAGGAGACTAACCTACAGTAAAAAACATAATCCCTGTAAAGTAGTCAATATTCAGTAAACAGCAACCTAGATTTAGCTTCAACTTCAGATTTTTGTTCCCATAGAAATGTGATCGTTGAGCAATTTATATATTTTTTGTTAAAGCAGGAAGAGTGTCCCTAATGTTGCAGGACAAATGATGCGACTCTAAGCTTTATTACTGCAGAGGTCACAGGACACCACACAGATATCATAATCTGTGATATTCAAACAGATTTGAAAAGTACTTACATTTTATTGCACAGCCTTGATTATCCAAAGATAAGAGATTTCATGGGACCTCATTATGAAATGTCTCCCTCTGTATTTGGAGTTCTTACACTGAAACAATGTTTTTTTTGTCATAAGAACATCTTGTTGGAGGTGAGGAAATGGCTGCCATCCAATAACTGATGTGTGTTTATGTTTCATGTTGAGATGCCTTCTTAGACATGCTGTGGCTTTTTTTCACTAAATCAATCAAGGATGTTGTGATGGTTTTTTTGTGATTGTTATGACCTAAAATTGCGGATTTTTCAACACCTTTCTCAAAACATTGCAGTCAAATTTGCAAATTTTTTCAAGTTTTATTTTTACCACATGGTCTGTTAATGTTTGGCGTCACATAAGCTTCCGTCTTGCAGGTTGAGCCTTCAAGAGACATTGTGAAACAGGGAGTTAAATCAGAAGAGGGCTAAGAAGATTGGTCAAAATTTAGCCAAGTTGCAGTGACTGGTAAAAAAAAGTGAAACACAGAAACATTAAGGTGATTGTTCAGATTTGTAGAAAAGTTGAGTGACTGGTAGCAATTGCTGGTCGGTGCAAAAATTTGCGCATGACAAATTTTTATTAACAGTTGCAAACACAACATCCCAACTTCCTGGAGCAAATGCTAAAAGCATCAATTTACGTATGCAAAGGTCAAAATCTTAAATGTTGAATCACATCAACTTGGCACAGGCCATTTACTGTTATTATGGTATTAAAAATTTCTAAAAGCTAAGGTTTATAGACTGCTAAATGTTTGAGATACCATGAAAAATACTGGAATGGCTCCAGTTTTTTGCAGCTGTTCAAACCTCCCAAACTACACCAAACCTTTCCTTCCACCATCAGTGTGAAAAGCAAAGGATTTGCATGTTGTTCCCATGTATTTATGGGTTCCCTTAGGGTACTTCAGCTTTCTCCCTCAGTCCAAACAGATTCATGTTAGGTAATTGGTCTTTCCAAATCCGTCTGTGCGTGTTGCTTGTCTTGTGTGTCTCCGGGGTTTACATGGTTTCTCGTTTAATAATTGGGACCCTGCATGGATTAAATGGGTGTCGAAAATGGATTTTGTTAAACTGCAGTTGGCGATTTTTGTTAGACATCTCTGGATTACGTCAGGGTTTTATAAGCAGTGTTCTGTTGAAATGTTATAAGCAGCCAATTTTGATCAGGAGGCTTAGGCTACTCCAAGTGGGTCCAAGATCAAAGTGAACGTCTACCATCCCTACCATATGGCCATGTTGTTTAATGAACTGTGTCCAACTGCAGTCCTCAGGGACCAGCATCCAACACATTTGACTTTTTTCTGCCCCAACTCAGCTGATCGAAATGGCTCAAATGAGAATTTTAAGTTCTTTTTTTAGATTTAGGTGTGTCATTGTGTCAATGCATTGGACAGATTTTTTTCTCAAAAGCTGATGAATCTTTGAAAGATGAATTAAATATCATAGAATGTTGAACGTTGATTTTTATCACTGTGGAGTTGTTTAACGATAGTAAAAGTTCACTTTGGTCTTAGCCCATCTTGTTCTGACCTTTGGCTCCAGGATTTGAGACCAACTAATGTAGATATAGACTAACTATTCATGACAAAAGCCTCATCTGCTCCAGGTGGGAGCTCATAACTAATGAACGTCACTACCAAAACCTGAACTTAAGAAATCTCCAACAGTGAGCCAGATCATATCAGCATTAATCACTTAGGCTGCATTTACACCAAGAAAGTCCTTCAGTCTACTTGCGTGGTCTGGACAAAAAGTGGACTTAATTTTTTGCATTTTGTTTGCTTTCACATTGTGCTTTTTTGCAATAACTTGTAAACAAAACCACGTGGGTGACAATCATTGCTCGTACTGGATGGAAATGGTGGGAGTGGGACAAATCACAGACCTGGAAAAAACTAACTTTGAAAGTCCTGCTTTCGGGTTTTCTGTTGTTAGAACTGCAATACCATTAAGAATGTCAAGAGAAACTCATACAATGTTATATTTCTAATTTCTAAACAGCATCAGCTGAATTAGACAATATTCTCTGCACCTCTTAACCCACAATGTGCTGACAGCAGCATATGGCTAAGCAGAAAATGGCAGATCAGGTACACATTCAGCACAATCACTCCTTTCAGTACTAGCATTAGCAACATCACAGAACTAATTTTTACCACAATGCCCAGCAATGGTGGCTTGTGAAGTGCAAAGAGATATATATTTCCTGTAGTTGTTTCAGATCAAGGCTGATTTGTGTTTACACCAGATCTGTATTCATCATTATGTTAGCAGCAGTAGGAATAATTGGGGCTTTTGTGGTTTAAATGAAAGCAGTTGCTGTGGATTATAAACCTTTTTGTTTTACATTTTACTGTGAATCAGTGGTATGTTCAAGGTTACTGAGAGAATGTCCCACTGGCCCATGCTTAATGCCATTCTATGCAGAGTCTGCTTAATCTTCTGGAGATTGGCTGAGAGCCCTTTTGCTATCATTTTATTTCATTATATTTTACATTATATTATGGACATCAAGTGCTTTAAGTGCCAGACAGCTGTGAAAAAGAGACGGTTGATTTTCGAGTGGAAGAGCAAATTTACAGTCAAAGTAGGTTTTTCTCCTAAAGATGACCCCAAAGAAGCCATATATCTGAAAGGCTGATTAAGATCTGAGTATTTTCAGAAAGCAATCTCACTGTATCACCACAAGAAAGGATGTCTGTGCTCCTCTGTTCTTCTTCAGAGAGTCAGGCAGACTAAAAACAGAGAGAACTCAGTACTCTACAAGTAAATATTCTTTATGTAGTATTTTCCAATTCTTTTTGAAAACTAACATTAGCTTCTTCCTACGAGCCGCACGTTAATATTTTCCTCTCAGCTATCTGAGAAATCCTTGTCTCAGAGGTACAATAGCAGTGTGAAAGCTTCAAGGACTTCAAGAGTCAGAATAAGGAAAAATATGCAGCAGCGTTGCACTAAATTACGTAAATGTTTTGGTGAAATGATGCTTCAGCAGCAGTGACTTGCAAAGGTAAATTTACCTCAGTTCATCGTGAAGCTTTTAGTAGAAGTAATGGAGTCACACCTGCAGGCAGAAATAACTGCTATGATTGTATTAGTAGTGCTGATGAGACTTTAAATACTAACTCTTTAGTTGTTAAATAACAGGCCTGGCACAACTATGAAATGATAAAATGAAATTAAAGAATTTTTCTCCACTGTAATTTAATACATTTTCTACAAGACTTTAAATCAGAAAATGTAACTCTTGCATGTCATGTTTTAAGGCACAAACAGTAACTTGAAAATGCATTTTTAGACAACCTTAATGAAAACTTATGGGTCTTGCATAGGAGCATAGATGGAGAGAGAAAGCAAAGGAAATAAAACGGAAGGATGCGTTACTAAACAGTGACAAATCAGAGGCTTAATATATAGAAGCACGCCAGTGATGAGACAAGAGGATCAGATAAACTAATCAAGATTACGTTATCAGAAAAATGTATCATTTATTAGGGATAAAACTTGTCTAAATAAACCTGGTTCTATATGTGGAAAAGTTCTTATACTGCAATTATTGACCATATGTTTTGGAAAACAAATATCAACTTCTCTGGCTACACCAGATGTTGCAACCAGTAGAATAAAAAATAATCTAAATAGAATATATCTGACAACATGAATGCATAATTCCACTAGGTGTTTGCTAATTCCTGCTGCCGCTAGTCTAGGGGAACTTCATGGGGAAGGCGCGGAAACTGCGGCTCCAAAGAGGAGCTTTGTGGAAATAGGTGGCGCTTTGCTTGAGCAAGCGTTTAGGCGCCCCTGAATGGTTGCCACAGGAGATTTGAAGATTCCTCAGACATGCATAAAAGAATCAAATCAACACTCTAGGTATGCTTTTGGTGAGGGATTTACTTTATAACATGACAAAACTAATACAAGTTCACAAAAAACACAAACAAAAGGTTGTGTTTTTCTGCAGAATTTTGTGTAACATTTTGCCACCACAATAAAGAATTAAATGTAGGGCTTTTATTATCATCTTTAATCAGGCATGCCAACAAATATGACTGGCGCTGTGCGCTGACGTACTTTAGCCCTCATTTTCTGGTTACACTGCAACCCGTTTGCGCTCATGGGAGTGCTTGTGTTTCCCGCAGAGACGACTCCCGCTGTGATTGATCAGATGTGTGGCTCCACTGCCGGGACAGCCTCTGTAACAAGGCGGTGCACACCGAGTGTCGTGTAGACTCCCAGTCATTATCTCCCAGCCAGTACAGAGCACCTCGCAGTAACCCAAGCAGCTCTTTTGACCCGAGGCACTCAGCTTGCCAGTACCAAGCTCCCACTTTGAAATTAGTCACTCCCTGACAGGTGGGGGGATGGCTGCTTGTGATCCTGCCAGATTCATACACTTTTTCACCCCCATCTATCATCACCCACGGGTCCTTTTGTCTCAGACTGTTTCTCTGCACCATTTTATTTCTTTTTGCGCACTCTGGGCACCATTTTATCCCGACCATGCTTGGAGTAGTAAACAGAAGGCGGTCTGTGCATTTGGCACCCATACGTTCTGTTGCTCTTATTAAGAATGCAGACCCCGGGGTTCCAACACAGTATGGAAGAGTAAATAGAGTGGAGAAAATATTTGTTTTTGGACTCCATTCTCAATCATGTTGTCTGAAATTATGTTCTTCCTTCCTTACTGTCTGTCCTCCTTTTTTTCCCCTCCTTCCTTCTTACCTTCCTTACTCTTTGTCCTTCTTTCGTTTCTATCCTTCTGCCTTTCTCTATATTTATCCTTCCTTAACCTTCTAACCTTCTATTTTTCCTTCTTTCCTTTCATCCATTCGATTATTCCCTCCTTCCTTTCTATGCTTCCTTCTCCCTTGCTTTCCTTCTCTCCTTCCTCTTGCTCCTTCCTTTCTATCCTTTGTTCCTTCCTGTACTTCATTCCTTTCTATCTTTTCTTTCTTCTTGCCTTCCTTCCTTTCTATTCTTACTTCCTTCTCTATCCTTCTTTCCTACCTACTTTTTTTTATCTTTTCTTCCTTTCTTTGTCCTTCTTGCCTTCCTTCTTCCTTTTATCTTTCCTTTCTTTTTGTCCTTCCTGTCTTCCTTCTTTACTTCTTATCTGTCCTTTTCCCTCTCTATCCTTTCATTGCTTTCATCCTTTCTATTCTTCCTTTCTTCTTGACTTCCTGTCTATCCTCTCTTTCTGCTTTAATCTCTTTCTTTCCATACTTCCTTTCTTTTTATCCTTTTTATTCTTCCTTCCATTTTGTCTATTTTTTCTTCCAATACTTTTTCTCTATCTTTCATTCTATCCTTTCTATCCTTCCTTCCTTCTCTTTACAATCTTTTTGTCCTTCCATCCTAGTTTCAAGCTGCGTGACAGACTGTCAGGATCTGAGAGGACTGCCACAGATTACAAACCAAGTATGCTGAGCTCCAAAGTATGTTGTAGACCGTCTGTTTTGTTTCGTGGTCAACACTATAGGCACACTTATGGCTGAGTGTGTGGGAGGACTTGTGTGCAACCAACTGTGAATGCCAGTGGGTGTAAAATGAATCAAAAGCAATCTGAGTAATCAGTCCCTTTTTGCTTTTATTAATGAGATGTGTTTTTAAGTAGCTGAGAGGGATCCATCATGTTTTGGCTCGGCCCAAACACAAAGCGTTCATGGTGCATTTTCTCTCCCACCTATGGGATCGTTGTTCTTTTGAGAATCATAGCGAGTGGGCTTGTTGTGAAGGACTGAGTGCTTCAAATGCTTTGAACAGAGTTTCTTTTTTCCCCTCATCGTATTTATCAATTTATGTAAAGTTTTATCATGTAAAAACTCATACAAGCGAGACAGCTGTTTCTGTAACAGCAATGGATGAACAGTTTGCGGTTAAGTATTGCCCTACATGTAATTCCTAAAGTTTTCAGCGAGCACAGATTTAAACATTTATTAAATTTGTATTAGAAATACAGTTCCAGTCAGAGGTTTGGACACATTCCTTATTGGACATAATACTTTGGCTCATTATTGATTTATTTAAACTGGTTTTTACTCTAAGGTTAATTTATAAAATAAAACCCTTGAGTAATTAATTTTAGGCTGTCAAGTATGAGAGTTTCTTTTTGTCAGAATTTTAAGGATTATTCCTCAAAGTCAGGTCCTTGACAGGAAACCATCCAAGATGAATGAGCTGAAATTATTACACTAGCTTGTGCCCTGACTAAAAGGATATAGCCAGGGGCAATTCTCAAAATTACATTTAAAAGAATATAAGTGGTGGCTTATGTTTATACTTGCACATCTGTGTTTAATTATGTTGTTGTGTGGAATGGAGAAAATGCACAATTAATTAATTCTGCTCTCTTGCAGAAAGTTCTGAAGAAGAATGTCCAGCTATTAGTTTGTGGCAATAATCTCAAGTAAACTTGGGTTCTTCAGAAGGACAATGAGTCAAAGGACACCAGAAAGTCCAATACTAAATCAATCATAAGTGCAATTCTAGGCTAGTCAAAGTCCAGACGTTAATGTGATTGGATGCTGTGGTGCAAACATAAACATTCTCAATCAAGGAAAAATGTGCAGGGTCCTGTTGTCAGGAACTTTGTATAAAGCATCCGTCTATTTTTTTTTCTTGATTTGAATTTGTAGAAATGTTCTAGCACACAACAGCACATTCAGCCTACCATCCAGATCTCCAAACTGATTGAAAACACCACAGGTTAGGCTGACTGCAACGTATCCCTCAGTTGTCAGGCATTATTCTTTTGAACCTGTGGGATGACGCATGTTTTAGCTGAACATGGTGTTTTGCTCTGTGGACAACAGTTCAGCTGACGAATGTTTCATTCTCAGAGGATCTAGCTTGAGTATTACTTTAAGGCATAACGTACAAATATAGCACATCTGAAGCGGCGCTCTCGTGCATTGGGATGCGACTGCGAAAGCTGAGCTCAAAATCACATGCTAATGAACTGTGGCACCATTAAACAGAACACATTGCCTTTCACCACAGGGTATAGTAAAAAAAAAAGCACTTTCTGTTTCACTTCTTTGCAGGTGAAATTACTCAAAATGTTACTTTAGAGTACAAAGACACCCTCCTCAGCCACCTGGCTTTTAATCACCCAGTCTAGTTAGGTAGCTGTGGTGAGAAGGAGCGCAGGAAGTTCAGTTAGAGTATAAAAAAAAGCCACACATTCTGACTTTTCCTCTCCCCGCTGTCCTTTTGGTGCTAGATTCCCCGTGTGTTCGACCAATATTAACTTGATCAAAAGACAGTAGCTGGCCCCGGCGCAAACTAATATGCTCATTAGCATTGATGAGAGTTTCCGGGAGCGGCTCATGTGCATTAATGAAGTAAAGAACTCAGCCAAAACAATTGTGCCCAACCAGCTAGCTTTGGGATGCACAGCCAGCCCCACGCAGGGCTCCCTAATGACCCGAGGATCTCGACTTGGGCAGGATTCAATAGGGTGTTGTAAAACAGCTTTGTTAAATAGCTCTGTGCTGTCACCATGTATGGCTTGTGGTGTGTTTGTAAATCCCTTGAACAATGCTCAATGGCTCCAAGTCAGATTTTAAGCAAATAAAAATAGAGCAGCCTCCCTTGACGGGTATTCCTCCGCTTGCATTGCTGGAAGACACCAAAAGAAAAGCGGGGAACATATCACCTTGTAATGACGTCAACCGAGAGAGATTTGATTTCCACAAGGCATATACTGTCATGTATCATGCAAAAGTATTCTCACCCACTTAAGTTTTGTTTGTATGATTTTGTATTTTCTTTTTTTAAATACAAAAGTTCAGAGTTGAACCTTTGTATTGTGTTTTTGTATGTCTGTGATTCTGACGCACAAGCAACATCTGAAAATAACAGCGGTGGACGACAACCACTTCCTTAGTCCCACCGGTGGTTAATTTTTGTCAATGTATGGTTTTTGATTAAAATGCAATTAATTGCAATTAAGTAATTACAGACTCTGCAATTGATAAAAAAAATTTAATCTGGTCCCACCACTAATGAGAACTCTTGCAAGGCACAATTGTTTTTTTTCTAAAACTAAATGAGCTCTCATTTTGTTTACTCGAGGGCTTAGAAGTTATTTTACTGCATTTTCTATTAACATAGTAGAAGTAGATTGGCCGTGCTTCATATTCTTCAGCCAGGAATATTTGAATTGATTGACCACTGACATTTTGAAGTGTTTCCTCTGTGATGCAAATTTTAACTCCAAGAGTTGTCAAAAGGCTATTATTTTCAAAGTCTTCACACCTGCCTCCTCCTCCTCCTCCTCCTCCTCCTCCTCCTCCTCCTCCTCCTCCTCCTCCTCCTCCTCCTCCTCCTCTTCCTCCTCCTCCTCCTCCTCCTCCTCCTCCTCCTCCTCCTCCTCCTCCTCCTCCTCCTCCTCCACTCCTCAGAGTCGAGTTGACTGCGGAGCCACAGCTCGACACATGACCGTTTCAGAGATGACATTTTATCGAGACCATCTTCAGCGGCGAGTGTGGGTGAGTGCGGACGGTGCTCGGGTCAATTGTCCCCACTGTCCACAGCTGTTGCGAGGTGTGTGCAGTGCCATACAAATTGCATACTGCCTCTACTTTTTTCACTTCCTGCGTCTCCCTGCTTGCGTTCATCCAGGCACAGGAAAATAAGCACTCAGTGTAGAAAAACACCATCAAATCAAACAAAATGGTGGATAGGAAATGTTAGAAAATCTCAGCGCAGCTGATGTAAAGCTGATGAAAAACATATTTGTGCATCAAACTGAAACAAATAGGGAACCTTTACCATTAAAAATCCCATATTCTGTAATGAACAGCTATCTCCGCCTACAAAAGGCAATCCAAACGATTGCTAAACACTCAGAGTGGTGATAAAACTCAGTGGGTGCATGAAAATGTAGCAGCAATGACAAAAAAAGATCATAAGCTCTGCATGTCTGCAACATCCATTGCCAATAACCACCACATGTGGGTTTATGGTTGTCAGTAGTTACACCTCAATACAAATAGCTTGCAACCTAATTCAGCAGGCACACGTGGCACCAAATTAGAAAAAAAAAAGAAAAAAGAGTTGTTTCAATGAGTTAAAAGTATCTGAACAAAATAATGAATTTTGGTTCCACAAGGCTGACCTTTGGCTCAAGTTTTACAGCATTATCACAAGGTGCTGCCGGTCCAAAAATTGAAATGAGCAAGCAGAATGGAGCTTCCCAGAGCACTGTGACCTTTGCTAGCCACTCCATCAGCTGCTCATCACCTTAGACTCATTTATCAGGCACAGTGCTCTCTGCAGAGGCTCACAGGTGAAGCCCTTGATGGGGTCACATGAGATGTCGGGTCATCTCACATTATCTTGGCTGAAGGCAATGAGCAAGTCGATGGAAACACGGCGCTTGTTGGTCAGTTCTAAATAAAATAGATCTTCTGCAGCTGTGGTGCTAGTCTGGTAAAGAAGTTTCATCTTATCGCTGATTAGTTTTCACAGCTGAGGGAGTCTGAATTTGTAGGAGATTTGAAAGTGATGTCGGAAAAATAAAAAGTGAAAAGTCACAGCTTAACAATCATATTCACACTGTGGAAGTATATAATAAGACTGTCTTGTTTTTTTTAACCAGGAAAAAGCAATTTGTTCACTGTAGGAATTCCTGCAACAGAAGGACATTTGTTTCAATTAACTTTCAATAGCAAATTTATAAATTTTCAGATTTTTTTTCTTGTCTTTTTCAGTTGCACCTCTCAGTTATTAATTAGTTTTGAAGTATTAATTAGTTTTGAAATAATAAAATGTACATTTAGAGTTTTTTTGTTCTATACGTTAAAAAGATTGTGCATTGGTTATGATCAGTGGCGCAAAAAGTGGGTATGCAGGGTATGCAACGCAAAGGGGCGCATCACCAGAGGGGGCGCCAAAACCCCGCCTGGAGGGGGCGGCGCGCCAATAATGTTTTCCCATACACTTCAGCGCACCTTACGCTCCTTCACCTCGCGCACATAACGAGGTAAATGTAGCTAGTTTTACCCTTCACGTATCGTTGCCTCGGGGTGGGGGGGGCGACGACGAGTGAACGTCGCTCCTTCACCCTGATGTTCCTTTCCTTGGGGGGGGGGGGGCGGGCGCCGCCAATCTATGTTTTCGCATCCACCTGAATAATGTGTAGTTGCGCCACTGGTTATGATACTAAACATTTAATTTCTTTACACTTCATAATATGTAGTAATAAGGAACTATTTGATGAACCGTACCAAAAGCAACAATTATTCAAACATTATACACAACATATTTATTTAGAATGATGAATAAATTATTTTGATTACTACAATAATTTATCCCACAGTGTTTTATTCTGTTCTCTTAATTTAAACATAATTTTAATCCTGAAGTTAACAGTATCTCTGCTTTTGTATCCTGAACGAATAAATTAAACACACCTATAAAAATGACTGCAAAGACACTCCATAATTTTATCATGCCCAATTGGACATCGGCTGTACTCAAGGACTTCTGGGTTATCTACAGAAGCCAAACTCAATAATGAGGCGCACAAAATAGAGTGAGTCCTTCAAACTGGTCCGTTTGAGTGCCATGGATGGCAGTGAGCATCGGATATCGACACTCTGAAAGAAACAAGATGTAACAGAGACACTTTTCTGATTCAGGCATTTGCATGTGCTGTTAGCCGCCACTTTCATTTGGAGAGCTCTCACATGCAGGCCTGTGCAGGTTTGTCGTGATCACACTGTATATTTGCGAGCTCACGCATGCGGAGAGCTACTGTCAGATGAGACACTTTCTGTTGAGTTACCCAAAGAGTCTCTCAGCTGAAGGATTTAGGCCATTACAGTTAATGTACTTGCAAAACCAGGATACTTTGACAAGCTTTCCATCACGGCCCAGCCGTCATACTGAGATACTTGTGTTTCTGCAACAATAAAGGACATGTTGTTCACTTTAAACCTTTAAATATGCTGTTAGTTAATTTGGTGTGGCAAGGATGTCATAATTCATTTAAGCTGCTTTTAGGCTAAATAATTAATGAAAGCAATGGACCCTATGACATATAGGCTGCTGTGCAAAGGCCTTTTTGCACATTTTTTATTTTCATATTAATGATTCTTTGTCCTCTGGGTTTTGTATTGTGTCTGATCTGTATTGTGGTTGTCATGTTTTTGTTATGAAGCTCTCTGTTTCATTCCTGTTCAGTTTCTTCCCGTACATTCATTCTGAATAAATTAAAATATTATTTAAAAGTTCACTGATTTTAGTAATTCAGTTCATAAAGTGAAACACATTTAATAGACTCATTACACACAGGCTGATGCTTTGGAGCCTTTAGTTCTGTTAATTGTGATAGTTTGCTCATGGAAACAGGACATTGAAGATTAGAATATTATGTCAGACCAATAAAATACATTTTGAAAAAAACTATCAGTTTGACTTGTTTTGGAGGAGAACCTGCATGACCAACTGTTTGGGATTCAGTCAACTTATTCATTGAGGAGGAATGTGATGGAAACAGATGCTTGACAGCACAATTGATAGCCAAACTTGACAAAGAGGATGGACAAGGTAGAAAAATTTCACATTTGTTATGATTCATAACAACAAGGTGTTTTTCTGTTGTTGTTGTTGTTTGTTTTAATTGTACCTGGGAGAAGCTGATCAGCATTCTAGTAATATCTGAACTACAGCCGAAAATACAAGAGCAGTTGAAAAGGAGGCATCAAGGATGCAGATCAGGACCAAAGAGCAGAGAGAGGAGGAGGCAGGTCAAATGTTCTCTTCCATCCATCATAGTAAGCAAGAATCATATCTTTGCCCACCTTTCTAACCATGCGGCCAGACAGAGAGCTGGGGTGTTTTCACAAATGATTGTCCACTAGACTCAGTTCGATTGGGAACCAAAATTACAACATTTGTTCCATTTTCAGCTGGTGCATTTCACTTTTACACTGCACTGTGTCAAACAACCCAAACCATTAGAAAAAAATTGCTCCTCCCTCACAAAAGCCTCTTAAAAAGACACAGAAAGAATCTTCTTTCCTCAGAAAATGTAAACTAAAATTAAGAAACATCATATTTTAGCCATTGTAGGATTCCTGTTTTGTCTTTGGCACAAAAAACAAACAAAACGAGATATTTATGCCACTAGTGCTAGACTTCTGCATTTGTTTTGGTTGTATTTACCCAGAATGCCCAGCTCTACTCTGCTTCCTGATTTTGGAGCTTTATCCGGTCCGCTTAGCATTCACATACTCGTTCAAACTGCACCAGAATTCACTTCAACCAAACTTAGACCTAGGTTTTGCGAGCAGACCAGAGTTTGCTTTTTTGGTCCACATCGGAGTTCGGTTGTGTAACCAGACTTTCAAGACAAACGAACTAGAGTTCCATTAAGGCGGACCAGGTTCACCTGTACAGAATGCGCCTGTACAGAGGAATGGCAAAAACAAATGAGGTGGATTAGCAGTGCTTATAAAATACTTTTGGGGAGATAGTACTATGGAAAATCATCTTTGTTGCCCAGATTTTGGGCTGTTAGCATGTCATTACAGTCATGCTGGAGACCCTTCCTGTCCACAATAGCACCATAAAATCTTTAAAGATACTTGGATGATGTTAGTTCTGACATTTAATATCCTTTTGGGATAAATAAAGTATTTTTTAATTGAATAAAAGGACACGGAAAACATTATCAAGCCTTATCTTAAACAAAAGCATTTTTTTTTACTGTGACAGAATATGTCAAAGTATTTAAAAATGTATAGTTCCTCGATATAAAGAACTATACCTGGGTATAGTTCAATAAACTATATTCAATAAACTATATCCAATACCTGGGTATTCAATAAACCTGTTTGATGAATCCACCTTGTGAAATAAAAAAAGACATCCCAGATTAGCCTGGGAACCTCCAGTTTATTCCCGCTATCCAAGATGTACCATATAATCATCTGCAAAAGCCAAGATGGATCAGCATGAGGCTGTAAAGACCTGCAGGCAGACGCAGCAACAAAATATCTGACTGGTAGCCATTCTGAGTGTTTATAAGAGAGCCTCAGCAGGACTCATCTCTGCAGTACTATCAAACCTCACAAACACTGGATGAAATGAATACTGTATGAGCTTGTGGCTGGGCGGCTGATTAGACAAAAATTGCAGGGTGCAAGGCAGCAGCTAACTCTTTGTTTGAGGCAAGTGAAAAAGTGTTAAATGAGAATGCAGATAAGAAGAAACAGCCCGGTCAGCTAATGACTGGTTTCAGGAGCGGTGTGAGCGTAGTGGTAGTGGGCTTTACAGTTACCCTAACAGCTCTGCAGCGCACCGAGAGAAAAGAAAAAAAAAAAAAAAAGACCCAAAAGGATTACTTGATCTTGATAAAAATGAAATCTAAGTCGGTGCAGAAAGAGTTCAAAAGCTTAAAAGAAAAAAACATATGCATACACAGAGACTGTGGTTATTTGTATGTGTGTGTAGCATTTATACTGAACACAGCTGCTTCCATTCTTCGCTTTTTAGAATACATCTGTTTTTATAATGCACAGTGCGTCTACCCTCTAAGACATCATAACCCATATGTTAGGCTGCGACTCAAGTCAACCTCTGTAAAAGTAATGATGGGCTGTTCGTGACATGCATGGAGACTCTGTTTCACGCCGCGCTCATTTACAAGCCTGAGCAGCCCGGCTCCTCTCTGTGTCGGTCATAACTCAGCCTTTTAGTGAGGGACAGCGCGGCGGATGAGGTCAGAGCACGGACGCTGCTCGCTTGCTGATAATAGCTGATGCCTTTGAGTGGTCTTCAGAGTGGGATCCTTTGCAAAAAAAACAGTTCTGATTACATTCATATGCAAACCTCACACTATGAAGTGATCAAGGGCCTTTTTCTCAGGGTCGGAGAAGAGGCAGCACTCTGCTCAAAGACAGTCTCTTTCAATTGTTTTGATCAACTGAAAATGACTCAACAAGCCTCTAGTTCTCCTCTATAATTGAAGAAAATTGGATGGAAAAAAATATAAATCATTGTGGAGCTACTTAGCTTTTATTATGATGTACTACCCCTGTATGGGTTTTGCGTAATGTATTGCAAACTAAGCCTTTTTAATAATTCAAAAGCCGTGTTGCATCCAATACATTTACATGCCTCTGTGCGTAAGCTTCGATGGCTAGCTTCTGAAGGTGTCTGTGTGAGTGTGTTGCTGCTGTTTTATGCTTTAAGCCACATACTGATAATTGCCAGTTGAAGGGAGCTGAGGCAAAGACTTGCTGCACTGCTGAATTGGTAAATTGACCCTAGACCCTGACACCACACTTCAGCTCATATTAAGACAACACGGTCAGGGCACTGCGACTTGATTTTGACAGACGTGCAGTCCTTATCGCTGCTGGTCACCACTAATCATATGCCTCCATGGAGCACTGGCTCAGGAGGCTGGGAGGACAGAGTTTCAAGGACAGAACTGGCCCAGCGTTTCTGTTTCAGATGAATAAGCCAGCTGGTGCGTTTGTCATCCCGTGTAACCCGGTGTGACCGCGTTGACACAATCTGCAGACTTTTAAAAGGCAATAAAAACATTAATAAAGTGTTTTGATCCAAGTAATCTGCCCTCTGGCAATGACCAGTTCATACTTCATGGTGCTTAAGTCCTATTATGTGCTGCCTTTTAAAGACTTTCTTTTTTACATTTTGTCACGTTACATTTTGCCACAAACTTTCGTGTACATATTCATTCATGAAATTAGAATATGTATCTCAACATTTGTCAAATAAAATAAAGTATTTTGAAAATTACAACCAATGAGCAGGTATTAAACATTTTTGTATGAAGCCCTCAGTTTTTATATTAATGTCTTTTTATGGGTCAGATTATTATTCTCAGTTTTATATATGTAAAAAAAGAGTTTATAATTAGGGGCTTCAGAGTAAAGGGGAGGAAATAAAAATGTATGCCATATTTTTTACATTTTTACCAACCATTATGTTTCTCCTCTACTCCACAGTTATGTGCTACAATATATTATTTACTTAAAATCCCAGTGAAGTAGAATTTATACCTTTTTATATGTTTGTAGTTACACTGTGACAAAATGTGAACATTTTCAAGGGTTATTATGCATAGTTTTGCAAGGCGCTCTTAATTGTTTGAGGCAGCTGGGAACTTCATGTTTATTTAAAATTAAACGATACAGCCTCATAATTCTTAGCTGCCAATTCTTCATTTAGAAATATCATCTCTAATTACAGGGTTCCTACACATTAAACCAGATAACCTACGGCAGAGCAGAGCTGACAGCTGACACATGACTATAATTGCAAATAAGCATTCCCACTGGGTTTAAAAATTACAGCTTTCTTCACAGAAGAGGAAATAGTTGCAATAATGGGGAAATATGAAATGGGAACTCTCTTACCAAAGGTCGGTTCTTCAAGGTTCTGTTAACAATGCAGGAAAAAAAATAAAAAATTATGAGTACAGCTCAAGTTAACCTCAAATGTGTTTATGCATGAAGGACAAAGCTAAGGCAATGAGAAAAATGTTATTTATTGTGAGCGTTCCTGACCAGAAAATAAAAATTGCTAATTGGGTCTTTGCAGGGCAATTTGTCTTTAGTCAAAAATCTGTCAAATGTTTCAGTAGAGGTTAAAGTGCACCATCGGCGTGCATAATCACTAACAGCATCAGAGCTACCGCCATAGAAATTTGTAGCCGTTTTCCTCCATTTTTTTCTGCTTCATGTCTTGTTTCCTTGTGAATGTCTTATTTAACACTTTATAATTTAACTTTAGTTCTTTTGTGGAAAAAAAGAACATTTAGAAAGAAAATGATTGCCTTCTTGTCATTGTCGCTGTGCCTCTAAGAATTCACATTATTGGCGTTCACAGCAGCGATCCTCTCATCTGCATGGCGGCAGTCCTACTCCCCACACAAGGACAAGAAATTGGACCTCAGTGGGGAGTTAAATGTGCCTTCAATCCCAACAATCCTTTTAATCTTTCATCAATCATGTGCTAGCAGTGCAGAGTCCTGATCCCATTACAGTTTGAGGGAAATGGCTTCAATCTGACAAGCAAGAGAACTGCAGGAAAAAGTTCGCCTTGTAAGAAAGTTGTGATGGCAACCTGGCTCTGTAATTTGACAGGAAAATCCTCAAAACTGGTTTGCTAAAATTAAAAGCAAACAAACTGGAAGCGGCAATTCACTTGCTGTCAACTTGGAGGTCTTGGGAAAACCTCAAGACAAGCAGAAGGTTCAAGAGATTGTTTTCCCGAACAGGCACTAAACGTGGCAATCACCCGGCGGCCAGCAGGGGCCAAATGAAATGCAAACCGCGAAGATGCTGTGGATGTCTGCATGTCAAGTTGCTCTTGAGCAGCTTAACAATTGGAGTTTTATCACTCCTGGAAGTCACACAGATTATGAAGCATCAAACATGTTGGTCCCAAATTTTTACAAATACCTCAACTCAACAGCTGAAATTCTGATTTATGGTAAACCGCAGAGAGATACACCAATCAGAAATTTTCTGGCCAATTTTATATTGCAAACCTCTGACCTGCTTATTCTGATTTGTTATTAAGATTCCTAGATAATAACGAAACACTTTCCCATATATATATATATATATATATATATATATATATATATATATGAATTTTTAAACCTAAAGCAATAGTGTAGAATGGAAACACTACAAACTCTAACTGAATTTGTCTTAGTGTTCCCCATGTTGGTCATATTTTGGATATGCTGATTCTTCATCTTTTATGCATTCAAATATCCCAACCAGTCACTGAATTTTGCACAGTTTACCCAGATAAGTCTACACAATAAAAGAGGAATCATTTCTTACAAATATGTTGTCTTGTCATTCAATATGAAATATTGATTACTCTTCCTTTTGCTCTTTGCTGTTTTATTGATTAATTCAACAATGTGAACATTAGAGGGGAATCCCTGTCATTCAGCAACCAGTATTTGTTGCTTTTTGCAATTTGCTTAAGAGGATCTGAAATATTTGCATTTTATCCGAATATCTATTGTTTTTTGTTTCTATTGTTTGTCAGCTGGCAAAATGAAAAATGTGTCTTTTATATCCAGTCTTGTTTTACAAGAGGTACAAAGAATAAATCCAAAGTAAAGTTAATATTAAATGTTAAAATGTAAAGTTTTAAATGCACTATCACATAAAAAAGATGCATTCTTTACAAATAAGTGCAAAAAAAATTAACATTTGTCTAAGTGTAAAACAACAAAAAATCTTAAATTTAATGCACTCAACACTATTCATGTAAATAGAATGTTCTGTTTTCCCAGCAGAGACATAAATACAAAAAAGCCCTGGCCATTTAAAATAGCCATAACAATGTTGCACAATGTAAAATAAATGTTACAAATACATTAAATATATCATATAATATATGATAACATAAATGAGAAAAAACATGATTGAATAAAAAAATTTAAGAAACTTAAGGGACATTCTCAGCTGTGAACCCAAAGCTCTGTTAGGTGGGAGGATGGGCAGCTGCTAAAAAAAACTTGATCAGGTCTCATTTAAAGCCTAATTTTAGGCACAAACAGGTGCAAATGATTGGGTGACTACAAACCCTCTGACAAGTGTAAATATGACAGTAAAACAGGAAAACCTGGATCCCAGTGGATGTTGATTTTATTCAATTCAGTTTAATTTTTAGTACAGTTTCAGTAATTTCACTTGCTCTCAGCTTATTTCTGCTTTATTCAGTTGGGTTCAGTTTGACTCGGATCAAGTTCAGTTCAGTTCAATTCAGTTAATGTAGGAACAATTCACAGCTAATGTATACGTCTCTCCTGGTTGTCATACAGTAACAATATATTAACAAAATTAATTACCCCATCATTTTTTAGAAAATGTTTCTCTTTTCTACCATGTCTTACTTGATCATAATAGTTCTTTCAAATATATAAAGATCCATCATCTTTCCAAAAAGACACTCAGTTTATCTGTTTGAACACTGAGTATCTGAAAAACAAACTTTTAAATTAAAAAAAAAAAAAAATTGTTTAAGAATATCAGTGCTCTTTTGGAGGACCTTCACATCATCTCCTCTGGAAGAAGTAGTCTATGAGTCAACTCAAAATAATATAGTTCCAAATTTCTCTCTGTGGCAGAACTGACACATATTACTGTTAATTATGCTACAATTAGTGTTCTTACTCACAAGCCGTAAAGCAGCAGCCATCACGGCTTTGACACTGATGCGCTGTGAAACGACCAAAACATCTTCCACAGTGCCAATCACCCGGGCTCACTTCATTAGCAAATCTGTGGTCCTCAGACCCTCACCAGGAATGGTTCATCAAACATCAGAGCACCAAAACATCCCTAATTAGGTGTGCGACTATTCGGCTGAGTGGATGTGTTTTTGGAGGGTCTTTTTCACACAGCATCAGGTTTCATCTGAACAGGCTTTTCTGACTTTAAAGAATGGGTGTTTCCTTCTGCACCGAGTCTAAATCACAAAGAGTATTCAGTTGATAAATTTAGGTTGAGCTAATTAAGATAATTGGCTAAGAATTCATGCTGATCGTCTGAACATGGAGCAGAAGTTTTAGCTGAAGCTAATAGCATTGACTCGAAAAGTCAATAAAAGAAAACCATTTAAAACTGGCTAAGTATTGAATCAAATTTAGGTGGCATTCAAGCACAAGTGTTGTTAAATACAAAATCATTACTAAAAAAAATCATATTATGTGTACTATTTGACTCTCAGCATGATGCATTATCCCTGCTGTGAGAGGATAACATTACTGAATACGAACAGCCTTTCATCATATTTTACAAAATACCTTTCTTTAAGCCAGTGTTTTTAAAGCAGTCGTTTTCCTAAATATTATGTGACTGCATTATTCTTATCAACAGCTGGTAGTTCCAGGTTTTAATGGATTGAAATAGTAAAATAAGACAGGGAGTAGTGGCACTCCATAGCCAGGCATTCCCTAATTAGGAATTTTATGAGGCATATAATCTGAGTCACAGCACCAAGTCTGGATCCAAAAGCTAACACATTTCCTGACTTTAAAACAACAAGAATGAACAGAGGGAGATGTCACGTAGCAACTGTGCAAGTACAGAAATGCCAAAACCGCCAATATTCATTGGAATAACTAGAACAGTATGTTTGTTTTAAACAGCAAGCTAATATATCTAAATAAAATGTGAATATTGCAAAAAAAAAAAAGTTTTCTTGCCAGTTATCTCAGAAATTAAATGGTCATTTCATAGGGATTCATTACACACAGAGTAAAATATTTCAAGCTTTTATTTTTTTTAAAGAAAACTAAAC
The DNA here is from genome assembly GCF_904066995.2 of Poecilia reticulata. Lineage (NCBI taxonomy): Eukaryota > Metazoa > Chordata > Actinopteri > Cyprinodontiformes > Poeciliidae > Poecilia > Poecilia reticulata. Next base: position 28,014,903 of record NC_088842.1, read on the forward strand.
ATTCAGTGCCTCAGAAAGTTAAAATATCACAAACCAATCAAAAATGGATGATTTAAGCACAAATGTCAAACTTCTGAAAAGTGTGTACATTTCTACTTGGCTGAGCATCCTCTTGCATGAAACACTGTATCAATGTGCTGCCGCATAGAGGCGATCTGGTTAATAGAAGCCCAGATTGTTTTGATAGCTGACTTCAGGTCATCTGCCTTCATTAGGTCTGGTGTCTCTCATTTTCCTCAGCCCAGAGAGTTTCTGTGGGGTTAAAGGTCAGGGGAGTTTGCTGGTCAATCGACAACAGGAACACCATGGTTATGAAGAAGCTTTTGGTACCTTTGGCAGTGTGGGCAGGCGTCAAGTCCTGCTGGAAAATAAAATCAGCATCTCTATACAGCTTGTCAGCAGAAGGAACCATGAGGTGTTGTAGAATTTTCTGGTAGACACTGTGTTGACTGTCACTTTCAGAAAGCACACTGTACCACAACCAGCAGTGACCCCAAAGCGTCACTGACTGAAAACTTCCCACTGGACTTCAGCCAACTTGGACTCTGTGCCTCGCCACTTTTCCTCCAGACCCTGAAACCTTGATTTCCAAATGAAATGCAGAAATTACTTTAATCTAAAAACAGAATTCTGGACCACTGCACAACAGCCTGGTTCTTTTTCTGCGTAGCCCAGGAAAGATGTCTCCGTCTCTGGCTCAGTTGTGACTTGACATGGAGAATGCCACATCTGTAGCCATGTCTAGTATTTGTCTGTGTCTTGGTTCTTGTTGAATGGATTTCACATGACAATCTTCTACCTGTTGCACCTTTTCCTACCACACTTCTTCCTCCCACTCAATTTTCTGTTTCCATGCTTGGATGCAGAACTCTGTGAACAACCAGCTTCTTCAGCAATGACCTTTTGTGTCTGCTTGTTACCAAGAGTGAGAAATAGTTTAAAGGTGCAGGCAACCTTTGCAGGTGTTTTGAGTTAATTAGCTAATTAGAGTGTGACACCAGGAGTTCCCATTAATGACCTTTTCCACAATATTCTAATTTTCTTAGACAATGAATTTTGAGTGTTTATCTGTAAGCCGTAGTCACCAGAATTACAGAAGACAAAACTTGCAATATGTTTGAGTTTCACTTTCTGAAAGTGAAACTCAAACATATTTCTAATCACTCCGCATGAGCAGATGTGACCTGGTGGGCGGGTCACATCTGCCCACCCACCAGGTCGGTGATTAGAAATATTGCACTTTTAAGTAATATTCATTTTTTTAGATGTACTAAGAGATAGGTTTTTCACATTTAGTCTCTTCCCATATGTTCAGTATGTTTGAATAATAAAAAAGACAAAGGTGATTATGAGAGCAGACAGCCATGGACAGTTAAATTACATGACTGTTGATGCAGTGAACAGGTAATTGCATCTCCATCTGGAGTGCTGATTAAGAATAAGCTGTGTGGCTAGATGAGGACAACTGTTGGTACAGTTTCCTGTATTTCTCTAGATTAAATTAGCATTCAGCAAAGCATCAAAGTCTTGCATTAGAATATCATAAGTGATATTTCTAAAACAAGGAAAGAGCAAAGATCATTAAAACAGACAATCTGGTTCCACATTAGAGTCTCGCTGGCCCTCACATCATTATTCTGCCACCAACATGTTTCACAGCGATGATGAAAGACAAGGTGACATGCAAAGGGATTTTTGAGCAGCACATAGCATTTTGCTTGAAGGCCAACAAAAATGCATTTTGATTTCTTCTGACCAGAGCACCTTCTTTCAGATGTTTGGTGTGTCTTGGTCATTAGGTTTGACTTAAACTTCAATACTGACTTAAACTTGAATCCCTGTATGAAAACAAAACACTGATTTTGTATATTGCATATTTGTATATTGGTGCACCAATAATTGAGCTTCCAGTTTCCTTAATTTTGAGTCATCAGTGATTGGCCCACACTTGCCTGTAAAACTGATCTTATCCACCGATCTTATCCAACTCTGCAAATGTCTGAAAATCAGAGAGAGGGCCACCTGACAGACCCGCCCACCAGGTCACATCTGCTCATGCGGAGTTCAAAATATTACCCCATTGTTACCAACTTAGTGGCTTTACTATTTGTAGCAACTTTTTAGATTAAACAACAACAACAACAAAAAGTGGTATCAGCCAGTCTGAATCTGTGACCATCAGTGATTGGTCAGAAAACTGCAATTGGTGCCATGTATCATTCATTGTCCTCTTCACTCTAATTTGTGCTGGTCACATCAAATCCAAATAAAATATATTGAAGTTTATAGTCGACGTATGAAAAAACGGTTTAATATGGTTGAATACTTTTGCAATGCACTGAATCTATTCTTTGCTGCAGCTTTGGTAAAAAAAAAAAAAGAAGTTCAAGTATTAATAATGCATTTTAATATTTAGTACAGCTTTTGTGGATAAAAGCTGTATTTTGGAGGCATAGAGAATGAATAATCCTTCTGACATGTCACATTTCACATCAACATCAAGCATATTAGCATGCAGTTGTTATTTACACGCCCAGCATTCACAGAGCAAAATCAACATTTATTTGAAGTTTTGCCTTAGGCAGCCTGGCACACGTAAGTCTGGTGTTTGCTTTCTTTTTAGTTCAGTCTTTGGTCTTAACCGACTCCTGAGGGAAATGGCTACCTCTTTATCTACTTAGCGCTCCTCTTTGTGTGCTGGTTCTCTTTCTGCTCGCCAGTTGGTTTGTTGCTGTGCTGCAAAGTCCTTAAAGATTGCCACAATAATAATAATAATAATGACCTCAGTGATGCTTTTAAAATGACTTCAGACCCTGCAGAGGTTCTGAAAGTCAGGCACGTTTTTTTTTTTTTTTATAAGACGGTGAACTAAAATTGAAGTTTCCTGCTGCTTCAATGGAAATTTCTTTATCTTGAAGGTCACATTACAGGGCTTTTACATACATTGACTTGATATATAATGTTCTGTATGCCATAAATTCTGATTGATGGCTGGCGACAGACTACTACTGTGAGCCATCAATTTATTTCTCAAACATTGGCTGGCAGGAAAATTGGTGTGTAGCCATTGAATTACAGCCCACCACCTGCAAACATGAGCCTGAATGCAGCAGCTTTTCCAACCGAAATGGGCCCCTTTTCTCTTGTTGCCTGGGTCAACGGCAAATCTCACATTCCCACAACGACCCAACCCACAATGCCAGGCCGGTCTTTGGTTTTACATCTGAAAGCATATTTAAACTTTTCACTCATTCACTCGCAGCCTCGTGAGCAGTGAGACTCTGAGCCTGGCCAAGATTAGCTTTTTGGCAGACAATGTGGTGAATTAGAGGCCACACATGGCCTCTCTCTTATTCTCTGGGTGACCAACCACACTTCCAGGGCCAGGAACCCTTGACCAGTCTTTTTAACCAAGAAGAAGAAACTAAAAGTTGGAGATGAGTATATAGCAGAGGATTTAGGTTTAAGAGGTTGACCTGACAATTAGAGGCCAGATGGTGTTCTCGTTAACCTAATGTGTGGCAATCATAGTTCAGAGGAAAAAACTGTTTAAAGATCTTTACAGAGGACTTGTAGTTTAAGACTCAAACATAATGCATCTGAATGCACTCTTTACTTATTTATCAATGTAATACTCATTAGATAATTGATTTCAAAATAATCCTGGAATCGGTTCATTGTTAAGTTTTTAATTTTACAGAGGTAATTATCAAACCTTAGTACAGAGGAGAAAGCCATTTTTAACAACATAGCTCTAAATAAGGTGGAACAGTGCTGAAATCATACCACTTGCATTCTCAGTAGCAACATTTACATGAAAGAATGTGAAATTTATTTTACAGCTTACTTGTCGAAAGCTTGAACCTTGTCTTTTAAAACTGACTTAATAAAACCAATTTCTAAAAAGAACACTTTTTGGTAATCTCCAAAATGAAATTAGTTAATCTTATGCTAGCTAAGGCAAATTAAGCCTCTGTTTAGAACCACTGGCCACCAGGAGGCGCCCAAGTGCCCTTAAATTTTCCTACAATATGTCAGGACATGTTTAATGTTGGCAGGACAGTGGTGGGAACCGCTAACTTAAAAGTTAGCTGCGCTATGAAGCACTAATCATAAACACTAGTTTTGCTAACATGCTATACCAACATGGTAATTTGCTGAAGCTATGCTAAAGCACTACACTCAAACATGTTGATACCCCCCATATATCAGTATCTACACCTTAATTTACCATATAGTTTACGCAAATTGGAAATACAAAACTAAATTTCATTAATGGAAACATAGCAATTTAAAAAAAACTGTTTTTTGATAAGTTTTTGTGCTAGGATGAGGTTGTTTTTTCAGCCATGTCGAAAATTTTATATTTTGTAAAACTGCAATGGAAACGCTTTTTTCACACTGTGCCAGGTTGTATATAGCAGCGAAGTAAGTAAGTAAGTAAACTTTATTCATATAGCACCTTTCGCAGACATAAAAATCACAAAGTGCTTTACAAAAAAGGAAACACATCAATAATAAAAGAATCTAAAATCAATTAACAAAATTAACCAAAAGCCGGTCTAAAAAGATAAGTCTTGAGTCTTTTTTTAAAATGCGTCAGTTGACTTGGAGCAACGCATTTCAAGAGGGAGAGCCTTCCAGAGCCTCAGGCCACCATCTGAAATGCTCTATCACCACCAGTTTTAAAATGAGTTCTGGGAACCGACAGCAGCATCTGATTAGAAGACCTCAGAGTCCTAGACGGACAGAGAGGCTTCAAAAGGCCCAATATATATTTGGGAGCCTCACCATGAAGTGCTTTAAAAGTTAAAACCAACATTTTAAAATGAGTCCTAAAATACACTGGGAGCCAGTGCAGAGAGGCCAGAACAGCAGTTATGTGATCTGTTCTGTGGGTTCTAGTTAAAAGCCTGGAAGGGAAGCCATGGAGAATTTATTTATCCCCACTAAAAGGCTGCTACAATAGTCTAAACGAAAAGATATAAAAGCATGGACAATCATTTCTAATTCCTTCTGTGATTAAATAGCTCGTATCTTCGAAATATTCCTTAAATGGTAAAAACAGTTGCGAACTAACAATTTGCAATGATTGTCCAATGACAGAGAACTGTCGAAGAGAACACCCACATTTCTGAGGCTATTTTTATTCAAAGGGTTTAAAAACCCAAGATGCTTCCTGATTTCTGTGATTTTATCATCAGGAGCTATGATAAGCGTCTCAGTCTTGCCTCCATTTAACTGCAGGTAGTTGTCGTTCAGCCAAACTTTAATGTCAGACAGGCAGTTACTGAGTTCAGTCAATGTATAAAGCACTTATCTATAGTTACTGGCTCCCTTGGTTAATGCACAGCTGGTTCCACAAGGTCTCACATCGACGCATAGTTCATCAAAAGTTGAGTTTGTCATTTCAAAATGACAAACTCAACTTTGTCATAGGAAAATGTTGTATCCTACGCTCTTCTGTAAAATCACTGACTACAATTTCCCCAAAACGCTGCAAATATACGTAGCTGCTTGTTGCGCCAAATCCTGATTGACACTCTAACATCTCCTCTACTGAAAACCACAGTGCTAGAGCTGTGAATATATCTCATATAAATGCTTTGGCCCATCACTGCCATAATTTTTAGCGATTTAATGCATGAACAAACTCTGTCATGTGTGATTTCAATTCAATTTATTTCATTGAAACAAAACAATTTCAAAATGGCTTTTTCAAAATTAACAGAATATCAAAAACATTTTGCTAAGGTTTAGTCTTACTTTTGAAATTTCTTATATTTATGCTCTTATGAAACAAAGAGTGGAGAAAATAGTAAAAATAAAATTTCTGCTAATACTGTCAGATTTATTTTTTTCCCGACACGATTAGAATAAATAATATTCTTATCATAAGACATATCTAACAGTCAATGAAACAACTCTAAACCATGAAAATGACAAACATTTAACAGTTTAGTTTTAAAAGCCTAACTTTTGAAAACCCTGGTATACTTTGATGTCTGCCTTCTTTCTACCTTAAAATGTTTAAAAAGGTAGCTGGTAGTTTTTGCTCTGATCTTATCTTTTTCTTAGGGTAACATTAAACCCTAAGAGGTGTCTAGTGTGTATGTAAGGCTTAGTTAAATCATTTTTTTATTTTCTAATTTATAATATCATTCATTTTTCATATCTTTAATTGTCCACAAAGGAAAATGTTTTACTTATTTTCTTAAGAAGAAAACCCTTTCGTTGCTTATTGCGAGGGAAATCGTTATTAAAAATAATGCGCTCAAGGTTAATATCGCAAAGTCAACTCTGAACTCTGACAGATACTCTAAAATAAAAATAAAAAATAAAAAAAGGGCGGATATTTGGACGCTTTTACCGAAGGGGGCGACCACGCACGGTGGCTCACTCATCCCCTCTCCAAACTCGTAATTGTAAATCGTGAGGAGGAGGAGGAGGAGGGTGGGTAGTGGGAGTGGGGCACCACGCAGCTCACCATTTCCCAGCATATCGGCTGGCGTGTCACCTTATCTCCCTGTGCCGTGTTTGAGGGGCTATCTCACATATTTCTCCCGGAGGATTTTCACGGCGGTTCAGTCAGGGCTGTGCTTGTTAATGGGCGTCTTGGACGGCTGCCTTTCCTCATCCATGTGTGCCCCTCTGAGTGCGCTGTAAGCAGCAGCAGGAGCAGAGGCAGCAGAGGCAGCAGCACCTTGGAAGCGCAGAAGGAGAAGGAGGAGGAGGAGGAGGAGGAGGACTGCTCTCTCTGCCGTGCCGTGCGGTGCCGCGTCGTATAGTGGAAATACGCTCGCTTGCTCTGGTTACTATCAAAACCAGTCGGAGAGAAGAAGAAGAAGAAGGACACGAAGTGAAGAAGGCTTCACAGACTCGTTTTGTGAATTGTTAACGGGACGGGCCTGCTACCGTGGACATGTCTTCAGAATGGTAAGGTTACATTTCAGCGTAATATCTGCCAGTGTACCACGCAGCATGAACGGAGAAGTCCTGTAATGCGGGGCGCCGCGGTGATCAGTCGGAGCACAGGCGGTGGATGTTGTTCGTACTCAGCGGGGTTGGCTCGCATCTGTCCCCCCTTGAAGCGGGGCTTCGTGCAGCGCGGTGCGTTACCTGCGCCTCGGCTTTAGAAAGGGTTCACAACCCGTCTCAACAAGATCGTTCGGTGCGGATTTGGAGGCTGGTGAATATGGGAGATCAAAAAGTCCTGGTACAAAAAGAAAGAGTGGGTGCACCGTGTCCTAAATGATGTAAAACAAGTAGGTGAATAAATGAGGATGGATGGAGAGTAAGGATCTGTTTCAGGGGTTTTTAGAGATTATGTTTCACAGTTTGACCAATCTTGTGTTCTGTAGCAGCTTCTCTGAACAAGCTGCGACATTATAGCACCAGAGATGCACCAATCAATCGGTCAGAGCTCGGAATCTGCCGATATTTATTTTTGATCTGCAGGTCCAAAAAAAATAAATCAGTTTTTTTTTTTTTTTTTTTTTTTTTTTTACAATTGGTTAAATGCATCAAAATTGAGATTTTTGGGCTATAAATCAATATCTAACAGCATATACTTTGCACTTCCTTTGAGTTCAATAAAAATCAGACTGGGGTATCTGATGCCATTTATGTCACATTGTATTTGGACAAAATGGAAAAAGTCAAAATTAGAATTGTGAGGTCGTACTACAGATTAAAAGTTATCAGCCGTAAAACTTACCTGGGTAATGCACAAAATGACACATTTTATTTCTGCTACATTTCTTTGAACATCTACCCATCAATTGAGTCAAACCAGTTTTACATTGTTGGCTCCAAATAAATGATTGGAAAGTCCTGTAATGAAATAAATTGATTAATTCTTATTCTTTTAAATGATCAAACCTAGGAACTCTGAACATCTTCAGCCTCTAGGCTTACTGTATGTTGATTAACTTTTATCTGACATTTACAAATCTTAAAAAAAAAAAGATGTTGGGTTTGGGAAAGCTTCATTGGTTTATATATGTCAGTATTCTTCATATCTATTCAGAGTTTGGTTCTAAAACTATTGACTGTTTGTAGGTTGGGCCACACCTTCTGAAATGTTTTGCCACCATATTTTTTTCATTTCTATTGGTGGGTTCCTATTAGAGGTTCCAGTCAAAGCTTTTCCTGGCCATTACTGGTTTTCTTTAAGGCATTGGCCTGATAATCCCAAGTTACAGCAATATTGACAATGAATTAACCTAAAATAAAAAAAAGCTCCAAGATTTTTATTTATAGAAATAGTAGTTTAAATCTTGCCAAATGTGTGTATGCTTACAAGATTAAATCACATGCTGTTGGTTGGTAGATTTATTCACTATAAATTGTCTGAGTTTTACTTTTGATGCTTTTAACAGCCAGGGGGGGAAAAATAGATAATTTAACCTGCTAATTGCTGATCAAATCCAGTCAAGGAAAATTGGCCGATTCCAATTTCTGGGTGTCCTATTAGTGCATTTCTTGTTCCTATTCAAGTTTTCTGTTGCATTCAGTGCAACACCAGCACCACTTTTTGGATTGTGTATGCTCCTTCTGGAAAGGAGGCCCATAGGGAAAACTGCATAGCTTATAGTTTCACTGCAGCAGCATAATAATAATAACATGAATAAAATTCATGAACAGATCTGCCTACAAGAAACGCTGTGGTTTTCAATAAATCAGAAGAAACTGCACACATAGCCCCTATATAATTAAAGTCATAATAAATTCAGTGTTGAATTTATTATAATTTGAACTGACTTTTTTATTGTTAATTCATAAGAGGGGGGCAGCCTTAAAAGCTGCATTATCACAGGGGGGTCACAATGCAGCCAGTCAAATTAAATGAAATAAACTGAGACAACTGAAAGGCATAATGTAGTTCACACAGATATTTGAGACGGAGGGAGTCAGAGGCAAGAGGAGGACCCCTGGGAGTCGTTTTTGGGGCCCAACACAGCATAAATCAGTGTTGCACTCAGATTTAGCAAGTTGTAAGACTTGCACATAAGCTCACACACGCCTCTCAGGGTAGTGGTGTAGTAGTAGGAGGAGTGCTGATCACAGATTGCGCCTTCATCCTACATGAAATTATATTTGGATGGAGTTTTTTTTTTTTCTTATTAGCTAAATTAATTAAGAAAGAAGTGAAGACTAGTTTCGTAAATCAAGCAGCCTCTATTAAAAACCATTTTCTAAACAGTTTTCATGTAATTGGCTAAAAAAACTGAAAAATAAGATTTTATTTGCTATCCAGTAAATACATGGAATCTAAGAATTCATACAATTTTCAGTCAACGTTTGTAATTCAATGCATTTCCTTTTTAATTAATTAAAACTCACATAAACGTTAGGGGCAAATACTACGATGAATAACTGGAGATAATATTACTATTCCACTTATTTTTCTATTAGATTCAAAACTAAAACCTTTACAGAAGACTCTGCAGCACATTTTCTTTACTGTTTTATGCTTTATAGTAATTTGAACAAAAATAAAAAAAAATCATAATTGGCAGGTTATACCTCAATGAAAATCATAAAGCAGTATCTCTCTGTGCTACAGTAGTCTTCATTTTTATTTAATGTTTGCATTGAAACCGAGTGAGTTTTTTGTATTTGAGATTTACTCTACCTTTCCCACCATTTATTTTTATTTTACGAGTGGGTTCCCTATTAGAGATGCACTGATTATGCTTTTCTTGTCTGTGATAACAAGTCCCAACTTTCTTACGATCTTTTACGGAGGAGGTAGTGTTACAAAATCCAACAAATCCAATTTTTTTTTCCCACCATGTGTTATAGCTCTAAGCTAAATAGAAATTGGTATTGGTGGGGAAAAGCCTGATCGGTGCATCTCTTATTTATTATGTTTTATGATCAGAGTTAAAAATATACATACAAAGCAGTTTTTTGCCATGGTAGATAAGTTTTCCCAGGACATGCCACAGACACCCAGACGTAAGTTTCCCAAAGAAAGAAAAGGGGAGCGGGTGAGTGTTTGAACTCACAAGTGCCACCACTGGCTATATTGGGAGAGGTTTAGGGGGCATGACCTTAGATATTAGAGGTTAAATCCAGGGGAATCCAGAGGCCCTCAATCCTCTGTGGCGAGTGTTTGGTGGAAGCATCAAATGAGAAGCCTGAAGTTGTTAGGTCCCCTCGAGGTTAACCTTTGCAGAACAAGGCTGCATTCTCCCTCTCGTCTTTGTCGTGTTGATGAGCTCAGAGAAGCCGCCTCAGCACCAGTTCTCCCTGCGTGGTAAGTGGGGGGAATGGCCCAGCCTTTGTAGTCACAAATGAAAAATCTGTTGCTCGTCTTTTCACCTCAGCTGCTGTCTCGCTGCGAGCCGAACGCACGGCTGCTCGTTCTCCTGCGAAACAAGGTGCGGATTGTACGGCGGCGCGCAAGCTGCAGTTGGACCTTGTTATATTCCATAAACGATTGTTGTGTTTGAGCTAATGCTGTACGAGGGCAGACGGATGACGGGGAAGAAACAATGAAATGATTCTCTCTCCCTGGAGTTTCTTGTGGGATACTGTGTATTTGAAGTAATAATTGTTATGAGAACTGTACAGTCATCTGGGGAGGCGCTGGCTGTGTGTTGGGACTGGATACAGCGGATGATGAAAAGAATGCTATTCCTGATTAGTTGGGAGAGAAAAAGAACCATAAACAGCTTTCATTTGCCTTTCAGAACAGATAACCTTAAAATTAATCTCAGTTTAGTGAAAATTACTTCATTTGATATCTCTAAGTTAATTAAATTCGTGTTTTACCCAATACCTACTCTTTTTATTTTTTTTTATATACACATTTATGTTCCAACTGCAGCAAGAGGAGAGGTGAATTTTCCATTTGAAAGCATTATCTTTAGTCAAAGTTACAGTCTGCCGTCTTATGTTTTATCAAGTGAAAAATAACAAGCGACTGTCACGGTTGCACCTTTTTATGGGACACCGAAGCCTTACTCTAATGTCTTAGACCCATGCACATTCATAGAGACACCTCATTTTTTAAACGTTGACAGAACTACCCCACTTATTTATCACAAGTGGAGTACACTGCAGGAATCTAAAGCATGTGCTGTTAGAGGGACAAAGTGATTGTAGATTTACTGGTTTTCTTTGTTTAGAGACTCACATTTCCTCTGATTGGCTTTTGTATGGAAATATCTCTTATTACATGGCATTAATCAAACCGTGTTTTAAAAAAAAGTAAACCATATCTTGTCTGAAATATCAACAACAGAGTGAAAAGCAATATAGAGGTCAGCAGACAGAAGTGTAAAGCTACAAGTCTAAGCAGCATGCTGCAGAAGATTTGCAGCTACGTTTGCACGTTGTCCCACCCACTGATCTTTTTAGAGGTTTATACTAAATGACTGGGAGGAACACATTCACAAGATATCCAGAGCAAATACTGTGAACATGTTCGTTCTCACATGCCACCCATGTGAAACAGCTGTTGAGGAATAAGGACAACAGAACATGTGGAGAAACTTCTTTTTTGCATTGTCTTCAGAGAAAACTTCACAGGTCTGTTGTAGTATCCTAAAAACGAATATTTTTCATGCTATGAAAAACACACATTTATGCTTTTTCTTTGTTGTCTGACCTAGCTTGGTAAAATCCAGTCCCTTGTTCTACGCTTTGCTTTGTACAGAGGTTCTGGACCCTCGACTATTAAGAAATGGTTGCTTGAACTCTGTTTAAGTTTTAAACGATTAGATCTGATTTCACCCAATTGCTAATGTTTGCCAATTGTGCTGCGCCAGCTCAGTTGTGAAGGAATCTAGGCTATGAAGCTTACCCAAAATTGCGTGCACCGTAAACAACCATCCCGGTAAAATATCTTAAACATTACACTTCCAACTTTATATACAGTCAGTCAGACCTCAAGGAAAACAGAAAAGTCAATGTCAGTTTGGGAAGGCCTGATTGGTGAATCTTTTGATAAAACCCAAGCCTATTTTTGCTCTATGAAACACATCAGTACAAACTAAATTAGGAAGTGTGATAAAAAACGCCCAAAATTGAAGTAAGAATGAAGCTTCAGTTTGTGCTTCTTGTAATATGTGCTTACAAAAAAAGTCTATCAAAAAAAAGTAGGAGAGAAAAAACAGAAAAGCTGGACTTATTCTTGCAATATTTGCGCTTGTACCCAACACTATAATTTCCATGAAGGATCAACATCTTTCCTGGACTTTGCAGTTTAACCTTTCATTTCTCAAATAACTAGAATCGTATTCCTGTTTGGTGTTCTAAAAGTCGAAATCACATAAAGTATCTGAGCAGGGAGATTGAGGTTGAAATTATGTACTTCAGTTCCCAAACACAGGATTGGATTTCTCTTCCTGGACAAGCAGCAACAGACTCCTCTTTGTGTTCAACATTGCACGGTATTCATGCAGCAATTTTTAAGATCACTCCTACTGCCGCTGCAGAAAATGATAATTCACAGGTGTCATAGTCTTTTGCCCTACATACCTTGCTTTGATATATTCTCGTCTGCTCAGTGCAACCAGAATGCATCAGTCTGTCCAGGTTTCTTTTCATACTGCCCACCCTGCTCATTATTCCCCTCTAACTGATCACGGTTTAGATAGCAAAGTGGAAACATTGACCTGAACGTGGTTAGTTGGAGTAAGAACACGGCCATTGCAATGGGCCGTCTTAATGTATTAAGTCTGTGTCAAAGCAACAAAAAGTTGCATTATGCTCACAAATAGTTATGAACTGTACAGATATGGAAATATTTTATTCTCCAAGTATGATGAAGAATTAAAAGTAGAGTTTCTGCTAGAATGGTTGCAATTGGTGAAGGTGGTTGACTAAATCTTAGTCAAAACTAGAGATGTGCTGATCAAAATTTTGAAGTTAATTTACAATTTCTGGTTTTGTAAAGTTTTAACCTGATTTAAAATGTCAATTCATCCTATGCATATTGCCGCCTATCCTTGTAGTGATATCCAGCAGTCATTGGGTGAGAAGCATGTTGCACTTCTGACAGTTCACCAGTCTATAAGAGACACAACAAACAACCATGCACACACACACACACACACACGCACACGCACACACACACACTCCTAAGAGCATTTAGAGAGACCTAATAACCGAACTGTCATGTTTTTTGAAGTGTGGGAAGGAGCACACTTCAAATACAGAACTCCATACAGGAAGACCTGGAACTTTCGTGCTGCCAGGGTATAGTGCCAACAACTGTGCTCCTGTGTAGCCCCTATTTTTAAAATAAGAACAACATAATCACAGACCAGAGATGCGAACTGGCTTTTGTGTGTTTCAGTTCATTTAACCAATATTTAATCAGGATAAAAACTCATTGAGATTAAAAATCTAATTTGCAAGAGTGTCCTCAGACTGTTTGCAACAGAAGATATCTTTCGTAGGGATGCACTGACATAAAAATTTGGGCCGATATCTAAATCTGATTTTAATATTGTTGCTCTGGCAGATAACTAATATTTACAGATATTATATAAGGTTTTCCCCAGTGTGTAGTATAAACCTGGTGGGCCACCAAGCTTTACTTGCCACCCCATCAGTCTGTGTTTTGTTCATTTCACACATTAGTTACAGTAACAACACATTAAGCTAGGTGGATAGTTGGCTCATTGAGCCGCATTAACAGATGTTAGTGCTGATGTATTGTGCATCTCATGTTTAGTTTCCATTTTTAGCAAATGCAATGTGAAAAAAACTCTTCGTTTTTTCCAAAGAGCTGCCAACATTTTCAGATCTAGCATGTTCCATCATAAAGGTTGAATGCTCAAAAAAATGAAATCAAGCAATTTTGTTGTGATATGCCTTCCTGTTTGCAGAAAGTCTTGCTCTCTCTCATTCTCAGGGGAATTGCAGACATGTTTGAACAAGTTGTACATTTCCTTTCAAAAACTATTTGCATCTCTGTTTCCTTAAACTTATTTTAAATCCTCTCTTTTATTGAGAATATCTGACTTGTCATGTTTAGATTTAACTGAAAGAAGAAAAAAAATTACTACCACATCTTTTTGGATTAGTTTCCTAAAAGGTTGTAACGATCTCTCTAGAAGAAAAGATAACTGTCCAAAAGATTTAAATTAATTGCTTCATGGTCAATTTGAGTGTTTTTCAACATGATACAAATTTATACACCATTAGAACATTGCCAGTGCTCAGCATCTACTTTGAAAGGTTTTGTGCTGTTTACTTTCAGTTTTTTTGTGCGTGCATATCAAACATGAGCTCTACTTCATTTAAAATTCTCATTTCCTTTTTTTTAAAACATGGCTCAGGAAAGGTAATGGGAAGAACAGCCATTTCAGCACAGTCATTAGATGTGATGGTTGCCTTGCTTGGTTGTTCACAGCCAAATAATATGAAACCATTTTAGAGGAGCACTAAGTGCAAAAAAAAAATCTGCTTCTGAAGCTTATCCCCATATTCTTAGATGATGATGCGCCTGCATTCTGAGGAGTGTTTCCTGAACACAGGGATATGTCATTTTCATGATCAAGGCCTTGGATGTCCTTATTTAAGGTTGTCAGACTTTACTGCAGGAGAAAGGATGGCAGGACTGTATGTCACTTACTTGCTGCTGCACAATACAAGGAGTAAATGCCATGTAGAGTGCTACTTTACTGTTCAGCCGTCAAATATGTGTTATGCAAATACGCAGGAAGGCAGGTGCTATTAGGCGAGATGTTTTTATGCATTTCAAAAATGATTTTTTTTAAAGAGCTGCTTTTTTGAATGAAACAATTTTTTCTTACAAGCTCGTAATCTAAATCTTTGTAAAGATTAATTAATGACAATTTAAAAGTTTTCATTAAAAGGTCCAGGCAATGATGAGCACTGCTTATTAAAACGTTAGATGCGCTAACCCTAGAGCACTAATCATAAACATTAGTTCTGCTAATGTTGAAACGCTACACCAACAAGCTACTTCCAAAGCGCTAAATTCAACCATGTTCAGGCTCTCTGTGTATCGGTGACACATGTGTTACA
This sequence comes from Poecilia reticulata, assembly GCF_904066995.2. Taxonomy (NCBI): domain Eukaryota; kingdom Metazoa; phylum Chordata; class Actinopteri; order Cyprinodontiformes; family Poeciliidae; genus Poecilia; species Poecilia reticulata. The sequence continues at coordinate 28,029,915 of NC_088842.1, forward strand.
ATGTAGTATATCGTCCTCTACGGGATAAAATGTTTGATTACACATCTTACCCGTATGGTTGCGCTTCTTTCAAACTGACCTTCCTTTCATGGCTCCAGGTATTGCCAACTCTGTTGCTGATTTTTCCTAAATGACTACAGTAGGCCTTTAGTTAGAACAGCATTAGATTTTACGCTGTTTACTATAGAACAGGGATGCATTGTGGGTAAGGAATAAACAATATTTGCTGCACCTTATCACGCATGGAGAACATGAGAGGCGATAAAACTTATGAGTAAACGGTCTTCATCCACTTCAAAATAAGAGCATGAATATGAATGTCCATTTGAATAATTCTTAGCAACTAAATATTAACCAAAAATGTAACATAAATGCCAAACTTTGTTGACCTGAAAATTTACAAGACAGCCAACTGAATTTTTGCTTTAGAATTGATCTAAAAAGAGACTTTCCCAGCACGTGCATATCTACGGTTCAGTCTGCGCATACTGTAAAGATACTTTCTGCCTTTACAGAAACCATGAGCGTTCATTGGGATATAAAAGTTAGGTCAAATTTCTTTTAAGTTCTGACACCAGCGCTAAAAGTGAGTCTAGAGCCTTTGGATACCAAGCTTAAGTGAGTCATCTTTAAATCTGCAGCCACGATAAAAGCTGACTTTTGAGATGGTTGATGACACAGATTTCACTTTGGTTAGAAGGTTTTGGCCTTTTGATGCAGCAGAGTTTTGTGCTATGCCTCCAATCTTCCAAACGTGTCAGATGAACCGTTTAGAAAATGTTTAAATTCAATGGAAATGAAAGTAACGGAGAGAGATGGCAACATGTAAATGGTTCAAGAATAATATGTCAAACTTAGCTTTCTGAAATGATTTGCCCTAACAGAGCAGGTTTGGCAGAACTGAACTTACAAACCTTTGTGTTCGATTGGCCATCATGCACTAAAGAACTCAACACTGATGGAGAGAAATTGAGGCTGACCATTTCAAACTGCTTCCAAATACAGCTCGCAGACTGACTAAGCCCAGCTGTCGGGTCAATGTGTTTTACACCACTTGAGTTAAATGCACTGCAGCAAATTGCCCCACTCATAATGTTGTGGCTATATACTGTGGCCTGCTGCAGCCATGCACAGTGGGCAGGAAACCCAAGCAATCTTGGTATAGGTCCTCGGCTCACGCTGGTTTCGAAAATAGTGACGGGAATGATAAGACGTCCTTGCAGCATTTGTGAGAAACATTAGCAGGACGATTTGGTTGACAGCCATCACGTTCCTTACAGCTATCAGACTAACAAAGTGGCATCTTTTATTATCTGCATTTTGGAATCCTCCCATCAGAACAGACTCCCAAGTGGCATTTCATCATGACCAGGACAATCTTATGCAAGACGGTGAAACAGCAGTCAATTTGCAGGTAATTAAACCCTAGTGATTTACAGTTGAAAAAGCAACATATGCAGTTAGCAGCCAATATGGCAGCATAATGTTTGGAATTATAATAGACCACCACAGCTGCAGCCTTGTATGGGGATCCAAAACCTGTAATTGGATGCAAAGCATGGGAAGCCTACTGTACTTCACACTTGTTTTTTTAGCAGGAGTTTGCATGCCTGTATACAGTGCCACATTTATTGGCATTCCAGATAAACATGCCTCAAGTCTTAAAATATTCTCGTCTTTTATTCTCACACTGAAGATTTCTACTAATAAGTTGACAATATCTGGCTTTTGGAAAAAAAGTTCTATGTTGAGAAATAATATTTTTTAAGTTTTCCTACTGCTAGCTGTACTTTGTATTTGCATTTGGTCTTTTTTATTAGTATATACATCATATATTTTTGAAGGATTTGTTGTGTCAGTCTGTGTTTGATTACTTTGTGGCTTTCTCAAGGGCCCACAAAAACTGAATTGTACAGCTGAAATTGAATGGTGAGAACTGAACCAAAGCATTCAAGAGTTCAATTTTCAATAGGAAGTAATCCAGTTTCAATTTAGTGACAATCATTTTCAAACCAATACATTGGATTTCAACTTGCGCTAATTCGGATTTACATTTTAAAAGCATTTATTCACCTTAAGGTGAATAAATGCTTAAAGGTTAGAGTCCTTGTCAAATGGCGGTTTGACTAAAGTCCTACAGAAGGAAAGGCTAGAGCCTCTTATTATCGAGGAGACCCCATAAGGGCAAGTCCTCATGCGAATAATGTTTTTATCTTTTTTTTTTTTTAAATCTCTTTCAATGTCACATGTTTTATTTTTACTTTTTAATTTCTTTTTATTTCTCTTTCTCACTGTTTATTCAATGTCACATGCTGTTTTTATTTTAATTATGTAAAGCACTTTGAAATGCCTTGCTGCTGAAATGTGCTATACAAATAAAATTTGATTGATTGATTGATTGATTGATTGAGGAATTCAGATTCCTTTGGAGCAATGCAAATTCAAATATAACTTATTCAAATTCAGTTTCTGATGATGCAAAGTTCTGCCCAGGAAGCTGTGTTTGCGGCTGAAAAACTCAAACTTGGTTTCATCTGACAAAAGAGCACAGTTCCAGTTAAAGTCCCTGCATGTCCCCCATGTTTGCATTCGTGTGGTGGAACAGAAAATACTCTTTATGTGGCGTAACTCAAACAACAAGATGGTATTTCAATTTTTTATGGTTGTTACGGAGACTTGGTTGCCTTAATATGCCACTCTTCTCTGCAGTTATCTAACACTGAGCTATCTCCTGCATGCTCCTTAAGGGTTGGCAAATACAGACATTAGTTGTTGACCATTGGCTATGAGAATTCTGCCTTTGTGTCATATTGTATTTATGCCCCAGGAACAGCAAAATGTCATGCAATACTAATTAGAAGTTCTTAATCATCAACTTTAAAAAAGTATGTTTATTTAAAATGTGCTTCAGTTTAGTGATGGATTATATCGGCAAAAGATTTTATTACAATATTTTTTGGCATTTAATGATAAAAGTGACTATAAAAATCATTTACTGCACCCCATGTTACTGCAGTTAAAAGCTCAGACATTAAAATGCTGCTCCCAGTCACCGCGTATGAATCAACCACGTTCTCTCTAATTTAGTACTCATCAAAAAAAAAAAAAAAAAAAAGAGGTAAGGTTGTTTGATTTAGGGCAGAATAAACTAACCACTATCCTCTTAACTGTTATTTGGGAATACAGAGTAAGTCCCTGTTTATTAGATTGCCCTTGAGAAAGGCACTCGTAAAGGTCAAAGCAGGCATATTGAAAATGGGTCCCAAACTGATTATTTCAGCTTTAGCAGAGTGAATACTTACAAAAATCTCCCTCTGCACTCTCTGAGACGATTTGTGAAATTTAACTTCACAGTCCCTGACTCCAGAGCCAAATTCTCCTCCGATCTCAAGCTAATTTGTAGCTTTGAGTTAAAGCTCTGATTGCTATGACAGAGGCCTTTTTAGAGGCTGCGAATTAAGACTAGATGAAAGCAGAGGCACAGGACAGGAAGCTTATCAAACTCTGCACTTATTAAGCTCCCTTTTAAGTAATTAAAAGGTTTTCACATCTGAGCTTTTTTTTTTCTAATGTTGACCCCAGCTTTCTGTCAGTAACTCTTAATAAGTTGTCTTGCAAATTACTTGCAAGTATTTTGATGCGCTTCAGCGAAAAGGAGCAATAAAACTTAGGTCTTATAAATATTTTTGCAATGATTAAAAGATATTTTAGGAATGTGATGGTAATTTCTAATATATATTTTCTATTTTTAGATAAAAATTAAGTAATATTTTAACTGTGTCATCGGTGATCATTTTAAATGAATGGTAAATAAGATAGATGCTGTTTAATGGATTTTAAAAATCATCAATCTACATGTCAAGATTCATTTTTTAAAGTTTTTGTTTTAGCGTTTTGTCAAAAATCAGAACTGATGAAATAAACTCAAATGACACAAATTAAGGACTTAATGCTCTACAAAGGTCAAAATTTATACCCCTTGAATTTTTTCACATTTTGCCACATTACTACTACAAAACTAATGTATTTTACAAGCGTACTTCCATTTCACACACCATGTGAAGTGGAGGCATGGCGTACATTTGTATCCAGACTCTCCTCAAGTCAATAACTTTCTGAATAACCTGTCAAAGCAATTGCGGTGACGACTTTTTTAGGCCGAACTCAAAAGGTGAAAGTGTTGACAGCATCATGCTGTGTCGCTGAATACAAATGTATGCCATACTTTTTTAGATTTTTACTGAAAAAATAAAATAAATGTATGCTTTATTTTCTTGCCACTGCATTATAAGGCAGTGGGGCTGAATACAATACAACTGGTTTGCATTTGTATTCATCCCCATAGCATGATTCTGCCATTTCCATGCTTCATTTTTGGGATTCCAAACAGTTTTTATAAAGAAAGGCAGAAATGAATATTAGCCCATTATAATTTAATAACTTTCACAAAAAGTTACAAGTTATACGACTGAATACAAAGCCATGCAACTTTAAAAACAGCGCACCACCCACATAAATATTCACCCTACGGCATAGTTACACTACCACTTTTTGTGATGTTTCAAAAAACTTGCATTTCTAGCAGCAGTGAATTGTTATTCTTCCCAGTAATTACTCAGGAGGGCTGAATACAAAGTAATTTTGTGCAGTATTTTAAAAGCGTGCATTCTTTTCTATCCACTTCATTATGTGCTACATTATGTTGGTCTGTCGCATAAAATCCCAACGAAAAGTGGCTTTGTGATCATAACCTTCCAAAATGTGAAAAAGTCCAAGAATCCTTGCGAAAGTTCCTGTAGAATATCATCACTGACATATTGTGAGCCTCCAACCACTATTGCGGCTCTGGAAATGTGTGCTTTGGCACAAAGCAGGAAGATTATCTGCATTTGGTTTTTATGTGAACTTTTCATATCAATCCAATCAGATAGGGTTTCGGAAAGGAAACTTTTACTTTCTGATCACGTCCATATGTGCATCACTTCGAGTCAGGACTCAGCTTTACGACCGCTGAGGTTCGTGGCGGATCAGCTACATGAAAAAGATTCTTCTTGTTTGAGAGATGGTCCTAGGCCAAACTTGACTGAAAGCTGCTTGAAACTGGCTGGCATTACTCTGAGTCATCAGAGAGCTGTCAGCAGAGCCTGTTTGTACATCCAGCCAGAAATGAAGATGACATCCATGAAATGACATTACGACTGTGCCTCTCTTTATATATATATATAAATTCAATAACAAATATTTTCAGTCCCAGGCTTTCACATATTTGCCTCCCTTTTGTGCACATTATTAAATTAAATAGAGCTGTAGGCCTTTTCTGCATTTTGAAAGGTTGCACATTTTTGAAACCTTCAGTCCACCTGGTCACAGAGGTTTCCGAGAGAGCGACGAGATGTGCAAGAGAGTTGTCAATATATTTTGTACGTGTTAGGCAGCGAAGTGGAGTGATAGCTCTCAGGGGAAATGGCCTTAAGCTGTTATTCTATAAATATTAATAAAGCCCACTGGTCTGCCTGGAAGGAAGCAAACTGTTTGCTCATGTCAGAGACATGGCTTCAGTGTGACAAGTTGCTGGGAAAAAAAGTGATGAGATAACATAGAAGTGGGAAGATGACATTTGGTGACAGTGCTCATTTTTCAAAAATGAAATGCCATCACTGGAAACAGAAGCTTGACCTGCTGAACTTTCCTTTTACAAAACCGACTTGGCAAACAATACATGCGGCCTGTCATGTGTTTTACTTATTTTTCAGTAACAATACATTTGCAGTAATATTACTAACTACAACGTTGTCCCAGTAATTATTGCAATAAATGATCATATTATTTTGAGACTATTTTCAAGTAATATGTTGATAATGGCATGATACTTCTAAGTTTGCCCTCTCAAAGGCCAGTAAGCCTTAATTTCGTAAATAAAACTTAACACTGGAACTGGAAGATATTTGAAATATCCAAAATAAAAGGCCACAATCAAAAACAAGAACAAAAAGGAAACTAAAAAACACACACAGACAACCAAAGCCATAACTAATATGGATTATGACGTCTTTGTAAACAAAATTGCCCTTCAATACGTCGGGCAATTTTGGAAATTATCTGGCTCATTTTATCATGAAATTCATTACTTATTGCAACAGGCTGAGATATACAGTTCCTTTCAAACTTATACATACCACTTGGAGCCATTTTACACTTTCTTAGAAAACAACAGTCTTTAAATTAAAAAAAGTCAAATTAACAACTCTTGACAAAAAGATTCACTCAACGCTTTATTTGGAAACGCAACATCAGACTAATTTAATATCACTAAATTAATGATTAAACTAAATTATTAACCGAGCGTACTGTACTGTTTGTTAACTAGGACCAATTGGAATGCATGAGTAATTGAAATGAAATGTTTTTTTGTTTTTTTTATACCTCAAGATGATATTCGTTGTGAATTGAAAATGTATAGATAAACTGAATTGAAATTGAACCAAGTTTTCATCAAGGTTTGGGATGTTAAAGGCAGACCGCTGCACTCTAGCAATGTACTGCTTATAGTTTTATAACGGTGCCTCCGTCGGCTGGATGAATGAACAGGGTATATAAACTTGGTGAAGTTGGCTAAATGTCTGCAGTTACTTTTTTCTGGTTTATTGTTTTCCCTCACGTCACACCGTCCAGCTAGAAATTCAACACAGAATCCATGCAAAACCTGGAAAATATATGTTCCCAGGCGCTTTCCATCCTGTTCCACTGAGGTTGCATAAAAGTTTTAGACTCTAGATGCACAAAACCAGTACAGTATTGTACACAGTGTTACAGTGAACCTGACTTCTACAACACACTGTCTCGGGAGCTTTGGATTGTATTTGTTTGTGGTTGGTTTTGTAACATAACAAAATGGGTAAAATAAAAAATAAAAAAGTTCCAACAGTGAAAATTCTTCTGCGAAACATTGTAAGAACCTGACTTGTTCCCAGTGCAGGGTTTAGCAGTTCCAGCAGCTAACTCTGAATAAAACCTTTTTTTTTGCAAAGGTGTCTGTGATGGTTTGAGCTTCAGTCTCGCCGCGGTCTTGTTTAGCTCTTCTTAACTGGAAAACTAATGGAAGAAAGAAGGTTGACGAGAACAGAAGGCTGTGGCTGCTCGTGACATCGCTCTGCCAAGACGCACTTGTCGCCCACAACAAAAACGAGGCAGCAACACGGGGCTTTGTCGTGCTAACAGATGCAGAGCCTTTTCCTTTGTTTGTCTTTCTTTCATGCAGACACACAGCACAGACAGATATTGTTTGAGCACTGAGAGCAGCTAATTCAGATCCACCATGAAACCTATTTTTATTGTCATAACAATGAATTTAACAAATATGCAAAGAAATGCGTTGCATGGTATTGTGTGCTGCTTGGTTTCAGTCCCACCTTCCGGAGAACGGCAATATTGAAGGGTAGAAGAGCTAGAGAAAGCGGGATGCCGTTGCGCTACCCCACAGTGAACCGAATGTCCAAAGCAGACTCGCCGTTCCATCCTTTTGTGTCCTCCATCTCAGTAAATGGCGTGGCAACTTTCTTTGCTGATTTTTGCAATTGATTTTTCTATGCTGTGGACAGGAATCACGTCTTCACATCAGCAGCCCGGCTCGCCAGGTTTAGTCCAAAATGTTCCAAATATCAATGAGAAGCCAATTTAGGTCCATCAGGGGAACAGAGAGTGACAGGCGGCTCCATTGTTTGGATGTTCGCCTTTTTTCCCCCCCCTAAAGACTCCAGTTTTCATTTGAAGTCAAAGGATCTGTGTTTTGGGTTAACCACTAGCTCTCGAGTGGTCATTGCTGTTAGTTTTTTTTTTTTTTTTTGATGCTACATGTAATGGATCTAAATGAGGGACTCAGCATTTATAAAAATCATTCAAGGAGAATGAAAGTAGATTCAGAGAACATAATTACTAACTACTTTTTCTGCTGCGCTTAGTCTTCATTTATTTGAAGTATAAAAATACAAAGTAAATTTTGCAGGGTGAAATATTCAGTGTCAAAGTTTATTGACTCTTTCAGATTCACTACAACAACAAATTGAGTAGAAAGAGTTAAATTAACACCAATTCTGAGAAGCACCAAATAAACTCAACTCAACTCAAACTTGAACTCTTAACTGTTTATTTAGCACTTTGTAAGATCAGTTTGGAAAAGTGAGGGGTTTGTTTTTGAAGAAAGTTTTCTTATTTTGTTTTGTGTCATTAGTCCATTATTTTTTGCTGTAAACTATCGGAGTCAAAAAGATACATTTTTCATCATGCTTTAGGTTTTTTTATGTGTCAATTACATTTAGCCACAAATCTATCGGTACGGCATGATTCAGAAATGATTAGTAACTTTATAAGGAGGTAAAAATCTGTGAAATACATGTGAAAAATTTAACAGAGAGATGCTTCATGTTACAGAGCTTAAAATTTTGTCTTTAGGATTAAGTCAACCTTCAGTGACCACTGATAAGTTGCAGGTTCAATTTGGTAAAACCGGATTTGTTTTTAGCCCTGAACATTGATTTTTTGTTTCTAAGCCGGAGCAGTTGTAGTGTGGCTCAGATGCATGAAAAACACTAAAATCACCTTTTATTGAACTCTGTCAAATCAAATCAAGGTTTTACAAATCACAAATTAGGTTCTGAATATTCTGCACTTACTTTAGAATAATCTAGTACAAGTTTGAAGTGTCTAAGTTTTGTCTTTTTTTTTTTTATATATATAACTGGAATAGATTAAAGATGCTCAGGTTAGTGAAACAACTATGTGAAATTGCCCTTTAGCCATCACAGGGAAGCTTGTGAAAATCCCCCATTATAATTTTCACTGATTTAGGAGAAACTACTGCAGTTCAGCAAATCAGTGTTAGACCCGCCCCGACACTTTGATGGGAGATTTTGACAGAAAAAATTATTTCATGCTGAAGCGGCAGGAACAGAAACTGTGAAACAATTATTTGCATTGGTTATAATAAGTTTGCATTTCTATTATTTAGTTACATATTTAATAAATTGTAATAAAAAAAATATTAAGCATCTATTTATTTTATGGTGCATTTAATTAACGATTTATTATGCATGTGTGTTTTTAATTTGGTCCATTTTAACCTTACACAGCAGGAAGCTGCAAGTTAAGGTTATTTGTAAGGCAGATTTCAGCAACAATTCAGTTCAAAGAGCTTCACTCCATAAAAACACAACACAGTAATTCATTACAAAACAAACAATAAAGATCTGATCTTGTCACCATCAAAATCATCTACAGCAGCCAATACATTCTTCATTCTACTTTTTCACTGTACATTTTCACATTTTCTAGCAGATTTGATATTCCTTTGTGAAATTCTGGTATTTCTATTATTGGGCCCTACTAATTAACAACCTTGGGTAACCTATGTTAAACTTTCACAGTTAAATATAAAACATTTAAGACATAAATAAAATAAAACACTTAAATAGATATTTTGTAAAATATTTGTATTTCCACACTGTACTGTCTGTGATGCAGTGCAAAAGTTGCACACCTGTTTGTCCACCTGCCAACGATTTACAGTGAACTTTTACTTTAATCCTTGCCTGAGAAGGATCCCAGCGATCTGAGCGCTGGGATCTTCTGTTCAGTTTGCTCCGGTCCCCATGTCATGCAGTGACGGTTGTTAATGAGCTGTAACAACCTGGTTACATCCCCACACCTTTGCTCTCACAAGAACATAATGTGCTTGCCCTTTTCCGAGGATTAAGTTTTATTTTTATGGACATGACTTCACTACAGTCACCTTTATATTCTTCTTGCACTCATGGTGCCACTTATTTTTGATTAAACTTTAAAATAATAAGACAATTACTGTTGTTTTTAAATGGATTGACTCTTTGATCTTAAGTAATTTATTTGAAGAATTAGGATGAGAATGTGTTTAACAGCGAACAAAAAAATAAAGATTTTATTTTTTGCTGCATTCTCTTTAGCCTGAAATCAGGATGCTACAATTTCAAGTTCAAAGGAAACAGATAAAATGAAAAATGTGAAGCACATGCAGGCAGTGTGTCACTGTTTTTTTTTTATTTTTTATGTTTTATTCACAAAGCATTTTAGATTTCCTCATTTTACATCAGAAACGTTGCTGTTGATGTAATGAAAATGCATATCTGAAACTTGACTGCTGCACATGAAGTCTATATGGAGTTAAGGTTAAGGCTTTAGATCTGTCATAAATTGAATTCAAAGCAATGACGAAGGTAGACCGGCGTAATTAAATAATGAAATCTACCAGGTCTAGTTTGTGTTTTTAGCTCTTTGTGGATTACAAAAAGGAATCTCTTGACACCTAAAAACACATCAGGTCGCGCTGTGATATTTAAGAGCTCAGGGAATATTTACCTTGAAAAGTTGTCTAGGCAAGCAGCTCCAGCTGCAGGAATGCATATATACATTACTCCTAATGTTCCATTTAAGTACACCAGCAATACCATTCGAAGTGAAGAGAAAGGATCATATGTCCGGGTTGGAAACATGTTTTATTTTCACACATGAACTCTCCTTTAGCGGGTCAGGATGCAGATAAAGCTGTTTTGTTTTCATGGAGTTAACTGGGAATCCTGATGCCCTGGTCAAAAAACATGCAGCAAGAGAGCACAGCTGTGGTCTCATTAAAAATGAAGCTATAGAGCAGCTTCTTCTCCTTCTGCTGAAAGTTCCCGTGGATCCTTTACTGCCAGATATTCATAAAGCCAAACCGCTGAATTGTGTCCCATATAGTGCGACCAATTGAAGCCTGTGCAGATTTTTTATTATCCTCACAAATAGGCTCATGACAGTCAGTCTGATTGCTCGGTGATGTCATGGAAATCAGGTTTCAACTCCACATCTCTGTTCTTTATGGTGGTTCTGGGATTGACTTTTGTTTTGAAGCTTTATGGCAGCTCAAGAGTGAAGTGTGGGGGATTAGGAGAAAAAAAGGGGCTGCCGGTGCTTCTCTGCTAAAATCAAATGTGTGAATACATTATGCTGCACACGTAGCCCATCTTGACTTGGCTCCCTTCCCAAACATGGACTGTTCTGATGGGCATGTGTGTCGTAGTTTCTTACTGAGCAGGAGTTAATAAAAATGTACATTTTAGTACTGCACTGAAACACCAACAGCCACATGCTACCGGCTATGATTTCAAACTTGTATGTCTTGCAAAGGGTTGTACATGTATGCAGACCATAACAATTTAACTTGAATGTAGTTAAATTGCATTTCTTGTTTTGCAAAGCTCTGATCTGAGAAATTCCATGTAATTTATTCTGGTTATGTTAACCCCTAATGGTTCAAACCAACTGCATCGAGTTTCTGAGTTTTGCATCATTATCAGCTTCTTTGTTTGTGAAAGAAAAATGGTAAGTTTTTGTTTGAAGTTTACTATTTAGAGAAATAACCATCTGTCCACTTAAGAGCACTGATTGCACATCTCGGTGCTTTTGTTTGTGTGTTTTGAAGGGAGGTGTATTTGTGGAATAAAGTTAAAATAAGCGATGAAGGAAACGGAGAAAGGGCAGCTTCTAAGCTTCGACTAATTTGCACCTCACTGGCTTGAGTTGGACATGGCAGAGAGCTCGTGGGGGAGCCAATTTAAGAAGACCTCAGTGTTTTTATTTAAACTGCTTCATTTTTAAATCTGTGTTTGGGTGAATCTGTTGTTTTCCTCTAGAATTTATGGAAATTGCTAACTCTAATAGCCGAGAACACCGACTCTGTGTTTATTCAAAAATCTGCCTATTTTATAAAGGCCAGCCAGCTTCCCCTCCCTCCGCCCTCCCTTCAGCGCTGTAAAATCAACATTTACGTGTGTTATTGGAAAAACAGAAAACACAGTATTATCCATAGCTTAGATGAAACGTTAAAGCATGTGAAAGCCATGACACCAAACTGCACCAAAACGTTTGAACGCACATGTCATACTATTTGATTCACAGTCTCTCCATGCTGTTTTAGTAATTTTAAGTGTTAAATTATTAAATGCAGTTGCTTTTAACTGAATTACTTTTCAGGGAAACCTTTTCAGGGTATTGTTTCACTGATCTGTAAGAATACCAACATTCGTTTTTCTGAGTATGTATAAAATAAAGCATACTTAAAAAAAAAAAAAAGGAAATCGTAGACTGTGTTAGATTTCCTGCTTACATGACAGTCCCCCCACCCCCCGCCACCCTCCAGAGACATTCAGATGCTCTTAAAAGGCTGTATACGTCAAAAGCTTTACTGCTGAACACATTTCTATAAATTCTACATCAGTGTTGGATAACCCTGAACTCTTCTCCTTTTGATTTTTTTTTTCTTCTTCTTAAAGAGGTGTGACATTTCGCAGGTTAGGACTTCATGAATAACAGCAGTTGTAGGTGGTTGATGTCCTGTGTCAACAAAGCTTTTCAGCAGTGTAATTTAAGATGTTTTCACACATGTTCTCCAGCGCCTTCGGTTTTTTAGACGTTTTCCAGAGGAGGGCTGCATGCATGAACACCTCAGCAGACAGTCTGGACTGTTGGCATGCTGGTGTGCTTTTGTTAGCGTCTATACTGTGCACTTATGCCTTCTCGCACAATGCCTTCCACTCTTGTTGATATTGTGAGTATGAAGCTGCAAAGAGGAGCGCAGAGAAGGTTATCATTTTTTAACAAGTGGGAAGCCGTTGAGGATTCATGCAATATTCTGAGAAAAAACAAACAACTTATAAATCCTTAAACATATCTGTGCAAATTCATTTTCTATACCCCCTTTTTTTTTTTTTACGTTGCAACCACAATCTTCAATGTTTTTTTACTGGGATTATATGGGATAAATCTTCACAAAGCAGAGCGATGGATGGATGGATGTTTTCAGCGTTTTACTTAAGAGAAATTGGAACATTGTGTTTTAGAACACTGTTTTTTTTTTTTTAGACCCACTTTTTGCTACAATTACAGCTGCAAGTCTTTTGGGATATATTTCTTCTAGCTGTGCACAGCAAGAGACTAAATGTTTCTGCCGATTCTTCAGTCTCACGCAGATTGCATTGAGAGTGTCTGTGAACAGCAATTTTTCTCTTATAGATTCCTAATTTGATTTAGGCTAGGATTTGGACTGCTACACAAATTTGCTTTGTAGCTCTGGCTGTATATTTAGTGTCATTTTTCTTCTAGAGAGTGACACGCTACCCAAGGCTCAAGTCTTTTGCAGTGTCCATCAGTTTTTCTTCCATGAGTGCATTTTATTGACCTCTACCAATCTTCCCATTAGCTGTGATCAGCTTCTTTGTTTTTGCTAAGGAAAAGATTCCCCACAGCACCAACACATCTCTGCAGCGTTGATGTGTTCAGGGTGAGCTGGGCATGTTCAGAGTTTGAGATGTTGTTTCAGAATCTGCCATTTAACTCTTTTCATAACTTCACTGACGTGTGTGGTGGTGCCTTATTCACTAATGTCTTCAGGATGTATTTACACCATTGCTCTGCTTGTTTGGTCTGGACCAAAAGCAGAATTGATTTTTCGCTTTGTGTAGTTTGCTTTCTTATTGTCCTTTTTTTGCAAGCACAATATAATTTGAAAACAAACGTGGTTGATGATCATTGGTGGAATTCAACAGAAATGAAGGGGGCGGGACAGAGCTCCGACTCGGGAAAACTAACTTTCTGTTATGTTATAACAGCTGTTACAACTGGAAAAATAGCAGCTCATTCAACACTGGATATTTCTGATTTTGGATCGACTTCAGAGAAAACACACTTGAATGAGAGGAGTTGGTTTGCGTGTTCTGACCCACAACATGCTGGCAACAGCATCGCTAAGCAAGACATGTTGGATCAGTTATGATTTGAGTACAATTACAACATGGAGCAGTAGCGTTAGCGACACGGAAGGGCTCATTTTTACCTTAAAGGCAAGCGACAGTGACTCATGAAGTCCAAAAAGACATTTCTTTAGTTGATTTGGATCGAGGCCAGTCTGTATTCACCCCAGAAGCAAACTGCACCAGAGTTTATTTGTAAGTATGACCCCTCAAAGAGTGGGTTACGGTTCGGTTGTGTGGTCCGCACCAAGGTTCGCTTGAGTCTATTCACACCTGCAGAAAAGGTCCAGACCAACGAGGGAAACAAACTCTGCTGGCTCTAAAGCGGACCAAATGTGTTGGGTGTGAACACACCCTAAATAAACGTTGGAGGCCTTCACAGAGCAGCTGTATTTATATTGAAAGTACAGTCCATGTATAATACAGTACATGGACTGTACTGTATTATATTTATGGGTATGGGAGTAATTATTTATTGAGTGAATTTGTAGTAAAAAATCTTAAACTCTACTGTGAAACACTATTTCTTTTTAGCAAGCCCCATAAAAGGCATACATTGTTTAAAAAATCAGAATGTTTGAGTGCCAGAGTTTTGCTAGGTGTCTGTAAGGTATAATCACTCAGGCAACTTCCCTCATTAATGTAACAGTTTCAGATAAAGAGTGTTCAAACCCATAACTGTTTATCATATTGGCAAGGCTTTGATAACGTGGCTTTCAGGCACAAAATAAAAAGAAATCGTGCCTGCAGCTGAGGGAAAACAGTTTGACAGTCCTGCGTGCGGCCATATGACCTTTTACACAATAATGCAATGTATTCTTGGATCAGAGAGCATACTTTTAATTTCACAGCCAGCTTGCATTTCCAGATATCCAGTGCACTGGCTCAAGTATTTTGCTGTCGTTTTGATATGTTGTCCACGTGTGGTGTTCAATAAGTAATGGGGTTGCCTCAGCACGCATGCATTAACGCTGCAGATCAGCGGAGCTGCTCAATGCACTTCGAACGATGTGACTTTCCCAAGTGCCCTTACAGCTTTTTCCAGCCGGAAGCATCTGGTTTCAAGCTGCATAAATCATTTTTTACGTAGAAATACACACAGACTACCGAGATTATCGAGTGACGATGCCTGAATAGAACCCCGTCTCATGTTCTGCAGACCTACAAGCGAGCTCAATTAGATTCTGTATGTAACCTTACAAAAAACTGATGCAACAAAATTGAGTTAATTTTCGATATGCTTTCCAAGACTTGCTGGTTTTATGTTTTGCAGGTATTGACAGTTCCAGATATTTTATGCAATAGCACGTTCAAACCGGTAAGATGCGCTTTGATCGTTCTCATTTTTTAGAGGAAATTTCTTGTGAAACCCACTGCTTGTTCAGGTGTTGGGATTGCAGAAGTTTCTAGCAGAACTACTTGCTTCAGAGATGATTGGCTGGTCTGTTTGAAAAATATATTCCACAGAAGCTCATTTGAGAGGCATGTTGTCAAAATCCTACTCGGTTTATACAGGTGTTGGGGAAATGCACACCCGCTTGTTATAACTTTCAACATACGAAAGTAACTAAATTGATACCTGAATTTGTTTTCACACTTTTTCTTTTAATCTGTAAGCATGAGGAGAAAAAAATGTAATCAGGAGAAACAAAAGCTCTGGCAAATCTCTTCTCTCTCCCTTTGCCCACTGTGCCACCCACACACCGCCTCATGTCTCTGCTGCTCGGCTTCTCTTCATTCGATGCATTGTTGTGTAAAATGACAACTTGGTGGAAAGGTTTTTCTTCCACTCCGGGCTTATTTTACAGCAAGGTGAGTTTTCATTCCATCACTGGGGTTTTCCCCTGAAAAATAGTCACAGGTTTTGAACAGAAGGAAAAATCTTGTCACCTTTTCCCTAAAGCTGATTCTTGTTTTCCTTTGTGCATCTTTCTCCTATTAGCAAAAGTATGCCAGTGACAGCAACCAATGAAGGCTAAGGAGATTTCTGATTATTTTTTATGTATGATGTTCTTGTTGATCTTGGAAAATTATTTTTAGGTTCTTTCTGAAAAGAAAAGCCTGTAGCCTCAGAAAACACTGCAGTAACTATGACAGACGTGAAGCATGAGCCAAGGAAAAGGGTGTTGTCTACCAAAGGACATGTGGTTCCAACCATGTGTCATTTCTTACCCACATTTAGTATTCACTTGACAACAAAGGATTTGAGGTGGTTTCTGTTTTCCACTCATGGTCTGCTGTTAGGAGATGTGGTTTTAAATCATCAGCAAATAGTTTCTTCCAACAGGGTTTGATCAGGGTTCCTGACCTATCAACAAATAATCAAATAAATTGGTCTAGAGCATGGTCTGAAGTTTTCAAGTAATAGACAGTGGAATTAAATAGTATATGAGAATTACAAAGACAAAGCTACACTAACATACTTCAAAGAAAAGCAATGGTTTAAGGACATTGACACATGAGGGACATTGGAAAAGGCAGAATAGTGCAGATTGGAGGTGCGACTTGATGTTCTCTTTCTATAGGTGATGCACTTGGCCCCATCTTTCAGCCTTTAACCTTGACCAAGATGTCAGTTGAGCTTTTGCGGTGACTAAATGTGCTGTCTTTCATCCTGTCGACTTGGCTAAGAGCTGAAATGCTTAGCTGTGTTTCTCTCCAGGATGAGGCCACTAAAGTAACTACAACTGCTATTACATTTTTAGTTTTCTTGAACCTTGATCAGTGCTGCTTTTCTTGTATGTGGCAGAAAAATCCTGAGAACATTGCCTGGCTCAGCTCTGGTTCTGCTGGAGGTTTCTTCCTGTTAAACTGTTGCTGCATACACGCTCAGTGTGAGGGATTGCTGCAAAGTCAGCAACACAATGCAAGTGAATATCTACATGCTTATCCAGAAGTGAATGCTGCAAGTTTGTGATTCAGTGCAGTCCAACTGCATTATGTGATCCCTGGATCAGTTGAAATGGAAGTATTTTAATTTGTATGGTTGGATTGAAATGACTTTATTTGTGGTGCGTTGAGATGTGTTTGTGAATTTGCACTACCTAAATAAACTAAATCGAATTCAATTGAATCAGTAAATGTGTTTGTCTTTGTTAAGTTGGATCCACAGGGAGTTGTTTCAAGATTTCTTACCCTCTTTAACAAACTTCCCTAAAATTTTTGAGGCTCCTAAAATCTCTTTTTTTTCTTTTTTATCTGAAATCAATGTTGAAAAAATGTAATCTTTTTATCTTGTTTGCCACATTTTTCCTTTTCTACCAAGAGCCCAAAAAGCTAAATTTTGTTAAAGTGGTGGAAGCTGGTTCAAGAATTTGGAACAAACCAATTTCAGCCACAATCTCTGAGCTTATTACAAAAAAGAGTCACAAATATAGATATAACAGGGTGCCAAGCTTGAAGCACTTACTTTCATCTCTGGGTCTCGTAATAATAGGTTACACTTACTTCATCAGACAACATCTTATACTGACACCAAAACGATGGTAATTTTAGAAAATATTTCACTTTCTGCCTCCTTTATACTGCACTGCTTTAATATTGTCAAATGTTGGTACACAATCTTGTTAGGCTCCTATTATGTATGTTCTATTTATGTCATTCATGTGTGGATTACACCCTAAGAGACCTCCTCGTTCTGTTTTTAAAAAGCATTGTTTTCTGGGACTGTCAGTCCATTGCTGTTCACTTTCTTGTGTTTTTCTGCGTTGTAATCCATCCATTTTCTGTACACCCCAGTGGGGTCAGGAGGGGTGCTGGTGCCTATGTCCAGCGAACATTTCGGGTGAGAGGCGGGGTTCACCCTGGACAGGTCGCCAGTCTGTCCCTTGTAATACGTTTCGTTATTTGTATAAACTGTTAAATAAATGGGGCTTTGTAATAGCTGACACCAGTGTTCGACACTGTTCACTAAAAAGTTGATCATAAACGTTAATCATAACCATTACATGAAAATAGTATTGGAAGCTAATGATAAAGCGCTAAATTCAACTATGATGATACCCACATATGCCACCACCAACAGGGTGATATGCGCAAAAATTAATTTGCGCTAAATGTTTTCAAAGTTAGCAAAAACACTAAATATGAACTCCCCTACTTGCGGATTATCAAAAGTGTGCCCACCACTGGGTGACACATTTTTTAAAAAAAGGTTCGAATTGCAAACAAGCTTGAATGACTGTTAACTTTTTCATTTGGAAATCAAAATCGTTTTAGCAATAGTTTGCATTTCAACAACCTTAGTGCAAAGTAGTAGTTTACAACAGCGTCCTTCAAGACACGCCAATAAATTCTGCTTTTAAGGGTTAGTCATGTGCGAGTTATAAAACCCCGCAGTATGGTGCACATTTATCTTGCAACTTTCTATGTGGTGCTTCTGTTTCACACTTTTATTTTTCAATCTGTGCTCGTTTTGGTTCAGACATCAAAACTGTGGTTACCCACAGGGAAACATCCTGATTCTGGTCTGGTATCAAACACACTATTTGTCAAACCTAACTACCAGTTAGAAGGCGTGCTTTTTCCATCTGCACAAAGCCACAGTCTCATGGCTTCTATTTTAGACATCAAATAATGAAGTGTACCAGATGTGTTGAGGAAATTAAGTGAAAAGGGGGGTAGCTTCTGCCACAAGGCGTCCTGCCTAAACATCTCTATGAGGAGCTGATGGTGAGGGAAACCAGGGTTCCTCAAAATTTAGTGCACATAAGTTTTTTATTTTGTGACAAATGGCAACTGTGCAAATAAATGTTATATTTTTAAGTGGCAGATGTTCTTCTACTGTACGGATCAAAAGTTGGTGTATTACGTTTAAAGTATACATGTTAACAGAATATACAAATGGGGAGCAGATGGAGCAAAATGTAAACTTCGTTTTTAAGATGCGACGTTCACAACCATATAGAAGAGCTGTGTTGCAGAAATATGTGCTGGAGAAAAAAGGGTGTGAGGCAGGAGGAGGTTTTAGAACTGTCAGCTAACACTGGGCTCGGCGCAGGCTGTAATCACACTGGTATGACTAAAGCCATTAGTTACCTGTATTGTTCTTTAAAAAGCTCCCAGTATTCCCGGGCCAGCCTCCTTTCAGGCGTGCATGGAGTCCTTAATGTGCCCAAATGTCTTTGCATGCGGCTGAATTCGAGCAGGAACAGAGGGAGCTTATGAGATTTAGATCATGGCTGGAAAGATCTGCCGTTGTGCTGACTTTGAACAAAATCAGGGTAAAAGAAACTGCGGTATTTTAGTACGCAGCTGGACACATGGAGGTACTTATTTACTGTTGTCAGCTGACAGGCTCATAAGTCTTGTTTTAGTGATTTATTTTTATTTGTTAACATCAGCTCAAGGACTTGTGCTGTGTGTGTTGGGAGCAATCACTGGCTACGGCAGATTTTCATTAACGCAACCTAAATTACATAGATGTTAAAAAAATGCCATTAAAAACATTAAATCATCATCAATCACGCCAAACATAGTCACGGCTTTTTCCGTTTTTTTACTTTTTTTTTTTTTAATTCCCTAGCGTTTGTTTTTCCTCATAAACTCATTAATTTGGGAGCATTTGAATTACATACAAAACATTTAGTTGATTAAAACCATATTTAAATTGTTCTGAATTGTAAAAAAAAAAAAAACCCTGAAAGAAGTTTAATTAAAATAAGGGAACAAGAGATCCCAGAGAGAAAGGAAAAAAATAAAAAAGGCAAATTAAGTTTTATATAGTGACCTGGCCTGGTTCTGTCAACATTACCTGGTCTGATGTTTTTCTCACAGGGCCGCCTGCTTTATTAGGAAGTTACTCTTATAAGAAGCAACCTTAACCTGCCCTGTTTCAAACACAGTAGTTTAGAAATGGTTGCTCTTACATGAAAACATGTTTATTCGTATCGAGGACAAAAAAAAAAACTTCAATAATTAAAATATGTTCTGATTGTACATTTAAAGCAAAATAAGTCTGACTTTATCTCGGCTGTGAATATGCAAACTGCCATTCAAGACAAAAAAAAAAATCATACTGCTGGTATAATAATAGTTGTTGATCATTACAGTCATTTTGAATGAACATTTATTATTTAAATTGGCAAAACCAGATGTCAGCAAATTATGAATATTTGGATTAATATCCACTAAATCAAAATGCCGTTTTCTAATATTTTATTCTTTATTTTTAACTCTTCTTCATACGACCGTCTGACATTACTTGTAAATTATTTGAGCTACCTGCTCAGGTAGCCCGGTCTGAACATTTACAAAAATTACAATATTTCTTGCCAGTCGTCTCAGAAACTGAAAAATCACATATTCTAAGCCTTTGTTTCTTGCGATATTCACAGTTATGGTTTACAGATAATGAAAACCCAAATTCAATGTTTCAGAAAAGGAGGATACTGTGACAAAGGTCATTAATAGAAACTCCTGGTGTCACAGCCTAATTGGCTAATTAACTCAAAACACCTGGAAAGGTTTTGTGCTGCTTTACACGGTCTCTCACTCTGGGTCAGTTGGCTACACAATGATGGGGAAGCCTGCTGATTGGACAGATGTCCAGAAGACACCCTTCACATGCAGGGTAAGCCACAAAAGGTAATTACTGAAGAAGCTGGTTGTTCATAGGGTTCTATATCCAAGCATTTTAGCTGAACATTTTGGTAGGTAAAGATGCAACATCAACAAGGAGGACTTACGTTCTTAAGCAAAATCCACTCCAGACCATCCACCACACACACAGACTAGTACCAGACACGGGCTAAAAATGTGGCATTCTCAGTGTCAAGCCATTCCTGAACCAGAGAGATGAGACCTCATCAGAGGCGTCTCATCCAGGTAAGCAGAAAGGGAACTGGACCGTTGAACAATACTCCAGAGTCCTGCTTTTAGATGAAAGTGAAGTTCTACAATATAATTTGGGAATTAAGGTATTTTTGTTTCAAGGATAACCCCTTGAGATATATAATCTCATTTTCAAGGGGGCGGGGGGCCTTACAAAACCTAAGATAAAAGAAGATGAGACGCTGTATTCATTGATGCAGTTAATTCATGCAAGAGGATGTTGCCTAACATACTTTTGAGTGCATAGAAATGTACATGCTTTTCAGAAGCCTGACATTCGTGCTTAAAACATTGTTTTTGATTGGTCCAATGTGATATTCAAATTTTCTGAGACTGCGAATTTTGGGTTTCCTTTACACCTCTAAGTCATAATCATTAA
Source organism: Poecilia reticulata (assembly GCF_904066995.2). Classification (NCBI taxonomy): domain Eukaryota; kingdom Metazoa; phylum Chordata; class Actinopteri; order Cyprinodontiformes; family Poeciliidae; genus Poecilia; species Poecilia reticulata. Next base: position 28,050,939 of record NC_088842.1, read on the forward strand.
AAATGCAAAAATATAAAATATAATAAAAGCGTGAAATACTTTACTCGAATTCGGTTGGTTTGCAATTTTCTTTTTTTTTTTTTTTTTTTTAGAAAACAAGAGAAAGAGAAGAAAAAAAGCCCAATCTTGGATGAGAACCAGCACTAATATTAAGAGAATTCTCCAGAGTGCTGTCGGCACTCAGATCTTAACACGCAGAAAACGGAGCATGACTGGTAAGACTGTTTCAGAGATGAATCATTGATCTATGGTTCTCTTCCTTATTTTCAGAGGAATTGGCAGTGAAAGATATTGACGAGCATCATCGGCATTTAAATGACAAAACAAGCGTGTTTCTCTGAATTTCGCTGAGGCAGCAGGGAGGAGCGGGGAGGCAAATCGTAACTCGGGGATTCTGTCCTGCTGTTAAGCACTAAGACTCACCATCCAGTGAGGATTGGAAGGAAAACCCGGCTTGTCTCCAAACTTGTTAAACACATAAACGGTGTTAACATGCTTTGTTCCATTGCACAGCCCCCCACCCTGTGCCTACACCTCCACACACCCCTCCTCCAACCCTATATCCAAACACTCCCCCTTTTCAAAGTTGAGTAAACCTGCCGAGAAGCGAGCGGAGGAAGCTTAGCCCTGATTTCAGTGCGGTGGAGGAGCCAGAGGGCCCAGGGGACACTCAGGTTACCAGCATTGAATCCTGCAGTATTAGCAGGGCACGGGGAAATAACAACCTGCCATCTGGAACCTATGTTAAAGCCATCCTAGCCTTGCAGCATTCAATCACACTGACCTCAATTAAGTGTTATTTGTTTAGTATTTATATTCTCTTCTCCCATTGCCTGCAGAGCTTTCTGTTCCTTGTTGTATCGGATGCCTTAACGTGCTTTGTCAGATCCCTAGTGATAGGGTTTAGATTTTGTTAGGGGGTCTCCTATTCCTTATGAGGTTTTTATTAAACTTAAAGCTATTGTACATTTGAAGAGGTCTGAGGAAGAGAGCACCTTAAGTGCAGCACATAAAGGCTGCCTTTGTTTGAGTGACATTGGATAGTTTGGTAGATTAAAATTTGAGTTTTTGTTTTTTTTCGTTTTTCCTCATGACTCAACATTGCTTTTTTTTGACCCCACTTAAACAGGAGACAATGACTGCACTTAACTAGGTCGTCCTTCTTTTGAACCTTGACGCTCCACACTTGCTCTAAAGGTGAGCGTTATTTTGCTGTTTCTCATTTTTGCCGTACAAAAGGTTGATGAATATATTTTCATATACTGGATGTAAATGTTTTTAGATTTGGTTTGCTTTACTTTTTTTAATTAAAGCTGGTGGAGGTAATGTTTATTAAAGAACAATTATGTTTTTTTTTTTTTTACATATTGTCACCTTTCTAAAATAATGCTCTTAGTTTGTCTAAAGAGATTTTTGCCAAAAAGTAGTGACCTCTTTCTTTCCAAAAGATGTTCTAGGCAAAAAAAAAAAATCACTTTTGAGGAAAAATAAACTAATTTACTAGACTATTGTAGGAAGACCATTATTGATCAGTGCATACTTAAAAGTGAACAATACCAAGACCCTCATCCTGGTTGTGATTGTTTTCTTTTCTGACAAAGCTGTGTATTTCTGCAGATGGCAATAGGACCACAAGGAAGAGGCAGACGATATAATTTTTATTATAATCATCTCTAAAACTGTCAGGACATAGTGACAGTTTTAACACATGTGTAGAACACACTTTTATAAAACTTCCATACTACAGTGTAGTATGAATCAGGAACCTGTGTTCCAGATAGGTTCTTAAAACCTTTTTTTACTGTTAATTTGCTTGGAATTTGAAACATTAGCTTCACAAAAATTGTAAGGATGAAGAAGTCAGACATCTAATAGCTACTTTTTGATCACTCATTAAATAAAATCTGTTTTGCAAAATGTTTATAATTTTAACATAAAATCAGATTTTTCCTCAGAAACATCCCAAATTGACAGAACTCTCTGTCTCTGCATCACTGAACAAGTGCAGCAAAATCCTCGTGGTTGTGGAGTAGAGGTATTTCTACGAAATTTAAAAAAAACTGAAAAGAACTAAAGAATATTGCTTCCGGCTTCCTCCCAGAGTCCAAAAATATGACTGAGTTAATTAGTCTCTCTAAATTGCCCTAAAGTATCGGTGTGTGTGTGTGTGCGTGCGTGCGTGCGTGCGTGTGTGCGCGCGCCCGCGGTTGTTTGTCCTGTGTTGCCTTGTGATTGACTGACGACTTGTTCAAAGTCTGCTGGAGATAGGCACCAGCCCTCACATTACTCTTGGATTTATCCATTTATTAGATGGATGGATCGATTGAATTATAAAATGAATAACATGTCCAACCTAATATTGAGGGGAAAAAGCACTGATTTACTACTATGCTTTAGGTTGTTAAATCATTCATTCATTTATTGCAACAGTACTGAAGCCTTAAGCAACTTCCTGTCACTGATCATTAAACATTTAAACATCAGTCTGTATGTTTGAATTTCCTGTAGAATATTTGGATTAATATTTTAATTGTGAGATTGTCAAATGTGTCTAGAATTGGCTAAAGCCAGCCATACCTTCCCCCCAGCAGCTATCTGGAAGGAGTTCAGCAGCAATGAACGTCTTTTTGCTTGGACTGGAGTTGAATCGCTGCAGTTATTACGTTAAACAAATCAAATCTGCCTGCAACCAACATCAGGTGGCTTAAGAAGCGTAAGTAGAAGAAGTGCATTCCTAAAACAAATTGAACAGTTTGACCCTGCTGGTGTTGCTTTCTCTTTAGAATCTTTCACAAGTTTATCGCACATTTTTTAACGATTGTTTCTTCTCTGCTTGCATTCAGTCTTGCTTGTAGAAGCATTTTTGTGACAGAAATGGGGATATAGATGACTGTGGGGAAAAACGACAGACGTATGTGTCGTTTGTCTGTCTGTTGTTTGTTGTTTGACTCCAAACCTGCGGATTCACAAAGGCAAGTATATCCCTGTTGGACCCGAGTCGTCTTCACTCACACTTCGTCTACGCTGGTGCTCCAGACGGTGCATATCTAGTGCTTAGACACGATGCATTTGTTTTAGTTTTCGACTGGCCAAGCACAAAATCAGCAGAGTAATTGGTGTATTGTATTTGAAATGAAGACTGAAAGTTGGCACAGAATTTACACCAGTATAAATCACTACACATTGAATGTTTTGCTTTTTAAAGAATTTGTCAGAGGTTTTACTTCTAAAGTACGCCAACAACTCTGTATTATATTTATTTTTTACAATCTGCCTGGTGGTCAGTACTTGCGTTTTAAACCCATCATGGGACAACTGGACGATCGGTTTTCAATAGCCGTGTTACCCTCATAGTTATTGCACTTTGAGAAAAAAAAAGTCAATTTTTATAGTAGTAGATTCATTCCCCTTAACTATGTAGAAATTCGACATGGTATCACCAGCAGCAGTAGCTGGATTCGCATCAGGTTTTGCTGAGGTTGGCAGCATTTAAACTAGGATGCCCAGAGGGACGTTTCTGTCCATCTCATTCTTTAATAATAGTAATAAAGTCTTACCTCTGACTCAACTTTGATTTGCTGTTTGATGCAAGTCTGTTTCTAATGAATTGACATTTCAATGTTTAACATTTAAAGAAAATAAACCTTAAATCTAAAACTGTTAAAAATGTGCATGTCTCTTTAAATGACATGACAATTAAAATAAAAATTGCAACCTCTATGCTCATTGTGGTTACTTAAGCAACAGCAACATCTCTTTGGTCCAAAACGCCATAAAAAGGCTCAATTAATTGTATTTTGTAACAAAACTTATCCTCTCTACCTGCTGCAGTGTCACATAACAAAAAACTTTTACATGAGGGTTTAAATTCTTGAGTTTAGCTGCTGCAGTTTTTCTTTATTTCTTTTTACAAAAATCCTATCTGCACCTTTGGTAATGAATTAATGAGTCTGTTGACAAGTGTGGCGGCGGCGGGACGGGGTGGCTCTCAGTGAGGCGTGCGTTCAGCAACAGAAGACGGGAACGCAACATGAGACTTTACATTTCAGTTTACGAATAATGACCACTCTATTCATCAAATGCACCCCCACGGCTAAAAGATGTGAGAAGTGTACATTACACACCTTGTGCTAAAATGGTGATATTTACCAGAGAAAAAAAACTGTCTAGCTTGGAAATAACCTGAATTAAAACAACAGTTTTATTCATAAAACCTGATAAAAAAAAACAATCTTGTCATGATTTAACCTCGGAGTAATTTAGGAAGCATTTCATGTGATAGAGCAAGAAAATAAAAGAATAAAATAAAAGAAATAGTTTTTAAGATTTTTTCTTGTATAAACCAAAAACTATAAAGGGTGATTTTATTTAGTGGTTTCAGAATAAAGACGACTAACTACAAAGCGAGAACTATTTTGCATCAGGGTGTCAACATTAGTTTGAGAGCAAGTTTGACAGAAAATTTGAGAAAGTTTGAAAAAATATCTTTTGAGAAATATAGAATCACTTTTTTGTAAAAAGTGATTCTACATATTATTCACTCAAGTGAGGCTGAATACATCATCACATTTTTGCGTTTCTGTTTGTAAAAAATAAGTTATTAAGTTACTTACTGTTTTGTGTTGGATTATCAAATAAAACTTGGAACAAATTGTAAAACATATTTCAAAGAATACTTTTGTGAGGCTTTGTAAACGAGAATTAAAATCAGAGTTAGCAGAAGAAAACAACTGAATGATGATTAATCTTTTCTGTACTGCATGAATTGCCATAAATTACTTTGTTTCTTTGCAACTACTTCCAGCCATATGCATAATGTTTTTGTAAGGTTTAATCATTCAGATTTCCAGGTTTTATGCTTTTCAGGTTTAATTCTTCCTCCCTCGTGAGAATAACATTTTGGCTCCAGAGGTTTCTTTTCCTTCTCTTTATGCAAGCAAAATATGCAAAAACTGGAAAAATGGAAAGATGGAGCCTATTAGGAAGGAATGAAATAGCTTTTTAAAAGCCATGCTGATAAACTGGTGGGGAAATTGGTAAAAGCTTTAACCCTTAAAACAGTTGACATCGTTTCTCTTTTCCTTTCTTCTCTTTAATTTTTTATTCATTCCCTTGTGAGTGGTTTTAATTTTTTTGTACACCACGGTACCAACATCTCACCGTGAAGTATAAAAAAAAAAAAAAAAAAACATTTCAAATTCTCACACTTATTTTGCAGCCTTCTGTGATGATTGAACGTTGGTCTGAAGTTTGGCTTTGGTGTGTACCGCACTATCAGCATGTCACAGGGCTAGTTGCTTTCTACAGATATCCGGTAGATAAAAGCTGCAGAACTGGGACTCTGAGCCCTCTGCTAAATGTCCCCCAGCATCAGTGACAGGCATCGACAGGAGAGGATGCCTTCAATGCCCACCAAGTCACATGTCAGAGCTCTTCCCAATCGGCTGTTAAAGGTTCTGTTGGGGTCATTTTGTGTCATTTTGTTTAGTTTGCAGTGCAAAGTACCACAGCTAGGAATTGTTTTCATTCAGACACATTGGAGGGTATTCAAGTATGAATACCTCCTTAAAGATTTGCCATTCAAATCAGATCTTTGACTAGGCCTTTCCTAAAAGGCCATGTAGCTTATTTTTTTAAGCCATTCAGAGGTGATCGTCTTGGTGTGTTTTTCGGATCACTGTCCTTTCACGTGCTTAAGCGTAACGTTACTGACTGGTGTTTTAAACAAAATTACATACATTTTACAGCAGAACCAATGACCCTGATTGTTAGGTGGTTTAAATAATGTTCGGTCTCTTTTTGTGAGATTCGGGATGAGGAGTTGATGGGGATACACAGATATGAAAGTTAACTTTTTCCTTTAACAAAGGAAATCATCTTTTGAAAAAATGCAATTTGCATTTACTGTTTTTATTTTGAAAATGTACTTGATGCTCTAGAACGGAGACTAAAAGAGGAAGAAAAAAAACATTAAAATTGTATTTGGGGCAAATACTTCCTGATGGCAAAGTATGTGTAAAATCCCTACAAATCAAATTGTTTGAAATATTTATAAAATGTGAATCCAATATAAAAACCCACCTACAATTCCAGGATTCTAAACCATTTAAACCAAGTTAAAGATAATATTTAATATCATCTCCCTCTGTTTTGTTAGTAACTTAGAAACTTGAATTTTTAAACCCTGAAAGCTGGCTTTCCAAGTCTGGGTTTGGTTAATAGCTTCATTAGACTGCATGGCATGAGTTAAGTGTAGCTGCATGCATGCGCGGAGCACAGAATGATGTGTTAATTCTGGGTAATTTATTACCCCTGGTGTCGCCGGGCGAGGCGCCGCTGACAGATTCTGTCTCCCTGGGATCACCCTCAGCCAGGCTTCCATGGGCATTACCTGCTTAGCAGTGACTCTTGCATGTGGAGCTCACATCCGCTGATGCAAGTATGATGTAAAACCCTCAGTGCAGGAAAACAACAGCGAGGAGACACACGGTGAACATTTTATCCGGCTGGTAGTCTTTGAAGGTAGAGAGCTAAAAGCATACCTGTGGAGAGGAAGAAGAAGATCAAATTCAGCATCACCGTTATAGGCATTTGCTTGGCCCTCATATGGTTTTTATTTATGGAAGTATCCTTTTCTGTCTAAGCCAAACTCTGATTAGATCAGTGTTGCTGATTATGGCCTAGAGCTAGAGATCAATCCTAATTTACTGGGAGAATTAAATTTATATATAGGAGGATGCAATGCCCTACCCTGATGGAGGAAAGGTCATTTTCTCCCATATGTGTGAACAATCAAAGAGGGAAACTAAAAGAAGACGAACCAAGCCTTTAGTTAAAAAAAATCTATGTCTGAATAAAATGTAAATGTAAAATTTTTTCCACATTTGATTATGCCACAATCAGACTTTATTTTATTTTATGCCCTTAATTCATATAGAGCATGGCAGTTAGCCATCTAGTCAAAATCAGCAACAGAGGTAGCAGTATTCATAGACTGTAAAATTGGAGCCGTTAATGAAAGGTCTATTACAAAGAAGCACTTCCTGAAGCGCAACCCTGTGTGGTAGATCTGCAATAAATTTCACCCCATTGAAGTCAATGTGTCATTGACACATGGCGGGTATCAACATGGTTGAATTTAGAGCTTCAACCGTGCTAAATACCATGTGTAATATTAGCAGAACTAATGTTTATGAGTAGTGTTTTAGGGTAGCGGAGTCCTCCACTGGAAAACGTCATCCTCAAGAGGAAACGTTGTAGTGGCAGAGCTGTTTGGATATACAGCCAGAGCAAAAATAAAATGGTTTAGATCAAAGCAAAGTCGAGCGTCATAATGACTTAGCCAATGTCCATAACTAAAACCAAGTGAGAATTTGTCAAACCACACAGCTTGAGCTGTTTTGCTCAGAAGAAATATTGAAAATTTCACTCACTGAAAGTGGAAAGCTGGTAGAAACCATTCTCCAAAAGTCTGGTTGCAACATGCTACTTAACATAAAGTTAAGTGGTATGACTGCAGGGTGCTGTGGGTGTATTCATATGGTTCTCTGCATGTTTCAGCTCTGTCTATTGTTAAGCCACTGCGATCAGATGGTGCAGACCCTCTGGTACCTTGGAGACATGGGGATTGTGCAGGTAAACATAGGACTGCTAAGATATCCATCAGCCATTTCATATCATAATCGGTCAGAGACAAATCAGCATAAACCAACACTACCCCGGGACGATCCTCCCAAGGACCTTTGTCTGAACTGTCACGATAGTGTGATATCTTTATTTCATTGTCTGAGAACGGGGATTTTTTTTTTTGTATTGCAATGTTATGAAGCTGACGAAAACAAGTCCATTGTGTTTACAGCGGTCCACTGCAGCAGCCACGCCTTCTCCAAACAGTGGATCTTTATAGTCGGAGCTGTCATCTGGTGGCTGATGAAGCTAGAGAGTGATTAGCCACACCCAGGGGCTGTTGAGAAGGGAAATGTGGGAGGTGTGTGGCTGTCAAAGCAGGGAAGGCAGAGATGACTCAGTTGAGCACTTAGAGTAAGACCATTTTCATGCAGCGATGCTTCTTCTGGCTTTGCTGCGTGTGCTGATTTTTTATTTTATTTTTTTTACTGTTGATATTGAACATCCGCTGGTTTTATTGTCTCACTGCGGCCGCGTCTGCTGTTTGCGGTGCATCAGGTTATCGTGGATCACATGTCCATATATATATATATATATATATGTGTGTGTGTGTGTGTGTGTCCATTGAAGCCAGGAATGGCTGCTGGTTCATTTTGCAAAGTGCAGCAAACATCCATATTATTGCTGTTGTGAGGAAACTTAATTACTCCAGTTTATGTGATTGATTGACGCTTTCACTATGTGCTGCTCTTCCTACTGAACAGTTGGAAGCACTTTGATCAGGAAGTCAATTGTGTTATGTAGAAAAGTGTTAGTCTGAGGTTTATATACAGGCTAACACATAAACTAACACAGGAACTTTAATCCTTTTTTAATTTTCTGCTTTTAATGGTTTATTTGTATGGAGAGCCAAAAGGAACAAAATTAAATATGTCAATGCATCATTAATTAAATGCACCATGGCATAAATAAATGTTTAATTATTTTTTTAAATACACAACAAATTTATTAAATATGGATTTAAATCATTAAAATGCAAACTCATAATAGCTGATGCAGATGATTGATTAGATGTGCATGTAATTATTTTATGGTTCCTTCTCCTATGGTGTCCACATGAAATAATTTTATCTGTCAAACTCATGTTGAGGGGCGGGGTTATGGGCGGAGCTTTCACTGATTTGTTGAACTCCACTAGTCTAACCTGATTCTTTGAAATTCTTGTAATGGAGAATTTTCTTAATAATTTCCAGAAGACGCTAGGAGAGATTTTAAAGTTATGAGACGACACAGAAGCAGGAAATTGTCATCCAGGTTACGTGGTCGATCAAGTCAAAAAATTGTGGAGTTCAACAGGTCAGTGTTAGCCTCGCCCCTCAACTTTGATGCTTAAGTTTGACAAATTATTTCATTGTGATCCTGCAGGAACAATGAAATAACAATTTTTTTAGTCATATTCATCGGCTATTGTAGGTTTGCATTTCAATATTTTAATTTCATATTTAATCTACTAAATAAATGATTTAAGCAGTTAAGCATATATCTATTTCATGGTACATCAAATGAATGATTTAATTATGTATTTATTCATTTATTTTTTCTCTTTTGACTCACCATATATTTGAACCATTTATTTTAAGGGTACAATATTCAGACAATTTAAATGAGATTTAAATAACAAGAGCTGGGCGCACACTAAGTCTGCACAATATACCGCAAATCCATCCTTATTGCATCATTACCGCGTATCACCAAGAGCTGCCTGGACTGCAATTAGCTAGGTTAGCTAATTATTTAGTACAATGCATACACGCTCCTTTTGCCTGTAATATATTCAATGGAGCTTGTTTAATGCAGCATAAAAAGCTTTAAAAGGTGAAGTGGTTGTCAATAAAACCTTGTTAATATGGAAATATGGATTTTCTTTTTTTACAGTAGCTAGATGGGACCACTCATTATGTGGAGTCTACGTTTGCTATGAATCCAAAGCAGTGAGACATTCACGCTTTTAAATGATTTATTTAGTGCAAGTCATATAATTCCAGCAACATTTACTGATATCCTTGCAAATCACAAGTTTCTAAAAAATGTTCAGCCCTACCTTACAAACTTCAAGTTAGCTTTCTGTTTGCCCTACTGATTCCAATTTCAGTTTTGATGTGTATTTGGGATCATTGATGTGGTGGCACACCCATCCAAGTTGCAACTATTTGACACACACCTTCAGGTGAAGAAAACTTTGATCAGGAGCAGTTCAGGAACCAGAAATGTTTAAGCCTGTTCTAAACTGAAAGCCACTAGCCTTAAACTGACCAACTATTAGCTGCTGGAAAGCACTGACCTCAGCTGTACTGAAAAAGTATGAACTAAGCTTAAACATTTGCGACCATGGCAGAAAAACTTTAAAAAAGAATGTTGCCAAAGTGCAATCTGCACAGATCGGCAGCAGTTTACACATGCCTGAGTGTGTGTGTATGATTTTGACTCTTTGTGAATTAGCTTACTTTTGCCAATAATGGGGGTTTCCACACCTGATGGTTCAGTAGATTCGGTTCTACTGGGGACAAACGTTCAACATTTATTACATTTTTAACTGGTGTGGTTCACTTTCCCATTGCACTGTGACTAACAAACCGTCTCAGAGTTCAATTCACTCCTCCCTAAACAAACTGGATTTTACAGACAAAGGAACCAGAGTTCAATTAAACCAGTGTCAAAATTCATCCTATATTCTAATTCAAACGAGTTTTGAGTTTTGATAAAATAAGTAATCATGCCATGTAAAGACAATGGTAATCTGTGTCTTTTTTTTTTTTAGTCTTAAATTAGCTAAAAAGTAAAATAAATAAAATACAAAAAACACGGTGCAACCCGTCCAAATCTTATAAATAGCTAAAGCCAGAGGCAGAGTTGTAACCCCCAGTGGCTCCTGAGGGCAACACTGTGGACCACTTCAACGGAAGGGGATGGCATTTGACAATCCCACAGGCTATGGTGGGTCGCAGCTTCTGATAAGCAGACTTTCTGAGAAAAATACTTTATTATTTCTGGCTGGGCTGTAAGAGTCGGCCTCACACAGCAGGACCGGGAGTGAGCTGCCAGCAGCTCGGCAGACTGGTAGCATGAATCGCCGTCTCTTGGTTTGTTTTTGTTAGTTGGTGCTCCTGGGAGTTTCTTTTCAGACATTGTGGTCAGTAAGCATTTTTCTATTTTTATGTTTTTTGCAGCATTTCTTTCAGTAAAATTCTCACCGACTTGCACGGCTATATCACAGCCAATCAAGCTGATATCTACTCCCACCAACAATGCATTCGTCTTTAAAGTTTCAGCAGCATGGATCCAGTTGTGCGAGTCTCAGATGCTTGCAGTCCACTTCTTCAGTCGAGTTCTACTTGAGTTATCCTGAGACAATCTCCTGCATCCCGTTGAGAGGGGAGTGTAATTGGTATCCAGCAGTTCAAGAGTAGTGTCTTTGCAGGGAGTTCTTCCACTGAGGGCTGCTGCTTAAAAGCAGCATGGTGAAATGTACCTCTTAAACTGGAAAAAGCATGCACCTGGTGACTAATTTGGAAATGCATGACTCTTGTTACACGATTTTAAACCAATAACAATTGCTTGCAATTGCCAGTGTGCTGCACGTTGTGTACTGCGAATGCAAGCATGAACAGCAAAGAGATCCCTCTGATCCCTGGAAATGAGGAAGTGAAGTGATTTGAAGGATTATTTGCATATTGGATGAGGATGTGCAATCCAAATAAAAATGGTCGCTGGAGAGAAATATGGGATAGATTTGGATGCTACAAGTCAAACTAAATCTGATTACATTTATTTGACTTTTTCTGGCTTGCTTATTTTCTTCTACGTAAGCGTTTTAAAGGATTTTACTTTGAACAGCATTGATGGGATCTTCTATTGTATTAAAAAAGATAGGCACCATTTTTGGATTCTCTTAATTTGTAAGGTCAGGCCATGTCATTGCGGTGGCTCATTTTGTTTTGTCTTTTTACCCAGTAGAAATAATGCTTAGTTATACTTTTAAAATGCATTAGCAATTGATTTACCATCTGCAGCAGTGTTGTATTTAATTTAGGAAACCTTTTCTTGAGATGCCAGGGAAAGTATTGGATTGATCCAGTGTTTTCGTGGTTGTTTAAAGCCTGAAGTAAAACGGCGCATGCCCTCCCCCACGTGTTACTTCCACTGCCAGACAACTGTCTGAAAAAAAGATTCCTTTGCCTATAAAACATATTCAGCTGTTTGAAAATATTTCCAATTAAGAAAAACGATACTCATAAGCTACTAACCCATTGTCAGGCCTCATTCTCGCTGGGTAATGTCTGGTTTGAGCTGTTTGTGTCTCCATTGCAGTGTGTGCCTCACTGCTGTGGGCACGGATATGGGCAGAAACGTGGGCAGGACGAGCGAGTGCCGCAGCTGTGGTCGACACGCCGATGTTTTCAGCGACACTCGCTAATGGAGAACCGCACGGTTGTGGTTTAAATGGACTCAAATCAACCCTGCTACGTTGTATTTTGTCTTGTAGAAATTTATTTCTGGCCCAAACTGAAAGAAAACAATTCAGATTAGCTAATCACTTTGTGGCATTTTACTTTTTTACACATGAAATTTTTTTGTTTGTCAAATTCAGAAGTAGTTTTAACGTAAACCTTCGTATTTTATTTATTTTTTTACATGATTCAAGTGTAGCAACCTGTCCTTACTGTTTAAAGAAACTTAGATAAGTGTTGCCATAACGACCAATTCCCCATTCAGGACAAACAAAGCATTTAATTTTAATGAAATCACATTGAACTCAATTAAATTGAATTGAATTACATCTGCATGATACATGGAATCCAGACTGGACTGGGGATGTAACAGTGAAATTGTCTATAGTACGAGTGGGAAACTATGTTTCAGGAGTTAATGTTTTTACTTAACCGTAATGTTAGAGGTAAAAGATCGCGTTTACCAGCTAATGCGGCCTACAAACAAAAGTAATTTATTTTGATATTCTTGCAAAAGTCAGCAGCAGGGAATCCGTTTGTCAGCAGCATAATAAAAACAACAGAGCAAATAGACTTTCATGTCATAACAGATGCCGCTGTTATTTTTATAAAGTAGAATGTTTCAGGGCTGCGTGCGTAATGTACTGGACCTATTCTTCTCTATTATGTTGGGGGTTGATCTCAGGGTTGTTGCAGTAAGAATAGTTTATCTTTTTTTGCACTACCAAAGAAACAGTCCTGAAGCCATGGAAACTGCACTTAAAATATTTTTGTTCGCCACATCATTTATTTGCGGTGTTTGAGTCTCAGACCTTCCTCAGGCTACTGCTGTGAACCTCAAATATATATAACAGCGACTTTGACAGTTGCAAGTTTACAGTAGGTTGATTATTGCTTAGCTGGTATTAGGTTTGGTTTCCCTGCAGGCCAAACCATAAATCAAATTCATGTCTTGCCTTTGCAGGATAATGAGCAGTAGTTGCAGACTAATGAGAGGCAGGTCACCAGCAGAGTACTTGTCGAAAGACCCTCTTTTAAACCTGTGTGAACTTTATTTCTTTTCTTGATTGTTCCTAACCTTACGACTACCTATTACTTATTTCCATTAAGTCAGGTTGGGCTGTGTAACCCTGGATCAATCCTTATGAGCTGCATTTTGCCAAGGTCAGCAGTGTTCATTATTGCAGAAAGTGAATAAACGGTGGGCTTCTCCCTGTTGCTTACCAGGCTGGTTTGAAAACATTATTCCCTTTCTGTGCTGCTGCTGTCAGGACTAAACCTTGAATTGCTTGGAGTGATTAGTAGCAGGGAGCGTGCTGCAGCGATGGTCCCAGGCTACTTTTGTTTATGTTGAGGCTTTTACGCATTCTGTTTAATGCGCTTGCGGGGCTCGCTTTTGATCCCGGAAGGAGGCTGCTGAGATACCCCTTCGCCGTCGTTCCCCATCTCCCCCCCCTGCTTGCATAAGCGCTACCAAATTCAGTTCTGTCTGACAAGCCGTTTAACCACCCCCACCACCTCTGCCCAAGTCTTTCTTCCCCTCTATTGAAAACACACCTTTCTGTTGACTGAGGAAGCTTTTCTATAGAGCTGAGGCATGTGAAAATCTTTCAGAAAAGGAGTAAGTGCTGCCTGTTTGGAGCATTCTTTGCTTTCAATAGATGTTGTAGACAATGCTCTTGATATCTGCCCAAATTTCTTGCAAGCATGTCTAGAAGTAGGCATGGGGTGATATGAGATTCTCACGGTGGGTAAAAATGCCACGGTTTCACGGTAATTACACGGGAACGTAAAAAAATGTTGCTGTTGCTAAAATCGTTAAAAAAAAAATAAAATAAAAAAAGCGGTTGATCATCAATTGACATTTCACCATTTTTAAAGCGGGTGAACCACGAGTAAACTTGAGCTTGACACATAGCGTCATCCTTGTAAGCAGTCTTCAACATTTGAACAGTTTACGATGCTTTTTTCCTGAGCAGGAAGCAAAGCTTCACAGCCGCCCGCTGGTCATAAAACTTCTCCATGAAGAAAAACGACGGCTGGACATAAGAGCTCTTCCAAGAAAATTCACTGCGGGTAGACGAAACCTTCCACATCAACGCTGCTTGGCACACTGACTGAGAAGGCGTGGTTGAACAAATAACTAGCGGCACTAGTTATATTTTGTAATATCTTGTATGATTGAAACTTATTTCTAAAACTAATATTTGAACATCTTGTAAGTCTAGCTGTTCTTTTCAATTAATCTTTATCTCCTGAACAATATTGTGACATTGTTTTGGTGTTGTGCTGATAAGATTTTTAGAAAGAGAAATGCACCGATCAGGCTTTTTCTTGCCAATACTATTATACGGCTTTCTTTTAGTCTTTCAATTAATTTTTATTTTAAGGATTTTGCCACACAAAAAAGAAAAAAAATGTTCTTCAAGATGTATTTCTAAACCAAGCTGAAAAAGAAAAAAACTAAAGTAATAAACAGCAAATCTTTATTAGATTTTTGTTAAACAAAAATAAGTGCATAAAGGTGTATGCTGGTGGTTGGAGGGATTACGGATTAAAAAGGTTGCGAGTTTTGATACACTTAAAAATCTCCCTCATATTTTGCCTGTACGTCACTAAATAAAAAAAAAATGGTTCAGTTTCATTTGATTGGTGGATCTCTATCTTCAAGCTGCTATTACTCAGGTCATCTCCTCCCATAATGAGCCTACAGCTGGCTGCTGATAGGAAATGCTTCGGTAGCTATAGCTATTTTTTTTTTTTGCTTAGTTTTTGTTTAGCAAACAAACACTCACTAGCTTCCCCTAAAATAATTCTTGTGAAAAAAATTCTAAAGCACTAATTTACTTGCTTGTTTTGTAAACTTACATTTGAATAAAGTTCAACATCTGTATTGACGTTTTGCTAATCCACTGTTAAAAATTCTTAAATTAGACTTGTCATTGACACACGGTGTCAACATGGTTGAATTTAGCATTTTAGCGCATTTGCAATAGCTTCTGCTAAATAACGTGCTGGTGTAGTGCTTCAACTTTAGCAGAACTAATGTGTATGATTAGTGCTTTAAATTTAGCACGGCTAACTTCTTAGCTATTGGTATTTTTAGGTTTAAGGCATTCCTGTCTCTGATTATTGCACAATTTATTAGGCTATGGACATGTTAAAGCATTATTACTGTTTAATTTATTATGTTTTTTTTTTTAATTTATCCTATTTCCTGTCAACAATGACCAAATGTATAGCAGGTTTTGGTGAAGCTGAGCTGCCTGATCCACTATGGTTGACTTTTGGCAAGAGGTGTCCTATCACCTGAAAATGACTTTTCTCACCAGGCCGTGCAAAACACCAGGTGGGATATGGAGAACCTCTGACATGCTTCTCACATTGTCATCTAACTAAAAAGACTTCAAACTTTTATATCTTTTTGCTTCTTTGGATTTTATAGACTAAAACTGGCAGTGTATGAAGCTGGAGCTCCAGCAGCCAGACAACAGTCAGCTGCTTAAGACATTCTGCATGCTAATTAGAGTTGTAAAACAAATTGATCATACTTTGATTGATAGATCTTTTACAGGTTTTCTTGCCATGACAGCCAAACTTGTTTTTCTTGCTAGTGTAGGTCAGTTTAGGAATATTCAGTGTAGTTACCGGGAAAGAGTCTTAAGATCTTGGTGAACACTTACTAATTTGTTTGTCAAGTCAAAAAATGACAATAGATGTAATAAAATATGAAAATCGTTCACATTTCTATCATTTTGCTGGCTAATCTCTTTAATATTTAATGGCATATCAGCTGTCATTTTTGTAAAATCATCGCGAGTCACAAATAACTAGTTAATTTCACACACAAGCGACTACTAATCACTTGGATTGCTCACACATTGTCCATGTGCATCTCTGTGTCTGTCGTCTGTGTCGCCTGAATATGTCAGCGTTTAGTCCTGCTTTCTGCTAAGAAGAATCTCCAACATTACAGGGAAACAAAGGTTGCACAGAGAGCGGAAGCTAGATTTATATTCAGCACCAGCTCTGAATAGCAATTCTCAGCACACTGCTAATTGTTTGATGGATAGTGCGGGGCCATTTGCATTTATATCGGACCACAAAACACATCCCGCCTATTTAGATCCCATATTTAACTTCTGACACTATAGCAATGGTCACAACTGCCCGGCTAAAGTCTCAGGAAGTGTTTTTAACAAAGGGTGCCACTGTTTATCCTGCAGGTGGTGTCTTTAAGGGGTTGGTGTGAGGGATGTTCTTTTGTGTAAGGAAGCAGAGATGTCTTCATTTTGCAGCAGATGCTTTTGAAGCGTTGATTATTCAGGTTAAGTATGAGGTTATCCTAATTTTTAGCACACTTTTGAGGTCGGTATGATTGGGAAGCTAACACATCTACATTATTTGTGCTAAAATCTCACTTATTTGGGTACAAAGTGGCTCGAATGTAGAGGCTCGTACCAATGTTAGTTCCAGTATATTCTGTATCCTTAATCTTTTTGTTACTGACTTTTTTTTTTTTTTTTACATGGATGTAATAAAAAAAGTAATCACAAAATTCATAGTCATAAATTTGCAGGTACTTCTCAATAAATAAAAAATTATTATTTTTTTTTTCCCTTTCTGTAATTTAATTTAACCATAAGACTTACACATATATTGATAAACAGAGAGATACATTGTTTTGTGCTAATTCTACATTTAAACGGATGAAAACCCCAAAGTTTGGATTCTTCATGGTGGAAACAGTCATGGGAAAGTCTGCTGTCCTTACAGTCAGGCACTCTCTCTCAGATTTTATTGTCTGAAAGTTTTTATTTGTATTTGAGAGAAATGCCACTTGTCAACTGTGGGCGTCCAGCAGTAGAGACACACTGATTATATTTTATTTCTTGCCAAAAAAGTGTCCTATGAGTAAAAACCCCAGAAATGATGGCTTGAGTTAAAAGAAAGCAGAACCCTTTAAATATTGTCCACATTTAGCTGTCCAGTGTGGCTGTTAAAAACTGCAGGTTTTTATCACAATTGCACTACAAGGGCAGAGTAGTTTATGGGCAGTTTCCTTTCTTTTGAAACTGTCAGTACTTTAGTTTCTTTGCTGCTGCAGCTGAAGTTCTGTCTTCTGTCCAAGGTGTTAATCCAGATATATATATATATATATATATATATATATATATATATATATATATATATATATATATATATATATATATATATATATATATATTTACTTAACACAGCAGGCCAGGTCCAACCCAGCATAAAAAAACAACCACGGACACCAGGTAGACTTTCTAACCTGCTGAAATTTTAACCTTAACTATAGATTTTAGACTCTAATCGACCTGCTCTAAACGATTAGCTTGGAGGAGACGTTAAAGGAAATTTCCCCAAGGATTGAAGGCTCTCAGTTTTTATAATGTTTAAATGTGCTCCCCTTCCTGCGAATATGCATTTCAGCAGCACCACTGTGACCGATTGATTTCACTCTGGTTCTTCCTGCAACACTTTTTATTTGTTGGACCACATCCCTCCTCTGCAGAGCTCACAGCTGCAACACATTTCCTTTTTACATCCTCAGACAAACCATAATCTACCCTGGTGCAGATAATGAAATTGAAAAAGGTGGAGTCTGCAATTGCTTTAAGGAGAAAAACAGACCATCCATCATTTCTTTTGTCTTTCAAGAGAGACCTCAGTTGATTTTGGATCATTGCAGAGATACCCGGCTGGTTTCTGGCGCAGCTTAAGCTCTGCAGCTCAGGCTTTAGAAGAACTTCTACTTTGAAATAAAAGCACGATTCTTATCTTCATTTTTTAGAGATTTCAATCAGTGGCGCTTTTCTTTCTTTTTTTTTTTTTTTTTTTTTTTCCACTGGTGTTCGCTAATAACTTTTCTAAGTCTTTGAGAATGCTCTCCTACTAACCTTTTTTCATTACTTCAAGGCACTTCTCACCGTCTGCCAACTCTTATCTGGAAACGATAACATTTCTTTTGAATTTGTCCGTATATAATTTATTACCTGTCTCATTATAAGAACTTTTTTTTTTTTTTTCTTTTTTTTTTTGGTTCATTAAAATAATTCAGCAGTTTTGAACACAGCAGCATTGTGAGAAGTTGCAAGCAGCTCCTCAAGATGCACGAGTCCTGAACTGGAGGATATTTGCATCTCATATCTCATCAGTCATTGTGAGCAGTTTGCTGAAGCCCTTGCTGGGTTTCCCATGGTCTCAAAAGTACATCTCATTGCATAGGAGCTGATTAATAATGAGGTGGAAGGTCTCCGCAGAATTTTAGCCAAAGCACTTAGCGCGGCCCTTTGGAAACAAAAACCATGCACTTTTACAAAGCGTTCTCAAAAACTTTGGGAAGCTGCTTGTTTTCCACCCTCTTGCATTTGCATCAAGGATCTCGAGTTAAATTTGAAAAAATTAGCCGCTCCGACATTTGAAATCTCAGGAGCAGCTGAAGTGCTCTTGTGGCAGCACAACCCCCAAACGCACACCCTGACCTTCCCACCAGCCCCTCGCTCTTCATGTGGCCTCGAATCATTAATCACCAGGATCTTTTCAGCTGTCAATACATACAAGAAGAGACCCCCAAAGACAACAATGATGTCTCAAATGAAACCCTTTTCTTTTGTTTTTCAGAACGGGGGCAAATACAGTTCACTGAGGATTACTGTTTACTGCTCTGTCCGGCACAAACCTCATACTGTATTCATAAAGAGCTTATCTGGTGGAGAAATCCTTGTCTGAACAGCGCAGCATATTGTGAGTAAAAAAAGTCTCCGATCCGACTGGATTAGTTTTGATCTCTTGTTGAAAACAGTTATGTTTCCTTCTAGAATCAGTTGTAATTCATTTTCCCTTAAAGGGGCTGGGTAATGTCGAAGAAGAAGTGCAAACTAAAATATTTATGGGAATTTAGCCATGAAGCTGCATTTGAAAAAGTAATGAACAGATCTATTATATTGCAGTAATAATGTTTTACAAATTCATACAGCTGGATTTTATTTTGTAAATAGACACAATTTCTAGAATATAATTTTTTTTCTTTTTTTTAGAGGGAGGCGTGCACCAATTACCATTTTCTGGCCAATTGCTGGTCTTTAAAAAGACAGACCTGCCAATTTCATTTTTGGCTGACACAGATTTAAATTTTTTTCTTTTTGAAAAGTCGCTGAATAATGTGGCAAAGTTGCTAAGTGTCCAACAGTGGAGTGACTATTGTTAAGTGAGAGCAGATGTGACCTGCAGGCAGCGCTCTAACGGCAGAGCAGAAGGGGACCATGGCTGATTTTCAGACCTTTGCAAAGATGAATAAGAAAGGTGGAAGAGATCAGTTTCTCATTTCAAGCATCAGCTGATCACAGAATTCCCAAAATTAAATGGGATGTATTATGTAAAATAAACATTTTAAACTTTTTAATTTTTTATCATGTTATAATGTTATTCCATCATCAAAAACGTACATGGACTGTTGCTTTTAGCACTTAATTCATTTTTGAGGAATCCTTTAATCTCTGGCAGCCATCCAGAAGTGGCCAAACATTTGTTCTCACCAGCAAAACTTCTGCCTTACACAACCCTTGGCCCCCCATGTGCCTTCTCCCCTCAGCTCCTGCAGACTAGCAGCAGCAATTAGCAAATACCTGGTGGAACTGCGCATTTGCTGACCTTGTAATACGAACTATATCTCAGTCCAACTCTCCTCAGAACAGTTGTAAACGGCATGGAGGAGCATTGTTATGATGCAGTACTGAAGGGAAAGTATCAGAGAGAGTAGGAGATTCTTAAAGAGACAGAGGATCAATTCTGAGGAATTCAGATTTCTTTTAAGTTACATTTGATGTGTACAATATGTTTTAACAACTGAAGGTAACATAGTTACTTGATTGTTCTATAAAATGGCACTATGTTTCTGGAAAATACATAATGCCGCCCCTTTAAGGATTTATCAGTACCCGATTTATCAGTGTCTTTTTTAAAACAAATTTGAACCGCATTTTATAGATTTTAACCCTTTATTACTAAAATAAAGGGTTGTGGTTGGTATGTGACAAAAGCTTTGCAGTTGGCTGTACATGAGCTATAAATAAACAGCCTCTAAACTTTTAATACAGTTTACTCACACATTGACAGTTGTTAATCCAACTTAATATCCTAAAGCACTTGGTCACTTTAAATGAGACGCTTGCACGGCCCCCCATCACTAAACTACTGCACAATTATGCATCGATTCATCCTGTTTCACTGACACTGCATTTTTTTTCTTTTCTTTTTTTTTTTCGATATTCACTTCAGTATTTCGTCCTTGAAGGCAAGTAGGGCGAAAAAAAATGGTGCATGGCTGAATGCTAAAATTTCCTCCCTCTCCTATTGATCTTATCCTGGGTGTGCTGTTTGGCAGTTGAGGCTTTACGATGCAGATTTTAATCACCTCTGCTGGTTCACAGTGGCCCCTGGATGTGTCTGGCACCGCGGCTCTCAGGCTCGGGATGATTTGTGGCGTGTAAACATCACAATTCAAGGCAGGACACCTGCCACTTTTTCCACACGCCGGACACCCAGCATTTTCTGTGCGACATATGAACTGCAATATTTGTGGGAGACTCGTGTCATGAAGTTTATAGGTACATGATTTGTTGTGTCGTATTTTATTAGTGGAAAGGCGGGTGCAGTGGACTGAGCCATTCTAAAACCTCCAGCTGGGAACATGTACATTTGTTAAACAGTTTGTGTTTCGGAAGTGGCTCATCCAAGTGGTACTCTAAGTAACATTTGGTTGCGTTTAACTAAAAGGGTTTTTCTTTTAGTTTCTGTAAACATAATTTTAGATGTTTGCTTCTGAGACATGAACTGGTGATATTTTTTAAACGATACAAATCCCTTTTTGCTGCTTTCGCAGCTGCAGGTCTTTTGGGTATTTCTCAAGCTAAGTCAGATTGGTTTAAGATTGTCTGTTAACATCAGACTTGAAGTTAAACCACAGTCAGTTGGATTTAGGTCTGGACTTTCACGTTTAATCATTGCTTTGCAGTCCTAGCTGTTCATTTGACTTGTAGGAACGTGAAATGTTCTTACAATCTCTACTCACAGGTTTGATTTTCTTGTGGGATTAACCTGCGTTTAGCTCCATCCACCTTCCTCTAAAATCTTACCAGTCTGTTCTGAAGAAACATCCCCGAGCGCGATTCTCTTGACTCTGTATTTACGGCTAGTGTGATGTACATAGTAAACTTTGTGCTACGTATTGCCAATCTTCAAATTATGATTTGCTGAAATCTGATTTTTTATTTTTTTTTTGCATGGTGGTTTATACCACTGAATAATCCAACTGTGAACGTTGTACGACCCCAAATTGACCCGTATGTATGGAACGACATAGATGTCACACAGCGGCACAATATTTATTGTCGCATGATTATAACAAGACAAACAAAGATAACAAACAGTAGCACAAATAATTGTGATGGCCTTTTATGGGGTATTGCCACATCTGGCTTCTTCTGGTGCAGAATTATGATGCATGTCACATCAACTACGTAAAAGTCGAATAAAATGAGGCATGCCTGTTCAGACTGCAGACACTTTGAAGACTATCTGATATGAATCTGATTCAGCATCTCACGTGAAAGTGGCACAGATTGGATTTTTGGGTGGTGAAAAGATCAGAATTGGTCCGTTCAGATAGCCATGGAAAAGTCTCATATGAGCAAAAAAATATAATTTGCGTCACATTTACCTGCTATGTGAACGTAGCCATAGTGTTTTACATATGAGACCAAAAAGTAGCATTTTGGTAGCATTTAGCTTTTTAAAGTAGCATTTTAAAGTAGCAAAGTAGCATTTTATTGTACTAAAGAACCTCCTTCTGCATATTTGTCTCCCCTTCACTCCTATTGCCAAACTTCAATGAGGCGTTTTATGAATTTCTTCCAACAACAAAATCCAGATTTGTAAAATGTGAAACTAGTAGTTGTTCTCATTCCCTGGTCTATCTGCAGGTGAACAACTATACACAGAAGTTTTGGTTTTTTCAATATCTAGGGGTGTGAGTACACTACCTACTTGATTCTTCTATACATTGAATATACATTTATTTTTAAAATGTGTTGTATTTTTCTTCTCCAGAATCGCTCAAACTGAACCGGAGTTACAGCCCACATTTTCATCTGAAAGTAGAGAGGAGGCAGCCATGGAGGTGAAAGAACGCAGACCCTATCGCTCGCTCACGACCCGGCAGGACACCGAGCGCCGTTACACCAGCTCCTCTGCGGACAGCGAAGATGGTAAACCCAACTCTAAATCCTACAGCTCCAGCGAAACACTCAAAGCCTTCGACCACGACTCGAGGATGGCGTACGGCAGCCGTGTGAAGGAAATGGTTCACCATGAAGTGGATGAATTCAGCCGGCAAGGTCAGAGCAAAATCACAAATCCACTAGTCTGCAACAAGTCATTCAATTATTGTTTTTAATCAATTTTATTAACAATAAACAGAGGGAGAACAAGACCAAATAATTGCAAATATATAAATATTTTTAAAACTCAAAGGAAAGGAGGTACACACAACATTTAAACCTTCAGTATTAGACAAGTGGAGCCTATAAATATAATTTTTTGTCTTCTTTTTGAAGTTAGTGGGTGAGGCATTAAGGTGTGGTCTGTAGTCTGGTGCTTCTTTGACTTTTGCTCCCTCATGTTAGTTTTAAAGTCGCCTTGGTTGTAACTGTAATTATTGTGTCGGTGTGATTTAAAAATTATCTTTCTAAATCCATGAATGGGAGATGACTTCATATATGGGATGTAGTTTGCAAAGTTACACAATATTTGTATTATTTTTTTTAGCTTATTTATTAGTTTTTTTTGTCATATAGTTCAAAACTAAATATTTCTTTTCCAAACTAAATATTTAGCAAGCAAACTATGTATTTAAACAAATTTTAAACTAAATATTTAATTTGGAGCTACATATTTAGCTGGTGAATTAAAAATTAACACCCTTTTTTTTCTTTTTGACTGGCAAAACAAAACTAATGTTTTAGTGTGTACAACTGCCACTATAATTACTATAATTAAAATATTTAATAATGCTAAATGCTAAATATGTACGGTATAACTCCTTAACTCCTTCAACACTGAATAAAATTGTTCTATATTAGCTTTCTTACTATCTTACTACTATAGCCATCTCTTCTTAGTCGAGATACATTTGCAGTTCAAATGCTCATTTCCAGAGCGCTGTTTATCATCTCACTGTAGGGGCCGACTTCTCCCTGCGAGACCTCGGCTTTGGAGATGGCCTTCCGTCGCATGTGGCGACGTACAGGAGCGACATGGGGCTGCCTCACCGCGACTACTCGGTCAGCGTGGGCTCTGACGCAGACACAGAGACGGACGGCATCATGTCCCCGGAACACGCGGTCAGGCTGTGGGGCCGCAGCAACACCAAGTCGGGCCGCAGCTCGTGTCTCTCCAGCAGGGCCAACTCCAACCTAACGCTCACCGACACTGAACACGAGAACACAGAAAACGGTAGGAACTTGACTTTTTTTCTTTTCCTCCTCAACTTCAGTGTTATCATATTGTTTTAACTGATTATGAGCTTCAACTGCTCACTTTCTACCTTTCTATTGTTTCTCTACCTTTAAATTGCTGAGAAAACTTAGCTGCTTTTAAAATACAGAGAAATAACCACCTAAACAGATAATAAGGCAGCTAAGTTGTTTTCTGACCTCTTGCTTGTTTTGTCTTGTAGATAAACAGCATTTTAATGAAAACTTACCAAATGACAGCATTTTGAAACAAAAAAGAAAAACACTTTTTTTGATCAAACATGTATGAGTCATACTTTAAAGTATATTGTTATATAACTATCCCAGCAGAGCTAATATGTTCAGAAGTAATGCTGAAAAAAACACCTGACAGAAAATAATTTATCCAACTTCAATAAATCCATGATCAGTCTTGCACATGAGACAGGAAGTGAGCGCAGGGCTACATCTCATCAGTCCTGGATGATTGTGATGTTTTTCTGCACATTAATATGTTTCAGTTTCATTGTTGACTTTGGCAGAAAACCTGCCTGACAGGTTGCAGTTTGTGACTTTAAGGAGAATTTGGGAAGTATTTTTGTGCCTTGGTATGGAAGGTAAGAATGGTTTTCAGTGGTGGGCACCAGTTAGCTGCGCTAGCCTTACAGCACTGTTCATAAACATTAGTTCAGCTTATGCTAAAGCGATATACTAACATGGTGTTTAGTGGAAGCTAACGCATTAAATTCAACTACGTATATTGATATACACCTAGCGTCAGTGACGTGTTATATCGCCCTCAACAAGGTCAGGGATAACTAACCCTTATTGCACATCTATCTGCTCTGTTGTACTTCAGGAGCTTCTGAAAGTAATTCTTTAAAACAAACCTTTGAATTTTACATTTGTTGAGGATTGCTAACTCTGTTGCTGCCTGATTGACCACGTTAGGGGTGCGGTCAGAAAACGAGCAGAACATCAGTCGATTTTAAACTGTTCTAAAATGATAAGTTCTGGGTACAGGAAAAAAACAAACATTTGCTGCGCCGAATCATGAGTAGAGAACATACGGAGAGGACGCTAAACTGCTTCATAAACAGTCTTCAGCCACTTCAAAATGAAAGCACAAATATAAACATCTAACTGCTTGCTGAATGCTTAACAACATGACAAAAACCATAATACAGATGTTGAACTTTATTCAACTGAAAGTGCACAAAACAGCCAAGTAAATTAGTGCTTTAGAATTTATCCCATAAAATTGAAGGGGAAGCGTTAAATGTTTTCAAAGTTAGATATAGTGCTAATGAAAAGTTAGCTGTGCTATTATCATATTAGTGGATTACTGCAGTGTGCCCACCACTGGCTTTTAACCAGAGGATCAATCATATTTCTGCATTGTTGTACAGTTTTCTATAGTTTCAATAAATAATACTCTCATTTTATTGTTTCTCATTTATTCATGTTGGTAAATAAGAGAACCTTGGTGTATATTCAGCAAAGTGTGTACACTTTGTTTATAACATTATGTTGTCCTCCTTAGTGTGACATTCTCCACATTTGCTTACTTCTGTCTCAGTTCGACTGGATTATCTCATTTTTCTGGTGTACTAGATCTGTTTCATAAGATGCAGCGTTGAGCATTAACCTAAATCATGCATATTATATGGCAGATTTATGAAATTGTTCCCGGGGTACTTCACAGACAGAGGAGCTCATCAAGGATCTGGCGGCAAGAATTGTAATTGCCCTGCCCATCCTTGCAGAGAACTCTGCGAATCGTTTGCATTTCAGCGTGCATCACGTTATGTATTAGCTTCTTATTATAACTGACAGAAATGACTCTTGGAAGTGGAATCCATTTGGTCAGATGACTCCGGTAGAGAGCACGGCATCCCTCCGCTTGATCATCCGGGGTGCCAGGGGACTTGAGCTTGGCTGTATTGTGCATAATTAAAGAGACTCTCCTTGGATGGTTGTTCAGGGGGTCGGTAGGCTGGAATGTTTCCCGTAGCTGCAGCATCATGCGTGTGCGAGACCCAATCAAGATTCTAAGTAGCCTTTTATTCCACTCACCCAAGCAGAAAGAGCACTTGTATTCAGCATTTAATTCAGTAATGCCAGATAACATACAATTTATATATGGCAAGTTAAT
Organism: Poecilia reticulata; assembly: GCF_904066995.2. Classification (NCBI taxonomy): domain Eukaryota; kingdom Metazoa; phylum Chordata; class Actinopteri; order Cyprinodontiformes; family Poeciliidae; genus Poecilia; species Poecilia reticulata. The sequence goes on from NC_088842.1 coordinate 28,076,768, forward strand.
TAAAATCCATCGAGAAGGCCTTCCTGTGTGTGCTTTAATCTCTTTAAATCAACAAACCATTTAGTGTGCTTTAATGTATTCAAGCCGCTGGGCTGTTCCCCCCCTCTTCACATGTGACTTTCTTGACCCTGGTTTAATGCATGCAAATAAGCTATAGCAATTTCAGAACAATTTTCTTGATGCTTTGATTCCAGGCCGTCAGTTCTGTTTTGTGAACAAAATGCCTTCCTTGTTATGATGGTTTTTTACAACGATTACTCTGCAGTTGGTGTGTGATAACGATAAAAATCCTTATCCTCATTGGAACTCACTGAATGTGTAGTGTAGTTAAGCAAATGCCTGAAGTAAGTTAGACTGTTAGCATTTCCCTGATAAGTTTGAAAATGAATGAAATCCCACAGTGATGGTTAATTTCTTTGTGCAGTAAACCGATTTATCCTAACAACTGGCAGGAGAATTGCAAAAAAGAAAACAAAAAAACTTCTTTGCATATTGGAATTTTATATTTTGATTTCTTTTCCTAGCAAAGAGTACACTACGTTGGAAAACTGCCTATAAAATATGGGAAACTAAAAGCATCTCTTGGAGTTCGTCATGTCCAAAAACACTCAAACGCCACAACCTTTTGGTTCTGTACTGGTACATTGTTAGCTCCAGCTAATGGCAATGCTAATATTTATTAGCTGCCATTAAGGATGTTAGCTTCAGCTAATGGTGTTAGCTCCTGCTATGGTATTAGCTCCTGCTAATGGTGTTAGCTCCTACAGATGGTGTCAGCTCCTGCTAGCGTGTTAGCTCTTTCTAATATAGTAAGTAGATCACAAGCCGATCATGCTTATTTGTTTCAACAGTTTATAACGTCACATAAAAATTTAAGGCAGTTTGCCTGATTGCAGATGTTTTGTGGGCAGACATGAAGGTCGTCTGACTCCACGACTTTACTTGTCTATTGTTTAGACTCAAGTCCACTTATTAAAATGCATCAGTCCGGCATGAATTGCACAGGTGAAGTGTGGCGACTTCTGTAGGTGAAAGATATACAGTTTTTGAAGTAATTATGAGTTTTTACGTATCGCACATAACTTTTAGATTAAAAAGAAAATATACCACATATTTAGACCAACGTGTTAAATTTATCATGGTGCCCTTTAAAGCTGCAGAGTCAAGCTCAGGTTAAAAATGTCAACAAATGTTTTACAATTAAAGAATCTTTGGCAGCCTAAAATCTCATATGGTGAGATTTTAGGCCATTTCTTCACCTGTGCAATGTAGTGAACCAGAGTTCACTACATTTAGTGAACTCTGGTTCACTAAATGTAGAACCCCCGGATGATTTTTGTGCACACTCTCTCTTCCCCAAACTACAATGGCTGTGTCGGACACCTAAGTGAATGTCAATATAATGTGCACGTTCCGTAATGTGAGTTAGAAAGCCTTAAAATTGCATCCATTGAGCTTGTACAGCGATGTACATGTTCATCCTCCCCATGCTGCTCCTGTTCCCTAGGGAGTCCCTCAAAGACACTTAAGGCAGCCTGCCACTGCTGACTCACTCTACGTTTCACTGAGGCTCAGCGGCACGAAGAAAAGGCAGTCTGCTGTGTTTAGAGGAGGTTTTGCTTTTCTTGGTTTATTCCCAGTAACGGCTTATCCAGATGTGTGTTCTTTTAATCCCCCCCCCCTCACCACCACTGTGGCTTGGCTATTATATTTCTGTAACTACGAGAACCAGAACAGACGATAACCACAAGGCCTGTTCAGGGAGTGTTATTCATGTGTCCCATAACCTGTGGAGAGAAAATAATGCCGCTAAAGCCTACACAGTTCTTTCTAAGAGAAAAAACATTGGTGGGACTGGCTCTGGTGTTTTTCTATGGCAAAAATGTAATTAGTTCCAGTGGGTGGTTAGTTGTGTATTTATTTTGCCTTCTCTTACTCTATCCTCCAGGGAGTTTCATTCTTTATTGATTGAGGAGATGTATTTATAAATGTATGCAAAGCCAAGTTCTGATCTTATTCTGGAGTGCAATTGAGCGACGCCCCCTTTTCTTTTAGCTTAGAGTCTGAAGTGCAAATGTTGCATGTAACAGTTTTTTTTTTTTCGTATGCTTTGTTAGACGCAGACAGAGAAGGTGTTTATTTCTTGTTCACAATCGCTTCTCCTGATTGGGATTTGGAACGAAGTGGTACAGAAAAAAAAAACAAAAAACATCTTATCTTTTCTCACATTATTCAATTAAATTTTCTCAAAGCAATTGTGGTTGTGTATCCGTTTAATCTAAATGATCATAAAGATGTTTGATTTAAAAGCACCTGTTTGGATCTTAAAGGAGCTACCTTGTCTATGATAAAAAAAATAATCGAAAGTTTGACTGACTTGGTTACACGCTGTGATAGAAAAGCTGCTAGTGACACAAAATTAGCAGCCCCGATGGCGGACATGAGTCTTACAACTGTCACAACAGATTGCGTAAGCGATTGCTTTTTTTACTGCCTAAGCTTTGCATGCTCCAAGACTGTTAAGCCTGATTCCGCAGAGGCATTTTGACGAACTCTCTAGCTGTTGGTGTGTGTTCCTCATTCCAAACCCAGTCACATACCAGGCTTCGGGATACATTTATATAAAAAATACGTCGGATTTCTTTTTTATATTCAGGGAAACAGGATGATCTTGATTGAAATGTGCAAATCACTTACACTGATAAAAAAATAAAAAAAACTTTTTAAATCTAATTATATTAAGTTGAGCTTATTTACACAGTCCTAATTGGGAAAAGAATGCAACATCAAGGCACTTCGGAAGAACCCTCCCATCCCCCCGACCCCCCAACATATCTATATCCAAAAATACATGAACAAATCAAACAGTGCTGCTGAAGCAACAAGTCATGCAGTTTGTCATCATCTATCACGCAGTGTGACAGGAGTTTCTGGTACAGTGTGACCCGTTCTGGTTCTGCACAATTTTCAAAATTGTACAGTGTGTGCCGGGCTTATTGAAGCCCAACCGACTGTGTCTGGTCATTGGCTTTGGAGCAACCCCCCCTCCAGAGTGAGTGTTTAGCAACAGTGGACACATGATTTCAATTAAGTTTGATCACTGCGCATGTGGTGACTGTGGAAAGTAATGAGTCCCTTTTAACAGAAAGAAGCCAATTCAATAAATCTCTAGGATTTAGAATATCATTTCAGATTTTTCTCTTTATAAAAGAGCTTTTTTGAAGTTGCAAACAAGAAGGATTGATTCCAGTAACTGCTTTTATTTACGATTGAAATTATCACCACCAGGTTTATTGTAATTACTCATTTTTTTCAGAAAAAATGCATCTGAAAAAATGCACAAGTAAAGTATATATAGTATATATAGTATTACTATAAGTAAGTGCAATTATAAGGTATTATCAACATGTAAACACAGTTATACAGTGGTACGAAGCTCAACTTTATGCTGGCAACTAATGCTATTTTTATTATCTGCATAGTGGAGCATTGAAAGCACAGTTATAAGAAGATAAAAATAACTGTAAAAAGCTATGTTACATATTTAAAATTATGCTATTTTAGCAGCAGCAAGATCGATTCTCTCTTTTTAATTTCAAATAAACTAATTTAGATCTTGGTAGATGTTTGTTTTTATATTATCTGGTATTTTAACTCGAGCTTTATACCGTTGGAAGCACACAGGTGCATTTCTAGTCAACAGTAAATTTTCAGTTCAGTGTGCTGCTCAGATTGAACCAAACATCCTTCTCGCTGTTAAAGTTGATGCGAGCTTACACCACATTAGATTGTTTCTTTTTTTTTTTTTTGCACAACACAGGACAGTGACGAACATCAGGCAGCCTCGGTACCCAGTCCTGCATGCTGTGACGGAGACAGCGCTGCAGGGTTCAATTTGTTGGTGGCAGTCTGCATCTTTTACCACCAGATATCACCGACTCCCACACACTCTGCCTTTAATGAATCATGAAACAAAGAATGGGGGAAAAAAAAAAATCATGCCGTCTGGTAAAACTCCATAGTGATTTATTCCCTTGTTACCTGTATCAGGTGCTTTTTTTGGAGGGTGTAAGATTCTTGTGAGACTTTGAACTGTTGAAAGATTGAGGTTAAGCGCTTCGGGGTGGTTTTCAGCGTCTGAAACTTTGAACGTAGCACGAGTGTCTGTGAGAGACAGGTGTTCCTTGTGAAACGCGTCACGCCTCCCTTCTAAAAAAGCGGAGGGGCTTTGAAAAGCAAATCTCCTGCAGATTTGAACTTGAATGGGAGGTACATCAGCTGTCACCCGTCCAACTATTGAAAGAACTTTTGTTCAGTTCTATTATTTCTGGCTCCAACCACATTACCACTGCATACAAAAGCATCTACTGTGGTATGGTGTGCTTGCTCGCTATATTTACTATGAAGAATTCAAGTCCATTTAAAATCCACTTTTTGTTTACGGATTTCTAAATTGACCAAATAATGTCAAACAGAACTTAAAACCGCCCCAGAAACATAAACTCCACAATGTCAAAACTAACTTTAACCAGGAAAATTTATATCATTTTTTTTCTCCTCATGTTTTTGATCATTATTCTCCTGAATATTTAGTCTCAACAGATGAAAGAAAATGCGAACTCACATTAAAAATGCATTCTTTGCATAATGATAGCTTTCCAAAAATAACCACAGAACAAACAGTACTGTTATACTTTGATACAAACCCATGTAGCTCAGTCGTGTACCTCGCAGGCTGTGCATACTAAAACACCGCTGCTGATGGCCACACCCTTTGGAGGTGTCTGAGCAAATGGCTTTGATACCCACTCCACATTTAAGATGTGTGTTAACTTTGAACTGAATCTCCGGAGCTTTGCCTCAGCATCAGCAGCCTGTGTTGGGGGAAGCAACATCAGACTTTCAATTAGATGGGATATCTCTGAGTTACAGTACTGGAGTCATTAGCGCTTTTATTACAGCGGTACAGCAAGTCGTCGGAACCACAGATATGAGGCGTCTCATGGAAAGGTGGCATAAGTGAAGCAGCATATTATAAGAGAAGCAGTTTTTTTTTTATACCTTCCCTGTTCCTCCGCTGTTATTATATCTCCTGGCCTTTTGCTAATCGAAACTAATCAACCTATTATAAAGGTCAGAAACCTTGAAGTTTACAGATATTCTGGTCAGTTTATTTTTTGGTTTCCTTTCTAGTCCTGGTTTCTTAAAGGGTTGGTATTATGTATTTTCTACCCACATAATGCTATTTTATAGCACCATCAAGTAACTACATTATCTTGAGTTATTACAAAACGCTCTCTGTATAAAACATAATTTAAAAGAAATTTGACTTCATAATTTGACACCTCAAAATTGGGCCTCCGTCTCTTTAAAAAGCTTCTGCTCTTTCTTACACTTTGCCTTCAGCACATCATCACAACAATGCTTCTCATTATGCTGTTTAGAACTGTTCTTAATAGTGTTGAACTAAGAAATAGTTTGTATGATAAACTCAGGAGGCGCACATTAGCTTTAGCTAATTGTTGCTGCTGCTAGTCTGGAGGAGCTCAGATAGGGAAGGGTGAGCGAGGTTGCTTATTTTGTTGATGTATAATTTTTTATTAAAATGTGATTTATTACAATTAATTATAAACCCTACAATTAACTCATTAAAAAATATTCAATCCCTAGCCTGAAAGAATTGCATTCAGTCTAAGATTTTAAAAAGGCAGCTGAATTCTTAATTCTGCATGTTTCATAGCAGACTTTTAAACCACGGTAAGAACAGAGCAGCTTAGCTGGACATACAGCCTTCCTGTTATCTGCTTCAAGATCCGCTCTTCCTCACTCTCTCTCCTGACTGAGCCACACACGTGACCCACCATGTGGCCGAAAACACAGTTTCTTATAAATTGCTTCCTCTCTCTCTCAGTATGAGAATTCTTATTCTCACGGCTTGCTGCCTTGTACGATGCATTCACTGATTGACCAAAGATAGGATTTGTCGATTTCAGACCAGCCCGTCACCTGTCATGGACGATCAAGCTGAAAATGTTCTGATTCTTGCCACCAGCCAATTTCTCCATGCTTCACTGTGTTACAGACATCATTGTTTCACATGGTGCGGACATTGCGGTGTGTTGCAGTAGACTGTAATTTTCATTCAGAGTGTGTTAGCTTGCCTCGAATGGCTCAACAGACGGCACAGAATGACTCTTTAAGCTTGTTCCAATGCCCTGCAGGGTTTTACTCTTAATCATACTCCTCACTTTTAATTCTGTGTTTGCATTAAATTATTCTGGCAAATTAGTCATGTTTATTTTCAGTCCTTTGTGACAGGCTAATAACAAAACAAAAATATGTAATTCCACCCTGAATATGATCATAAACTGAAATAAATTTAGAATAAAAAAAAACACTGCATGCCTAGTGAGAAACAATATTTTTTTGTTCAGAATTAGGGTTGAAAATGATTTTACTTTGAATTCAGAGCTGAATGTTTGAATGTCAAGAGAACAGGGTGATTCTTCCCACAGCACTACTTTTACATAATGGTGTCAGTTTCCCTGCAGTTAGAAACGTAATGACTTTTGTCAAAAAAGCAAGAATTTGATGCAACGTTTCCGTCTGACATCTCGGATGCAGAATGCGATCACATGCTGTAGGGGAGAGTGTTTCATGTGGGATTGGGATCTGTAATTTCGCTGCCTCCTTATCGAGCTCAACATGGGAGCTTGTTTTGGAAGCGGTCACAGGAATTGCGCTGCAGCGGCGGAGCATCGGGCAAAATGAGGCTTCAAAGAAATCACTAGCGGTTTCCCGGCTCACAGCCGTGGTTATTTTCACCCCCAGTATTTCTTGTGAAGTTATTTATTTGTTTACTTTTTTTTGGCAGAGTCCCCGCTCAGATCATGGATTAGTAGGGTGGGGGGGAAATTCTCTGGCTCATTTGCAGCCTAATTTGCTGGGGTTTAGAGGCCCTTGTGGACAGTTTGGGGGCTGTTATCTGCGGAGTTGCATACCCTCATCCCCACTGTCTAAACCAACAGCACATCAGGACCCATCTTACCACTAAAGCTCGGGGGGGGGGGCTCACCACAACTCAAAGCTCAGCATGGAGCAGGATGAGTGCTTCTCTGCAGAGGATCATCCCGGTCCGGGCTTACCACTTCTGTTCCTCACTTGGACAGATCCATTTAACACACTGTCAATTATCTATGCTCATGTTATATTAATCTTAGTTTTGGGGAATGTTGTGTGTAAAATACATGACACATGATTCGGTTTTCTGAGTCAGTCTTGTTTGAACCAATCAACTAAAAAAAACGCACTTTGTCATTTAATCAGAAAAAAAGATACACACAAATAAAATAAAAGCATATTAAATTAATTATAAATTAATACTTTGCAAACTAATGAACTGCACGAAAAAAAACTCTTTGTGTTTCTTATCATGTTTTTTGGTTGGCTTGATTGTACTGCTGCCTTACAATAAAGTTCCAGATAACTCTGAACAGTTATCTTTAGGGACAGCAATTAGCAGTTGTTATTGAAGCTCAGGAAGCGGAGATCATAACATGCTGTTGCTCTAATGTAACGTAAAAGCAATTACACTTTCTCGCTGAATATTTTCCCTCATTACTAGTCACCTCTGATGTGTAAATGTCTAAGACAGACATCTAGACACTGAACTTTTATGCTTTAATAATCTGTGAAAGTTCCTACGCCAAGAAGTTAAACATTTCTGTTGTCATCAAAAGCTTGACTAACAGGTACATTTAAGCATCTATGACATGAAATCACATTCATAATAAACATTATGCATGTCTTTTTTTCTTTTCTTTATTTTTGTTGAAAAAATCGATTTACATTAGATGTTTTATTGGGATTTTACGTAATAGACATACACAAAGCATATCTTATTCTTAAAGCAGAGGAAAAACACAGTAGTATTTTCCAGCATCCCATCAGATTGGTTTGTGACGCAAAGTAACTCCCAGGTTTGCCAAAGAGAAATGGCTTTGTCATCCATCGCTGTTGTTGTGGACGTTGCTTGTGTGTCAGTTTTATGGCGTACCAGCCAGAACCTTTGTATGTAAAAAAATATAAATAAATATTGCGTAAAAGTTGTAACGCTATGTAATTAAATAATCAAAATTAATGCAGCCCAAGTCCCTGCCCTACAAAAAACAATACAATTATTGCTAGAAATGGATGTTTATTGTGTTTTTCAAGTTATGTCTGTTTCTAGAAGCAGTAGATATCCAAATGGAAGTACAAAATCGTGCATAAAGTGAATTTTGTTTAATAGGTCTCTTTTATGTCTCAGTTTCAGATTTGTTTATTCAGCAGAATCATCCCCACAGCATGCTTCTTCCACAACAAAGTTTTATAACAGGACTGATGTGGTCAGGATGATGCTAGTTTTTTTTGCCACACAGCATTTTCCATGGACAAAAAGTTCAGTTTTGATCTCATCTGACCACCGAACCTTCTTCCAAGCCTGTGTGGAAGGAGGCAGCCAGAAGCCCGGGAGCAGTTTTCTTCAAACACTAACTATCTTTTTGCTAATTTGGTCTAAAGCCCAGGTTTGTTGTGGAGTGCACAACTCACATTTGTCCTTTTCACACCTGAGCAGTGCATCTCTGACGGCGTACGTTGACAGCTTCTCTGATTAATGCTCTTTTTGCTCAACCTGTGATTAGGTGAGGAGTCATGTCTTGGTACATTTGAAGCTGCGCTCTACTTGGTGCAGATGTTTGAAATTCAAGCTTTCGATATTTATAATCTTAATTTAAAATTTAAAATTTTTTGTTTGTGTTAAATGACCCATTTTAAATCTGTTGCAAATTTGAGTACAAAAGCAGGTCCGATAATAATAATACCAATAATACTCAGAAGGTTATAATATATAATATAATCTCAGAAGGTTAAATTGATAGTTAAGTGAAGTTACAATTAGAAAATTTAAAGCAGAAGCTTTAAATTTTCTAATTGAGTGCTATCCCAGGTGAGCTACGAACTCAGCTGGGATAGCACTATAAGTCAAATAAATATGTAATTATGTCAGAAAATGTATTTGCAGCAGTCCTCATGTTATGTGAGCTATCATTACTAAATAAAGATGCTTAGATAAAAGGTCGGTGCTAATGGGATTTTCACACATATAATAAACCAGCATTTTTTAAAATGTTCTTTTTTTTTTTTTTTTTACACCTCACTTTCATTCTGTCTCCAAGTGATAACAGTAAAATTTCACTCCTTGGAAATTGAAAAGAAAATAGCTGGATATCTTTGCATTTTTCACTCTGCTTTGTAGTTTCTTTGAGAATAATGTTGTCACACTGGGAACGGTAGCTTTATCTGTACAAATTGACAGCTTTGCCGGCAGGTCAAATAAAAGCTGCTTTCTATCAGTCTGTAAGCCTCAGCGCTTGCTGGCTTAAAAGTAGATATACTGTTCAGTGTTTGTCTGTCTGTCTATCCCTCTCTCCGTCCCTCTCTCTGTTAGTTGCGGAAGAAGTTCTGCCCCAAGTATCTCGAGAGTTTGCTCACGAAAATGTTGAGATTGATTACGGTGTTACTTGCACATCCCATCAGGTAGAGACGCTGTGGAAGACTCCAACTAAGAACTGTTTCTTAGTTGGACTGTGAAAGGATTGGGATTCCCCTGAAGGAGGAATGTGGTCCAAGTGGCTGGAGAAAGGAAAGTCGGGGTCTCCTTCCTTAGGCTACAACTCACCCCAACCGACCCTGGATTAGCAGTCAATCTGGGGATGTTCATTGCAAAGTAGAAATGTTGCAGAGTTCTGTTTCGTCCCCTTGGAAGAAAGAAAGCGAGAGAGAAAGAATGTCCCTGCCCTATTGGGGATGGTCTCCTCTAAACTTGGCTTCATTTAGGAATTTGCTCTGTCATGTTATCACTGTTGAATGGCATTATTTTTTTCAGGTTTTATTGAGGTAATAAGTAATTAACTTTAAAGACTAGAATTATAAAACACAGATTGATGCTGGAATCTGGCCTCTTTCAACAGATTTACTGTAGCGTGGGCGCTATTTAGTTCAGTCAAAAAACTGTTTTACTCTGATTCATTTCTGAGTTGGCAGAAAATGAAAGGATAACCAGAGTTTAGCTGCCCATTTCACAGCGCTAGGACTCGAACCAACTTCTTTCAATACTTTCTCTCAATAGAAATTTGGAAAGTGGATTGCTGTAGACTTACCAAAATCCCCCTTAATTACGCTTCAAAAGCCTTTGCCCTTTATTTTTCGTCTTTCCTTCCTTTTGTTCATGCTTTGGTTTGCCAGTGATTCATTCAGAGCCAAACTTTAGTAACTTGTTCAGTTCTTTTAAAAAAAACCCCAGTGGTTATATTTCCAACTTGCTTTACGATTTGCTATTCTGTAAATTATATAACCGCTCAGAAACACAAGTCTCTCCACAGCATGTATTTTAGATAGCCTTTGAACTGTCATGCACTCAGTGGGAGCTGCAGGCACGAAGAAATCAATTCTTCAACACTGACAAAGTGTCTGAAATACAAAACTGTGGGTTTTTATATAAGCCATCCAGAGAGCATAAGAGGAAGAAATCAGTTTTGACAGAGGTGTTTGCTTTGGACACAAAAGCCAATAATTACAAGCTATAAATAAGGACTACAGACTACATATAATATAAGAAGCATTAAGTCTTAAATATTCAGAGGAAGGTTGATGGATGCAGAGGATTTGGGGGGTTTTGAGGCAGTGCCTAAGCTCTTTACTGTCTGTTATTGGAATTGTAGTTTTTTCTTAGGGGTATACTGAGGAATTTTATTAGGCCAGGCCCAGAATGCACTGAGAAAAGGCAGGGTGGGGATAGTGCCATCTTTGTTCAGCAAGGCCCCAGGCAAGCCACATGTAGCCCTAATGAGTCGCTCATAATTTCAGGCTCCGCTAGCTCTCAAACACCAAAAGTAAACTTTTGTCTTTTCTCCCCCTGCTCACCATTTGGGGATCTTAAGAGGATTGCGGGGTCATTATTTATTCATGCCATTGTGTTTATTCACCAGCCTCTGCGTGTGATGTGAGAGGGAATGAAGCAGCCTGTGCAGACGGAGTAAAAGCTGATAATTATCCACTATTAGCATTGTTTTTTCAGCCATGGTTTAAGTCGGCTCAGTTGATGATCGAGCTATGATAGAGGGCCCAGAAACATCCATTTAAAGCAGATTACCATGTGGATGCCTTTGAAGTCTGAAATCCTCTGCAGAAGACTCCCCAAATGGGTGAGGATGTGTTTTTAAGCCTGTTTTTTACGGCACTTTTTTTTTTTTTACTGTGCAGTTGGGAAAGATATCTTGTTACAGTGTGGCTTGCATACACTTCTGCAGACCTGGAGATTCTTAAAAACAGCCGTCACATGCCTGCAGGATGTTGTTAACAGTGAGATGTGAGACGATTAGAACCTTTACTTTTCATCCTAGAACAAAGAACCCCCCAGGGGTGTAAAAGTGGAGTTGCAGAGATTTGCCTCGACTTTACACAAATATACATTTGACTTGTGAAGTAAAGTGCAAAGACAATATTATAAGACTTGCATGTGTTAAAAATTCCAGAACCATTAGCTAATCATGAAATATCAGTCTTTAGAACGTCGACCTGTCTACTTTAATGTGGCTTAACATCATGTTCTATTCACCCTGATGTCTATAGAAATTCTCTGATCTAGTTCTATCTTCCAATTTTCATTGAATATCTACTGATACCAACATTTCCTGTTCTATTGTGTTAAGCATTTAGTTATATCTTTGTCATGATCATGTATGAGCTAATATGAATAAACCTTCAGCAGTCCACTGCCAGCCATACTGCTGCAATTTTGTCCCTATCCAGATGGATTTTTAGTTATGTATTGGTAATTGGGCTTGTCACGATAACATATTTCCTGGATGATAAATTGCCTCAGAAGTTATTGCGATAAACAATAATATTGTCATTTTGAGTCAAATTTTATCTAATATAATGATACAGGCATACTAATGCAAGCACACCCTCTGAGAGAGATATTTTATATTTTCTCCCTGCAAAAAGAAAACGTGATCACCATTGTATACTTCAGGTAATGTGGAAAAACTGAGAACTGTTTCTGTTTACATAAACATTTAACACTTAGGGAACACTAGTCTAACGAATCTGCCGATTAATGACCGACCCGTGGTTAATTATTTTTTATACTAAAAGATTAACCTTTCAAAGTAAAATCAGCCACCCTCAGCAAAATAAAGTCACGATCTCAGAGAATGGATCAATGGACCCAGCCATAAAGAGAGCAATGGGTCTGATATCTACATTGGACTGGATAGATCATCTATAGATGTTAACATAGTACTAACACAGCTAAATGGATTTCTCCTGCTGCAAAGGAAAAAAAAGCAAAAAAAGGGAATACTACCATAAAATTGGCCAAGGCAAGAGGAGTTTGGAGGATTAGTCACAATCTGCTTTTAAAGCCAAATGGTTGTCAGTCTTGGTGAGTATCAGTATCACTTCCTGAGTATTATGGCAATAGTTAGAAAGAACATCAATGAAAAGGATCTTCAGAGATTTTAGCATCACTGAAGATTAGTTGTCAGCCGTTCTGAGGCCAATAAATGGGAGCAGTAGTGAATTATCCCTTCCAATAGAGGAAATTCTATTAAAGGTAAGGGGTATTATGTATTTTCCAGGCACATAGCTGTGCCATGTTATAGCTCAATAAAGTAACCATGTTACCTCCAGTTGTTATAAAAATACTTTATGTATGAAATACAACTTAAATTTGACACCTTTAAATTAGCTTCTGCCTCTTTAAGGAGCTCATATCCTTTGCAGCACTTGCCCTTAAGTACATTAGGACATTATGCTTCTCCATCATGCTGTTTACAACCATCCATAGCAGTGTTGAATTGGGGAGTTGTTTGTATGATAAGCTCAGCAGACATAAGATGTGGGGAAGGGGTGCACTGTGAGGGGGAAGCTTGCCTGGGGGAGGAGCTTTGAGGTAAAAGGCAGTGCTTGGTATTAACAGGCGTTTAGCTGCCTCCAGTTAGCTGCCACGGGAGATTACAGGATTTCTCTAACATGTATGAAAAAATTAAAGCAACACTCCAGGTATGTTTATGATGAGGGAATAACATTATAATATGATATAAAGCTATAAAAACAGGTCAATTTTACATAATATTGCCCCTTTGAGTTCATTTTGGTTTTCTATTGTACATTAACAGCCTCCTGCCCCTACTGTTTATAACAGAAAACTCAAAAGTTGGATTTCAGGGTATGCTGTTTCTTACATGCAGGAGAGCAGAGTAGGCTGGATGAATGAAAGGTGGAGGAGCCAGGTAGGGGTCTGAGTAAAGCATAAGGAAGAAGTCAGTTCTAAGATGCCCTCAGAGAAGAAACATCATCTCCAGTCTCAGTTCCTCCAGGATCCTTTTCATCTTCATGGGTGATTCCTTGGAATGCCACTGGCTATGTCTTTTAAGCTGTGTGCTAATGCTTCTGAGTTGCTCACTTTTTTTTTGTAATCTTAGTTGGTTACCTCCCGCCTCATCCGTGGAGCTGAATAGATTATTGCTGAGAGTGTATGCCCCTGTTGTAAGGTCATTTAAAGATGTGAAGAGGACAGCTCTCGAGTCTGTGAACAGCTTGTAGCCTCCGAGCACATCTGTAAAAAATGTGGCGTGTCTTCAGCTCCAGCCCATGAAGATCCCAACCTTAAATAATTATGGTCAGATTTCCTTATTTTCTATTTATTTTGCACGATCCATACTCTATCTCCTTACTCACTGTAGATTAAGGTACTAAAAATCTATCTATTTTTTTGTCTGTGGTGTGTGTAATGCTCACAAAGATAATTAGGTTGGGACTAATTTATTGCAATTGTACGTTGATGACGGAAGACAAAACTAGATTTGTTATCGGGGCTTGTGGCGTGTTGACAGGCAGAAAAATAAACTTAATTTAAATGGCAAAAAATGCATTGAAGAAATAAATTATTTGCACCAAATAATTTATGCCAATAATACAAACCATAAATAATCACAGTTTGCTCTCTGCTCTCGTTGACCTCATTGCTTGACCTATCAAAATTTAGTTTTACAGCCTAATTTTGCTTTAAATTTCTCCACAACTTTATTCCTTCTGTTTCTAGTGTATTCTTTGGTCTTCATGATCCCATTTTTTCACTAACATTCTCTAATAAACCTCTAATGTCTTCTTTGATCAGCTCTATCCATTCAGTCACAAGGTGGGTACTGAAGGCATTTGCATTCGAGTTAATATGGATTCTAGAAAAGGGGGCCAAGTAGAAATGCACATAACACTTTCTGAAGTCTATTTGAAGAAATGTGTTTAAAATCTTACATTCTTCTTCTACTCTGTTTGTATATACCCTAAATTGTCTCACAATAGACATATTTTTTTGTTTGCTCACAAAACACTTTTAGGCCATGTATTTATTCATAGTTTGCACTCAGTGTCTGTGTAAGTGCATGCAGTGTTTGTGCTGTAAGTAATGGATGCTGGGATAGAAAGTGCTGATAGAAAAGTAGTGGGCCAGTCTTAAATGGAACTGCATCTTCTGTGGTAATATTTTTTTATTACATGCAAACATAATTTCCATTTTCTCCGTAATGGTCTAGCCTGTCTAAATAAAAAAAAAGAATTTATGGGTATTTACAATTTGTTTTCAATCATGCATTATGTTCACTCTGTTATTATGTTATTGATTCCTAGCAAGTAAACAGCACAGACAGAGAAATATTTATCAATTTTCCAATGCTGGCCCATAAAAGCTCATTTTGCACAAACTCTGCTTGTGTATGTAATGCGCCTGTGCTTTACATTATGAAGTTTGGTGGAGTGTAGCCGACTGTGCATTATGCAGGTTTTGCACACTCCTGATTAATATAAACACCGACAAATATTGAAATTCTTCAGTTTCAGTTATGTTTTGGGTAGATGGTCATAAATTAACTATTAGTTTGGTGTAAACTCATCTATAAATAGTTTACTGTCATAGAAAAAGAAGGAAGGCATTTTATTCTTACACGTCTTTAACATTATTGGGTATCCACCCCTAATTTCAAGAGTAGATATTCTAAAGGAAAATAATACTATAGAACCAAGCATTTTCAATATTCTGCTAATGTCGAAAAAACACAATTTTATAATGGTGGCATTTTCATTAAATAAGAAATGCAGTTAGAATCGCACATACATGTGTTCATGCAGTAAGTCATTAAAATGTCAAAACTAACATACCAAGACTTAATGCAGCAGAACACAGCTTTGATCCCAGTGCCCATGCACTATTCAGAATAGAAATTAATCCAAAATGAAACACTGAGACATCACATGATTTGATGTTCCACAAATCCCCTACATTTCCTCATATTTAGACATAACTCATCAGGATCTCAAGATCTTGGAAGATAGGAGACGGTACAACAGTAAATTAAGGATTTACCAGTTGGAAAATAATTGTTCATCTGCTTTTTCCTTGCTCTTAAAATTTGGTAAATTTAACTACACATTACACTAGGCCAGTATTTATTGAATAAAAACTATCCCAGAATGAAGAGGTAGTGTGTGTAAAACCGTTAACACAAACTGCTTCTACTGGAATTAAGAGGGTAAGTAGCAGGGAGGTGTTGCTAATCAAAATCACTCAAGTGACTGATCATTAGCAAGTGTGAGCACCTTTATAATTAGGTTTTGTTTTGTCAGCAATCAGGTTTCTGTTAACACAATTCAAGGGAGGAAAGACGGCAGCAATGGAGCTCTTGTTGCAGTTGCAGACAGAAGGTTTTTTTTTATGATCTTGAATAAAAAATTCAACTGGAAGGAAGGCAGTTGACAGAAATATATACTGAGAACTGTTTAAATGTTTTTGGCTAACTCACTCTTTGTTCAGTGCTTCCAGAAAGAGCAAAAAAATAAATAAAAGAACTACATCTCAGACTACTGGCACAAGTTAGTAATTATTTTGAGGGTTTGCCATGAGAAAGTATCTTCTCTCTAAGACGAATAAGTCAACAAGGCTTATGTTTGCACATTTGCATCAAAGGAAACCACAAGACTCCAAAATCCTATGCAGAAATGAGACCAAAAGAAGCACATTTGTAAATAGTTCAACTATGTCAAACTCAGAATATCAGCGAAAAAGCCAGTTGATGATTTGGGCTTGTTATTTCAGCCACAGGACCTGTTAAACTGGGAGCCACTGAACACTATGAACTCCTCTAGTTCTCTAGAGCCAAATGTGACGCCATCTCCAATGTCAAAGGATCAGTCGTGCCAAGCACAGCAGCAGATCTGCAACAGAGTGACTGAAAAAGGGAAAAAATCAAAACAGCGATGCGGCGCCGTACCTGTTAAGGCCGGCGGGAGGCCTGGACACAAACGGAGATCTGAAAATGTCTGTGGACGGATCCAAAGTTGGAAACAGATGATGTCATGATGAACGATGCGGCTTGTTGGAGTTGTGATCGAGTTTGACTCTGAATTTGACTTAGAATTTTGAAAAACGCTGACACTGATACTTTCTTTACCAAAATATTTTGTGCTGGTTTTGGTCCTTCTGTTGCTTAAGCGAAAATGAATAAACCACACATGCAGTCTATTGCCAGCTACAGAAAATCAGTCCAAAGAACATCTGATTGTGTACAGTAGTGTAGTTTTCCTGTGGAATAATTTAAAACGACATAACTCAACCATCATATGAATGGATAAATAAATCATTTTGACTCTGACTGATGAACAGCACAAGTAAAAAAAAAATAACCAAAAACTGTTTTACATGAGTTGGTTTTGCATCAGCATTTTAAGCAACTTTAAATAATTAATCAAAGTACTGTGATGGTAGGGAAAACTCATTTCATAAACAACAAAATGTTTTGTGGTTTTTCATGATGGGCTTTGGAACCATTTTTCTTTTGCAAGTATAAACATCTGTCACAACACTATAAAAAGTAAACTGCAGACTCAGTTGCTTTAGTATGATTATAAACGGTGTGAAAAGTCTTTAGACCAATCAGTGGCACTTCACTTAGATATTTAATTAGTAGCAAAAGACAGCAACCACTTATTGAAGATTATAAAACAGGCTTATTGTAAAGTGGGCCATCCCTGTTGTGTGATAAGGAGATCATTTTTAAGAAATAAAAAATTTTAGGTATTTTTGCAATAACAGTGAAAGAGGCAATGATATGTGTTTTTCTTTTTTAATTTAGAGTTAAAAACACTTTAAAGTTCTAAGTACAAAAAGTGCAGGAAAATATCAATTGGTGACATCAATGATGGGCACAGATTGAGCCACGTAGCAGCCAAACATAGAGAGGCAAAACAAAACATTTTGGAGATGGTAATTTTGTACAGACTGAAGTTTGTACAGCCTTCTAGTTATAAAACTGAGTGCAAGAGATGGATCTGTTTCTAAAATATCTATACCAAGCAAATGCCATGTCTTGTGATAAATCTACATACTTGAATAAGACATTATGCCTGAATTTAGAATAAACTGTGCTCATATTAATCTAGATTTATGCAAATTATGGCCAGAGCTGTTTGAGTTACCCAGAGGAAAAAATACCCCCTGCTGAAAGCAGCTGGTAACATGACAGAGGAAAAAAGCTTCATGGTGAATAAACATCACAGCAGAAACCATAATATAGACCTTTTTCAGTAATTAAGTAAAAGTAAAACAGGACTTGTAAAGTGTCTTTTTACTTCTCTTTTTTAATAAATGTAAAATTTGATGCATTTTTAACTTCAGTCAATCTGAATGTTAAAAGCAAGAGAAAGGTAAACTCATTTCAGAATAGATCGAAATTAGTTTCCCTTACAGGAGTTCATGGGCATATTTGCATTTCCATTTATGTTGGTGCTGGCTGCTTTGTGAATCCAGAATAGACAAAAAAAAAAAGCAAATAGCGAGAGTGAAACAGTTTTGTGAATTCCTCCCTGACTTTAGAGTAAATTCAGTACAGCACAATAGAACAGGAAGCGTCAGCAGCAAACCATAGTGCGTTAATAAATGCACTCTCAGGCAAGCAGTTTGAAATTGTTTAGACACGGAACAAAAAAACAGAGCTGCTCATTTCACTTAGCTCCACTTTGCAATTTTGCAAAACACTTGAAAGAGAACAGCAAAGATCAAGATATCTACAGTTTAGCTGTTTATTGTGATGTTAGTAGCAAGTTGAGTCATTTAGACAGCAGCTGAAAACACAAGAATATATTTCAGCTCATTTTGGAGGGCAGCCCTGTTTCCCTTGCCATCAAGTCAGGCTCATAAGTCATCATTTAATCTTTTCTTTCAGTCATTTAATGAATATAGTTCTAGTAATGATTGTTGCTCTGGAATGTTAAATCAGCACAGTTGGTAATTCTAATAAATTTAAATAATGAAACAGTAAACAGAGAGAAGTCCGAGCCAAAAGACATCGAAGGCAGACTTACAAAGCACTGTGCCGCACAATTGACTGGCATTTTTCTTTAATCTTTGCAAAGTTTCCCCAACTTCAAGGTGCCTAGGCTCTGGAAAAATTCAGTTAAACCTTTTGTCAAGCTTAAATTCTTAGAGATCCACAATTAGTTGAACATGTTAGTGTCAATATGTTGTAATTTTACTACTAACCTAAAGGTTTTTGTTTGTAACACCTAGTAGAGAGATACGTTGAAACAAACATGACCGGCTTGTGAGTTACTGTTTGCCATATTATTTAGAGCTAAAACCATTAGCAGGAGCTAACGAGAAATCAAAACAAACTGGAAGATAATGAGTGGATGCTTAAAGTGACAATGAAGCATCTTTAAATCTTTCATTCAGTAGCCAGACTTTATGGGCACATTTGCATGATCCTGATACTTACTATAAACAGCTTTAGTTAGAAACTGGAGATCTTAGTGGTTAATATTTCCAAGCAGCCGCCCAAACACCAGCTTTTTCAGTTGAGACTTTCCTCTTCATCCATTTGGTTCTCCTCATCTTCACTTCCCCTCATCATTTCTGCATTGTTTTGCATTTCAATGCTCTCCAGTTAGAATTGAAAGTGCTGAGTGCTACGTGTTGCACAAAAATTACCGTTATGAGCGAACGGAGATGGAGCTCTACCACCTAGCATACACCACCTACCCAGGATGTGTCTCAGCACAAACAACATGGCGACCTTTGTGTGAGAATATTTTATTTAAATTTATTAAAGCTAAACGGCCTACAGTATTTTTTACTGTGTTGTCTTTCTGAAATAAATGTAAAGTCTATTGTTAACACTTCTTGTGGATCTCTTTAAAGACACAAAATGATTTTCGTTCTGTTGCTGTGATCATTATGAAGTCCTTCGAGAAGATAATAAAGGCTGAGATCTGGAGGGCAACTCGGAGTCATTTAGATACTTTGCAGTTTGCTTATAGCACCGGTAGGAGCATTGATGATGCTGTTAACACCCTACTTCATCTTGTTTTGGGTTGTTTGGATGGGGAAACCATTTTCTTTGCCTGTTTATGAATTTTCAGCAGCCTTTAACTTTATACAACTCCACATTTTAGCTGCATGCTTGTATCACAGTCACGACATAAACCAGTATTTAGCTTGCTGGCTAGTTTATTTTTCTTTTTTGTTTTACAAACTAATCCGAAAGGATGAGGGTTCATGTGTTTTATCTGATGTACTTTCATCATTCACCACTTCCCCTCAGGGCTTTGACCTTTCATTTATTTTATTAAAGTAATCAATGCAAGATAACTGCATATCACTCTGAACACACTGTCCTGTCCTCACTGAGAAACATTCTGGTGACAGCATCATGTTGTGAAATCCCTCTCGAAATGAGCAAAGATGTAGAGACTCTGACTGCTGTGAAAAGGTACTTCTGCAAAGTACCTTTTGTACTTCTGGTGTAGAAATACAACAGTACATGCCACACTTTTCAGATTTTTTTGTGACTAATTTTTTAAATTTATATTAATGCAGGACTGTCTATTAGTTGTTGTATTATTAAAACTCTGATAAAACACCTTATAGTTTGTGATTATAATGTGATAAAACATGAAAAAACCCGAATGCAGAGTCCCTGCATTCAGTTTGGATCATTGTAAGTAAAGCAACAAAGGGGGGAATCAAACACTGATAAATGTTTGGGACTGTATTGACTTTTATCATTTCATTTTGTCCTCTTGATTACGTCTCTCATGAAAATTTTAATCACTGTTTACCTTTTTAAAGCCCAGCTGTTTTTGTCTCGATAAAAATGGTGTTTATTTATATTATAATGACTTATCTAGCCTCTTGTGCATGAGCAAACCTGATAATTGTGATTAGCTTCAGAGTTTCCATTGTGTAATGTTGCATCACTCTGACTGCAGAGTTATTATGGGTGTGTAAACAACTGCGCTGCCTCTGCTCATTACATTGCTTTGCACACCCAGAGGGAGAATGTACAGCGACTATGGAGCACCTTTTAGGTTTGTAATCTATTGGTTCTAGCACAGCATGAATTAGACAATAGATCAATCAGCTGGGTGTCAGAAGACAAAAACAAGAGCAGCAGCAAATTGATCAAATTAATGTCGAAGGTTGTGTCTGTCAAAGTTTAGAAGTGTAATACATTTATTTTGTTTGGTTCTCAACTGGTGTTTGTTATCATGGTCCATATCACATAAATAAAAACATGGCATTTAATGCCACATTGAGGCATTAATAAAATAAATATTTCAGGAAACAACAGATCTCTACTGCAGTCCTGTTAAAGTTCCAGGGTTTTGTGATATAAAAGAAAAGACCCTGATAAATTATTTAACTGTAAAACAAACAAATCTGTTTGAAGGAAAACAAAGTACAAATAATAAAAAAAAGTTGCAATATCCCAGCTGCATGTGTGTAAACAAAATTAAACTAATACTTGAGCTGCTATGGGACTTTAATTTCAGCGTTCTGTCTTCTTTCTGTCAGCATCCAAAATCTTCACATGAGAAGCTTTGCTCGCTCCATTTTGGAAAATTTGATTTTCTGTCAGATTTAATTGCGAACGGCGTGTGGGCCATTCCTCTCGTGAAGCCATTCTTTTGATGGGTGTTTGCTTGGACTCGCTGTGATGCTGAAATATCAAACCAAACAAACACTTGAAAGTTTTAGGCCAAAACTAAATAGTATTTGAAGCTTATCATATATTCATCCACCTCAGTTTAATATGAAGAAAAATAAGCCGAAAACATGATAGCATATTTTAGCACTGGCAGTTTTTTTTTTTTCATTTTATTTTATATTATATGCAGAACCACAAATTCAAGCTTATTTTTAAAAGAGCATAAAACTTTTCCCCACAACGTTTTTAGATTTTAGCCAACCTTGGATGTTTACTTTGACTTTAGACATTTTCATCCCTGCTACTCAGTCACATGTCGAGTAAATCCAGTACTTCCTGCTTCTCATTCAGTGTTGCTATTGGCCACTTGGGAACCTCCCTGAGCAGTTTCAAGTATATACTGTATATATTTTTTTCACCAGTTTTAATTAAATAGATTTTAATTGGAATAATTCTGGTACGGTACTTATCAAAATATTGCATTCATTGTGCCTTTATCATGACTGAAACTGGTACATTGAGATCATTTTGGTCTTTTGTAACCTCCTTCCAAACTATGGCTTCAACTAAATGATGCTGAGAACATTTTAAAAGAAAATCCTTCAGGGCCAGTCAGCCGACTTTATGTCAAGTTTGGCACATTTACTAGAATTGATGGCAGGTTTGAACTCAGAAACAGTGAGGTTTTTTCCATTTTGATTTTATAAAAAAAAATCTTTTGAACGAATATAGTAATTTATGTTTTTCATGTGAGTCGTGCAGCATATACGTTACATTATATGTGAAATGATTTATATAAGTCTGACATTTACTTTGCTGGCAATTTCAATAACTATCATGGCTGATTCTTATTGAAATGGTTGGTTACTGATCTAAAGTACGTGCATATTAAGTTATATTAACTAAATGTCACTGGAGGTACGTTTCAAAGAGTAATATAAAGACGTGTGGTTTAGTTTAATCCTGAAAAGTATATCTGAAGAATAACTGAAAAGTATTTCTGATTCTTATTTCTAAAGATGAAAATGTTGCTGTTTTTGTCTCGTTTGCATTACACGGTCCACCGTTTCTGTGTTTTCTTTTAGGTTAGACATTGGAGATAGTAAAGACTCATCTGATATTAATATATGTTTCGATTACTGCCTCGGTCAAGGTTCAGCTGAGCCAAAGTGGTACCATATGAGTACGGGGAGAAACTACAGACCTCTGATTGGTTGGAGAGAACCATCAACATGTGGTGTAGACAACAACATAATAACTGCGGTCTCGTTCTGACCAACTTCCTTGTTTTATTTGTCACAGTACAAGAACATAATGAAAACCAGAACTTTAGTCAACAGAACTGGACTTGTAAAGTTTGGCCCAGTGGAAATATAAATACATTGACATATTGGGAAAGGATTAAATAGCCCTTTGCAGATTGATAATTAAAGAAGTTTGTGATGAACCCAATCTGTTTTATCCATCTGGTATTAACTCTCCATATTACATAATAGCAATATAAGTTTCCACATTTTTCTATAAAACAGAATTTGAAAGATTATTTCTTTGCCTTTAGACAAGCTCAACACTGCTAGATAGGAATTGTAGAAAAAAAATATGCAGTATTGATTCAGCCGACTGGAATAAAACTGCAGCTCAGACGCCAGGGGCATTTTTACCAATGTCCTCTGTGCATTGCTGCTTAACTATTGGGACACGCTATAGGTCGTTAAATTTGATTTGCTTTGAAGCTACTAAGTATAGCCACAATATGTTGACCCTATTAAAATCATCGGCACAAGTTTGCAACAACAAATGCACGATGTTTACAGTTGCATCTACATACATTGGGATATCTCCGAAGGCTTAATTATTTTCATTATTGCAATTTAAAAAGGTAAACCCAAACAGATCCTTTACCCACAGAGTGATACAGTCTGGTGTTTATTTCTGTTCATTTTGAAAGTAATGGATTAGAGCGAATGAAAACTCAGAATTGAATATCTCAGACTACAGTTAAATAATTCATGACCTAAGTTATGCAGAAATGTCCCCTTGCAGAAAGGTATGTCCAAGTAATGTGCGGTTGAACTCCTTCTGCATGAATTACTGCCTCAGCATGATGTCATGTTGAGGTGATCACCCTGTGTCACTTGTTTTCCCTCTTGATAATACTCTATAGATTCTTTATGGACAATTTGTTGGACAATCAAGTGACAACATGGTTATTAAGCCGGGTAGTAGTGGCAGTGCAGTAGTGATAAAACACAGTGGAGCAACAAATAATGGTACAATTTGCCATATCATCACTTCCTGAAGAAACCTTACATTTGACTTTAGATCAATTGGATTAATTTGAAACCCCTGATTTCCAAATGCATTGGTGGGCACACTTCCTCTAACCAACAATTTTTTTCATTTAGCTCTTTAAAGATTTTCCTAACTTTCAAAAAGCTTAGTACACTTAGCTTCCACTAAATTGTTTTTTTTCTTTTCCAGATAAATTCTGAAGTTCTAATTTATTTGGCTGTTTTATAAACTTTAAGTTGACTGAGGTTTGACATATGTGTTGAAGTTTTGGTTGGACGTTTATATTTGTACTCTTATTTTGAAGTTGGAGAGGTTGTTTGCATAGCAGTTCTGCTTCCTCTCCTCATGTTTTCTGCTCGTGATGCGGTGCAGCAAATGGGGTTTATTCTGTACACAGAATGTACAGCAGTCAGTTTAAAATCTACTGATGTCCTGCCTGCTTTCTGACCGAAGCCCCACCATAGTAAGTTCAAATCAGCAATAGAGTTGGTAATACTGAAAACTAAAAAACTGAAACCATGACACCAGAAGCTGCTTAACACAAAGAATACCATATTTGCAGTTCATGTCCTTGATACCTCGGGATGTGGTTGCTCTTGAAGTGCTGATTACAGTCCACACATTATTAATCACTTCCAAAGTATTGAATGGGCTTTGCTTCCAATTCCCTAGAATAATTAGTTACCGCTGTTGCTGGTGTGCCATTTTCTGCTGCACTTTTTCCTTCCACTAAACTGTCTATTAATATAAAATTGACATTGTTTTTTTATTATTATTATATGTACTATGTTGTCTAACTTAAGGCAAAGCAAGGCATTTTTAATGGTAAATAGAATAAATCAGCTCATATTCTTAGTTTTTACTGTAGTGTGCATTTTTTGCCCATATTCCCAGAAAGAAAAAGCATTGGTTAAATGCATGCATCACCTCTGCACTGCCTTCAGGGAAACAAAAACTAAAAAAAAAGAAAAGAAAAAAAACAACAAATGCTCCGATGTCATTAGCAGGCTTTTGTTTAGCCCACAGATCACTGTCAGATTTATTTGTCTGTGTATTCAACTGGGTGGCTAACAAGCTAATCAAGTCTCTTAAATACAGAGGGAGGAGATCGGCGTTTACAGCGGATCCCCCACCAGCCAGTTAGAGGCTCTTCCCAAAACTGTCAGAAATGAAAGCAGTCGTGCACGGTTCAAGGGCTTCTAAGTAAAAGTTCCTCTTCGCAGCTGTAATACAGTGAGTGAAGGCGAAAGCAATTAACTGTGGCAGGTGGGGAAACTTCTCTGGCCATCTTCTCTCCTCCTGCGCAGACACAGTGTCTCGCCTTAGGTTGCACGTGGCTTGGGCATGAACTGGCCGGGGCCGCATTAATTAAACACAGGGAGACAGTCAAACCTTTGTGCGCGAGACCAACGGCTGCAGGACTTAACTACCTTGACCTCATTTAGGTTAAGTCTTTGCCTGTTTTTAGTGGACCTTAATAATTTTTTTTTCTTTTGTCCCAATAACGAGTAGTCTCGGAGAGATGGAGAGAGCGGGAGAGAGAAAAAGAGAAACTTTCACGTCAAGAAGAAGGGTCTTGTTACTTTCTAACGGCGGCAGATGAGAGCATGTCGAGAGGGTTCAGCAGTGTTGCTGTTTTGACACAAATTAATGAAGTGCCTGATATGTATCCGAGGGAAACGGGGAGCGACAGTAAAAATGCCTCTTCCTCTTGTGGCTATGCATTAGTTTACATTCAACAACAGCAGTGTCACGGTCATTAACCCACAGCAGGGCTGCTGTGTCCCCGTGCCCATTAAGCATTAGACAAACTGAGAGCGAAATGAAGTGTCTGCTGAAGCTTGTGTAAAGCACAAACTGTGACTCTCTGTGGCAGTGGACATTTACAGCTTGTGTAGGGCTGCGCCTGATATGGTAATATCACTAATTGCTGCCTAATTAGATGCGAGTCAGTGAGTCGTGTTTTAATACTCTTCGGGGATCGTTACTGAAGGAGGAGAAATTCATCACTTCTGACGAATGACAGTCGGGTCAGCAGGAATTTTAACGTCAAGACGGAGGGACTGATGGGACGATGCAGGAGAGCTCAGAACTAATGGTTTTTTCGCGCCGTTGTCGTGTTACTTAAGTAGAGTCATTTTCAGCATGGTGCAGAGCTGCTTCAGAAGTTAATCACACGTTAATACGAGGCTCTATGCAGAGATTTACCATTGACTAACAGCGTGAGATTGAAACCAATAAGCCTTAAAAGAGTGAAAATCTAAGTTTCATAATGGCAGAAAGAAGCTGCTGATAATCACGACTGCAAATTATTTATGATGTGCTTTTAAGTCGGGGTGGGCAGTGTGATTGCCGTGGGGTGCAGGTGTCTGACAAGAAGGAGAGCTGTTAATTTGGAGGAAACATAAAGGACCGGTTCATGCAGGAGTCATGTTGTGGCCGGGATTTTATAGTGGGCACCTTACAACAAGTGGCTCACACTCAATGTGAACGAGATCATTATTCATACAGCACACTCCAAAAGTAATTGCTGCCTGTGGTAAAAATGTAAAAAAAAAAAAAAAAGCCTCCAAATAAATTAATCTTATATATTGCATTAGCCTATTCTTACAGAAAAGTAAAAAAAAAAAATCCAACCTTTAAATTGAGGTCATTTTGTCTCTCCTCTATTTTATACTTTTGTGTTCTGGTTTGTTGGTCTTTGATTTATTAAATGCTTAAAATGAAAACTAAAGAGTAGCAGAATAATTTAGGTTTTTTGCTTATTAATTCTGAAGAGGATGAGGGAACCCTAAGCAATCCAACAGCATCTTCAAAGCAATCAGATATTTGTTGGGATCGAATGATTTTCAATTCTTCTTCAACACATTTAGCCAAGGCACAGATGAATACATCATCATCATATTTTTTAAACACTTTATTGACACCTAAAATAGCTAACTTTTCATCATCTACCCCAAATAACAGCTTCTAGTCAGACAACATGCTTGAAGGAACTGGAGCTGTCTCCAACAAAGCTGGAAGAGAACCTAATTAATTCACTGTTTGGGAAGAAAAGGCGCCATCTTGGGTTTATCAAGTCTTCTTAATAACCACCGATTTTAATCTTGCACATCTTTACACCGCTGCAGTTATATTCTGGAAAGCACATGCAAAAGTGTGTATTTTTAAAAGTAAACAATTTACTCAAAGTTCTTGGAATGTTGTTCTTGGATTTTATTTTTTTTTTCTTTTTTCTTCCCTTTACATTGGAGCCAGACTTTTTTTTTTTTTTTTCACTCAGACAGACATCTTAAAAAGGTGTTTTATAGTTTCTGTGTTTTTTCAAGCGGTGCCAAGCATATGTCTTCTCTGTTCACTCTCAAAGTCATTTTGGTTGTTTGTATTGTTCTTCCCAGCTGGAGTGAGGTGGCAGAGACAAAGGCAGATGTGTCCCTGTTTGTTTTTGAAGTGTCAGAGTTAAGTCTTGCGTGTGTGTATGCGTGCGTGTGTGTGTTCTGCTTCTGTGTGACGATGCCTGTGTTTGGGTGTTTCATTTCCCCCCCACATGTGTTGTCTCTGTTTGTGGTCCACAGGTCCTCCGCTGCATTGTTCATCCGCCTCCTCCTCCCCTGTCGAGCAGCTCCCATACCCTCCCCCTTCCATTGCAGCCAATGAGAACCACGGGAGGTTGCTAGGTAACAGTGCGGCTCAGCCAGCCCAGGACTCTGACTCTGAGGATGAGTTTGGCCCCAATTCATTCTTAGTTAAAACTGGCTCAGGGAACCTGTATGCTCCTTCCGCTGCAACTGCTGATGGTGAGTTGGTTTTCACACTTACTGCTGCTTTCTGGAGGTCAGCCTGCCCCCTCTTTCCCCACACACACGCACACACACACACACTCCTGGATGTGTTGTGTTACAGGTCATGCAGATGGCTACGGGCAAGATAATGTCCTTCTTTTTTTTTTATTATTTTTTTTATTTAAGCACCTTAAGAGAGAGCTGAAACTTCGAGTCGATACGTAGCCTCAGGAAATGAGCAGAACTCTCTGAAGTGAGGTCGGCAAAGTTCACAGCAAAGCGATGGGCGATTTTGGTTGAGCAGGAAAGATTTGTCATTGATATTTCTGTTGGATGGTCTGGATAGAAAATAAGTGAGAAAAAGTTATAACATACTAGGTGGAAATGTTGGGCTCTTGTATCGTAACTCACATCTGTAACATCCTGCCTAGTTGTATAAAGCTTCGTGGACTCCCTGTGCGCTTGCTCATTAAAAAACATCAGCTGTTTTTTTTTTATATATGTTGAAATGCAGTCTCCTGCTGGTACTGTAACATTCATTCAGACTGACAGAATGACATTTCAGCTCAAAGTGCTAACACAGTGTTGACAGTTGACGGGAAAAAAAAAATCTGATTGTAAAGCTGTATGTTTACCAAGTAGGAAGCTGAAATGTCAGAAATGATGTCAGCAGTTAAGGTACTGATTTAAGTATGAGGAGGACGATTTTGAGCGTTCAGACATGATAACTTTTTAAAGGAGTAAAACTGTTTTTTGATGTATACTTCTTACTTCTTTTCTTGTTGCTATATTCTAAATTCATCAACAGATTGAGAGATTAGGAGAGTTATTGATGATGATTAAGAAGAACTTTACTCTCACTGATTTGATCTTCTCTTACAAAAAAAAAAGTATATCAAAAATTGCAGCGATGCACGGATCAGGCAGGTCTTTGGCTAATACCGATTCACGTTTGTCTTTAATGTCTGACATGGTAGTTGCAACTCTGAATACTTGCATATTTTCCCCTTAAGTTACTCAACACATTAAAGAACAAATATTTACAACTGAAAGTGTAGAAATTGCTAAATTATTCATTGAATATTATTAAAGCATATGTTGCTTTTCTCCATCAAACTCTTACAAATCTCAGAAAAGACGAATCAAAATAGTTTAAGCTTTTAGTCTTGATGCTTTCAAACTAAAGACTCCTTAAATTCAGAATATAACGGCCTGTACTGGGAGCCAGTCACGGGAAATTGATGATCGGTTTTGATCCCTGCTGGATTGTTTGATGCATCAATAAATGCTGATACTGGTAATGTATAGCACTTCTTCATATAATGTGGGATTCTGTCCATTTCTTGACAAGCTTTCAAAAGTAAAGATACACTTATTAGACTTAATTTTTATTTTTCGCTGAGGTCAGGCCTACCGATTCCAATGGATTCCAGTTTTTCTGCAGCACATCTTCAATAGAGGTTGCTGTTAAATACAACAAAAGAATAATAACAATATCAGCAGGGATGCTAATGCTGATGATATTACTAACGTATCATGCTAGATGTTAGTAATTTTTTAACATATCCATTTTGGTCCCATAAATAATTATGTTGATGTCAATAACCAAAAGTAGTTTTCATCTTTTTGCTGTTTGTGTGTGTGTGGGTGTGTGTGTGTGGGTGTGCACGTGTGTGCATGCGTTTGTGTGTGTTTGTGTCTGAGGTTGGCCATGTTATTATATTTGTTTGACATTAACAGTGATGCAGTGATGCAAACATATGGTGCGTGGACAAAGTTTGGCTTGCCAATGCTTTTTCTGTGGCCCTCCAGGCCTCTAAAGGCCACAGAAATGGAAGTTCAAGATAACAGTTGTGTGTCTAAATATTATATTAACAGTCAAATCAAATCAGTTTTTATTTGCATAGGTCAAGGGTCTGCAACCTCTGGCACCAGAGCCACAAGTGGGTCTTGGACCTTCCACAAAGACTCTTATAAATCAACTGTTTAAAAAAAATATATATATATATAATATATTATGACAAATTTCCTGATGTGCATATTTATATAAAAAATATTAAGTTGTGTTTTTTTTCAAGGTACTATAATATTTGTGGCTCTGAAGAAGTCTTATTTAGCTGGACTGAAGGCAATTATGGCTCTCAGGATTGTAAAGGTTGTAGACGCCTCGTATAGAGACGAATTACATCAATGTAAAAAAGATTTAAAATATTTATTCTTAAGAAGTGCAAATCAAATGTGGAAAAATTACAATGTTGTAACAGTTTAGTGGTTTTACCTTAACATTCTTCCACAACTGGCCCTTTGAGGGCATTCGTGGTCTACATGTGGCCCAAAATGAAAACGAGTTTAACAGCCCTGCTTTAGATGAATATGGAGGAAAATCTGATTTTTTTTCAACGCATGACCACGGAACGGCCAATTGCTCAGTTCATCTCCATGACTTTGGTCAAAATTGGAAACAGACACAGAGTCTACAAATCCGTAAAACAGTACTTGCACGTATAAAAAAAATTATCATAATATCACCTGTGTTTAAAGAAGCTAATTTCCCACAAGTCAGCATCTGAATTTAGATTGAAGTTCTTCAGCGTTTTAGCGTAGACGCCTTTGACCTGAAGTCGCTACCTCAGTCTTCCTAAAACAACATGAATGATTTAAGTCATTGATCAAGCTAACTAGCCGAAAGCTTTCATTATATGAAACTCCAAAGTGTCCTAACTGGCTGCTCAGGTCGGCAACGGAATGAGTTATTAATCCCACTGCAAATCTACCCGCTAATTCCTCTGCAGCAACACTGTGGTCACCCAGCAGTGGCACGATTGGCTGTAGGCAATATGGGTGGAGAGGGGGGGGGGGTAAGACCTTTACCATGGCAGAAGTTTCTCACAACAATGAATGTAATTTGCATGGATAGATCATTTAGTTTAGCCTTAGGCTGTCAGGAAGAGGAGCAAGGAGGAATTTCAGCAGCTCGAGTTGCTACCTCTGGTTGTCATTAGGGCTTTGAAAGACCCTTTTTGTAAGTGGCACTGTGCGCACATACTGCTGTGCTTTCTTAATCGAACCAATGCTACTGACCAAAAACAACAAGGACCTGCAAATTCTTAGTTTTTTACCAAAACGTTGCTTAAATCTCATCTTGTTTGTCACACCCCATAATGGGATGTTATGTTTCATTTTGAGACTCGACATTTTTGCTTATGAATAGTGCTCTCATTAAAATTTGGAGAAGAATAGCAAAGCATCTCCAAGTTTTGTTCAATTAATCCACACAACTTAGATAAGCTTCCTCTCTATCGTATTTCTCCCGCTGCATTTACAGCGCCTCATCCAAATATTTAGCAAGCTTGGTGACTTTGTTTATTCCATTCTGGGTATCTCTCATTTTTGATTAATAGGAAAAAAATGAGTCTTTCACTCCAGTGAACAGCATAACGTTCATTCCCCCTTTTTTTTTTTATTTTGTTGGGAAATAATATATGTAGCTAAATAACTCTATCAATCAGAGCTTGTTTCAGCAGAATGAAATGACTTGATTGGAAGTTGTTCAGTGTGACATTGCTACATGGAGCTAAATAAATCTAATATTCACAAGGTGACAAAAACGTAGTGAGAGGTGACAAAATGAGAGCGTGGTATTGCATGTGTTTGCCAGAATGATAATAAAAAGATTGCACATTCCTGGATTTTTATTTTTTTCTTTACAAAACATTTTTATTTTTGCTTTAGAAAATATTCCTGGATGTAATTGGGAATTAACCATGCATGTCAAGATTCCTTCAGAATTTACATGTGGCAGCAAAAAATATCTATTTGAAAACCACCAGGGCGAAAAAGGATGAAAATTTCAAATTGGGTCGGCTTGATATGCAAGTCATGCTTTGAAGAAATGTCATGTGAGCAAAAAAGAATAAAAAAAGATGTTTTTATTGTCAGTAAACAAGGCGAAAGAATACGTATGCCACTCTTTTCGCAGTGGAATCTTTCCACAGAAAAACAGGTGGTTTTTATCTTTTCCGATTACATTCGCCCAAGGTCGTCTTGGAGCCCAAATGCAGGACTTAAAATGTTCTGGCGGATTTTGAACAACTGAAAGCTCTCAGTGGCATATCATTATTCACATTAGTTAGCCTCCAAGGCTGCTGTGTGTTTTTTATTTATTTTCAGAGTGGGCTGAGGGAGAGTTGTGTTTTTTTTTTTATTATTATCATTTCTGGGAAGACTAAGCAGTAGTTCCTCTAAGGCTGATGAGGCTGCTCGCTGAAGCCTGCAGTCCTATTGTCAAGCATGTGTCTCTCCGTGGCCTTCGGCTTTCTCCGAGGGTCTTCTTCCTGGGGAGAATGCCAGTTAGAGGCCGCTGCCACGCTGGGCTGCAAGATCCCAGACACTGCAGCCTCCCCGCATTAGCATCTCTTAATGCGAAGCAGCATGGGGTCGGCCAGTATCGGCTTTCAGTGCGGTCGGACGCCCCGGTGAAAAGGGCCGGCACACCGAGCGGCTCGCAGCTGACCAAGCAGGAATGCTGTGCTGAGCAGAAGGCTCAGGGACGCAGTCGTGTGTGAATTCAAATGAGTCTTCATTTGAACTGCTTAATCATCCCCCCTGAGTCTGCAGAGACGGGGGAGAAACGTGGTTAAAAGAGGTCACACCAGAAAGTAATTTAGCCGCAGACACCACGAGGAATAGAACTATCTGAGGCTAAATAATAATTTCATGAGCAACACATGGCGCCCTGTTCTTTTTTTTTTTTTTTTTCCTCAACATTTTATGTACAGAGCCTTGCGAGAGTGTCAGTAACCCCTAAACCATTTCAAATTTACCCGATAACAATAAGGTTTTATTCCTCTTTGTGAAATATACCCAACTCAGTCAGATTGAATGAAGAGTATTTGTCAGCTTCAAGTACTGCTGTAGATTCTCACTCAGATTTAAGTCAGGGTTGTTCAAACACATCAACGCTTTGATGTAAACCATTTTGCTACAGCTCCGGCTGTGTGTTTACGGTCGTTTTACTCCTAGAATGTGAGCCTACACCCCTTTCTTAAATCTTTTGCAACCCCCTTTTTTCCATGATTACACTGTATTTAGCTCCATCCATCTTACCATCAGCTCTAACCAGCTTCCATGACCCACTGAAAGAGCATTCCCACAATATTATGCTGCTGCCTTCATGTTTCCTGAAATGTACTCATGTTCATATTGGGCTGTTTTTTATTGTCACACAGCATTTTTAATGTAGGTCAAAAATGTCAAATTTTGGTTTTCTTGACCTTCTGCCATAAAGGTCAGATTTGTGACGTGTATGATCGTCTACCTTTTTCCTACTGAAGAAAAGCCTCCACACAGCACAATGCTGCTACCACAGTGTCTTGTTTTGGGATGCCATTTTCAGGCACTGGAACCTGAAAAGTTTGTTTTCTAACCCTGAAGCACTAAACGTTTGTTCTGCTTACACCTAAGTGCTGCAGCAGCATGGTATTTAGCAGAATACCACTGAACTCAAGCATATTGCTACCCACCATGCATTGATGACGAGCATTGCAGACCACGCGTTACACCACTGTTGCCAACTTAGCAACTTTGATAAAATATGTAGTGACTTCTCAGACCAAAATCGGAATCAGCAGGTCAGGCTTGTTAAAGAAAAATTGCAATTGATACATGCCTCAATTTTTTTCCTCTTTACAAATGTCATTTCTTTTGGAGTCATTCCGTCATTCAAAACTGGAGAAAATCTCCTGAAGTTGGTGGTTATTAAATGACAAAGTGTGAAAAGTTCCAAGGTTCCCAACACTTTTGCAACCCACTGCAAGTTATCAGTAAAGTGAAGTCAACAGGCAATTTGTCCGATCATATTCAGGCCACCGTTTGTCAGCTCACAGTAACCCGTTCAGGATACCTACATATCTTCTTTCCACTGACGTAAATTTAGATGCATCACCTTCATTGTATGATAATTGCAGACCATCTGTGCCTTCTAACAAAATCTCCAGGCTCTTGATGGATTTGTAGCAGAGTGACATACAGAACAGAGCATACATAACCACTTGTCTTGTTCTTGCTAAGGCAGCTCAAAGAATGACAGAAAATCCATTAGATCTAAGGAAGGCCGAGTGAAACATATGCCAGCTCCGGTCTTAATGGATTTAGGTCGAAAACTGTGGCAGGCCCTTTTATAATAGTTTTTATAAATTGGTGTTCTTTGTGCAACCTGGCGGCAGCTTGCTTTACTTCTTTAAAAAACAACACATCTGTCTTCCTCTGGTTGGTAATAAAAATCAAGCTTTATTTGCATTCTACGAACTTGTTTTTCCCTAAGGGAGACCCGGTGAAGAGCCGAGAAGTGTGTTGTTTGTGGTACCTGTTACCTCTCAAATGGTTCTTTGGAAGACAGCTGGAATTCCCTCATGCCTCTTCCTCTCAGATTTTTTTTAATGGTGTAGGAAACAGCAGGGCTTGGAGAGGGATCCGGCTCCACGGAGCCACTACGTTGTGCTGCTTCACTGCGTTTGTGACAAATTCTATTTGTATTTTTATAGACAATCCTTACTCAACTGGAAATTTTGCTCTTGTGATTAGCCATCGGGGATGATCTGCTGATTTATATTGGTGCTGGATGACTTTTGATTAATTCTCCATCAAATGACTTGCACCTCAGTGGGCTGAGTGGATGTTTAGGGCATATCCTATCACTTTATGTCATCAGATGTGGCCGTCAGTGTTGTGGATGCTATTCACCTTCATTGTTCACGAATATGCTTTTCCCTAGACGGTACAGAGAATGTCAAATAAAGTTAAGAATTCAGACTAAATGAAGCAAAAATAAACTTTTCCTGGCAAGATTTTCTGTCATTCCCAATTAATGTAGGTATTTATCATGTGTTGAGTTTGAAATACATTATATATGACGAGTATTTTGCAAAGATATTTCTAGTCTTGGTATTTGCAGTTATCAGGCGCACGCATCAAACTAAATGTGTAACGATTGAAAGAGCATGCAGCAGTGCATGCAGCTTTTTGATCTGCTCTGTATATTGATTGGTGTTTATGTTATTGTTGATTACTCCTGCTGTGGAAATTAAAGCAGTTGTGTCCCTACAAAATCTTACATCTGGAAGACGGGCGTCTGATTAAATTTGAACCTTTTTAACAAAAGGCTGATTTACTCCTGGATTACAGTGCATGTAACCATTTCCACCTAGTATATTGATGATTTTAGTCCCATATAATTTTGTTCCAACTACATCATCGATTGTCTGCAAAAACAAACAAACAAAAAAAAAAACAAAGATATAGTTCAGGAAAGAAAACATCTATTTGTTTTTTTTAATTAACTGCTAAAACAAAATTATAACACAAATGCTAGTTTTTAGTAATTCTAATTCAGCCTTGTCAAATGTCCAATTTGGACCATGTTCTGGGTGTTTGAATTGTATTCACTGCATTCAACATCAACCTTTTAGAAGGAAAATTTGGCAGGACAAAACAGCACTGGCAGAGCAAAGGGTGTTTGTATACAAATGTGAACTACCTCTTGAATTTGGCATTTTAATATCAAAAGATGTTTACACATTTCAGTAATTTACAACTGAGTCTAATTCACCGCTAAAATATTCAGATTAATACAAAACCATTAGATACATTCAGCAGGAGGTTTCATACTAGCCAAACAACAACTTGTTTCCCATGCAAATGGACATTTCTGCATCAGGTGAACTATTCTAAAATATTTTGGAATATATCGGTACTAATTTTATTTATACTACAAAATCTGTACTTCGCTTAGTTGGGCTTTTGCTCACTGACTGGACATCTTTGTGTGAGCAATTATAACAACTTACAAGGAGAGCGATATTCCTGTTGTTTCTTGGTGTGGGGGATGAGTTTTTAGCTAATGAAGTGGATTTCCCTTAATTACTTGTCTCAGAAAGCATCGGGAGGCCTTAACCGGTGCATGCATCTGTTAGGAAGAAAAATGAAACCCCCACATTCCCCACACTGAATGGATATCATCAGGCCTCTGCTTTGAATGCGATGTGAATGTTTTTGGCCATTGTACCAAAGTCTCTATTCTCTGTCTCTCTGATAACAAATGAATCTCCTTTTCTTGGCAATTTTGTTGTGCAAAGCAGGTCAATAGAAAACCATTAATTTTTTTTTCTCTCCTATTCCTTGGATAGTAGTGAATAATTGTTGCTGAATCGCCACATCTGCGCTGGTCATGCTGCCCCGTGCTTTATACCACAAACACTGTTATTTCTCATTCCTTTTTCTTTTCTTTTCTTTTTTAAAAAAATATTTTTAGTGCTACAGGTCTAACATGTACTTACCTGACTGTGGGAAAAATGTGCATTGCAGGGCAACGACATGTTTGCACACCATCAGACAGTCGATCTCAATCACAAGGAGTCTCTGAGGTTGTTTTTATCATGTTATAAGTTGTTCATTATCATTGTGGAACAGCTTCTAATTTTCAACAAACTGTTTAATGTAAACTGTACGAGTCAATGTGTCTTCAGTTGCTACATACTTATTCTAAGTTGTTGTGCACAGATAGCTTTCTCAAATAGGTTTGAAGGGCTAAGCAACCAAGCCTTAATGCACTAACAAATGTGCATTTGTTTAATTTTTAATTTTTTTAAATTTATTTAAACTTTAGTTCACCAGGATCCCGTTGAGATTAAACATCTCTTTTGCAGTACAGTGCTGGTCAAGACTGGCAGCAGCACACAGTTACTACAGAACATTTGCAGCGAAAACTGACAAATTTAACACCGTCAAATAAATTAACTAAAATATTCCTCAGTGGAAACATTTACAGACAGATTATTCTTTCTCAAAATCAATAGGAATGGCTGTAAGAATATTTAGTGACAACATCACCTTTAGCTTCTGTAACTGGCTCCAAGCAGTGCACAGGATGGATGCAGGGATGTAAACCATGCCACTGGACTTTAGAGCAGTATTCTCTGGAGTGATGAATCATGCCTCTGTCTGGAAATTTAATGGACAAGTCTGGCTGTAGCAGTTGCCAGGGGAATGATACTTGCATGACTGCATTGTGTCAACTGTGATTTTTTTTTTTTTGCAAAAGGGATTATGGTATGGGGCTTTTCTTTGGGAGTTAGGCTCACCCTCTTAGTTGCAGTAAATGTGACTTCTAATCCTGTAGCGTGCCGAGACGTTTTGGACAATTTCATGCTCCCAACTTTATGGGAACAGTTCGGGAATCCCACCTTTCTGTTCCAGCATGACTCTGCACCGGTGCACAAGGCTAGCTCAGTGGACGATATGGAAAACTTTGACTGGGCTGCACAAAACACTGACAGCCAGACTATAGTGCCCAACATCAGTGTCTGACCTCATAAATATTTTGCCCGAAAAGTCTTCTGAAATTCCTTACAAAATCCCCCTAAACCTTGTAGACTATAAAGAGTTGAAGCTGTGGAAGCTGCACAAAGTGTATCGTTGACAGATATGCAAGCCTAATGTGTGTAAAAGAAACTGACCTAACACCTTTGGCAATAGTCTGTCCATTTAAGTGTAATCATGTAGACATATTTTCTCAACATTTTATAAGTAGAATTTAGAAAATTTAATATAAATTGTAGGTTGTCAAACCTACAATTTGACAACCTACAACTGAACAGACTAAACAGTCTGTTCAGTTGAACAGTCTGTTCAATCTGAACGGACTGTTCAGTTTGAATCATCCTGCGGTAGACGGCACCATTTCAAACCTGGAGAAGTCGATTACAAAACAACCACAACTGCAAATGGATGAAATGACAAGCACCCCAAATGAGCATGTATGGTGTGTCACAATAGAAAGAAGAACTACATTTAACTAGGAAACAAAGGATAACGTCCAACCGAACCAGATTCAAGCTGGGTGGTTATTTTCCTCAAAGCAATGGAGCATAGTGGAAATGGACACAAACAAAACAAAAAGAAAAAACAAGAAAAAGTTCTGTGGAAAGTGAATTGTTTCATATAGCAATATTATCAATTGTTTTAAAAATGAATAGTAAAACAAACAAAAAAGAGAGAAAGATGAATATCTTCCTGGAGATAAATTTGCAACATTAATGCCAAAGGGTAAGTTCATTGCCTCTAACATCAGCATACTTTAAGTTGCTTGGAAAAGAAGAAAAAATAAGCTTACACAAAGAGAAGCTGTCTGTCTCCCAAACAAAAGCTGAGAAACTCTTTAAAAATAATGTTGCATTAATCATAAATATCACTATATTCATAAAAACTATGAATAATGGAGACACTGTATTGCTATTTTATAAGTCACTTAAAATAAGTGTAATTTTCCTGGCATGTTTATGTCAGGAAAATTACATAAATGTTGTATATACTGTATATTTGCACACTGTATATGTGCATTTGCACACTGTGCAAATATACAGCACAGTGTTTACATTTACACTAATCCAGATAGATTTACGAAAGCATCCAAAGCCCTGAGAATTAAATTGCATGTTTAGTGTAGAGATCTGCAGGTATTTACATTTGATGGTACATGGCAAATGTACAATCTATAATTATTGAGAACATGGCTCCAGGAAAAGAAGGTGCTGCAGAGATGAATTAGCTGTTGCTCTGCAATCGCTCGATGGTCACGCTCCAGGATGTAAAATGTTTGTTTTGGTTTGCAGTAGATGCCTTCTGGAGCAGGGATTCATTTGTCCTTTAGATATATTTTGCTGTGTATCTGTGCCATATCTGTATCAAATTAGCATAACCGTATGAATGGCTTCTGGGATCAGGTACGTAACTGAGCTGGAGGGAGGTCATCAAAAACTGTGTGGTTTTACCTCACACTGTGATACTTCTAAGTGCCTCAACTGCTGGAAGGAATAAATCATGTCTCCAAAGACAAAACATATGTCTTTAAACATAAGAAATGATCTAAAACTAAATCTAAATGCAGTGGTAAACTACAAAAAAGTTTGTTGCGTTAACCCTAAACCAGTAATCACAAACATTAGTTCTGCTAACATAATGCACTACACCTACAAGGGATTTAGAGAAAGCTAATGCTAAAGTGCTAATGTCAATTAAAATGATATCTCCCCTTGAAAGACTACAATCCCCAAGCACCAATTTAATAAATTAAATGTTAATTAAATTTTAACATTATCATTTACATGTTCTTATAATGTCCTTAGATATTGTATTCATGTTTATATCTTTTTTTTTTACTATTTATTCTTTATATTGTTCATGTATGTTTCTTCCTGAAAATAAAGTTTTTGAACTGCTCTGTAAAAAATTTCACCCCCTTCAAAGTAAGAGCATGAATATAAGCGTCTAAATACTTGGAGAATTTTTATCAATTGATAACCAACATTTCTACGCAGATGTGAAACTTTATTCAACTGAAGATTTACAAGGCACCAAGGTAAATTAGTGTTTTTGAATTTATCTGAGAAAATACATTTAGGCTAAGCT
This sequence comes from Poecilia reticulata, assembly GCF_904066995.2. NCBI lineage: Eukaryota > Metazoa > Chordata > Actinopteri > Cyprinodontiformes > Poeciliidae > Poecilia > Poecilia reticulata. Next base: position 28,115,391 of record NC_088842.1, read on the forward strand.
AAGTTTGCAACAAAAGCTAAACGAAAAATGTGTTGCGTCATTAGTTGATTAGCACTCACCATCGCCTAAATTTAAAAATTACCGTTTGATTTTAAATATTTGGAAGAAACCTAGTAAGCCGTTTAAATGTTGCTTATTAGGCTGGAAAACAGAATTTAACTCGGTATATTTTAGCTTTCTTGCTGCTTTATTAGCATTCTGCCTGCTAGCACAAATGGCTATGTTCCCCATTTTGAACAACTGATGAAGCTTGACGCAAGCATGTTGTTGGTGCAGGTTTATCAGTCTTACATGATTGACATGTTAATATGGGCGCTTTAAGTTCTTGACCCTGAAAAAAAAATCTGATGGGAGTCGAAACTTGTTGACTGACATGAGTCGGTATTGCTTTAATGAAGGGGTTGATTATAGGAAATAAGCCCGCTCGGTGTCTGCATTCTGCTCTCTGCGCTGTAAATTGGCAATTTAGTGCTGAGGATATCTGTGAAATAAAGGCTCAACGCTACGAAGAAAAGCCTTTCTGTGTAAAGCCAGCAGTTCATTGATTGATGAATGGCTTAGAAAACGTGGAAATAAATGGCTACAGAGTGCAAAAAGACATCAGTCCTCTATCTTGTGGAGAGCAGAGCATCAAAGAGTGAGAATGGGACCAGAGACTACTATCTCTTCTTCTAGGCAGTTTGGCATTTCCAGCCAGTTTCTCAGGGAAGATCTGATTACTGCCATACAGCTGAAACAATTTCATATCTTAAATCTGCTAATGAGTTGTGTGAAACATGCATTATTAGTTGAAAAAAAAAAAAAACATGCTCCAACAATCTTCACTAGTCTAAATGAGTGTCCTAAAAAGCTGTGAGACTTTGTCAACTTCAGGAAGAGACCAGCTCATTTGTTTAAACAAGCCAGTCCGTGTCTGTTCGGAGTAAACTTACACCGGTCTCAGTGGGAGGCAGAGAGCACACAGTGGTGGAGATCAGTTGGAAGAAATAATGAGCAGCAGAGATTTTTTTTCCTTTCTTTTTGAAGCGTGTTTCATGTGAGGTCTTTGTAGCTTGTCATTAAAAGGGATTTGTAAGTTTCTGTGTTAATTTGTTAGTGAAACTGCTGGTGTGAAAATGTCTGCCAGGGTGCTACAGCAGGAAAGTTCAAACTTTAGTTTTAATGGTGTTTATTAGTTGATTATGCTGAATATACACTGTAGACAGCAAACGCGTTCTCGCCCAGTTATGTCAGCCAACACGCTGACATAACCATTTCTTTTTTTTTGATATTGAGTAAACTGACAAGTTAATATGTACAATCCAATTATATATACAGTTGATACACTGTTTAATTTAATTAATTTAGGGGAATCGGTATAAAGGGGATGGGAACTTTTGTTATTTGTGTTGTTTTTCTATTGGTCTGATCACATAAAATCCTAACTTAACACAATGCAGCAAAAATGTAAACTGGCTAAAGTAAAGGTATAAGTTCCTTTGCAGGACGCTGTCAAGCCTATTAGGAGGTTTTGTTTTAGTCCAAAACCAATATGAAAGTCAGAAATTTACTTTTCTTTTTTTGTGGCAAATTTTGCCACAAAATATAAATTTATTCTCTACTTAAAATCAAAATGGTCCTTCCATGACTGTCTTGCTAAAGTTCCCAATTTGTCACTTGTCTTCTCACAGCCTTCTTAATATTATGCTTAATTGATCTTGTTTCTTCTCCTACTTTAGTTGCCTTCTAGGGTGCATTCACATGAGACCTGCTTAATCAAACTGCAGTTTGTTTGCCTTGAAAAAGTAGAGTTTGATTAAGGTGGACTAAACAGGGCTGGTGTGAATGCACCCTGAAAGTGTTTTATATATATATATCGCTTTTTTACAGTGGAAACTGTTTTTGGATGTCCAATATAAAAACTATTTAATTTTCTTATGTTTATGACCTGCAGATTTTTTTCTACTCAGACAAATCAAAAGCCTTAAAAATAACTCTTTATAAAAATACAAATTTTCACTTGCACTAATGAAATATCACCTGCTTTAGTGCTTATGACTTTTAGCATTTATCATTGGAAAAGAAAACATACCTTGTCTACATTTTACAGGAGGAGGGAATTGAATTTCTGCAATTTTCTGTGAAAATGTTTAAAAGGTAACTCCAAAAGTTTTTTTATTTTTTTATTTGTAAAAACGAAGCTTAAACTCAAATACTCTTTCAGAAGCTGCGAACCTGAATAGATCAGTCGTATTTTAGCTCTGCTGGGAAACAAATTGTGAGTCAGTCTTTGATGGTAACCTCAAAGGTAGAAAGGACTAAAAAGTTCCTCAAAGTGATTATTTGACGACTGGATTTCTTTTTCTTCAGGTAAATGGTTTCTTTTTCATGTTTTATTTATTTCCTGGTTTTTTTTCTCCCGCTCTCTTTTCAGACGGAGTCTTTCAAAATCACTCTCGGCTGCGGACGCCTCCGCTGCCCCTCTCCCATTCTCACTCGCCCAATCATCAGCACCATGCAGCCTCTATTAACTCGTTAAACAGGAGCAACTACACTCCGCGGAGCAACGCCAGTCCAGCGCCCACAGACAGCTCCGCTCCCCCCGAGGGTCCCGCCAGCGGTCAAGACTCCAGCAGCGTTCAGGACAACTGGCTCCTCAACAGCAACATCCCGCTGGAAACGAGGTACCGTGCCACTCGTCTCCCTAACAATGTGCGAGGCAGACATGTTGGCATCTTTAGGAATGAGCTCAAGCTTCTGCCATCGAAGTCAGCTTTTTGTGTTGTCAGCTCTATATTATGTTACCGCAGAGCTAACAAGGAGCAGAGCAAGAAAATGAAAACTGCTTGGAACCAAAACGCCTAACTTTTTTTGAAGAACACGATTTTTGTGGAAAACAAGAGAAAAGTGTTGCTTTTGGTTGCTTGTCAAATATTAGCAGATTTCCAGCCAAATCTAGTTTGACTAATAATAATAATGTTAGAAAAATGCTAAATGCCACCCAGGCTCTAGTGTGCATGCTTCCTCGCTCCTCTCCTTCAGTCCTGGTGTCTATTTATTTTATATTAATCAACTCTTTGTTCTCTAGCACATTCTCAATAAGAAGGCTCTTGTGTGAAGTAGATTTGTCGAGTATTATTGGAACTAAGAGAATGTCTGTTGGCCTTTCCTTGACTGGTATTGTCAAGAATTTCAAGGCAAAATTATTTCCTTTGCTCTAATAATCTCTCTTTTTTTTCACGGTGGCATAATTTTCACGAAGAAAAGCTCAATCATGACTGTAGCCAGGTTACCAACTGAGAAAATTTCTTCAATAAGCCTCAAATTGTGGGAGATTTTCTCCTCATTTTGTAGATTTGATGGTTAAAATTGAGTCAGAGCATTTCAACTCTAACATTAGGGCTGCAATTTTACCCACCACAGTAGTGACTAAACGGTTTTTGTTCATTTGTACTCATTTATTCTTTTTATATTTTAGAAAACTAGAGATCAATGCCCTGTGAATAAAAAGCAAGCTGAGTGTACACTTCTGACAGGTAGTCTCTTCTAAAATATTTTTTTTTTCTTCATTTTTTACCCTCAATATAAGTGTCACAGAGCAGTAATTGATTCCCATTTTGTCAAAGCTGTATTCGAAGCACTATTGTTCCAACAGATTTGAGTTTAGCTAGTAAAGTTAAATTCAATAACTCTGATAAACCCTTTTTCTAAGCCAGTTTTCTTCCTCCTGCTGTTCTCACCATGACAAATTTCTCCTTTGAATTTTGAGTTCAAAAAGCTTCTGAGCAAAGAAAGCCAGTTTTGCACAAATGGCAGCTTTGTGTTGACATGTAACTGGCAGCAGCATTGCCATTTAGATTTATAAACAGTATCTAAAAAATAGGTTTATAGATTTTTCTTTCTATCAGTTTAAAAATAGCCGATTTTTATTTCTGTGGGAAAATGCATGACAAAGTGGTCTGAAAAGCATTTATGACACCCAGCAACAATATTGTTTTTATATTAATGTGATTTAACCTGATTTGTGATGCATATCCTTGAAATTGTACTAAAAAAATTGCAGCAAAATTTAAAAATGGTGGCTTCTGGAATTGGTTAGCCAGAAGTCCATGATGTTTTTTAGCAGATCTGCAGTAAATGATATGTCCCTTTTAGGCAAATATAACATAATATTGACATCTTAAATTTCCAATTAACACAGTTAACATGGTTTGCATCACTAAATCAGCTGTTGCAGTGTATTCGCAAGAGTTATGAACCTTACATTAACTAAGAAATATCTAAATATTTCCTAATTTTCCTAAATCTGCCATGTTCCATCATAGAGTAGTTTAAAGTGTAAAAAAAGTAACAGTAAAATATTTATTTTGAAAGTCTTCCTCTCTGTGACAATTACTTTATCCGATTAACCATCAAAATAATCAGCATGAAAAATACATCTGCTTTTAAACTTAAATTTATGGAAAGAGTATCTGGTTGAATAGATGATCTTTCAAATATGAAGACATTTTTGGGTCAGACCTATAGAACTGAGACAATTTGGCAAAATGGCAACACTGGTAAACATTTCCAATGTTCCACCTTGTGTCCTCCATCCATTTTTAGAAACTACTCCTTAAAAAACATTATTCAAATTAGCATTTTATTTTGATGGGAAAACTACTAATAGCTCATTTTTCCACAATTGTAAATAAAACAGTCATGAAGAGACTTGTTGTCTCGTCCCTCGGCTGTTGTGAGACGGTTCATTCAACAGGAAAATGAGAATCAGTTTCAGCTGGTGGGGCAGTATAAAGTATAAGGAATGATTACACATCATCCAGCTCCAGTTAATGCTGCACAGGTATTCCCTGTGGAGCCAAAGACAGATGGTGAGGAGAGAAAATAGTTCTGCTGAAACCACGGAGTTTTATAACCCATAGCATTAAAGAAAGATACAATTTCAAAGTAATGCTACTAAAATCATATCCTAAAAGATCCTGTAGGATTAAATTCTACTTTTTTCTCATTTAATGCCATATCATTACCTCTCTCTTACATCTCTTAAATTAAATCTACTGATGCAAAAGGCATCAATAGGTCTCAGCTATATGAGAGACAGTGGTAGTTGCTTGACTCTCTTGACTTTTGCCGCTTCTGCCAAGCATCCTTCCGTCATTTGCTTCATTGAACTTTGCATTCATCGTCAGAGCTGAAGCTGAGGAGAGTCCAGCGCTGAGCTCTACAGGGCATGCATCAAAATCCAGCCTTTTCTCTTGGACCACTGAACGTGTTCAGCCCTCCCATTGCATGTGGACGGTTCATTTCTCCATTGCATTGGAGGAGTACTTCCTTATGGAACGTAGCTCTCAACATGGGGAGAAGGGAGACGCAAGCCTCTAGATGCATTACAGAAGAACTGCAAATGTGTTATTTGTAGTGCTACAGCAGTTGAGCGATAAAGTGTTGTAATTTTTCTGCTAATCAGCAGAGGCGCACCGATCAGAGATTCTGTTGCTGATTTTTGATTGCAAATTTTGTGAAGCTCTGACCCATTGATACCAATTTAAACTGATTCTGACTTATTTTTGATGACTTTAGATGTATAACTACTTTTGTCTACTTCCTGCATTCTCTGAAATGTATGTGTCTTAAAGCTGGTTTATCTCTGCAATAGCTGTAGGACCACAGGGAGAAGATATGGCACCGATTATATGCCATATTTTACTGCAGGGACATAGTTACAGTTTAAACAATTATGTAAAAAGCAATTTTTTTCTTTAAAAAAAATGTTTTTGTTAACTTGTACAAAAACATTTTGTTTTCGTACAAAAAAAAAGTTATCACAGTGTATCCCAATCAAACTGATTGGGATACACTGACTATCCCAATCAGTGTAATATGCTCTGAAATATTTTTTGTTTTCAACTTTTACTTCAAAAAACCCTGCAATTTGACAGCTTTATATAGACTTTCTATCTCGACTGTATATTTAAAGAGAAAAAACACTATTATGCTCTAACTTTTTGATTTATGGATTGATTTATTGTAACCATATGGGAAGCTGAAGCGATCTTTCTGATCTAAACATTCATTAATAATTTATATTAGAATCAAAAACCAGATCAGACAAACAATATTAATTGTTTCTTTAGCAGTCTAAAGAAAATGCCTCCGGAGAAGGAGCTTATTACTTTTGTTTGCTTCTAATTTTTTTTTAAGACCTCATAGGCACTACAAGCAGCCAACTGCTCTTCACTGTGTAACAGCTTCCACATTGAAGAATGCTTTTGTAAGCTGATTAGGCACATTCAAGAAAGGCAAATGATCTCTCGGTGCATCTCTAATGATTAGTTTTTTATTCTACTTAAAATTAATACTAAACTGTCTAAAGCTAACTTTTCATATGTACAGTAAGTGATGCATTTTTGTCTTTCAACCACAACCTTAAAGGAGCCAGAATACTCTAATGTTTATCAGAGAAGAGCAAGACGCTTGCAGAGAAGGACAGGGCTCAAACAAAACAAGGTATGGAAGCGTACAAATGAGAGCAGCGAGAGTTAGATGTCATTTGTCCCACTCTTCTTTAGAAGTAGTTCCATAAGGGCCTTGGTTTCTTTGTCCCCACGCCATCCGTTGTGACGCTCTTTCTTTACCTGTTGATTGATATCGCCTGGTGATCACATTCTTGTACTGGCATTTTCATGTTTTTTATTGCATGCATGTCTCACACTAGCTTCATATCCATCTTTCCACCTGTGTGTAGAAATATAGCAAAGCAGGCATTCCTTGAGACTTTGCAGGACAACTTGATTGAGATGGACATTCTGGCATCAGCACGCCACGATGCCTCGTACAACGACGGGTATGTTGCATGTTTGCTCTGTGGCTCAGAATCTGCTTTGCCATGAAAACAATGAATGCCTGTGCTATTTTTCCATCAAACATCCCCCGTTTGGAAACACTGTCAATCACTTTTGTGCGTCTCCTGCAGTGCTAGAATGGGTGTGTTTGTGTCTTCAGCTTTGATGCAACTCGCCTAATTTGCATCAAGTCACATTGTTGGGTTGTGCTGTTCTTTTAGTAATGTCAAACATGGCCGCTTTATGAAACTTCAACTGCTAAAATACGGTGCTCAAGCTATTTGTCTTTGAGATTTACAAATAAAGTATGGTCTCTTTGACTTTCCACATCACACATTGTAAGATGACATTCAATCACACTCATGTCACTGTCGCTCGGGAGCGTCTTGTAAACTTGTCACTGAAATGGCCTTGACAATAGTGCTGCTGTCACTGACTCTCTGATGGGCTGATCATACGGCACTTGGACACGGAGAGCTACACATGTTTTCCTGAGATAGTCAACCATGCTCTTCAAGGGCGAATAAATCTGCTTTTTACCATTCTGCAGCTTTATGTGCTTTATCTCCCCTCTGGACAGCCTTGACAACCCCACGCTTTACCTGAAGTCACACTTCCTTGAATGCGGTCACTAGTTGTGAAAATTACACTGCTTTGCAGAAGTGTTCTCACTTTTTGAACTTTTTCCCTTCCTGTCACAATATAGCCACAAACCTCAATATAGTTTATTGGAATTGTATGTAATAGACCAACAAACAAAATTTACTCTCTCATTCCCCTTGACTTATTACATTGTAGAGCTGCCTTCTTTTACGGTTATAGGCTTTTACTGTATGTCTCTTAAAATTTTGCAAATCTAGAGATAAAGGCAGACTGAACAAAATCATTTCCAAAAAAATATGTTACCACTCAGTGGTGGGGACTGCTAACTAAAAAAAGTGTGTTGCGCTAATCCTAAAGCACCAATCATAAAAAAAAGTTTCATTGATTTTAAAGCACTACACCTGCACAGTAATTAGCAGAAGCTAAAGGGCTAACACTCTAACTTCAATTCAAATTATATCTATCCTAGAAAGTCTACAATAACTGAACATCAATTTAATTTTGTTTTTGTATGAAATAAAGCTATTGAGGGAAAAACAAGGAAACAAAACTGCTGTGAATGCTGTCTTCACCCTCTACAAAATAAAAACATGAAAATAAACATCTAACATCTTGAAGAACGCTTAACAGTTGATGGCCAAAACTTCAACAGACTTAGAACTTTATTCAACGGAAAGTTTACGAAAAACACGTAAACTTTATCTGGAAGACTTAATTTAGGGGAAGTCAAATGCACCAAATATTTTCAAAAGTTGGCTAAATTGCTAAACAAAAATTAGCTCTGCTATTAGTGGATTAGCGGTTGTGTGCTCACCACTGTGGCTTACTATGGGGGCAAAATGTATTATTAACATTTAAGAACTACTTTTTGCCCAATTACATCTACAAGTCTTTTGGTGATGTCTCTACCAAAATGGAAAATTTAAATCTCCACAGCTTTTATGATTTACATGGGCAAAGGGCATGGCGTGATCATGGTTGAGCACAGTATTAGTTTCCATGACACACAGCAGTTTAAATGTAGGTTAAGCTGGTCCTAGAGTGATCAGAGCAACTTCTTTCATAGCTGCCCTTGATTGGCTTGTGGCAAACCGCATATGAAACTTAAATGGTTTTCTTTCAGCAGTGGCTTTCTTCTTGCCACTCTGAAATTCCAGCTTTTAGATGCGCAAAGCAGGTTAAGCTGTATTTGCAGCAACAGGTGGTCGTGCAAACTATTAATCTGGTGAGGAGCGTTATATAAATTCTCAGCATGCTTCTCAGATCTGATTATGTACTACAATATGTTGGCAATATCACACAAAATCCCAGTAAAAACACTGACGTTTGTGGTGGTAACGTGACAGAATGTGGGAAGGTTGGTTAAATACTTTTGCAAGACACTGTATATACTAACACACATTTCTTGATTTTAATAATCCATTATGTCTTTACATCCTCACTTGGAAATAAAATGACGGAAATGAAAGATTTACTTGAATTTGAAGGCATCCTTGGGTATCGCTTTCTGTCAGAGTAACATACAAAATGTGTTTTTCTCAGGCATTTCCTGTTCAAACCAGGTGGAACATCACCAATGTATTGCACAACTTCACCGGGGTACCCTCTGACCTCCAGCACGGTGTACTCGCCACCCCCACGCCCTTTACCTCGAAACACCTTCTCTCGACCTGCCTTCAGCTTGAAGAAGCCCTACAAGCACTGCAACTGGAAATGTGCTGCTCTCAGTGCCATCCTCATCTCAGTGACGCTGCTGCTGCTGTTAGCCTACTTCGTTGGTGAGTAGCGTGTGTGTGTGTCCTCACCGATGCGCGCCCCCCCCAGACTCCAACCCTTCACTCGCACGCAGACACAGGATGAGTCCGTTCTCTGCTGTATTTCTTTCATCATCCGTTTTAATGGTGTTTAGTCTCCGCCCGGAGCTCTACAAACACAGTTATATGGAGGCTTATAGATTGAGTCCTTACTCACACAAGTCGACAGAAAAAAAAAAACATTATCATTCATAGATTTGGTCGGTTGAATCTGCAGATGGGCAACCGGGCGTCTCGGTCTCATGAATAGGCCGGGTAGGAAATAGATTAAAAAGACATCAGCCATCACTCGAGAGACAGGGGCTGCGAGTTTAGAATATTCATCTTGCAGGGTGTGATTGACCAGCTCTCTCAGGGTCCCAGCTGGATTAGAGGCATCAACTAAGTTACGCTATTAAATCAGTTCTGCTCAATTTGTCTGCTTCCATCCTATGAGGAATTGATATTCATATCTGAGGATGCAGTCTGCAGTTTGTCTGTGTGATCTATTTGCTGAGGGGATAGAAGTATTGGTGGAAAAACTCTTAGCATTTAAAAATGAAAAAGGAGGCCCAAACAAAAGAGAGCACAAATCAAACACCTGCTGTTCTATATGGCAGATGATATACAGTGATGGTAAAAAGTTTAGATTCTCACCAAAGGATTGAATGGTATGAATCTTTGACTTTTTTTTATGCATTTAAACTTATTTTTTAGGGTGAAATGACCACAGTGTCGAACTTGAGTGAATTTTTGTAGTTTCAATTGATTCTGGATTTTTTTTCCCTCCCCACTATTTGCTACAGTTATCCACAACCTTTAATATATATTTGGCTCAATATCAATAGCAGAGTTTATTTAAAATGGACAGTTTCTTGGCCTGGATCCAGCTTCAAAGCATAGTCCATACACTTTCAATAGACTTCAGGTGCCAGAAGCTTAATGTTAGCCTACATTAAAGACAAAAAAGAAAATGAGGTGGACTAGTAGCGGTTGCCAACATCCACAACAAGTCACTGTGGATTATTGTCTCTGCTGCCAGAAAGCTGAGCTGTTAGCATGTCCTGTCAGTCATAAGACTGTTATACAGCAACCGTCTTCAGTCAGAGGCAGCATTTAATTTCCCTTTGAGATAAAAAATAAAGTACTTTTGAACATTTATCCGTGCCACAAGCAGTCTTGATATGCTTGGGATCACTGTCCCGCTAAAACACCCAATTATGTTTTAGACTAAGTCAAATAGTTGTTGATTTATGGTAAAGTGGAAGAAGTTGGATGTTTTCTTCTTTTTTTTTTGTAGTATACCACCTGCTAAATACATCTTCAATCCGATGTTGCCTCCACCCTGCGTGATAATTGATACAGGGTTGTAAAGTCTGAAAGTCTCAGCTTTACTCATATAAACATATTCCTTGTAATCGGGGCCAGATAAATCAACATTGAACTTTTCACTATACTTTTTTTCTTTGGGATAAATTCTGTTTACCCTTATTGGTAAATACACATTTTATTTAGTCTTTTGAATATGATTTTTGGGCAAACGCTTATTTCTTAGTCAATCTATGTTGATGTTAAGCTTGCTTCGCCACAGACAGCAACAAACTAACTCAAGCCTCTGTGTTGACAACGCTGTTGAACTGAAAATAACAACAGATAGGTCCAAATTAAACAAAAAGCGGGTTTTGCATCTTGTGAAAGTTTTGTTTTACTTCTTTTTCCTTTTAACAAACATCTTGACTGATTTATGCCTGCAGGATGAAAACAAAGACCTTCAAAATCAAAAATAAGATTTATAATATTTCCCCTGGAGCAATAATTTCAGGCAAAATGGGTTCCGATCCTTATATTATATTCATTTCTAACACATTTAGCCAAACACTTGATGTAAAGTTTTGACTTTTAAATATGCGCTGTATAATTTTTTTTAATTAGTAATAAAAGTTCTATGGAATCCCTTGTTGTAAACGCATGAAAACAGTTAATTCCCACTTCCTTTTATTACATTTTATACTATAACAGTGCATCTATTTCACAGAGAATACCTTCTTAACATATAAATGGTGTCACTATTGAATCCAGTCTCCCAGAGATAAAGAAAGAAATAAAGTAGCAGAATGATGATGGGGCCGGAGTTGATTTGCATGAGGGGAATAAAAGGCAGATCCCTCTGTACGGCCTTCATCAGGGAGATAAATTAATTCCTCTTTGAGGACATTTGTTATAGATATTCATTGGGCTGTAACAATTACAAAAGCTATCATTTCTGCTTCACCTTGAGGCTAAACAAGCTAAAATCTTACTCATTTCTTTGTTGGCGTAGCCACTTAGAGTTTAATTTAAAATTCAAAACAGTACAAATCTAAAGTCAGAACCAATGCCTTTCTTCTTCTGGCGATTATCTATTAATTAGCAACAAAAGATGTGGTTTTGACTTGGGTTTTCAGTCTGCGCGTTCTGCTTGTGACCTGGCCAAAAGCCAAATCATCCTGACAGCTCCTAATCAGACAATACAATTACACCTCGACCATCTTCTGTTACAGCACGAGTAAACATGTTGGAGACCAAACCCCACCCTCAGATTGGAAATTTCAATCAAGAACAAGAGGCATTTTTAATTAAAGGCTGATGAGAAAATACATTTAATTTCAAGTGCAGTTAATTATTGAGGCCTGTAATTGGGACCTCTGGATGAGATGTCTAATAAAGCCAATTACAGCTCATGACAGATGTTTTGACTTCAGCTTGGTTTTCTTTTTTCCACACAGCTGGGTAAATTGACCTATTTTGAAGTGCAGAAAAGGTCGGGAGTTTTTTGATGGCACTATTTTCTCTGTGGTTGCTTGCTCATTAGCACATTTGTTATACGTTCCTCATTTTAAGGTCATCAGTATCCTCCTGTGTTCACTTTCATTCACCATGGGCATCCAGTCAAGGACGAAAAGGTTGGGCCCCGGAAAATGTTTGACTTTGTGATCCTCAAACTCAGAAAACATTTCTTATAACACAGATTTGTACTTTGTAATTCAGAATAAAACAGCTCGATTCTGTTTAATTTTGCCAAAACCTAATAAAATGTATCTTTTTATAGATGCAGCTTCATGAATTAAAAAACATAATTGAAAAGTTGATTTATTTCAGTTGTTCATTACAAAAAAAGTGAAACTCATATTATATATATTCATTATAGATTTCCATCATTTATTTTAATTAGTCTAGATGATTATGGCTAGTAGCAAATGAAAACTCAATTTTCAGTTAGAATTTTAAATATGACCCACTGAAAACCAATTTTAATAGGAAAGTCTCACTGTTTGACTGTGTAATGACTTACGCAATCACAACGTATATATCTGACCTCATGTAGGTCCAGGTGACAATCACTTACAGCCCCGCACACAAAGATGTGTCACAAAAAGTAATTACTTTAGAAGTTGTTTACAGAGAGCTGTGTTAAGCATTTTAATGGAAATTGTAGTGGAAGAAACAAGAAGTATTCATGGTACGGTATTCATTTGCCAGTTTTAACAGAAATTGAATATTACAGAAATGACAATGAAATATTAGCAGATATGAATGTTCAAAATATGTCCCTATGTGTGGAATGAATTACCTTTTGGATTAGATGAATCCTTTGATAATACTTTAATCAGCTGAGATGTACCAATAAAACATTTGTTGTTTTGTCTGTTTTCTAGATTTCATATCAATTTAACCATACCATTATATTAACAATAGAAAAAAATTAAACATGAACAAAAAAGTATGAAAACTGCAAAATCAGGTGTAACTGTGAGGAGTCGCAACAGTTTTATTGGGCTAGTGTTAAGATGTGAATAGATATTGGCTGCTTTCAAATAAAAGGTTTCCAGTCATTGACAGGCATATTGATTATTGATCTCTGGGTGTAGTCCAGTGGAATATTCATGCATTAATTCCAATTAATGGAATTATTCAATCTAATTCCATTACGTTAAGAGTAAAGTAACTTCTCACAGCAGACTTACAAGAAGAAACGGACTTTAAGTCAAACGTCGGTGTTAGTGTTATATAGAATAGAAATATCCTTTATTGCCCCTCAGTGGGGAAATTCAGGTGTTCTGTTCCAACAGCAAAGTGACAGGGAAATTAAAGCTTGGAGATTCAAACCTAAATATAGTCTATTAAACTATTTATACGCTGTTGTTTTATGTCAATGCAGTTTAAACTCAAGACAATCTTGGAGGCAGGTTCTTACCGGTTTAATGTTTTGTTTTGACAGAAATACAACGCGGCACTTGCTGCCTCCTATAAATTGTTGGTTGAAGAAAATTTACAAACAGCACCTTCCACATTTAGTGGCACCCCTGCCAAAGATTAATTTCAGCTTTTATTGCAGTAATATAATTTCCAACTTAAAAAATGATTCATTTCTCTGAGTGGGATTTGGTTTCGGGTTTTTGTTTTTACCTGCCTTCCTCCATGTGCATGGTGGCAAGTTGAGCTTGGGAACTGTGTCATGTCATATTTATCACCTTGGAAATTGTGGATTTAGAAACTTCTAAGCCATGTGGTCAAAAATACCTTTGATTTTTGGTTGATTGGTGATAGGTGCAGGACTTCAGTGCTTTAATTTCAATTAATTAATTACATAGATTTAATGCATTTAAAATTTTGACACAATTTATTATTGTTGGGTTTTTTCATTGCTGGAACTTATGTATTTGTACAATGATATCCACAAACGACAGCGATGGATGACAAAGCTGCTTCTCCTGTTTAATCTGATGGGATTTTGGAAAGATGATTCCTGAAACATTTGAAATCTGAATTGCTATAATAGCTCTTTGCATCAATTCGGTTAAGTAACCTCAATAATAGATTAGAAATCATAAATATACTTGATAAGTTTATATGCCTGAATATTCAATAATTTAGCAGCAAAAATGGTTTTCAATAGAAAATGTTGCTTATTTTTTCATTGTATTAATTGCGATTAATTATTTACAGTCCCTGCAATTAACTCTAAAGGTCCACATCTAGTTTTTATATTTTCATCTTTAGATGCCTGCATTGCATTTAGGTTTTAACCTGGAAAATGACGAGAAAGTTTCTTGTCATCTTTGCTTCCTTTGAACTGTGAACCAGTTAAAAAGTGCCATGAACAGGCAACAGAATCATTTACTGCTGTGGCAGATGACCCGTGCTCTGACTTCCTCAGATTGACTTAGAAGTCTCCAACTACACTACCTTTGTTCTGTAATTGGCACATGGCGTGACCCAACTTCCTGCAGAGAGATAAGCGAAAGGACGGAACAACGTGTACTGAGGACAAAGCAGAGATGCTACTAAGTGCAGTCCTCCTCACTCAGACATATTTTCACTGCCTTCTGTCATTCTTGGTATTACATCCATTTTAGGCTATCTTCAGAGGGCTTGGCAGTGTTTGCAAAGTTTGTTCTCTGTTTCTCCTCCATACCTGGTAGACACTGACATAAGTCTTAAAGAATCCATTAGACTCTCCAGGGTCGGATGGGGTAAAGAGTACAGCTCAGGAACACTTGATTACCAAGACATTTTGAATGACAACATGCCTGGTGATTTTGCAAAGGGTTCAGCAACATAGTTGTTTTTTTTATTATTATTTTATTTTGTCAGTCAATATAATTCAACAGATCAAAAAGTATATCTTTTGGGGGCTTACAAAATGACAAACAACACCATCTGTCACTCCCCTGGTTGTCTTCCACTGACACAGTCACTTCTTCAAGCAGAATGAGCAGAGAACAGATGCTGGTACTGCAGCTGAACTCTGTTGAATTTGTGTTTTCATTGATAGATATTCACCTAACCTACAGTTTGCCTAAGGATGTGGTATCAAATAAGGTTTTTGGTCATTAGGATTTTTCTTGGTGAATGTGTATAGAAAAGCCAGTGCTTGATCAGTCAATGACTCTAGATTTTCTGACATTTCACACACAGAAACCGGACAAAATAACTTTCTATAATAGTTATTTCTACAGTGATTGTGTTTGCTAAACACACTTATATGTCAGTTGCTGAGAACACCTACTTTCAATCCAGGCTTTCTTTCTGTGATTTAGCTCTTGTTTTTCTTTTCTTTCTTTTTTTTACTTTGAACCTCCACAATTATTAACATGCCTGTTCAACTTGCACAGAAATATTTCTTCACTTCTCCAACACCTAACTTTGTAGGGTTTCTTTTCTTTCTTATTATTTTCAATGCTTATCTAATTCTATAGTGGTCCTAATGCTCAAAATGCTTTCTATGTTTTTATAAATTGAACAGAGGATTTTAGAATGCACAAAAGCAGACGCTTTTAACTTTAGCATAATTAACGACTAGTAGTTAGCCACAGTAATTTCACAGAGCCTACCAAAAAAATTAACCAGTCCAGGACACAGTTTATTAAAAGTGCACATTATAACAGGATGGAATTGTGGGGAGGCTTAGACGTTTGCTTATGGTTGGATTGTGTTTTCTTCAAAAACAAAAATATCATTACCATACTGTAAACAAACTTATTAGGATTTACTTATTTATTTTTTTAAGCAGGAAGAGTGGCATAGCAAATTAGAATCCTTGATTTTACGCTGAAGTTTCCGTAATTTGGCAGTTATTGTTTTTCAAGCTGCTGACAACATATGGAAAACCTTGCACATATTTATAATTTTGTGTATTTTATGTTTATTCATTCATTTTTTCATGTATTATCAATCAATCAAGTTTATTTGTTTAGCACACTTCAGCAACAAGGCAGTTCAAAGTGCTTTACATCATGAAAACATTAAAAGCATCATAAAACATCAAACAGTCAGCAATTGTGAGACCAATAACAAACAATACCTTTTGTCAAGTGCCATCATCAAAATCATCACTTATCAAATATGTTAGTCAATGTTCCAGTGATTATGGGTCGAAAGCAATTCTAAACAGGTTGGTGTTTACCATTCTCTTAAAGTAGCTTAGTGTTTCAGCTGTTTTGCAATTTTCTGGCAGTTTGTTCCAGATTTGTGGTTCATAAAACTGAATGCTGCATCTCCATGTTTGGTTTTGGTTCTGAGAATGCAGAGCACTTTAGAACCAGAAGACCTGAGTGGTCTAGAGGTTTTGTACAACGACATGTCTTTAATGTATTTTGCGTCAAATATCAAATATGTTGAGATAAAAATACAAATGTGATATCACAGTCCTCAGTTTCTTGTTAAACTTCGATATTTGAAATAGAAATACTGTAAGTGTTAAGTCACAGTCAGTGAGATGGAACATCTTACAGTGAGGTGTTTGAATGTCGTTTAGAACATTTGGTTTAGCTGTAAATTTTAGGAGCTCATGTCATTATCATTTTATTATCACTTTCATTTTTAATCTTTTTAGCATAACCAGAAAGTGTTTAATCAACAAACAGATAAGAAAAGTAGATGTTAGTTTTGATTCACTTGCTGATTGTCAGATGATTCAGATTCAGATTAGATAGAAGAATTAAGTCTAGGTGTTAAAACATAATATTTGACATCATTTTATTCATTGTCCCAGAAGTACTTAGTTAATTTCTTAATTTCTCTATAGACAAAAGAATTTAATGAAATTAAATTATCGCATGCAGATGTGTATTTTGCCCCAGCTGGATTCTAAACTCTTAAGTAGTTTTTTGATTAAATTGTGTTGCTATTTGCATTGGATCCTTAAGTGAACCAACCAAACAAAGACATGGCTGTATTGAGTGCATTGCCTTTTTCTGCTGACTGTTGCCTTCTGCTTTGGCTTTTGCCTTGGTAAGCTCATCTTGTCCATTCTCTTATTGGTGATCTGTCATGGTCAGCCCCTCCTCCTCCATGCTCTGCTGTGCTACCATTGTTCTAAAGGACATTTCTTTTGTCGACCTTGTAAAATATCTTTGTGATTCATCTGCTTTGTTCAGTCAGAACACCCCGGGTTTCTCTCTGCTGATGTGTTTTTTCCCCCCCAGGTTTGTCCTTTGGTTTTGTAGGGAAGCATAAAGGTAATAGGGTTGGGAAAATGACAAGACACAGAGGATTGGCCATGCCAGTGTTGGTGTGGAGAGACACATGTGGTCCCATGGGCTTGTGATACAATTCATCCTGTAATGTTAGTGCTCAGCACTTTGGAGAAAGAGCCATTAACCATTAAGCCGAGTCCTGCATTCTTCTTCAGTAAAATGTCATGCACTCGGGTTAATTTTATGGAAGGTGATTAGTTTACTCAACTGAATGCATTCAAACTATTTCTCTCTTGTTTTGTTTAATATTCCAGCCATTCACCTTTTGGGGTTAAACTGGCACCTCCAACCCATGCAGAGACAGATGTACCAGCTGTCAGAAGATAATACAAGTGGCCTACCATTCCCTACAGACTTGAGTTTACCACCTCTAGGCAACACGGGGCTGGAGATACCAGATCACAGGGGAAGAGATGACAGTAAGTACACTCTTCTGATCTTTCTTTTCAGTTTTTCATACAATGCCTTGCAAAAGTGCAACCACAAACTTCCAATTAATTCACTAGGACACTGTGTGATAAAAACTAAAAAACCCACAAAAAAATCAAGGAATAGAAGGTTGTTAAAGGAAATCTGCAAATAATTTATTTTTTTTTATTGTGAGAGATTTTGATAGTTAACACCCTTCACTGGATTTCATTTAGGTTTGTTAGTGCAGAGAAGTTGAAAACATACTTGTCACATTTTTCTAATTTCTGTTTGTAAAAAAAGTTGAACTGAATGCCATTTGTTTCTCAATGTCGCAAAAAATCCCAATAAAATGCACAGAATTTTGTGGGTCTAAAGTAACAAAATATGGAAAAGCTCTACAATACATTTTGCAAGGCGTCGTATGCTGTGAATAAAGCTACCTAAATTGTCTGCAGTTTTCCAATGCTTGGCACAGCTCCCAGTTGCGCCCTCTTTAGAAAAATGCTCAACGGCAAACAAACTTCTCAAATCTTAGTTTACAGATGGCATTTCAGAGCTCATGCAAGTTTGTAATTATTTTGTCATCCAGCTTCACATTACGCTCACTTGTCTCCACGGTATGCACAGAGATCTGCATTGTAATCCTATAAAAGTTGTTGTAAGTGGGAAAGTGTTGTTTGTTCCTGGAGGGAGAATATGGGGCAGCTTAAGGGATGGAGTATCCAGGGACTGGAAGGGGATTAGCCACTCTGTCCCCTTCAGAACGGATGTGATCCTTTCATCTTCCAGCTTGGACTGCCTTTCCTGGCAGCCAAAGAAAGAATGTGCTCACCCTTTGGTACCAACTGCTCAAGTCAGGGAAAGTTTTCTCTGCTCCACTCTTGAGAAAATGCCCCCAGATCTGCACCATGTGATTTGCCACAGGCGGACTACAGTAGGTGCAGGACGGGTTTATTATCATATAGATGAATCCAGGCGTTGTCTTTTTCATTTACCAGACAGCAGAAAGTGTGTTTAGGTAACAACAAGCATGACTACAGCAAAACCCCAAAGCCTGCACAGCCACGACTGCTGATAGCAAATCAATGAGTGCAGTTTTTTTAAATAGTTTCATTTTCCACTGCTGTCACCAGCAACAGTGCTCAACTACCTAATGTATAATAAAGATGATGCACAGCACAGAGCCCTCTCTTCCAACCTTTTTCTTTCCATCATGGCATTATGTAACTTGCAGAACAAAAAAAAAATTTAACTATAAGAGCCATTATCTCACCTTATAATTTATTTAAACAGTCTGATGAGCACACCATTAATGTGCTGCATAAATACACACACACACAAACCCTTTGCCTGCATGTGGAAACTGAGCTAGAGGGTTGTAGTATTATGTAAAGCCCCGATCGGGGAGTTGGGGAGTGTGCCCTGCCTTCCCTGATAAACCCCTATTGTCGCTGATGGACTTTTGAGAGGACTTCCAT